>NC_140582.1:491947678-493197678 GCF_964204655.1 Triturus cristatus | reverse complement strand
TCCCGCAGCGTCCCCGTCCTTGCGAGCACGCCGTGGATGCGCCTAAGGTTCAACGCAGTGTTACGGTGCTGGATGAAACCAGATTGGTCCGGGTGGATCAGGTCCCCGATCACCCTGATCAAACGGTTGGCCAGGACTTTAGCGAGGATTTTCGGCTCGGCATTAAGTAGCGAGATCGGCCTATATGAGCTGCACTTATTCCTGGGCTTGCCATCTTTATGTATGACCACAATTGTCGCCAGGCGTTGGTCGAATGGAAGGCATCCCGTCTCCCGCGCCTCCACAAACATAGCTCGCAGATGCGGAGCGATCTTGTCCGGCCGGAGTTTATAGAACTCAATTGGCAGGCCATGCGGGCCCGAGGCTTTGCCCGGGCGCAGTGAGCGGATAGCACCCGCGACTTCGTCAGCTGTGATGTCACCATCTAGATCTTCCCTGTCTATGTCAGAGAGGCAAGGCAAAGCAAGATCGAGCAGAAGTTCACACGAGTCCTCCACCGGCCTGTCCGACACAGAGGTATAGACCGTGCGGAAATAATCTGCGAAGCACTGGACTATGCCATCCGGCTCAGTGACAATAACGCCACCCTCTGTTACTAGGTCCGGCACCACACGATTGACCCGCTCCTTTTTATCCAGCCACGCTATTAATTTCCCGGCCTTGTCCCCGACGTCGTACAGTCGCCCCTGCTGCTCCCTACTCAGAGCTTTGGCCGCATCCGTCACCAGGGCCTTATACTCCGACTGCTTAAGGCTCAATTTATGCAGCGCTGCTGCCGTGACCTCCTCCCTCTGGGAGATCCAACAGAGCCATCCCCAGGTCCGCAAATGTGGAGGGCTGCAGCGCAGGAGGGACATAAACCGACACCAGGACCAGCGTCCTGCCCTCCCACCTCCCCGCCACAGCCGCAAATCGTCCCCTATCATCAACAGTGGTGGAGTCAACCTCAAACCTCAACCTCAAACGGCAGCGAGGACCTGACAAGTATTCCAGCCCCTCTAGAGCCCAAGGAAAACCCCGAGTGTGCGACAAATTTGTAGCCCTTCCTGTTGAGTGCGTAGCACGTGTTACCTATCAAGTGTGTCTCTTGCAATAAGACTATATCAGGGGAGCATCGCTTCAGAAATTGCAGGACAATCCCTCGCTTAATACGATCCCCCAAGCCGTTAACATTCCAACTGAGTATCTTTAAGCCCCTACCCCCCATCCCAAAATGTAAGGAGACCTCCACCCTCCCCGTAGAACCGCACTCGAGCTACAGAAGTTTGCATCACTACGCCTTGCAAAACAAAAAACAACAACAACCACTTCAACAACCCCAATCCACCCACCACCCTGCACCCCTGCGTAAGCTCAAGAAGCCCCCCCAACTTGCAGTGTGCCTGTCACCCCATTCAAAGACTAATCTACAAAAAGAACCCCAGAGGAGGAAAAAGCTCCCTTCCTACCCCCGCCACCCCCCGGACTACCACCCTCCCGGAGGAACCGAAGACTGTGAGTCACCGTCCTGAACAAAATCAAAGTGATCTAGCACCCAAGTCCTCGCTCATTGTTCATCACGGCCACCTTCTGCTCCACCGTCATGTTCCCCGCTAGTCCGTCGTTGGGGCAATGTGTCCAGCCAGTCTCCGACCATGTCAGGTGATTCAAAAAAGAAAGTCCGCTCTTCATACACCACACGCAACCTGGCCGGGAAGAGCATGGCATACTTCAGTCCCATCTCTCTTAGCCTTCTCTTGACCGCCAGGAAACCTTGCCGTTGCTTCTGCACCATCTGGGTAAAGTCCGGATAAAAACTCACTGTGGTGTTCTGAAAAGTCATCGGGCCGGACACTCGTGATGCTTGTAGAATGGCGTCGCGGTCCCTGAAATTAAAGATCCTGGCGACAATCGGTCTCGGAGGGGCCCCCACCTTGGGCCTCCCACCAGGGACTCTGTGAGCCCGTTCAACAGTAAAGAACTTACTAAGGCCTTTGGGCGCCAGATGGTTCACCACCAAGTCCTCCACGAACAGGTCCACCGACTGTTCCTCCGAATTTTCCGGGACCCCAATAATGCGCACGTTATTGCGCCGTGCCCGGCCTTCAAACTCCTCCAGCCGTCGGGCAAAGTGGTCATTTGCGGTCCTCAAGGTACGTACTTCCAGCTGCAGGTCAGAGACATCTCCCATGAGGCCAGAGGTTTTAAGGTCCAAGGACTGAACCCGCTCATTAGTTTTCCCCAGATCTGCCCGAATCAAGTTGACGTCAATCGAGATTGTGTCCACTTTATGCGCCAGGGTCTCAAATTGCTGCCCGATAGAGGACTGCATCCCCTCGATGGCCCCCATGATATCCTGCAAGGTTAGTTCCGTGGCGGGGGGCAAACCGTCTTTCAAGGCTTCCAGTGCCCGTCCCGATCCGCCCGGTGACCCCTTCTGCTGGGCATAGCGGTCCATGTTGTTGGTTTGGGTGTATCCTCCCCGCCTGGTACTCTTGGGCTTCTGTTTTTCGGCTTCCGATTTGGTCGACATCGTGGTCTGCCGCGGAGACAGTCTCCTTGCCCATCCAGAGAAGACGACCATACAACAAGTGACCGGCGCAACTCACTCCCAGGCCAGGGCGCGATGAAGACAGGAAAGCGAAAGCGAAAGCGAAAGTGATGACACCGTCCTCCCGACGGCTCACCCCTCACACGGCCGCTGTTGTTCAATTAGTGCTCGGGCACTGTGCCAGCGCAAGCACCGGGCATCTTCCGGGGAGTAGGCCACAAACTTCCATGTAGCACAACTTCGGCCTCCGGTGAGCGATTTCAGTCCGGACAGCGACTATCACCTCAGCAACGGCTCGCCTCCAATATTCCGGGTGTTAAAAACAGGATGCTGCACAGGATATTTGCCGGAGGGAGCGAGGGTCTCTGGAGCTCTGAGCTCACGCGGCCATCTTGATCACGCGCTAGGCCCCTCACTTATCAAATTATTAAAGACTTTTAAGTTTTTTACATTAAATTCATATTAAATGTACATTTTGTAAATCTTATTTTATTTTGTAGAAATTCTTAATTTATGCTTTTTTTAAATGTATTTTCAGTTTGATTTTGATTTTTTTAATGTGTTTTGCATGCGAAGCATAATATTTTGTGTCATTTGTAGTGTTAATAGTCTAATATTTGTAATTTTATATATCTATATTTAGTTTAAATTATTTTTATGAAATAGTCAATAAGACTATAATAGATAAAATCGTCTATAGAATGGTTTACAATTGAGAATTTGCTTGTTTTCATTTCTATTACCTTCCCCAAAATGGTTTAGATCGTAGTGGGAATAGTAATTTGGGCCATTAAGGTGCCGATTCGGATCCTGGAGAAACCGGGTACGAACCGTCGGTCGGAGTGTTTTCTCCGTCCGACTCGTACCCAGGAAAAAAACATTACAAACATGCAAGTACAATTCGCACGGAAACACCATTTCCGTACGAACCGTAAAAAACACCAACAACGAAAATATCCATACAAATGTGATCCGGGAAAGCGCCGACGTGACGTCGGGACGCATTCAGGCTGCGTTTCACGAACCAGGAAGTACGATTCGAACCGACAGCAGTCCGGACGGTAATATTTTTACGGCACCCAAAAAGTGCCGGAAAAGCTAAGTACGCCGCGATGCCAGCGGAATAGGGGGCCCGGTACGCGCCGTACCCCCCCGCCCCCGTATGTACGCCCCGAACACCCCCCCAGCCCCCATATGTACGCCCCGAACCCCCAGTCCCCCCGCGGAAGTACGCGCCGAACCCCCCGTGTAAGTACGGACCGTACCCCCAGCCCCCCGTGTAAGTACGGACCGTACCCCCAGCCCCCGTGTAAGTACGGACCGTACCCCCAGCTCCCCGTGTAAGTACGGACCATACCCCCAGCCCCCCGTGTATGTATGGACCATACCCCCAGCCCCCCCGTGTAAGTACGGACCGTACCCCCAGCCCCCCGTGTAAGTACGGACCGTACCCCCACCCGTGTATGTACGGACTGTACCCCCAGCCCCCCCATGTAAGTACGGACCGTACCCCCAGCCCCCGTGTATGTACGGACTGTACCCCCAGCCCGCCGTGTATGTACGGACCGTACCCCCAGCTCCCCCGTGTATGTACGGACCGTACCCCCAGGCCCCTGTGTAAGTACGGACCGTACCCCCACCCGTGTATGTACGGAGCAGACCCCCAACCCCCCGTGTATGTACAGACCGTACCCCCAGCCCCCCCATGTATGTACGGACCGTACCCCCAGCCCCCGTGTAAGTACGGACCGTACCCCCACCCGTGTATGTACGGACCGTACCCCCAGCCCCCCGTGTATGTACAAACCATACCCCCAGCCCCCCTGTGTATGTACGGACCGTACCCCCAGCCCCCCGTGTATGTACGGACCGTACCCCCAGCCCCCCGTGTATGTAGGGACCGTACCCCCAGCCCCCTTGTAAGTACGGACCGTACCCCCACCCGTGTATGTATTGAGCGGACCCCCAGCCCCCGTGTAAGTACGGACCGTACCCCCAGCCCCCCGTGTATGTACGGTCCGTACTTACGTGGGGGCTGGGGGTATGGTCCGTACAAACACGGGGGGCTGGGGGTACGGTCCGTACTTACACGGGGGGCTGGGGGTACGGTCTGTACATACACGGGTGGGGGTACGGTCTGTAGATACACGGGGGGCTGGGGGTACGGTCCGTACATACACGGGTGGGGGTACGGTCCGTACATACACGGGGGGCTGGGGGTACGGTCCGTACATACACGAGGGGCTGGGGATACGGTCCGTACGTACACGGGGGGCTGGGGGTACGGTCCGTACTTACACGGAGGGCTGGGGGCACGGTCTGTACACACACGGGTGGGGGTACGGTCCGTACATACACGGGGGGCTGGGGGTACGGTCCGTACATACACGGGGGCTGGGGGTACGGTCAGTACTTACACGGGGGCTGGGGGTACGGTCCGTACATACACGGGGGGCTGGGGGTACAGTCCGTACATACACGGGGCTGGGGGTACGGTCCGTACTTACACGGGGGGGCTGGGGGTACGGTCCATACATACACGGGTGGGGGTACGGTCCGTACATACACGGGGGGCTGGGGGTACGGTCCGTACATACACGGGGGGCTGGGGGTACGGTCCGTATATACACGGGGGCTGGGGGTACGGTCCGTACATACACGGGGGCTGGGGGTACGGTCCGTACTTCCGCGGGGGGGCTGGGGGTTCGGGGCGTACATACGGGGGCAGGGGGGGGTTACGGCGCGTATGCGGGCACATGTCTCCATGGTTGCTATGGGAGTTCGGTCCGTACGGTGTTTTTTCCATGCAGTTGTAACATCGGACGCCCGGTACGGATCGTACTTGCGCGCTCGGACTTGAGTTTTCACATTTGTACGTAAAATCGTCCGGGGACGTGTCGGACACGTTTTCTGACCCGAGGATGTGTGGGGGAATTTTCCCAATACGATTCGTATGGACTTTTTCCCATACGAATCGTACTTGCCAGTTTGTACGGTACTTTTACGATTCGTACGGAAAAAAATCCGGATACGATTCGTACGGGGAATTTTTTTCCAGGATCGGAATCGGCCCCTAAGTGTTCAATATATTTTCTAAAGTGGTTTAGATTGGAGTGTGAATAGAAAAGGTGGCCTATTCAGTGTCTATCATCTTCCCCAAAACTGTGTATATTGGAGTGGGAATAGTATTGTAGACCCCTTCAGCGTCCAACACATTCCCCAAAGGGGTTTTGATTGGAGTTGGGATAGTAATTTTGACTCTTTAGTGTCCAATATATTTCCCAAGGTGGTTTAGATTGGATTGGGGATAGTAACTGTGACCCCCTTCAGTGACTAACCCCTTCCATAAAGTGGTTTAGATTGCAGTGGGAATAGTAAATCTTATCTCTTCAGTGTCCAGCACTTTTCTCAAAGTAGTTTAAATTGGCATCGGAATGACCTCTTTAGTGTCCAACACATTCCTCAAAGTAGTTTAGAATTGAGTGGAAATTGCAAATCTGAAGCATTCAGTGTCCACAACCTTCTCCACAATAGTTTATACTGGAGTAGAAATACTAATTGTGACCCCTTCAGTATCCAACACCTTCTCCAAATAGTTCATAAAGGAGTGGGAATAGTAAATTTAACCCATTCAGTGTCCAACGCCTTCCACAAAATAGTTTACATTGGAAAGGGACCAGTATGTATTATGTTTATAACATACATGTGTTCCCAAAATCATTTTCGTTTTAGTGGGAGTGCTTTTATTTTTACATTTACATGTTTTACATTTTTTTTATATGTAATATAATTGATAATGTATTGTAAAAAATAATTGGTTAAATAGTGCTGGTTGGTCTGTAGTGTTAGATTGTTTTGATATTTTAATAATGCACATTTATAGTTTAATGTGTATTATTCATACATTTTAAAATTAATTAATGCGCTGACGTCATTACTCTTAAAAGTAAAATGAGAGGCTGGGGTCTAATTTACTTTCACTGAATCAGTGCTTCGGGTATAGCTCAGCT
Source organism: Triturus cristatus (assembly GCF_964204655.1). Lineage (NCBI taxonomy): Eukaryota > Metazoa > Chordata > Amphibia > Caudata > Salamandridae > Triturus > Triturus cristatus. Next base: position 493,191,138 of record NC_140582.1, on the reverse strand, counting down.
CCTGAGCACTGATTCTCTTGGGAGAGGTATAGTTGGAAAGGCGAGAATCTTTTTTTTTTGCTTTTTGCTGAGTTTTATATTGCGCGAACTTGACCTGAATCGGGTATCAGAACGCTTTACATAGCACCAGTTACGTTACATGAGGACACACATTCATTTTTGTTAGGCACAGGGAGATTAAGTGATTTGCCCAGAATCACAGGATGTTCAGCGTCATTGCCAAGATTCGAACCCAGTTCCCCAGATTCGAGGTCGACCGCCCTAGTCATTAGGACAATTCCTCTCCGCTCTCTATTACCTTTCCAAATCTTGCCTTTCCAATGGTACCTCTGCCCAGTGGATCCCTGCTTGAGGATCGCCACAGGAGAGCGATCCCAAGCAAGGATCAACCCACCAGCTAGCAGGGGAAGCTCCTTGCTCCCCATACTCCCCCCCCCCCCCATGAAAATATAAATGTCATTATTTTTGCTCCCCGTCAGGGCAGAAACCCCACTAGATACCAGGGTTTTTTAAAATAAAAATATTGGGGTCTGAGCTGCCCACCTGAGCATGGCCATGCTCCCACCGCAAATAAATATGGCAACATTCTTTCTGGCTGCCAAGGGGAGGATAAGGTTGATTACCCCCCAATCTGCGCCACTCTGGGGCGGGAGAGGCAGAAAGACCACTAGATGACAGGTTATTTAAAAAATATATATATAGTAGTGGGAGCTGCCCACAGTGGGTATGGCCATGCCCCCACCAAAAAGATGCAGACAGTGTTTCTGCCCTTCCTGTGGGCAGATGGGAATAATTAACCCCAACGCACCCTCCCCCCGGGGGGGCAGAACGCTCACTAGATGCCAGTGATTTAAAATACAAATATAGGGTCTGGGGCTGCCCCCACCCCTATAGACATGGCAACAGTCTTTCTGCCCCCCCCTTGAGGGCAGATGGGTGTGATTACCCCCAATCTGCTCCCCTGGTGGTGGGGGAGGGGCAAAAAGCCCACTAGACACCAAGGAATGTTTTTGTTTTTAGGTCTCGCCTGACCCAGCGCATGCGGTGGTCTGGCGAGACTTTTTGTGAGGGCTCAAAAAATGCTACCATGGCCAGCCTAGAGCTACAGTGCATGTGCGCGGGCGCGCGCTTAGGAGCAGAGGCTGACAAACCTCGTCATGCTCATTAAGCGCCCGCGATCATTTTCACTTTCGCCCGTAGAAACTAGATGCCTCGGACTTACCTGCAATAGAATTTAGTGTTATCTTCCACTAGGTATCCATCGTAATCGGCGTTCACAAGGTCGCCTTTCTTGCTTTTCTGGCTGCACACGCTCGGAAGATCCACAACTTCTATTTTTCCTCCTTCCTTGAACACAACTTCGTTCGTCTGTCCGAAAACGCGAACCGAGAGAAAGCTAAAGCACTGCTGGAAGAAAAGTGGTTCGAAAAACGCAAACATGGTTAACCGTGTACCGATTTACAGATGCCCCGACTAGTTTAGCTCTCGAGATTCTGCACAGCATTTGACTGATCTCTTGAACACGTGGCACTTAGACAAAAAAAAACTATAATTTACTTCAGGCTGCTTCGAGCACTGGTTCGTCTGTCCGAAAACGCGAACCGAGAGAAGGCTAAAGCACTGCAGGAAGAAAAGTGGTTCAAAAAACGCAAACATCTTTAACCGTGTGCCGATTTACAGATGCCCCGACTAGTTTAGCTCTCGAGATTCCGCACAGCATTTGAATGATCTCTTAAACACGTGGCACTTAGACAAAAAAAACTATAATTTACTGGTCGCTTCGAGCACTGTTCATCTGCTCGCACTCTCTATTTTGATTCAACCCCTCCAGCTACATTCTGACAGACCGAAGCAATCCGAATTCCTCTCCTGGCTCTGTTTTGTCATGCATAATGATGTAGACAGCAAGCTTCAAACTATAACCTCATTATTATCATTTTACCGTTCTTTCCAAATAACCGAATAAAAAATAGCACACATGCTAAAATACTTTACGGCGCATTTTGAAAATATTTGTTCAGATTTGTATGTCTGATAGCATCCTGTTTTTCCTTCTTCTCAGTTCTCTTGGTTTCCCACCCTTCATTATATCTGTCACTTGCCTATACCTAGTGATTGTTTGCTTTGCCTCCCTACTCCGAGGGCTTTCTCCTTGCCGGTTCTGTAGTATCATTTCTCATACTTCGGCTATTGAGCACGACTTCAGTATGCTTGTAAGCTTATTCAGTCCCCTGCACTCTGCACCTGATAGGTCAAGATCTTGTCCCTGCTATATTTGTTTTCCTTTTCGTGTGTTTTCCTCCATTGACTGTTCTAGCTCTCCTAGGATGCTGTCAATCCCTTGAATATTGGTGTGAGAAAGTGCCTCTTTTTACCTGGTCACCCTTATTTTTAGGTCTCCCCTGACCCAGCGCATGCGCTGGTCTGGTGAGACTTTTTGTGAGGGCTCAAAAAAATGGTACCATGGCCAGCCTAGAGCTACAGTGCATGTGCGCGGGCGCGCGCTTAGGAGCAGAGACTGGCAAACCTCGTCATGCTCATCAAGCGCCCGCGATCACTTTCGCGGCGCCCCTTTGATGTTCTCGTTCAAAGAACATCAAAGAACATGTTGTTGTGTTAATGCTTTGCTGCGCCCGTTTGACTTACAATGTGCTTTCTCTTTCCACAAACACGATGTTTGTGTTCCTTTATTTTGAGATGCTTTTAGGGTTACTGTTTTGTGACTTAAAGAACATTATGTAAATTTTACTGTGAAACTGGACAATGTCCACAGTGTTTATTTCTGATCGCAGCGGCTGCTTCATGTCCATTGCACCATTCAGGGACTCCTTTCGTTGGTGCTTTCATGAGGACATGATGAGGAAGCTGGAAACTTTTGGCACATTCTCTTTAAAAGCACAGCATGTTGGCGACTGGTTAATTGATTAGACCTATGTAGCGCTTTAGATCTCAAAGCACTATGGTGGGTGCAGCAGTTACAACTCATGAAATATGGGGTGCAACTCACAAAGCGGGGGCAGGTTGGAGTGCACATTGGCTGCAATCGAACTCTTAAGATGATGGGCTGTGTGTATCCATTATCAGCACTCACTCTTCGCTGTGATCTTGTTTGTTTTGTTGTTGTGTTAATGTTTTTCTGCGCCCGTTTGACTTACAACGTGCTTTCTCTTTCCACAAACTCGATGTTTGTGTTCCTTTATTTTGAGATGCTTTTAGTATTACTGTCACACACACAACCAACCACAACCACACACACACAACCACATGCACAACCACACAACCACACACACACAACCACACATACAACCACCCACAACCACACACATCCACACACACCCCCACAACCACACCCGCACCCACACTGCACCCATACACACACAACCACACACACAACCACAAACACAACCACACACAACCACAACCATACACACAATCACACACACAACCACACCAAACCGCACACACACAGCCACACACACAACCACACACACAAACACACACATACAACACACACAACGACACACACACAACCACACACACAATCACACACACACACAACCACACCCACACACACAACCACACACACACACACACACAACCACACACACACACACACACAACCACACCAAGCATTGGCATAGCCAATAGGTCACACCTTTGGAACCTTATAAGGGTTTAGCCACGCAACAGTTGATGTGGTTGCACCAAGGATATTGTGCTGCATAACTAAATACCTAGAAGGTCCCAAAAGTGAGACCTATTGGCTATGCCAATGCTTGTTTAATGTAGGGGTGGGGGCTGCCCATCATGGGCATGGCCATTTCCCAACCCGGCAAGAAGCCAGACAGTCTTTTTGCCCCGATCTGTCCCGTGGGGGCAGGGGGAGGCAGAAACATTTGATGATAGGCTTTCTGCTTCCCCCCAGATGATTGCCCCTATCTGTCCTCGGTAGGGGGGGGGGGTGTTGGTGCAAAAAGCTCACTAGATACCAAGGCATATAATAAAAATACCAAATGAGCACAGTCTTTCTACCCTGGTGGGGATGGATTGGGGCAATTACCCCAATTTGACCCCCAGGGGCAACTTGATGGAGGCAGAAAGGCTACTAAACACCAGGCATTTCAAAACAGTGCCAAAACAAACGGAGAGTGCAGTCTTACCTGTCATCGAGCCATACCCATCCTAACATCTGCCCCACCCTCACCCCTAAAGCCGCAACAGTCTTTCTGCTCCTTTGCAGACAAAGAAATCCCATGGCAATGGCAAACGAGAAGACATTTGATTTCTTTGGGTTTTGTTTTTACTGATTCTGCAAATTGGGTCATTTATAACCTCATAAAGCCTTCGTGCCTCTGGCCCCAAGATCCTTATTTTTCATGTACCTTCCTAAAACCGAATATTTTTCTGTTGCTCTTTTATTTTACCTCCTCACTGGAAACTTTATGCTCCCATTTTGTATATGAATGTTATGTCTAAGTATAATAAAACCTGTTCAAACAATTCCACAAATGGAAATGGAAATCATTGTTTGCATTTCAAAAAAGTTACATATTTCTCTGATGCAGACGCTGTGGGAGAGAAGAGTAGGACAGGGAAAGGCAAATCTGTGTTTTAATGATAGTAGACATTAACAAGCATTGGCAATGCCAATATGTCTGATGTGCATTTGAATCCTGACTAAGAGTTGCTGGAGTCAAAAACACAAAACCAAAAAGGTTGTTTTCTGTATACAATGTCTCTGTAGGATGAAGAATTTAATGGTTGATAATTTTAGCATTTATAATTTTATATACTTTAGCAAACACAACAAGATGACGAGATCTTGGTTTAATCCATTGTTCTTGTTGCAGGGATTGTGCACATACACAGAACTATGCCCAGGATTATGGGACTTTGGTGTATAGGGGCTAAGCCTTCCTACCGCCTAAGTACCCACGAGCCCAGGACCGACTAACTGTAGTGTATCACTCGCTCTCCAACTCACAAACGGATAAACAAATAATTAGATAACCCAGAACACAACACTCCTGGATCTCTCTGGAATCGCGGTAACAAGACACTCTTTTCGTTTACACTCTCGTACCTGTCCACAATAAGGTCTGATAAAAACACGGAAATAATTTAAACAATTTATTTTAAATAACGTGCTCTAAAATGCAGTATACATGCCACAACAAGTGTAAAAATGCATAACACAAATATAGTTAGCATCACAGCAATCCATGCATTATAAAGGGAGAAGTCGTTATACAAAGACAATGGAGAAAGGACTACATTGCCTAAGCTCCCTCCCCTTGGCCAGAATGAGAAGTATTATATAATAGAAGATCTCTGGACTTTGTCAGCGGATCCCATATCTTAGGCTAAATCACAGGTGCGTGTTGCTCTTCTCCCTGGAAAGGTTCCTCTGTGTGTGTGTGTGTGTGTGCTAGGCATGCATTCCCGTAATATCAAAATACGGGTTTTCTGCAGCAGCAACTGCATTGGTATGTTTTGTCTAGGTGCTGGGGCCTGACCAGAACAGAACAACAAGGGGCATTGTTGATTGACCTTGCTCACAATGTTCAGACTAAACTCCGGGAATAAGCAGAGAACGAACACAGCAGACAGTTCTCATTTGAAAGGTATACACACAGTTGTGCAATAATAAAGGCATGTAGTAACATGCGCAAAAGCAGCATCATGGTTTCAGGGCTCATGCTAACTTAAAGATGCCTACAATGTCCCTAGCGACCATGTGACATCCTCCCCTTACTGAAAAGGTTATAACCTGCACACCTGATTTCTAATGAGCTAAACAAGTTTTTAAACAAATATTTAAACAGTTCCTCACTGGGGCTTCCTTGTGTCCCTGACCAGTTCCTGCCAGGCGAAATAAATCACAGTAGGTTGTGACACAAGAATGTCACTGAGTTACAAGGAACACTTTTCACATGCATATAATGGCATCAGTTTATACAATTTATAACTAACAGTTTTTAATAATCTTTAAGCACAATAAACCATAGTGACGTAAAGACATACAAATGCAATTGCATCTATTAGTCTATTAAAAACCAAATAGCATTGAACTTTTCAAAAACTCGTTGGTATGATGACATTCCTCATACAGTTGTTTATTCTTCTTTTATTGTGCAATAAGAGAATCTGCACTTATAATCTTCGATTTCAAATTCATTATAGCATTACAATTCCCATGCAGTGTTGTGTGTCCCAATGCCTTTCGGGGTGACCCTTCGTCAGGGGAACACTACAAATAACAAGAATAAATTGAGTAAATTAAATTCCTTACTGGTCAATGCAACATACTGTATCATGCTAATTAATTCATATAAAGGCTTTTCAGAAAAATACCGTAATCCGCAAATGAAGAAATGTATAAAAAGAGTCAAGCTTTTCACCAAATTTATTGTGATCATAGAACACCTGAGAGTGTGTAAACCACTAAACCCACAAACCAATCCATTAGCAAAACACCTACTATAATGGATAAATTCTGACAATTTATAATTGTGGGCACTGTGGCATCGTGATAACAGGCAATATGTTCATTCATCCACATTCAGGCAAAACCATCAAATTGAGACACACCTGTGACTGCAACTCAGATATGGAGATTTATGCCATAAAATGCCCCTGGGGGTTGCTTTATGTGGGTTGTACTTCACGTAAAATAAGGTCAGGATTACTGAGCATAAAAGCACTAGCAGAACCGCGAGCCACAAATCTAGTTTATCAGCACACTGGACAGAGCAGACACACACAATACCCCAGTTGCGCTTTACGGTACTGGAGAAAATTGTAGTGAGACCACACACAAACCCGCACAAGTATTTGGAACAAAGAGAAACTTATTGGATACTTACTTTGCACATACTCATACCATTTGGATTAAATGATAAGCTGGAAATGGCATGTTTTTTATAAATCGGATTTACCTTTTTGAATGATCAGTTGTGTATATACCTTTTGTTTTATCAACATTCACAATGACTTATTTTATTTGTTCGATTTTTTGACGCAAAGGAATAATGCATAAGAAATATTCAAGCTTTTTTAACAGACAAGATACATATTTTGCCCCCAATATTTATGTGGTTGGGTGTACAATCACATTAGGTGTTTTGGTCTCTGGCAATTACTATGCATTAAATCCATTACACATGAAGCATTGTCTTCAGGGTATATGGGGGATACAGTTTTAACTATGAATACAACGTGGAATTTAGGTCAGGAGGGGAACATGTTAAGCGGTAGCAGCACCAAGAAGGTAGCACTCTTGGTTAGCCGGATAGCTTTAGCCTTTAATAATGGCGGTTCAAATCACACCTGGATTAGGTACGTTACCCATTTCTTACGGGTTTTGTATATTTTCTATAGGTTTTTTTACAGGTCTTTGGTATTACATTTGAGCATTTTATTTCAAGAATGGGAGTTATAGGGCGTAAGCTTGTCTTGGTATTTTTTAAGAATGGGCTTAAACTCGCTGGTAGAATCGTCACAGACAGTCTGTTTTTCATTTTCATGATGCATCACGCATTAACGTCACACGTCGGTTTAATATGGGATACTTGGCGGTTCATGGCGAATACATAGGAGGAGAACCTAGAGGGGGCGCGAGCCGCACTGAAGGAAGTTTGCCTCGTTTTACATGCGTAGATTCTCAGCGTTCATGCTAATTTTACCTTTGGCAAGTATAGGTGCATTTAGGTTACAATGGACATGTTTTTGTTTTCTAGTTTAAAACTGTCCAGTTTTGCTACGGTGAAGACAGCAAGCTACGAGGTAATTCTGGCGTGTAGGGTCATATTTGGTTAATTACATAGGTGACAGGCAGTGAAGTCAATATTTTTCCAATAGTTTACTTCTTTTCCTTCGTTTTCTGATTTATTTGTACAGTTGAGGCATGAAAATTAGATGCGACTAATTCGGCGATTGGACTGTTCATCGTGCATTTACCACTACCGTCAGAATAGCGATTGAAGCATTACTGAGGAAGCGTTTGTATTTCACGTGAGTGATACTTTTTAGCAGATTTTGGTTTATAGTATGGGTGTCTACTCATGAGTGGCACCTCTTACTCAGTTTTTGGTTGCGTTTTTTCTTTTTACAGTCCCACAGATAAGGACTTTGCCCATGGACAGGTGAGCTATTATAAATCATTAGTAGACACTATGGATCTTCAAGGTGTTATAAGGGGCCTTTTATCCATTATAGTAGGTGTTTTGCTAAAGAATTGGTTTGTGGGTTTAGAGGTTTACACACTCGCAGGTGTTCTATGATCACGTTAACTTTGGTGAAAAGCTAGAATCTTTTTATACATTCTTCTTTTTTTGCAGTTTGGATACATTTATTCATTTGCGTATTACGGTATTTTTCTGAAAAGCCTTTAAATGAATTAATTAGCATGATACAGTATGTTGCATTGACCAGTAAGGAATTTAATTTACTCAATTTATTCTTCTTATTTGTAGTGTATTCCCCTGATGAAGGGTCACCCCGAAATGCATTGGGACACACAACACTGCATGGGAATTGTAATGCTATAATGAATTCGAAATTGAAGATTATAAGTGCAGCTTCTCTTATTGCACAATAAAAGAAGAATAAACAACTGTATGAGGAATGTTATTATACCGACGAGTTTTTGAAAATTTCAATGCTATTGGATTTTTAATAGACTTATAGATGCAATTGCATTTGTATGTCTTCGCGTCACTATGGTTTATTGTGCTTAAAGATTGTTAAAAATTGTTCTAAATTATATAAACTGATGCCATTATATGCATGTGAAATGTGCTCCTTGTAACTCAGTGACATTCTTGTGTTACATCCTCCCCTTAGCCAGGTAGTAGCAGATAGCGGAAAACATAATTTTCAGGTAAGCAGAACCAAAGTGCTGTGGGGGAGGGGCAGAATGCCAATTTGTACAATGAATAAAGGGCCAAGGCGTTTCAGAAAAAAGCACCATTTCCTTAGAACCGAGGAATGCAAGACGTTCCAAAAAGTCATCCATGTCGTTCAGAGCGAACAGGGACGTCATCCAGTTGAGCATATCGAAGGAGCATTCGTGCTCTTTATAATCCATCGCCTCCAGGAGCATATCTGGGAAACGTGCTTGATATTCGATGAAACTTTGTTGCAAGAGGCGCTGTGCAGCCTCACAGGTATTCCAGCCTGCCATTACTCCAAGTGCAGCCGCACACATCAACCGGTCGTCCCCAGAACAGCCATGGACCAACAAGGGACCCACCAACAGTTCATAATCCTGGTCAGCTTGTGATGTTTTGGAGATGCACACATCCAAGGCCCAGTAGAACGGGCAGTGTCGGCACTAGAAAACCGGTTGCATGCAAGTGAAATAGGCGTAGCGGAAGGTGAGCCCATAACTGACACTTAGCGTCGTTAGTGGCAAACACCCAAAAAGTTGTTGCATTCGTTCACAGTACAGTTGCAATTGGACCGGATAGTCAAGTACCACAGAATGGACAGCCATTACGGAGCAGGAGCAGAAGCACCAGCACACCACTAGCCAGCAAGAGGATCAGCGGCAATCCTCCAAAGGCACTGGAAAATATAGGATGGATAAAAACGGGAATTACTCCCAAAATTTTCTGAAAAGATGAATCCAGGCCGGACCCCACAAGCTTAAAAAATGTGCAAGGCCTTCAGACTCAGACGCATTGAATATTTGATAAATCAGTTCCCCAAAATTTGAAACAAGAGTGGACAAATGGTGCATTTTCAAGCAAATTTGAGGCAGCAGGAAGGTTAATAAAGGAATACGATTGTATTATTTATCATTTAAGAAATTGCCTATTTTAATGAGCTATAGAGGACAATATCAGCTTATGCTGATTGTTAGACCTGGCACCTTGGCATGAGTCTCCCTTCCACTTTTTGTCACTGTGCCTCATGTGTTTTGCTGGTGTTAGCTGCTCAGAGCACTGTGCCACTGCCAACCAGTGCCACAGTGCAAGTGCTCCCTATTTAAAATGTATATGTTGGTTGGATTCCATGATTGGCTTATTTGGTTTACTGTCAGACCCCAGTAAAGTGCACCAGGAGTGCCCAGGGCTTGTAAATACAAATGCTGCTGGTGGGCTTGCAGCACTGGTTGTGCCACCCACAGAAGCGGCCTAGTAAAATGTATCTAAGGTCTGCCATTGCAGAACCTGCGTGCTGTCTGGTACTGTCATGCTGACTGGGCAAGTGCACCCGCTTCCCAGTCCCTAAACCTTCCCTTAACTTCATATTAGTCACCCCTATGGTAGGCCCAAGGGCAGGGTGCATTGTAAGCATAAGGTAGGACAAGCCCTGATGTGTGTGGCATGTCCTAATAGTGAATTACAGCCATTTTTGTTTTTCACTATTGCAAGGCTACCTGTTCCCATAGGCCAGAATGGGCTGTTAGAATTGTTACATTCTATGATCCTAACAGACCCAGGGAACATGGTAGAAATTCGAGTTTAGGATGCCTGAACTCAGAATAATAAAATACATCTTTTAGTAAAGTTTATTTTAATATTCTGTGTTTGCAAATACCACTTTTAGAAAGTTGGTATTTGCTTGCCTAACCATTTCAGCCCACCTCTGCTATGATGTGTATCTGCCTTTCTGGTTTGTGTGAGTGACAGGGCTGGGGAAACCCAGAGGGGCAGGGCTAGGTAGCCGGGTGGTGAATAGAGAGATTGACATCCAGATGGGTGGGAGGAGTGCACCTGGACTCTGAATAGGGCTGTGCTCTGCCACCACAATGCTGGCTCCACCTCCTGTGGAGCGGCTGATGTCTCTGCCCTGCACCCTGAATAGAAAGTCAGAGTCATGTCAACAAAGTGCTCAGGAACTGGTTTGGACTGGGCAAAGGCCCCTCTACCCCAGAGGAACAAAGGAATTAGGGGTATAAGTATTGGGACCCTGCTCCCAAGAAATTAGATCCTGCTTGACAAGAAGAACCTCTGCCTGAGGAGAAGGAACCGGGAAGGCTGTAAGGAGGAGTACTGTCCCTGACCTGGGGGATTGGCCTGCAGTGGTTGCCTTGCTGCTGATGGAGAGGAGAAAGACTACAAAGACTTTATTTCAACTTGTGCTTAAAAAGATCTCCAAGGGCTTTGAATAGAGCTTGCCTCCTGCTGAAGTCTCAGGAACAACAGACTTCACCCCCCAGCTCCCCAAAGTTCTTTGGAAGTGCCTGCTGCTGTTGTTGGGCCTTCTGAGGGACTGCATGTCGCAAGGAGCTGGAAGCGCGACTCAAGGAGGAGAAGCGTGCCGCCGTCGGAGCTGTTGTCGTCGCATCTCGTAGAGTGTGTCGCCGCTGCAGCATCGCATCGAGTGGAAGCGTCTCGCATCATCCAGGAAGTGTCTCTCAACGCCGAAGAAACGTGTCGCCATCGCAGCCATCGTAGCTGACGCATCGCACCGCATCCAGAGAAGAGTCTCGCAACGAAGAAGAAGCGTGTCGCCATCGTAGCTGTCGCATTGCACCGCATCAAGAAAAGCGCCTCGCATCCACGGAGAAGCGTGCCGCCGTCGGAGCTGCTGTCGTCGCATCGTGTATAGGGGTGTCGCCGCTGCAACATCGCATCGAGCGGAAGCGTCTCACAAACGTCGGAGAAGAGTGCCGCTGCCAAGGCCGCTGTTGTTCACACACAAACTAGACAGCGGACCAACTTGGCAAAAGGCACCAAATTCAAAAATGAAACCAAAAATTATTTTCACCAGAACCAGAAATCCTTCTGTGTGCAAAATCACAAAGGCACCTTCTGTCCAAAGGAACCACCCCGATACACAGGGTCAATAGAGCACCTGATGTATCTGAAAAAGGTGTATACTCAACTTTGCTTCATCCCTGCAATCTTACTGCTATTGCCTTGACGCCACCAGGCAACTGTACCATATGATGAGGCAACCATGTCTTCAATCAACAAAATCACTGATTGTTTTTTATCTAGTAGTAGCCTAAACTGAAACTGCACATCTCGATGACCAAAAATATAAGTACCGTCACTGGTCCTATTGTCTATTAACGTGCTAAAGGCACACCAAATTCCATCATCAAGCAGTAAAGCATTCCAGTGTCTGTCCGCAGGAGCCCTCATTCAAACCAACAAATACGAAATCAGCTTTGTAATTAGACAACTGTCTAAAACCATAGATCTGTACACAAGCACGATTACAAAAGTTTGCTGAGCTTTTCAAAGAGGGAATATGAAATGGAATGCCCCATGGGAAGGGGCTTATCTACATAAAACTGACCTTGAAACTGGTAAGAACTTAAAAGCTGACAATGTTGCACTTCACCATACAAACCCCAACTCCCACCGCTTTCAGCAAATTGATGGCATCATCACCTGAAGCATAATAAACAGTGCCCAGATCATCTGTAATAAGCCAGTCAAGTAGGCATCCTCCACTGCAGTCATAAATCTTGGACCAGCTCCCCCCACTTCCCTTCAGCATCTTAAGTTAATCTTGCCCTGAATTCCTCATCATAACATACCCAAGCTAAACCACCAAAAGTTATTTTGGCCTTCCAAATTATACCCATGTATTTGAAAACTGCTACACAAGGCTCTAGGAACTTTTTACAGTCGACACTAGCATAGATTAAAAATGTTTCTGCCCAGTTCACAATCATAACCGGCGCCTTTGGCCATCTAGATAGTTGCCATTCTTCCTCTTTGACCCTAATTTCCCTATGAAGGAGCTTCATGAACTCTAAGTATTCCACTTTCCATGTCTTTTCTTCCATTACATTAGTTCATTGAGCAACCTGGGGCTTCGTGGACCCTTATATGGTAGCTTCTTATGCTTTATCTCCTTACTTTCCTTCTGCTGCACCTCTGTAGGTTTCTCCATTTGTAGTTCCTTGATGACCCCATTCTTACCTTGCTTCTACTGGCATTTGCCACCATTACATCCTCAGTAGCAATCCCTTTATGTCACATACCTCTTTTTTTTAAAAGCAGACACATACAGCAGTGAGTCTTAGTTACCTTACAAACACCTCCTCTTTTGCTAACATTATATCTAAGGCCATTCAATTTTATATTACCATACTTATTTTTTCATGTATCTCTTCATTAATACTAGCTAAAGCTCATGCCCTGTTATTCGCTAAACTGTTTATTAAAGTAAATAGCTTTCTAATCTTCTCATCACTTAATGCAATCCCGAGAAGTGAAATCAAGGCAGAGAAAAAATCTAGAATCTTCTGTCCTGTTTTATCATGCTTCATTCTACTGTAGTGCACATCTTTCAAACTATTCACATAATACATTTAGGATGTACTAATGATAAAGAACAAGTACCTGTCCAGCCCATTTTGAAGGATGTATGTCGTTACAACGCACACTTTTACAACGCATGCACTTACAACGCATTTTTTACAACGCACAATCCATTACAACGCATGACATTACAACGCAGGACACTACAACGCATTTTTAAAAACTACCTTTACAACGCATTTCCATTACAACGCATACTACCTTTACAACGCATACCATTACAACGCATAATATTAAATTGCATTTAAGGTAAGTATTAGATAGTATAGGGGTAAAAATTACTATTCTAACTCCAGGGGGTGCAACAGTAGGGTAAGTGTTGGATAGTATAGGGGTAAAAATTACTATTCTAACTCCAGGGGGTGCAACAGTAGAGTAAGTGTTGGATAGTATAGGGGTAAAAATTACTATTCTAACTCCAGGGGGTGCAACAGTAGAGTAAGTGTTGGATAGTATAGGGGTAAAAATTACTATTCTAACTCCAGGGGGTGCAACAGTAGGGTAAGTGTTGGATAGTATAGGGGTAAAAATTACTATTCTAACTCCAGGGGGTGAAACAGTAGAGTAAGTGTTGGATAGTATAGGGGTAAAAATTACTATTCTAACTCCAGGGGGTGCAATAGTAGGGTAAGTGTTGGATAGTATAGGGGTAAAAATTACTATTCTAACTCCAGGGGGTGCAACAGTAGGGTAAGTGTTGAATAGTATAGGGGTAAAAATTACTATTCTAACTCCAGGGGGTGCAACAGTAAGGTAAGTGTTGGATAGTATAGGGGTAAAAATTACTATTCTAACTCCAGGGGGTGCAACAGTAGAGTAAGTGTTGGATAGTATAGGGGTAAAAATTACTATTCTAACTACAGGGGGTGCAATAGTAGGGTAAGTGTTGGATAGTATAGGGGTAAAAATTACTATATTATGCGTTGTAATGGTATGCGTTGTAATGGTAGTATGCGTTGTAATGGAATGCGTTGTAAAGGTAGTTTTTAAAAATGCGTTGTAGTGTCCTGCGTTGTAATGTCATGCGTTGTAATGGATTGTGCGTTGTAAAAAATGCGTTGTAAGTGTAGTGCGTTGTAAAAGTTGCGTTGTAAAGGTTGTTCCCCCATTTTGAATTGTGAAATAAGCAGTCTTGTTACATATGTGATAAATACCTCTAAACATAAGACCAGTGCCTACAAAATATTGTCTATTTACATCATAAGTTGATGCTCATATACCATTTTAAACATTGACTTTACCATCACATGTCCTTCTCTTTCTATCAAAGTAGTAAGACTAGGAAGTATTTGTGACTTTTTTTATCACTGCTTCTTCTTTACAATTATCAGCCAGATGTTTGGAGGGTTTGCGATTCAGTAATCTATTGTAAACAGGTTAGCAGCCATTAAAAGTTACGTTTGAAATGTATTAACGTTTTGGCTCCAGTTGCTAAAATAGCTATGCAACCAAATCTTACAGACTATTTTTGAAACTGGAATTGCAGTTACCTATTACCGACTACCAATTTGTATTTCTTATTTTGGAATGTACTATTAGTTTACTAACTGTAAGCGGTTGCAAAAACAGGCTTTTGCACTCGCAAATTAGCATCAAGTGGAAGCAGATGGTAAACAGGTGCAATATTTAACCCCTTCGCTGCCAGGCCTTTTCCCCCTCCTGTGCCATGCCTTTTTTTGGCTATTTGGGGTAGTGCGCGCTGAGGCCCCTGTAACTTTTTGTCCACATAAGGTATCCACGCCAAATTTGCGTCCTTTTCTTCCAACATCATGGGGATTCTAAAGGTACTCAGGGTTTGTGGATTCCCCTGGAGGGGTCACAGAAATGAGCCAAAATACTGCAAATGTTTGTTTTTGGGGGGGAAAATGGGAAAAACGGGCTGCAAATGAAAGCATCTGGATTTTTCCCTGCCAATGTTATCAAAAAAGGGTTTGTGGGGCTGAAATTACAATTTTCCCAGCTTTTAGGCGATACCAGACTTTTGTCAGAAACCCAACATTTTTTACACAGTTTTGGCATTTTTCTGGGACATAGCCTATTTTTTGTGCTTTCGACCTCCTTCCAGTTAATGGTAGAAATGGATACAAAAGCAATAATGGATCCTGGAAAGCTATACATTTTAGAGAAGTAGACAAAATTCTGAATTCAGCAAGGGGTCATTTGTGTAGATCCATCAAGGTTTCTTTATAGAAACTAACAGTTAAATATTGGATAAATTGAAAATTAGTTGAAAAAAACAGCCTTTTGTGTCAACGTTTTCATCTATAACTTCTTCTAATTATGAAAGCTCTTTGAAAGCAATATACCGTTACATCCGCTGGACATTACTGTTTGTGAGGATATATAGGACTTGTAGGTTCACCAAGAACCCGACGAGCCCAGAGCCAAAAACTGAGCAGCAACTTGCAATGGTTTTTTATTATGTACTGGGTATATAGTAATTATTCTGTAAAAATGTGTACATGGAAAAATCGGTATGAAAGACACCTATGTATTTCTGATATGGGAACAAAATATAGAGTTTAGAAACAGTAGATATTTGCACATTTCCAAAATTGGGAATACTCATACTAGCATGAGAATTATCAGTAATTTTTTTTAATGACTTCTTTTCTACACAATGTCTTTCATTTGGAAGGCAGAAATGCATCGAAAGTCAATAGGTAATAACAGTTCCTTTACAAATCTGAATTACCCTAAGTCTCCCAATAAAAATGGTACCTCACTTGTATGGGTAGGCATAGTGCCCACGACAGGAAATGGCTCAAAACCCAACGTGAACACACCACATTTTCACAATGCAAAATTACCCTTTTTTAGGAAAGTGCCTAGCTGTAGTTTTTGACCCTAGCTCTGCCGGCACCTAGGGAAACCTAGCAAACCTATACATTTTTGAAAACTAGACACCCAGGGGAATCCAGGATGGGGTGACTGGACTGCCTCTCACCAGGTTATATTACCCAGAATCCCTTGCAAACTTAAACTTTTGTAAAAAAAAACACATTTTCCTCACATTTCTGTGGTGTAAAGTTTTGGAATTTGTGTGGACCCACAAATTTCGACCCAACCCGCGTTCCCCAAAGTCTTCCAAGAAATATGGTACCTCACTTGTGTGGGTCGGCCTAGTGCCTGCGACAGGAAACGGTGCAAAACGCTCGTGGACACACCTCAATTTCGCAGTGAAAAATGACCCTTTTTTGGCAAAGTGCCTAGCTGTAGTTTTTGAACCATAGCTCTGCCGGCACCTAGGGAAACCTAGCAAACCTATACATTTTTGAAAACTAGACACCCAGGTGAATGCAGGATGGGGTGACGTGACTGCCTCCCGCCAGGTTCTGTTACCCAGAATCCCTTGCAAACCTAAAAAATTGCCGAAAAAAACACATTTTCCACACATTTCTGTGGTGGAATGTTCTGGAATCTGCGTGTATCCACAAATTTCCACCCACCCCGTGTTCCCCAAAGTCTTCCGAGAAAAATGGTACCTCACTTGTGTGGGTCGTCATAGTGCCCACAAAAGTAAACGGCGCAAAACGTAACGTGGACACACCTCAATTTCGTAGTGAAAAATGACCCTTTTTGGGCAAAGTGCCTAGCTGTAGTTTAACCATAGCTCTGCCGGCACCTAGGGAAACCTAGCAAACCTATACATTTTTTAAACCTAGACACCCAGGGGAATCCAGGATGGGGTGACTTGACTGCCTCCCACCAGGTTCTGTTACCCAGAATCCCTTGCAAACCTAAACAATTGCCATAAAAAAACACATTTTCCCCACATTTCTGTGGTGGAAAGTTCTGAAATCTGCGTGGATCCACAAATTTCTACCCACCCCGTGTTCCCCAAAGTCTTCCGAGAAAAATGGTACCTCACTTGTGTGGGTCGGCCTAGTGCCCGTGACAGGAAACGGCGCAAAACGCATCGTGGACACACCTCAATTTCGCAGTGAAAACTGAAACTTTTTTGGCAAAGTGCCTAGCTGTAGATTTTTAACCCTAGCTCTGCCGGCACCTAGTGAAACCTACCAAACCCACACATTTCTGAAAACTAGACACACGGGGGATTCCAGAGAGGTATGGCTTGCGTGGATCCCCCAACGTTTCCTTACCCAGAATGCCCTGCACACCTCAAATTTAGCTGAAAACAATCACCTTTTTCATATATTTTTGTGTGGGAAAGTTGTGGCATCACCGGGCTGACACAAATTTCCTACCACCCAGCGTTCCCCCGGGTCTCCCAATAAAAACGGTGCCTCACTCGTGTGGGAGGCCCAAGTACCCGCGACAGGCAAGGGCCCACAACGTAGTGAGGCGACATGAAAATTGCCTATCTCAAAACGACCTGGTTTTGCAAGGGGGGGTCACTTGGTTTTTTGGCCCGGTGCTCGGCGGCCACCTAGGGAAACCTACCAAACCCACACATTTATTAAAACTGGACACCAGGGGGATTCCAGTGAGGTATGGCTTGCGTGGATCCACCAACGTTTCCTTACCCAGAATCCCCTGCAAACCTCAAATTTAGCTGAAAAAATCACCTTTTTCACACATTTTTGTGTGAGAAAGTTGTGGCATCACCGGACTGACACAAATTTCCTACCATCCAGCGTTCCCCCGGGTCTCCCGATAAAAACAGTGCCTCACTTGTGTTGGAGGCCCAAGTACCCGCGAAAGGCAATGGCCCAAAACGTATTGAGGCGACATCAAAATTGCCTACCTCAAAACGACCTGGTTTTGCAAGGGGGGTCACCTGGGTTTTTGTCCCGGTGCACGGCGGCCACCTAGGGAAACCTACCAAACCCGCACATTTCTGAAAACTAGACACCCGGGGGATTCCAGGGAGGTGTGGCTTGCGTGGATCCCCCAACGTTTCCTTACCCAGAATGCCCTGCAAACCTCAAATTTTGCTGAAAAAAATCACCTTTTTCACACATTTTTGAGTGGGAAAGTGGTGCCATCACAGGGCTGACACAAATTTCCTACCAATGTAATAATTGGGGGGTTGGGGTGGGGGCATGGGCCTGCCCATTTTGGGCAGCCCCCACCCCTGTTTTTACCTTTTTTTTAATTCCCTGGTGTCTAGTGGGCTTTTTGCCCCCCCGGGGGGGGGCAGATTGGGGGCTACTGCCCCCATCTGCCCCCCAGGGGGGGCAAAAAGACTAAATGATGCCAAAATAAACTAGGGGGAGCAAAGGCCCTTGCCCAAGGGGCCACTCCCCCCTCCCTGGTGTCTAGTGGGTGGATCCCTGCTTGGGGATCGCCCTCCTGTGGGGATCCCCAAGCAGGGATCCCCTTTCCAACGATACCCTTCCCGTCTTTCTACGTGCTCAGGGGGCTGAGATAGCCCCCTGAGCACGTAGAAAGGGAAACTGAAATGAGCCTCTTGGCTCAGGCTCATTTCAGTTTCGGTTTCACTGAAATGACGTCAGCGCGACATGCGCGCCAATCGTCATTTCAGGGAAACCAGGGGGGGGCCTCGGGAGCTGGGAAAGCTCTTCCCCAGCTCCCGAGGCTATTTTGGTTTAAAGGGAATCCCTCTGGTGCTCGCACCAGAGGGATTTCCCAGGGGATGCCTTATGACGAGCTGGACTCGTCATGGGCACATGAGAACTGTGTGCCATGACGAGTCCAGCTCATCATGGGCATTCAAGGGGTTAAAAGGGATGGAAACATTGCTTTTTTTTTCTTCAGTGGCTGCTCTGTATGCTGTAGCAAGGAGAATTAGGCTGTTTTCTCCACACCACCACAGGAGAAGGCAAAGACTGGAGTGCATTTTCAGAGCCAGGATGTCCTTGTTTCAAAAACTGAGGAGAAATATAGCAAGTATAGCATCAGCAGAACTGTTATTTTAGGTTCAAATTGCTGAATTAGACCCTGTGTTGTCTTGGGACACACACAGGAGTTTTTCTACACCAACCCACATTCAGGTACTTTGCTGTCTACACCTTTTACCCTTAGGAAGCTATTAGGGTTTTATTGCCACAGCAAGAGGGGTTTATTTCGGGGTTTTTCTCACAATTCTTTGGATGCAATGCTGCTAAACATTCACAGATATTCATTTTCTCAGCTCATAAGAAGATTTGTATTAAACAAAATTTGAATTTTTTCATGTAGCATGTTTTCCACAGGTTATAGTCTGTGCTGATGGGACACATTTCTTCATTTGCCCTTCTAGTGCTACTAAATATTTGTTTAGGAATCAGAAGAACGAGCACTCCTTAAACATTCAAATAGTTTGCAATACTGGATCTTCAATTACTGACCTTGTAGCTAAATATTTAGGTCCCACCCATGACTCCTATATCTTTTAGCACTGTGCCCTATACAATCGGCTTGTAAGAGGAGAATTTGGGATTGATTTTCTTTTAGGTATTTCTACATTGAGGGGCCGATTCCGATCCGGGTCGGAAGGGCACCGAACGCGATCCGGCCGGAAAAACTACGAGCTGTACGTGTGTTTTCCACCCTACTCGTACAGCTGTACGAGCGAGCAAGTACGATGCGAGCTATGTGAAATTCACCGACCGAGTCGTTTCCAGGTCCGAACCGCTCCGTACGTCTCGGTCGTATGCTAACTGTGGCGTGCAATGGATGCGATTTGCGACCGAGCCAGTACGATGCACGCGTTGGACAGCCTGTGCGAGCCGTAGTGTCTGGCTCGCAAAACGTCCGGGAGGTTGCCTTTGGGGGTCTGCGGTCGGACACCCTGTCACCCGCAGCCCTACGACTCGGACACAGGGAGAGACCCATGGGTCCCCCCAACACAGGCATGTACGGTGCGGATGGCACCGACGTGTACCCACTGTACGGGGCGCACTTGCACGCGACGTACCCATTCAGTCAATGGGAGCCCATGTACGCGTCGTACGACCGGCTCCCATTGACTTCTACGGGAGTCCGACCGAACAGAGTCCGGCAGCATACGGCCACATCGTACTCGCTCTGTCTGACTGCAGGACTCTGGATCCGGCTCGGTCGGAGTGCTTTCCGACCCGGATCGGAATCGTCACCTTAATATGGATGTGGTTTTAATTGCAGTTTTCATTTGGGTTAAGTGACAGTGCGTATGCACTATGCACGTGGATTTATTACCCCATAACTGAATGCAAGTACAAGGATTGAACACTGTTATAATATTGCCCACAAGTGGAAAGGGCTGTTATAAAGTGCATTTTTGGATGCTTAAAGCAAGGTTTCTTTTCCTTTAAAAGATTGGATAGTCCTTCAGTATTCAACTGCAATAGCATATTATTGTGGCACTGTGTGCTGTGCTGCTCATTATAGCTACACGTAAGAGACTTCTAATGCAGCCTGAGCAGGTCAGCTCTGATGAAGAAGAATGCCAGTCCTCACCTACAAACCTATCCCAAGATGCTAGCAGAGCAGCAGATGGAAGGGAGAAACACAGTTACATTACCCAAAATTATTTTTAAGGCAAGTGTATTAAAATTTGACCATGCAATGTATGGTGAGGTAGTCACATTCAAAAAGATAAAAGTAATTTTTATTTCCATATTTATTCACATGAAATATTAAGAGTCACAACAGGGCTTCATAATTTGTTTGGTTTTGCTAACATTTTGAAAAGAATATTATTGTAACAAGATAAATTACTCTTTTTTTATTTCACAGAACATAAATTCAATGTCACTTTCATTGTTTGCTGGGAGTGGGCCTATCTAAGTCAGTTGGCAACATATCCACTTCTAAATCAGCAGCATGACTGTGTGTAAATGCGTGTACATGTGTAGTATGTAAAAATTCAAGATATGATGTAATCTACCCTAAACATTTTGCTACATCTTTACAACAGTTGGCCATTTCTTACTGGATATGTATGGTGCGACGACTGAGTACCTTGTTGCCGCTGCCAATTTTTGTATACTATTTCCAAATTCTTGCACTTTAAATATGTGTTGATGTTGTGTATTTTGTTGCTGTTATCTCCTGAACAATGGAATCATGTCATTACTTCATTGTTTATTGTGGCACCATGGTCATAGTGTGGTCCTGAGTATCTTGATATAAAAGTTTGTTCTATGTTGTGTAGTTACCCATACATATTTAGTAGATCTAGGTATGTGTTGTTTTGTAGGCAAAGTTGTTTGAGACAATATTGGTGTTGGTGTCATGTCCACTGTTGTGTAGCATAGCATTGATGTTAGACTCCTGATTGGCTACATCTTCCTTATTGTGGGCATTGTGTTCCTCTGTAATGTTGTCTTATATCTCTGTGTACAAAATGTCATATAAATTTAATAGGAATTCAATTTAGTATGACAGTCTATGTTGAAATGGAAGCCTCTTATATCTATGATGTTATGTTATTTTAATTTGATATCGTGCACGAATCACTCCAACGGGGTATCTCAGCGCAGCAGAAAATCACTATAGCAGGGCTAGAAACAGCAGAGTTAAAAAAAAAAAAGGTTTTCAGTAATTTCTTACATTTGGTGTATTCCGCGCATATGTGAATAGAAACATGTAAACAATTCCAGTAGGTGGGGCCCAAATAAGAGAAGGATTTGTCTCCACACCGCGAATGTTGAATGCGAGGAATAGTAAGTAGCTCTTTGTCCTTAGAACGTAAATGCCTAACAGGAAGATATCATTTAAGCTTTTGATGTAAGTATCTTGGTTCTTTCCCCACTAGAGCTCTGTGTGTAAGGCAGCAGATCTTAAATATAATTCTCTATCTGATAGGGAGCCAATGTAATGCTCTTAAAAGTGGGAGTTATACAGATCTGGAAGGAAGATTACAAATAAGCTTTGCAAGGGTGTTCTGCATGATCTGTAATTTATGCATTTTGTTTTAATGCGCTGCCATTGCATAATATAAGCATCATTCAGCTGAGTCAGCGTCAACATTCAGCTTCTATCAGTACATCTGTAGCTTTTAACTGTATTCCCCAAGTCTAGGATCTTCCCCCACCCCCTTCCTACTCTGCCCCGAGTGCCAGCATGATCCGTAGCGCTTCCATCACCCTAGGTTATAAGGTCTGAGAGGTATCAGTGGGTTGGGTTCTATGTTTCATATAGGTACCCTAATATAGGCACGGGTAATATCATACACCTTCACCTACATTATCTCCCTTACACTACACAGTAACGAGCCTTTAGGATTGAACCTTTACCTAGTTCTAGTCCTGGGTGCAGAAGGAGGGTTTTTCCTTAACAATAGAGTCCTATAACTTCATCAGTAGTCTTATACAGTATGAATGAATATTCATAAGAGTTCTTGGAAACCAGACAGGAGCTAAATCACCTACCCCACCATATCTACGTACAAGGTTCATCCCATACGTCATTCTCAAATCCAACAATGGCTAATACATGAGACAAGGGACAAAGAATCCCTAGATACTTTTTGTATAAATACAGCAAGTAGAGGGAACCGAGACTTCCTGGCCCACACACTGACCAGAGACACTGAGGCTCCTGCATGCAGATGCTCCAGCTGACAGTGGTCTAAACATCCCTCGTGGGGTGTCCAACTCGAGACCAGAATAGGTTCCTACATCCTCATACTTCAGGTAATGGGGTTCGACTAAATCCTAGAGGGATTCTTGTCTTCACACCTACTCATATGCTAGGTACACTTGGGTACATCTAGATAGGCATCGTAGGAGTACGCGCTTTCTTTTATCATGCATTTTATATCCATGAATGCATTTATGATTATTACAAAATGGTCGAACTGTACTATCCATTTATATTCACTGTACTGCTAATCATATATATATGCTACTGTCTAACGGTTATTGCAGCACATCTATTTTACACTAGAAGAACAACTGTGCAATAAATACTTATTGTAACACGCCCAACTGTTTCTTCTGTGTAACTCTCTGAGAACGAACTAAGTGGGCACGAGTGACTGAGTGAAAAGTAGTACATTGTTTCCACGATCCTGAGGGATCAGGGTTGTCCTGTTCTAAGGTTGCCAGAAACTATTCTCTCCCCGATAAGTGGAGACACTAGTGGCTCTGTGAGCTAGCTAATGCAAACAGGCTAAATTTCTCGGTGGGGGTGCTCAGAGTCAGTCTGCCACCAATCCCACAGTTTATGTTATCCGGAACGCACAGTTCCTGTATGGGTAATATCGGAACTACATGACAGGGGGGGGGTGTCTGTTCATTGTAACAACTTGAGGTATCTAGAGCACGTGAGCTCTGTAAACTCTTGTGAAAGGAGTGTTATAAATGGGCAACATGTATCTCTAAAATTCTCTCCACCTGGGCCGAGAGATGTTGCCAGCCTTTCCATTCCTAGGAGGTTCCAGATGCGGTGCAGCCAAGCCAGTCTTGATGGGACTCTTTCAGTGTCCCAAAGAGCCAGTATCGCCTGATGTGCCGATCGAAGGGCAGGTGTGATATGTCTAACTCGTTTGGAGAGGAGAGGGTTGGTAAGTGTGTTAGGAAGCCCCAGGATGGTGAAAGAGGGAAACCTAGGGAGCTGGGTATAGAAATGGGTGTCTGTTTCTGTTAAGATCTCTTACCAGAAAGGTGCCAGTCTGGGGCATTCCCAATGAATATGGACCAATGTCCCAAGAGAGTGGTTACATCTCCAGTACTTATCACCTTTATCCGGATTAATTTTGTATAACCTGGCTGGGGTCCAGTACCAATATGAGGCACTCTTCACTGCCGTTTCTGTACTAGACATGTTGGGTTTCGTGTGTCTGGCCCTATAATATATATCTGGCCACTATTTCTGTGCTAATCGACGTCCAAGCTCCTGTTCCCACCTCTGCTCTGCTGGAGATTTTGTCAAGGGCGCCGAGCCCAACAGGAATTTATATAGTTCCAAGACTATATGCTTGTCTGAGTCATTGCCAAGGAGCCACCGCTCGAAGCTGGTTAAGGGTCTCCGTGCAGAATCCCTTGTTGCCGGGGCCATGGCCCAGTGCCTGATTTGCATGTAGTGGAATCTCTCCCCCGCAGGAAGTGTGAGGTCTGCTTTAAGTGTGTCGAAAGGAATGAGGCCTTATTTATCAAAAGGTTGGCCCACCTATCTACAGCCTGGTCGCTGCTAAGCTTCAAAATCCCAATGGTGTAGTCCTGGTGTAAAATCCGGGTTTTCTACTATTGGGGTTAGCGGAGAAGGGAATGATGTAAGGCTATGTTTAATCCCAACTGAGTCCCAGACGCTAAGTAGAAGCTCTGTAATGGCTGAGAGATATAGGTTGGGGGGCGGCCACCTTCCTCAGGGAGGGGACCTTCCTAGGGAGGTTCCCGCCAATGCCCTATCCATAAACAGCCATGATTTCTCAGCCACGGGACCACACCACTATTAATCTTAATTGGGCTGCTTGGAAGTACTGCTGCAGGGATGGGATATCCAGACCACCCTCCCTCGGGCTACACCAACTTAGGTTCCGCTTCATCCGAGGATGTCGGTTTGCCCAAACGAAGGCCTGTAAGGCCTTCTGTAAGGATTGAATTGCCCCAGGTGGGGGCCAAAGCGGCAGGGTCAGAAATATATATAGTACTCTGGGTAGAGCCTTAATTTTTAGGGCTGCCACCTGTCCCAGCCAAGATAGCCAGTAAGACTGCCAGTGGAGCTGATCGGATTTAACTTTATCCACCATTTCTTTATAATTAAGTGCCACTGTCCCTTGAACAGTTGGTGAGAGCTGTATACTCAAATAGAGAATGCTAGACCTCCAGCAAATCAAAAATGACCGCCTGAGGTGTTCCTGTGTAGTCCGGAGCACCATAAGGCTCAGTGCTTGTGACTTGGAGATATTAATCCGAAGACCCAACACAGCGCTAAAGTACTTGATCTCCTGTAAGAAGCCCGGAAGAGCAGACCGAGGATCATCCAGGGAAACTATAACATCATCTGCGTACTGGGTTATCAAGTGCTCCTCGCCTCTAAAGTATACCCCTTTCCCTTCAGGTGAGTCTCACACTCTCTGCGTGAATGGCTCCATATAGAGCGCAAACAGAAGAGGGGGCAGCCATGTCGCGTACCGTGGCGAATTGGGAAACGATCAGAATTCCTACCATTCAACCTGACTGTCGCGTGTGGTCTCTCATAACTGCTTTGTATCCAGGCACGGAATCTATCTCCCAGCCCAAAATGGTTCAGGACTTCTGCCAGATAAGGCTAATGCACCCTGTCGAAGGCTTTCTCCACGTCAATTGAGAAAAGCATGATCTCTCGTTGGGTGCGTGCCGCTTTATCAATAAGGTGGAGCAGCCGCTTAGTGTCTATCGGGACATTGTCTGTTGGGGATTCATCCAGACTGCTCCGGTCCGATCAGCCCTGGCATCAGGGGGTTTAGCCTCACCACTAGAATCCCCGTGAACAGTTTTGCATTGGCATTTAAAAGCGAAATCGGTCTGTAAGACCAACATAGTTTCTTCTCTTTGTCTGGTTTTGCGATTACCGTAAAAGAGGCCTCGAACATTGACGGGGCAATGACGATGGTCCTGTAATTGCGTTGAACACTTTTGTGAGAAGATGGGCCTACAGGCTGCTATATATTTTGTAGAAAATGGCTGAAAAGCTGTCCGGGCCCGGAGACTTATTAGATTTTAACCTTGCTATTGCGGATATGACCTTCTCGATTCTGATAAGAGCGTCTAGTGCTGCCACCTGATCCGCTGTTGCCCTGGAGACCCGAGCTCCCTCCAGGTATTCCGAGATATGTCCGGGGAGAAGGTTCTGAGCTATTCATAGGTCTTTATAGAATTTCCCATACCTGGCTGCTATTGCCTCATCCCCCACCACCTCCTCCCCTGATTCCGCGGTCAGCGTCTCTACTGTGTTGGTCTGCCTCTGCCCCCTCAATTTATTCGCTAACATCCGTCCGCACCTGTTTGCCTCCATATAGAAGGCGTGCTTAAGGCTCAAAAGTGAATATTTGGCTTGGTCAAGGTCTAGGGCTGCCAGCTGTTTTCGGGCTGCCTCCAGTTGTCTCCACACCCTAAGGGCACCTGTACGATGGTGGATGCACTCCAACTTCCGTACTTGGGTTTGGAGCTTTGCCCTAATATCTCGTCTTGTCCTGTTGTCTGCTGTCGATATTGCAATAAATGCCCCTCAATCACCCTCTTTAGAGCGTCCCATATCATTGCTGGGGAAGACTCAGGGGTGTTGTTCACCGACAAGCACTCCTTTAAGGCTGCCTCCACTTGTTGGACCATTTCCGGGCAACGCGGCAAGGCCTCCCTCAATCTCCAGGTTTTGGGAGTTCAGCCCTGGGATGGCAGAGCAAGGTCTAAAACAACTGCAGAGTGGTCGGATAAGCTACGGGGATCTATCTCAATTGAAGTTAATGCCTCCTGCACCCCCCTGGACCCCAAGAAATAATCTAGTCTGGCGTATGACCTATAGACATGAGAGTAGAAGGTGTACTCCCTCAAGGTTGGGTGTCGGTCTCTCCACAGGTCCCTCAATGCCATGTCCTGCACCCAGCCGAGGGTACCCTCGCTAAGGGCTCTCGTAGATTCCTGTCGAGAGATGGAGCGGTCAAGATCATTATGGAAGACCATATTTAATTCTCCCCCAGAATCAGCCACTCATCCCGAGTCGCCGTAATGTCCCCGATTGCCTCCTGACTGAACTGCTCTGCCTCTCATTAGGGGGTATATGGAGCCCACCAGTATAGAATGTGAACCTAAATATAATCGGTACCCAAGTAGGCGCCCTTTGATCTCTACTACCTTCAACCCCACCTTCCCTTGGAAAGAGCATGAGCATAGCACTGCAACCCCGCTGCCTTGTGTGTCTTAGAGGAGAAAAACTGCTGGGTAAGGCTCGAGACTTGGGTCAGTTCCAATCCCTACATAATAAGTGTGTTTCCTGCAAGAGACATATGTCTGCTCGTGAATGTTCAAGGTAGAACAATACTGCTTTTATCTTGACCAGATTATTTAAGCCCTTGACATTGAGGGTGAGTATCCTCAGATGTTTAGCGAGTGTGGACATGACATGGTCCGGGTAGAATCCTTGCTGGGCCGGTCAGACCGCCTCCTCCCCCCAGGACCCCTATGTAAGGAAGCGCAAGCTGAAAAGTGCACTTGTGTGGCAGCTGGCAACCGTAAACAATCCCCAAAATCAAACAACAAGAAAAAACAAAGTACCTGATATGGAGATGAGTCCGTCATACCATTATCAGTGGTAAAGTTCCTATGTAGGTTTCGTGGCAGATCGCAGCCAAGCCTCGCCATCTCATGATCTTGTGTCTTTCGACTCTGCCCGCTTCCCTGTTGTTGACGGTGTCCTCATGCCTTGCCGTCTGCTGTGTGCCCTCGGAAACCTTATCTAAGACAACCTTCCTCTCGGCTGCCATTTCCTTTTGGTCTGGCCCGAGCCTTTGTGGCCCCTGGAGATTCTCCGCCATCTTCCTCCCTCCTCTTGCTTTTGTCTATTAACGTATGTGGCCATCGTGCGTCTTCCGGTTGTTCTATTTGAAGCAGTTCACATGCCTCTGTCAGGGATCGTAGCTGTCAGAGTTGTACCACACATTGGAACACCAGGTGGAACGGGTGACCTCATGAATAGGCCACCTTCTTGTCTCGTAAGAAAGTTGTAACCCGCTTGAATTCTCACCGCTTCTGAAGCTTTGAGGCCACAAGATCCTGCAAGAGGTGGACTGCCTGGCCCTGGAATGCTATTGATTGTGCTTCACGGGCCTTTTTGAGGATCTGTTCTTTCAAGGGAAAGCAATGAACACAAGTTAAAATATCTAATAGGTGGGGCCTCCTTGACCCCCAGCTGCCCACTCTATGAGTCCGGTCTAGGCGAATCTCATTTGGCGCTACTTCTCCCAGGATGCTTTTGAACAGGCTAGCGACATATGCTTCGATGTTTTTCCCCTCTGCATCTCATGCGACTCCCCGGATGTGGATATTATTCCTCCTGGAGCGATTCTCCAAGTCCTCAGCATGTACCTGAAGGTCCAATTCCTGCCCTGTGAGGCGAATAATCTCCTGTTGCATTTGTTCAATTTCTTCGTCACAAGATGTGTCCCTTCCTTCTAGGGTGTCCACCCTGTCTCCAATGCCGGTCACTTCCTTGCACATGGCCTGCATCTCCCCTGCGTGTTCCTGCTGAACTGCGAGAAGATCTTCCCTCAGGAACAGGGCCTCCAGGTAGGGGTGCGTTACCGGTGACTCCGAGTCCTCTGGCGTTAGGGAAGTCGCTCTCTCGATCTGCTCTTGCTTTCCCCTCCTGAGGGCCCCCAGTTTTCAGAAGCATGTCCTTGATAGAGCCCCCTTTTTAGGTCAAGCATTTGAGTCATGTTGTAATTTCCCATGTTGTCTTAAAGTCATCCCCCTGCTTTTGATTTGTTTGTTTCAGTGTCCTTCAAAAATCCTTGCTTGCCAGTGGTCAGTCCTTCCTCTTTGTTCCTCCTTTTTCTCTTCTGTTCCTCCCATGCAGCAGGGGCTAAGTACTGTCTCATCACACTACAGATGTTTATCTGTTCTCTGGGGGACTACTTTTTTTCTTGGTTTTCTGTTTGCCTGTTTAGTTTTGGCACCATAGCTGATTACATTTAAATACAGTTTTCCTCCCTCCCACCTCCTCCTAATTCCACAGTTGTATTGGCGGGGTGTCTTTTGTCATGCCTCCCTATTCGTTGGTTATATTTTTTAGGCTTTTATTAATTTTAGCTGATGACCGTCATTTGGACTTTTTTTTAGTAGTATGTTAGTTTGGTTTTGGGCTTTCTTTTAAGGAGGATTGGGCTTGTTCCTCTTGTGAAAGTTGCTGCAGCGTGCTCTGCGTACAGGCAGCATGTTTTAAAGGAGCACGCACTGGACACATGGTGATGAGAGCGTGCCCCACCCCTTTGATTCTGTGCAGGGCGGCCGCAGTGCTCATGCACCAGTGTTTAGGTATGAACAGCCAAGCAACTGGAATGCAGTGCAGGCTGGTCACTGTGGGTGATTCCCATCGCGCTCCCGCTGTCAACAAGTGGCAAGGTTGGAGGTAATCTAAAATTAGTTATACTGTGAAAAAAAAAACAGTAGACCTCTTTTTAGAAACAGAGGCACTGAACTCCCTCTTTCAGCTAGGTTAGCCCTCGCCCCCCAAACATTTGCCTGAGGCTTTTCCTCACATCGGTATTCAGACTTTCAGGTCACGCCTTCTTTTCAGACAATCCTCCCCCAAGGATTCACACCTTGTGTAACAGCTAAAGAGGACACAGGTCTGCGGGAAATAAGTGTCTTTCCGAACTTAAAAAACGTAGGTTTATTAAAAAATAAAAAATAGTAATTAACGGTTGATTCATTTTTGTGGACACGGGTGTGCAGGAAAGAATTGCCTTTTGAAACTTCAAAAACATAAGATTATACAATTTTTTTAAACAATTAACAGTCGCTCAATTTTTGCAAAGTGTTTGTGGAAGGTTTTTTTCAGTAACTGGTGTGAGGTTGTAAAGAGAGACGGTACGGTACGCTCCTAGGTTAACGGTCTCCCATAATTCACCTGAGTCTCAAATATTTGCCTAAGGCAAGTTCCTCACATCCATGTTCAGGCTTTCAGGGCACGCCTCCTTTTCAGACACTCCTCTCCCACAGAACATTCACGCTTTGTGTATCAGCTCAGGAGTGCTGCTAAAGAGGACACGTGCCTGTGAAAAATACGGTTTGGAACTTCAATCAATCAATCTTTCTTTATTCGGTTTTCATATGATATAAAAAAAAAACATAAAAGCACAATTTTACAACAATAAAAACAATTTCATAGCTCATTAGAACATTGAATGTAAAAAGATAAAAATTATTTTCAGTTGATAATTTCATGTCACCGTCATTAAGCTCTGTAAGCAAAGACTGTAAACAATAGGGGGGTTCTTTAAAATAGGCAGATATATCAGTTTAAAAAGAAGAAAATTAAAAAATTATTCACTGTACAAAATTCATAGTAAAACATTCTTCACAAATACTTTCTTTGCTTAATTACAGATTTTAAATATTGTGCTATATTCCTCGTAAAACATTCTGTATCTAAAATTTGTAGTGCAAGGTAGGCCGGGCGACACTGTCTCATTCCCCAAATTTTTAATATTGGTTTGATCCATTTTTTCCTTTGTTCTTTATAAAATCTGCAAAAGAGAACCACATGCATCGTTGTTTGCGGCGAGACCGTGTCGCAGGGGCAGTTTGCTAAATGTTGGCTCCAATCGTTAGTTTCAGGGAAGCTAGCCAAGCGATGAAATACATTCAGCCTAAAGCGTGTCAACACAAATCTGTTGTAACCACTTATGATAAACGTTAGATATGGTTGGATGCCAAGGCTAGATTGCATCGCTAAGTTGTTCTGTACTGTTTGCTTATTTGCCTCTGCGGCGAATCTCAGCTCCTCCATGTGGCTCATGAATTGTTTTTTAAAGATTTTCCAGGGAATTGAGGCTAGCAAGGTAGGTTCTTTATAGTAATTTTCTAGACCCAAGTCAACTAAAAAATGTTTTACGTACTTGAGCCATCCAATCTTCAAGGCATTCTCGAGACCTAGGCTATCCTTCAGAACCTCCCGTTTGAATGATGTTTTCGGAGATGACCAGATACGATGCCATAATAGGGCGGGTTGTATCTTTATTGTATCTGTGATATAGGGAATTCCCAATTCTGTGTGACAAAGAAATGTTGAGGTGCCTTGAGGGACTGCCAATAAATATCCTAAAAAGGCATTCTCAACTTTCTGTAATTCATTCACTTCACCATATCCCCAGATACCTGCCCCGTATGTCGCTATGCTTACGCATTTGGCACGATAGATTTGGAGCATCTCCGTTGGGGGTCTCTTGCCCAGCCTCTGGGAAAAATTAACCAAAGCTGTTGTTGTCCTCATAAAAAGTAATTTCCTTGCTTTTATTGCTTGTCGCCATGAGCCCCTATTATCGATTAAAATACCTAAATAGGGATATGTTTTTGTAGGCTCCACCTTTATATTATCAATGTAAATATTCTTCTGTTTGCTTCCACCTGTCCCACAGCTCATTATAAAGGTTTTGCTGATATTTATTTTTAAGTCTAAATTTGCCATAAATTTATGATAAGAATTAAGGGCATGTTGTAATCCTATCGCGGTCCGAGCCATAATTACGGCGTCATCTGCGTAGAGTAGGGCGGGAATTGGGCGTTTATGCAACTGTGGTAGGTCCCGACACCCTTCCAACATCGCTTGTTCCAGACCATTTGTATAAAGTGTAAAAAGGAAGGGTGCCAGGACACAGCCCTGCCTTACCCCCCTTTCCACTGTAAACGACCCCGTACACTCTCCATTAATGTCAAATCGCACCCTAGCAGTCGCGTTTCCATAGAGTTGTCTCACGAAGTTAATTATGGGAATATCCACACCCATTACTTACAGGATTCTCCACAATTTAACATGAGTTACACAATCAAACGCGGCTGTTAGGTCTACAAAGGCCATATACAATTTTCTCCCTTTCGCTTTTGCATATTTCCCCATAAAAAGGGTCAAATTAAGGCCTTGCTCTATGGTGCCCATTTCTTCCCTGAATCCAAATTGGAGATCCGACAGTACATTATTGTCCTCTGCCCATTGTTGTAGGCGATTAAGGACAATGCGGCCTGCCACTCTGACCAGTGTGTCCAACAATGAGATAGGATGGTACATGCCGGGTACTGTCTGTCTCCCTTCTTTAATATCAGAACTAAAATAGATTCCGACCATGATTCAATAAGTCCAGCAATACAGGAAGCTTCCAATACCCTTGTTAAGATTGGGGACCATAGCTCCATATTATACTTAAAAAGGTCTGCTGGAACCCCATCTGGACCCGGGGCCTTTCCTCCCTTGCTAGCCCTTAGTGCTGACTCAACCTCTGCTAAGGTGACATCGAGGGCTATAGGAAACTCTATCGAATGAGGACCAGTGCTAATATTGCTCCTTCATACCTGTCCTGGTTGGACAAACCAAAAATCTGGGAAAAATGTTCCACCCAATGTTCTTTGTCTATTGCTATGTATATTGACGGTACATCACTGTTGAAAAGGGGGAGGATTTAACCACTCGCCAAAAGGTGATACTATCCTTATTAATACAGGCTTTATGCAGCTCTTCCCATATTTCTTTTTTTATTTCACTTTTCCTTAATTTCACTGCCCGGTTATATGCTTTTCTGAGCTGTCTGATCTCCTGACTGTCCCTGTCTTTTTTATGGAACACAGATTTTAAGTTGGTGTATGGTTTTGTACAATTTTTATTAAACCAGCCCTTCTGCTTGTCATCTCTCTGTTTCAATTGGACTTTCAGTGAATCCTTGATGACATTTGTTATTACCGTGTAATTTTTTAAGATTTCATGATGTGGAGTAGAGGAATCTAAACATTTCATAGTGAAATTTAACGATTTTTTGACCACTACTTCTGTAAGCTCCTGTGGTTCAATTTTATTCCATTTTAAAGAATATCCGTTTACTTTTTTAATTTCCAGATTTCTTGACCCATAAATCCTCTTGCTCTCTTTTATGTCAGTTTTATACGGATAAGATAATGAAACACTCAATAGAAAGTGGTCGCTGCCAGCATTTTGATGAGCGCCAAATTTCAACAGGCGGGAAGCATACCTGTTTGAAATTAGAATGAAGTCTATGATTGTACACGCTCCTCTAACATTAAAGGTCTGTGTAAATGGAATTGGTGGAGAGGATAGCTCATTCGCGAAACCAACTTCCAACAAAAATAAAATCTCGTTTAGACAGTCACTATTAGTTGTAGCGGGGAAGTGGGATAGGCTGCTATTATTCTCATCAATCAGGCCACAAGTTAAATTGTTATTTTTTATACAAGGGGGAATATTGAAGTCCCCCCCCATATAAATAGGACATTTTGATTGCATTTGTTCTGAATTTGTAACAAAGCATTTTTAAGTTGCTTTAAAACATCCCCCAGGTATTCCTTCTGTACATTATTATAGAAGTTAACCAATACATACATATCTTGTTTGGTCATGTTGAGGGCTATTATTTGAAAGTTAGGTTCTGACTTTACAAAAAGTATTTCCTTAATCGTAATCAAATTAGAAATATATACTATCAACCCCCCCCTAGCTCTCCCAAAAACTGACGGAATAGCTGGGGTATGATATGTTTTATAGACCTCAATATGAGTTTCAGCAATCGCCCATGTCTCTTGGAAGCAGAGAATATTAAATTTCCCCACAAAGTCATACCACATATGGTTAGTCAGTTTCGATCGTATACCAGATATATTCCAAAATAAAATTCTCAGGCTAGGTTCATTTGTGATGGATACCTGTTTAAAGTTATCCTTTGTTAACCTAGGTGAATTTACATCTGAGCTCATAGCCATAGTTGTTCCCCACTCGGTCTCTAAGATCGAATTTGTTGTTGACATATTACTAGTCAGGTTATTAACTAAACTCCTAGTCTGTGATTCTAAAACAGTTCCTGGATGTGGTCCTTGCAGACTAGGTTTTAGTATAGGGTCTATGGAGTGTGTACCATGTAGAACACATCTCGATACTTCCTTTAACTACATTTCCTGTGGCTGAGTCAGTCTATCTCTTCCAGACTCGAGAGCAGGGTAAGCCGAGTCTCAGTCGGAAGGTTATAAGTATAATTATACCTTGACGCGGTACTTCTGGTAGTATCGACTCTATCTACCCTAATGGGCGATTGGTAGAAAAAACCCAGTGGCAATATGTTAATCCCTCTTGAGGATACAAAGTTATTTCCTGCAGACCATATGATGTTTTTCACCAAGAGGGGTGTTCTAAATGTTAACACTACACAGTGTCAATACAAAACAACTGGTCACAGGGTCTAAGGGAATTTAAGAGACCTGCGCAGACAAATCCCCAAATCAATTGAACAAACACAACAAGTAGAGTCTGCGGGTCTGAACCAATCTCTCAAAAGAAAAGCAGCGACATGTCAGCACGTTCAAACAAACAAAGAAAGAAGTCCTCATAAAGAGGGCCAAGTCCCATCACCCACCGAAGTGGCATGCTTCATCATCTGGGACCTCCCATAACTACACCTGGTGTAGTTATAGAGCTACGACTCCTTCGATTACTATAACAAGGAGGAGCTCAGGGATGTTTTGGTTCCTATGATTGGGAGGACGGATTATCTCAGCATGAGGAAGACTGTCCTAAGTGTGGAGAATCTAGATGCAGTGTGTGAAATAAGAAAGTGATTTAAAATTGATCATCATTGGAAAATAAATTTTATTCTGTATCCAATGACACCAAGCTAAAAACAGCAGAAATTGTGAGGGGAGCGCGTCCACAAACGTTATAGGGCCGCGCCCTCGTGGGTCAACATGTTTCAGCCAACCTGTGTCTACCCAATGACTGTGGCTTTCGTCAGGACCAAAAGGTAACACTACTGCAAAAAATGTGAGTCAGTGATAAGTAAGATAAAAAGGAACGATACAACCTAACAGAGTACCTACTTATCCGTGGATATGTGGCACCGTAGTGATGTAACTTAATCACCCGCAGTTGTACCTACGCTCGGTACAACTAGGTAGAAGGTCCGGGGTAACGACGGACAGAGCGTTGCCTCACGCCCTGAGTTGTAACCAGGAGTGTAGGTGCATCCCTGACTTTTTGCGGGTGATTAAGTTACATCACTACGGTGCCACATATCCACGGATAAGTAGGTACTCTGTTAGGTTGTATCGTTCCTTTTTATCTTACTTATCACTTACTCACATTTTTTGCAGTAGTGTTACCTTTTGGTCCTGACGAAAGCCACAGTCATTGGGTAGACACAGGTTGGCTGAAACATGTTGACCCACGAGGGCGCGGCCCTATAACGTTTGTGGACGCGCTCCCCTCACAATTTCTGCTGTTTTTAGCTTGGTGTCATTGGATACAGAATAAAATTTATTTTCCAATGATGATCAATTTTAAATCACTTTCTTATTTCACACACTGCATCTAGATTCTCCACACTTAGGACAGTCTTCCTCATGCTGAGATAATCCGTCCTCCCAATCATAGGAACCAAAACATCCCTGAGCTCCTCCTTGTTATAGTAATCGAAGGAGTCGTAGCTCTATAACTACACCAGGTGTAGTTATGGGAGGTCCCAGATGATGAAGCATGCCACTTCGGTGGGTGATGGGACTTGGCCCTCTTTATGAGGACTTCTTTCTTTGTTTGTTTGAACGTGCTGACATGTCGCTTCTTTTCTTTTGAGAGATTGGTTCAGACCCGCAGACTCTACTTGTTGTGTTTGTTCAACACTACACAGTGCCCTGGTAGTGTTTTATTGCTTTTACCTATCCACTGGATCCTGCGCACCATCTTAAACTCAGTAAAGAGTTGGTCGTTAAAACCAACCTTCATACTAAGCCAATGTAGTGCTTTATTTCAGAGCGTTTCCCATGTTTCATTTTCTGAGGTACCTAATTTAGGTACGTTTGCTAAAATGACCGTGTACGGTGTTGCCGCTGGGGGTAGATCGAGGTGTTGACCTCTGCTAAGATTGTCATTGCATGCTTCTGATTTATTGGAGGTGAAGTAATTTGGCCTACGCTCTGAGATTTCGTCCATACTTCTACCACATCTGCCCTTTTTCTCTATGCTATTAGGGTGGTGACCAGTCATACTGGATTTATAAGTGTCTGAGTTGGAGATAGGAGTTCTTTAAGAAGAGTTACTCTCACGGGGAGTTAGTGGTTCTTTCCTGTGAACGATATTAAAGTGAGTTTTTAGAAGATCCGCGGTACTACTTATTTCCTGATTGTCATTTCTTTCATTGCTAGAGTCAGTTGATGTTTTTTTTCTTCTACTTCCACTATGTGAGTAGCTATTCAAGGAGGCTTCTATTGCAGATATTCTTTCCCCCATTTTATCCAGTGAGACTCGTAAGTAGATGTCAAATCTCTCAACCAGGACTGTTAGTTTTTTTTAATCATTGGCCTGTAAGTCAGTCTTTTTTTGTGTTTCTTCTTTAGGTTTCCATGGGCATTTTCTTGTAACCGTTCTTTTTTTTCCCCGCTTGGTTTGTTTTAAAGTATTAGGGGCCGGACTAATTTCTTTTATATGATCTATCCCTCCTTCGCGCACATCGTTTCTTTTATCATTAATGGTTGGATTTTTTTTCTTTTTCTGAGGAGGTTGTGTAAAACAGTTGGAATCACTAAGTATTATTTCATCAGATATATTTTGGATGCAACCATTCTGGGGTAAACTATCCCTTAAACTCTGCCCAGAAGGCTCTAATGACTCTAACTCTTTGTCTTTGTCTAATTGAGTATTTGAACAAGTCGTACCTGCCACTATTGGCTCTTCTACTGATGATATTTGTTTATCTATTGCCCCCATTGCTCCTGTAAGGTAGCGCAATAAAGTTTGTTGTATGTCCCAGTGGGCTTTTTTCCTGCAGTATGCTGTGTGCTGGGCAACTTTCTTTATCCCATTGTATTATTCTATTTCAATATATACAAGTTAATACAATAAGTGGGTTTCTCTGGTGTCTACCAGACTCTTTTCCAATCACCGTGTAGCAAAACGTGGACGTGGAAAACAGTTACTAATACTCTTGGAAACCTAGATGACTGTAACTTGTCTGAGTAGCAATCAACAACAGTTATTTATATTTTAAAGTTACTTGATATGATCGTCGGAATCCAGGCGACATAGGAAATTGGAGATTGAGCCGAGCCCAGCCCAGCCCAGCCTCATCCGGGCAAGGACGGGCCCGCCCTTGGCCCAGGCGAGCCCGGGCGAGCCCACGCGCCTCGGTAACCCCGGTAGCGATTTAAGCGCCGGATGGCGCAGAAGTGATGCGGCTCCAGTTGCTGTGCCCCCTGGGATATGTGGTCCTGGGCAGTCCGCGGGAGATTAAAGTGTGTCAAGCCAACAGGTAAAGAAAACAAAACAGGCATCCCCTGGAACTTCAAAAACATAAGTTTACAAAAAACTTTTTAACAATTAGCAGTCGGTCAATTTTTGCTTAGAGTTTGTGGAACTAGTTTTTTTTTCAGTAACTGGTCTAAGGTTGTTAGATGCATGGACTACATACCCTTTACAGGCATCTTTTTGCTGAGTTAGAGAGACTGGGTTAATCGTCGATTGTATTCACGCACTACCAGCATGTTCCTAACTGCACGGTGCTTGTCTTAAAACCACGAGGCTTAAAAACCAAAAAAGGCACGCCATCCCAGTATGTCTATAGTTCCAGAATACCTGCACTTCTAATATTCATCATATGTGCGAGTGGCTTCTCAGCGAACAACTTTATAGGAAGTAATGCATGCGGAAATAAACAGTAAGTGCTGTTGCAGATATGTTCTGCTCTTTTCGTGGCATTTGATGAAAACCTGTTTAAATTAATGCTCAAAAAGTCCCAGCATGCAGGACTTGGTGTTGTGAAATTTTAAATCTCGAGCAGGTGTTCTACTGTTTACAGCTGGAACATATCAGGCGAGTTTTCTAACAGATGCACGAAGGACATACAATCCATAGATCAAATGCTGCAAACTTTGTCTTTTTTTCGTTTTAATATGTCACTTCTCACTCTTGTTTGGTAGAGGAACAAAACCATCTGTCAAAGATCCCAATGCCTCGCCCTCTAATCCGCAACAACTAGATGCCTTGTCACTGACAGGGCTGCCCTTTCATTGGTCAGAGAGTGTTTCTATTAAAATTCTTTTAAACCACAAAATGCTTACGGGGGGGACAGGGAGCTAGAGGAAAAATGGGTCCAGTACCTGTGCTCCCAAGGCTTACTGTGGTAATCACTAAGGGGTAACTGTTCCTAATAGAAGGCAAAGCGGACCAATTTGGTAGTTTAAGGAAACTAGTGAGTAGGGAGCACTCACACTGAAGGTTAGATTGTGATGAAGATCGGGGAATTCCTCCTTTTGGAAAGAGTGCCCTCACACACTCATGCGGGTGTCATGCTTCATCATCGGGCGTTGCTCCTCGTGGGGGTGGCGCTGCAGTCCCCCACGGCCCCCCGTGAGGGCTCTTTGTCTGAGTTCTTTTCGGAGTTAACGCTGCAGTTGTGAGTGCGGGTGTGTGGGGGAAAAGTGAGTGAGTTAAAATTACCACCTCGGTACCCCAAGAAACCTTTATTCGAGGGTCCAAGTGGTAAGATTAAAAACTGTAGACAAGGAAGGCCTCTTGGGAAACTATATCAGAGGAGTGAGTATTTTCGTACTGTTCTCTTGTCAGTGGGTGAAGGTGATAGTGGGGGTGAGTAAATTAGATCGACATGTTTCACGCCTTAACTGGGTCCCTAGTGGATCCCGTGGCGTTTCATCAGGACTGTGATAAAGGTGAAGAAAAATGAGTAAAAAATAAGAATCGGATATGGCGACACTCTGTATTTGTATGATGCCTATATTCAGGTTATTCGGCGTCAGTGCGCCTAAGGGAATGTCCACTAGGCGTTCCTACATCCAACCACACCAATAAAGAGGGATGGCCTAATCGGCGTGACAGCGCGGTGTGAAGGGACAACAATGCCTCTCCTCTAATGCAGCCTTTTACCTGCCCTTCCGCTGCTCGAATGCCGCAACAACTGGATGCCTTGTCATCGACAGGGCTGCCCTTTCATTGTTCAGAGTGTTTTTCTGTTAAAATTATTTTAAAGACAAAGCAACACGTGATTAGACATCTGCTTCATAATCATGCTATTCTAAATGCACCCAGAATTGTAAAACCACGATTGTTGCATAGCAAAATGTTTTGCATATTTAAGTGGTTACATGTTTTTTTTATGATGCACATATTATTCAAGCTATTTAATATGGCCTTGCATGTTTCAATGTTTCTTTGATATTGTTTTTATTTTAAAACCAGATTGAAACCCACCATATAGTATGCACTTCAATTTTGCAACATTTATTTATTGAGCAAAAATAGTTCTTATAGTTTACACAGCGAACTGAGTTAGCTTTTGGGAAATGTATGTGTATTCATCATCATCATCAAAGAAGCTTTATTCGACTGAGCGAGTTATAAAAGCATTAAGAATTAAAGATTAAAAATCAGAATTACAAAAGGTTAAAATCTGAGTTAAAACATTTGTGCAAAGAGCAGTCAAAGCCATCGTTATATTACACATAGTATGATAAAACAGAGTAAAAAACAATAATAAAAGTGCATAACAGTCTCAATCACCTTGGCAGGCGTAATGGACCCCACAAGACCTGGTGTACTCACTCATACAACTACACATTAGTAGGGGATTTCATTGTGCTCATCGACCAGCCCTGATTTGTTTGGAGCGTATGTGCCACATCCACCTCAAGAATATAGCCACCGGGATTGTGTACCTGGGAGATGGATCAGTGCAAAGGATTTGCAGGGCTATGTTGTGTGATCTTGTGACCAGGTTCTTACAGAGCTGAGCCAGCCAAGCCTTTCGCGGGCCAGCGTAGGCAGGACAGGCAAAAAGCACATGCACATATGATGTGTATTCTAATCACCTACGAGAACAGGTGTAATTTGTTAAAATACATAACTTGCATTGTGCACATACTACAGGCTATGTAATGGTACAGGACTGTCTTATGAAGGGTGACATGCAGTTGGGGGGGTAGCCAGCTGCATTCAGGGTGGAGGGTTGCAAGTTCTTTCCTTCAGCAGCTAGGCCCTCCCCTTCCACCACTCGCATGCAAAACCGCAATGTTCCTGCTTTGAAAAATGTTTTAGACGAAGAAATGTACATTATGTATACATACTAGTGCAATGCGCAAGGTATAGAGACTGAAAACACGTGGCATGTAAAACACTAAAAACTTACATTTTTTGGTATTTGAAAACAATTTTTTCTTTAATTGAAAATAAACTTCACATTAATTGGGGTCAAATAAACTCTTTCAAAGAGGGACTATAAACTCTTAGCTCCTGCTACCGGTTCATTTCCTCCTAGACACAAGTCCCTGTGCTGAAAACCTGTATCTTGGTTAGAGTGTGCTACACCACATACTACAACATAAGTACGGAGTTCTAGTACAGTGCAGCGTTAGCTCCTCATGTATTCTGGAGATTTACATATTACTGACAATAATGGTATAAATAAACTAGCATTTTCAATTCAATAGGTCTCGCATTTGTTAAGGTTAGATCTGTTGGCGTTGAAAAGGACAATGTTTTTTACTTTCGCTTTTGTTCTACCAATAACAATAGTGATATGCAAATATAATTACTCAATTGTAAATAAGAAACAAAAGTCAAAAGGATTTTCATTTTCAATGCCAACAGCTCTAACTTTAACAAATGTGAGACCTATTGCATTGGAAATGCTTGTTTCGTTTTAGCAGATGCCACTGGTGCTATGGCCGTGTGGACCTATGTAGTACTATTCCACTCTTCCTCCCTCAGCTCCCAAGTCATGTTCCCCTGTGATCTGGCCCTGTGGTCTTCTTGTCACCCTGTCTTCGAGGTTCAGTGCCAATGTGGCCTCAAGCCTCCTAGAAGCGTGGCTCAGGGTCCGCTCCCCACCAGCATACACCACAGTCGCCCAATTTAGACAGCTTGCCTCCTAATCGTCCAATTGTGTATAGGGCCTGCTTCCACTGAACTGTCATCACCAACTCTAATCAAGCTGTCGAAAAATGGGGATGGGGGGAGCTCTGCCTCGCCAACGGGCCTTCTGCCGCCCTCCTTTACTGCGTCAAGTTACCCAGGGTAGAATTAGGCATTGAGCCACAGGTCCAGGAGGTCTCGCTGTCCCAACCACCTTTGCTCTCCCCTTCTGCCACAGGGCTCCACGCCCCGCGGGTGTATCAATGTCCGTGTGTTCATCCCGGATGGCCAGCACCCTCCTATCTCGTTGCGAGACGCGCCCTGATGAATGGCAGCCCGCGATGGGCCCCTGTTGCAGTACTTGCAGCCTCCTCTTGTGTGCTTTGGATGGTTATTTTAAAGGCAAAGCCTCGCCCCCGGTGGCCAGCTCCCTTCAGGCTCGCTTAGGACACGCTCTGGCGATCAGCAACCACTAATGGGGCCCCGCTACACTGCTCTCAGCCTCTCCTGCCACTCCCATGTGTCCTGGCTCTCGGCAGCTATTTAGGGGGGATAAGGCCTACTGTGCCGGAGCCTGCAGCCCCCTCGGCTCATCCTCCGGATGCCTCTCTGCGCTCCCTGAGCTAAGGTCTCTCCATCGCTGTCTGGCGATGGCAGGCAGCTCCCAGCTCTTCTCCTGGGCTCACTGCCCACCTCTGTCCCTGCAGCAGCCTCCGGTCTCCAGGCGCCAGTCGCGCCCTCTTGATTTCCCACTCTGTTCGTGGGCCGCAGTCTCTGGGGGGCCAGCTCCGCCTCTCCCGCCACCTCCGGTCAGCGTTTCGTGGTTGCTTAGGAAACGACGCAGATCGACCGCCCATGCCTAAGGACCGACCCCAGACTCTTCTCACCGCTCGCCAGGCCAAGGCCATGAATGCGCCAGGCTCGCACCCGGCTGGGCTGCCACGGCCCCACCCCGGTACCGGGTCGCCGGGTCTCTCCTTTACTGCCCTGCGATAGCTGGCAGCTCCCGTCTCTTCTCCTGGGCTTACTGCTCGCTCGGCCCCTGCAGCAGGCTCCGATCACCAGGAGACAGTCGTGCTCCCTTGGCTCCCTGTGCAGATTGCAGGCCGCAGTCTCCGGTAGACCGGTCCCACCTCTCCAGCAGCCTCAGGTCAGTGCCTCTTGGTCTCTAGGGCATGGGCTGTCGGTCTCTGACGTTTTCGGAGGTCCGTCTGCGCTGTAGTTAACTTTAAGGACGGAGGCGGGCTGGAGAGACGACAAGGACCGTCTTACTCATGACTGGCAGCGACAGTGGGGGTTGACTGATACCTGGAGGGCGCAACACCCGGTTGACAGGGACTATTCTTATTCCTCATCGTTACACGACCTCCATGTTCGGCTGGACTCGATCCTTAGCTCCCCAGATGTTCACGGGGTGATGGTACATAGTGAGTACTTAGCTAGGACATCATCTGATCATAACCCACTGCTGATAATCTTACATTGGCTGCGGGATCGCCCTGCCATTCCCATGTGGCGACTTCGACCTGACATGTTAGAGGATCCGATGTTTCGTGCTACTATTGGGTCGGCCATTGATGAATATTTTCGACTTAACGCCAACACGGCATTGTCTCTGGTGGTCAAATGGGACGTTTTTAAGTCGGTAGTTCGGGGTCGCTGTATAGGCGAGGTAGTGGGAGCGCGCAGAGTGTTGCTGCAAGACGTACAGAAGGCAGAACAGTGGGTGCGCGATTTGGAGAAGGAGCACCCGGAGCGACCGGACAGGGAAGCAGGGTTGCTTGAGGCCCGGGAGGCGCTAGCAGTTCAAATCAAGAAATTGCGCTGCTTTGACTACAAGATATAAGAACAATGGTTCCGTAGGGAGAAAAAATTATTTACAATTGGAATAGATCAATTAAACATAACACACAGCAAACGATGATCTAGCAAACAATTAATCCTGAACAATGAATAATAATTCAAAAAACGTAATAATTTATTTTTTATTTCATGTGAATTTCAAATCATTCATCAACTCCTTTGGGTATGTACAGAAAATCAAAAAGGCTGTATATACAATAATATTTACAAGAAAGCGACGCAGTGACAAAGTGAATAAAGTGACTTGGTGTGATAGTGAAAATGTGAATATTTACAATATATGTATGTGATTATCAATAAAATACACAGAAAGTTTTGCAAAGATTTTTCGCAAAAAAAGTCCTCAGCTGAATTCTGGATAGATAGTAACCCTTGTAAGGCACAGGTCCTAATTTTTCGTATATACAAGGAGTTCCAATTAGTACGGGACTGTGGAACCGTCAACGTTTCGACCCTATACCACCAGTTGTTCTATACAGTCATAGCGGGTCTTCTTCAGGACATGGGAGGTGTATAACAGCCTAATTGTAGGTGATATGGCAAATGTCCAACAGTATGACGTAGTTGCCGCTCAATTTCAGTCAGAAGAGACTACCAGTGTTGTAGAAGATCTAGGTTCGTCTTCGTCTAGTTATTTGGTCATTTTCTTCTTTTTCATTCAGATTAATGAGCCAGGTGTGAATCACTGACTTCCAGGTAGATACTCTGCGCTGCGGGAGGCACGGTTATCAGGATGCGATTTCGACTGATGTTTGAATATATTCTTAATCTCGGGCAGTCAGTCCGGAGCACGCCACCAATTTTATTTTTTTGCCCTGGCGATGGAGCCCATGGCTTCTCACGCCAGGTCAGGACGGTATTTTCCAGGGCTATTAGTGGAGTACAACACATAGCATTGTATGCGGACGATCTCCTCATTTTCTTGCCGGACGCTGGAGACGCCCTACGAGGAGCGAGGGACTTGCTGGAGACCTTGGGGAGGGTGGCGGGCCTCCGGGTGAATTGGACCAAGTCATGCCTATTTCCTACCAGGCCGGACGGGATGGTTCATCCAGGGGCAGGGGATGTCCCGTGGGGATGCCGGTGGTTGCCATACTTAGGGACTTAGATCTACCATGCTTTAGCCTGGTTTCCTCTGTTGACCAGTCAGTGGGCGGAGGGATTGAATGTGTAATTTCATGAAAATCAATAAAAGTCTGTTTAAAACAAAAAAAAAAGGACCGTCTTACTCAGCCGCCATCTTGGCCACGCCCCCTCATGACCTGCAATTTAGAGAGCTGGGTTTCATTGGCAGAATCCAGACGAGCATTGCCATAGTCAAGCCTGCTGACAACAAGCGCCTGTACCAGGGTCTTCCTAGCCGCAAGTGGAAGAAAAGGCAAGGCTAACTTTAATAGCCATAACATGTGAAAGCAGGTACCTGTAAGTGATAGGACCTGCTCCTTCATTTTTAGGGCTTGATCCAGTTTAATGCTGAGATTTTGTATGACCCGACAGAGAGTGGGAGCATTCCCTAGCTCAGGTGGCCAGCAATCTGAAGTCCATATTTGTTGAGCTTTTTCAAAAAGCATTATCTCAATCTTTTGAGCATTAAGCTGAAGGCAGTTATCGGACATCTATTTTGCCACAGCTTTCATCCCATTTGAGAACTAACGCACTAATATTTATTTTTTCTTTTCAGGATCATGATATAAAAGATTTATATTAATATATCTAGTAACATATTTCCACTTGAACACAGTATTAAACTTTGTATTCTTTTTAAATTGCTGAAACCTAAAAAACTTTCCTTGGACTTCCAAACCCATAATGCAATGTATTGAACATAAGAAATGTTAATGGATTGACCTGCAAAATTAGCCCAAATCAAACGTAATCTGTTTATGCAGAATTAAGTGATAATTATAATAAACATATTTTAAGATTCAATATTTGTATTGTCTTTATTTAATAAAAAAATCACTAACCTGTGTACTGCTGAGGAGGCTCTAAGGTAATAAGTATAAAAGATGTGGAACGAATAATTGTTGATATAATTGAAGTGGAAGGATCTAAGGTGACTTGCTTTATTTACTTTCCTGTATTTTCATTGTGTGTTTGTCAGATGTAACAGTGGCGAAGAATGTTTACCTCAAATTTGTTTTCAATTCTTTGGTTGTTCATATTTATTAATTGACTTGTTTCAATGGCTGTTTTGAGCTAATATTGATGATTATGAATTAAAAAGCAGTCTTTGGTGTCAGTATGTATACATTTTCCATCATGGGATGCTTTATGAAATTCTCTAAGTTTTATCAAAACTGGACGAACCCAAAGGTGTTGGTACGATCACTGACAAGCAGTGCTTGGGAACCCACCA
This sequence comes from Triturus cristatus, assembly GCF_964204655.1. Lineage (NCBI taxonomy): Eukaryota > Metazoa > Chordata > Amphibia > Caudata > Salamandridae > Triturus > Triturus cristatus. Next base: position 493,146,189 of record NC_140582.1, on the reverse strand, counting down.
GGTGAGTAAAAGGCCCCTCACACACCAACCTAGTTGGTGTCATGCTTCATCATAGGGGCCCCAACCGGGTGGCCGAGCGCCTCCCGGTTGTGCTGCGACGCCTGACTACAGCGGAGCTGGTGTGGTGTAATAGTGTGATGTGGTGGAAGTTTAAAAATACCTCTGAGAATCCTTGCCGAGGGAAGTTTATTAATGGCGGCTCAGGATATATTAAAAATAAGATTATGTGATGCAACTACGAAAGAGTTTAATTTCTAATAGTTGACTATGTGGTTGGTCTACATGTTTCAGCCCACGTCAGGGTGTAAGGGGCTTTCTTCAGGACCAGGAAGTGCAGTGAGTGGCAAAGTGGAGCCACGTGAATGGTGAAAAAATTAAAAAGGTAATTTACCTACACACTCTCTAAGGTGTGTGGAATCGGTATCGGCTCAGTGGCAGACACCGCAGCGAAAAAAGACCTGTGGGAAAAAGAACACAACACAAAGACACATATAGCAAATGATGCTAGGAATCGCAACAATTATAAAATGCAATCTTTACTGGCTGTGAGAAAATCAATACTTGCAGACGGTCGTACCTGTGGCAACACACACACTGTGACATGCTGCTACTGTCTGATGCTGATTGATGTCAGGTGGTAGAGCGGGCGTGCTGCGCCCTGTGAATACTATCGGTGAGGGGGAGGCCAGCAGAAAGCCTGTAAGCTGTCCTCGTGGGGTGCCTGGTTGGTGCAGCAGGCAACTTATAGAGGTGATTCCGTGTAGCCATTGACTGGAATGGTCGGGCTCGATCACAAGAGGTACCCAGTGAACGCTAGTGCGATTAGCATGCCGGATGGCTGTACGTATTGACTAACTGAGTGCTGGGTACAATGGCGGGGAGGTATACCCCTGTGTGGCGCGCAATAGGAAAAATAAAAGAGTAAAAGAAATTACACTATGGCTGATTTTGATCGCTGATCAGGATAGGGAGGAGTGCGCTCCTCGGGACACAGATTCTGTGAAAAGACGAAGTAATACCCGGCATGAGCACCAGGAAGTAAATTGCCGGGCAAATCCAGCAATAAGAAGCGCGCGTCACCTTACTTGGTCAAGAAGCAGCACCCGCTTGGCACCTACTGTGGTCTCCCGGATCCTGGATGGTATGGAGTCCAAGTTTGTGGAAGAATATAAGGAGACTGAGGCCATTGGGTACGTGCTGAAGGACCAGTGATCGCGGGTGGGGCAGAGCAGCCTGCGCATGTGCCGGGAAGAAATGCTGGTTACACGCGAATGCGTGATAGAAGTGTCTGAGGCACGCATGCGTGTAGAGTGCTGCTCGGGCGCGCGTGCGCAGAAGGACCGGAATAGATGAGTGAGAATGTAACGGAGCTCATAGGGAGCTGGTAAGGTGCTGAGACAAAGGTGTAGACAGCAGGCTGGCATGAGCAATGTCAGTGATATCTGTGAGCGAAAAAACAGCAACTTGGGGAAATTAATGTTATGGATGGTGTCAGACAGGGATGAATGTGCTTAGACTCTGTGGATCTGACCAGAGAGAGAGAGCATGCAATTAGGATCTCCTCAAACTGTTCCAGGGGATATTGTCGTTTAGGTCAATGGTATGGCTAGAAAGACGGTATATCCATCGCTGTTCCTGTTCCAAAAGGCGGCTCTGAATGTTGGGTAAGCTGTGGTCTAAGGCCTCCAGAACGACCCATCTCATGTCGTTGGTGGTATGGTCTTTTTCTAAAAAATGGTTAGTCATTTTCGTGATGTTTTTCTTGCAGCGTATTGTGCTGCGATGTTCGCAAATCCTGGTTTTCACCTTGCGGGTGGTCATGCCAATATAGATGAGGTTGCATGGGCACGTGATTCGGTACACGACATGGTCAGTGTTACAGTTCGTGTGTTTACGAAGTTCCCATGTTTTACCGGGTTCGAGATTCAGGCATTTGGTCGTCTCAGTGATGTGGCAGACACTACAGTTGCCACATGGAAAATGTTCTTTGATATTGGGAAGACCCCAGGCGTTAAGGACCGTGTTGGTGGGTCTGGGAAGGTGTGGCGGTCTAGTGGATACAACAGTGTCTTTAATGGTGCGAGCTCTTTTGTTAGATAAGAGAGGAGGTTCCCAGTTGAGTTTGCCCGTGTTGAGTATTCTCCAGTTCCTTTTGATGATTTGGGCAACCTTATTCGTCACTGTGTTGTAGGTAGTCACGCATGTCAGTGGCGGATTGGTGGGTTCCTTGATGTAGTTATCCAGTAGGCCATCGCGATTTTGATTTCTGGCCCTTTTGTTGGCTGCCTTGGTTATTTTTTGCGGGTAGCCTCGTTGGTGCAGCTTATGGCAGAGGTCAGTGGCCTGTGTCTTGTAATCCTTGATGTCACTGCAGTTTCTGCGGAGGCGGAGAAAGTGGCCATACGGAAGATTTTCACGGAGGGCTCGAGGATGGAAACTGGAAAAATGCATTAGGGAATTGCGGGCCGTAGGTTTAAAGTGAGTCTTGCTCATAAGGCCTCCTGAGGCTGCTTTTATATCCAGGTCAAGGAAGGTAGTCTGGTGCCTGTCTGCGCTGTGTGTGAACCTAAGATTAGGGTCACACGTGTTAATCCATTCGCAGAAAGAGGCCAGAGATTCTTGTGATCCCTCCCAAATCAGAAGGATATCATCAATATATCGCTTATAAAACTTGATTTGGGGAATGCGTGGCATGCCGTTATTGAGAAGGTGTTTGGTCTCAAAGTGAAATACATACAAGCCCGCTATGCTGAGGGCGAAAACGCTCCCCATAGATGTGCCGTACTTCTGTAGATAGAGCTTGCCCTGGTATTCAAAGTAATTTTCTTTGAGCGCTAAGGTAGCGCATTTCAGTACAAAGGACGGTGGGGTTCTGTATTGCCAGTTAGAGTTTTTTTAGAGCCTCTTCCAATACTTTCAAAGTGTCATCTTGGGGCAGACTGGTGTATAAGCTCTCTACGTCGAGTGACACTAGAAAGGAAGTATGTGGGTCGTAGTGCATACCCGCTAGAAGTCCTAGAAGATCCTTGGTATCTTTAAGATATGTGCTGGTGGATTGAACCAATGGTTGTAAGAAATGATCACGGAAACGTGATAGAGGTTCTAGTAGGGATCCGATGCCCGAGACGATGGGGCGTCCAGGAGGAGGGATTTTGTTCTTGTGGATCTTAGGAACAGTGTAAAAATATGGAATTTTGCCTTGTGTAGTAGTGAGGAATTTGGCCTCGTTCTTGGATATTTGGCCAGAGTGTTCCGCATCGTCCACTATGGATTGTATGCGAGTTTTCAGGGTGGGGGTAGGGTCGTGTGTGAGTAACTCATAATTCTTGGTGTCATTTAGTAGGCGCTCACATTCACGGTGGTAGTCATCCTTGTTAAGTATTACCGTGCCTCCCCCTTTGTTCCCTATGAGCTCCGTTACATTCTCACTCATCTATTCCGGTCCTTCTGCGCACGCGCGCCCGAGCAGCACTCTACACGCATGCGTGCCTCAGACACTTCTATCACGCATTCGCGTGTAACCAGCATTTCTTCCCGGCACATGCGCAGGCTGCTCTGCCCCACCCGCGATCACTGGTCCTTCAGCACGTACCCAATGGCCTCAGTCTCCTTATATTCTTCCACAAACTTGGACTCCATACCATCCAGGATCCGGGAGACCACAGTAGGTGCCAAGCGGGTGCTGCTTCTTGACCAAGTAAGGTGACGCGCGCTTCTTATTGCTGGATTTGCCCGGCCATTTACTTCCTGGTGCTCATGCCTGGTATTACTTCGTCTTTTCACAGAATCTGTGTTCCGAGGAGCGCACTCCTCCCTATCCTGATCAGCGATCAAAATCAGCCATAGTGTAATTTCTTTTACTCTTTTATTTTTCCTATAGCGCGCCACACAGGGGTATACCTCCCCGCCATTGTACCCAGCACTCAGTTAGTCAATACGTACAGCCATCCGGCATGCTAATCGCACTAGCGTTCACTGGGTACCTCTTGTGATCGAGCCCGACCATTCCAGTCAGTGGCTACACGGAATCACCTCTATAAGTTGCCTGCTGCACCAACCAGGCACCCCACGAGGACAGCTCACACGCTTTCTGCTGGCCTCCCCCTCACCGATAGTATTCACAGGGCGCAGCACGCCCGCTCTACCACCTGACATCAATCAGCATCAGACAGTAGCAGCATGTCACAGTGTGTGTGTTGCCACAGGTACGACCGTCTGCAAGTATTGATTTTCTCACAGCCAGTAAAGATTGCATTTTATAATTGTTGCGATTCCTAGCATCATTTGCTATATGTGTCTTTGTGTTGTGTTCTTTTTCCCACAGGTCTTTTTTCGCTGCGGTGTCTGCCACTGAGCCGATACCGATTCCACACACCTTAGAGAGTGTGTAGGTAAATTACCTTTTTAATTTTTTCACCATTCACGTGGCTCCACTTTGCCACTCACTGCACTTCCTGGTCCTGAAGAAAGCCCCTTACACCCTGACGTGGGCTGAAACATGTAGACCAACCACATAGTCAACTATTAGAAATTAAACTCTTTCGTAGTTGCATCACATAATCTTATTTTTAATATATCCTGAGCCGCCATTAATAAACTTCCCTCGGCAAGGATTCTCAGAGGTATTTTTAAACTTCCACCACATCACACTATTACACCTCACCAGCTCCGCTGTAGTCAGGCGTCGCAGCACAACCGGAGGCGCTCGGCCACCCGGTTGGGGCCCCTATGATGAAGCATGACACCAACTAGGTTGGTGTGTGAGGGGCCTTTTACTCACCTGGTGGGTTCCCAAGCACTGCTTGTCAGTGATCGTACCAATACCTTAGGGTTCGTCCAGTTTTGATAAAACTTATACATACTACAGGGGATATGGACGCACCCCTGCCTCCCTAGCTCTTTCATTGTTCTCTTTATGAAATTCTCTGGCAAGAGCTGAATTCCTGAAGACTTCTATAAATATATACATTCTCCTTCTTAAATTATTTAATGATGTAATAGTAAAGCTAGCCTGCCAATACAATGCAACATTTTCCGACTTCTATTTTTAAAATATAGCATATGAAATTGTAGGTAAGTGGATTATGTGATGTGGTGGCAAGGCCTCCCCATATAATAATGTCACAATCTCTTATCGGGTCCAGTTAGGGGTTATTAAATGACAGATTTCCATTTTTCATTATTATGCATAATTTTGCATAATGTTGCTGAAATTTGGCGTAATATCACAAAAGCAGATTACATTAATTTCAAACACCCCTATTATATGTATGATTGTCTGTCAATACAACTGCAATTGTGTGGCAAAGTCTTGTGTGGTATTGCAACTCATTATGAAGGCCAACTCGTTGCAATGCCCATGAGGTAAAGGCATGTGTGGTAAAGACACCACCAGTGAAGATAATCATGTCCAAGCCCCCCACATTGATAGTATGTAAAGTTAGTGTTCTCATCCCTACAGAGATAGTGTGTTAAAATAAGGTTGTTCAAGTCTGTTCAGAGATGGTGTCTGGTTATGTGCATGTTAAAGTTTCCTTATAGTTTTGTGATTTTCAGTTGGGTTCAAGTCCCTACTAAGATAATGTGAGGTCTCTGCTTAGATAGTGTGTGAATAAAGGGATCTCTGAAAAATCCCATGGACCTAAAGGTGCACCAGAGAAGACAGAATGAAATTGACATCTTCTTATGCTGCTGCGCAAATCTACACTTCAACGGTGACCACCACTGCAAGTGTCGGATGCTTCCTATTGCTGTCTGCATCAAGGTTTGTCAGTTTCTAGGGCACTTGTTTTCTTTTCACTCTAGGTTATGCATGATGCATTCACCTACACTAACTCTCACCTTCTTCTGGGTTGAATTGACCTACTTTTCACTTTTAAGACACCTCTTCACCCAGCTTGCTTGAAATCCCTCAGCAGTCCCAGGTGTGCTTTGACCATCCTGTTGTTATATCATGTCCCTAAGCCTACTCTCAATTCTGAGGGGCTGACCCTGTGCCCAATCCTGAGTCTGTTGAATGTTTGCATTGCCTATTGTTAGACCAGGCCCTTTCTCTAGGGTCATCCTCAAACGTTTTGACTTCCTCCCCCTATTTTTACTAGATTTGTTCTTGTTGGTCTTAAGACTCTGTGCACTTTACCATTGCTAAATTGCTTATGCTATCTCCCGAAGAACATGTTAGAATTGTTTTATACCTAATTGGAATATTAAATGTACTCATAAGTCCCTAGTAAAGTGGTACTACTTGTGCCCAGGGCCTGTAAATTAAATGCTGGTAGTGTGCCTGCAGCACTTATTGTGCCACCCACTTAAGTAGCCCTTTAAACATGTCTGAGGCCTGCCTTTGCAGAGCCTGTGTGTGCAGTTTTACCCTGCCATGTCGATTTTGCAAAATAAACCTTTTGCCAGGCCCAAACCTTCCTTTTTAGGTCTCGCCTGAGCCAGCGCATGCGTTGCTCTGGCGAGACATTTAGTGAGTGGGTTTTCAAAAGTCTGACCGGGTGGCATAGAGCGTGCGGTTACGTGCACAATGACGAGCAGAGGCGCCATCTGGCTTTCCTCTCTCATCATGGTGCGCGTACACCACTCGCCAGCCTGCTTTCACTTTTCCTGTCGCGCACGCGTGCGCACCACTTGCGTCCTTTATTTTCTTTTAGCGTGCGCACACAACTCCCGGGCTGATCCTCAAAGGGCTTCCTGGGCTGGAAATAATTGGCTGCATTTGGCGGTCGCTTTGTTGAGCTTCTTCTAATGGCATCCTCTGTTCTCGTTCCTCTCTGTGGATGTCTGCGTGCACTTTGAACGTGAACATCCATTTCTCGTCTGACCTCAATATCGGACAAATGGACCGCAGCCTGTTTGCTATTGTTTTTAGCATTGCTCTAGTTCCGGTCGCTGTCTCCCAGTTCTGTTTTGAAATTTGGTTATCATCATATTTCCTTCTTTCGATTTTTTTTTTTTTTTCTCTAATTCTGAACTGGTCTCGTAATTGGCACTTCTTAAGCGCATTTGGTCTATTGATCTTTGGTGCTACATAATACCATTGCATATAGACAGTGTGTAGTCTGTAAACATATGGCGCTATCTGTCTGCAGGGTGTTGCGAAGCAGGCGCTGAAGTTTAGAACGAGCAGCTGACATGCTGAAGGGCCTCAGAACATTGGAATGCAGCCACGGGGAAACCCCATACACAGAGGTGACAGCCTGGACATGCTTTAAGGGTTTCAAGGGCTGGGTGTTTACAAGCTATTTTCATCCAGAGAGGATTTCCAGGGGACCGTTTTCACATGGAAAGAGCATGCTACTCGAACGAAAATATAAACATCAAACCAGACTGTATTTAACCCCTTCGCCGCGGCAGGAATTCCGCCGCGGCGCTGGGGGGGTTTGGGGGCAGTTGCGGTGCTGCCGTGCTCGTGACGGAACCACTCCGTCATGAGTCACGGGCGAGCTGTGCTCATGACGGAGTGGTTCCGTCACGACTCCGCCCACTGCGCTAATCGCCCGCACAGGCGGGGAATTAGCGCCGCGTGGGCGGAGCGGCCACCAACGGCCGCAGCATGACGGAACCACTCCGTCATGAGCACACGGCGCCCGTGGCTCATGACGGAGTGGTTCCGTCATGAGCACGGAACGGGTTAAGTACAGCAACATTTCAACACAGGCTCAGCGACCTTAGGCTCAGTATACAGGTCATTCTCCCAGTAAATCCAATGTGACCCAGACTGATCACCTGCTGCCTGGTCTGCAGCCTGTTGCCGCAGACCCACAAGAGAAGGGCATTCTTTCTGCTCCTTGCAGAATTCCTCCCTGGAGGGTCCTCCTTCTTGCTGCCAATGGGTCAGCTCAGGCAGGTCCCCCAGTTTGGCTACCTGTTCCCCTGTAGGCTCAAGGGCATCCCCCTCAGGGTCTGCTCCCTCCTGGACCGTGGGAACTTCGGGGGCCGGTTTCCCGCACCCCCTGCCTCTACTCTTGACGGCAGGTACCTGGCCCTTCCTCTCAGGCTGCACTTCCTCTTGAGCACCTTTACTCGCTGCCATGGACCGGGTGGTCACACACGCCCAGTCAGGCAAACCCAACATTTCTAAATGAGCACTCCGCTCCACCTTCGCCCAAGGGGAAATCTCCAGATCGTTACCTAACAAACAGTCAACAGGCATGGCGGGCCTCACAGCTACCTGAAGAGTACCAGAGACCCCCTCCCACTCAAAGGGAACCTGAGCCACCTCGCAGTGAGTCTCTGTGTTGAGAGCGGCAACAACTGGGTAGAATGCTCCAGGGACAACCTGCTCTTGAGACACCAGGTGACACCTGACAGCTGTCACACTGACTCCTGTATCTCTAAGAGCATCCACTCTATGGCCATTGATGGTCACCCACTGCCTGTATATTTTAGCGTTATCAGGCAGCTGGGCCCTGGGGACCACCTCACAATCTCCTAATGAGACAAAGGACATCTCTGCGGGACCCCACCCACCTTGGGCACCCATCTCCTCACCCAGGGCTACACTAGCCATCTTCCGGGGGGCTGCACCAGGGGGTGCTGGTTTTCCAAACAGGCGACACTTGGGATCATTCGCTAAATGACCAGGTCTCCACATTTGTAGCATCTAGGGGGCCCTCTCTGAACAGGTGGACCTGTCGGGGCCCCTGACGGTTTCTGGGGGGAAGGCTGAGAACCTTTCCCGTGGCTCCCTTGGGGTCTACTTTGGGGCCTTCTATAGAACTCCCTCTGTTTACCCTTGTCCCCCCCACTCTTCTGCTGGGGACTCTGCCCACTCTTGGCTGAGTCTCCCACGTGACCCTTGTGGACCCTGGTACTGACTCAGCGGTCCTCCTCTTCAGCAAGCTTCCTAGGATTAGTCAGCCTACTATCAATCAGGTGCTGGCGTAGCTCAGGAAAACAGTTACTTGACAAGTGCTTCCATGCAATCAAATCAAGAAGTCCATGAAAATCATCAACTTTGCTATCCTTCACCCAACCATCCAATGCTCTGCAGAAAAAAGTGACTTATTCCACCCAGGTACTGTTCTCTATCTTTTTGCAACCCCTGAACCTCTGTCTGTACAATTCAGGAGTTAAACAATACCTGGACATTAATGCATCTTTCATGTGGGGATAAGAATTATAGACATCAGCAGGCAAATCTAGCACTGTGTCCCGCCCCTCACAAAGGAACCGTACCCACAACCCCGCTCCCCAATACTTCTCAGGGACCTGGTGGGAAGACATGGCTACCTCATAGGCCTTGAACCACTGCCCAATATCATCATTTTTTAAAAATTATTTCACCACATCCTTAGGAATATACACTCTAGACTCAACAGGCAATGACGGCGTGCTGCCACCAGAGGGAGCAATATCTAAGCTCTTGGCCTTCAACTCCAACTCCCTCAGAACCTTTTCATGTTCAAACTGCATTTTTTTCTCTTCTAGGGCTAACTTTCTAGTTTGCTTTTCAAATTCTAACTGCCCATTTAACTTAAGCTTAGTCAGCTTCATCTCATGCACCCTACATCTCTCCCTGTCCTCCAACTCCTCTGGAGACAGGCCTCTGGAAGAAACACTGCTACTTTCTGGGGAGACTGCTTTCCTCCCCCCTGGGCCCAATGGCCCTTCCTGCTGCTCCTCTGTATCCTCATTATCAACGGCATTTCTTGATTCTACCCAGGCCCTCAGCGCCTTGTAGAAACAGCAGCAGGCACTTCCAAAGAACTCTGGGGAGCTGGGGGTTTAAGTCTGTTGTCCCTGAGACTTCAGCAGGAGGCAAGCTCTTTTCCAAGCCCTTGGAGATCCTTCACAAGTTGAGCAAAAGTACACCCAAAGTTCCTTTCTCCTCTCTTTGGCAGTAGGCAACCCCTGCAGGCCAATCCCCAGTTTCAGGGATAGTCTCTCAGTTTCTTCTTGGTTCCTCTCCTCAGCAAAGGTTTATTCTTGTTTCCCAAAGTGATCTAAATTCTTGGGATCAGGGTCCCAATACTGATACCTGAAAATGCTTTGTCCTCTGAGGGCAGAGGGGCCTTTGCCTTGGTCAAACCAGTTCTGGTCAGTCCTGGAGCACTTTGTTTACCTGACTCTTTTTCTTTCAGAGTGCAGGACAGAGACATCAGACGCACCACAGGAGGTGGAGCCAGCTTTGTGGAGGGAAGGCACAGCCCTATTCAGGTCCCAGGTGCAACTCCTCCCTCCCATCTAGATGCAGATCTCTCTATTCACCACTGGGCTGCCTCACCCTGTCTCCTGGAATTCCCCAGCCCTGTCACACAAACTCCAGACAAGGGATACACAGCCTAGCAGAGGCAGGTTTGAATGGTTAGACAAGAAAATGCCTACTTTCTGAGGTAGAACAAGTTTTCACGGTGCTGGGACAACTTTACACTAAGGTGACTCGTTGTTGTTTAGCTTCCTGCGCACTCACTTGTGTGGCTCCCCTCCCTCTCTCCGCTCTCTTAATCATTGGTTACTGGCTTGTATTTCTCATTAATGCATCCTATATCGCAGAATCTTTAATTCCCCTTGTGGCACTAAGCCCCTCCTTTCTTTAACTTGTTTCTATGTTCATTTTTATGTTTACATCAGAATGACATGTACAATGAACACATTTATGTAATTCTTGCTCGCAGATACCCCCTGAAGAAGGGTGATAGATTCACCCGAAATGCATTGGGAACGCATCTCAAGTTCAAGTTTCAACGTATTCTTTAATTCATAATTTGGATTGTTTTATACTGATTTGAAATCTTTTGAGCTCTTGGAAGTTTTGTGATTAAAACATCACTTCAGCATGAAAGAAGTTGTTTCTACTTTTGTTTGTTCTGTCCATTTCAAGTGTAATTGAACAAATATTGTCTTCAATTGTGTACAGATTTTTTAAACTATTCACCAGCAATGTCTACTATGTTTCATACTCATTCTTGAGTACTAATGGTAGTGCAATTCCTGTCTGGGTCATTTTTGCTCCAGTCTTCTTTTCAATGTGAATTCGGTGGGAGGGTGGAACCACCTCAGGAACAGTACACCAAGTTTCAATCTGTTTATGTTATTAATGTTTACTGGATAATTTAGTTAAATTAGAGTGCACGCTAGCTGTTTACTTCACACTACTTTCTAAAAGTGGCATTTTCAAACACAGAATGTTAAAACCAACTTCACTAAAAGATGTATTTTATCATCCTGAGTTCAGGCATACTAAATTTGAATTTCTACCATGTTCCCCGAGTCAGTTAGGATTATAAGATGTAATAACCAAACTGCCCATTCTGGCCTATGGAGAACAGGTAGCCTTGCTATAGTGAAAAACAAAAACGGTTGTAATTCACTATTAGAACATGCCACACACACCAGGGCATGTCCTATCTTATCCTTACAATGCACCCTGCCCTTGGGCCTACCATAGGCGTGTCTGATATGAAGAAAAGGGAAGGTTTAGGGACGGGCAAGTGGGTGCACTTGCCCAGTCAGCATGACAGTACCAGACTGCACGCAGGCTCTGCAATGGCAGACCTTAGACACACTTTTACAGGCTGCTTCTGTGGGTGGCACAACCAGTGCTGCAAGCCCACCAGCAGCATTTGGATTTACAAGCCTTGGGCACTCCTGGTGCACTGTACTAGGGTCTGACAGGTAAACCAAACCAGCCAATCATGGAATCACAAATTCATACATCAATTTACAATAGGGAGCACTTGCACTATGGCACTGGACAGCAGTGGCACAGTGCCCTGAGCACCTAACACCAGCAAAAACACATGAGGCAACAGCAAAAATGGAAGGGAGACCCACGCCAAGGTGCCAGGTCTAACAAATATCATCCTTATTAGTATTGCATTGAATTTGCTTTGCTTTTGATCTTTATTATTTTGTTAATTGCTAAGTTACTCTCCAGACCAAGGAGGTGGTGTAGTGATTTCCCTTCTGGGTCCACTTTGGTTCTCACTTAGTTTTGCGTATTAGATATTTTAGGCTGCCTCTGCTCTGCATAGCCACACATAATACATTTGTTTTTGTGACATTATTTTAGGAATATGCTTTACATGTTGTTTGATATTCAGTGATTCTTCTTGGATCCATTCTGCACACTTTGTACCAGGTTGCCTAGAATATATAACAACATTGTGTACTGTTTTCTTTGCTCATTCAGCAACAGCTCCTAACGCTTTAGACAGAACACAAAAGCACAGCTGCAGCTTTCAAACACAGTTGTTCTTATCATATAAACTTTGTCTCGTACCCTTGGGGGCAGAGAGGCCTATCCTGGAATGAACGCCCGCAGAGCCAGACATGCAGCCTTGCTAAACTGAGTTTACATTCATGATGCGGACCACCTAACTAGATGCACCACATATGAGGGCTGTTGCCAATCCCAGAGTTCAGGTATATATCCCTGTGATCATACAGTAAGGGGAGGCTTAGACAGATGGAACATTTGCCATGGTGGGGATTTTTATTTTTATACAGCCTGATAGTAATTCTAATTGCGTTTTTTAGTTGTATCTGCCTAATAATCGCAGCACATTTGCTTCATAAATGTATGGGAAACTTTCTTCATGTCTTGCTTATGTTTACAATGGGCATGCATGAGTGAGTGACAAAAGGTGAGGATCTGTTTCCACTGTTCCCTTGGGGACTGGAGGGTTATGTTCTAGGTTGCCAAAATCACCTGCTACTCTGGAAAGGTTAGGCGTTCAGGTGAGGCACTGTGAGTTAGCCAGGATTTGGGCCGACAGATACTGACATTGTAGAGAGACTCAGCCCCTACATTCTGACGTTCTGTCATCCAAAGGCACAGTTCTGCTTTGCCAGCAGAATCTCTGTGACAATACATGCAGGGGAAAAAAGTTAAAGGGAGGGGGCAAAGATCTGTTTTTCCATTTTCGTTCTCACTTTACCTGTGCCTACAAGAACTGTCCAGAAGAAACCATGTTTTTGTTAGGCGTTAAAGTTTGAGTTCCATTAATCCAAAAATTTAAAAAATAATGGATTACTATTGGATAAGAAAGAACTCTTTGTTCGGTCATTCCTTTTGGCTCTGTGTTTGCAAATTTGGAACTGCATTTCTGAGTGGGCTTTAAAAACCTTCTCTTGCAGCAGCCTTTTCAGGGCACGAGGCAAGATCCCCAAGTACTTCAAAAAATGCAAAAAGGGCAATTAAGTGGGCAGTGTGGGCACACCTTGGCCCCCTGGCAAAAAGTAAAAGGACCGTCTAAAGGTTACCATTTATTTAGAAAAAAAACATTTAATGAACTAGAGTTCTAGTTTCTGGCCTTTGTGTTTCTTTGACTCATGAGATGGTGGTTGAGGGCCACAGGAACAACAGTGGAACCACAGCCCCAGCTGCAATTAAGAGTGTCATGAATCCAAGTTACATGGCTGGTATCTCGAAAATGAGACACGCTTCAACAAAACATGAGCCTTTGAAGCTTGGCACAGGTCCCAGGTCCTCGGCCATGAAGCTTGCTCTAGTTTTGTGGTTCAATTTTAGAAATCATGAATCCAAAAATGAATTTAAATCTGTGAAAAAAAATGGCAATGGATGTTGTCCTCCAGGAGGGGCCTGCTCCCGAGGGCAACACCTGTTGCGTATAGACATAAGCAGCAGGAATTGCCAGTCTGCGATGGGTTGGGTGTAGAACTCACACTGTAGAATTCTTCTCACACATTTCCTGACTTTCACACATTCTGTCACTGACTGTATCATGCAGTTTCAATTACCCATCTCTCGTTATGTACGTCACTTGCACTGACTCATTCACACACAAAACAATTTTTTCTTATTTTGAGACATTACAATTTGTTCTAATAAGAAAAAAAAAAATTCTATTTGTGTATTTAAATAAACAAAAGTACAACTTTAACAGCGGGATACGACCTTGGATTAAAAAAGATTATTGCAGTTCTTCTGGTGGAGAAGCATTTGATTTTTTGGGCCCTTCCACTTTGTCACTACAAAAGGTGTGTTGACCATCCTGCACACCAAACAGTGGAAGTCAACAGTGGCACAGCAGGAATCAATCTCCTTTTGCTTCTGCAGAAGGACATATTGCAGCTGACTCTTGACAGGAGATTTTGTGTGTTGTAATGCTGAGGCAGACGTAATTGCCTTTTCTGTGTGCCTCTTCTTCTCCACATTGAGCTGGCATTGATGCAAAGCGTTAAGATTCTTTTTAATGGGCGATGTCCCGAAGCTGTAATTGCCATGTCGTCACCATCTCAGCTTCTTATGGCACAACATGCACGTTACATATTTAAAGAACAGTTTTTTTCATATGCAGGGATTGTGAAATATTTCCATGATGGACTCAGTTGATGGGTTTGAGCACACGTGGATATCTTCCTGTTCTTCATTGCTCTCCTGGGCGTGTTCCTCTGGACTTCGCACTCTTCTGTTTATCCTGTTCATATGCCACAAGCCACTTAATGTGGCTTAACGCTGCCTTATAAATAAGGCACCCTTTCACGCTGTACTTAGCGTGAAAGGGGAGAGCAATGGGTGTTCTGGTGGGTGTTCCAGCGCAACACCCATTGATTTTGACGCTGCCCCCTATTTACAAGGATGGTGTAAATAGGAGGCAGTGCCAACATTAAGACCAGGGAAAACCTGGTCTTACACAGGCGAAACAAGGAGAAATGATTTGTTTCTACTTGCTTTTGCTGTTTCCATGTGTGCTGCTTTGTACAGCACACATAGAAACAGGAAAACGCCAACGATTGTTTATGTGCAGGAAGGTCTCCCTTCCTACCCATAAACAATCAATAAAAAAATGACTCTTTGTAACTTCTATGTGTGCTTCATTAAGCAGCACACATAGAAGTGACAAAACGCCATTTAAAGATTGTTTATGTGCAGGAAGGGAGACCTCCCTGCACATAAACAATCTTCCCCTCAACGCAGAGACCTTGGGCACTCTGGTGCAAGGGTGCCTGCGTTGGTGCTAGGCTGCTAAATTTAGCGGGAATGCAGGGCTGCACCATATTCCTGTGAATATGGTGCAGCCCTGCATTCCTATGGTGTAGCCCTGCGTTGCTAAAGTGACGAAGTGTGTTGTTTGCTTAACGCCATGCTTCGCCACTCTGTTGTAAATATGCCCCTTCATTTGTTAGTTGTGTTTGAGCCTGAAACATAACCCATTTTAAAACTTTTTATAGGGTATATATCTATATATACATAGCAACTCCTCCAACTTGAAGAAGCAGAGGCCACGTGAAGGGACAGGGTGGAAGCTCTTTAATGAACTGTACGGGCATAATGCATTTCGGCCTGATTATGGCCTTCCTCAGATGCCGCTCCTCACAGGATTCTCCTTCCCCTCCGTTTTTAAATGTCCTGTCCTCTTCTCATTGATGTAGAGTTTGCTCCGCCCCCATCCATGTGACCGTGCACTAACTGGCTGTTCGTCGGAACCACCAGTCCCAGAATGCATCACTCCAGGTAAGTGCTACGTGGCGTTTTGTTGTTAAGGTCCATGTGGATTACCAGCAATGTGCGGGACGTGCTGATGTCAGAGTCCTGATCAGTGCAATGTCATGGAACTCCCTCGAGTCTCCTCAACGCTCCAGCCCCCAGAATCGAGCGTCCACCGGGCAGGGGTAGGGATGGCAATGCACCCCATCCGATGTGAAGTCACAACCTGCACTGCAGCTGCCCTTGTTTAGCTCGAACTGAAGGGCGGGCCTGGGCCATCCGATCCCTCGGAGAACAAAAAAGCTGCAGACGCATGTGCATGTAAAGAAAAACAATTGGATATAGGCAAAGATGAGAAAATACATGTTTGTAGAGGAGACAAAACGGCCATCCACAGGCTAAAACAAAATTAATATTAAATAAAACACCTGTATTGGATATATAACACATTCTGGTATGCAACATGCTCCTTTACATCTCCTTGTGTTTCCTTTACATGTATGTAGTTTTTTCTTGTAAAGGAATACATATAAACCGGGTGAACTAAGGGCTCACCTGCATCAGTGCCCAAGTGAGTGCATTATCATCCTATGTGATATGCCTATTTACAGCCCCCCTCAGGATAATTTTGTGGCTAATGCTGTTCCACTCAGTATAGTGTGGGACACCTTGAGCATTTGTGCACAAGATGGGTGTTTCGCTGAAGTCTTCTTTTGACCATGATGGTGGACATACCCTTTCGGTCCCTTTGCTCAGGGTCCTCTCCCAGAGCCAGTCTTCTTCATTGTTCAGACTGCAACAAGATCATTATTTATGGGAAATCTTCATAACATTGATACATATTCTTTGTCATCACACTGTGGTGATAAAGAATGTGTATCAATGGTATGAAGGCCACAGTCCATACATTCATAATCCGAAGATCGAGTAAGTGTGGAAACCTATATAATGGGAGGAGTGGGGGGCTAAACGTTTATTTTTTTCTAAAGGGGTCATGCCTGGGTGCCATTTCCCCCAGATATGGACTTTGTCAAGTTTCACAACTGAGGACTCAAAGTATTGAATTGCTGAGGGTCTCCGAAACCTACAGTGCCCACAAGTTATTTGTCAAATGACCTGAACTTTGTAATGGCCCCAACCTGAATTTCTGCTCAATCTCCTCTTTTTTTTTTTTAAGTTCAAAAGAAAAATGTATTGAGTAAAATAGAGGTGTCCATATACAATACACAGTGACAATTCCTATCAATACAAAATAAAAGCAATACAATCAAAATGTCATGAATTGGACTAATACATAAAACTAGAGAAAACAAAGTAATATAGATGTAGTTATATTATCATTAAAATATAGTATAATGTAGGAATAATTAGAGAAATCAGGGTGGTTTGAGAACTTCTTGATGAGATGGTTTTAACTGAAAAGTTCTTTTAGCACTTGCATCAATAGAAGTTGTAACAGGTGACCATAAGTTTAGTCTTTTAGTAGCCAATTGTAAATGATAAACAAAGGAGGTATCTAATCTATGATTATGACAAACAACGTACCACCAGGTCTTACAAGAAAGTTTTGAAGAGTCTTTCCAATTTGTGTAATCTGCTGAAAAGCGACTGCTAACAATAAATCAATAATCTTGACATTAGTTGTAAAATTGACCCAAATAGAGGAAAGACTTCCTAAAAATATATGAACAAAAGCAAATTTAGTAGAAAAAATTGAATTAATTTGGTTCCATACAGGTTTCCAAAAAGAATGTACTCTTGGGCAAGAAAATAGCATATGAAATAACTGCATTTGGGAAAGAACAAGTCCAACAAGTGTTCGGTAGAGTCGGGAACCTTTTACATAGTGCGGTCGGTGCTAATAAAAGCCTGTTATATACAAAAAATAAGGTTTGCGTTATGTTTGCTGCCCTGGAAGATTTACGTATCTTAGTCCATATATTTTGCCAGAGTGAAAACGGCCAGGATATTTAGAAGTCAGTCTCCCAAGCCTCTTCTGTTTTGGTTTTCTGTCTTTGAATATGCTTACCTTGTAGATAACTATATATAGCAGAGGCTCTAGGTTTGGTGTTGAGCAAGATGTGAAGATGGGAAGAGGTGTCTAGCGTATTGGATATATGGGGTTGAATAGTACGTTTGGTGTATGTGTCCAACACAGCCTCTTTCAACAAGCTATATTTATGATAAAATGAGGCAGGCAAATTGAATGAGTGTCTGAGTAAGGAAAAGGGCATGAAGTGTGAATCTGAAAATAAGTGATGTATCCATATCAAGCCCTTTTGTCTCCATGACTTCCAATAAAAAGGTTTATTATGAATTAGCACATTTTTATTGTGCCAGATTGGTGAATTGAGAAAGGAAGTTATGGTTATTATAGGTGAGGAAGGAGATATTGATTCAAGAAGTTTGGAAGTGAGTTTTATTATAGGGGTGGAGAGGGACTGTGGTTTACGTGAGAAGGAAAGATATTCGTGAAAAGAGAAGGGTGATAAGAATTGACGTTCTATTGAGACCCAGAGAGGACAGTCTTCTGTAGAGTCAAGCAGCCAAAAAGAAGCTCGACGTAAAAGGAATGCCCTCTGGTATTTTGGGAAATCGGGAAAATTAACCCCACCCTATTCCTTGGGACGAGTCAATTTTGGGATAGACATTCGGGATTTCTTTTTATTCCATAAAAAGGAGGAAAGGATAGAATTATTCTTTTTGAAAAAAATTATAGAAATAGGAATTGGAATATTAGAAATGGTGTATAAAACTATAGGAGATAACATCATCTTAATAGTGTCCAAACGCCCCCACCAAGATTAACAGAGCGGGTGCCACTTGGTAGTTAAGTCTGAAATTATATGAATGCATTTATTCATACATAAAGCTACTGTGTCCTTTATCGATGGAGTAAAATGTAAACCCAGATATTTAATGGATTTAGGGCTCCAATTGAAATTAGAGGTACTAAAGTCTGATTTGAAGGTGTATTTAGTCAAAGGCAGTATCTCACATTTATCCTCATTCAGTTTGTAACCAGAGACACTGGAAAATGACCCTACCTCCTCTAATAAAAGCAGGAACTGAGTTCTCTGGTTGCGACAAGAAGAGCAAGATATCGTCAGCATATGCTGCAAGTTTAATGTGTGAGTTGGATGTTTGGAAACCATGTATATTTGGATTTTGACGCAATTTAGAAAGGAATGGTTCTAAAGCCAAATTAAAAAGAAAGGGAGAAAGAGGGCAACCTTGTCGAACTCCTCTGCCTAAATCAAGGAATGGGGAAATCAATCCATTGGCACAGACTGCAGCTCGTGGATCAGAATAGAAGAGGGATAATAAGGATATAAAGTTAGGGCCAAAACCAAACCACTTAAGAGTATGAAACAAATATTTCCACTCCACTCTATCAAACGCTTTTTCCGCGTCTAATGCTATGGCTGCAAGAGATTGAGGTGGGAGGATTTTGATAAAACGTTGAAAAAAAGTTGTGTGTTGTCCGTTATAACTCTCCCTTTAATGAAACCAGATTGTTCTTTACCCAATAAACCTGGAAGAAAAGTATATAATCGAAGGGCTAGTGCTTTGGAGAAGATTTTGTAGTCAATATTTACTAAGGATATAGGTCTATAATTTTCACAATATTTAGAATCCTTGCCCTCCTTAGGAATAAGACAAATGTGAGCTTCTGAAAAAGAACCTGTGGAGCTATTGAGGGAGCTAAAGGCTTTAATCAGGGAATGCAATTTGAGTAATAGGAGTTTAGAAAAGTATAAATAGAATTCAACGGTAAAGCCATCAGGACCCGGAGTTTTATACTTTTTAAAACCCTGAAGGGCTTTCAAAAGTTCTTGTTGTGTTAATTCTGATTCCAAAGGAGATAGGTCCATTTGAGTTTGTTGGGATTTCTGAATTGTGGAAAAGAAGTGTAATAAAGAATGTTCTGTAGATTGTGTCTCAGATGCATATAGCGATTTATAGAATAGGAAAAACTCTTTTAGAATGTCGACATCCTTAAATTTTAGTTCAGCGTGTTCATCATATATAGAATCAATGTTTAACTTGTTATGTTTGATTTTCAAGTAATAGGCCAAGATTTTCTCCGCTTTTTTTTTGCCTCCATAGAATTTTGAACTAGCTTTCAATAAGTATAAAGAAGCATTTTCTGTAGATTGACTATTAAATTGTAGTTTAGCATCAATAAGAGCAGTGAGGCATTGTTTCGAATGTGACGTATAGTATGAATGTTCTAATCTTTTAATATCGTAAAAAAGATCATTAGCAACTTTATGCGCGTTTTTTCGTAGTAAAGCCTATAATAAAGTCCCTTGCTGAAGCTTTAAAAGCATCCCATACAGTTGAGAATGGCATGGAGTCGCATTGGTTCCTCACAAAATATTCAGTGAAAAAGGTAGTGAAGGAATCAGTTAACGTTGGATCCAGGAGAAGAGAATTGTTAAAACGCAATCTTCTACGGGCATTAACTCTAGGCAATAAGTCAAGGCCAATTGAGACAGGGGCATGATCTGGCAATAGAATAGGACCAATTTCTACGTTCATGAGGGTCTGTGATATATTGTGGGAAACAAAAATATAGTCTATTCTTGATTGAGTTTGATGCACTGGAGAAAAAAAGGTGTATTCTCTAATGGTGGAATTACATAACCGCCATGCATCAAGAAGCTTGTGCTGGGTAATGGTATGGACAAAAAATTTTTGTGGCTTGTTTGGAATGAAGGTGGCTTTGGAATTTCTATCAATGAATGGGTCAAGAAACTGATTACAATCACCAGCTAGTATAAAGTTGTCTTCAATACAATGAGTAATTTGCTTCGCCAATGCATGCCAAAAAGATGCGTCACCACCCGTGGGAGCATATACATTGGGAAGAGAGACTGAGACATCATTTAACCGCAATTTAGCATTCACCCATCGACCTTCAACATCTGATTCTTGGGATATGAGTTTGACAGGAAGTGACTTACGACAAAGTATAATGACTCCATTACGTTCGCCATCTCCTTGAGAAAAGAAAATTTCTCCCACCCAACCCCTTTTCATTTTTGAGGATTCAGCTTCCGTGAGATGTGTTTCTTGCATAAACACTATATCAGCATCTAATTTAGCTAGGTGGGATAAAACTCTCTGTCTTTTGATAGGTGAATTTAATCCCCTAACATTCCAAGAAATCAATTTCAGAGGCATAACATGTCAGGCGAGAAATGAAATAAGAAAGTAAATGCAAAAGTCCAAATCTTTAAAAAGAAGATAGAGTGTAAAAACAAGGAAGATAGAATGAAAATTAGTCATGATAGGAAAGTTTGAAAATATAGTAAGAAAAAGGGAAATGAACATAAGAACATAAGAGAAGAATGGAGCACAAATATGCAAAAAAACAAGGAATGTGAGACAAACCAAAGAACAAAGGACAAGACAAAAAACATACCTATAAAAAGGGGAAATGTGTAGGTAGGGGTAGGTGGAGCCACATGGAATAGGCAGTAATCCGAACAGGACCAGACCAGACCAAGGGAAAATCACGCCAAAACTGTAGACAAAACTGTGGGAGCGAAGAAGAAGAAAATGAAGTTATGATTATAAAGAGAAAAAAGAAAAATGTAGAGACGACTGTTGAAAATAATGAAACTATAACATGAAGAAATATTTAAATAATTAAACAAACCATGAATAAAACAACAATAAATGTGAACAATGCAATCTGGTAAAGTAAGTGCAGAACCATAAGACGTATACAGGTCTAAATAGCAAAGATTATTCTAAGAGCAAAGCACAAAATCAAGTGACATTTGAAGATGAAGGTCTTGAAGCGTCCATGGCAATTGGATTGCATGAATTGATGAAGCTTTGTAGACGCATCGGATCCTCATAAGTGGTTGTTCTGTTATTGTAGGTGACCTTAAAGAGACATGGGTGGAAGAGGCCATAACGGGCACCCATTGACCTGAGCTCTGGTCTCATATTAAGAAATGCTTTGCGTCTGTTTGCGGTAGCTTTGGCATAGTCTTGTGCGAAGAATAAAGTTGAACCAGACCAAGTGATTCGCTGAAATGATTTAACTGCCGATAAAACCTTTAACAAATCCGTATACTCTAAGAAGTACAAGATTACGCCTCTTAGTCTTTGTGAGGGCGAAGTGTTTGAGGGGGGTCTGCCGAGTCTGTGTGCTCGCTGAATATTAAGTGTCGTGCTCTCTGCCATATGGAGAACCTTAGGAAGGAAAGATTTAAAGAAAGTAAGAGGGTCTGAACCTTCAATTCCTTCCAACAAACTGTAAATTCGCAGGTTATTTCTTCTATTGCGATTTTCAAGGTCCTCGAGCTGCCGTTGGAGTGTAGAGACTTGAGACTGAAGGTGGGTGACAGTTGCAGTTGTGTCTCTGAAGGATGACATATTATGTTCAACTGTAGTTACTCTCGTTTCAAGTTGAGACCAATTGTCAGTAAGGAGTTGTAATTTGGTGTGGGTTTCTTCCATAAAGGGTCGGAGAGCCCTGATCTCATCCAATAACAACTCCATAGAAACAGGTGGAGAAGGAGGGTTCTGTTTGAGATGTTTAGTAATAGATTTCCCAGTAGGTACTGAAGAGG
The DNA here is from genome assembly GCF_964204655.1 of Triturus cristatus. Taxonomy (NCBI): domain Eukaryota; kingdom Metazoa; phylum Chordata; class Amphibia; order Caudata; family Salamandridae; genus Triturus; species Triturus cristatus. Next base: position 493,124,196 of record NC_140582.1, on the reverse strand, counting down.
GATCCATACTTGACTCCAAACTTTGAGGTAAAGGCGACAAAGAGTCTCCCAACTTGGAGTATACAGTGAAAATGTTTGAGTTCTTGACAAAGACGTGTTTGGGTTGCGAATGCGTAGATGTAGAGCCTTTAGCCTTTATCTCTACCCACAGAGAACGCGGAAAATATGCCAGTCAAAATTATTTTTTTTTAACGCTTTTTATTTGAAGAACAGAATGGTCAGACCCCCAAATGCCTATTGGAAAAGAAGCAAAAAACGGGCGAAAAATATTTGCGCACAATATTTCATTTGGAGCTGAGAAACTGTGTAGTCATTACACTAAAGCCTCTTTTTTCCAAAAATTAAGAAAAATTAGAAAGAGAAAATGTCAAGGTTTTATTCCAAACTCCCAGGATCGGTGCGTTGCTCAAATGGGTCCACCTCTCATTCGCTCCACTCTCTGATGCTGTAACAGCGCAGAGGGAAGAATGATTAAGCGAGGGAAGGAAAGGATGGGGACAGTGGGGAGGGAGACCTACAAGTGAAAACAAAACACGATTACCAACTAATCTATCTTCATCGTTTCGAAACAAGTAACCCCAAAACCATATACTATGCAGTATATACCTGTAAAGGAAAATACAGCTGGCTGTCTTGAAAGCAGGCTTATGCTGTGATGATCACGTATGCAGGCTCCTGTGCATGTAACATAACCAAGACAAAACACCCAAGGTAAATATCTAGACACTGCACTGCCAACGCGCACACACACACACACATACACACATTTATAGAATCTGTACCCACCACTATCTTTGTAGTAAATGCATCACAGAGGGGGTTGAGCCTCTCTCACACCAAGCCCCTGCTAGAATAGAAAGCAAGAGCACCAGGGCACATACGATATATGCAGGGCAATAACAACGTAAATAAATGTATGCAATCATGGCATTATCCTCATGCCAAGCATTCCTTTTTGTGGATAACGTAGTTTTGTGAAGTAACACTCCTTGCAAGCATCCGAAAGCTGTTTTCAACACAGCGTACTCGTTTTTACTTAGCACACCAGCAAGGCTCTAATGAGTTTTAAAGTTCAGCTCCCATATACACAGAACATGTTGGAGAACTTCCATTCCCCTCCAGCACAATAACCCAGGTCAAAGTGTGTGTCCCAATTGTCTGCTACACCACCTGGGTCACAACAATGTCTTGCGCTTCCCCCCTTTGTTTATTCCTCCGCATGGCGAAGGGTTGCTCCGACACACCCCCTTAATAGTGGTGACACCGTCACCCTTACCGCCCTTTCACTACAGCTTCACTAGGCGTCCGGATGCGTAGGCGCTGATCCTCGTCTCGACAGACTCTCCTGGAATACTGAATCCGCAGCACCGACGGCTGCCTCCGCCCCTCCTAAATGGCTTCCGGGTAGGCGCGTCATCGGTCTGCGTGCGCGCCTACCCGGAAGCGTTGCTTGGGAATTGTAGTTTCTTACGGGCGATAAGCCCGTGTTTACTTCGCGCCTCATGCTCTTCCGCTCCTGCCTTGGAGAGCATGACAGTACATCCCCCTTCCTACAGGGGCCGACGTGGACGTGGTTTATCAGGAAACCACCTATGGAAGGCACGCACCAATCGGGGAGCGTGAACACCTCTCGCTGGTTCCCAGGAGTTTTCCTCAACGCTGTATCCTTTCCAAGAAATCAGATACCATAAGGAAGAACCCCGCATTTTGGAGTCCAGTATCCTTGAAACCTCATATTCGGGTTCTCCGCCCACCAACACAGGAGGGGGAGCTTTCTTCACAGGTGTGTAAGAAGGCTTCAGTAAGGATACATGGAACACCGGATGCAGTCTCATAGATTTCGGCAGGTCCAAACGGACTGTGACAAGATTGATGATTTTGACCACCTTGTAGGGCCCTACATAGCGTGGGTTAAAAACGCTATATCTGCGGAATCTAATGTTCCTTGTGGACAACCAGACAACGTCACCTGCCTTTTAACAGGGACTTTCCCTACGATGTATGTCTGCATGTCTTTTATATGTGGTTTTTGCTTTCTGAAGGTTTATCTGTGTTCTCTTCATAACGTGTTGTATATGTTTCACTCGGTTTCGTACTTCAGGTAGGTGTTGTTCCATCCCCGGATGCACCAAGGGCAGGAGTCTAGGATGGAACCCGTAGTTACTGTAGTAAGGAGTGTAACAGGTAGATTGATGGGTCGCGCTGTTATATGCTGCTTCCGCCACCCACAACAGATCTACTCATTCATCCGTGTTTTCTCTTACATAGCACCGCAAGTACTGTTTGAGGGTTTGGTTCAAGCGCTCGGTCTGCCCATCTGTTTGTGGATGGAAACTTGTGGACTTTGCCGAGTCGATGTGTAAGGCTGTACACCACCTTTTCCAAAAGTGCGCCGTGAATTGAGACCCTCTATCCGTTACGATACCTGAAGGTACTCCATGTAATCGCACGATGTGCCTCAAAAGGATATCGACCAATTGCCCCGATGATGGTAGCGTTTTACAGGCTACGAAGTGCCCCATTTTCGTGAGGTTGTCTACCACCACCAAAATAACCGTGTGCCCTTGATCTTTAGGTAATCCTACTATAAAATCCAGGGAGATGGTATTCCATGGAGTTGAAGGGGTGGTTAACGGTTGTAACAACCCTTGCGTTTTCCGATGATCGATTTTTGCTTTAGCACAAACTTCACATTTTTGTACAAAAAGTTCCACGTCGAACTTAACTGACGGCCACCAAAAGTACCTCAGTATTCTATCCAATGTTTTGGTGATGCCGTTGTGACCTGCACTGGGAATCACATGACACCACTGTAGCACTCTTTCTTGTAACGTTTTTAAGGGGGACTAACATCTGTCGGTTTCTGATGGGCACCCCTTGTCGTAGTTTCCACGGAGGATGTTCTGTAATCCATTTCCTCCAAGAGGGTGTTGTGCAGGCCCGAGCTACAGAACGTAAAAACTGCTCTGAATGCACTACACCTATGACTTGCTCAGGGGCCAATATGGAAAAGGTTTGTTTCTTCTCCTGCCCATTCCCTGTTTCCTGTCTGGCAAGAGCGTCCGCTTTTCCATTGTCTGCACCTGGTCTGTAGGTGACGATATAATCAAACTCAGAAAAAACCAACATCCAGCGCATTTGCCAAGGGGACAATAAACGGGCAGACCTCATGAACTGTAGATTCCTGTGATCTGTATATACTGTGATTTTATGCTTGGCCCCATCAAATGGAGTCTCCATATGGAGAAAGCGTCCTTAATTGCTAACAACTCTTTTTCGGCTATGGTGTATCTAGATTCTGCCTCAGCGAGTTTGCGAGACATGTAAGCGACCGGATGAAGCTGTCCTGTCTGTGCATCCCTTTGGGACAGTATTGCCCCTACTGCCATATCTGACGCATCTGCTTCTACCACAAACGGTTTCTCAGGATCGGGGTGAGCCAAAAACGGTGCTGAGGTAAAGGCATCTTTCAGCCGCAGTAGCGGTGCGTCCATTAGGGCGTAGCCCCCCCGCCCGCAGCGTCGCCCGCAGCGTCGGCGTCTTTGAACTTAAGTAAACTGAATCAGTTTACTTAAGTTCAAAGAAGCAGAGGGAGAACTGACAATCATGTCAGTCAGCATGACGTCGGACCGCCGGATGGGCGGTCCGGCGTCATGTTGACTGACATGATCGTCAGACGGACCAGGCAGGGGCAACAGGCAGCAGCACAAGTGCGCATGATTGGGGAAGGTGAGCGAATTTTCGCTCCGTGCCCAGTCATGCGCACTAGTGTGTGCTCTGGCTGGCGCATGCCCATTAGGAGACCGAGGGCTGAGCAAAAGGCTCTAACCTCGGTCTCCTAATGGGCAGGTGGGCGAACAGTAACCGTGCGCTAAGCCAATCCTGGCGCTGCTGGCAGCGCCAGGATTGGCTGAGAGCCTGAGAGGGGCTGTATCGCTGTAGGCGCCAACGAACAGACCAGATGCAGCGCAGACGTGCTCAGGACCTCAGCAGGTAGGATAAAGATTTTTTAAAATGTATTTTGACACTCTCCCTACCCCCGCACGACATCCCTCCCCTCTCCCCCCCCACCGCGAGCCACGACTGTTGACCACGCGTTCTGCAGCTCTCGGCGCCACGCTGGGTGGGAGCAGATGTTTATTTTGTGCTGAAGGGGGAAAGTCTTTTTGCTAAGCTTGTACAAACATGAAAGGAGTCAGGGCTCAGAGAGGATTGTTGCTGCCCAATGTGCATGTGGCTCAAAAACACCAGGAACGAAGGGCATTGTCAACCTGTGTTTGCAAAGAAATATATATTAAAAAGGACAAAACCGTAATGGGCTGAAAAGCCATGCTTTGGAAAATGTCATATTTCATCAGCTCGGTGCAATGGTTTAATTCTGCGGGGCTGGGAGAAAGGTGCTTTGTCTGGGCTATAAATTACCATGCCTGTACTTTTCATTCTATCTGCTTCAGAAAGCAGCCCCAGAGCCTGGGCTCCTATTGGGCTCGTCCTAGGGCTACAGTAATTGCCTGATGACAACTGAAAATTATAGAATAATTGTCAAGAGAGACATTTTTAATGGGCAAGGTGATTTAAGTATGCATGAACAAGCTATGAGGGGAGAAGAGCTTGTTTATGATGCAAGCCAGTATAAACACAGTCGGGCGATGACACACATAGCTGCACTTTCCTCAGTGACATGAGCAGGATCTCACCGCAAACACCAACAGATTCCTCCTCTGAACTGTAAGGACGAATAGGCAGCCGCAAGCTTCGTTAGTGCTGTGACGATATTTTACTTGGACTTTGATTCCTGTCTCTTTCGAATTCCCGCATCTTCTTAGTCTGTGAGTGATATGGATGGGTGAATGCTGGCTTAGTGATCGGTCAGGGAAGGGCGAGTAGTGTGCCTATGTGAATGCAGGGAGAGAGATGTATCTGTGCAAGTGCAAAGAGACTTGTCTGGCTACTCCCAGAGATGTATTCGCTAAGCCACCTCTTTCTCAAATTTGCTTGAGAATGCACCAGTTGCCCACTCTTTTTTCAAAATGTTCTCGACCACCCCGTAGGAGGTTCGGCCTCGCTCGCTCGCCACAGTGCAGTATTTACGCCCACCACTTTCAAATGTCACCAGCCACCCCTGTTCAGCCGTGAAAAAGAGGATTCGGTTTCTGCCGTCCATTCAAATGGAGCGTTCTTTCTTAGCAGCTTTGTTATCGGTGTAACCACCTTCGAGAACTGTGGTATAAACCGCCTATAAAAGTTAGCGAAGCCCAAAAAGCATTGAACTTCCTTTACGTTGCTGGGTTGGGGCCAGTCTTTTACAGCTCGTATTTTACAATCAGACATTTCCAATCCGTGAGGCGAAATGATTACTCCCAAGAATTCCACCCTCTGCACATGAAATTCGCATTTACTCAGCTTGCAGAATAGACCATTGTTACGCAGAGCCTGCAGGACTAAACACACATGCTGGTAATGCTGATCCTCTGTATCTGAATAAATCAAAATGTCATCGATATAAACTACCGTGAAAACGTCCAGATACTCTCTCAACACCTCATTCAAAAAGATCTGAAACGCCGCGGGGGCATTGCACAGCCCAAAGGGCATCACCGTATATTCAAACAACCCAAAGCGAGTGCGAAACGCTGTTTTCCACTCATCCCCTTTCCTTACTCTAACTAGGTGATAAGCGCCTCTTAAATCAAGTCGAGTGTATATCTGAGCTGTTTTCACCTGATCCAATAAAACAGAGATGAGGGGCAAGGGATACCGGTTCTTGGTGGTAACGTCGTGTAAGGCTCTAAAATCAATGCACGCGCGTTTTTCCCCGTTAGCTTTCAGAATGAAAAATAAGGGAGAGGCTGCAGGCGATTTAGAATGTCTTATAAAACCATTTGCTAGGAACTGGTTCAAATAGGTTTTCAGGTGCTCGTTTTCCGCGTCCGTGAGAGCATATATCCTGCTACACGGCACCACCGCCCCTGGCACTAAGTCGATTTGACAGTCATATGACCTGTGAAGGGGTAACACGTTGGCTTGTTGTTCATTAAACACGTCCCTATACTGTTCATATTGCGCAGGTAAAATTATATCCTGCTCTGCAGTGGTAGCAACGTGCAGGAGGGAGGCTACAGCAGTTACAGATGTTTCACACGATTCTTAACTGCCATGCTTCTGGCACTCCAAGCTATTAAACAGAATGGTCGTGGCCGCCCAATCTATGGAAGGATTGTGCTTAACCAACCAAGGTAATCCTAAAATAATACCGTACTGAGGTGCTCGTATGATGTTGAAGATCAGGGACTCTATGTGTGAAGGCGCACAGCACACTGACAATACATTGGTGGAAAAACTAACAAGTCCCGTGGTTAATTCCCTCCCATCTATGGCTAGGACAGTTTCAGGCATCTCTTTTCTAACTAAAGATAACTGTAAGGTGTCTGCCAAAGTCTCGTCCATAAACAACCCAGTGGCTCCTGAGTCAATCATGGCTTCTAGATTTCTCCACACATTATTTTTTATTTTTTATTTTTTTTGAAAAACCTTTATTACAATTTCAGAGAAATACAAGTATGGGCCTACAACCAATAGGCCGGCCGCTAAAATGCAGTGTGACCCTAGGTACAACTGGAACATTCACGTCGATAAAGCCATGAAAGGGGGTCACTGGAGTGTAAATCCTTGCCGTCGGCCGCAGTTGCAGTCCATGAACAAACAAAGGTTTCATATTTTTAAGAAACGAAAAACAACAAACACACAAGGCAAGGAATTTTAGAGCAGTAGCATGTGCCCATCGTATCGAGGGAGTAAACCAACCCGGGTAGACAGAGGGGGAGGGGGGCAAGGCCGAAGAAACCAAACTCGCATGTCGCAGGAGCGTACCGGAATGCGCGGGCTAGGGCGACAGCGCGGCATCTATCTCACGCGTCTGAGGCGGGGCACATATATCCCCGCGATAGGCGTTCCAAGGACCCCACACCTTACTCCACTTGCCAGGCTTGCCTCTCGCCACGTACACCGTTTTCTCTCTGAACATACACCAGTCCATGTGTTCTTTCCACTCGCTGACCGTGGGCGGCCTCTGGGAGCCCCACAATTGTGCAATGTCACGCTTCGCTACCATATAGCCCAGAGTCACCCACTGCGTCTGCGTCGCATTGTAATCAGTAGGCTCCCAGACATTCAACAGACATCGCCGTGCCTCCGGCAACAAGGCCACATGCGTGACTTCTTCTAACACAGCATGCACTCTGCACCAAAACCGAGTCACCTCCGGACATTCCCACAGGATATGGAGGAAACTCCCCAGTAGCCCACAGCCTCGCTTACACAACCCATCCACCGAATATCCCATACGCATCAAACCAGGCCCCGTGACGTACACTCTGTGGAGTATTTTAAGCTGGACGAACCGCAATCGGGCCGGGATAGCCACCTCTTTCGGGAAGTCCACCGCTGACACCCAATCCTCGTCGTCCAGCTCCAAACCGTCGGCAATCCAAGTCTCCCGCAATGAGGCCAGCAAACCCACCCGATCATTAATAAGCTTCTTGTAGATCAGCGAAATGGTGCTATCCGGCATATGGCCGTCCAAGACCCTGTCCTCCAACGGGGAAGTCTCCGGAATAGCCGCCGCGTCCGGAAACACGGAGCACAGGGCATGATGAACCTGAGCATACCGATAGTATTCCCTATCATTCAACTGATATTCAGTTTTCAGCATGTCGAACGTCTTGAATTTCCCTTTCGTCCAGAGATCCCCTACCGTGCTGATACCAATCGTATCCCACTTCTCAAAGCCTTTCGTAGTATACAGATAGCCCAAGCGCTGAGATGTATACAGTGGTGTAGCCCGAGTCAAGCGATCCCTCCACCCCATCGCCGCATTTGCTGCATGCCACACCTGTACCGCGACCCGCGTCGGGCCCGTCAACCGCGCATCGAGGGACCCCGAGTATAATGCTCGATTATAGTCACCGCCCGGCAATAGCAATTTGTCCATCTCAAAAGCCGGGTTCAAAGCAGGGCCATACATCCCGTGATTGATGGCAGCCAACTGGGAGGCCCAGTAGTATCGCTTAATGTCCGGGAGGGCGACCCCCCCATCGTACCATGGCAGGGTTAGTTTGGCAAGAGCAATCCGCGGCCGCCCATCCCAAAACAATCGACGCTGGAGACACTCCACCTCCCGAAAATAACGGGCCGGCACCAGGTCCATGGTGTTCTGTAGGGCGTACAAAAAGCGGGGCAGCGACATCATTTTGAACAACGCTGCCCGGCCAAGTGGCGAAAGCGACAGCCGCCGCCAACCCGCCACATCCGCCCTTAGGCGCTGGAGGGGGGGGAGAAGATTCCGTTCGTAGCGGGCCACTGGGTCCAATGTTATAAAAATACCCAAATAAGTGAATCCCGATGTCGCAATCTGGATAGGGCACCCCCGCGGAAGGGGGGGGGCCTCCCCGGAAAGAACGTACACACAGGACTTAGCCCAGTTGATGACCAATCCGGAGTTGCGACCAAAGGAGCTCAAAACGTCCACCAACACGATGAGCGATTTGCACGGCGATGCAAGGTACAAGAGTATATCGTCCGCGTATAGGGAGACCCGGTCCTCGTATTCCGGCGTCCATCTAAGACCACGCATCGAGGGTTCCCATCGCAACCACTCCGCAAGGGGCTCCAAACAAAGCGCAAATAGGAGAGGCGACAGCGGACAACCCTGTCGGGTGCCCCTGCCCAAGATAAAGGGAGCCGATACCCGTCCGTTGACCACTACCTGTGCCAGCGGATTGTCATAGAGCAATTTTACCCAACCGATGAACCCCGGGCCAAAACCAAACTTCGCCAATGCTGCCCAGATGTATGGCCATTCCAGGGTATCAAACGCCATGGTAGCGTCCAAGGACACCAAGATGGCCGGCTCACGAAGGAATGGTGCGCGAGCAAGGACGCCATGCAACCGCCGCAGGTTCAAAGCGGTATTGCGATGGGGTATAAAACCGGATTGATCCTGATGAACCAGGTCGCCCACAACCCGGATCAGACGATTGGCCAGTACCTTGGCGAGGATTTTAGGTTCCGCGTTTAACAAGGAGATGGGCCTGTAAGAAGCACATTGGTCACGGGGCTTCCCCTCCTTATGGATAACAACAATGGTAGCGAGACGTTGGTCAGAGGGGAGAGAGCCTGCCGCCCTAGCCTCAAGGAACATGTCCCTGAGATAAGGCGCAATAACATCTGGGCGCAACTTGTATAATTCAATGGGGAGTCCGTTAGGACCCATGGCCTTGCCCGATGCAATCGAGCGGATGGCCAAAGCAATCTCATCTGACGACAGGGCAGCATCCATCACTACTTTATCCTCATCGGACAAGGAGGGCAGAGCTACGTCCCGAAGCAGCAGTCGAGAGTCTTCCTCCGAGCGTTCCGAGACCGGAGAGTAGACCCCGTGAAAATACTCCGCAAAGCAATCAACTATATCACCGGGGTCAGTCACACGCACACCGTCCACCCTCTCAACCTCCGGTACCACTCGACTCGCTCTCTCCTTCTTATCCAACCAAGCAATCAATTTCCCGGCCTTATCACCCATATCATACAAACGTCCCTGTTGCTCCCTGCTCACACTCTTAGCAGATTCAGTAACCAGCGCCTTGTAGTCGGCCTGCTTGAGCTCCAAGATATGCAATCTGTCATCCGTTACACCTTGCTCCAACTCACTCTCCAACTCAGTAATCCCATTTTCTAGCCGAACAACCTCCTGCGCAGCGCATTTTTTGGTGGAGGAAATGAGAGATAGGGCCTGTCCCCTGAGCACGGTTTTAAAGGCCTCCCAAAGGGAGATGGCGGAAGACACCGACCCCACGTTGTCCTTGAAGTAATGTTCCAGAGACTTGACCAAGTCTGCACGAATCGTGGGGCTCCGTAGGTACCAGGGGTTGATCGGCGCCACCCTCCCCTCCGCCCCCAGGGCGATATCCAGGTGTAACAAAAGGGGGGAGTGATCTGAAATACCGCGTGCCAAGTGTCTCACCTCCCCGATCATCCCAGCTTGGGCCGCAGGAACTAGCATATAGTCAAGCCTCGAAAGACTACCATGGGCCCCAGAATGGAAGGTATACTGCGCCTGTCCAGGGTGTTTCAACCGCCAGCAATCTATCAGTCCCAGGGCATCCAGAAAACCCCCCAACCAACTCTGGGCCCGAGGGAGGTCCCTAGGGGGGTATCGATCCTCAACTCCGGAAACAACAGCGTTAAAATCCCCCCCCAGGACCACCACCCCCCCCCCCGGGAGCCCTAGCAGCAGACGTCCCAAATCAGCATAGGTGGCCGTCTGCAGGCCCGGCGGGACGTAGACCGAGACCAGCGTAATCAATCTACCCTCCCACCTCCCCACCAGCGCAGCGTAGCGCCCTCTGTCGTCGTGGATCACCTCATCCACCACTAACGGGAGAGAGGTCCTGACCAAAATGCCCACTCCCCTCGAGCCAGAAGTGAAGCCAGAATGGGCCAGAAGGCGATACCCTCGTCTATTCATGGCATGGAAAGAGTTCCCTATGAGGTGCGTCTCCTGCAGGAACACAATGTCTGGCGAGATACGTTTCAGAAACTGCAGGAATACCCCCCGCTTTATCCTGTCCCCCAGCCCATTCACATTCCAGGAAAGAAGTTTCAGCCCCCTACCCCCCATCCCTCCCAGCACAGAACATCCCCCTCCCGGGTGGCACAATCATAGTAGAACAGCATGAAATATTATCGCGCCTTGTGAAACAAACAAACAATCCCCAACCCCGTCCCATCAACCCCAACAAAACTCCCCCCTCCCTGCACCCCTGCGTGAGCCCAAACAGCCCCCCTAACCTGCAGTGTGCCTGTCGCCCCATTATAAAATTCACTACAAGAAGGACAAAAAAAGAACCCCAGAAGGAGGAAAGGGCCCCAGCAAGCCCCCCGCAACCTCCAAACACCACGGGGCAAAGTGTCAACAACTGGAGTCCGGTGCAGCCACAGGCGCAAAACGTTACCAAAGCAGTCCAGCGCCAGAATCACAGTTCCATTCCTACTCCGGCGAACCTTCTCCGCTCTCCGTCATCCGCCCCTCCGGCTCCCGACTCTTGGGCAGGGCATCCAGCCACTCTCCCACCGCCTCCGGCCGGTCGAAGAAGTGTGAGCGACCATCTAGCTCGACTCGCAGCCTAGCCGGGAAGAGCATCGCATACTTGAAGTCCATGTCTCTCAAGCGCCGTTTGATGGCCGAGAAACCCATCCGTTGCTTTTGAACCGCTTGCGTAAAGTCTGGGTAAAAGCTAACATTAGAGTTCTCAAAGCGTAATGGCCCCGCCACCCTCGACGCCTGCAGGATAGCGTCTCTATCCCGAAAATTAAAAAGTCGGGCAATGATCGGCCGCGGGGGGGGGGGCACCCACCTTAGGCGCACCCCCTGGAACCCTGTGGGCCCGTTCCACGGCGAAGAATTTGCTCAGCCCTTTGGGTGCTAGATGAGTCACCACTAGATCCTCCACAAAGAGGTCCACAGCAGATTCCTCCGATCGTTCGGGCACGCCGATAATGCGGACGTTGTTCCGCCTGGCCCTGCCTTCAGAGTCCTCGAGGCGACGCTCGGTCAGATCGCTTGCGAGCTGCAACCTCCGCACCGTCGTCTGCAAAGCGGCCACATCCACCGTTAGGCTCGACGTCGCTTGGGCCAACGAGTCGACCCGGTCGTTGGTTTTCGACAGGTCTGCTCTGACCAAGGTGACATCGATCAGCACCGAGTCCAACTTATTGGCCAGAGTATCCAGTTGCTGGTTCACGGTCACCTTCATCTCCTCGATGGCCCCCATGACATCCAGCAGAGTCAATTCGGGTGATGCGCCCGAGGCCTCCTTGGGCGGCTCAGGCGATTTACGTGATCCACTAGGGGATCCCCTTGGCTGAGCATAGCGGTCCATATTGTTGGCCTGAGAATAGGCTCCCCTCCGGGTAGATTTGGGTTTTAACTTGTCGCCATCCACTCTTGGCGTCATCGTTGGCGATCAGCAAGGTCAGCACCCTCCAGCACCCGGAGGAAGGCCCGGGGATCCGGGCCGCTAGCTGATGTCCAGGCTTGGCACTCCGCACTCGGTGCAGCTCTCCCGATGTCTCCTCAACAGTTTCGGCCGTTCAAATCGAAACCGAAAGTGAAAGTACGAGTTCCAGGGCAGGCCCAGCCTGGCATGCCGCTGTTGTTCACTTTGCAGCCGGGCACCTCACCAACCCGAGTCCGGGACCAAAGCCGGAGAAGGCCGCAAACTTCAGGTCGCCAAAAAACCAGGTTCCCGGAGTCCAATTTCGATTTGGAAAACGAGTGGCACCTTAGCGTAAGATCATAGACAAAAGCCCGTCGAAAAGATCAGGATTATGACAGGATAGACGTGGGAGGTTGCGGAGGCCCTCGGGAGCCACAAGCCTACGCGGCCATCTTGGTTGCGCGCTAGGCTCCTCCTCTCTCCACACATTATTCACGTGGATCCTGATTGAGATTCTAAAATGCATTGCTGGACCCGCTTGTGGAGTCTGAGTGAAAGGGATCACTAAACTGTTCAAAAGGCCCCCCTCTATTACCCTTGAGCGGTCTAGTTTTCCGACTTGGAGGATACTGGAACACTCACACCACCAAACCCGGGTTTGTTCTTGGGTTTCACTAGACAATCCCTTACGAAGTGACCCTTTTTGCCACAATACAAGCAAAGTCCATTCTTGCGTCTTTGGTCTCGTTCCTCCTGCGACAAAGGAGCCCTTACCGTTCCTATTTCCATAGGCTCAGGCCCTCTGCCCATACTGGGTTTGGAGAATCTGGGTCTATCGTTTCGGGAAAACACCCTATCGTTTTTTTTCCTATCAAGCTTACGATCATTCATCCTGCTATCTAACCTCAAGGCCAAATTAATCAAATCATTGCATGTGTCTGGTTGGGAATCTACCTGAGCGATCACGTCCATGAGCTCCTCTCGTAACCCCTGGTGGAATAAAGCTGCTCTCTTCTCCTCCGGCCACCCTGTTTCCGAAACCAATCTCTGAAAGGAACTCAAATACACAACTAGATCCTTGTTACCTTGCCTTAGTTCCAGCAACTCCCTGTCAGCTAAAAAACCTATGGGCACATCTATCAAAGATCTTCTAGAACTCTTTTCGGAAACCATCCCAATTGTACAATAACGGATCATCAGTACGAACCAAAGGAACTGCCCACAAGGCGGCGTCTCCCGCCAAATACGAAATAAGAAAAGCCACCTTTGCCTGATTAGTAGGGAAAGCCCTAGGCTTACAAGTAAAGTGCAACAACACCGGTGTCATGAAAACCTGTACCTTGCTTTCATCCCCTGTAAACCTTTCGGGAGCCGCTAACGGTATCGGAGTGGGAAACTCCACCGAAAGCGGTGGTGCTACCCCTGAAAAGGAACCTGAAGCCCACGTGGCACCACCACCTTTACTCGCGCTTACATCAAACGGGTTCTTTTGTAATCTATCGACACGTTCATGTAACGCCGCGGTTTCTGCCCTCGAAGCAGCTAACTCCTGCTGAACCATTACCAAGGCCGCCATAACATCCTCTAAAGTGGCCATCATCAACCATTCACTGATCAGGAGAGAATAAATTCTTGGGCTGCGGATTCTGTCAAGGTTTTATTCCAAACTCCCAGGATCGGTGCGTTTCTCAAATGGGTCCACCTCTCAATCGCTCCACTCTCTGATGCTGTAACAGCGCAGAGGGCAAGAATGATTAAGCGAGGGAAGGAAAGGATGGGGACAGCGGGGAGGGAGACCTACAAGTGAAAACAAAACACGATTACCAACTATTCTATCTTCATCGTTTCGAAACTAGTAACCCCAAAACCATATACTATGCAGTATATACCTGTAAAGGAAAATACAACTGGCTGTCTTGAAAGCAGGCTTATGCTGTGATGATCACGTATGCAGGCTCCTGTGCATGTAACATAACCAAGACAAAACACCCAAGGTAAATATCTAGACACTGCACTGCCAACACGCACGCACACACACACACACACACACACATTTATAGAATCTGTACCCACCACTATCTTTGTAGTAAATGCATCACATAGGGAGTTGAGCCTCTCTCACACCAAGCCCCTGCTAGAAGAGAAAGCAAGAGCACCAGGGCACATACGATATATGCAGGGCAATAACAACGTAAATAAATGTATGCAATCGCGGCATTATCCTCATGCCAAGCGTTCCTTTTTGTGGATAACGTGGTTTTTTGAAGTAACACTCCTCGCAAGCATCCCAAAGATGTTTTCAACACAGCGTACTCGTTTTTACTTAGCACACCAGCAAGGCTCTAATGAGTTTTAAAGTTCAGCTCCCATATACACAGAACATGTTGGAGAACTTCCGTGCCCCTCCAGCACAATAACCCAGGTCAAAACGTGTGTCCCAATTGTCTGCTACACCACCTGGGTCACAACAATGTCTTGCGCTTCCCCCTTTGTTTATTCGTCCGCATGGCGAAGGGTTGCTCCGACACGCCCCCTTAATAGTGGTGACACTGTCACCCTTACCGCCCTTTCCCCGCAGCTTCACTAGGCGTCCGGATGCGTAGGCGCTGATCCTCGTCTCAACAGACTCTCCTGGAATACTGAATCCGCAGCACCGACGGCTGCCTCCGCCCCTCCTAAATGGCTTGTAAATGGGATGTACGACCCTAAATTGCATGCACAATCGGGTTAGCGACCCGTTTGCACATGCAAAAATAAATAGGGTCAAGTACAATTCTAAATTGCAACTCGCTAAATAGGAATTGCGACTCGCTATTGGGAAGGGGAGTTTCAAGGGCATTCCTTCCTAATAGTGGCTCTCTACCCCATGTATGAATGTTTTGCAACTAAAATTGCGGTTGCAAAACACTCGCAATTTACCGCCCTCTTCAAGAGGGTGGTAATGCACTCTCAAATGGGAAGGGGTCCCCAAGGGGCCCCTTCCCCTTTGCAAATGCAGGGGAAATATTTTTTAGGGGCAGGCAGTGGACCCAGGGACCACTACCTGCCCTTTAAAAATTAAACAAAAACGTTTCATTTTTTTAAAAATGCATCCCGTATTCCTTTAAGGAAAACGGGTGCATTGTTTTAAAAAACCTGTTTATTTAAAAGCAGTCCCAGACAAGGAGGTCTGCTGAGCCCAGCAGGCCACCATCCCTGGGAGGGCCAGCCATTCCCAATGGGGTCACAAATTACGAGTGCCTCATGAATATTCATGAGGCATGCAATTTGCGACCCCATTGGGAATCGCAAACAGTGTCTCAGATGGCATTTTGCGACTCTCAAATTGCGACTCACAATCGAGCGCAATTTGCGAGTCGCAAATTGTCATGGTCGTACATCTGGCCCTCAGAGCGTTTCAACAGGCGAATTATGTTATTGTTAAGACTGTATACATTTGACAAGAACATTTTGGGCCTCATTTATTCACAGTGTTGCATCGCTGCGTGAAAATAGCGATGCAACACTTTTCAGTGCGCCCTCCTTATGATACCATGGATGCGCCGTATTTACTGTACAGTGCTCTATGTCACAAGGATTTACAGATACGTCAGTATTCCTGACATATCCGTAGGCGCAAAAGTGGCACCTTGCTGGGGTTTGTCTGAAAACAGATGCAACTCTGCAATGTGTCCTTTCACATAGGGCAAGCCCTATGTGAAAGGGCCTGCCTCAGTCTTACGCCAGCTGTGAGGCAGGCTAAGGGATTTGACGCAGTGGCATCCTAGAAGTGTCGCAGTGAAATCCCATACATTTCATTGCGACACTTCTACAAGCCTTTTTTGTGGGGGAACGCCCACCCTGCATACATTATACCTGATGCAGGTATAATGTAGCACAGGGGTTTACAAAGTGACGCATCTGCTTAGATGCTTCACTTTGTAAATATGTCGCAGTGTGGCGAATATTTTACGCTGCTGGTGCATCACACAAAGTGACCCACTAGCGGTGCGAGGGGCTCATAAATAAGCCCCGTTATCTCGTGGGCGATTTGCCTCTCAAAATTTTAAATCTAATCTTTTCTAGAGGCAGGGCTCAAACGCGGAGCTCAGTGATGTTAAGGGCCCGCCTGCAGATCTGACCATGCCACACATTTGTTATGTGGCTAATGAGAACTTTTCCTCAGAACTCATAGGTCAGTACTGCTTGATTTTCTTTTTTTTGCAACAAGACGCCGTGGGGAAATTTCAACACGACAGGTGCAAAAATAAACTTGTGATGTGACACACATCCGCTTGCGAAGCATCGAAAATACGATAACTGCTACTAACCTCTCTCTACTCCCCTGCCTGCCAGTACCATGCTGCTGATCATCCTGTCACTAGCCCTGGCCATGGTTGGGTTGCCAAGCAATTTTCTAATCATGTTTGTTATCTGCCAGAACTCAACGAAGCTGCCAGCAGCCGACCTTCTCGTCATGCACCTCTCTACCGGTAACATGCTCCAGCTAATTGGTAGGATACTGGCTTACTTCCTTCCTCTGATCTTTTTGGGATGTTTCCCAATGCACAGATGGTCTAGGTTTGCAACCCTGCTACTCTCCACGAGCCAGAAGGTGTCTTTGGCTTGTCAAGGTTGCAAGAGATAAAGAAATTTCTCGAACGACGATCTCGTGCTACCCCAGCTTCCAAAAGTATCTTGTGCTGGGGCAGGGGCATGCTTAGCACCCTCCATTGTCCCCTTCTAGCATGCGGCAGCGTCCCCCCATTGGCCAGATATTTTTGCGCCACCTTTGGCGCACCACTATGACCTGGGGGAGGTAGCAGGGAGCATCCCCCCTTTGCTGTTGGGCATGCTGTCAGTGGTGGCCTGCAGGGCTTGCGGGTGGCCGGGCGGGTGGGTCCTGCAGTGGGGTGGTCACGCAATGCAGGGCTGTGATTGGTTAGCACCAAGGCTCCCCTGACCAACCCCAATGCAGCAGTGCAGCGTTGTGATTGGTTTTGAGCGTCCTGGTTCGACGCTCAACCAGGGAATGGGGGCCTGGGCTTGTTCTCCATGCAGGCTGCAATGCAGCTTGCATGGAGAACGGGCAAAGTGCGAATGATTGGTATGGGCGTCCCGAGAGGCCCGACCAAACAGTCACTGCTCACTTAGGAGTGGGCAAACCTCTCCTCCCCAGCAGAGCAGCCCCGCCTATCTGCCCGCAAAGCAACATGAAGCATAAAACTATATTACTCATTTTATGTTTCTTCTTCCTCGCACTGCTTAAAAGCAGTGGGAGGCGCTCCTCCGCCATAGCGGAGGAGCCGCCACTGCACACTGTGGCACTGTGGTGGCACAAACCGGATTTTTGGGGTCCCCGACAGTGGTTATGGCACAGGCCCGTGAGCCCCCCTTTGAGAGCGGCCTCTGCTAGAAAGTAAATTCCACAAGTTTTTGCCCCATTACCTTCCAAGACCTACTCAGACACTCCGGCAAGAACAAATACTGGGACTGCAAAGGAGATACAACCTCTGACTCACACGGTCAGTGTTTGCCGTCTGCAAACTCCTCCCCAGATGCTGCTGCTCCGCAGATCGGGCAATAGCAGTTTCTAAACTGCAGCTCTCACGGCTGATCTGGAAGCCAGGCAGGCAGGGCCTCCGAGGGTGAAATGACATTCATAAAAAACTGGCATAAGTACGAATATAGCTGTTCCAGAGAATAGGTGACACATATACACTGAAATGTATCCGATTAAACATTCATTCTGCTATACATTGCCTGTATAGTCCCTGTATGGTTTCATAGTGGTTTGAAATCTGAGGACATTTCCACATGCCAGGCACCCCACAAGGTCACACATAACAGGACACTGTCGACCTTCTGCTCGTCTCATGTCTCTAGTGTGGACGTGTGGTTTACGTCACACTGTGTTCAGGGAAGTAGGTGCTAAAATGGTCTACCGATGCATTTGTCCCATTGATGGTTTTCTTCAAGTTCGTGTGGTTTCCTTAGTTCGTTCATAAACAAAATAGTGATCCATAACTCAGCTTTGTCTGTGAATATTTTCAGGAAGAAGTTCTTACGGTGCCACTTCTATGCCAGACAGCAGCATCTCCAACAAATACGCCAATATGTTAATGGGCTTCTACTGCTCTGGAGCCGTCACTGCCTGGCGACAAGGTTATTTGTGAAGTCAGCACCATCTTTCCATGTAAACATGAGGGGTCGCCATGGTACCTTTGCTGTATAAGGTTTTCACAGTTCAATTCCAGCATTCATGTATTGTGTCCCAGCAGTCTCTGGCACCCCATGGCCAAAAAACCGACATTAAATTCCATTAACTAGTTCTGATGCACAATTATCCTTAATTATATTTAATTGGCTGCCATTTCTAGTAGGTCTAAGCATTAATGTCATCCCATGTGTATCTAAAGCTTATTACATCATGCTGCCTGCCTCACCCTGAGCCACACTTCCAACAGCGTCCATGTTAATGAAGTGCACTCTTTGCAGAAGTGGTGATCCTCACTGCTTGCCAGTATTTGGTTTTTGTGCAGTGCACAATCCACCAATGTTATGCCTTTGCGCAACTTTGGCCCTGATTGCTAGTCAAGTGGAGTGAAATTACAGAATGTTTTTATGTATTAATTCAGATCCGTTCGATCCCAAGTTTTCCTCATGCATTGTTTTTACATGTGGAAAAATGGCTAAGTAGAATAGGATGTTAAAAATTCACACGCAGAAACACGGCCAATTTACCACATGGTAAAATCACATGCAGTAAAGGTAACATTTCTATTTTGATGTGAGTGATAACCCTGTAGATATGAGAACTTAGCACCTAAATTTATCACCTGCCCAGAGAAAGTAGTAAACATAAATCATGCGTGAAAAAATGTGTAAAATGATTTTTTTTAAAAACAAATTAAACAGTACTGAATTTAAGTTTTGTTTTTACATATTTATGATTATGAAACTTATTTTATTTAACAAAGATGCATACATAAATATTTTAAAGGAAATAATTACATACACAAATTGAAAGTAAAACACGTTTTAATTATGAATAGGGCTTCTGGTTTTATGGTATTTATATTTTTTTCATTTTCGTCTGTATTTATCCATATTTATTTTTGGTTTTGTGAAAAAATGAAGCTGAAATGTGTATATTTTTGCATTTATTTAACCAGTTAATATACACTCTGGCTTGAACGCCTGACAGGTATCAATGATATATACACATATGCAGTTATAAGAAAACATGCAAGTTTTAGTATCAAGGTTGTGCAAATCTACTGCTGCTTGAGGCTATTTACTAAAATTCCTTTATCTTTTTAATCCCCTTGACTGTCAATCTGCACTGCTATTGGCCTGCTAATCATGATTGATAGCATTTAGAATCACTCAAAAACAACCCAATTCCCTTTTTTATCCACACTTAAAAATAAATACAGACAAGAAAATAAATGGTTTTCTGTCTGTATTTATCTGTAAAAATCAGTAAAAGCGGAAAACAGGGAGCATTAATTATGAACAATATCAATTACAGAAAAATAATAAAAAAATTAATATAGCTAACTCTTTTTGCTGTCGAATGTTAACATTGAGTACATTTTCTTTCTTCCATTACTAAGAGTTTTGAAAAAATATATTTGTAGAAAGACACAAAAGATTATACTTAAATTTGTGTTGGATACATTAACACACTAGACACAAAGTAAATGGGAAAAAAATGTTTACAAAATATTTTATTGACACACAACACCACTCAAAATGATTGAGACTCCATCTGCTTATGTCATTCGGTGAACGGCTCATTCATTAGCCTCTCTTCAGCAAGGTCCACCAATATCTGTCTTCAAGCAGCTGACCTCATGTTGCATTGTAACTGAATGCAATGACGTGTAGTTGCTGTTCTGCTCTTATCTTGCCACAGTCTCACCTGATGACTTGTCGCACAGACGCTCCATCCGTTGGGTATTGCCGTGATTGCCTTTGTGGAGTTATGTTAATATTGCTGTAAAGCAGCATGAGCGTCCTCCAATGCAGCAATTCTTTGTTACAGAGGTGTTGGTGACAGCTGGTGGAACTTCAGATCTAACATCTTGTATATCTTCCTTGATTCATGGACTCTACTCTATGTCCACCCTTTCAGGTGGCTATCTCAGATCATCATTGTCTTCCTCCTCTTCCCCTTCAGCCAAGGGTGCATCTAGCACACTAGGGGGAAAGGGTGCTGACAAAAGTAATTGAGTAATATAGAATTTAGCAGTTGTAATTGTCTGAGAAGGAGTTTGTGCAATGGTCACAATTCCTAAGGTAGGCTGGGTTTGTCTTATTTTGCCTATTGTGGTGGTAGTCACAATGATTGAGGGTACAGATGAAGTGGTTGTTGGTTGAGTAATTAACAGTGTATGTGCTGTAGTTGCAAAGGGGGGTGTAAAACTGGTAGAGGGCTCTTTAGAGTCTTCCTCTGATGTGTTTTCTGCAACAGAAAGTGCAAAAAATCATGAATATCAATAAGGCAATTTCAAAACATACCACTCATAACTACATTTACATAGCTATACTTAAGGCCTAATTATCAATGTGCCATTTTTTGGTACATGTATACCGAGAATATTGATCTTAGATTCTGTCCTGCATCCCTGCATCACAAACTGGCTATTTTGCCTCTGGAATGCTGAACAACTGCATAGAACTGGCAATACCAGGAATTTTTACCATGTATATTTTCCCCTTTTGGAAGAAAAAAAAGTCTATCTGTTTTTAACAGGTGGAAAGTTACAGCGGGGGACCTGTTGGAGTTGGAGGGTCAGTTGGGGGCAGAAGTGCATAATAGGCTTATTCCTGTCCGAGGATGCATTGTCTGCTCAAGATGCCATGTAGGCCTATGCATGATATTAACGCATATACATATAATATTGTAGTAAATTGCATTCACCTGGTTCCTCTACATTGACATCACCAGCTTCTGATCGTCCTTCATTTCTCTCAATGATGCTTGTATTTATTTCACTCTGCACCTCTTCCTCCTAGAGAGTTAATTTAAGTACCGGAGAAGGCCGTGCACCAGTGGCTACGCTCCCCCATCTGTGTTTGTTCAACAATTTACCTACTTGACTTTTGAGGTCCTGGAATCATTTTGTACACGTATCCATAGTACTGGTTTGTGCAGATATAACATTAACTTTCTTAGTTATTTATTCACATAATTCGATCTTGTTTTGGCACTTGTCTTGGACACCAAACGCCCATTAAGCGTAATTCCACGTTGACAACCCCCACTTGTAATTCTACCTTACTGAATTTATATTTTCTGATCCTCTCAGGAGTCATACATCAAAGTAGAATAGGCATGATAAATGCGGGTCTGTTTTCTTTATAAAACATTTTTTATTAAGGTTTACATTTTTCAAAACATAGGGTTTTACAGTAAAATAGCCAATTATTAAGGGCATTTTACCATCTTCGTTTGGAGTACTCTTGCAGCTGCTTACCATCACACATCCCCAATCGCCATCACAAAATCCATCAAACAAATCACAAGTTACCCTTCGGGTCATGACAGCCTCTTGATCTGTTGCTTCTGTGTTCAGCGACCGAGAGCTGCATGGCTGTTTTGATGGATTAGAAAGAAGTATTAATGGCTAACAGATGGAGAATGGAATAAAGATTGCAGAGAATAGGTGACACATATACACTGAACTTTATCCGATTAACCATTAATTTTGCTATACATTGCCTGTATAGTCCCTGTATGGTTTCATAGTGGTTTGAAATCTGAGGGCATTTCCACATGCCAGGCACCCCACAAGGTCACACAAAACAGGACACTGTTGACCTTCTGCTAGTCTTATGTCTCTAGTATGGACGTGTTGTTCAGGTCACACTGTGTTCAGAGAGATACATACCCCCTGAATCTTTCCAAATATGCAATGAAAAACCTGAAACACAGGACCTTGAGAGACTTCCCAGAAACCCTCTTCGCAGACCAATACCATTGCCAAAGCAAAGGCGCCCTCAAAATTGACATTCTTCATACACAACACTGATCTATGGATCAGGTCCTTATGCAGTTTTCTCCCATCCTCATCTCTCTCCAACATCCCCTTTTATGTAAACTAAAATGCTTTCCCCCATTTAGCCTCTTGGGCAACCTTTCTATCTCCATCTACAAAACGGGAGAATCATGTTCCAAGTCAATAACACAATCCTGGCCACGATCGGCTTATTTATCTCACCCTCAAGCCCTCCGATGATCCTCCAAGCTCCCCTTCTCCATTCATCCCTAACACTCCTCACCCATCCTCCTCCCCTTCTGGTCTACCCAGGCAATGCCTCTCACCCCAGACTCTCCTGCAATGCGATATGCCCCCCACACATAGCTCACTACCAACCCGAGACCTTGAACACCCCCCCACAGATCATCTCCCCACCGTTCCTCTCCAACGTCCCATAAACCATTATCTCCCTCTACGGTCACCTCCTCCACCCTTTTCTCTGCCCTACAGTAGGCCCATGAGCCTCCCTCTCCCTTCCCACCTTTATCACCCCCTGCCCTAACATCTCCCAACACCAGATACCAACAACCCACGCCTCCCCAACCATAATTGATAAGCATAATTGGCCTCCATTCAACAAGCTCCTTTCCTCATTCTCACACCTTTATCAAAGAATAGACATCCTCATATTAGCCCTATTCCAGCTAAGCGACTATCTGTCCTCTTGTTGCTTCTCCCCTCATCACTCCCCACAGACCCTCCACCTCCAACCTTCCAGCCTACTGAGAGACAGCCATCTACCCAGACCCAAACGGACACAATCTCCCCTAGACAACTCAGACCTATTCTATATCCTAGAGAGTTACGCGGCTTCATAGTCCCCTACCCCCTCCTCCTCTCTTCCCACAGTGAGCTTTCCGATTTCCACCATAAATTCAGACCACAGTCAAACTCACATACATCATTCTAGTGTACGATCATCCCCTCTTAACATGATACAAATCCCAACTTCCCTCCGTGAACTGCCAAGTCAGAAAGACAACAGCTTCCCCTTGAACTGCTTACTACACAATGTTGGTCTGCAGTCAAACACTGTTTAGAGATATCGAACTCAATCTTGGCCCATAATCCCGGCATCCTGATCCTCACTGAAATGTGGCTGAATGACTCATCTAACCACGTTCTAGACCTGCTACTTCCTCCCAATGACTCCATTTTGTATCGTGACCAGGAAGATAGACAAGGTGGAGGTCTCAAACTCATTCACAGAAACTACCTAAGATGCGGGACCCTGCCAACGACTCCGTTTCAGTCTTTCGAATTCATGCCAGTGGAAATGTTCACATCCACTACCTCCAAAATCAGATTGAATGTGATTTACCATCCACCGGGTCAAAACAACACCTTCATCAAGGACCACATGAATCTCTTCACCTCTCAACTTTTCTGCTTGGACAACACTATCTTCCTTGGTGACTTCAACATCTATTGGGGAGGTGAGGGTAACAACTATGTGGACACTTTTACCTCCTTTCTCAAAGACTATGATCTCCAACATCTCTGCCATTAACCCACACAACACAAAGGCGCCATTCTGGACCTGATAATCTCCAATTCGCCCAACCTACTGTCATATGACCCCACTCCAGGCAACTGGTCCGAGCACATGTAGATCCCATTCTCCCTATCGGGCTCTGATACCAAAACATCCAGGCAAACCAAGAAAGATAAAATATGGTTCAGGGACAGATCCAACATTAACAGGGAAGCCATGGCCATCATGGCCCTTCCTACCCAAATTTCAATTACACCTCAGCTTGATATTAACTAAGCCATCAACAAGTACATCTCCTGCATGGAATCCCTAATCGACAAATGTGCACCCCTGAAGTGGAAATTATCCAAACCAAAACCTTCTAGCCCGAGGATCTTAAAAGAACTTTACTAAGTAAGAAAGCTTATCAGAAAATGTGTGAAAGAATCGAGACCGGCCCCCTCTCACCTGAGTATGATTAAGCTACGCAAAGCGAGAAAGCAATACAAAGAAAGAATTCTCAGAGTCAAATCCTCCCATATTAGAGCCCTCATGAATTCTGCAAAGAACGGACCAAAGCACATATTCGAGGCTATTGCGCAGACTACAAACCCTTCCACCACTTCAGCAACACAGTCATCAAAGGTCCGCTGCAACAACTCTGTGGATTTCTTTGATAAAAAAAGTTAGAGACATCCATATCTCTGTACCTACCAGCGACTCCCTGGAAACAGTTGAGATTCTACCATACAAGGCGCTGCATTCATGATCATCTTTCGCCCTATTTCCAAAGGAACATACAGCAAACAATCTCCAAAGTAAAACCCTTGAACACCTTTCAGGACGCCATTTCAGGTTCTATAAGCAAGTCTCGTGCCACGCACCTGCTCCCTATATGGACCAAGATGGTCAGCTCCTCTCTCAAATAGGGCCTATTTCCAGAAGGACTACAAGTGGGTCAAGACTCTCCTCTCTTGAAAAAACAGTATCTCGATCCAGAGAACATGAACAACTACCACCCAGTCTCCACACTCCCATTTTAGACAAAGTCATCGAAAGTTGCGTAGCATTCCAACTCACTTCACACATTCGAACAAACAACCTCCTAGACACTCTCTAATCAGGTTCCCACCAACTGCGATCCTCTAAATAGTTGATGACTCCCTTAGAATCCTCGACTCTGGTAGCTCCTGCCTCGTAGTCCTGGAATTATCCACTGCATTCAACACTGTCAATCATCTGGACCTGCTTTGCCCTCCAGGACAATGCATGCGGCACAGTCCTCAACTGGTTCTCCCCGTACCCATCCAACCGTTCCCAAATTGTGAAAAGGGGTAACTCATTCTCAAGACCAGTAAGCGTACATCAAGGGTCCCTCAAGGCTCAATCCTCTCCCCACCCTTCATTAACCTCTACCTAGAACCACAATACGTGATTCTCAGAAACTCTGGGATTTTCTTCCACCTCTACTCCGATGACACCCAAATATACATGAAAATCTCATCCCCAGTAAACATTGCCCTGCTTTCAATCATGCTCTTAAAGATTCAAAACTGAATGTCTAACCACCATTTAAAACTCAACCCAATTAAAACAGAATTTCTTTTGATTTGCCTCTGAAAGCAAAAACTCCAAGACTGGAATGGATGGCTAACTTTTCGACCCTGGATGGCTGCCCTGCCATTGTCAGGAGTGCCAGATCACTTGGTATCACCCTTGACAATCATCTGAATTTTCAAAACCACTTCAGAGCCATTGCCAAAAGTGCACAACACCAACTTAGGCAGCTTTGTGGCATCAGGCAATTGATCCTGGAACAAGACCTCAAAACAGTGGTGCAGTCTTTCGTTCACTTCAGACTAGATTTTAGAATTGCCCTTCTCACAGGCATTCCCAAAGTTCACCTAAGACCTCTGAGAGCAACACTACATGCAGCAGAGTACTTTGCTTTAGGTCTCAAGAATGTTTACCACATTTCCCTTGCCCTGCTAACCCTCTAATGGCTTCCTATTGAAATGCGGACCCAATTCAAAACTACCTGCATTACCCACAGGGCACTGCACTACTCTTCACCCTCTTATCTAAACAAGAAACTGAAAATCTCTGGAGCAAATAGGGGTTCCAGAAATGCCCAACACTGCTCCTGGAACCCCTCACCTTCAATCGAGAATGATACATGAGCTAGTCATTCTTCGGTAGTGCCACAATAATCTGGAACTCTCTGCCTTCCTCCCTCGACCTACCTACCTAGTCACCTTCAAAAAGGACCTCAAGATCCTCCTATTTGACAGACACCTTTGTTAATCACCCTCAACCATACTTAAATTCTCTCTGCAGCAGGATCTGAATTACCTTCATTATGTGACCCCACCAACTTAATCAATGTTTTAACTGTGTACGACCTTTGACTAAATACTGTAAGGGTCTCATGTGGTAACTCCTGCATGCATCTACTGATGTAAAGGTCCGAATTTAATAACTGGAACTCGCAGTAACCCCTGAAGCCTGCTATTGTTGTAAAGTGCTCTGATGTCTTTGGGCCATGTCCGCACTATATAAAATTGCTAAATTAAAATAAAGTAGTGGCATGCAAGATCCAGCTAAATTTAAAGTCATTGCAATCTGGGATAAGGCTGTGATCTGACCAATTTCTCCCAGGGCTGTCCCTGGTTCCATATGCCCTGCATCCCAGTGACTGTAAGAGTGATTACACCCCATCCAAGTAGGTAAAGCGCCAACCCGCAAAACTTTTTTCCCATCTGGAATGCTTGAACCATACCCATAATTGTTTATATCCCCTCTGTGCATACTCTAGAGATGGGGAGAAGCCCTCTCTGACCCACAACAATATTTAGGGATGGATAACATATTGAACTCTTGCATTGTTGTACTTGTAACATCCACTTCCTCTTCCAGCCTAAATTGATTTTTTTCCTCTCTAACTTTATTGAGGCTGCACTTAGACATCTTGTGGACCATATTCAGGAGACCGCAAGGTTCAGCATTAAGCCTCTCTAATTTCCTGATGCCTTACGTGCTATCCGTCATAGCTCTTAGCTCATAACCTGCAGTTGTGTTTCATGATTAGGTTATACCTGTACCTGTACACTTGAGGCGCTCTAAACCACCTTTCCCATTTTCCTCTATCCCGACCTTATGTTTGTGAGATGAACCATCAACCGAGACAGATAACCATATATACCATCACAGGAAACCAAGCTGTTTTTCCTGTGCCTTTGCTGTCTGTACAAAGGCCCTATATCTTTACTCATATTATAACCATACACTCAAGGGCCCACCTACTTTTCTTTCCCTAGGAAGACAAGAGGCTCTGTGCTTCGAAGTAGGCATTTTTATTCCATGTTGTTATGTGTGTTTTTGATGCACTTACATGTGTCATCAATATTATCCCTGTCATGCTTTAGCTGGCAGGTTTATGCACAGAATAGACCACAGTACACCTTGCTCATGGCTCACAGCTGAGTAGGATGGGTGGTACTGCTAGTCATGGTTGTATGATTGAACCACGATCTGCTAAATAACGCATGCCTGAACCACGCATTCGAAACAACTACAGTACAAGAACCTCGCTGATTTTAACCACAAATGTCTAAACCACACATTTCTGTAATATACATTTAAAAAGTTTCAACCATTAAAATTAATACTTCGCATACCATAACCACATATTTTTGCACACAAACGCATAATTAAACTATCATTACAATAAATAACCAAACATACTATGTAATTTAAAAAATACAGCAGATGTTACATACAATCTTTTTTTTTTTAAACTAAGATTTGATGATTCTGAATTTTCCCAACTATACTTTATAGTAATTAATGTAAAAAGAAAAGGCGTACTAACAAGCAACTGAGGTGAAGCCTTGAAAATGTAGTCCTTCAACAATTTTTACACATCACAAAGCACAATGGTTTCTAAAATGGTGAACAAACTAACACCAGAACGCTTGTAAATGCATTTTCTAAAACGGAAAAAATAAATACACGGTCGCACATAACAAAACGTTTTAAATTAAACCATTTCCAGAACATATTGAGTTATTAAAAAAAGAACAACTCTCAAAACAGCTGACCACCATTTTGTAGTCAGTTGTACTCAGGATATCTTACTGAGCGCACACTTCGTTCCCAGTTGCTCTTCACCACCCACATAACTTAGCAAACAGTGCCATCTAGCGGCTTCAACAGGTAAATTTGAAATTAATATAACTATTTCAACAACACTCAAAAGCATCAACAATATTACCTACTACCTAGTAGGTAGTTATAGTTAGGACCTATTTTCCATAGGAAATCCGCAACATTCTATTCCCAATAAGTCTGGCGCCGGTTGCCGAATCTTTGCGAAATTTTCCAAACTTTTGGCCAGCTCCGGTCCGCTCCTATCCTGAACATTTCGGGGTGATTAGTCAAGCGGGGGCCGAGAAAAAAGGGGGGTCCCAAAACGTGTTTTCCCCATGCAATTTCCCATAGGACCTTTTGACGCAGCTACAGCCCGAACTGCTGAACCCGCCCTCCCATAGCAAACTTAGTTTGGATTTTGAAAGAGAGAGCAGGGAAACCTGCTCTCTCTTTCAAAATCCAAACATATTGCTTTTCCACACGGGGAGCTGCATGTCAGCAGCTCCCCATGTGGAAAAGCAATGCCGGCTCCCGAAGGATGCGGGGAGCCGGCTGGGACTGTGGGGGTGTTGGGGCTCCCCCCATGGTCCCCAACGTGTTTTTATAAGCCCCGGGGGATAGGGTCCCCGGGGATAATAAAAATTAGTGATAGGGGCTATTATTTTTTTACGGTAAAATTAGGAGTCACGCATCCTAACGCATTGGGTGCACGATTTCTCTTGCGTAGGGTGCCCGGTTCCTAGCGCATTGGGTGCGCAACTCCAAGGAAAAAAAACACGTACATGACGTTTTGCGGAAGAGCGCGAGCGTCGCGCAACGTGCTTCGTACGTGTTACGTATGGGCTTGGAGTCGCGTACCGGTCGCATAGCAATCGCGCACGAAAATACGTACCCAACGCATACCGTACACGGATCTTACACTACAATCGTAAAATGGTGACTATGTTCCGCGCAGGGATCGAGAAAGGTGCGCATAGGGTGCGCGAATCCAAAAAAACAGTAAAAAAAAAAAATAACAATGTATTATAAATATAGTTTAAAAAAAGATACAAAATAGTTGTAAAAAATGTACACAGCATTTTTTTTATTAAAAACAAATAATATTTGTTAATTTTTAAAAGAATTGAAAACAAATTAAAAAATGGTGAAAAAACAATATTAAAAAAACCATAATTGACACACTGAAATATAAAGATTTAGAAATCCTATGAAAATCATTAAACATCATAGCTTTAGAGATAAGTTATAGATAGGAATTAGCATTTAAAAAACCTTTGAAATTCACTTAAAAAAACATGGGTTTCAGGAATGTTATAGTTAGGAATTAGCATTTTAAAAACCTTTGAAATTCACTGAAAAAATCATAGATTTCAGGGGCGTTATAGTTAGCTGGTCATTTCCCTCGTACAAAACCCTAGAAATTCCCCCGTTATAGTTAGTTCAGCTAACTATAACTTGCGCCACCGCAATGCACTGCTGATGACGTCACATATTACATCACTCATGACATGGTCAGTGACATCACTGATGACATCTCAAATGACATCACTGATGACATCACTGATGACATCATCCAGTGTCTGTGTGTTTCTATGAACTTTTTGGAAGCATCTAATGGAGGGGGATGACCCGCTTTCTGCAAATCCAGCAAGTATATGATTTTCGTTGCCATTTGGAACTTGTGGGAGAAAGGGAGAGGAGGAATGTTTTCCTCTTACAACTTCGTGGCACTAGCACAAGAAAAGAAGCGTTGCAGCATCTGGAGGCACTTTGCAGCAAAAATTTAAAGACTGCACCGTTTGGGAACCAAATAAATTTGTGACATTGGGGATAATAAACGCTATTTTAGTTGAAAGGAATTAATACCAGTGCACATGAAAGGATACCCACCAGGTGCATTCTGGGGCCTGCAATCGTAAGTACGGGCTAAGGGCACATGACCACTTGGAGCTAATAAACACACTCACCTGTGATCAAGGCAGAGACATGCTGAAACGCTTAAGGACTACGAGTGTGATGTATGCTGCAGCGCAGACGTTTATTAAAAGTCAGCTTTTTTCATAAACCGAAGCTGGGCTCTGTTGCTGTTCGGCTGTGAGGTTTCATTGTGACAGGATTTCCATTTCTGTTTCAAGAGCCCGCCCTGCAGGGTCGGGCCCCCAGCAAAATGGAACTGTTTGGAAGCATCTAATGGAGGGGGATGACCCGCTTTCCGCAATTCCAGCAAGTATATGATTTTCGTTGCCATTTGGAACTTGTGGGAGAAAGGGAGAGGAGGAATGTTTTCCTCTTACAACTTCGTGGCACTAGCACAAGAAAAGAAGCGTTGCAGCATTTGGAGGCACTTTGCAGCAAGAATTTAAAGTCTGCACCGTTTGGGAACCAAATAAATTTGTGACATTGGGGATAATAAACGCTATTTTAGTTGAAAGGAAATAATACCAGTGCACATGAAAGGATACCCACCAGGTGCATTCTGGGGCCTGCAGTCGTAAGTACGGGCTAAGGGCACATGACCACTTGGAGCTAATAAACACACTCACCTGTGATCAAGGCAGAGACATGCTGAAACGCGTAAGGACTACGAGTGCGATGTATGCTGCAGTGCAGACGTTTTTTAAAAGTCCGCTTTTTCCATAAACCGAAGGTGGGCTCTGTTGCTGTTCGGCTGTGAGGTTTCATTGTGACAGGATTTCCATTCCCGTTTCAAGAACCCGCCCTGCATGGTCGGGACCCCTCAGTAAAACATGTACATCCAACAAGGGCAGAGACTGTCAGTTGATTCCTTTGTGTTCTACTGCAGCTTCCCAGAGTGGTCTAAAGAACAACTAGAGTGCTAACAGTCTTACTTATGACAAAAGTATGGCACACCTGAAGCCATCTTGATTGGAATAAAGTGGTAACACTTAAAACATTTAATTTACAAAGGAACAAAATGAGGGGGTTCATTTTACTATAGAAATTATGATTAGTTCTGCAGAAAGAAAAATTAGGGCACATTTTGAGTGACTTCTCAAATCCTCTTCTATTTCATAAACAAATTCTGACATGCAGACTGAAACATGCACTTTGAATACCAGCAGAAAGACTTCCCTGGTGAGCAGTAGTTTTACTACAGTGATCTAATGAGCAACCAGAGTGCTAACATTCAGACTTTATGGCAAATGTGTGACACATCTGAATGCCTTCTTGATGGAACCAAAATAAAAAAATGAAAGTATTCCCACCGAGGAGACTGCAGTAAATGAGGAAATTAGGAAACTTCATAACAAATAAATCTCCCAAGATGGCCACCAGAGACAAAAGAGCTCAAATGTAGCCCATCTATCACCCACAAGCCCAATGACAGAAGTGTGCAAAACACTTATTTTTTGTGTATTTGCAGTATTATATAGTTCAGACTTGTCAGGTATTGGAGTGCTTTACATGAGCATTGGTTACATCACACAAGATCAAATTCATTTTGGTTGTAGACATGGGGAGATTAAGTGATTTGACCAGAATCACAGAATGTTGAGCTGAAGCAGAAACTCCAACCTGGTTCCCCAGTTGCAAAGTCTTCAGCTCTGGAAGTAACACCACATCCTCTCTCCTAGGTGCAACATTTAATCAAGTGGTCAACTGGATAAAAAAACAAAGATTACAAATAATTTAAAAGTTCTTTGTTGCTATTTGAAAACTCAGAAAATATGTCCTCATTTTAGTTTTTTAGAGCACTAACCATAATTTTGATGCAAATAAGACCATCTCATATATGTAATTTCTAAAGGAAATACTCTAGGTATTACAGTTTTGATTACATCAAGATGACGTCAGGCGTTCCACACTTTTGTAATAAATATAGAATGTTAGCAATCTAGTTGTTCATTGGGATACTGTTGAGAGGCAGAGGCCAGGGGCAAGGACTCTGAAAATTGAAGGCAGGTAGGAGAGTGCAGAGGCAACAATTTGACCACACTGGGCACGCAGGAAGGGCAGTGGCAGCACAACAGACTATGGAGGGCAGTGGAAAGGGGGGCAGGGGCAACAAACCAACAATACAGGACTGGCAAGAGAGGCTGTGGTAATATAATAGACCATTGTGGGCAGAAGGAAGAGGCAGTGGTAGTACAACCATACATGCCAACAGACCCGTTTCGCCCAGAAAAAGTCCAATATTTTTAAGCTCAAATGGGCTTTATTTGATCTGTCTCCTGTCTACAATCTCCTCTTTTTCAATGTAACTCAAAGGGGAAAATCAATACCCCCGTTTTTTAAAAAATCTCCCTCTTACCAAGTTCAAAATGTTCGCAAGTATGGTACATTGGATCATGGTAGGCAGGAGGAATTGGGGTTGGGACATGGACACGGATAGCAGAGGACAGGAGGGACATGGAGAGGTGCACCAAACTGACCCTACAGGGCAGGCATCAGGGTTTGCAGCAGCACAATACACCACACAGCGCATGTGGGACGGGAGTGCAGCACAACAATCAATAGCAATAGGGAGGGGACAGGACCATGCACATGGACAACAGAGAACAGAGGGGAAAGAGGCAATGGTAGCTAGCTGACCATAATGGACAGACAGGAGAGAAAGCTGCAGCATAACAGACCATAAAGGGCAGGAGGGACGGATCAGGGGCATTACAATGGAACAGACAAGTCAGGAGGGAGGGAATAGGGGTCTGCACATGGAAACAGAGAGCTGGGGGCAAGGGGGCAGGGCAGGAGCAGCAAGATGACCATGGAGGTCAGGCAGGATGGGTACTAGAAACAAGACACACCATGGAGAGCAACAATGAGACTATGATGGCATACACACAGACCATGGAGGGAAGGTGGGAGGGGGTCAGGGGCAGCTAGCTGACCACACAGGGAAGGTGGGAGGGGCCATGGCAGCACAGAAGACCATGCATGGCAAGCGGGAGGGTTAGTGGCAGCACAATGCTTATGATGGGCAAGAAGGAGGGTGCAGGGGCATGCACAAAGGACCATGGAGGATAGAAGGGAGGGTCAGGACCTGGGCACAGACAAGAGAGTTCAGGGGAAGGGGCCTCACAACAGACCGCGCGGGGCAGGCAGGAGGAGCAGTTGCAGCACAACAGACCAGGGAGGGCAGAAGGGTGTGGCAGTAAAATGGACCATGGAGGACAGGAGGAAGGGGATAGGGGCATGGCATGTGGACAGGCAGGGTGGAGGTGGCAGGGACAGGTTACAGTCATCTGACAATGCTAGGCAGGTGGGAGGGGAGTGGCAGCTCAACAGAACACTCAGAGTAGATAGGAGTGGCAGGTGCATGGAACATGGTGGACAAAAAGGATGGAGCAGGGGCATGCACAAAGACATCGGAGGGCAGGGGGAAGGAGAATAGGGGCAGCAAGCTAAGCACAGAGGCTAAGCAGGAAGTCAATGATGGGCCATAGGATTGGGCAATGGAGGGCAGGAGGAGTGGACTGGTACATCATGCTAAATGGAGGGCAGTGGCAGCACATCAAACCATGCATGGCAGGAGGTAGGAGGCTAGTCCATGGATTCAGACAACAGAGGATAGGGAGGAGGTGGATGGGGAAGCAAGCTAACTGTTCAGAGAAGGTGGGTATTAGGAACTTTATTGTTTTTAAAATGTGTGTCTGTGCGAACTACTTAAAATATGAACAAGTATGCAGCATAATCTCACTTTTATTCAGGAAGAAGAGGACGTTTGAGACTGTGACTCCGGGCTCACTTGGCAGAAACACCCCCTGACCCTCCACCCCCCCATCGCAAAATGTAATGCCCGTGAAAAGGGTAGGTGGATGCAGTGTTATATAGAACATAGTCCTGAGAGCACGATTGAAAATGAAAACTAGATATAGTATATGGTATAAACTATGCACCAAAAAGTGTGATATAAGATGAACCGGGGCGTGAAATATAATATGTAATACATTGTGCGCAATGACAGATTCATTGGAGAGCGCGAGATAGCACAGGCACTAGCGCGTGCTATGCGATATGCGCCTTGGAGTGTAATATGCACAGGGCAGTGTTGCGTAACCTAACTAGTCTCTAAAGTTGTAATATAAAATATGTGCTGGGGAGTGTAACGTTGCATATGCACTGTGACAAAGATCTGGATCCCAGATTGTAATATGTATGGCATAGCGCTGTGCGTTATAACATAGGCATCGAGGAAGGCACGTTAGATGGGGCAATATAACCCGTGCGAAGGCAAGTGTGGCATGACATATTCACGGGGTGGTGTTACAGTGCACATGGGCTAGAGAGTGTCATAGCATACGCACTAGCTGGTGGAATACAACACAGAGGTGTGAGGCACTCGGCGGGCACTGGTGGGTGTAACACAGCATTGGGCTCAGCCAGGAGCACGCTGTGACTCTCAAGTGAGGTTCGTCTCCTTTCCAGAGAGTAAAATAAAAAGTATTACACCCGGCGGTGGATGTGTATTTTATTAACCGTGAGGGGGGTTTCTTGCATAGTTTGGTCGAATTTTTGTCGAATCCCCTTTGAATGGCTTGATGTGCGTGTATATTAAATGTGCCAGTCAATAGCTACCCATGTTTGTATAAATAAACGACAAGGGTGTCTACTTGTAGAGTACCCACCGGCGGGGGCGCCGGGATTAGGCACGTTAGGGCGTCAGACACGTCAGAGCTTCACTAGCGGTGTAAATACATTCCATGTGGATTCATTCTATGCATAGTCGCCTTTTAATGAATATCACGCAAATCATCATGGTGATAGGTACGTACGGTTTGTCCAGCATGTCCTAGGTGTTTCTATAAATATATATTTTTTTTAAATAATAAAAATCAAAGGCCGGCCCCGGGGGATGGGGTCCCCGGGGCCATAAGTGGCCTGAGGAGGGGGGCAACTCAGCCCCCTCCTAAAGAATTAAAAAACAAAAAGGCCATGACCCGGGGGTTGGGGTCCCCGGGGCCGATTAAGGCCTTGGGAGGGCCAAATTAATTTTTTTCAACAAAACAAATTAGGGTGCAGGCCCTGGGAGATGGGGTCCCCAGGGCCAGTAAATTAGAAAAAGAAGGGGGAGCCACACAGCCCTCCTTCTTAAAAAAATAAAATAAAGACCGGCATCGCGCCGGAGGCCACGCCTCCTCCTTGAAGCACTCTGCAAACGCGCCCCCTGGCCAGTTGCAAGTTGGGGAAATAATTCCCCTTCAATACTGAGGGTCCCTGAGGGCCAACTAGCCCAACAGGTATCTCCAGTATGCGCCAGGGAGTTGCGCTGCAGACAGGTGTTCTGAGGCCACGCCCCTTTTTACACCTCTATGCAACGCAGCTCTGTGGCGCTTACTGGAGGTACCTAGTGGTCTAGTTGGACCCTAGGGACCCTCAGGATTCAAGGGGACTTAATCTTCCAACTTAAAACGGCCACAGGGCGTGTTTACACAGTGGGGAAGTGAGGGGACGGGGCCTGAGGTGACGTGTGCAAACACGCCCGGTAGTTTTAATCCCCTGCCCTATTATATACTAGGGGCTTCCAGAGGAGGTCATGCTGATCACAGGGGGACCCCAACGCATAGTGTTCCCTAGTGTATGTAGGTGTTTTCACTGTATTCTGAGTGTCTTTTAACTTAGCACTGGCTCTAGGACTGGTTAGTCAGACTCACTTACCACCAGTATCCGTCTGAAAAAGTTAAGGGTACAGGATGATTTTGCAACAAGGCTTCTTTCTGCTCTTCTGTTTGTTCTTTCTGCATGTTATCCTTCTTCCTGCACTTTTCTTCGTCTTTGAGGACTTTTGTTGCTTCTTTCTGCATTTCTTTTTTTCTTTCTGTGCGTTTTTTCTTCTTTCTTCACATGTCCTATCTCTGTAGGCATAGTTAGAAATTAGCATTTAAAAAACCTTTGAAATTCACTGAAAAAACCATAGGTTTCAGGCACGTTATAGTTAGGAATTAGCATTTAAAAAACCTTCGAAATTCCCTGAAAAAACCATAGGTTTCAGGAGCGTTATAGTTAGCTGGGCTTTTCACTCGTACAAAACCATTGACATTCCCCCGTTATAGTTAGTTCAGCTAACTATAACTCGCGCGCCCGCAATGCACTGCTGATGACGTCACATATTACATCACTCATGACATGGTCAGTGACACCACTCATGACATCACTGATGACATCTCAAATGACATCACTGATGACGTCATCCTTGTGATAGAGTGGCAAACCTCCTCTCCACCTAATATAACCTTTGATACACACATTCAAAAATAGAAACTAAAGTTTTCAAAACAATGGACATACCAATATCAGTTACAACAACCTATTCAGTAATTCTAAGATCCACATCCACTCATTCACCAACAGTCCTGTACAGTCACTCGTACATGTACTCACTCATCATATGTACTCATACACCTATAGCTCCTGTTACACAACGCCACTCATCCATAGAGTTACTCACACACATAGTCACTCATGCTAATAAAGAAATCAAACATCCATTTACTTGCGTATACAGTTATACACACACCACCACACTTACTTCTACAGAAACTTACACATACTTAGTCTTTTAAACAATCACTTATAGAAACACATACTTATTCATACAGGAACTCTTTCAATCTCTCACTCTCACATATACTCACTTGTATACACCAATAGTCACATATACTAGTTTAAAACATATGTAGTTACTCATAAAGACACTATTGAGACAGTCATTCACTCACTAACACACCCATGCACACACTCATCCACCCATACAGTCCTGCACACATGCTGTCTTCAACACATGCAAACAGTGAGTCACTCATTCATGCACCTATGCACTACGTAATACCCCCCACCGAACCATACAGACACTCATACTGATACTCAAAAAACCAACTAATAACCTATATAGACACTTATGTAGCTACTCACCAACCCATGCAGCCACTTATACACAAAGTGAGAGATTGATACAGATATTTACATATTTAAACATTACTCACTAAGCCATGTATTTACTAAGATACACTTAATCAGTCAGTTATACAATCAAAAACAAATCATCCATTTAGACACTTATATACCCATTCATTCTTCCGTCGACCTTGAGATATACATATATAAAACATGTCATTTTCAGAAAAACACACATTCACTGGATGATGTCATCAGTGATGTCATCAGTGATGTCATTTGAGATGTCATCAGTGATGTCATGAGTGATGTCACTGACCATGTCATGAGTGATGTAATATGTGACGTCATCAGCAGTGCATTGCGGGCGCGCGAGTTATAGTTAGCTGAACTAACTATAACGGGGGAATTTCAATGGTTTTGTACGAGTGAAAAGTCCAGCTAACTATAACGCCCCTGAAACCTATGGTTTTTTCAGTGGATATATATATGTATATATGTATATATATATTCACTTAAAAAACCATAGGTTTCACACGTTATAGTTAGCTGGACATTTCCCTCGTAAAAAACCAATGAAATTCCCCCGTTATAGTTAGTGCAGGCAACTATAACTCACGCGACTGCAATCCTCTGCTGATGACGTCAGATATTACATCACTGTATTTAGACACCTATTTACCCATGTGTTCTTCCATTAATCTTTAGCTATACAAATATTACAAATATTTATTTTTCAGAAAGACACATATGTAATCAGTGATGTAATATCTGACGTCATCAGCAGAGGATTGCGGTCGCGTGAGTTATAGTTGCCTGCACTAACTATAACGGGGGAATTTCAATGGTTTTTCACGAGTGAAATGTCCAGCTAACTATAACATGTGTGAAACCTATGGTTTTTTAAGTGAATTTGCAAGGTTTTTTAAATGCTAATTCCTAACTATAACGTGTGTGAAACC
Organism: Triturus cristatus; assembly: GCF_964204655.1. Taxonomy (NCBI): domain Eukaryota; kingdom Metazoa; phylum Chordata; class Amphibia; order Caudata; family Salamandridae; genus Triturus; species Triturus cristatus. Next base: position 493,086,734 of record NC_140582.1, on the reverse strand, counting down.
TATGGTTTTTTCAGTGAATATATATATATATAAAATCAGATCTTGAAAAAAACCTGTTTCTGCATAATCAAACTCTGCCTTATACATTTTTCAATTACCACAATGTAAGTAGGACGTTTTTACGTAAATTTAAAAAGTGTTTTAACAACAAATCTCCAAATGTATTTTGAAATCAGTAAAACCCCAAACGAATATCGTACTTACCCCAGGGCAGGTGCGGCTCAGTGACTAGAGGATCTCATGTAACAATCCTACTCCGTCAGGTACTTACCTCACGGCAGGTGCTGGTCAGTGACTTGTGGTTCAATTTAATATTCCAACTCCACCAGGTACTTTACTCACGGTAGTTGCTAGTCAGTGACTCGGGGGTCCAGTTTAATATTCCAACGTCGCCATGTACTTACCTCAGGGCAGGGGATGGTCAGTTACTTGGGGATTCAAAATAATATTTCAACTCCAACAGGTACTTACCTCATACAAGTTGCTGGTCAATGACCTGGGGGGTCCAAATTATTATTCCAACTCCCCCAAGTACTTACCTCAGGGCATGTGCTGGTCAGTGACTTGGAGATCCAATTTAATATCCCAACTCCCCCAGGTACTTAGCTCAGGGCAGGTGCTGGACAGTGACTCAAGGGTCCAAAATGATATTCCAAATCTGCCCGGTATAATCTTAGTGGGTGGGTGAGAGGTCCCTGAAAAAGAATCTTATTCAAACATACTTTTTTACTAGCCAGTTAATATGTTGAAAAAGCAAAAAGAAAATCTGAAATAATTTTATATTTTGCTTTCAATCATTCAGATATCAAAACAACTGAATATTTTGATTTCTCTGTCAAAGAGCCTGGAGAACTCCATTGTCAAGCTACTACTTTACAAAGTAAGTACAAAACATTCTACTAATAATAATATCAGTACTAAAAAACTGAACAGTGACTATAAAATCCAAAATATTATTCCAACTCCGTCAGGTACTTACCACAGGCAGGTGATGGTCACTGACTTGGGGGTCCATATTAATATTCCAACCCCTCTTGGTACTTACCTCAGGGCAGGTGCTGGTCAGTGACTTGGGGTCCAATTTAATATTCTAACTTCGCTGGGTACTTACCTCTGGGCAGGTGCTGGTCAGTAACTCAAGGGTCCAAAATTATTTTCCACATGTGCCAGGTACTAACCTCAGTGGGTGATTGGGAGGTCCCTGAAAACAAAAAATCCAATTTAACCAGGTACTTATTTCTAGCCAATTAAAATGTTAAAAAACAAAAGTAAATATGAAATAATTTTAATTTTGATTTTCAACCTTTCAGATATCAAACCAATAGAATATTTTGATTTCCCTGTCAAAGAGCCTGGCGGACTCCCTTGACAAGCTACTACTCTACAAAATAAGTAATAAAAAAAGCTACTAATACTCATTTTTTGGAAAACGTAGTTTATTGGTTTTTTGTACTAACATATACAAATCCTTACTCGATATTTATCAACATACTCACTAAGGATTAATCAAAAGCCCCCCACCAGTTATACAGTACATGGTATGAGGATATGTAAGCCCTTCACGAGCTGTGCATAGGATAAAACGGAAACCTTCGTAACTTAGGCCCTACACTTAAACACTATGAACACTGGAAGTTCCCTCCCCCCTCCCTCATTCCCCACCAACGACGCAGGTAGCCATCTCTGTCCTCTTTTACCATACATTCCGAGGAGTAGCTAGGTGTTGAGTTATGCGATGTACTCGTCTTGTTCCGGGGCTATCCCCCCATCCGTGACCTGCCCCTCTTCATCGTCGTATGACTCATAGTCTCGCAATGCCTGTACTAGCGCCTCCCATGCAGCCGCTGCCTCTAGCGCCTTATCGTCGTTTCGCCTGCGCGCCAACTGATAACGCAGCGCGCTTTCACTGGTGGCCCATTTGAGAAATTCGCCCTTCAATCTTTTACTGGTGGGACCCACTGTTGCTTTCCGAATGTTTCGTAATTTCTCGTTTTGCTAATAGAAGTCCCATATCTATGAACTTACTCGTAATCTTATTCTTGGACGTGTGGGGGAACCAGTGTAGTATACTAATGGCCATATCGAACTCCAGTCGCCTCTCTATCACCTCATTCAGGGTATCCCCCACCTCCTTCCAGTAAAGTCCCATCGCTGGGCAAGACCACAGCATATGTTCCAATTCCACCCCCGCTCTCGTACATCTGGGACATGCTGCCTCTTTTACCTTAAAATATTTCTGGAATTTCCCAGGTGTCAAATATGCTCTGTGGAGGATATAGAAGTGCACTAGTTGAAACCTTGCGTTCCGGGTGCTCTTCCAGGCTCGTCGCATTATCTGCGCCCAAGCTGTCTCAGGGATATCTTTATCTAGATCAGTTTCCCACTTTCCCTTCAATACAGCCAGGGGCGGCAGGTTTTCATGAAGCATTCTAGAATATAGGCACGTGACCGCCTTGAAGGTCCCTGCCGCCATCATGGTGTACTGGCAGGCCATCGACGTCTTAGGCTCCAGCAGCCCCTCCCTCCAGTGCGCCTGAATCGCTCTAGTAAGCGCTGTGTGTAGCAAGAAACCTCCCCTTGGAAGATCAAATCTCTCTTGGAGAGTTTGGTAGGGTAGCAGAGCCCCGTCTTCATATAGATCCCCTACCACTTGCAGTCCTGCTTCTTCCCAGAGTTGTAATTGCGACCAATCTCCGCCGTGCGGTAATGCCGTCAGCATCCCAAGCGGTATCTCGGGCGCATACGGATGTAGCACTCCCGCCCTGCGTTGGGAACGATTCAAACAGAGTCTGATCGTTGTCTCCTCTGTGAGAAGGTCCCTGGGGTCTAGTTTCTGCTGCAAAGCAATATATGAAAGGACGTGGCGCGGCGTTCCCCCTCTCCTCCTGTGTTCCGGTCCTCGGAATACCCTCGCTACTTGTTGTGTGAAGATCTGCAATTGAGCTATTAAATAGTATAGTTCAAAGTCTGGGACCGCTAGTCCTCCTTCGGCCTTGGGTCGCATAAGCGTCGCCTGCGCAAAGATACCACCATCGATTTCAGTAATCTGAAAGTGGAGCTGGGTATCCACACCGGCAGCGTCCTAAAATAGTATAACAAAGAGGGAGTGCCACCATTTTCAAGAGGGATATACGGCCTGTCACCGACAACGGAAGGGTGGCCCAAAAGGCCATACTACCTCTCAGCGCTCTCACACTGTGGCCCACATTCCCCTCCAGCGTATCTGCCGTCGTGTGATAGATGTGTACGCCTAGGTATTTCAGGCTGGTGGGTTCCCAGCGCACTGCACGATTCATGTCCGGTCTAGTCTCTCCTTGTCTTACCGGGAACAGGCATGTCTTGGACCAATTAACTCTCAGGCCCGAGACGTCCCCAAAGTCCGAGAGTAAGCTGTCCGCGCCTGCCATTGCCCTATCGGCGTCTTCAAGGAATAGTAGTAAGTCGTCTGCGTAAAGCGATATATGCTGTTGTCTGTCTCTGCTATCCAGGCCCCCGTAGTGTTGACCTGTCCGAATCTTAACCGCGAGGGGCTCCACCGCCAAGGCGAACAGTAACGGGGATAGCGGGCATCCCTGCCTCGTCCCTCGTTCTACCGGGTATTTCGGTGATATCAACGATCCCATTCTCACTCTGGCCACTGCCGAAGTATATAGTACTTTCGTCCATTGTAGGTAACCCTCTCCTAATCCAAACTGTCACAAAACTTTATATAAATATCCCCATTCTAAGCTATCAAAAGCTTTCTCGATATCTACTGATAGTATCATTGGCTTTTGTGCTTCTGGGTGATCATCGTCTAGTAGTCGCACCAACCTCCTGATGTTCGCAGTAGTGTTTCGCGTTGGTATGAAACCAGCTTGGTCTTCATGGACTAGCGTGGTCATGTATTGCAGCAAGCGGGCCGCCAGTATGCTACTCGGTATTTTATAGTCGGTGGTTAACATCGACAGTGGTCTATAGGAGGCCGTGTTCTCACTCTCCCTCCCTGGCTTCAACAACGGGATCACTAGCGCTTCGCGCATTGATTGGGGCAACTGTCCTGATTCTCTGGCTTCTTTATAGACTTCTTGGAGCCGCGGCACCAGCAAGTCAGCATATTTCCCATAGAATTCTATGGGTAATCCATCTAGTCCTGGTGTTTTGTTGCGGGCCATGCGCTTAATGGCACCTCGAATTTCTCCTGGCTCTATGTCTTTCCCTAAGTCTTTCGCCTGCTCTTGGTCCAGTCCTGGCAATTCCAGCTCATCCAGGAAAGTGTCGATGACAGTGAAAAAAGCTACTAATACTCATATTAGTACTAAAAAACTGAACAGTGGCTGGGAGGCCTGGGTGGGGCCACTGGATGAGGCCGTCTGGAGGGACGCTCTTATGGCACCTAGGTTGATCACCTCCTCGGCCAGGCTGCGGCTCATCCAACTGTACTATTTGCACACTGCCTATCTGACCCCGGAGCGCCTTCACCGTGCGGGTCTCTCCCCCGACGCTTCATGCGCACGCTGCGGGACGGACCCGGCGGACTTCTTCCACATGGTGTGGCCCTGCCCGCGCCTGGGACCCTATTGGGGCGAGATTGAGGCTGAACTCACTGAGATACTGGGGTGGGAGGTTCCCCATGATCCCCGAATGGCTCTGCTGGGGATAACGGATGGTCTGGACGGTTCCAGTCATGAGAAATTTTCCTCACTACTGCTCTAGTGGTAGCGATCTGACCCCCCCTATGTGCTGCGTGGAGGAGGGGGGTGGACTGGTGCGCGACGCAGGAGCGCACGATGTACTCGGCACGGGCTGCCCCAAGAAGTTTCGCAGAGTGTGGGGGAAGTGGCTGGGGGGTATAATTTAAGGGTGTCAATGCGGGTGGGGGGAGTGATGTGGTTGGGGAGGGGGCGGGGGGTTGTGCTGCTGAAGGTCACTGACTGTATCCAATGTCTTTTGATGCCAGTTCGCTTGGACGGTTGTCCATGTATTTTTGTTTGTTTATTTGCAAAAATAAAAATTTGCTTATCAAAAAAAAAAAAACTGAACAGTGACTACAAAATCCAAATTACTATTACAACTCCATCAGGTACTTACCTCAGGGCAGATGATGGTCACTGACTTGGGGTCCAATTTAATGTTCTATCTCTGCCGGGTACTTACCTCAGCGCAAGTGCTGGTCAGTGACTTGGGGTTCAATTTAATTATCCAACTCGATCCGGTACTTACCTCAGGGCAGGTGCTGGTCAGTAGCTTGAGAGTTCAGTTTAATATTCCAACACCGCCGGCTACTTACCCCAGGACAGGTCGATCGTCAGTGATTTGAGGCTCCAAATTAATATTCGAACTCCGCCAGGTACTTACTTCAGGACAGGATACCTCGACTGGTCAAGGACTGACTCCCCTAAATTAAATGAGCAGCTCTCACGGTCGATTCCTGAGTTGGAACCAGACAGTAACATAGCCACAAACCAAATTTCAAGTTGGATAATTTCAGCCATTAAGATAGTAGCCCCCCCCCCAAAAAAGTGACCTCTAGGAGGAAAACCCCTTCTCAACCATGGTTTACTGACTCACTAAAAGTGCAAAAGCAAAATTGCAGAAAGGCGGAAAAGAGATGGAGGACTAACTATGACCAACGGTTGAAACACTAATAGCGGCCCCATCATTTGAGGTGTATTTCTTGGCAGCCCAGTTGCAGTGGGTGTCTCGCTGGACGGCGGGTCGGGCGCAGAGGGAACTGATCACTACGACAGGGCACATTCAAACCCCTACTATTCACCGTATGTTGTTACCAGGGGCAGCTCTGCCGCCGACTAAGCCCCTCCAAATGATGACTGCGTGCGCCTGTCTGGCACGTATTCATCGTATGAATCGGGCTGTGCCCCTGTACTCCCCACTTCTGCCACTGATAGGGTTCCCGAAGGGCCGAGTACATTACACAGAGAGATTGCTGCAAATATGGACGGATCACGCCGTGACGGAGGTGGGGGCGTTGTTTTTTGAGGGACAATTGCAGACTTTTGAAGCGCTTGTTGACGACTTCGAACTTCACAGGGGACAGTTCCTACTGTATAGACAGCTCCTAACAGACTGCCGCAAGCATTGGCGCGCGATTGACACGGAACCCCCCACGCATCCGGTAATCCATGCGATCCTGCAGATGGGGCCAGGACGCCACTTAGTCACCTGGATCTATAAAGCCATACGGACTCTAAAACAACCCACACTTGCACCCCTCAGAGAACACTGGGAAACCGACTTTCGTAGACCACTACATGACAGGGAATGGACCAGGGCCCTTGAGCATACCAAGAAGGTATCTCGCAATTACCGCTTTAAGAATATACAATTGCACATCCTGCATAGGGCTTACCTCACTCCCGAAAAATTTCAGAAGTATTTCCCTGACAGCTCGTTTGCTTTCCCCAGGTGCCTGGACCCCACTGCCTCTTTCATACACATGTTCTGGTATTGTCCAACGCTTTACAGCTACTGGCACGTGATCCACACCGCCCTTCGCACGGTCACGGGGCTACAGGACCTATATACATGGGAGGCTAGCACCCTGGGCATCCACAAGCAACACAAGCACATGAAAGTAGAGAGGCGGTTTACCTCCTTGGTGCTCCTCCTGGCCAAACGGTGCATCACTGTGCACTGGAAGACACCGGAGGGGCCTCCCCTAGCAGCATGGGTGGGCGCAGTCAAAAAGTGGGGTAAGGCAGAGGAAGAGATACTCCGAGCGGAGGAAGCCCAGGGACTTCGCAAACACCCGATTTCCCTGCCCTGGGCCATGCTACTGCATTCCTTCGCGCAGGAAACAATAACGGTGGCGGGACCACGAACGATTGGTTCCCCCGGGGCCCCCATGGCCCATGAGTCCACCCAGGGAGTTGTACAGGGGGTCCGGACACCCAGCGGGTCGTAATTGCAGACCGCGACTGTTCCTTCATCCCGCCCTCGCACGGGTAGTGATCAGCGCTCCTGCCTCCCTCTTCCCCCTCGCACCCGCGTAACCCCAACAACATACCTTGCAATGGTATAGCTCTCAGGCGTAAGATTAGTAGTGCTCATCCTCTGTGACACAGTGCACCCCCAGTTTATATATCCCCAGTTTGTTTATGGTTAACATGTGGCTCCAATCCCATAGCCCCTATGATAAAATACAAGGGGGAATAGACACACCCCACAGCCCCAGCAAGGCGCAGCGACCACCATGCAAGCTGGTTGGGTATACTTCGGCAGAGGCCTCGGGGGACTGCTGTCAGCTCATAGACTGAGTGGGGGCCTACATACCCTAGGCTTACACGCTCAGAAGTCGCGATTGGGCGCTCTTGCTTGTATGTCTATATCATTCGCATTACCAGATGTGTTGTTGTATGTACTATTATATAAATGCCAATAAAAAAGGTTTATAAAAACAAAACAAAAAAAAAAAACGGCTGAAAGACTAATATAAAACCTCCTTGGCCATTTACAAAAAACTAATATTAGAAGAAAAAAGCAAATATTTAATACGAAAAATAAACGAGGCAAAAAATTCTGGGAAAGAACTCTTTACCACTGTGAAAAAACTAACAAAAATTGATAGCAACAAACAGGTAGTAATTAGCTCGGAATTTTGCAATAAGTTGGGCCAATTGTTTGTGGCTAAAGTGACCTCAGTTTATGAGTCCTTCAAAATGACAGACAAGCATCTTCCCACACTGCCTAACACAGAACTTGAAGAGGAATCGTCTCCACTAAAGCAGACTCCCTTGTTTCCCTTTTCACCTCCTTCAGTGGAACAGATTCTTCAGGTGGTTATGACAACTTAGTCCGGGGGTTTAACGGACCCTTGCCCACCGAAGGTGATGCATCTATTTCCTGAGCTGTTCAGCGAGCAATTAGGAAGGCTATTTACACAAATAGTGAAATCGGGCCGTTTCCCAGATGAATGGAAAGCAGCCTCAGTGCTGCCACTACTAAAGGCACCACACCTAGACCCACAGGAACCCGGGAACTACAGACCTATCGCGAGAATCCTGTTCGCCTCAAAAGTTCTGGAGAAACTATTGAATAAACAGCTGGCCCAGTTCCTCTCGGAGGCAAATGCCTTAGACCACTCCCAATTTGGGTTCCAAGAGGGACATAGAACGGAAACAGCCCTGCTCATGGCGCTGGAGGAACTCAGGAGTGTACTGGATGCCAGAGGAAAGGCCACCGTGATCCTTTTGGATCTCTAGGTGGCCTTCGACACGGTAAACCATGATACACTCCTGATCCGACTAACCGAAGCCGGAGTTCACACGACGGCACGAACACTGTTAGCATCATATTTGTCTAACAGATCGTTCACAGGGGAGCTGGGAGAGGCAAAATCAATACCATTCAACTCTCCGTGTGGGGTACCCCAGGGGTCTTCTTTAAGTCTCACTCTCTTTAACTTGTATGTGGCACCATTAGCAGCAATTATAAGGAATTGTGGCTTCTTACCTGTCTCCTATGCTGATGACACCCAAATAGTGGTATCAATCGCAAATAATGCCAAGGAGACGGCAGATAAATTTAAAAACTGCATGAGGCAAGTCAACCAATGGATGCAGGGTAATTGACTAAAGTTAAACGGAGATAAAAGTGAAGTCATGCTGTTGGGGACAGACACGAATATCTGGTCTCCAGAGTGGTGGCCAGAGAGTTTAGGCGACTGCCCATCCCCAGTTAACAAAGCGAAAAATCTCGGAATGATACTGGACAACAAATTGTCATTTGACGCCCAGTCAAGCAAATTGGCATCTACGACTTGGTACATCCTGAAAATGATAAGGAAGCTCCTGCCGTTTATCCCCCTTGATTCCCGTAAAACGGTGGTAACAGCTCTGGCCTTATCAAGGCTAGATTATGGGAACACTCTTTATGCTGGGATACAGGTGCAGCACCTAGCAAAATTGCAGCGCTTGCAAAACGCAGCAGCTAGGTTGGTGCTGGACATTCCCAGGTCTGAGCCGATCGCACACAGATTAAGATCCCTCCATTGGCTTCCAATGGAAAAAAGAATTAAATTTAAGTCTGTGTGTCTGGCCTATAAAGCCCTTCATGGGATGGGTTCTCTGTTTCTAAAAACACATTTGAAATTTTATGAGCCATCCAGGAGTCTACGATCTAGCCAAGCAAAACTTATTCAGGTACCAAAATACAAACAGGTCAGGTGGGGGGGAGAAGCTTTCTGATGCATGCAGCCAAGGCTTGGAATCTCCTCCCAATTGCAATCAAAAATAGCCCTTCTCTGCTTTTGTTTAGGAAAGAGGTAAAAACCTGGCTGTTTCCTCTGGTTAGATCCTAGTCCTGGCAGATCCCTGGTCTCTCTGCATCTACCCAGCGCCAAGACACCCATGGGCAATTGAGCGCTTTATAAATTCATAAATCAGAAATCAAATCAGGTGCTGGTCAGTGACTTGGGGGTCCAATTTAATATTACAGCTTCACTGGGTAATTACCTCTGGACATGTGCTGGACAGTGATTCAAGGGTCCAAAATGATATTCCAAATCTGCCAGGTACTAATCTCAGGTTCCCTGTAAAAAAATATATATATATATTCACCCAGGTACTTCTTTCTAGCCAATTAATATGTTACAAAAAAACAAAAAGAAAATCTGAAATAATTTTTTTATTTGTTTTCAATCTTTCAGATCATAAAACAATAGAATATTTTGATTTCCCTGACAAAGAGCCTAAAGAACTCCCTTGTCAAGCTACTACTCTACAAAGTAAGTACTACAAAGTCTACTAATATTAAGAGTAGTACTAAAAAACTGAACAGTGACTACAAAATCAAAATTTCTATTCCAACTCCATCAGGTACTTAACTCAGGGCAGGTGATGGTCATTGACTTGGGGATCCGAATGAATATTCCAACTCCGCCAGGTACTTACCTCAGGGCAGGTGCTACTCACTGCATTGTGGTCCAAATAAATATTCCAACTCAGCCAGTTACTAACCTCAGGGCAAGTGCTGGTCAGTGACTTGGGCTCAATTTAATATTCCAACTCCACCAGATACTTACCTCAGGGCAGGTGCTGTTCAGTGACTTGGGAGTCCAATTTAATATTCCAACTCCACAGGGTACTTACCACCGGGTACTTACCTCAGGAGAGGTGCTGGTCAGAGACTTGGGGTCCAAGTTAATATTCCAACTACACTGGTTACTTACCTCAGGGCAGGTGCTGGCCAGTGACTTAGGGGCTCATTACGATGGCGGAGGGTCCGCCACCACCAGCCGGTCGGTGGCAGGCCCCCGCCATATTATGATGGCGTGGGAATCGTTGGTTAAGCGTGGCAGTCGTAAAGACCGCTCAACACAGTTCCAACATGTGGTCCTTTTCCGACTGCCTGTCACTGACCAGTACCTGTTCTGAGGTAAGTACCCGGTTTTGTTTGAATATTATTTTGGACTCACTGACCAGCACCTGCCCTGAGGTATGTACCCGGTGGAGTTGGAATATTAAATTGAACCCAAGTCACTGACCAGCACTTGCCCTGAGGCAACTATCCAGGGGAGTTGAAATATAAAATTGGATCCCAAGTCACTCACATGCACCTGCCCTGGGGTAAGTACCTGGCGGAGTTGGAATATTAAATTGGACCATAAATCACGGACCAGCAGTTGCCCTGAGGTAAGTACCTGGGGTGAAGTTGGAATATTAAATTGAACCCAGAATCACTCACCTGCACCTGCCCTGAGGTAAGTATCTGGTGGAGTTGGAATATTAAATTGGACCCTAAGGGCCGCAATACGATGACGGACGGACTTTAGTCCGTCCGCCATTGATATGGATTTGGGACCAGCCACCTATGAGGCGGCCTCCCCACATTCCTAATCACGATGCAACCGCCACCACGGCGTTCACATCACCTATATTTTGCATTGTGGCGGGGATGCGGTCAACAGCCCCCGCCACAATGCAAAATAGAGGGTGCAGACACATACCTGCACTACGTGGCAGGCACCCTGCAGTGCCAGTCACATGGGGCAGGGATATGCGCCCCCCCAGTTCCAAATTAATTCTTCAAATCTGCTGCATGCTAACCCCAGCTCAAATGCTGGGCATTGAACTGAAGATCAAGAATATTACTCCAACTCCACAAGATAGTTATGTCAAGGCAGCTTGTAACGCCCTGAACGTCTCAGGATCGTTTAACAGACACGACAATGAGGACGCAACCACTTGTGAAGGGTTAGTTCTTTTAATGAAGGCAAATAAAATACAAAGAACAAACAAAAGTTATAGTCACTGGAATCCTCCAGGCTAAGTACGTTACCAGCCCACAGCACGGATGGTCCTAACCGTCCTCTGCATATACGCCGATCCCGGCGTATGCCAACAGAGGGCAGAAATGAAATGGCCGACAATGCCAATCGGTAGGCTGTGAGGGGCACGAAGAGTGTTGGGGAGAATCGAGGAGTCAGGGAAACACCCAGCCGGGGTCTCTACCTGAAGGGAGCAGCCGCTCAACCTCTTCCTCAGACTGCACCGGGACGCGGAGTCACCTCCTGGTGATGCGTCACCGATACCCCAATCACAAGCAAGAAGACTGAACCGAGAGCAGCCGCTCGATCGATCCTGTGGACTTCCGAGTCTGTAACGCGGCAAACACCTCCTGGTGTGCGTTACAGCTGGCAGTCCCTGTGTCTCTGGTCGGGCTGGGAGTTACGACTCCAACCAGCAAAAGCGCCACTGCGCTTGGACTCAGCCGAGTCAAAAAGCGAAGCTCAATGGTTGACCGGTAGAGCTTCCGGGTCCTTCACAGGTGACGATGGGGCAAGACACGGCCCAGGGAGTAACGACTCGACCTACCTCCGTTCTTGCCTTACTGGAGCACCACTCCGGAACACTGCTCTTCACGAAGCAGGTACGTCGGTGTAAACACAATATCCGACAGCCTTGTACCTCCCGGTTCCTCCCTTTATAGGGCGTGTTTTCCTTGAGTTATGTAACAGCTCTCCTGTTTACATAAGGGCGTGTTTCCCTTGAGTTATGTAACAGCTCTCCTGTTTACATAAGGGCGTGTTTCCCTTGAGTTATGTAACAGCTCTCCTGTTTACATAAGGGCGTGTTTCCCTTGTATGACAGGAATTCTTGACACAGCTACTGAACAGTGGCTTTGGGCCACTAATTACTATTCCAACTCTACCTTGTACTTACTTTAAGGCAAGTGCTGAATGGTGTTTAGAAGTTCAAAATTACTATTCCAACTCTAAAACAAATAACCTAAATTAGATCACTAATTTACTTAATTATTTAAAATCCCCAAAAGAGTTTAATAATTTTCATACAACATGAAACAGGATTTCTTAAAACAAAAGTGCTAAAACAGAGGTCTCCAATCTTTTGTGTAGTGAAAGCTACTTCTGGTCAGAGAAAATCGGCGTGAGCTACTAAACCCCAAGAGCAACTTGTGCATTTTTCCGAGAGACCCCCCCCATGCCCAGTTTCATTGACTTTAAGCCTAATTTCTTCAGAGGCCATACTGTGGTTTGAACAAAATACTTAAGAGTTCCCTAGAAACACAGAAAGGAATGACTTTAGATTTGTGTTGTTGAGACGTTTCAAGACCTTTCAAGTAATAGCTTCAAAATCAAGAAGACCTTTCAATTAATAGCTGTCACTGAAATAATCCTTGTAATGCAGCTCAATTAACAAACATACAGGAAAAGCAATCTTACCTTCAATGTGGAACTGTATGATGTCCTCTAATACTGTGTAATCTGGTAGCCTGGCGGGGGGTGGGGGGCTGTTACGAAGAAGTCATTATAGTAGTGAAGTTGTCACAGTGTATGGCAGTCAGCCGGTGCAAAGCTTTGCTGAATCACAATTGCAGATGGATTCTTCTACTGTACCTTTGACAAGATCGCTGTGTTTTTCAATTTCCAGATAAGCTGAACTTCCGCTTTGTTTAGGAAAGTACTGATTTTGTCTTCCACTCTGAATTCTTTGGAAGGTTCCGTTTTGACTTTAAGGTTTTTATGGCACCAGTCATGTGCGCAGTCGTATTCTCATTGCTCCCTTTACTTTTTAGGAGTGTCAGTAAACCAGAACTGCAGTACACATTGCTTTGTTCTTGTTCAACTAAAAAGAACTTTGAAAGATGCTGAAGATTCTTCTCTATAGCTATCTTTTTTTCTTGATGTCAATAAACCAGGCAGCCAGTGAACACTGCTGTGTTCTTATCATGTGCAGCAAATAAATATTTGGAAAGCTGCTGAAGATTCTTCTCTCCAAGTACTTTTTTCTTGGTGTCTTAACCCCTTCAGTGCCCATGACGAGCTGGACTCGTCATGGGCCGCGGTGGCGCTGTGCCCATGACGAGTCCAGCTCGTCATAGACCCCGCCCGCTAATACAACGGCCGGCACAGGGCGGGGAAAGGGGCGGGCACTGAAGGGGTTAAACCCAGGCCTGAAGTACACTTTGCTTTGTTCTTGTTCAACTACTAACAACTGTTACTAACAAAATGACTTTTGAAAGGTGCTGAAGATTCTTCTCTATAGATATCTTTTTACCTTGATCTCAATAAACCAGGTCTCCAGCAAACGCTGCTTTGTTCTTGTGCAGCAAATAAAAATTTGGAAAGGTGCTGAAGATTCTTCCCTCCAGCTACTTTTTCTTGTGTTTGTAAAACAGGCCTGCAGTAAACATTCCTATGTTTTTGTTCAACTAATAAAAAAACTTTATAGGGGACTGAAGATTCTTCTCTGCAGCGACGTTAGTCTTGGTGTTAGTAATGAAACAGATACCTAGATTTGGATTTCATCAGGCACCGTCACTGAACAAGTATTGAATGCGAATGCATACAAATCATTTCAGTGAGAGACTTGACACTGCATGGTGTCCACCAATCCCTTGTAATCTGGGGTGAAGCTTGAGAGGGCCACTCTTATGGAGTCATTTAAATGTCCGACAGTCAGAGGTGTGCGAAACTTAGATTTTACGAAGTTCATATCTGAAAATGCTAATTCACAAAGATAGGTAGAGCCAAACAGGGAAAAAAGTTTCAATGCAGCTGTGTGGATGCTTTTCAGCATCCACAAGACTCCAGAAATGAATGTCACATTGCCTTGATTTCAATTCAATGTAATTTTGAATTGTGACAATCTCCATTCCCATTGTGGCAGAATCAAGGTTCAGAGGCACACTAATTTTCTCTGACATCCACTTCCATGAAAGATTTTGACGTGAACATCAAACAGAAATATATTTTTCTATGCCCGCGAGCTCAGCCTCAGCTTTGTTTTCTGAAAGGATTTGGAGCACAGAGGGAAAGTGCTGCATATTTATTTTCTGTATATGCTGTATGAAAAGGTTAAGTTTTGATTTGAATGTTTTCACAGAACTAATCATGTTGGTTATTGTCTTGTTTTTGCCTTGCAACTCGTAGTTCAGTACATTTAATTTTTCTGTCACATCTGTCAAAAAAGCTAAATCGAGCAACTATACAGTGTTTGATAACTGTGTGGTATCTTCATTTCTAGAATCCATGAAAGCTTTGACTTCTGGCAATAGAGAAAGGAATCTTTGCAATATTTTAATCCTGCTAAGCCATCGGCCTTGAGTATGCAGTAAAAGGTCACCATACTCAGCTGATAGTTCGTCAAAGAACAATTTGAAGGTTCGGTGCTGCTTGGCCTTTGCACCAATTGAATTAATAATTTAACAACAGGTGTCATCACATGATCAAACCCATTACCTTGCCACACATTGCCTGTTGATGTATAATGCAATGGTTGTTCAATAACGGAGGGAAATCTGGATCTGCTTTACAATTAGCAATGAAGCTAGAATGACACCCTATTATTGCGGGTGCGCCATCAGTGTTATCGCCACTAACTTCTTCAATGGGACATTTTGATTCACAAAATAGTTTTTCACCTCATTGTGGATGTCAGATCCTCTGGTTGTGGTTTTCAAAGGAAAAGTTAAAAGTTCCTCTTTATCAGTGAAATCTTCAAAAACCACTCTAACGAACATTGCCAACTGTGCAATATCGCTTGCATCAACAGATTCATCACACTGAAGAGAAAAATATTTGCATGTCTTTAAATCCCACTCTAACTGCTTTATCATGTTGGCCGATAATGCAGATACCCTTCTTGCCATAGTGTTTGACCCTAACTGCACATCTGAAATGGCAGACATAATTTCAGGGATATTTTTAAAGTCTTTGAATAAGGACTCGGCCATTAGAAGCATTGCTTCCTTCACAATGACTCCATCTGAAAATGTTGCTTTGTGCTTGATCAAGTGATGAGTAACTATGAAGGATGCTTCAGTTGCCGCAGTGGCTTTCTTCGTTGGCTTTGTAAAAAAAGATTGCTGTGTCTGTAATGCAGATTTCAGTTTGTTTACTTTTTGTGACCTCAGGCTGCTTCCTTTAGGGAACTTCCTATCAAAATGCAGGTGCTTTGTTGAAAAATGCCTCTCAACATTGCCCTTTTTCCCCACTGCTACTTTTGCACCACAGATTAAACATACACAGTTGTCTTTAATTTGTGTAAATAAAAAATAGTTCTCCCACTCTTGATGGAAGTAGTAAGTCGTACTCTTTGCCCTTTGGAGGGACATGGCTCTTCATCCATGATTAGTTGTTAAGGCTGTAAGCAAGAGTAAAAATGTTGATGAAGTCAACATCCTCCCATCCATAGCAGGCAAGAATACCATGTGGACACCTTTAATAATGTTGTATTGTAGACTATTTGTGAGTAGCAGCCATGCTCGTAAATTAAACAGCACAGTTGGAAAGTGAGATAACTAACTCACCTTAGCTATATTTAATTATGAACACAGGAGGACTGCTTTTCACAAATGACCTGAGATTTGTTTCATTATGACCAAAGCATAGTTCTGTAAATAGGAAGAGGACTTAAAATTGTACCAACCCAGCACCCAATTCTCAAAGGTAAACATTTTGCAAATCATTTCTATTGGGTACTCCTACATTTGTAGCAAACATTAGACTTTTTGTTGAATTAGGACAAGCTTTCACAACTACTCCAGATAATGATATTCCGTGACAGCTGCAGATTTTGTGACATAGCCGTGTGACCTCAGGCTTATGGTGACTGGGATCACCCACATTTCACACCAATACCACCTTCCAAAAAAATATTAATTCTCCATTCTCTTAGGATTACCCTCTTCAATGCCTGCCTTCACCTGTATTTTTAAGTCAAGAAGATATTCACATGTACGCAAGACAAGTACAAATTTCCCAAATTCATTCAAAGAAGTACATGTTCTTTTTTTTTTTTGTAAATATTTTTATTGAGTTTTTGAAAACATAAAGCAACATACATTGGCATCAAGTTCGGCAGTATATCAATCCATCGAGAGTGCAACGAAGCTGTACGGGCATGCTCATAATACACTGGTGCCCCATCGGTATCACATAATAGTGTCCACATCGTTCTGCGAGCAAGCGATAGTTCGTCTAGTCTTGGTCGCTTAGTTCAGAGTCTGAAGCATCGCGCGGGGGTTCACATATATTTCCTCTATAGGCATTCCACCCACCCCATACCTGGGTCCATTTTCTGGGGCATCCTCTATATACATATACAGTTTTTTCGACAATCATTGTGGAGAAGTGTGGCTCAGGGGTTAGAGGCGGCAGACCCGGAAGCTGAGATCGGTCCTGGACCAGGGTTCAATTCCCCGCCTCGGCGGGTCTTGGGCTAAAAATTCCACGGACTCGATAATTCTCGCCCCGGTGCCTCCTCGACTCACGGGTTCACACTCTGCGACTCTGGGCAATAGCTTGCTTAATCTCCACAACGGCCCCTCGCGGCGGGATGCCTGACTTTCACCTTGTGGATACCCTGCTATCTCACAGGGGAATACCAGGACGGGTTCCCTAAGCAAGCGCCGGGAAACCCACAGCGGGTAGCTGTGCGCTATATAAGCTTAACTACATTTACATTTACAGTCCATATCCCGGGACCATTGAGCGAGGGTCGGTGGTTGTCTCGCTCCCCACCCCTGGGCTATATTGCGTTTCGCCAGCATGAGTCCCAGTGTCACCCAGAGTCGTGCCACCCTATTTAGGTCCGTCGGTTCCCAGATGTTGAGGAGACACCTCCGCGGCTCCGGGAGGGTTAGGACTTTGGTCACTTGGGAGAGTGTGCGCATTATTCCCTTCCAGTACAGAGTTATGACAGGGCATTCCCAGAGGGTGTGAAAAAGAGTTCCCTCCATACCACACTGCCTGAGACATAGGGGGGAGTCAGCTTGTTTTAGTTTAAATAAGTGCGGTGCAGAATTTTTAGTTGGACCAGTCGCAGTTTGGACGATATGCCCACCTCCCTAGGGGAGGAAAGCGCAGCCTGCCAATCCGCTTCGTCAAAGTCCCCCAGCTCCGTCTCCCATCTACTCTTAAGGGTCGCAAATGGGTCTAATCGATTGTTTATCATTTTTCGGTATGTTAGGGACGTCGCTCTTTGTGTCAGATGTTCCGTGAGGAGCCGGTCTTCCAGTGGCGATGACTCCGGGAGCCGGGTCCCGGGCGGGACCACCGCTTGAAGTGCGTGACGGATTTGTAAGTACCTGAAACGTTCAGTGTCGGCCAGATCGTAATCTGCTTGTAGTTGGGCAAACGTGACCGGCTCTCCCTTCTTCCAGAGGTCACCGACCCTGGAGATGCCAATTAGATCCCACTGGTGGAACCCCTTGGTGGTGCGTAGCACCCCCAGCTGTTTCGCCTCCCATAGAGGTGTGGCCTGGGTTACCTTTCTGGCCCATCCCAGAGTCCGCTGCGCCGCAAACCATATCTGGAGGGTATGCGCCGTGGGTCCCGCAGGGCAGCGGCCCCTCTTGGGGTTGTAGAGCGCTCCCATGACCCCCCCGACCCCCAGTAGCTGCCGATCCATACGATACGCCGGGTCATCTCCAGGCACATGAAGCCACTGATTTATAACCATAAGTTGCGATGCCCAGTAATACAGTCTTATGTCCGGGAGGGCTATACCTCCGTCATACCACCCACTGGTGAGCTTATGGAGCGCTATCCGCGGCGCCTTATCCTCCCACAATAAACTGGTGACCTCCGCGTTGACGGCGGCGAAGTACGTAGGCGCAACCGGGAAGGGAGTGTTTTGGAGTATGTATAAAAATCTAGGGAGGGCCATCATTTTGAAGAGAGCGGCCCTCCCCAGCAGTGTCAGGGGTAAGGAACGCCAGTGCTTGACGTCGCTGCGAAACCTATGTAGGGGCTTCGTTAGATTTTCGGCAACAAATCTTTCCCTATCGGTGGTCACATAGATTCCTAAGTATTTGAATCCGTCCTCCACCACCCGTATCTCACATCCCCTCGGGAGCCGAGGCGGGGAGCCTCAGAGCATATATACAATAGACTTCTCCCAGTTTATCTCATAGCCGGACCTCCTCCCGTACGACGCACAGATGTCCAGTAGGCAAGCGATCGACCGCGCCGGCGCGGCTAGGTACAGCAGGACGTCGTCCGCATAGAGGGAAATGCGATCCTCCCACCCCATCGTCCATTTTAGTCCCCGGATCACCGGGTCCTGCCGCACCCAGGCCCAAGCGGCTCCAGAGCCAGAGCAAAAAGGAGCGGTGAAAGAGGGCAGCCCTGTCGCGTCCCCCGCCCCAACGGGAAGGTGTCTGAGATATGCCCGTTGACTACCACCTGTGCCAGTGGCTCGGTATACAAAAGCTGGATCCAGGCGCACATCTTGGGACCGAGTCCCATGTGGCGAAGAACGGCAAAGAGGAATGGCCACTCCACCCGGTCGAACGCCATCCGTGCTTCCAATGAAAGGATGGCCGCATCTTCCTCTATCGAGGAGCGGTGCGCGAGAATCCCATGGAGCCGCCGTATATTCAGAGCGGTATTTCGGTGAGGCATAAATCCCAACTGGTCCGGGTGTATCAGGGTCGAGAGGTAGGGCTGTAGCCTTGTCGCCAGCACCTTTGCCAGAATCTTTGCCTCTGCGTTCAACAAAGAAATTGGGCGATAGGAAGCGCAGTCGTGCGCGGGTTTGTTAGGTTTCGGAATTGCCACTATGGTAGCCACTCTCTGATCTCGGGGTAGGATCCCTGTCGATAGGCTGTCCTTATACATGGCCAGTAGGTGCGGGACTACGTGAGTGGTGTTCTTCTTATAGAATTCCACCGGAATTCCATTTGGCCCCATCGCCTTTCCAGCGCGGAGGGCGAGTATTGCTAATGTGAGCTCATCAACCGTCAGGTCTGCTTCCAGGGCCTCTGCCCCAGACGGGGTCAACCGTGGCATTGCGATATCCCGAAGGAAGGCCTCGTTATCCGCCACAGCAAATGAGGTCTCCGGCGTATAGATCTTTTTGTAGTGGGCCGCTAAGGCCTCCGCGATTTGCCGTGGCTCCGACGTAAAGTCTCCCTAATCCCGCCTGATCCGCGCCACCCAGCGCGCCGCACGCTCCCCCTTCTCAAGCCAGGCCAGCAGTTTACCTGCCTTGTCCCCCAGCTCATAAATCGTATGCTGTGTTGCCACCTGTTTAGCTCGGGCGGCCTCCCAAAGATAGGACTTATACTCCTGCTGCGCCATGCGGACTTTATGTGCCGAGTCATCATCAGCATGTGCGGCATGGTCTGTCTCCGCCTCACTCACCCCTCGCTCAAGCTCCAGCACCGCCAGCTGTTGGGTTCTCTTATGGTCGGCAATCATTGAGATTGCCTGTCCGCGAAGGACTGTTTTATAGGCCTCCCACAGCGTCGTCGGGCTCCCCACGGAATCCTTGTTTTCAGCGAAGTACTGTTTGGTCGTCGCCTGAAGGGCTTTACTAATTTTAGGGATTTTGAGGTAGCCCGGGTGAACTGGGAATATCCTGCGTTTACGCGGGGCGAAGGTTGCAAATGTGATGACCACCGGAGAGTGGTCTGAAATGCCCCAGGGTAGGTGAGTAACTTCAGTCATTCCCTTTAACCCCGTGGGTGATGTGAAAATGTAGTCTATGCGGGAAAGAGTGTTGTGAGCCCCCGAGTGAAATGTGTATCGCCTCTCATCCGGACAGTGCGTTCTCCAGGTGTCTATGAGGCCGAATGCCTCCGTGAATTCACGCAGTTTGGGGGTGGCGCTGCCGTGGTCCCTGAATGATGACCTATCCAGTAGCGGGTCCATAGTCGCATTAAAGTCCCCGCCCATGATGAGCTCCCCTTGCGGTAGCGACAGCAGGAACTCACCCAGTGCCCGGAAAGTATCCTGGTGGAGTGTCGGGGGGATGTATACAGTCACCAAATTATACAATTTCCCTTCCCATTGGCAGGTCAGCGCCGCGAAGCGGCCCTGCTCCTCCCTACGGGAGTCAACCATGATCAGGGGGAAGCGCTTGTTGACTAATATGCCCACCCCTTGGGACCCAGACGTGAACTCAGAATGTATCGCCATCTTGAATCCCCATCTGTCTAGTGCTTTCGTGGTCGTGCCTACTAGATGTGTTTCTTGCAGGAGTGCCACCGCCAGCCCTCTGCGCTTGAGATACTGTAGGACCAGCCCTCGTTTGATCTTATCTCCCAACCCGTTCACATTCCATGACAGAACACTGAACGAGGGGCTGTGTTGTTGTGCAGGACCCTCCGCGGAGCTAGCGGTGGCCTCCCGGGTATCGCTTTGTGTTTCCCTTGTCATGTAGGATGGTTGAAAGTGTTCGCTGCCGTGCACCCCTCCTTTGGTCTATAACAGGCCTAGCTTGCAAAGTCTGCCAATGAGTAGTTGCTAAACCTAGAACAAAACACAAACCAACTTTATCAAGCTGCTCCCGTCCCCCCACCCTCCTCCCTGCCTCCCTGCCCAGCGGATTTAGAACTACCCGCCACCCCAACTTAGCAGAGTGCTTAGATCCCATAACTTGCTACTTGCGTATGGGCGGGGGGAGCTGCTCACTGTCCCTCGTCCGATCCCAGCACCATGTGTTCGTCCATATAAGAAACCGGTTACCAGAAGACAGCAAAGTTCAAAGACAACAGCGCCCCTGCAATGTCCGAGTCTCCTGTGATCGCCCGGATCAATCTGGCACTTGACACCTCCCCGTCGCCAAAGTTCGTTCGCTACATCGCAGCCTCAGCTCCGCGGCGCGCCGTCACCCTCTCTCGACCCAGTTCCCTCCAGAATCTCGGGGGAGGCAGAATGGCTGCGAGGGGCGCGTCCCGCTCGGCCTGTCGTTCTTGCCGGGCGCCATCCCTCCAACCACTCCGTGGCCTCCGTCGGCGTGGCAAAGAACCAAGTGCGAACCTCAGCCTCCACCCGCAGTTTCGCTGGATAGAGCATCGCATATTTAAGTTCTCGAGCGCGCAGCTCCGCCTTGACCGCGAGGAAGTCTCGGCGTTGCCGCATTACTGTCGCGGTGTAGTCCGGATAGAGGGTAACCGTGCAATTATCCACCCTCAGCGGGGGGGCGGTACGCGCCGCCTGGAGGATAGCGTCCCTGTCTCTGAAGTTGAAAATGCGGGCCAGGATCGGGCGCGGGGGGGCCCCAGGTCTCGGCCTCCCACCGGGCACCCGGTGCGCCCTCTCCACCGAGAAACATTTTGAGAGCCCACGTGGCTGCAACTGTTCCGTGATGAGTTTTTCCACGAAGAGGTCCAATGCCGGGCCGCGCTCACTCTCCGGCACTCCCACGATGCGCACGTTGTTCCTCCTGGACCTGCCCTCTTGGTCATCCAGCTTGACCAGCAGCTGCTTTTGTACCAGTTCCAGTGATTGTATTCGTTTCTTACTCTCGGCCGCCTCGGTAGTGAGGGTCGCCGTAGTCGCCTCGACCTCGGACAGTCTTGTATTAATTTTTGCGACGTCGGCCCTGAGCAGCGTTACGTCTGTGGAGATCGTGCCTATGGAGACCTGCATCTGGGTCAGCGTGGCCATGACATCTGCCAGGGTAATCTCTTTAGTCTTTTCAGGGGGGGGAGGCAGTCCGGTCTTTCTGAAATGCATACTTTTCCAGCCTGGCCTGTGCTCCCCCACGGTGGCCCTTTCCTCCCATGATGGCCGGCGCAGGCGGTGCCCGCGCCCCCCTGGCTATGTCCACAGGAGAGATGGGGAGGAACCGGGAAGTCAGCGGGGAGCCGGCAGGCGCTGCCGCCTGCCGCGGGGACACCGACTCGGTGCCTATCCGCTGCCCCGGGGTCTTGCCGCCACCTCCCTCCAGTTACGACACCATACAGGTCTCTAGCCAAGCACCGGCGCCTTACCGGGCTAAACGCTGCCCACGCTCCGCCGGCTCCCTCAGCGCTTATCCTCCAGCCTTCACGCGTCGCCCCCGTAAGGCCACACAGGGCTTCAGGGGATGCCGAGGACCCCTCCTCAGGGGGTTTCACCGATGGGGCGGCGCCTCTATCTCGCCGCCGGTGGCTCCTCACGCCTCAGGCGGCCCTCATGTGAGCTGATTGCCGATGCCTCTGCTACGCCGCTCGCGCCGCCATTACCCCTCTTCCACCTCAGAGGCAGCGTCTCGCCGTGCCGGTGACTCCGCCGCCAGATGCGTAGAGCGTAGAAGGCGACAGGGGACGCCCTGCTCCTGGGCTACTCGCCTTGCTGATGCCGCTATCCCGGGGGCCCCGTTCTCAGCGCTCGACTGCCGATGCCGCGGGCCCTTGGCCACGCCCCTTCAGGGTCTTCAAGATCGGGAGGCCGTCACTCGAGGCCCCGGCGCCGTCACCGCACTCAGGCCCGGCGTCCGCCTCGAGGCAGCCCCCAGGCCAGTCGCACACCACCAGGTGCCCTCCTCGCCCGTCCGGAGGCCCGGGTGCTATGGGGATGCCGCCGCTAACTTTTTGCCGGTATTCGGCCAGGATTAGTGTAGGATAGGTGCGGGATCAGGCGTCGGGCTCCGGAGCCGCGCTAGATTGCGGCCATCTTCCTCGGCTGCAGGCCACGCCCCCATCCATGTTCTTTTTTTTATATATTACTTGAAAGCAACAATTACAATATACAAGAAGATGTCCTGGATGTCCTTACTAAATTTTACACCAAGCATTACTTCATTGGGTGAGGTGCAACCTATGTCCTATGCATACTCCATCCATATATAGCACACAACTTACTGGGGTAGGAAATAATTTTATCTGATATCCCAATATGTTTAGGAGTGAAAATGTATCAGTATAATGATGAACAGTTCTTTGGCTGGCCCTGTTGCGAAGAGCCAGGTCGTTGAGCACAGCTGCTCTAAACTGCCCTGGTGCTTTGCTCGTGCATAATCTTCAGTAGGCCACAGGTCACAACTCACTTAATGAAGCACTAAAAGTGGCCACACTATCTCTAGGGAGAAGGAGATACCCAGTGGGTGAACTTTACAACATGAAACCAGAATACCTGGGACCAATCGCGGCTCCCTTCTTCAGCAAACTGTGCGACCCTGACCTCTGTAGTAACCAGATAAGGGTGCTAGGAAACTACTACAATCACAAGAAATACCAATGGGACATATAGAGCTGTTCAAAGCTGTCAGCAGGCTGAAAAATCAAACTGTAACTGCATATCTGTCACACAGCATCATTCACCACACTGCTATATTGGTGTGTCCCATAACATAACTGTTACCAGATAATAAATAAAGTAAGCGCACTTTGGTGTTCATCAGACAATCCTTGGAAAAACTTTCCACATAGGATCACAAACAATGGAAAACACTTTCACCCACATACCCTACACATGGCCCAGTTTGCAGCCCATGTAGGTAAGTGCTTAAGGGTCACACATTGGGTTACAATGTGCTAATTATACTGCAACACAATGTCTCCCCTTTCTTCATTATCACACATGACAGCACCTTGAAATAAGTTGAGTGTACACTGTACAAAATCTATGAGGCTACACATAGCCCCTGCAGTTGCCTTGAATGGACTCATAAATATGGAGAAAAGGCAGCGCAAATCGCTGTGTTGCATTACTCTGACCCAAGGAGGTGTTCCATGAGTGGAGCATGGGTTACCACGCATCCACCCATAGATTTTGGCACATTCTCAGATTCACTATTAGTGGTGGAACTGGGAATGCGTCAAAATGCTACACCACCCCAGGTGAGGCGTAACAAGGAGAAATACCTTTATGGCTCCTCTTTTTTCCCTTTTTTATATGTGGGCTGCATTCTGCAGCACACATAGAGAGAGGAAAATGCTCAGAGGATTGTTTATGTGCAAAAAGGTGCCCCTGTGCAAAAACTATGTCTGCAAAGCAGGCACCCTTGCACAGGGGTGCCTGTGTTGGCACTAGGCAGCAAACTGTGTGCCAGTGCAGGGAAAGGATAGGAATGTGTCATATAATGTTAATTACAGCGCATTCCTGCCCTTTACCTTAGCGCAGCAAGGTGGCTTGCTGGGCTGTGTGAAAGTTTGCTAAATATGCCCCCCAGAGTATGGTATAGCCAAGCGCTAAATGGCATATTTGCATTTTTCGTGATATGATCACTAGTTTTTCAAAAATGTCCCCTAGGAAGTGAAAGGAAATTATGTGTACTTTGTATACCCCTACTAATAACCTGAACCAAACAATGCAAGATATCAAGTGTAGCCATTTTAAAGATGATGGCCTATTCCCCTGAAAAGTAGACTACCCCAGCCTGAAGAACATCACTCTGCTATTCAAGGCCAGACAAGCTGGCATGCCAACACCCTCGCTGAAGGTGGACTCCCATGATAACACATTCCATGTATCGATCCCATAGAGAGGAAGACTACTGCAGCCATACTGGAAGATGATGGGTACTGGGCTGGATGTGTGAGCCTTTGCTCTGACCTAGCCAATAGTTGGAAATGTAGGGCCATGACATGCCACATTACTGACATGTGGGACGTACATCAAACTCACTGACACAACAGTGAGAAAACAAACTAAAGCACAAGCCTCAAAAGTGACACAGCAAACTAAGGCACAAGCCATGAAAGCGGAGGCGAATGCATGTCGCAATGGGACAGCAAAGAGGCCACAGCACCAAATTAGAAGAAGCCCCTTTAGCAAATCCAATAGCTAAAAATAGTGGGCCACATTTGCAAAATAAGTTAAAGACATGTTGTATAGGAGGTGTTTTTCAAGGTATGGAAGACTAGTCTATTTGTGCTTGCAGCAGGCAATGTTTGGTAATATCAGAACAATTTACAATAAAAACCAGCCCGCCAGCCAATAAAATTGGCCAACAAATAGCCCCAAAAATTAACCGCAGATAAGCATTGGCGCAGCCCACCAGCCAATAAAATTGGCCCACAAACAGCCCAAAAAACAACTAATGCACTGATCTGTCAGGCAAGCCCTTCGTAGGGCCTGGTTCACCTGTAGGCCATTCCCACCCCACTTGCCTCTCGAGTGCAGTCCTAACATGGCGTCACTTCCACCATGTACATATGGTTTTAATAATAATCAATAATGTTGCACATTTAACAATTGTGGCCATATACAAAGTGCACATTACAAACAGATATACTTTGCTTGCTCATGGCATTGTTGTCAGGGCATCATATGTGAGTAAATGTTTAGGTTTAAAAACGACAGTTTTTATCCATTCAAGTCAACTCTGTGTGATATAACCAACTGTAGATACCATCTTACCTTCTTCTCCAAACAAATATAAAGGTGGCAGGCTGAAAAGACAGGTGGTCCAAGTATTTAATACTACTTGCACCACCAGCAAACCTGCTCTGCACCAGCACTTGTTGCGCACAATGAAAAGCGCAGTGCCAGGGTGGGAAAGACAGGGGCCACAGAGTTGTAGGCAAATGTTATGACCTCGCTCCTTGCAACCTAATTGGAGGCCTGACTTAGTCACTAGTATCGACTACCACCTGTAGTTCACTTTTAATCCCGAGGGTGTTCCATAACTTTCAAGTTCTTGCTTAAGAGCCATAATGGTTCTTTTAGGACGGTCCACCACATCGCTCCCCGAGTGAGATGGAAGTCGTTGTGAAAGGGGCTGATTTTATTATTCACTGCACCTCTAAAGGGAATACCTGCTACCTTTTGATTTTGCCATATATATCTTCAAAGGGCTCCATTACTAAACCAAACATATGTGGTGATAGGCAGGGGGACACCCTTGTCTCGTCCCTCTGATAAAGATTAAGGGGGTTCATCCCATTAAGCAGCATCCTTGCTTTGGGATCTTTAATATTCACCCTGATCCAATCGCTAACTTACCCAAAGCATTTAAACACCTAACGCCAAAAGGGCTGCAGGGAGGCTCTTCTCATAAGCCTAACCTTTTCTAAAGGAGAAACCATTTGTCTAATTTTCTAATCTAATGCATTTGTCTACCTGGGACACACCTGACATGCAAGGCTCTATGAGAAAACAAAATGCATGTATGGGGTCTGTTGCTTAAAATTGTAGTGATAATGGTGGTGTCTCTGTTAATCAGTAATGGGGGGTGATAAATACAGTGCACTTTCCAAACTTTGTAATTAAAGTAGTGCCGGCCTCAGTCATCTGGTGTTATCCCTTCCTTCTCAATAAAGGTATTAAGAGAGAGATTGGCCACAACAGACACAAGAAGATCTCCATTGGTCTTCTCTTGTAAAATATTGCAGTGTATCTGGTTCCAGTGCCCCATTGGAGCTCACCCTCTTAATTACCATGAGCTTTTCATCAACCTTAATTGGGCATTCCATCTTGTGTCGCTGCTCAGGATTTAATAATGAAAGTGCGAACCATTGCAAGTAATAGTGCACCCCTGGTAGTATATCAGCCCCCTATCGCTTATAAAATTACCAAAAGATAATGAGCTTCCCGACTTCATCACAAACTACCATTCCATCCCGCATCCTAATTTCACATGTGAATCCTCTCTTAACCGCGTGGGTTCTGAGCCCGTTGGCAAGTTGCTTTCATAGTCCATGTGTTATGTAAAACGTTTTTCCAAGCAAAGAAGTATTTGTTCCACTGTAACCACTTTGGAAGATGGAGAGTTAAGCCTTAATTCTGTTATTCTGGTTTAAACCCTTAAGCATGCTTCGCTGTTTATGTTCAGTTTCTTTAACGCTACGCAGTTCTCTTCTTAAATTGGTATCCATGACTAATCCGTATTAACACCTCCGAGAGGCCTCTCCTATTATCAGGCTCCCATGACAACCACTTCAAGGGTGTCCCAGTTTGTGGCAAGAGAGGTGGCACCTTTGCAATGGATGACTAAGTAGAAAATAATAGCCTGTCTAATTTTGACTTTATGGACTGGGTATCGCCGTTTAAATTGGCAGTTTGCTCCCTCTGAGGTCCCATCGCAGATATCTGCATGTCCTGAAAAGGAGATAATACCATATGTGCTCCACCCCTACTTCCTACAGTACTTTGCGTGCTAAAACAAAATAATGGACATGCTGCAGCTAAAAAATAAAAATAATCAATCCTTGTACTCTTTATATAAAGTTCTCCAAATATATTCTTGTCCCATCTCTGCAACAGCTGTTCGAAGATGTTTACTGGCTATATGAGTGGTAATGTATGAAAACCTTTTCGGCAGCCTCAGCTTGTCTCCTAAAAAATACTGCAAAGGGTTCTTGGCCGCTATTGGGGCACAGGATCATCTGAGATTAAAAACATTTCCCTGTATCCATACTAGGAACACTGGCCACTGCTCACAACACGAAGCAGACGCACTTATACCCATTACCATATCGATCGCACTACATGGTATTTGGCTGAATTGTTGAATCCATACTAGGAACACTGGCCACGGCTCACAACACGAAGCAGACGCACTTATACCCATTACCATATCGATCGCACTACACGCATTTGACTGAATTGTTGATAGGACAAAGCCTTACGAAAGTCCAATGACTCATGACGGTGTGCACTATGCAGGTTCTCCTGCGCCATTCACTCTTTACTTTTACAGGGGGACCTTAAGTGTTTTGAGTCCAGGCCCAGGGTGTGCTCACACGGCTTACCTGCTGCTCTGATGAGATATAAGGTGGCAGGCTGAACTGCTGAAAAGGGCAGATGGCGTAGGTCCCAGCAGTTCCATAATGCTTGCTTGACCTGCAAACCAGCTGCTCCGCCCTGCCACGCCTCTTGCAGCTTCTCACTGGCAACAGTCGCACTCGCACAATGAACAGTGTGGCGCCAGTGAGGAAAAGGCAGGGGGCACATACACGGTCATGAGAGCCACAAAGGAAGGAGAGGAACGTCATCCTCTTCGGCCCGCCCCGCCCCAGCTAAGCTCAAAGCCAATCTGAGCAGCTGGTTTGGGTGAGGGGGGCAACAGAGCCTGAAAAAAACCTAAATAGCTCAAACATCACTAAAGGGCTACTAATTGAGCAGCAAGCGTCACGACCTACTCACAGGCTCTCGACGAGCTACCGGTAGCTCGCGATCGACCAGTTGGAGACCCCTGTGCTACAAAGTACATAAAAAACAGTGAATTATATGCACTAAATTCTTGCATATTAAATTTGTGTGTGTTAGAAAACAAAGACCATCATATTCCTCTGAATTCACAAGACTTAACAAACCATTCCTTTTTGTTCATACAGAAAAAAACAACAGAAGCATAAAACCAAAAAACAGCAAACAACTGTTCTACAACTGGCATCCAACTCCAGCTTTATCCAACCAAACCAAAAGAAAATTAACATCAGGTAGCCTATTGTTTTTGTTTCTAGTTTGAAAATCCTACACCCAATGTAACAATAACAAGAAAAGTAAACTGCTGTACATTTACAAAAAATTCCACTACAAATTTGTAAACAGATTGTACAACAATGGCATCCTCTAGAGAAGCGAACTATGTCAAATCCAGAACTGGCAACAATCTTTGAAAATATGGTGGCTATCTCTATTGCAAAGACAGATTTACAGAACCCAGGAGTCATCTGAGGTGTGTGAAGTATTTCTCTTCCCATTGTACAGGCAGAGCAGTTACTCTGGAAGATACCGTTGTTAGGACAATAGAACATACCTACTCTACCTCTGCAATGGAAATAGAAGTATGTGAAACTGTTCAGCAAATAAAGCTTCTCGCACACACCTCCAATTAATCCTGTGGTGCCATTTTACGGGAAGTTGCACAAAACATTCCAGTGCATGTTGCCAGTAGCATGCCCTCCATCCCCAATCTTAGGAAGATGGTTCAGAGGCAAAAACTGACAAGTAATCCCCACTGTGTAACACCCCGAACCTTCAAAGACATTAACATCCCTTCCCAACTAACTGTAACTTTCTCAAATGAACCTTTCCTCCTATATCAATGAAAACCCTCAAAAAATAATTTACATTTTTGGCACTAACCATGGCCTTGTAACCTTGGAGAATAGTCCAATTTGGATGATGGATGGAACATTTAAATCAATACCCCATCCATTTTCACAAATGTATACTTTTCATGCTAACAGAAATAACACAACTGTTCTTTTAGTGTAAGCTTTGCTCCCTGGCAAACATTCCTCAACATACACTGGATTTTAACAGTGATCAAAACCAAAACTTTGAATAAAAATCATGGAAAAGTAATAATTGATTTTGAATTATCAATGATTAACTCATTAACCAAAATATACCCGGATACACAAATTCAAGGATATTTTTTCTACTTTTCACAGGCATATTGGTGAAAGATTCAAAAATCATCCTTGGTTGAGGACTATTTGTCAAGTAGCAAACTACAATTTGAATTGCATAAACTAACTGTGTTATGTTTTGTACCACCAGACAGTGCGGATAAATTCTACACTTCCATTACTGAAGCCGAATATTTTACCTAAAATGAAGATAAATTGGCTCCTCTACTAAATTACTTTGAGGATACATGGATTGGCCGTCTAAGCAGGTCAGGTCGCCAGGAGGAAACCAAGGTACCCCATAGAATGGTGGAACTTCTATTCAACCTACTTAGAGGGTGGTGCGAAAACTAAAAATGCCATTGAGAGATGGCACAATTCCTTCAACAAATCAATAGCTAAACATCATCGTAATCTTTATAATTTTCTGGAAATTCTGAAGAAGGAACAAAGGGCCTTATTAGGATGGCCGTGAGACCGCCACTGACAGGCTGTTGGTGGCGGTATCACCGTCATCGAAACCATTTTTACCGCCCGCCACATTAGGATGGCGGGCAGAGGGGTGGCGGTCGAAAAGAGTGACCACCACGTATCCGATGGGCTCCTTGAGCCCACCGGTGTGGTGGAGGGGGTTGTAATCCCTACCATGGTGGCGGTGTCTGCCAGGCACTGTACTAGGGATTACAATGTCCCTTTCAGCCGGCCTTTTCATGGCTGTTAACCCGCCATTAAAAGGCTGGCAGAAAGGAACTTTGGGGGCCCGTAGCAGGCCCCCTCCCCCTGGCCTTCTGATGTGGGCACCCTCTACATGTCCCTGCACCAAGTACAGGCACCGCATGGTGCCTGCAAACATAGTGCAGAGATATGCAAAGTGACCCATTTTTGTATTACCGCATGTGCTGCAGCAAGCAGCACCCACCGCAATACAAAAGATAGGCATTGCGATCGCCGTAGTGGCATTAGTCATATCATAATGGCAGGCTGTCCCGATTTCCGATAGGGTATCCGCCCGCCTTCGCAATCAGCCCCAAAGTTTCAAGGAGGTGAGACTTGCACAATCACTGTCAGGCAGCCTAAATCCACGAATTTCTAAAAAAAAGTAAAGAAATGTCTGAAAGACTATTGGAAAAACGACAACAATTTTCATTGATGGCGGCTTCCGCCTACCTTGACAGTATTGCGTACATACTACATTTCTAACACTATAACAACTTTTCCACATTACTTGCCAGTTTTTAAACAATCACCAATTCATTTGGAATTTTTGAAAAAAAAAATCTCTAATATTTATGGAAAGTAGTGGTTCCTTCCTGCTGAAATCTTCTTTTTTTCAACTCATTGTAACTTTTATACAAGACAGTTCA
Source organism: Triturus cristatus (assembly GCF_964204655.1). NCBI lineage: Eukaryota > Metazoa > Chordata > Amphibia > Caudata > Salamandridae > Triturus > Triturus cristatus. The sequence continues at coordinate 493,055,892 of NC_140582.1, read as the reverse complement.
CACCAAGAGTCTCCCAAACATGCAAGAACAACTGTTTCTCCACTCATCCATCCATTAGTTGTTTATTTTTTCTATTTAGAAAAAACAATCCAAAATGAAAGCTTCAAGAGACTCTCTTCCCAAAAAAAACATTTAAAAAAAGGCAACTACATTAGCCTTAATCCACCCTAAGAATGTTGCTTTCCATAAATGAATCAAAACACCAGTTTTCCCTTTCCCCCCCAAAATGAAACATTTCTTAAGGCAACTACTTTAGCCATAATACACAGAAATACTGTTTTGTCTTGAAATGTAAGTTACACCACGCGTCTCAAAAAATACATCAAAACATTTCTGCAGGCAACTCTATTTGTCTTAATTCAATAAAAAAAGTGTCTTCTTCACAAAAGTCATTTTTTTTCAATGAGGCAACTACATTAGCCTTACTCCTCCATAACGACGTCTTCTTTTCCAAAGAACCGCTGTTCTCTTAACGATGCATAAATCCATCTATGAAAGGCAACTGCGTTAGCCTTAATCCTCACGTGCTACAAATGTGTTTTTTAAAATCTCAAAATTCGACCTCGACACCAAAAACCAATATTTTGATGTAACTTCGTAACCATACATTCCATGTACTTTTACTCATTAGAGGCCACTCAAAGCACACTCTAGAAACTTTTTTTTCTCCTTAGAAATAGCACAAGTCCCTTGACGCCAACATCTGTTTTTTTGAAGACCCGATATTCATTACAATTTCAATTTTAAAAAAAATATCCTTTTGTAAGCGGTTTGGAAAAAGTAGTTTATCCAATCTGGCTTCTATTTTTGAAATACCTATCTATTTAAATAAAAAAAAAAAACAGCCTTGCAGAGAAATGTGAAGCTGACCTGCACTGGAATTAAAACTGGGTTAATACATCATATGTTAACTACAGTACACTGTAACATATACACAACTCTACCTTCTGTCTTTACTCTAGAGATAGTCACCATATTCCTAAAAAATATAAAATAAAACAAACTTACCCAAACTCAGATCTTCCTCCTCTCGAGCTTGAGCGCGACGCTCCACTGACTGTCAAAAGACACGTACAACTGCGTACGTCACCGTCATCTGCAAAAATAGAAAAAGGACTATTTCACCCATTGAACTGAATGGGAAAGTGTGAGAAACAGTTCATTTAAATTATTTTAAACTGTTAGATTATTTTGGGTGAAAACAAAATATTTTTAATAAATATTAAATATTTATTGTTTTATAAAAAGTGTGTTAAAAAAAGTCAATAAAAAATAAATATTTTCATTCTTTGAGAAAAATAAAATGTCTAAGGAGCCCATTAGGATGGCGGTCGGAAAACCACCCCGACCGCCATGATAGCGGAAAACAACCGCCCGCCGGTACTGTGGCAAAACCAGCGGTCCGATTAGGACCAACTGCCAAAAAAAACCTGACTGCGGCGGGAAGAGCCAAAGAAAAAACGCCCGTAGCGGGCGGAGAGGGTCAAAAGCCGTCCGCGGCGTACGGATTCTCGGTGGAAACACACCGCTGTTTCCGACCGCCACGGTTGCAAACAGGTATGAATGGGAGATACGGCGGGAGGGCTGTAGCATATTCACCGGTGCGGACGCTCCGTGAATAAAATGGCAGACAATATGAAAACACACAACATGGCCACCAAGTGCACACAGCAAACTAGTCCTGCCCCTAAAAACACCTAACACATCTCAAAGACACACACCTATGGTAAATCTGAAAACTACAAATCCCAGGACAACCCACACAACATACCTGACAGCAATAACCCACTTTGACACACACACATAGCTAAGTATAAAACAAGCCCCTTCCCTGAGCACAATCCATTGCAATACTCCACAACTGAAGGGCCCAACATCACAGCTGAAAGGAGAGGCAAATCAGCACAGCACACAGACATCACCAACACCACTTCCACACCTGCACATCTAACCCCTTTGCACATCACACACCATACATATCACCACCACAACTCCCACTCCCACACCTGCACCTCTAACCCCTTGGCACATCAGACACCATGGCACCACAGAAAATGCCAAAATACACAGAGGGTGAGTTGAAGGTTTTGGTATATGAGATAATCAGAGTTGAACCACAATTGTTTGGTAACCTGGTCCAACAGACAACATTAGCCACAAGATCACAAATGTGGGTAAGGATAGTTATTTATTTATTTTAGTGTTTTATAGAGTGCGAACTTGTACTGTGAGGGTATCAGAGCGCTTTACAAGGTTTACAAAAATAAATTTACAGAAGTGAACAACAAGGTTTAGAAAAACAGAAGTATACAAAATGATTGGAGAGGGGTGGGGGTGCTGGACACATAGGGGAAAGAGGGACACCTGTGTGTGGCTACAGTTACAGTTAATCAATATAAAACCCCACAGCTTCTTGGTGGAGTGAGTAGGTGATCTGAGGACAAGGCGATGGTCTTAGATTAGTCAGGCTCTCTGTGGTGGTTGAAGGCAGAGATTAGGCAGGGAATTTTCCCATGAGGAAAGTTTTAGCCTCCTATTTGAAGTGTGCCAGAGAAGGTATTCTTCTGATGGCGGGTGGGAGAGAGTTCCAAATTTTTGGTGCAGCCCCGGAGAAAGCCCGATTGTAGGTTTATTTTTTTTCGGAAACGGGCAGGTTGGAGCAAGAGGTCTCTGGTAGAACGGAATTCCTGCTTCCTCCAGATACCACTAGTTTCTGTGCAAGATAAGCAGGAGAGTTTGCGTATAGAGCTTTGTGTGTAATGCAAGCCAGTTTCAGCTGTACTCTGGCCTCTAAGGGGAGCCAGTTCAAAGCTTTCAAATGTGAAGAGATGTGGTCGAATTTCCTAGTGCCGGTAAGTAGTCTGGCAGCCGCATTGAGGCAGCCTTTGAAAGGTGCCAGGGAGATCTTGGGTAAGCCCGAGAGGGTGGAACAGCCATATTCCAGCCTAGAGAGGACTAGTGCTTGGACTGCCATTTTTAGGTCGGGAGCATCGATGAAGGGTTTCAGCTTCCTAAGGTAGCTCAGGTGGAACCTGGCTGATATAGCATATCGAGTTAATGTGGTCCTGCATGTTCAGGTTGCAATCGCGGATTATTCCCAGAGATTTGGCCGAGTCCACGATAGTCGGTGGGCAGTTTAAGGCTGTAATGGACTTGATCCACATCTGAATCTATGGGTTGGCTTTTGTAGGGGAGATTAGGAGAAATTCGGTTTTCTTTGCGTTGAGTATGAGTTGGTTAGAGGCGAGCCATTGGACAGTCAGTTTCAGGGCATCATTCAGGGAGAGGATCTCCTCGAGTGATAAAACTTTAATGTATATTTGGGTGTCGTCCGTGTACATATGGTAGGAGATGTTAGCGGCGCGAAGTACTTCGGTAAGTGACTCTAAGTAGGGATTAAAGAGGGTGGGGGACAGGGTTGATCCTTGAGGGACTCCAACCGTGACCGGGGCGGGAGCTGATAGGTTGTCGTTAATTAGTAATCTCTGAGATCGGTTGTGGAGGAAGGACCTGAACCATTCTAAAACAGAGCCATCCAAGCCCATCCTGAGTTTGAGGCGTTCGAGTAGTTTTTCATGGTTGACCATGTCGAAGGCCGAGGATAGATCTAGGAGGATTAGAAGGCAGGTTTTGCCTTGGTCTAGGGCTTGGAGGGCGTCGTCCACGATGTGGAGCATGGTAGTTTCAGTGCTGTGCCCCGATAGTTAATAAGGTCAATGCAGTAGGGACCACCCTGCTCAACAAACAGGAAATCCAGAAGCGGTGGCATGACCTGAAGACTGTTGTGAAGAAGAAGAGGAGCAAGAACCGTGAGCTGGCACAGATGACTGGCGGTGGCCCTCCTGTTCCACTAAAAACATTCACTTCATGGGAGGAGAAGGTGCTTGCCATACTGCATCCAGGGAGTCTCTCAGGAATAGCCGGGGGAGTGCAGGTTGGTAAATACAAAAAAATGTATACCATCACACTGCTATGTACTGTCTTGCACAACTACAAAGCTACACCTCCTAGGCCCAAGTCCATTAGTCTGCACCACAATATCCAACACAGGTCTCACAGATGTAACATTCACTCCATCTGAATCGCCCCTAAGCTACACAACATTTACAGGGTGGCATGAGTCTAGACAGCCAGCACCACAACTCCCACCATGCACCCCTGACCCACCCCTGAGCAGGATGGAGCACTGGAGGGACCACCCTGCTCAACCCTGCAGCCTGGAGGGCTGTTTGGGGGTGAGAGGCCTGTACCACCACTCCCACCATGCACGCCTCTCCCACCCCTGAGCAGGATGGAGCACTCCCTCCCACCCAGATGCATGTGGCAGCCACTGTATGGTTCCCCCTCACCTAATAGGTAGGTAGCCATCTTCCCAGGGAGGGCTGTTTAGGGGTGGGAGGCCTACACTTCAACTCTCACCATGCACCCCTGTCCCACCCCTGAGCAGGATGGCTCACTCCCTCCCACCCAGATGCATGTGGCAGCCATTGTACGGTTCCCCCTCACCTAACAAGTAGGTAGCCATCTTCCCAGGGAGGACTGTTTGGGGGTGGGAGGCCTGCACCACCACTCCCACCATGCACCCCTGTCCCACCCCTGAGCAGGATGGAGCACTCCCTCCCACCCAGATGCATGTGGCAGCCATTGTATCTCACCAACCAAAATCACAGGTAGGTAGCCATTTACCCAGGTTGTCCTGTTTGGGGGTGGGAGGCCTGCACAACCACAACCACTCCCACCATGCCTCCTTGTTCCCAAGCTCAGCAAGATGTAGCACTCACCCCCACCCAGAAGCATGTGTCAGCCATTGCATTGTACACCTTCACCTAATAGGTAGGTAGCCATCTTATGCTCTCTTATTCCACCCCTGAGCAGGATGTAGCCCTCCACCACACACACACACACACACAGATGTGTCACAAATTCCACCCAATTGTCAGGACCAAACAGGTAAGTATACAGTGCATGCACCCAGCCATTCCTCCCAAAAAGCATGCTGCCATATGACAATGCCAGCACTCTCAACACACCAAAATTCACACAGATCCTAGTGCCACTTACAGTGTGCAGTCAGCCAAGCAAATGTAACTGTCACAGCAACCAAAGTGTGACTCACCAATTCACATGTTAATGAAACTTGCGGCACAACAATGCACAGCACTGAATGCCATGTGTAAGTGCCATGGGGCCAGAGTATCAATTACCATATGAGAACAAAGAAAGAATGGGCGGCAATACAAATTGAGGTTTGCACATGGCATGACAAAGGAATGCATGAGATAATAATGGCCAGTCCATGGTCAGCTGTAACCTCTGCCAGGCAGAATGATCAACAAAGACGCTTCACATTAAATTGTTGTGGCGCAAGTCGTCAGATGACAACATGTCCTTGTAATCACAAAATATGCACGTTGCGCATTGCATGTATTGACATGTCACACCATGGACAAGCAACGCATGTCCTGCTACAGCAAGTCAGGATGCACAGTAGTGTGCAGACAAACAATGTGACAACTAGTTAACGGTGTTGTGGATGAACAGTGAATAAGGCACATCTAACACCATGCTTGAGGGGTGCACCTCAATGACCATCTCCCCTCTGTCCCACAGGTGACCAAACACTGACTGCAGAGGACGACAACAGCAACCTTCTGAGCCAGTCTCTGCAACATGGACTCTCGGATGTTGACTCCCTGGATTCTTTGGATGAGGAGTTCGAAGCCGGCCCATCTGGTGTGCCAGGGCGCAACAGGTCCCAGGACCCCATTGTCTCCCCCACCACATCTGCTGCAACAACATCTCTGCAGCCCCCTGCTGTAACGGCCTGTGTGTCTTCAACAAGCACTACCACCACCACTACCACCAGCAGTGCTGCCTGCAACACCCTCCGAGCACCAGAGGATGACCACCCCACACCACCAACTGAGGAGTGTAGGGAGAGTATGCGTGTGTCTACAGTGGTGAGGCAACAGGTCCGTGGCAGCAAGACAGGTGGGAGGACAAGGGTCAGACATAGACAACCGGACACTGGGACTGAAGCCCTGGACAACATCAACAGTGTCATTGGGGCCTATGAACAGGCCCAGGGACGAAGGGGCCAGACTGAGGAAGATTCCTGCGAGCTCCTCCTGCTGATGAGGTCCATGGACACCCGCATGAGATAAATTGTGGACCTCTTGGGCGGTACTGAGGGACAGGCCTGCACCATAACCAACATCTCCACCTCACTCTGGTGGGCTGCAGGATGACAGTTCACCATCCTTCCCTGTGGCCACAGAGAGGGGTGTGTCCTCAGACCCCACTGGCCCCACAGCAGAGGGCCCCCCACAAAACGAGCAAAGGGCCATCCAAAGAAATCCCTGGGAGTAACCCGTGGCAAAGCACCTGCAAAACGCCAATCATGGAGCCAGCCATGATGGGCTCACTCTTCAATACTGCACTGACTTTATGGACTGTCCTTACCCACACTGCCTTGTGAATGGCATCTGTCTGTTGGACTGGGTCACCACATCAATGTGGTGACTACTTGATTGTCTCATCTACCATAGCTGACAACTCACTGCATCAATAATCACCTTATTGTAAATATTCATCCACCCTCACATGTCCCCATTATAAATAAACACTACTCACAGACACATGTTGTTGTGTCAGCTCCGTGTTTATTCCAGGTAGTGCAGTCTTCACCATGATTACAATGTACTTGGAGTATGGAATGTGTGTTGGCAAGGAGAGGCTGAAGGGACCTAGGAAAACAGAACAGAACAATATTCACTAGTCAGGTGTTGGCATCACAGCCATCACTCAACACTTGTCATCAAGGTACTCAATTCTGCACACATTACAATGAGCGACAGTGCTGAAATAAACACCATGTAGATGTGCCAAACAACTCTGTCCCAGAAACATTGTTAGCCACCATTGAGTCAACAACCGGCTGCAGTCACAAAGCTGACACACACCTTGCCAACAACAGCGACATCATCACACAATGGGTCCATTGTACATTGTCACTCACCTTCAAGTGAAGTAGAGGTTGATGAGCTGTCGCCGCAGGTCAACACCTTCCTCCTCTCCACTATACTCGTCACTGGACATGGGTTGGTTAGCAGGCGGGGTCCTTGACTGCTCATCATCATCCAGGAGCAAGGGATCTCCTTGTCCAAGGCAAGGTTGTGGAGCATGCAGCATGCTACAACGATCTGGCACACCTTTTGTGGCGAGTGCATGAGGGCACCTCCGGTCTTGTCCAGGTAGCAAAACCTTGACTTGAGGAGACCAAAAGTCCGCTCCACCACATGACGGGTCCGCCCATGGGCATCGTTGTAGCGGACTTCAGCTGGTGTCTGGGGATTGCGCAGTGGGCTCAGCAACGAAGGACGGTTGGGATATACAGAGTCACCTAGGTGTGAGATAAACAGACCTACTTTGTATTACAACTGTGGCAGAGGACAGCATATCACACACACAGCACGCTAATTGACTCTGCATACTCGCCCACAATCCATGCCCACTCAGGAAGCAGATTAAACATCAGCTGGGGCACGATACTGTTCTGCATGATGAATGAATCGTGGGCCGAGCCTGGAAATTTCGCACACACGTGTGAGATGATCATATCCGCCTGGCACACCACTAGCACGTTGATGGAATGGAAATGTTTTCGATTCCTGTAGACGTGCTCATGTGCCTGTGGTGGAACCAGCCCAACATGTGTGCAATCAATGGCACCAACAACATGGGAGATGTGCCCAAGGGCATAAAAGTCACCCTTAACATCTGCCAACTCATGCCTCCTGGGGAAATGTATATATCTGTCCTTGTATATCATCATAGCGGACAGGACATCCCATAGCACCATGCTGAACATCTGTTGCGACATCCCACCTGCGCTGGCCACCGTGCTCTGGAATAATCCAGTTGCAAAAAAATGCAGGGCCGCCATCACCTTCGTTGAAGTGGTGAAAGCACCCGGATATGTCCTGCGAGGCTGCAGGTGGGGCTCCAACATAGCACATAGGGTTTGTAGGGTGGCCCTATCCAGACGGAATATCCGGATGATCTCCTCATTCTCCATGTCTGCCAGCACTGTGTAGGAACGATGCAGATTTGGTCTCCTCCTAGTTGAGATAAAAGGGGATACATGTCACTGCAATACACCATGAGATGTGTACCACATCTTACATATTGACTGACAGAACGCCAACAAGGACTGTCATCACAGTCGAGTTGCAGACCACCTTACATGTAGTGACACCTTCAGTTATACTACTCGTACACTTGTCCCCTTTCACAAAGCAAGTACCTACAAAACAATAGCTGACTCTGAGAATGTACAAAGGGATATGGCCACATCTAGCAATATCATCCCTGAGAGTATTTCAAACAGCATATGTGTGAATCTGCAACACCACTGTCACATACCTAGCTGCTGTACCTGCCACACCTTCAGCTGTAAGTTGGACAGGGCACACATCAACAACACAATGAGCAGTCTGTGCGTAAACTACAAGTGTGTGCCTGAGCCAAGAAAAGTAGACAGTCAAACATGCACATTGTTCATTGACACATACATCACTTGGATTGTATCTGCCCTTTCACACATTGACATGTGTACCCATTGGAAAGTCCATCACAACTCTGTTCTGTGTACATGCCCATCAAAATCACAAGTGACATGTGAGTGAGTACATGCCAATGTACTAAATCACATATACAAACATGGCATGTGTAGTCAGCAGTGGTCTAAATGTCAATATGGCATTGTGTGTACAATGATGTGCCATTAATCATGTGGCCACTGTGCACTGTTGATAATTGGCCATTGGCCATTGACACAGCATGATGTGTCCATGGGTGCTGTCAAACAAAGTGCTCCGCCATCCAAATCACGGTCACTCATTGCAGTGCATGGCACTCAAATCGGGGTAGCTACCGCCTGGCTCCAGCGGTGTGTCACCGCCAATGCCAAAGCCACACTCGTGGTACTGATAGGCATACGAGTCTTGCAATATGACGGTTGGCATGCTTCGCCATCCAAATCACGGTCACTCATTGCAGTGTATGACACCCAAATTGCGGTAGCTACCGCCTGGCCCCAGCCCCAGCGGTGTGTCACCGTCAATGCCAAAGCCACACTTGCGGGACTGATAGGCATATGAGTCTCGCAATATGGCAGATGCCATTCTCCACCATCCAAATCACTGTCACTCATTGCAGTGTATGGCACCCAAATCGCGGTACCTACCGCCTGGCCCCAGCGGTGTGTCACCGCCAATGCCAAAGCCACACTTGCGGTACTGATAGGCATATGAGTCTTGCAATATGGCGGTTGGCATGCTCCGCCATCCAAATCACGGTCACTCATTGCAGTGTATGGCACCCAAATCGCGGTAGCTACCGCCTGGCCACAGCGGTGTGTCACCGCCAATGCCAAAGCCACTCTTGCGGTACTGATAGGCATATGAGTCTTGCAATATGGTGGTTGGCATGCTCCGCCATCCACATCACGGTCACTCATTGCAGTGTATGGCACCCAAATCGCGGTAGCTACCGCCTGGCACCAGCGGTGTGTCACCGCCATGGACCATGCCCTTACAGCCAATGGGAACCGCAATCGCGGTAGCCTAATGCAATTTTGAAAATCGCTGTAGGCGTGCTCTGCCACCGCGGGGCCAGTCATTGGATGCAATTGAAAGATGCAGCACCGCAGTAGCGCCCGCCTGGCCCCTGCTGTGTGTCACCACCATGGACCATGCCATTACAGCCAATGGGAACCCCATTTGCCGTAACCTAATGCAATTTTGAAAATCGCGGTAGGCGTGCTCCGCCACCGCGGGCCCGGTCATTGGATGCATTTGAAAAAGGCTGACCTGGAAACACCAATGAGGTTCTGTAATTCTCGAGACTGACTCCATTTTATATTGTGCCACCATTTTGTGTTGCCCTCACGTAGGCCTGTGAGGGTAGCCTGGCGAACAAAGTGGCCTGGCCTTCTTAGTCTATGTATACATTAACTAGGTTTCTTTCTGACTCTGGAATGAACTGTAAGAAACTGACCTCTTCACCTGAAACTGACCTTGCAAAGCCAATTTCCCTGATCGATCTTTGTCTGAGATTGCCAATCAATGTTCAGGACATCATTAACTTTTAGTTTCCTTGCACATGCCTTATATTGTTCATGATCTGTTACTGTTTCTTTTTTATGTTTCTTCATTACATGGGTTATCCTTTCAATTATAGGTTTGTCCGGCTTTTGGAGATTGAATTTGGGACATTCCTAATGATTAACTTTTGGGTTGGGATACTGTACATGTAATCAGGCCATGCCCTGCAGTGCCATCTAAATCAGATTAACCTTTGTGAACTATGTAATTATAATGTTTTGCCCATATCCTGTTAAAACCCCAAAGGCTACTCACCTGCTGACGCTCCAGATTTTCCATTTGTTTAGGAATGTAATTGGTACAACTCCCTTACATGCCTGGTTCAGGATAAAGAGTATAGAAGACGTGAAGTAAGACCATTCTATGGGCTACCTCATTCAGTTGCTACGGCTTCTGTGTGACGTAGTCACACTCATTTGAGTTTAATAAAAATGTTGTTTTATATTTCAGCTTCTGTGCCAAATTCTTTATTATTGGTTTGAATGGACTAAGTATCAGTGAGACCCCTGAGAAGGAGTTTGTAGATTTCTTCAAATGGCGCGGCCAACGTGGGCCTCATCAGAGAAGTGGCTATCTGTGGGAGTGATCTTGTCAGAAGACAGAAATCTACTGAGGAGGACAGGACTCTACTAAGGAGGTACTCTGTGCACGGAGATTCTGGGGATTCTTTGTCTCTGCAGCCCAGTATATTTCTGATCTTCCTGATTTTGATCCTCCACATGATGTCACCCCTGACTGAGAACCTTTTTGGCGTGAGTATTTTTTTTTTTTAAAAAGACCGTTAGGTCATTTAGAACTTGGCAGTTAGAATTTGGACAACCATTTGTGTGGTAAAAGTCGTTATGCGGCTCTTACTGTTGGTTTTTGCCTTGGATTGGTAAGGTAGTTTAGTAACACTTACTATAGCTTTGGAATTTTGGAATTTGTGTTGGCCAACTTTGGATTTGTATAGGTTTGTATATGCGAATTGCAATTTGTGTAGGCAGGTAATGAGGAGATTTTTCTCTATCTGGTTTTGTTGAACGGTGCAACGTACGGAGAGTACCTTAAGCACTACTTTGATTATAATAATGCATATTCTGCAGTATTTTTGGCATGCCTGTTTTCAAAGCTAACATTGAAGAATGTGTTGCTTTTTTCTTGGAGGTACTATAGTGTGATGTGAAGTAAATTAGCCGGCTCCCCTAGAGGGAATACCTAAATAGGTTTAGGTATAAAAACATATTTCTTCCTTGGTGATTCTGTATCCCCAGGGAATTAAAATATGGACATAATACATACATGGATCCTTTGTTCTGCGCAATCTTATGAATGGAGATATGCAGAGCGATTTTTGGTGTTCTGCCAGCCAAAGCTAGTGAATTGAATGTATCTTGGCTTCTTCGAAATAAAGGTCTGTGGGGCTGTTTTTGCAGTCTTTTGGAACACCATTGAGAAGCGCTTCTTGTAAATATGACTTACAACTAGTATTTACAAATTGTTTGGTCTAAGTACAGTCTGTGGGCTGTCCTTTGTTTCTGTCTTGAGTATTGATCTGTGGGTTAAATGTGTGTTTAAATGTCTCCGTAAGTAAGTGGCGCTATTTATTAAATAAATGACTAAAGTGCGCTGTATTGTGTGTCCTGAGTGTTTGCTCCTAGCATTAAAATTTAATTTAAGTTGTGTTGAACCGCAATAATGAGAACATTTGCATATGGAATTTCACTTGGCGCAGGCGTAAAAAACTCATTTTTCTAAGGATTTACATGAGATATGTCTAATGTCCAATCTCTGCAATTTGTAAAGAACATTCTGAGGATGATTAATATGTAGCACAATTATAGGATATTTATTTTTAAGTGCACCAGGTGTCAAAGTCGAAATTGGGTGAGGGCACTATTTAGGCAGCATTTTTTTTCATTTAGAGTAGCTTAGGCTTCAGTAAATGCATACATTTAGGTATAATACAAATTTGCAGGCTGTTCTCATTTGGGGTTGCTTTTAATGGCTCAGTGAGCCAATGTGCCTGGTGCAGAGGTTTGAGTTTAATATCAGGGTTGAAGGTTTTGACTCTAGCTGGACCTACTGAGACGTTCATCCATTTAAGGTTGATGAAATGAGTACCATTGCATAGGGTGGTAACGAGCATTTGTTCTAAAGCTGGTATGCTGTGTCGTTGTGTTCTGTGAATTATTCACAGTAGATGTTTTTGAGTCTGGGAATAGGAGTGGATTGTGGCCCCTAAAGGGAGTAATATATATGGTATGTGGTTTTGGATAGGGTTGGTTATTGCAAGTTAGAAAGAGTTAGGTAGGCTTTTTGTCTTTGACAGCTTCAGGGTGAAGAGAGAGAGGGCTGAGGAGAGGCAGATTTTGACCTTGAGGTCAGTAAGGTGGGGGTTAGAAGTATGTTGAAACAAGATGAGTTTTTGTATGACTCCATTGAAGAAAAAATGTTCGTGTGTTTTTCACGTTTTTGCATTTTGTCCTTCTATGAATTGTTCCTGCTGGTCCTGTGTGTCAGAAGCGACACAGTAAGTTGTATTTGACAGCTGATCACCACTAACTGGTGACCAGTTGTCAAAAGGAGGGTGAGGAAAGTAAAAGAAAGTGTACTTTTAATTTTAAGCCTGACAAATTAAGCAGGCCCGAATATTGGGTTTTGGGCTGCATGAAGTGCGTGCGTCACCGCTCATTTACATGAGCTATTGTAATTTGTCTATGAAGTGCGTGCGTCACCGCTCATTTACATGTGCTATTGTAATTTGTCTATGCTTTTTGTGCTTGGTATACAGCACGTATATCTGATGGCTTGACATGTGTGTTTTTTTTTATTTTATGTATGTTTTTGTTTTATGTTGTTGCTTCTGATACTATTACAAGTTTTCCTGTGTTGTAAGGGGATGTCATGTCGATGTACATCTTTGAGCAACAATTGTTTGAACTTGCTCTGATACTAAATTTCACAGATATGATATTTTCATACTGTGAACAAGACAGACAACACTTCACCAGTGCATCATGTCTATTGGGCTATATTAGTATTATGTTATGTTATGTTAAATTTAGCTTATAAAGCGCACGTACGCCCGTAGGCTTCATGGCGCTGTAGGAGGTTTTCAGAGCATAACACAACAACAGGAGGACAACTTAGAACGTCTAAGGATAAGCTTCTCTAAAAAGCCAGGTCTTAAAGGCTAGTCTAAAGGCTAGAATATCCTCGTGTGACCTTAACGAAGTTGGCAAGGAGTTCCAGAGGGAGGCAGCAAGAAAATGAAAAGAGCTGCCGCCCTGACGTTGTTTCCTAACAACCGGCACCATGAGCAAGTTTTTGTGACCAGAGCGGAGGTTGCGGGAGGGGGTGTATCTGGCAAGCAGATTGATGATAAATTTGGGGCCTTTACTTTGTAATGCCCTAAAGATAATGCAGCCGGTTTTAAAAGCCGCCCTCTGGGCTACCGGCAGCCAGTGCAGGTCTGCCAGGCCTGGCCTGATGGGCTGCCATTTAGGAAGCCCACAGATCAGCCTGGCCGCCTGATTTTGAACCAGCTGCAGCCTCTTGAGCTGCCCGGCTGGAAGGCCCAAATATAAACTATTTGAGTAGTCCAGCCTAGACAGCACAAGGGCGATGGTCACCTGTATCAGGGCAGAATGGGTTAGGAAATGGGCAATCTTTCTAATCTTGCACAGCTGAAAGAAGCAAGCGGAAACAACTGACCCTACCTGACTTTTCAGGGAGAGGTCTTCACTAAAGGTGACTCCAAGGCTCTTAACTGTGCGGGAATTGGAGGGGGGGTTTCCCATCTCCAGAGGCCAAAATTGAGGTCCCCAGCTGAGTTCGCTCTTCCCAGGCAAGATCAATTCAGTCTTGCCTGGGTTAAGTTTTAGGTGGTTAAGGCCCATCCAACTCTGGATATGAGCCATGACCTCCCTAAACTCAGTGACAGCATCCGGCGACCCCAGGGGGAAAACCAATTGCAGATCATCTGCGTAATTAAAGATCCACACTTTGAATTTCCTCAAGGAGTACAAAAGGGGACGCAAGTATAAATTAAATAAAAGGGGGGACAGGGATGAGCCTTGAGGGACCCCGCAATCGTTCTTAATTCTAGGGGCTGTGAAAGTATTGAAAAAAAATAAAAGAGATATACAGGATCAAAGTGTGTCACCTGCAGTTAGTCACGTTACTGCCCTTTCCCCAAGGAACAGGCAGCCCTAGATTTATGTTTCCTTGATTAGACCTAAGGATGAAATTATAGATCTATGACTCTTGTACAAGGTGACCTAATTTCTATATTGCATTAGTTAATCATGTTCTGCTTCCTAAGTACCAGGTTTCATTTTCCCCGGGGAAGGAACTGGAACAGTAGCCGAGATTACCGTATATGGTGTAGTGGCCAGCGGTAGAGTTAAAATTTGTGTAACTTTGGCCTTTTGTGTATCACCCGTACTCTTGGTGTTGTGTCACATGCCTGACTATCACCCAAGTCATTTCTTGTCCTTCCTAAAGATTTTTCTTTTGCCGCTTCTCCCCTGATCGATGTCACATTGTGCCTAGTTATTGGGGATTTTAGTTGTGTCCTAGTCCCATTTCCCTTTTCCGTATTCCTTTCACCAGTCAGCCCATTTATTATTGTTGGTGTATTGTTCAGGTTCACACATCCAGACTGCAGTGATGTACCAGGGAACCCCATATTATGTATAATTCCCTTTCGTATGACCAGATGGGTTTTTAAGGGAGGTATCTACATGTCCCTGATAATCTGTATCATGTGCTTTCTCTTTTGAGGGGTTCTAGATAAGGAATTTAGGAACACCTAGACTTAATTATCGAGGAAAATATGTGTTTACCCCATTAGACAACGCCACTATGTGTGAGGACATCCATTCAGATAGAATTCTCATGTAACTATCTACCCCTAGATGGTAGAGGATATGCTCTCACATTGAAGCCACTCCTTTGAAGATTGCAGGCCACCTGCTTGCAGTCCCCTTGTTAAATACAATGAACTGTTTTTGTACTGAATTTGAAGGAAACTAACAACTGTGTCACATTTCCTACGTCACTAGATTCTGCGGTATCAAGTCATAATAACCTGCAGAACGCTGATTTAAGCCTAATTCCCATCAGTGACAGCTACAAGATGAGGACCGGAGGTCTTGGCCCTACAGTCCCAGCACCCAGAAAAGTAGCAAGGCTGAACAGTGATCGCCAGCGCGCCATCAATGGTATCTCCAAAGCATCGTGCTTGCTTCATCAGAAGGCGTTGAACATCAGAAAAGAAGGAGGAGCTGTTGATGGCAGGGTTGATTTGAGCCTTGAGTTTTCTACCTGTCGTGCTGGTAACCTCTGACAGTGTGCAGTCCCTTGAACCCCTTGGCCTGAGTTTTGGCCACACACACCCCCTTTTTCTTTGCTCCAATGGAAGGGCAGTGCACCGGAGGATCTAAGATTGACAAAAGGCACTACATAATGGTACCAATGAAAGAGCAGCCTGAGCATCCTTTGACACTGAATAATGAGTGTTGGAGCCTGAGAATGTAGACCTGGGTTTGCACAAGATGATCTGTGCCCATGACCAATGAAGAGCACATTATTTGTAGTGTCTGCCGCAGAGGAGAGACACTGTTGCACTGCCTTGAGACATTGAGACTTTCGAGTGAGCTGTGAGTGTTTGCCAGGAGGGCACTCCAACTAAGCAGTACTATTTTCATGAAGAGGCCTGAATCGAGAGGCCCAATGCGGAAGAAGACAATGGAAGCAGATTTGATGGACGATAGAAGCCTGCCAGAGATGCTTGGAACGGACTTTGGGCACAGTTGCACAAGCGATTCCAGTGCAATTGTATAAAGTAAATGTTAATTAAGTTCTCATTTGACTGAATTGCCATGGAAAAGGAAGTGGCTCCGCCTCTAGCATCCAAAAATGGTCCACCAGAAGTGAGTCTTTGTGCTACTATGTGTGTTCGGAGACCTGTCCCGAGAGAAGTATAGAATAATAAGATGATGTTACAGCAACACTTTGACGACCTAATGAATATCGATATAGACCTAGATTCAGAATAACATGAGTCTTAGGTTATTGCCTACGTAATGGCAAAAGGAGGGTCTGAGGTTCTGTAATTCTCGAGACTGACTCCATTTTATATTGTGCCACCATTTTGTGTTGCCCTCACGTAGGCCTGTGAAGGTAGCCTGGCGAACAAAGTGGCCTGGCCTTCTTAGTCTATGTATACATTAACTAGGTTTCTTTCTGACTCTGGAATGAACTGTAAGAAACTGACCTCTTCACCTGAAACTGACCTTGCAAAGCCAATTTCCCTGATCGATCTTTGTCTGAGATTGCCAATCAATGTTCAGGACATCGTTAACTTTTAGTTTCCTTGCACATGCCTTATCTTGTTCATCATCTGTTACTGTTTCTTTTTTTATGTTTCTTCATTACATGGGTTATGCTTTCAATTATAGGTTTGTCCGGCTTTTGGAGATTGAATTTGGGACATTCCTAATGATTAACTTTTGGGTTGGGATACTGTACATGTAATCAGGCCATGCCCTGCAGTGCCATCTAAATCAGATTAACCTTTGTGAACTATGTAATTATAATGTTTTGCCCATATCCTGTTAAAACCCCAAAGGCTACTCACCTGCTGACGCTCCGGATTTTCCATTTGTTTAGGAATGTAATTGGTACAACTCCCTTACATGCCTGGGGCAGGATAAAAAGTATAGAAGACGTGAAGTAAGACCATTCTATGGACTACCTCATTCAGTTGCTACGGCTTCTGTGTGACGTAGTCACACTCATTTGAGTTTAATAAAAATGTTCTTTTATATTTGAGCTTCTGTGCCAAATTCTTTATTATTGGTTTGAATGGACTAAGTATCAGTGAGACCCCTGAGAAGGAGTTTGTAGATTTCTTCACCAATTGCAGCAGCTTAGAACCACAGAAACTACCCCAGGGGGTATATATGTGTGGGAGAGAGCCTCACATTTCCACAACTTCCAGTGCCTGCTGCCTGAGACCCCTCACCTGCCGCTGCTGCTGCATCCAGGGACTGTTGGCTGCCACCCTTCAACACCAACAGCTTCTACCTCCAGGGACTGCTGCCTGCCACCCCTCAACACCAACTGTAGCAGCTGCTGTCACCTGGCCACAGTGATGGGAAGGACTGAGAAGGTCCGGGTCAGTCCCTTCACCAGCGATGAGCTGGAGGTCCTGGTGGGTGAGGTGCTCACACACTATCCAATGCTATATGGGGCCCCAAATGTCGTGGTAAGTCTTCAACAGTGTGAGTGAGATGAGTGAGAGTGCAGGGGGGCACACATGAAGTTGAGATGCTGCAGTATGTACCTGAGAATGTGGGGTTTTGTCATGCAATGCCTGGCATGCTTTCTCCAGGGGGAAGAGGTGTGTAGCCTATGTCACACGTTTCCCTGCCTGCACATCAAGATTTGAGGGACATGTATTGTCTTGTCAGCCATACAGTGACGTAGCAAGTTGGTAATGCAGGAGTCAGGACCGTGATTGCTTGTGTGAATGGCTGTGTGAGTCCCTGTTATCCCTCTCAGTGTGAGCCCACCTGGCCTGCACAGTCACCGCCCAATCTGACTTGGACACATCACTGAATGTGACATGTGTCTTATTTTCCTTACTCTCCATCAATAAGCCGTCTCAGCCCTGTAGATTGCACATGACCGGACTTGTGAGAAGGGTGTGGTTTTGTGAGATCATGTCCCTCAATGTGACATCCATGACACAGTGAGCCATTCACAGGGCAAGGACATTGAGGGCTGTGCAGCGTTGGACACAGTGAGTCTACCCCAAAACATATGTTGATATGTAATGTATGTCTAGCTTCACTTAAAAATGGACTGTACATGTGAGCAGACTACACATGGCTTTATGTGCTGGCATCCTGCATGTGTATAGAAATGAGCAGGTACTGTGTCCACCCTCACACCTGCATGCATGTACGTGTGGTTCTCCCATGCTGATGTACCATGTGAGATGCATTCTTGTCTCTGTGAGACATATCTGTGGATTTGTGATGAGTCAGTATCATGCTACTGTACAGAGAGATATTGGTACATAACACTGTGTCACTGATGTTTCCCCCTATTGTCTCCCATGCCTGCAGCTCAAAGTACACCAGCGTAAGGCCGTGTGGAGTGCCATTGCATGCAAGGTGCGGGCTCTGGGTGTCTCCAACCGACGGCGCACTCACTGTCACAAGAGGTGGGATGATATCTGCCGGCTGAGCAAGAACGTGGCCGAGATGACACTGGAGCTGATCCCTCGGACTGGCAGGTTGGTGCGGCGCAGCATGACACCACTGATGGCCCGCATCTTGGCCGTGACACAGCCTGAGCTGGATGCACGTTTGAAGGAGCACCAACAGCAAGCTAGGGGTGAGTATTCTGGGAAGGGTGACTTTGGATGCGAGTGGCTGCATGTGTACACAGCCTGGGCCAGAGCTGGGCTATGTGATGTTGGTAGTGTGATGCAGTGGCTTGTAAGTGGCCTCAGTGCTGGGTTAGCTGTCATGCATTTCTCCTACCTGTACTTCCTAATGTAATTTGATTACTGGGCATTTACATTGCAATCTGAGTCGTGGTCTTCAGGTATCGTCTGCATTGGGTTAGTCTGGTGAATCACATGGAAGGAAACGGCAGTGAGCCTGTTCTGAGTGTGCTTTCATCAATGCGTGCATTGCCTGACCTCAGATTTTTGAGGCTTGGACATCTGACGCCAATGTGCAACAGTAGTTGTGCCCCAAAGTACAACATGGTGGATGGCATGGGCTCATGACCATTGTGGACTGTTATGTTGTAGTCCGTATCTGTGCTGTCCCTTTCTGCTCCATCCAGATATGACAGTGGCAACATGTGTGGGGTTCATCCTTGACCCCATCAGGGCCCTAGGTGCGCTCAGAGCTAATTGTGTGTCTGCTTGAACGGAATCACCGGCAGGATATTGTGCTGTGTGGTCATCACATGGCTCACTTATGCCTGCTTTGCTTGTTGACACGCCCTGTTCAAGTACAAAATTGAGGTTGCACAATGTTATTGCACAGGGTGGTGTGCAACATGTAGATTTCATCATCTTCAGTGATGCTTTGTTTGCATATGTTTGTTCTGTTGATGCCAATGAACTGACCCTACATTTCTCTCTCATGCAGCATCTCCCTTGGGCACGGAAGGACAGGGGATGGACACCAGTGGTGAGGCATCAAGCACATCAGCTGCACTCGAGCATAGTGACACAGATGTGACCAGCGCCTCGGAGGGGGACAGGAGTCTGCTGGAGGAATCCCAGCCAGAGACGCAAAGCTCTACGTCATCTGACGACGGCGGTGACACATCTTTGTTGGCAGGCACAGGGAACGGGGACTCTGCCTCCTCATCCACCGCACAGAGTACAGTGCCCACCCTCCCAGCTACTTCCACTAATGCTGCCCGTGTTTGCACCAGTAAGAAGGGAAGAGTGTCCTTCATCCCAGGCACCGCTGCCCCTGTCCCCCCTGCTGCCATCAGTGCTGAGTCTGTGGACCTTTTGCGCCAGCTGTGTGTGGGCCAGACAGCTCTCCTCAATGCTTTCATAGACCACGACAAAAAGTTGGCACAGGTGGTTGCTTTCACAGAGGGCATACATTCAGACGTGGGTGGGCTACACTGGACTGTCCAGCCTTTGTCCTTCGTGCAGGGTTCACCCTTAAGTTTGTCCACGGGTCCTTAGACTAACAAAGAAGAGATTGGCACTGAAGCTGGAATTCAAAATAACAAGTTTATTAATCACTCATGAGTGGGACTACAGCAATACAGCACCCTCAGACGCTGAAGGAGGTAGTACATGGAATACAGAAACCATGGGCCTTTTATACACAGTTTGTTGCAGAGTAAGCATGTAATTACAAATAGAAGGTACAGGCCTACACAGGAATAGATACTGACAAACATGGGCTGACGAATATCACTTAGTCAGCAAAGTGGAAGGGGAAACAGAACTGCTTACATCAGTAGGATATGATAGACAGTTACATTCTCAAACCGGTGCATTCTAACAGTTACAGGCCTTTCTGAGCTTATACATTGCTCAGGCTCAGTACAGAAGGAGTTAACTAAAGTTGATGACTCAAGCAGAATAGAAAAGAAGGCAACAGTGAAGACGACAGAATCACAAGGCTAACAAAATGGATGCTGTGAACAAGATGGCTTCAGCTCATGCTAACAGCAATTATTTTCGATTTCCACAGACGGCCCTTTCAGCATTAGCTGAAGACATCTCTATGATTTAGAAGGAGCATGGAAGATATCATGGACATCAATCATCATTAACTCACTAATTTCTTGGTCTGTTACTAGTCAGGCATTTACATTCTTGACATTTTGTTTAGCTGGTATACATGAGGTAAAGGCAGAAGCACAAAGGGAACAGAGCATCGGGCCACATTGGATACATAGGCAACAGATAAAAAGGATCACAATAAATATACATAGAGCTAACAATAGTTTCTAGCCCCATACAGTAAACATAGTCCATAGCCACCCAGTCGAAGTCCACGTTCCTGAATCCTGATGGATTGCACTGGATATCTTGTGCAGCTTAGAAATTGCTTCAAAAACTGAAGGGGCATGGTCAGGGATGTAGACACAGCAGCTGCTCCCAATAATGTGTCATGCTCCACCACGGTCTGCCAGGATCACATCCAAAACCATCCTGTTTTGGAGTGCCACAATTCTCGCAATTTGTAGTTCTTCTGTGATGTTTCCAAGTGCCATGGCTGCCTGATTGGTTACAGCCTCTACAACACGTGTTAAGCGCCTTATTTTTCTGCTGTTTAGGGCCACACCAACAAAGAAGAATAGTCCCAATTTAAAGTCAATATACTTGTCAGGGTACTACGTCGTCTCTTACCTTTTAGGTGTTTTCGGAGACGTAGTGAATTTCGCAGAGACGCAAGGGACCAACTTCCCTAATATCTAATTTAAAACTTGTAATTTTTGTACATACTACAAGATAAAAGTTAGAAATCCGGGAGGAGGGCCGGATACTGGACGTGATGACGTGTTCAGTTGTCGACCTGCCAAAACAATTAAACAGATTCAAGAATCTACTATGTGAGCCTTTTTTACTGACTTTTCATTTAGTCTTTTTTAAAGGAAACCAATGAACTCATTTTCTTTGTTTCACGTTGATGATAGGGTAGATATAAATCAGGCTGTTTTGATGTTGATGAGAAGTTAGGCTATCTCTTGCAATAGAGTCTTGTCCGTGTCTTGATGGAGCTAAAAGAAACAAGTACTAAATTAAACATAACCATAATGTATAGTCCTGGAGTTCTTTTTTAGCCTCTTTTTCTACTTACTCGATTTTTATCTGGTGTTGCAAGGGTACAAAGTCTTTAAGTTACTTCTGCGCCTGTTAGTACCTTTCTTTTATAAATCACAAAGATAGTAAACATATATATCACAGTAACTACACAATTTGTTCACTCTTGTAGATTTTGTTCCTGCACTAAACACAAATGAAATGCTACTTAAATTATATTGATAAAATTCTATTGTCCTTAATTGTAGTTGCAGAATTCTTCTTAGCGATAAACTGTACTTTCTAATCAGAAAGCTCCAAAAATTGTTTTTAGTTTTCCATTTAAATTGCCTTTCTTGCGTAGGGAGCCTTTAAATACTAAAATGCACTTATCTCCTTCTTTTTGTTTCCTTTGAAGGTCGTGCCGTCGTGGGAAAAGAAAACATCAAAAGCGGAAGACCGGAGCTGCTGAAATCTGCCGTGGAAGATGTCCAGGTAAGTGTTGCTGATCTTCCATGCAGGGGAATCTCTGACGCGATCCTTCTCGAGGCACAAACGGAAGGCAAAGCGCCTTCCAGAACGCTGGGTGCGGTTTAAATAGACAACCGCACCCAAGCGCTCATATGCTCCGTCAGCACAGACGCTCGCACGCTCCGTTACGTAGTACGGGCGGTGCGAGCACACTCAGGCTTCAAAGTCTCTTCGTTTCTTCAGGCAGAAACGCGCTGATTACCAAACGACCAGTTATACTTATAAGGCGATGAAATTCAAAGCACAATGTATTCATTTCTTAAGCGATCATGAAACAAAATATCTAACAACCAAATAATCTCAGAAAAACATACGCACAATCACAGTTTTCCTAATAACATTTGGCAGAGTGCATAATGCACAAATATGTTACATAAAACACCATACACTATCCTATACACTATAAGGAAGTGCTGGAGCACGGGAAAGGGGTGGGTTTTTTGTAAACAGAAAATCACGTGGATTAATCTACGTATGGGTTGTGAGACCAGCCCTACAACCCCAGTTGTCTTTCTTGACAATACTGCTGCAATGCAGTATCAGTTGGATCCACCTCATCGTGATTTATTGTCCTCTTAAATCGGCTCTTAGAAATGTCATTATACAGTTTATAGTCTTTGTGGTAGGATGCAGGTGCCAAAAACACAGGTGGTAGCAAAAATGACACAATACAGCTACCTGACCACCCAATAGGTAGGTGGTAATAGCCTTTACTTCCACAAATGAAATAGGTGTTATGTGATGATAAAAAACTACTATTGTTCATTCTAGTAATGTTCAGCACTGTAGTACAGTCATTTTTTCCCACAGTGATACTGCCAATACTGCTCACACAAAGGTCTGCTCGAGCTCTAGCAACAGCTATAACAGGAGGCCCATTCCCTCCTTAGACCATTGGTCTAATTCCTCAACAGAAGAAGATCGTTGCATGTCCAGCACCTCTTGCCTGGCATCATGCCAACGCTCAGCCTGTGACTTAACTACATACATGGGTGTAGTACTTTGCTGCATTGCAGTCTCACGAGCTGTGTGATCCGCAAAGGCATTGCCTTTTCCTATTTTATCAGTCACTTTCTTGTGTGCGCTACACTTAACAATTGCCACTTTCTTAGGATATGTCAAGGCAGTAAGAAGATTATGTACTAATTCCCCATGCACTATTTGTGTCCCATGTGAAGTAAGAAAGCCTCTTTCCTTCCAG
This sequence comes from Triturus cristatus, assembly GCF_964204655.1. Lineage (NCBI taxonomy): Eukaryota > Metazoa > Chordata > Amphibia > Caudata > Salamandridae > Triturus > Triturus cristatus. The sequence goes on along the minus strand of NC_140582.1, from coordinate 493,032,704 downwards.
AGTTGCCCAAAATCATGAGCCACTCCAAAAGCATATCGGCTATTGGTGTAGATGTTAACAAGTAGATCTGTACTGAGCTCACATGCTCTTGGCAGTACTATCAACTCGGCTGCTTGAGCTGACTTCTGTGGAATGCGAGCTGTCTCAACCACTGTCTGAAGTGTTGTGATTACATAGGCAGCAGATATTGTGCCATCAAGCAACTTCAAACAGGACCCATTAACCGACAGTTCCCCATCAACACTAGAAAGGGGCATATCTTGTAGGTCAACACGGCCCTTTGTTTGTTCTTCAGTAAGGGATATACAATCATGTAACTCCTGTTACTGAGACTGAGTAGCTGGAAATGGCAATAATGTAGCAGGATTCACAGTCAAACATCTTTTCAGTGTGATCTGAAGGGCCAAAAGTGTCAATTCATAGCCTGTCAAATGGGCACTAGTCAAATGTTGAGTTTTCGTTTGATTTAAAAGAGCATCAACTGAATGGGGTACTAGCACAAGCAATCTATGTGACAAGACTATTCCCTCACTCTGACGTAAGTACCCAGCCGTTGCCACCACCGCTCGAAAACACCCAGGCAGCACAGGGGCGACTGGATCAAGGACAGCTGAGAAATATGCACAAGGGCGCTGGTTATCACCATGTGTCAGTGTTAAAACTAAGAGAGCACAACCGTCCCTCTCGTGTACATAGAGTGTGAAGGCTTTAGTGTAGTCTGGAGTTCCTAATACTGGTGCAGAACAAAGAGCTTGACGTAACTGTTGCAAAGCATTCTGGCATTCAGTAGTCCATGGGAGAGGCATTGGAGTGTCTTTAGTCAAAAGGGTCAACAAGGAATTAACAATGTGAGAAACGATAGGGATCCACTGCCTACAGAAAGAAGTAAGGCCAATCAGTGCATGAACATCCTTCTGAGTACAGGGCACAGGCATGTCTAAAATAGCTTAAATGCGATCAGGTGTAAGTACACGTCTCTCCTTAGACAGGAGGTGACCTAAATAGGTAACCTGCTGTCTACAATATTGCAATTTTTTCCGAGTGTCTTTGTGATGATGAGAGGCAAGGAATGATAGCAATAACAGTGTTCATTCTTCACACTTTTCAGGGGTATCAGCAGCCAACAAGATGTCATCGACATATTGAATAAGAGCTACCCCTTTAGGCACAGGTAAAGAATCAAGCTGCCTTTTCAATGCCTGGCTATAAATGCTAGGACACTCTGTATACTATTGTGGAGCTCTACAAAATCTGAATGATCGATTATTCAAAGTGAAGCCGAACAAATAACGGCTGTCAGGATGAATAGGTATCGAGAAGAATGCATTCTTCAAATCGATCACACCGAATGTAGTTGCAGTAGGAGGAACCATAGTAAGAAGTGTTGTGATGTCAGAGACTACCGGATATTGGGGCACTACAATCTTGTTAACCTCTCGCAAATCAATGATGAATCTATAAATTTTAGAATCAGTGTCTTTTTTCAAAATAGGAAAAATAGGGCTATTACAGGTATTGTAAGGGACTTCTTCCACAACCCCCACCTTAATCAAATCCTGAACAAGGTGTATCAATTCTTCTTTGCCTTCCCGAGATATTTTATATTGGGGCAGTCGAGGCAAAGAAGCACCTTCTTTCACTTGAATATGTACTGGTGGGATAACCATTTGTACCACATCCAAATCTGATGTAGCCCACAAGGTACTAGGTAACAATGCCAAAGCAATATCCTCTTTAATAAGACAAGACCTCTCAACCATTGGATAGTTATTGTTTAAAACAACACGCACACCCTCTGGGAAACAACGTATTGTAGCACAAAAATGTTTAAGCATATTGATACCCACAATGTTATCTGGCATGTTAGGGGAAAGCAGAAATGGAAATGTTGCAGTGAATTTATCAAGATTAAATGCAAGTGGCTATGACAGTGGGCTAAGTGTAGGTGTCCCTTCGAACCCTATCGATGTTATCATTGTGCCAGACTGGGGAGCCCTAGGGACACATTGTTTAGACAGAGCACTACCAGTAGCTCCTGTATCAACCAGAAACTGATCAGTAGAACCTAAAACGTTTGCATCGACATAAGGACCCCTTACCCCATTCTAGGCATTCCTATGCATAATCAGAATCCTTAGGACCATCAGATGAATAATCAGACATTTGGCATTGGTTTCATCTATCAAAGGTATTAGAAGAATTTGGATGGTGTTCAACTGCCTCACATCTGGTTCGATTATCCATGCCTTCCCTATTTCCTGAGTTCCCTGGGCGGCCTCTCACGCTTCCTCTACCTCGCTGATACTGCTGACCTCGCTAAGGGGGGCACTCAGAACACCAATGTCCAATCTCTTTACAATAAGCACACTGATCAGAAGACAAAGTTGCTCGTGGGAAAGGGGGTACACCAGGGCGATACATCGCACGTCCACCGCTTCCACCACCTCTAAATTGTGGACCATATACTAGAGCCAACATAACTTTCGTTTTTAAATCCTTAACCTTTTTATCCTCCTTGCCTTTTGCTTTCACTTCCTGACGCTCATATTACTGGGCCATTGTCAAAAGGGAAATGGGGGAAGACGTAGTCCATGAACTCTCGCTTGCCTTTAGGCGACTAGCTATTTCTGGCAACATGTTAGCGACAAATTTGTCGACGAACAGATGCTTACCCATGTCATCTGTCAATGACTGCCCACTAAAATCATGGAATGTCTCTTCAAATCGTTAAAAGAAATCAGAAACTGACTCATCCGCTTTCTGTTTACAAGAAGCTAATGTAGTCCAAGCTACTTTCTTAGGGGGTATAAGGGTTTTCAATGTAATCACAATAGCTTTGGGAAGATTGAATATCTCCTGTCGTGGTTTCTGCGCAGGCTCTCTAGACGCATCTATTTGCTCTACATTCACCCAAGTATCACCATAGGCTACATTATCATCTACCTTCTGAATTCATCTCCACATATCAGGGGCAAAATAAGTCCAAAAAACAGGTCAATATCTGGCAGAGTCATAGTCAGGAGCAAATAGCTCCTTCCACTTCTTCATAAAAAGCGGCCGGATTTTTCCATGGGTCGGGCAAAACAACTTTAAGAGCCATAACGTCTGCTCTACTCCAAGGAGTGTAGACCCAATTATAAACAAAATATCCCTTTGCATCATCTGCATCTTTATCATCATTTGGTGGTGCTGCTGCATGCATGGGTTTCATAGTAACTTCAATATCACTAATATCTTTATCTGTCCCCGTAGCTCCATCTTGTCGCTCCGGGGTCTGAACTGTTTGTTCAGTTGTAGCTTTACCAGTGGCTTTTTTCTCCTCTTGCAGACGGAACGTGTCAGTGCGCAATTTAACCACTCGCCTAATTAGAGCAGGCAACTGTGAAGGAAGAAAGTTGCCCTCACTTAATAGTTTATAATTAGAATTTATATCAGAGGACTCTAAATCATCAAAATGTTTTCTAAAACGGGAGTATTACTTCCCAAGTAAACGTCTCTACAAAATATAACTGCTCTAAATCTATCCACTGTTGAACCATTGCTATGAGTTCTGGGCCGGTGGCACTCTCACGAGCTGATTTACGAGCAGCGGATCTAAGAGTGGCCTTGCATTCAGTGGTCAAAGTAGAGGGAGTCTTCCGCCCGTCCTGCTTATCTTCATCTTTTTCTTCTGAAGACAAATGCTCTTCATCAGAACCTTCATTCTCAGGGGCACTAGGGAATTTATACGGGATTGGTAGTCGATCTAACAAAATAGAATCAGCTTGAGGTCTATTAAGGATGGGATAAATGGGGCGCCTAATAGGGTACTGGCCAGTTACCTTTAAACGACGCTCCCTATCTTCTTTTTCTTTTATTTCCTTCATCTCCTTATTTTTCAATTCCAATGCTTTTTTATATATTGTTTTTCGCTGTTCTTCTTCTGTTATAGCTTCTTCTTTCCTCACTCTCTCATGCACTTCTTTCTCCCACATTCGTACACAATCAAACATATCTTGTCGACTCTTTCGTTCAAACAGACACTACTCAACATACGGAATCTTTTTTAAATCAAATGATCCATTTACTGGCCATCGTAGATCAGGTTCCTTTTTCGTATATTTGTTCCAAAGTGTACAATACATTATGGAAGAAATACCGTATTTAATATACATGTACCTATTAGGTGTCCCCTCTAGGGGAGCCGGCTGACTACATTCATTCCATTTTGGTACCAACAAGACAGCAACACAACCTACGAAGTTTGCTAGGAGCAGGCATGCAACCAAATTAAAGTAAAATATTACTTATCCCAGATATATCAAAGTAGAGAAATATCTCCACATTACCTGCCTATATTTATTGCAATAAACAAACAAACAAAACCAGAATCTTGGACAAGCAAATCCAAAATCAAGAGTGTCGCTTCAGCGACCTTACCACACAAAAGTCTCCAACCTCCAATCTCTTGGTCGACCTAATACTCACTGCAAAACTTGCGCCAAAGGAGACCTCAGTCAGGACCGGCCACCACCTGGAGGGTCAAATCGGGAAAACCGGAAAAGCACTTCGGTCTGCAAAGACAAAAGGTCTCCTCATGCAGGATGTCTCCTCAGTAAGATTCCATTCCTCCGTCAAGACCACTCCTTTGGGCCGCCATGTCTCCGATGAGTCCCACGTTGGTGGCCAAACTGTGGAAATGTGCCTTTTCAGGGGCACACCGGTGCAATGTTCACCCTTAAGTTTGTCCACGGGTCCTTAGACTAACACAGGAGAGATTGGCACTGAAGCTGGAATTCAAAATAACAAGTTTATTAATCACTCATGAGTGGGACTACATCAATACAACACCCTCAGGCACTGAAGGAGGTAGTACATGGAATACAGAAACCATGGGTTTTTATACAAAGTTTGTTGCAGAGTAAGCATGTAGTTACAAATAGAAGGTACAGGCCTACACAGGAATAGATACTGACAAACATGGGCAGATGAATATCACTTAGTCAGCAAAGTGGGAGGGGAAACAGAACTGCTTACATCAGTAGGATATGATAGACAGTTACATTCTCAAACAGGTGCATTCTAGCAGTTACAGGCCTTTCTGAGTTCATACATTGCTCTGGCTCAGTACAGAAGGAGTTAACTAAAGTTGATGACTCAAGCAGAATAGAAAAGCAGGTAACAGTGAAGACGCCAGAATCCCAAGGCTAACAAAATGGATGCTGCAAACAAGATGGCTTCAGCTCATGCTAACAGCAATTATTTTCTATTTCCACACCTCGACTCCCATCCAAAGCCCAGTGAAGCAGGGGAAGGAGGGCACTGTAGTGGGAACACCTGGGAAACGGGATGGAGGTGCTAAGGCAAGGCAAGGCCAAGCGAACTGCAGGATCCAGCATGTCCCCAGAGGGTCGGCCACCGTCTGCACCTGATGCAGCTTTGGCGGTGAGTGCACCTGTTGTGTCCACACCACTTCCCATTAATCCCAAGACAGGGAAGCCATTTTGAGTCCCCAAGAAGTGGAAAGGCATCCCTCCACAATCTCCCACCGACACTGTGTCTCACGGCAGCATGACTCCACCTCCACGTGCCACTACACCAACTGGTTCAAGCAGCCCTCCGGCTTCCCAAGCCACTGATGCCTCTACCTCAGCTGGGCCTCTATCTCCCTGGGCCAGGCCTCCAACTGTCCCCGACACACAGCCAGCTCCCAGTCCGACTGACAGCCAGATCTGAGTGGTAGTCACCCTCAGACACCGGTCTCTGCTACAGCAGTGCCTGTACTGGCCATTCTTACCCCCCTGACTGTGTTGGTGACCATGGCAGGGTACAGTCGCACACATTCCCTGTGCAGCTTCTCATGTGCCCACTCACCACTTTGTGCTGGCGACGTTGTTCGCTGCTGGTTACCCCTTGCCTGTGCAGCTTCTCATGGACTCACTCTGCACATTGGACTGTCCACTGACCTTGTTGTTCACTCCTGTTTGCCCCTTGCCTGTGCACCTTCTCATGTAACTACTCTGCACATTGGACTGGCCATTGGCCTTGTTGTTCACTCCTGTTTGCCCCTTGCCTGTGCAGCTTCTCATGTAACTACTCTGCACATTGGACTGGCCATTGGCCTTGTTGTTCACTCCTGTTTGCCCCTTGCCTGTGAACCTTCTCATGTAACTACTCTGCACATTGGACTGACCATTGGCCTTGTTGTTCACTCCTGTTTGCCCCTTGCCTGTGCAGCTTCTCATGTAACTACTCTGCACATTGGACTGGCCATTGGCCTTGTTGTTCACTCCTGTTTGCCCCTTGCCTGTGCAGCTTCTCATGGACTCACTCTACACATTGGACTGGCCACTGGCCTTGTTGTTCACTCCTGTTTGCCCCTTGCCTGTGCAGCTTCTCATGGACTCACTCTGCACATTGGACAGGCCACTGGCCTTGTTGTTCACTCCTGTTTGCCCCTTGCCTGTGCACCTTCTCATGTAACTACTCTGCATTTTGTGCTGGCCACTGGCCTTGCTGTTGTCTAATATTGCCTATCTGTGCAATATGTGAATAACGACAGTTGCTCCTCTTGTCTGTTTTGTCAGTGTCCTTACAGATTAAAGGTATTTCTGTGTGTGTATGGTTTACTGTGCCACATGCTCTGTATGCCACTTAAACATTGCCAATGACTTGTCTCACTTTTTCTAGTTTTTACAGGGGTGACAGGGACTTCAGTTCTTCCTGACTCTGATGCTTGTGGGTGCAATGATGGTGGTTTTATTTGAAATACTGTTGTCATTATCATACTTTGTTCATGTTAGCTATATTGTACACATGTCTGGTTTGGAGGCACTGGCAGCAGAGAGTGGAATTCTATCCACAGGATTGCAGGCAGGCTGGCCAGGGTCATCATGTATGTGTGATCTTACTTTATCTGTTCCTCAGCTGTGTAGGTGTATAGTCATCTTGTGATGGTCATTCATCCTAGTCACATGGGTTACTTTCAATGTGTGCACTTGGGTGGTCTAGAAGTGTGCAGTGTGAAGGGGTGGATTTGTCGGGAGTGTTGATGTGTGTGTGCCCCTGCAATGTCAACTGCACATATGTGTCACCCAGGAGTAGAGTGCCTGTTTGTGTGATTGTTCAGCCCTGTGCTAGTGATTGTGTGCACATGTGTGTGTTTTATGTTGTACACTGTGCAGTGTGTTGTTGTGTCCTTGCAGTTCTGGCTGATTCCTACTTGTTGTTATTGGCAATTGTGATTATGCAGACTATGTGACTGGCATGTCAGTGCGGTGTTTTGTTGATCATCCATGTGTCTTGATGCTGTTTGTGGTCACTGTGCATACCTGCTCAGCCACACTGACATGCATTGCTGTCACATGGGGCTTTATTACCTCCAGTATGGCATGTGGGATGTGGTGTCATACCATCCCCTATCTGTGCTTCAGATGCCTAGCCATTGTGAGTCTGCACTCCATCTATTTGTGTATGGTACACTCCTGCCATTTCCACTACTGGCGTACACACCACTTCACTTTCATGTCAGCTGTCCCCTTGGGTTGCCTGTGTGTGCTTCCCCATCACTTCATTTTCTGTGCTTTGTGGTGCAGATCTTTGCGCAGGAGCAATGTGCCACTCAGGACATTTTGCCACATGGTTATATGTGATTCTCTTGTACTGTTTAGCGGCCATGGTGATTCATATGCAGTTCAACTGTTTGTGCTGCACAGTCCTCTGGTCAGGTTGTTTCCACTTTGGTGTCCCAAACTTGTGCATCTGTAGGTGTTGGGTTACGTGTATGTGTGTTTGCTGAAGTACTTCTTCACTTCCTGAGTGTGGTGTTGTCTGTGTGCTGTTTTGGTTGTTGTTGTGGGTGTTCATGGTGTGTCACTCATATCTGTGTGACTAGTATGTTTGGTGTGCACACACTGCTTGGTGTGCATGCAGTGCTGTGGGTGTATGTTGCCTTGTTCTTGCCTGGTGTGAATCCCCTGATGTCCTGCTGTGTTTGCAGTGTGATTTATTGGCATGTGCATCGGTTGTGTTTGATTTGGCTGTGTGTAGTGTTTGGGCTGTGTTGTCTCTCACAGCTGACAAATGCTCTGTGTGTGGTGTACTATTTGCATGACAGTGTGTGTTTTGTTGGTGTGGTGTGTTTTCATTCATATGTGTGTTGCCGGTGTGGTGTGCTTTACTTGTGTGTATGTCACATGAACTTAGGTCTATTCTAGTTCCTGTGCTTGTGTTAGGTGCATCCTTGGTGTTTTCTCTTCTCATATTGGAGCTGTCTCTTGTCATTCTTGTGCATGTAGAGGCATGTGGTACACTATGACACCATGTTGACTTGATGGGTGGTGTGGTATGTCTGTCTGTGTGTCATTGTAGGCCCATTGGTCCCAGCTTGTCTCCATGATTGTTTTGTGATAGTGCACTGCTTGTCTGTGTTGTGGTATGTTGTCTGTGCATTGTTCGTGACTGATGGGTTTGTGCACTCCTGTTCTGTCTGTGCACCCATAGCCTTTCCACAGTTTTGCTGCACACGTTATGTCTGGTCTTGTTGTGGTTCTGTGTGTGTTTTAGTTGTGTTATGTGTGTGGCAGTTGTTTTTGTGCAGACATTGGTTCTGGCATCCCTGTGTGTGTGTGTGATGTTTGTGGATATCACACAGAGTGTGATAGTTTGTCTGTGCAATGACTGAACATTGTTGACACCCTTCTGTGTGACTAACACTGGTATTGTGTGCTGCAGGTGTGATGGGGGTATGTGTGTAGATTCCTACATGTGTTTGACAGTCATGGAGTGTTGCTATGGGCCCTGTGTGTTGTGCTGCTGACATACTCCCTTCAAGTAGTTGGATACAGAGATGTTGCTGTTCACTGTTTGACTTCAGGGCCTTCCTTTCATCCCTGTGCCTATACATGGGTTGCCTTGCTGTCTCCCTGAGTTGTTGCACTGAGGTGACTGTGGTTTGACTTCACTCACTGTGCCTGTCATGTGTGATTTGATGGGCTGAGGGTGTTCTTATATGTTTCTTGTCTTGCATGTGATGTACATATGCTTGGTAGTCAGCTCCTTGTCCTTCAATTTGAGTGCACCTCACTTTAGCTTTCCTATAGGTTGTACTCCATTGCTGCTGGCATGTGGTCTGTGTATGTGGCTGTGTGTCAGTGTGGGATATGTCTGTGTGACTTAGCAGGCTGTGTGTCTAGTGGAGTGTTGTTCATTATCTGTGTGTGTGTTCATTTTGTGCTTGGACTCAGTTTTCTAGCCATGTGTGTGGTGTTGGTGTGGTGTGCGGGTTGCCCTGGCCCTGTGCTTCTGTGCTGTGTGTTCCTCTGCAGCCACACCTGCTGAGGTTGTCTCCCTAGTTTGTTTGGTTTGTGGTGCAGGGTGTGAGTTCACCTGGCTTGTTTTTGGGCATGTGGGTGCACAGGAGGGGTATATGGCATGTCCCTTCATGTTTGGGGGGGCCTAGTGTGTGGAGGGTGGAGGTGTGGCCCCATGACTTTTGTTCACTACCCATGCCTGGCGCAGGCCCTGCCTTCTGCCCTACCCTCTGCATTGTGCGCATGTTTTCCTGCGTCTTCACCGCTGCAGTGACGTGACCGGGACATTACATCAATATCGCGGTCGATGGGTGTCCTGGATGCGGAGGGGTGATTTGGTGACAGGTAGGACATGTGTGGGTACACTTGTGGATGTGTTCCTGTCCCCACCAGGGTGTCTGGTGTGGACAGGAGCCCTATATCAGACCATGAGTTGTGTATTGTGGTTGTGTGCGGAGTTGTGTTATTGCGTACCTGCGGCGTTGTCCGCGACGGTCAATGAGTTGCTGGTAATGTATGGTTTCGCGCTCCGCTGTCGAGATTCCGGCGTCTCTGGTTGGGCGGTTTCTCCGCTGCAGTGTGACTGGATGTTTGGGGCATCCTGATTTGTACAGCGGACGGGACGTCATTCCGCACGGCGGTGAGTCTCCATTGGCTCCCACCGCCGCGGTGGCAGACGAACTTTGATGGTGGTTCGCGTCGCACCGCGACGGACAAGAAATGGGCTATGTTTGGCCATACTAATATGGCGGCCGTGAGGACCGCTGCTGGTGTGAGGTAAAAAGCATTTTCCGCCAGCACCGCGGTGGTGCCTCTGACCGCCATGCTAATAGACCCCTATGTCATGTGGCCAGGGGTCATTTTGTACAGTCAGTGTCCATAGGCCTGCATGCGTTCATTGTTTTCCAGGCTTCCAACTTCTTGTTGCCAGTCAGTGTGGTTTTGCCCTAGGCCTGCATGTGTTCTTTGTTTGTGGCCATGCCTTCTTGCTTGCTGGTTGTTGTTGTTATGTGACCAATGACCATGTGGCTGGCGGCCATTTTGTGTAGCCAGCCAGTGAGCTTTCCCCATAGGCTTGCATGTGTCCTTTTTAGTTTGTTCCCCATGCCTGCTTGCTTGTTGTGGCTTGTGACCATGTGGCTGGTGGCCATTTTGTGTAGACAGCTAGTGTGCTTTTGCCATATGCCTGCATGTCTTCTCTTTGCTCCCAATCCCTTCTTGCTCAGTGTTGTTGTTGTTGCAGACCATGTGGCAATGGCAGGCAGCCATTTTGTGCATCCAGCCATTGTGGCCCTTTGCTTTACATATGCTTGCATGGATGGTTGAGCAATGAGATAGCAGTTTAATAAATTATTATTATATCTGAGGATAACTTCACTTATGTATAAAAAATATTAGATTTTCAAATGTAGTTTTTTTAAACATTGATTTTGTAATTAATTGTTAATGTCATTTTTTTATTTTAATTGTGCAATTTCTTTTACATTTTTAAATTTGTATTATTTTTTCTATTTTTTAAAATGTAAAAAAATGTTTGTTAGTTTTATTAAGAACCATTTTCATTACATCTGGCATCAATTAATCAACCCCATGTCTGTTTTAGGTGCACAACACCATTCATTGTCTAAGGATTATTTAATTGTCATTTGTCAGCTGTGCCTCCCTGAGTGCCACATGCCACATAATGCACATAAAGTAAACAATTACATCTGTATCTTATTGCTCTTTCTTATCTTCCCTGAGTGTGGTTTTCCGTGTTACGAATGTGTATTGCTACTTATTTATAATAAGAGTAACCAGTGACCACACTAAATGATATTGTTTGTTTGTACTGCTAATTGAACTGTAACAATGCCAAGTTTCAATGACGTTCTTCTTTTCTTATAGGTGCACAAGAGACAACATCATCCACAGTACTGCCAGACAGAATGCCTATGCACGACGTGACGTGTCACCCACACATCACATAGACATCTCTTCAACTTGTGTGAAGCTAAGTGCCACTGCTAACTGACAGCTTCAAGATGGCCCCAAAGAAAGGTGCTACAGTAGACAGTGAGAATAAGAAAGAGCTTATTATCACCACTGGTATGTGGACCCAGACCTTTTTTGGAGAAAACAACCTGTGCCTACTGCACCAGCCTCTGGGGAGCACGCTGGAAGCAGCATCCCCGCATCAGTGGACCCACCTCAATCTAGGCCCAAGCCCATGTTTGTCACAGAGGCAGCCAGTCTAATCACGGCAACACCGACGAGCAGTGATGTTGAAATTGACTTATCTCTATCTCAAAGTAGTACCTAAGCGTTGCAGGAAACTCAGAGAAGTGGATAACAACAACAGCCGCAACCACTATTAGTAGTTCCTCTCGAAGTAGGAGCAGTTCAGAGATTGAGCTTCTTGCTGAGAAAGTAGAGGAAGCCGCTCTTTCAGAAGATCCATTGTCTTCCAGATCTCCAGCTCGAAAAAGGAGGGTTAGTTCATAATCTTCTTCTCCAAGCCCCCTTCTGGTGATCTAGACACCAATTGGATCCCGCCTCAGTGTGAGAGTGAGACACGCCACGAGACAAGGCTAGGGAAAAAGAAGACCTGAAAGCCTTAGCGTTACGGAGGCAGATGTAGAAGAGGAAGATGACAATGAGCCTGTCATCATGGATGTTAGCCCAGCCCCAGTGGAGACCGACGTTCTCATCCCAACTTGCTGGGAGGGATGTAGCACCGCAGACACCATCACCACCACCACCACCACCAGCACCACTGCCAGCTACCATATTTGCAAAGTCCCGGCAGTGACCTACATCCACAACCATCTCAGTAGAAGTAGGTACTGCAGAGAGTCAAAAGTTAAAACGGCCACCTACCACCAGTTCATCCAACATTGGCAGTGGCACCAGCGTCAGAAAGTTGAGCTCCCCAGTTTGTGACTTCTTTACGGTTAGCAAGAAGGCAGTTACCTTGCTATATGCTCCCTTTGCAGAGCAAGTGATAGTCAGGGTAAGTTTGGTACAAACTATGGTTCTCGGGCCAAACAACCCATATGAGAAAGAAAGCAACATATCATCCGTTGGGAGGCACACCTTAGCAGCTAAAAAAATGCAAGTGTTGCTAGTGAAGGGGGTGAAAGGCTTAGCAGGGAATCCGATCCTATCATAGTGGAAGGTGAAGAAGAGATAGACGTTTTCGTTACGCAAAGCAGATGTCTCTCCAGCAGTGCAGTAGTATCACCCACATCAGCAACATCGCAATGGCACAAGACTCAGGTCGAGTTACCAAGGCAAGAGAGGACAGTGACAGCCCCGCTGGAATGCACATTGAGCCTACCACTGTCTGCTCTCAAGAAGTCACCTGTATCAGTGGCACCAGAAAAGAAAAAAATACAGGATACTTTTGAAAGCATGTTTAGGTAGGAGGGGCAGTATGAACGCAACCACCCAACGGCACGTTTGTACAATGCAAAGCTTGTTAAAATGTTAGCGCTGGACCTTCTCCCTTTTTCTTTTGTGGAAGGGGTGGGTTTTCTTGAGTTTGTGGCAGCCATCTACCCGAAATGGAAGGTTCTCATCTGGTCCTATTTTACCAGAGTTGTTGTTCCAGTGCTACATCACGATGTGCTGGAAATGCTTGGACAAGCTTTGCAGCAGAGTGCTGTTCACAGTATCCACCTGACAATAGACATGAGAACCAGTTGCCAAGACAGTGATTACATGTGCATCACTGCACACTGGATCTCTTTTGTGGGGGCTAGAGAAAAGTGTGTTGACACTGCTGAGATTTTTATGCCGCTCGGAAGCATGCGACAGTAGCCATGTTCCTCATGGAGAAATCCCATACTGGTGCAAACATTTTGGAAGACTTTAATAACAAGGTCTTTGAAAGGCTGTGACCAAGAGGGATTAAAATTGGATTTATTGCCACGGACAATGGCAGTAATATAGTTAAGGCCATGGCCAAGAACTGAACTCTAGGCCAATGGTATTGTATAAAAATATATAGTTGTTTTATTTTAGAACCAACAATAGGTATCAAAATATACTTTACCAGAACGAGATGCTTTAGATAAATACTTTCAATATGTAATAGACTGTTGAATGCAATAGATACAGTTGTTGCAATAGGCAACACAATTTCAAACACAATATAACATTGAGCTCACTGGGAATTTCTAGTTAAATGCAATTTATTACTTTTTGGATGACTTTTCTTACCACAGGCCTGGATCCTAGATTCAATCCTGGGACATCTCCTGTAAACAGTTGAGTAAAAACGTTTTGGTTACAGTTGTGATTTTTAACGAATATTTGTAAGTTTGCAAAATCGACACTTAGAAGAATTTCTGGTGAAAACCAGGCAATATTATCCTATGGAAGGAAAATCAAGTTATAGGTAAGTACGGTTGTAATTACTTTTCAGGGTCAGTGCTGGGCACCAAGATCCAGCACTGGGATCTCTCCTGATAACAGGTGAGTAAATTTGTTTTCGTAATTTGGCTGATTTTAGATGAATATTTTAAAGTTTCAAAACTTGACAAGTGAAACCAGTCAATGTTACCCTTTGGAAGAAAAGTGAGTTATTGGCTTTTGGGTAAGCACTCGACTGGCAGAGTTAAGGTTCTGGGCATAGACTCAGGGGTCTCCCAGGGTCAGGTAAGTACAGTTGTTACACCCTCAGCGGCACAGGGGCAGCCGGGTGCAGAGTGAGTTAGTCCCAATGTTATCCTATGGGAGGCAGGGTGGCCTTTGGTTGTTGGCTGCTGGCTAGCAGGCCACGCGGCTGTGGGAGCTGGGCTCCTGGTCACTTGCTCAGGGCAAATGGGTAAGTAGATTAGAGTAGAGGTTGCACTGCCAGGGGCACTCGTGAGGCTGGGTGCAGGGTGCTTTTGAGCCGTCGGGCGCTCAATGGATTTCAATGGAGAAGCTCAAGAACAAACAAAGACTGCAAGCTCGGGGACGAAGATTCTTCAGGTGCGACCACCACTTTGAGAGGCAAGTTGTGTAGTTGGAGGATAGGTAGGCACCCAGGAGTTGGGCACAGGGGGCCGCAGGGAGCCGGGTGCAGGGGTGCCTTTTGGTGTCGGGAAATCTTACCCTCTGCTGGTCGCGGTTGGAGGGGTCCCTGGTTTTGAAGCTGCAGGCGTCGTCAGGAGCGTCGAGGTGGGTCCTTGGGTGCTGGATTCAGGGTCACAGTCGCCGGGGGGACGTCCTCGTGGTCTTTGTTCACTCCAGCACAGGCCAGGCTTGGCGGGTGCAGAGTGTGCAGGAGTCGCGGTTCCTGGCTGATGCCAGGGGTCAGTTACTTGCTTTAAGCAGTACCACTGCTTGTGGGTGTCCCAGGTAGTTAGAGTCACAAGGCAGTCAGGTCCTCTGGGGTTTTTGAGGTTGCTGACCACTGGAGATGCCGGGGTTTAGCAGGGGCAGGTTCGAGGGTCGACAGGACGGTAGGGCTGGGGCCAAATCAGTTGGTGTCTTCCTCTTGTTAGCAGCTGCACGGCAGGTCTTCTTGTTGCTTGATCTTCTTTCTTGTTTCAGAATCTGGATCGGAGGAAGGAAGGTTCAGGGTGCCCCTAAATACTAAATGTAGGGGCGTTACAGGTAGGTAAAGGGCAGGGACCAATGGGTCTCCTCCCTGGGGTGGGTAAACTCCCTATCCTGCCACTCTCCTGTGGGAGGGGGGCAGTAGCCTAGTCCTTATTGGGCAGGGCTTCCCATAATCAAGATGGCGAGAGCCCGGAGATGTGCTTCACCTCGCCTCCCCCACCTGAGGGGTGGGGTTGGCAGAGGCTGGCACACCCCCTTTCCTTCCTTGGGGTTTCCGGCCAGTTTCCCCGCCAGAGTGGGGTCAGAACCGGTAGGGGCCAGTTGCTGAGTACAGCTAGTGGCCAAGAGAAGCTCACAAAGGCGGCATGCCTTTGAAGCTTCCCCTGCCTATCCTGGGGGAGGAGACCTAGCACCTCGCCCAGGATGTGCATTGTTGCAGGCCCAGGAGAGCGGATGGCTCTCTACCCAGGGGTCCAGCAACATGTCTGCTGTGTGGCAGCCTAGGCAGCCTCTCAGACAAGACGTGGATTGTAGGTTAGGTTCAGGGGGGATCTCTAAGATGCCCTCTGTCGTGCATTGTACATTTCATCCCACACTGCCATCAGTGCGGGTTTAATGTGCTGAGAAGTTTGATACCAAACTTCTCAGTCTTCAGTGTTGCCATCATGGTGCTGAGGAGTTCGTGTTGACGATCTCCCAGCACCATATACTCTTAGATGGCAGGAATGGACCTGGGTACTGTAGGGGCACAGGGCTCATGCACCTGTACCCAAACCACTGGCATAGGGCACCAAGCTAGAGGGGTGGCTGATGTATGCCAGGGCAGTGTGTGTTGTGGGCATGGCACACAGGGATGGCACACAGGGATGTGTGCCATGTCGACTCTCTGTTTTGTTCTGCACCCAGACACTCAGCCTGCCAGGGCAGTGTGTGTGTGTGTGTGTCAGGGTACAGGGCCTCTAAGAGTGGCACAATAAGTGCTGCAGCCCTTAGGGGCCTTCTCTAGTCATAAGGCCCTGGGTACCTAGTGTACCATTTACCAGGGGCTGACATGTGGCCAGAGATGCCAATTGGTTTTAGGCTTCAACATAGTTTTAGGGAAGGAACATAGGCCCTGGGTACCTGATTGGCAGGAGCCCAGGGCACACTCAGTCAAAGTACATCAGCAATTCAGCAAAAAGTGGGGGCATACCATGGAAGAAAGATGGCACTTTCTCACAAGGACATATGGTCTTAGTTGGCAAATGCAATGGGGCTGTCTTCCTCATCATAATTCCAAGTTCCAGCCATGCTGCACGGTCATTACCTACTGGTATACCATTATCAAACATGCACAACACTGGGGGTCCACCATGACTATGGCAACTCTCTTGTTTTACAGTACCCTTTGAACAGGAGAAAGAAAAAGAAAGACTTCTCAACAAACATGCGTAGAATACCTTAATTGCATGTAATCTTCACAGTAGGGTACCTCACCTAAAATGGGTTCTCTGGGTCTTACCTTTCGAACAGTCTATAAGGGGAAAGGGAACGCTTACTGACAAAACAGAAGAAAAAGGAAGCTACAGACTAGTACAGATACTTTTGAAGTCAAGTTAAGTACAGAAACTTGAAATATAGAGAAAGTAAGTAATAAATAGGATAATGGAGGGATAAAAAGGATTTAGGAAACAGATCAAAGTGAGTTGGAAAAAGATTGGAAGACAGGCACAGCAAAAAGGAAAAATAAAATTCTAAATATGGAGCAGTAAAAGAAGGATTAAGAAAAGATAGGGAAATAAATAATAATAACAGGAGGACTTACTGGGCCTATCAGAGCCATCTGTGCTCGTGGAGGCACCTCCACCTCCCTCACCTGCCTGCGCCATGGTGGCGGTGCTCGCTACTCTATCCCCACTGCCCATGCATGCTGGTGTAAAAGATATACTAAATTAAATTAAAAAAAGATTAGTGGTACAGTTCATCTCCCCAAAGATATTTTGACTGGGAGAAGCAAATGCAGTAACATTTGATAATTTAACTATTGTGCACCTATTCCTTAATTTCCTAACCCTACCCTATTCCAAATTTCCTGAACTACTAATAAATTGCAACGATTGATCATTGCTTCTCATCTCATTTTGAATCTCAGTTACAACCTCTGACGGGTCACATCAGTGTGAATTTTTTTCAATGTATACATGCTGATGCATGCATAGTTACTAGTTACTAATACTTTCGACACATCACTGGGAAATCACTTGGGGTTGGGACGGGAGTTGGGACACAGTCAAGCCCTTCCATGGTGATATCACCCTAGAACTAAAAACTGCGAATATTCATGAAAGGGTCAGAAGGACCACATGACTTCTAGGAGACCCATTCCTAGAATTGCAGTGTCACAACAAACGGTATGTATATTTATATGGTTATGTATGATCTGCCTACTATGGATAGTCCCACACTTGAGTACTACTGAAGAACTTCAAATGACCACAGTCAGCTCCCAAGCATCATCCAGGTCATTGTATGTCTGTTCATTAATCCCACATGTGTAGGCGCAGACAGTCTTTACTTGTCCCAAGAAGAAGCCCCCGAGAGAGCAAAATGTCTTATACACCTGTACCTATGTAGAATAAAGGTCAAGATCCAACCCAATAAGGTAAAACCACACAGTGCAGTTGTAAACATAACCCAATACGACACCAACCCAACAGCACTATACATCCTAACTGAACCCACTGATATGCAAACCGAGCTGGACAGGATGCATAGGAAGGGCCAAATAGGGGAAGATATCACATGGCCCTGAGCTTTACAGGAGAAAAGATTTTTGGAGGTAGCAAAACCCCCAACTTAGTGCACAAAAATGTCTGCTTTAGCGTCCATCTATGGACCGAAAGTGGCTCTTAGAGTAACCAGGGTGGTCTTCTTAAACAGCAAATGGTCTCCCGATATGGAATCCCTGTGTAGGGCCATCTAACTCAGTGATAAAAGGAGGAATGGGTTACATGAGGGAGGGTTGAATGAAAGTATGACTAAAACATGTCAAGAAAAATGGGACAGCGAGGTGGGTGGATATACTTGGTTACAAGGGAAAGGACAACCCCTGATTGTACGGAAAGTCACACTGCATTACTTATGTTTCAGAGGAAACGGAACGCTTCTGATGGGCGCGAATGCTAACTGTGGAGTGATATTATATATTTCGGATATGCAATGGGGCACCTCCATGCTGATGTATTACTACTGGCAATGCGGAGAGCATGCCTACACTTAGCTTGTTCCCGGGTAGAGGGGTCTGTGTTCCATTAAGGAAAAAGACAACCTTGCTGCACCAAGCTTGTGAAAGGGGAGCTGCGGACTATTTCGGATGGGCACAATTCAAAGACTTTCCAGAAGAATGTAGACTGTTCACAGAAGCACAGCTGGAGGTATGGGGGGTCGATACCATTCTTCACCCTGCAAACAAAAGTTAATGCCCGCTGGTTACTTATAACCCAGTAGGAAATGCTCAAAATGAAGAACAGCAGTGAGCTGGGCCTCAATTCTATCAAAGAAGAAACGTGAGCAATCCGCCTCATGGTAATGCAGCACCAATATGTACAGGACTTAATGACCGCAATGGAGGTAGGGGTCTGTACCAAGATTGGAGTGGCTTGCTGCACGTTCATCCCAAGGAAGCACATGGACAATGGAACAAGAACACTTGCCATTCACGCACTGCACAATCTACAAAGAAACGTGTGTGAAGAGGAAGGTACCCCTGTGCAAGAGTGTTTTTTGAATTGGTTCGCCTGGCTCTCACGATGGATATCCGGTTTATATAAATCACTGTTGTCTGTTATCACTATGTTGCTATTAGTATGTGGGGTTATACAATTGGGGATCACCTGCTGTAAAAACGTAGTCGTCATACTGGGAAGAATGCAGGTAATTAGGAAGGTAGTTGTTGTCAAAAGCAAGCATAAGGAATAACAGGCCCCAAATAAAGTAATCATCAAAATTCATGAGTTAGATAGCGTAGTTGAAAAATCAACTAGAGGAGGTAATGTTAATATGGAAATCAATGCATTGATTGATAAAAATGAAATCTCTGCGTTATTAACAGAATCGCCCACTGTGAGCTCCACAGCAACCTCGACTCACAAATATGTAGTCAAGCAGGCCCTGAGACCTGGGCTCAGGATTGCTGGTTGATAGGTCACAGGTGGGAGGGTACGTAGCTGGCAGGCAAACACTTGGGCAGAAAACTCTTGATCAATCCCAGGGATAGACACAGCAACACTACAATGGTCAAGGGAGATTGCCCCAATAAAGCACACATGGCCAAAGGGGGTATGCGTGCTCCTGAAACAACATAAAGAGTCAGATGCCACATGAGTTAGAAACAGATATCCAATAAGGATCTAGCAAGCGCAGTGACAACAATCTCCTCATGCCGGACAGCTGGACATGTTAACTACTGGCCACATTGTGTCCATGCGAGGTAGAGACCCACCAATGGTAAACATTTAGACAATTAATGTATGACTCCAAAGGCAGCAACCTACATTAATCCTGGGGCCAGGTCTCAGGGTCTGCTTGACTACATATTTGTGAGTCGAGGTTGATGTGGAGTTCTGCAGCACACATAGAAGGAGCAAAATGCCATTAATGATTGTTTTTGTGCAGGAAGGTGACCCTTCCTGCACAAACACAATCATCCCTGCAACACAAGCGCCCTTGCACCATGGTGCAAGGATGCCGGCTTTGGCGCTAGGCAGCTTTTTTAGTGCTGGGGTGAGCACAGGGATGCGCTGTATTCTTGTTAATAAGAAGCATCCCTGCGTTTTGAAAATGACGCAGCTCGGCTCAGAAAAACTGCTTGCAGCACCGTGCTGCGCCATTTTCATGTAAATATGCTCCATACTTGATTAACAAATGCAGTATAAAAACAAGCATTGGAAATGCAATAGGTCTCGTATTTGTTTGAGATAGAGATATTGGCGTTGTAAATACCAATGTCTTTTACCTATGTGTTACGATGTGTATGTATGTGGTGTGTAGTGCAAGCATGTGGGTTGAATTGGAATTATTAGTTGTAGAATTGTGTGGAGTGGAGTTGTGTGGAGTGGATTTGTGTAGCGGAATTATGTGGCATTGTGCGCATTGGAAATATATGGATAGTAAATATGTGGTATTGAGTGTACTAGAATTGTGTGTATTAGGTTCATTGGAAACCCAAGCACACATAGATCATCACTGTCAATTTTCATAGGAAGTAACATAAAAGGTACAAAGAAATAAACAATCGATTTCTTTCTGTTTCTTTCTTTCCATAATTTAATGGATCTTCATGTTTTCAGTCAAAATGCAGTTCCCAAGCCAACACGTGTTTCGTCGCCTCTGTAGGTAATACATGCGACTTGATCACGGCTAGGTAGAGAATAATATACACTACATTTAGTTGCATGATTCTTTAATCGCAATTATTCATTACTATTATAAAAGCCACACAACACAAAGCGCTACCAGGGAAATTCAAGTGGTGTGGTGCTAATCACATATGAGCACCTCGTAATCCAGTGTTCAAACGTGCACAAAGTGCCATTTGTGACATCACAATCGAGTTTCAATAAAAAAATGAAAAAAACATTTCTCAGGTTAACACAATTTAAAAAGGTATTTGTGAAGTGAAAAGTGCACGTGATGGTGTGTAATTCCATGATGCATTTTAAATACTAAAGGGTCACTGTACTACTACACTAAATTCAAGCCACTAGGGTGTCACCCAGTGACAACAACCGAAAAAAATCACCTATGGTCTAAACAACAGGTCTCATAGTTATTTAAAGGTTCAAATAGCCACCTATTTTCTTTATCTCACTGACCTGAAAAGCATCGGTGTATGTAGATCTATAAAGTGAAAAAAAACACAAAGACCAAACGGGTATATATTAGACATTAGAAATACCTATATATAAAAAAGTATATAAGTCAACAAGCAAAACCTCTATATCAGGTTAGTGCGTAAAATAATGATCAATTCCCAATGATATGCAAACTAAAACCTACTTGTAGTGGGGCGATAATTCCAAGCCACACTAATTCTGTGGCGTGAGGAGAAGATTCCGTATTGGATGTATGTCCGAATTTCGTTACTTTTAATTTAATTCACGGGAAGAGTTTCAATCTAATAGAAGAACAGAAAAGACAAAAAACGAAGAAGAAACCTCCTTTTAGTATTAACACTGGCTTGGTTAATTAGAAAAAGCCAAAATAAGTGTCTTAAAAGATGGGGGTTATCAAAAGAAACCCTGGAATGCCAGGCAATACCGCTTGACATAAACCAGGAAGAATCGAGATTGTGAATACCTGTATTCGAAAGGAACTAAGCCGCCGATCCGCTTGCATGACCTCCTCACGCTGGACTCCAAATGCGAGTGCCGGCGAGCAGAGGAGCCTCCTGCTAAATCACTTTGAAAAAACGAGAGCCCGTGACTGTGCGTGGTCACGTGTGTCTGAGTATAAGGCGGCCCCCATCTTGGAAGGTGGAAAATGTAATGATATTTATAAGTGTTGTGAGTGATAAGCCAAATAAAAAACCTGATTGTGGTGAATTGTAAAAATTAAGACATAACGGCCATAATGTAAATGTCACAGAAATAAAAGTCATAAATTGTGAGTGGAAACTAACCACCGTAAATAATTCAACTAACATATTGCCATAGAGCTATTAATAATGCGGCGATCGTTAGTCTGTAATGGCAGATGGCTCGTAGTCTGTGTCTATGAAAAAAGGAGTGGACAGTAACACCCTTAGTGATTAAATCTGTAGCTATAACGCTAGCACCCTGTAAAGAGTGGTCCTTGCGATGTCAGAGGCCATATTGGGAAAGTAAATCCCTCCATTAGAGGAATATATTAAAACTGTATGAAGTGTTGTAAAAAGCGTTTTTTAAAGTATTTATTCCATGAAAAAAGGGGGCCTCTTCAATCGCTATTAACCGGGACTACACACATAAATTTTGTAACGTAGCCCAAGACGACGTAATAAATGTAGAATATTGTAACTAGGAAAATCTGTAGATGTTTAATCTGTGTTATCCCACGATTCTATATAAGTTGATTATTTTGTATTACACTGATCGTCAACCGCATACACTTATCTAATACAAAAGATTGCCCACATGCCTGGACTGTATTTAGCTGGTATCTGAATTTGTGCAATGATTTGAGTTAATAGATTGTGACTATTGTGTATAAGTGACATCAAAATTTGTGACTCAATTCCCTCATACCAAATATTAATCTAAAATCACGATGTTATAATATGTTGCTATTATTTGTATACGTTACATCCCGTCAGATATGCAAGAAATTCACGTTGACATCTGATAGAAAATTGTGATAGAAAGACAGCAAAACTACAGGCAGAGATAGAGACCCTAGAAACCGAAATCAAATCACTCAATCTCCAGGAAGCGACCGAAAAGAACTATAAAATCTTGAATGATGTTTTAAAACACCACATTTCTGAGATCAAAACACGGAAGACCAAAAAACTCATAAGAGATTAAATAGACTACCTCAATGGCAGAATCTTTACCTTCGCTAAAAGATATGATTACCTTATGACTAAAGATGATGTTACAGCACCAAAAGCATCATCATCAATGAGCTTGAGTAATACATCGCTCAACACACCGGCCACTAGTGGCTCAGAACAGGGGGATGCCTCAGATGATACAACTGGCAATCAAAACCGTTTTTTAAAAGAGGTTTTAAGAATCAAGAGAGGCAACAGGGAGCAAAACAAACGCCCTATAACAAGCCCAAAACAAGGAGGGGTAAACGAGGGGGCAGAAAGAGAGGAGAAACAAGGCATGAGAACGAGGTCTTGGAACAGGAAGAAATAGATGAGATCAGTATTGTTAACTTCTCCAATAAAACCCTCACAAATGATGACACGTCTCTCCTAAGAAAGGTTTGAGTTTCTGTCAAAAAAGCGCTGGTAATGTGGTTGATCTAAAAATTGATCTGTACAAGTTTATAAGAAAAATGAAAATTAGGAAGCATTTCATGATGTGCAATTAGATGAATAAAGGTTTGGATGTTGAACAGCAAATGTATCCTTTGAGTGATATCACTATTCAGGAAATACTAGACACCAGACTTCTGTTGTCGCTCACTGACTGTGAGGATGAAATAACTTCTGCTGATATTATTATGAGAGACCTGAATGTAATAAGTGATGCTCGGATTGAAAGTGGTTTGAAAGACAAATCTAAATGGACACCTACACTTCATTCAGGCAATAACATTGATATTTTCGGGGAGGAGCCTAGCGCGCATCCAAGATGGTCGCGTGAGCACAGGGCTCCCCGGACCCTCGCTGCTCCTCGGAATTTATCCTGAATCTATCCTGACCCGGTTGATGGAATCTGGGAGACGAATGCTGGCTGAACACTAAACTCCTTTCGGAAATCAAATCGGACCTGGCAATCCGGAGTTATGGTGGTTTGAACTTTTGAGGCCCACCCTACGGCAGTGCCCGACGCGAGGGTGATCTGTGGAGCCGGGGCGTAGTTGAACAACAACGGCAGCGGAGCGGTGCCAGTGGCCGTCACATCACTTTCGGTTTCACTTTTGGTCTTTGAGGGGCTGGACTGTGGACTTGCCTGGTGCGACTGGGCTTCCATTTTGCCTTCGCTTGATGCCGGTGGCTTCGTCTGCTGCCAGTGTGCTCATTGACGGTGGTCCCTTCGCTCCGCCATATTGCGGCCTGTGGTGCGACACACGTCTGCCTGGTCTGTGCCACCTCGACGCTTCCTCGGTGGTCCCCTTCGGTGATCGAGGTTCTCATGGGAGGCAGGGGAGACCCCGAGAGGCGTAAGACCAAGACATCCCTACGTGGGGGACCGGTCCAGTCGAACAACATGGACCGCTACACTCAGGGTAAAGGATCCCCCGGGACAGCCAATGTCCCCCCGGATGACACCAGTGGTGGCCCGTCCGTTTCTCCGGATCTGTCCCTGCAGGACATCATGGGCGCCATTACGGGCATCAGAGAGACCATCGCTACACAGTACGAGGCCTTGGCCCGTAAAATCGACACGGTGGCCATTGACATTACCCTAATCCGGGCGGATCTCTCTAAGACTAATGAGAGGGTTCAATCGCTGGATGTGCAGACGTCCTCCCTTGGGACGGACGTGTCGGACCTGAAGGCCGCTCTCGGCGATCTCAAGTCGGCCAATGATCTGATGGCCCGGCGGCTGGAAGACTTCGAGGGACGGGCCCGCCGCAATAACATCCGCGTCATAGGCGTTCCGGAGACCTCCGATAACCGCCCGGTTGATCTTCTGGTCGAGGAGCTCATCCTCGAACATCTTGCTCCCGCTGGCCTGAGTAAGTTTTTTGCTGTGGAGCGGGCCCATCGAGTCCCAGGTGGCCGGCCGCGACCGGGTGCCCCCCCGAGGCCTATCGTTGCGAGACTTTTCCACTACAGAGACCGAGACGCGATTCTGCAGGCCTCACGGGTTCATGGCCCGGTCCGACATGAGAACTCGTCCATTAACTTTTTCCCGGACTTCACCCAACTTGTCCAGAAACAGCGGATGGGCTTCCAGGGGGTGAAGCGGCGTCTCCGGGACCTCGGTCTCAAGTACGCCATGCTTTATCCTGCAAGGCTCCGAGTGGAACATGAAGATCGGACTACCTTTTTTGACTCTCCTGTGACTGTGAGTGACTGGCTGGATTCGCTGCCAGACCGGGGTGACCGGACTGGGCCCTCTGCCGGTGCCGAGGGTGGTGGGTCTCCTTTGGAGTGACTTATGTTCCCGGACTCTGCCAGGTTGTACTGTTCAGCTGGGTTCTACTTCTTTTGTGCATTTTGTTTCACTATGTTGTGTGTGGGGAGCGGGCGGGGACGGGTCCCCTTCGTCCTCCGGGGTCTTTTCGTAGAATGGGGTTTGTAGGGCGACAGGCACACTGCAAGTTGGGGGGGTTTTTTGAACCGCAGGGGTGCAGGGTGGGGGGTGTTGGAGTTGGGGGGGGGGTTGGTGGGTGGGTGGGGTTGTTTGTATTTGTGTTTTTTGTTTTCAAGGCGAAGTATTGGCTATGGTTCATCCTTGGGTGTTGAGCTCTTTGCTAGGGGGCCCTTGCTCTACTGGATGGGATGGGGGGGGACGGGTTGAGATTGATGTCTTGGAACGTCAATGGATTGGGGGACAGTATCAAACGGGGTGTTGTGCTGCAATATCTGCGTCGTTTGACTCCTGATGTGGTGTTCTTACAGGAGACGCATCTGGTTGGCAACGTTTGTCGGGCTATGAACAGGGGGGGATATCGACTTGTGGCCCACTCTGGTTTCACCACTGGCTCGAGAGGGGTGGGCATTCTCTTGCGAGCTTCACTTCCGTTGGAGATCACCAGGGTGGTCCCAGACGATAGAGGGCGCTATGTGGCTCTGACTGGGAGGGGCAGTCCCTTTCCTTGATCTCAGTCTACGTTCCCCCGGGCCTCCAGAACTCCACCTTCTCAGATTTGGGTCGTATGTTGCTTGGGCTTCCTGACAGTCTTTTGCTTATGGGTGGGGACTTTAATTCGGTTGTCTCGGGTGACCTGGACCGTCATCCGCCCAGGGCCCTCCCTGCTGCCCAGGCGTGGCTGGGCGGGCTCCTGGAGACCTTCGGTCTGGTGGACTGTTGGAGGTTAATGCATCCGGCACAGTGTCAGTATACTTTTCACTCTGGGGCCCATGGGAGTCTCTCCAGACTGGATTATTTCCTTAAGCCCGCGGCACAGGCTACTCGGATTCAGGAGGTCAAGCACCTGGCCAGGGGTATTTCTGATCATTCCCCACTGTGGTTGCTTTTTGACACCGGGTCGCGGTCCGCTGGGCGGATCGCTCCTATTAACCCTTGGTACCTGCGAGACCCCAAGATCCGTGATAGCCTGATTAAGTCGATTGATCAATATTTTTCTGAGAATGAGGGGTCGGTATTGTCCTCGGTGTCCCTGTGGGAAGCTTTCAAAGCAGTGCTCCGCGGGCATGCCCTGTCCCAGATAGTGGAGGCCAAGAGGGTCAAGAGAGAGGCGGTTGTGACCCTGGAGACTGAAATATCGGGGCTGGAGGCAGCCTTGGAGGCGGGTGTCACCCCGGATGGGCTGCATGCCCTCAGCCTGAAGCAGATTGAATATAAGTCGCTCGTCACTGATGCTGCCAAGACTATATATAGGGAACAGCAGGGCAGGTTGTATGACGCCGGAGACAAGGCGGGTAAGCTGATTGCCTGGTTGGATAAGAAGGAGAGAGTGAATCGTGTGGTCCCGGAGCTTCGGATGTCGGATGGAGTGTGTGTGACTGAGCCTGGTGAGATTGTTGAGTGTTTTGCTGACCACCTCCGTGCAGTGTACTCCCCGGTGTCCGATAGAGATGAGGACGACTCTCGTCTTCTGCTTCGGGATATTGCCCTGCCCGGCTTATCCGTCGATGACCGCGAGCTGATGGATGCCCCTTTGTCTGTCGAAGAGATTGCTACCGCGATTCGCTCCCTCCGCTCGGGCAAGGCTATGGGCCCCAACGGCCTGCCGATTGAACTATATAAATTGCGCCCGGATAAAATCGCGCCTTTCCTCCGTCATATGTTTCAGGAATCGCTCGAGAGGGGTTCCCTTCCTGACGACCAGCGTCTGGCTACTATAGTGGTGATTCCCAAGGAGGGTAAGCCACGTGACCGATGTGCCTCCTATAGGCCTATTTCCCTGCTGAATGCCGAACCCAAAATCCTTGCTAAGGTCCTCGCTAATCGCTTGCTGAGCGTTATATCTGACCTGATACATCCGGATCAATGTGGCTTCATCCCACATCGTAATACCGCTCTTAACTTACGGCGTCTGCACGGCGTCCTTGCTAGGGCTGAGTACTTGGCTGAACCGGCCATATTGGTTTCCCTAGACGCCACGATGGCCTTTGATACTATTGAATGGCCATTTCTTTGGGCCGTCTTGGCGAAGTTTGGGTTTGGGGAGGGGTTCCTTGGCTGGGTGAAGCTCCTTTATGCTGGACCAATGGCTCAGGTGGTTGTCAATGGGCGGGTTTCTCGGCCTTTCGCTCTCGGGAGGGGAACTAGGCAGGGGTGCCCGTTGTCCCCGCTGCTCTTCGCTCTCGCCTTGGAGCCGCTCGCTGCCTGGCTCCGTTGGGAGCCCTCGCTTAGAGGGCTCCGGTGGGCCCCGGGCTTCGAGGATCGGGTTTCATTGTACGCGGATGATATTCTCTTGTATCTCACCTCACCGCGGAAGTCGCTCAATGTTCTCTTTGATGTCCTTACTTCCTTCGGGAAAAACTCGGGTCTGATAATCAACTGGTCCAAATCTTGTGTGTATCCTATCTCTGGTGGTTCTCCTCTCTTGCCGCCGGGGCTTCCGCTCCAAATATCTCAGTCCGGCTTTAAATACCTGGGGGTGTACGTTTCGTTGGATCCGGCGGTCCGCTATGAGCAGAATCTCCTGTCTCCACTCCGGCGTTTGAGGGCAGATACGGCTCGGTGGTGTAAGCTGCCCTTGTCTCCGCTTGGTCGTGCGGCGCTGTTTAAAATGATGTCCCTTCCCAGATTCCTTTATGCACTCCAGAACTTCTTCGATGTCATTCCTGCGGCCTACTTTAGGGAGGTGGAGAGTTTACAGAGGAGACTGGTTTGGGACGGGCGATCGCGTATCGCGTTGGCCAAGCTGACTCTTTCCTGGTATGACGGGGGCATCGCGCTTCCTGATATTAGACGGTACTATTGGGCCTCCCAGCTGTCTGCCATTAACCATGCTACGTACGCTCCTGGTTCGAACCCGGCATATGAGATGGATAAATTCCTGCTCCCCGGCGGTAACTATAACAGAGCGCTTTACTCGCGGTCTGCTGGTAGGGCCCTTACGGGCCCTACCAGGATTGCGGTCCGGGTATGGAAGGCGGCTAACGTTGCGATGGGCTGGGGTGAGCGTCTAACGTGCGCCACCCCCCTATTCGACTCAGACCACTTGGGGAACCTCTGGACAACGAAGGGCTTCGAGCGCTGGGATACAATCGGCATCAGCAGAGTGGGGGACCTGTGGGTTAAAGGTGCGGTTAAATCCTTCGCGGCGCTTCAGCGCGAGTATGAGCTTAGTGACAGAGAGTTCTTCCGTTATGCACAGGTTCGGCACGCCCTGCTTTCGGTCTTTGGGGAGGGGACCACGGTCCCTTCTTCTTCGCCTCTCGAGGACCGCATACTCGACGGTCACGTCCCCGACAGTACTATTTCCCTGATTTACAAAAAACTGATAAATAATCGGGCTGACCTCTTGGTGCGTCTTCGGGAGGCATGGACGGGAGATGGGGTGGAGCTGGACGATGAGGACTGGCAGACTGCACTGTCATCCCCTAAGGAGGTGGCCATCCCGGCCCGTCTCTGCCTGGTCCAGCTTAAGATTCTCCATCGTGTATATGTGACGGGCCCCCGCCTGGTTTCGATGGGGTTTTCAGACGACGGACTCTGTAAGCGTGGCTGCGGGCTCAGTGCTACTTTTCTCCATATCCTATGGGAATGCCGCGAGGTGGCGGAATACTGGCGCCGGGTGCATGATATTATGGGACGAGTCACCGGGGTCGCTCTGCTGCCGGAGGTGCGTCGTTGTGTGCTGAATGTATGGGAGCCCAATGACTGCAATGCGGCTCAGGCTCGGTGGGCGGCCTTGGGGAACACGATTGCAAAGAGAGATATTGCGCAGCTTTGGGGTTCCCAGAGGCCTCCCACCGTGTCCGTCTGGAAGGAAAACATGGACTGGTGCATGTTCAGGGAGAAAACGGTGTATGTGGCCCGTGGTAAACCGGGGGCTTGGGGTAAAATTTGGGGGCAGTGGAACGCGTATCGTGGGTCTATCTGTGCTCCCCCTTTGGTAGATACGTCCGGGGTTGCCTCGTCCCCCTGATCCTTGAGGGTTCCTTGTGCATCTCGTACTTCGGAGTACAGATTTGGTTCTCCCGTGGCCCCCCCCTCCCTCTCAGGTCTTCTTTTATTGACCGCCCTCGGGTGGTTGGGTGTTGACTCCCCCGGCTGGTGTTCGCCGCCCTTCATAAGTCGTTTCGCCTTGTTTGTTGTATTTTTGTATTTTTCCTTTTTTGTTGTTATTTAAACTAAAAGTGTGTATTCTGATTTCCTTTATGTGCAGTCTGATTTACTGTGATAGTGCGGAGCCCCTGTGGGCTAGCCATTGTTTTCTGATATGCTGGAACACTTTGACTACTAGCGGCCGGCCCTGGTGGTTGTAGGCCCGTGTTTGTAACCCTTTTATGCACAATAAAATCTTTTCCAAAAAAAAAAAAAAACATTGATATTTTCCATAGACTTGTACTAAATGATTTGGACAGATCTGACTGCAAAAAACACCCACCCTACATACTGAATGACAACCTGACACGTGGAGAAAGACAAGGACTGCGTGGGATTAGGAAAGACGACAGTATTATCATCAAGGAGGCGGACAAGGGGGGTAATATTGTCATCATGTCCAGTATAGATTATGATAATCAGATTCTTTCCCAACTAGGAGATTTTGACTGCTATGAACCCCTAATCACGAATCAGATTTGGAAACTGACGGACCACATAAACCGCCATTTAAAACAGTGGCATGGGATGGGCATCTTAGATCAAGATGAATACACTTATCTACTAGTCAACAAGCCTAGATACCCATGTATTTACACGCTCCCTAAAATACATAAAAATTTACCTTTTCCACCAGGGAGACCCATAATTTCAGGGATTGAGGGCCCTACCAAGAGAATATCTGAGTATGTTGATATTTTCCTTAAACCGATGGTTAATAATCTACCGTCGATCATACGAGACACCAAACACATTTTGGGGCTCCTAGCCGACATAACATGAGATAACGATATGACACTAGCAATTCTCGATGTTACCGCACTCTGTACGAGTATCCAGAGAGAATGTGGACTTCAGGTCATTAGGAAGATCTTAAGTACAAGGTCAGCTAGTACGTGGGAACACACAGAAATGCTGATCACGATGATAGAACTGATTTTAGACAACAATGTCTTCTTATTCAAAGACAAATGGTACCGCCAAACACAGGGAGTAGCCATGGGCTCCAGATTTTCACCCTCGTATGCCAATCTTTTTATGGGTTGGCTCGAGGAGAAGTGGATCTGGGGCCCAGCGGGTGCTACCTGGTCAGACTCCATCCTATTTTGGGGCAGATACATTGATGACTGTCTGATGATTTGGACAGGGGATTTTGACAAATTAGTTGAGTTCATAGATCACCTCAATAGTAACAATTGGAACATCAAATTCACATATGAACACAGCAAAGAAAAAATAACATTTCTTGACACAGAACTATATGTGATGGGTAGCCAGATACATAGCAGACTATACCGTAAAAGTACAGCTTGCAACGCAATTCTGCATGTGTCTAGTTGTACTGCTCGATTTTCCCGGCCTTCCGGTGTTGCAGGGCAGTCCATGTGACTTCAGTCTCTTTCCATTCAAGTCTAAGGGTTAGAGTAGTGTATAGAGCCTATTTATTAGGCACTTCAACATGACCCTGTGTTCTTCCCCATAGATCAGGGTTTGCATACATATCCTAGGGGATAGATTTGTTAGCATTAGGGGTAATATGTTCTGTAGTAAGGGTATCTAATGGAGCTGTGCTGCATTCAGGCCTGGTAGGCCTTAAATGGGAGAGACTCCATCTTTCCTCCTGCTCTAGCAGCTTGGGAAGTTTCTAGGTCATAGGCAGTGTTTTAGTTAGAAGGTGTTATTCGCTTGGAAGAGAACCGGTTCAGGCCGGCCCTTATCGAAGGATTGTATTCTCCTTCATGCTGAAGACACTACAACAGGCCGGCCGGCTGGGAACGTGTCCTTGGCACGGGGAGGTACAGGAATTTGGTGGGCGGCAGGTTTCGAGCTGGAAATTTCCATGAGAGAATGCACATCTATATTAGTGAAAGTCTGAGGCAGAGACTGGCACTTGCTTCTAGACCGTAGGCGGCATCTGGCCGTTAGCAGTAAAGCTACTACTTATTCCAGGGAAGACAGATGATGAACCTGAATCTAAAGAGAAGGGATTAACTGATGAGGAGGAGGTTCCAGTGACTCGGGGGAAACAGAGAAGGGAGTAAATCTGTGACTGCAGAGGTGTGACTTCCAGGCGAAGCCAAGGCGCAGACGGAAAGGGAACCTAGATGACCTTTGAGTACCGACTAAATATCACCAGGTGATGTTAACCCTTTACTATTAGAGTATACAACTTAACCTTTCACTTTCCTTGCAGGTTGTCTATTACTATTAGAGTATACAACTTAACCTTTCACTTTCCTTGTAGGTTGTCTATATATATATATAATGTATTCTGTGAATGTGCATGTGGCATTTAAATAAAGTATTTAGCTTGTTGTACGTTAGCATGTGTTGTGTACTTTTGTATAGGAGGACAGTCTATTCTTTAGTCAGAGTTGCCTTGAGATGAACAGAGGTTAATCCTGGTCAGATAAGTGGTAACTGGATGAGGGGAAAAACAAGCCCCTCGAACTAAGAGAACAGGTTGTGCTCAACTAACAGTCTCTGTGTGATCTGATATATAAATAGTGGTCCCGATTATAATGCCCCAACATGTGCTGCGTGTTCTCGTATGAGAGGATAGCCTATTCTTCTAGTCGGTTGTCTTGATCTGAACAGATGTGAATCCTGGACAGGTAAGTAGTAACTGAATAAGGGAGAAGGGAGCTCCTCAAACCGGAGAACAGGTTGTGCTCAACTAGCGGTCTTTGTGTGATCGGATATGTGGTAATCCTAACTCCCCTGTCGTGTACTATAATTATAATAGGATAAGCTCGTGCTAAGGCTGCCGAATGGGTAGGAGATTCTGGGTCTAACAACGGCCGCGAGACTTTGAGTGTCGCTGCCGAATGGGTAGGAGGTTCTGGGTCTAACAAAGGCCGCGAGACTTTGAGTGTCGCTGCCGAATGGGTAGGAGATTCTGGGTCTAACAAAGGCCGCGAGACTTTGAGTGTCGCTGCCGAATGGGTAGGAGATTCTGGGTCTAACAAAGGCCGCGAGACTTTGAGTGTCGCTGCCGAATGGGTAGGAGGTTCTGGGTCTAACAAAGGCCGCGAGACTTTGAGTGTCGCTGCCGAATGGGTAGGAGGTTCTGGGTCTAACACAGGCCGCGAGACTTTGAGTGTCGCTGCCGAATGGGTAGGAGGTTCTGGGTCTAACACAGGCCGCGAGACTTTGAGTGTCGCTGCCGAATGGGTAGGAGATTCTGGGTCTAACAAAGGCCGCGAGACTTTGAGTGTCGCTGCCGAATGGGTAGGAGGTTCTGGGTCTAACAAAGGCCGCGAGACTTTGAGTGTCGCTGCCGAATGGGTAGGAGGTTCTGGGTCTAACACAGGCCGCGAGACTTTGAGTGTCGCTGCCGAATGGGTAGGAGGTTCTGGGTCTAACACAGGCCGCGAGACTTTGAGTGTCGCTGCCGAATGGGTAGGAGATTCTGGGTCTAACAAAGGCCGCGAGACTTTGAGTGTCGCTGCCGAATGGGTAGGAGGTTCTGGGTCTAACAAGGGCCGCGAGACTGTGGGTGTCACTGCCGAATGGGTAGGAGATTTTGGGTCTGAGATTGCGAGGCTGTGAGGCCTCCATATATAATTATAATAGGAATTCCCTGTCCTTAGGTGGTACGCATATATGTGGTTATTTAGGTGTAAAAAGGCCCTAGGGAGGGGGTAACGTTCTGCATTTGGGTTAGAAGGGCTCTGTAGAGCAGGTTCCACCCGATCTAAAAACCCAAGCAGAACATTTGGCGTTGTGAACAGTTTACGTATTCTGTGTGCGTTGTGTGGTCCCGTGTTTGCTTCTAGTGTGTGCGTGACTTTGTTTGTATGTTCTTTGTGATATACTGCTGTGTCTAGCCTTTCTTCTTCTTTCTTTTCTTTCTCTTCTTCTCTCTCTTTTTTGCAATCTGTTCTTAACATTGTACATATGCTTTTAAGTTGCCCATTGATATTCCCGGCTGGGATACAATGCCTTGTGAAGCCCTAGCCCGGGAGTGGGCTGAGTAATTGGAGACAGACTTTTGAACATCACTTGATTTATTTGAATGGGGGCAGACGGTATGATGTGCTGGCTCGTGCAGTGAGCTCATTGTGCTGCTTTAGAATTGGTATGTGTATATTTCAGCGTGTCTTCTGAAGGGTGCTTGTAAATAGCTTGCTACGTGAGGCAGAGAGGGCTGGATCCCTTTCAAGTATTAGTTAGGGAATGCATATCTATTGTTTTCAGTTGTAAAGTGCATGTAAGATCTCACATCGTGGCTCTGAAACGTGGAACTCCCTTGAAATTCCAGTCTCCGTAGTTGCAAGGCAGGGTGTTATTCAGCAGGTGATTGATGGCATCTTGGAGAGAGACAGCGGTGTTATTTTCATGTGTTGGTTACCATGCATTACACATGTGGGCATTTGCAATGAGAACGTAGTAAGTTGAACACAGAGCTGGTTGATGCCCAGTTTGCTAATATATCTTTGACGTCAAAATTAAACGTGTACCAGGCTGTGAAGTTGTTCACTTTTCCATGCCAGAATGATTCAGGTTTGATTAGTGTAACAAAGAATGCTGGCAGGCTATGAGCTACGCAGGCGGTTTTAATTAATTCCTCTAGGGAGCTTTCTCAGCCTGCATGGAATGTGCATAAAAGTAAACAGACTCATGTTGTAAGCTTCTCGATCACCGGTTGCGGACATAAATTACACTTGACTCTGTATGATATATTTTGCTTTAAAAGATGATTGCAACAATGTGATTTTCGATGTGCACAGCTGATTTTGTACAATAAGTCTGATATGTGGTCTCTTCATTAACATGTACATTTATTTCCTAAGGTGCTTCTAGAGCAATGTGCCCTTTTTAGTCACAGGAAAGTGCAGGGAATTAATAGGTCCCTTTTATTTCAGATGCTGGGCACATATTGTGCTTTTGCGCCCCAACAAATACTGAACAAAGCTGGGTTAGAGGCTATGTGATTTACCTATGGGAGAGCATTTTCAGTTTAAGACATGTGCAGTCTTGTTTGAGGTAAGCAGGAGTTACAGCTATTTTTCCTCTCAGACCTGTAAAATAGCTGTTCTGGCAGTGGGTCATTTGACAGCGTCTTTCAGATTGCTGTTTGGGAGGCTTGCATTGAGGTCGTCCAGCAACGCTGGACAAAGCTCAGGCTCTCTGTGAAGACGGGAAGGAATTCCTACGGGAGGGGTCATCTCATCTCAGCTCCTCTTCTCCGTGGGTAGAGACAGCTTCCTGGGCATAACTGTCTGGGAGGCTTGCACTGGCGCAGGCCCCCCCCCCCCCATGAGCAGAGTCGCAGACAGTCCAAGTGAGTTGGCAGGCGTGCAGTTCTCTCCAACCTTGAAGGCGGAGTAGTCCCTGCTTGTTATCTTTGGCAAGAGGCCATTTAGAGTCCGCGGAGATTTGAGAAGGGGGGCTGAACCTGTGAGGGGTGCAGTGAGAGAAGTCTGAGAAGGAGACTGCCCCAGCCCTTCTTGCTGTGTATTGAAACAGAGGGATTTTATCAAGACTTTAGAGGCTAAAGTGTTAGTGGTATTATTACCCGATTCCCCAGAGCTGGAGGAGACCTATATAGACAGAAATTAAAATATTGTACTTTTGAAAATGTTCTTTGCAAGAAAAGTGATTCTTGTTTCTTTTCCAGATTCGCCCAGTTCTCCGCGTGTGAGTGGGACTCCCTTCTCCCGTGTGAGTGGGGCCCTCCCTCTCCCCTCCCCTCCCCCCTTCCCTTCCCTCCCCCCCCCCAAGCCTGGAGTAATACGAGACGGTGGCGGCTGATGCCGGTGGCTATCCAGACTGCATGGGGTCCTCCCTTATCAAGAAGATACAGCTGCTGATGTGTACCGGAGAGCATGATGGCCTGCTTCTTTCCAAGCGACATGGGATCGTCGAAGTATGGAACTTTTTCCTTCACGTGCGGCCAACGTTGTTTGCATGAAGGCGGTGTGTTTTTTCATGCTGCAGGACTGTTTTTTTTTTTAGGGATGGACATGAATAGAGACGCTCTGCAGCACTCTGAGTAGATACTTTTTTTGAGTTAGTGAACGGTGATAACTTGTGGCTATTGCTACTATATCTGAGTTTGACAGTGGAGTCTCCACTTTAATCATTAGAAGCATTAGGTGCGTTCAACAGCTTGCTTGATTTATTTTCTGTATCCATTCCACATGTATCCGGATGTCTATGAGCTATTTCTAGCTGCTCCTGTAGTTGTGGCTACTACATGTGTTTGGAGAATGCGAACTTTATTTGCTCTACAGTGATTATCACATACCTTTGATGAGTTTTTTGCTGCTTTTCAAGTCATGCTTTGTTTTGAGCTATGTATTTTTGTGTAGCAGCTTCACAATATGAGTTGCTGTTTCGACATGTGCTTTTTAGTAGTTGTGACTTTTAATTTAGTTGCTTTCAACTGCGATATGCAGTACTTTCATGATCATTTTGCTTTTCACTTATGTAATACAGTTGCTATTTGCTAGATTTTGTTTTTGACATATGCGAATGGTGATGATCAAGGGTCATGGGGTGCAAAGTAGTGAATCAGCCTCTTGTGGTCTGACACTCTATGGTGACCCTCAACCACCACCATTCTGTACTGACCTAAGTGTGTTCTGCCTTTTAGTGAAATAGTCTTTCCAAGAATAGAAGGTATGGTATGTTGAGGTGCAGTCTTGTGGGTGGTGGTGCACACATGTGCTCAATGATGTATACTGAGGGATTTAGCGTATAATGTTATTTAGGTTAGGTGAATTATGATTTCGACCTATTGGCTTTGACGTGGTCTAATGTGATTCTGCCTTTTGACTCTACCTTGCTTCAAATTTCTCTGTGGGTGTAAAGTTGTGTGGATGAGAATTATTGGTGTTTCTGCTTTGGCAGTCTATAATGCCAAATCTATTTAGAAAATGGCCTGCTGGATGGTCAAATCTATTAATCATACTTCTACAGTCTTATCCGACTTACTATTAGACGCCCAGGGTGAACGTAGAGCCATTTTGCAAAATAGAGCAGCCATTGATTATCTTTTGCTTAAACATGGACACGATTGTTAGGTATTCTGATTATTATCGGCATTTTGATTTCTATCTGTTGCTTTATTCACGTGTATTCCTTCAATGCTTCAATTCTGCACACTTGGTACTAGACATAGATCAGTTCGTTTTTTTTTTATAATAGACTGAAGTCAAGGGTGGAATGTACTGCTCGATTTTCCCGGCCTTCCGGTGTTGCAGGGCAATCCATATGACTTCAGTCTCTTTCCATCCAAGTCTAAGGACTGGAGTAGTGAATAGGGCCTAGCTATTAGACATTTGTGACACAATCCCGTGCTCCTTGAATTCAGGCCTGGTAGGCCTTAAACGGGAAAGCATGTTTATTGAATGTATAATAGACTGAAGTCAAGGGTGGAATGTACTGCTCGATTTTCCCGGCCTTCCGGTGTTGCAGGGCAGTCCATGTGACTTCAGTCTCTTTCCATTCAAGTCTAAGGGTTAGAGTAGTGTATAGAGCCTATTTATTAGGCACTTCAACATGACCCTGTGTTCTTCCCCATAGATCAGGGTTTGCATACATATCCTAGGGGATAGATTTGTTAGCATTAGGGGTAATATGTTCTGTAGTAAGGGTATCTAATGGAGCTGTGCTGCATTCAGGCCTGGTAGGCCTTAAATGGGAGAGACTCCATCTTTCCTCCTGCTCTAGCAGCTTGGGAAGTTTCTAGGTCATAGGCAGTGTTTTAGTTAGAAGGTGTTATTCGCTTGGAAGAGAACCGGTTCAGGCCGGCCCTTATCGAAGGATTGTATTCTCCTTCATGCTGAAGACACTACAACAGGCCGGCCGGCTGGGAACGTGTCCTTGGCACGGGGAGGTACAGGAATTTGGTGGGCGGCAGGTTTCGAGCTGGAAATTTCCATGAGAGAATGCACATCTATATTAGTGAAAGTCTGAGGCAGAGACTGGCACTTGCTTCTAGACCGTAGGCGGCATCTGGCCGTTAGCAGTAAAGCTACTACTTATTCCAGGGAAGACAGATGATGAACCTGAATCTAAAGAGAAGGGATTAACTGATGAGGAGGAGGTTCCAGTGACTCGGGGGAAACAGAGAAGGGAGTAAATCTGTGACTGCAGAGGTGTGACTTCCAGGCGAAGCCAAGGCGCAGACGGAAAGGGAACCTAGATGACCTTTGAGTACCGACTAAATATCACCAGGTGATGTTAACCCTTTACTATTAGAGTATACAACTTAACCTTTCACTTTCCTTGCAGGTTGTCTATTACTATTAGAGTATACAACTTAACCTTTCACTTTCCTTGTAGGTTGTCTATATATATATATAATGTATTCTGTGAATGTGCATGTGGCATTTAAATAAAGTATTTAGCTTGTTGTACGTTAGCATGTGTTGTGTACTTTTGTATAGGAGGACAGTCTATTCTTTAGTCAGAGTTGCCTTGAGATGAACAGAGGTTAATCCTGGTCAGATAAGTGGTAACTGGATGAGGGGAAAAACAAGCCCCTCGAACTAAGAGAACAGGTTGTGCTCAACTAACAGTCTCTGTGTGATCTGATATATAAATAGTGGTCCCGATTATAATGCCCCAACATGTGCTGCGTGTTCTCGTATGAGAGGATAGCCTATTCTTCTAGTCGGTTGTCTTGATCTGAACAGATGTGAATCCTGGACAGGTAAGTAGTAACTGAATAAGGGAGAAGGGAGCTCCTCAAACCGGAGAACAGGTTGTGCTCAACTAGCGGTCTTTGTGTGATCGGATATGTGGTAATCCTAACTCCCCTGTCGTGTACTATAATTATAATAGGATAAGCTCGTGCTAAGGCTGCCGAATGGGTAGGAGATTCTGGGTCTAACAACGGCCGCGAGACTTTGAGTGTCGCTGCCGAATGGGTAGGAGGTTCTGGGTCTAACAAAGGCCGCGAGACTTTGAGTGTCGCTGCCGAATGGGTAGGAGATTCTGGGTCTAACAAAGGCCGCGAGACTTTGAGTGTCGCTGCCGAATGGGTAGGAGATTCTGGGTCTAACAAAGGCCGCGAGACTTTGAGTGTCGCTGCCGAATGGGTAGGAGGTTCTGGGTCTAACAAAGGCCGCGAGACTTTGAGTGTCGCTGCCGAATGGGTAGGAGGTTCTGGGTCTAACACAGGCCGCGAGACTTTGAGTGTCGCTGCCGAATGGGTAGGAGGTTCTGGGTCTAACACAGGCCGCGAGACTTTGAGTGTCGCTGCCGAATGGGTAGGAGATTCTGGGTCTAACAAAGGCCGCGAGACTTTGAGTGTCGCTGCCGAATGGGTAGGAGGTTCTGGGTCTAACAAAGGCCGCGAGACTTTGAGTGTCGCTGCCGAATGGGTAGGAGGTTCTGGGTCTAACACAGGCCGCGAGACTTTGAGTGTCGCTGCCGAATGGGTAGGAGGTTCTGGGTCTAACACAGGCCGCGAGACTTTGAGTGTCGCTGCCGAATGGGTAGGAGATTCTGGGTCTAACAAAGGCCGCGAGACTTTGAGTGTCGCTGCCGAATGGGTAGGAGGTTCTGGGTCTAACAAGGGCCGCAAGACTGTGGGTGTCACTGCCGAATGGGTAGGAGATTTTGGGTCTGAGATTGCGAGGCTGTGAGGCCTCCATATATAATTATAATAGGAATTCCCTGTCCTTAGGTGGTACGCATATATGTGGTTATTTAGGTGTAAAAAGGCCCTAGGGAGGGGGTAACGTTCTGCATTTGGGTTAGAAGGGCTCTGTAGAGCAGGTTCCACCCGATCTAAAAACCCAAGCAGAACACTAGTGCACACCCCCCCTCTCACCAGATCAATGCTATACCCTACGGGGAATTCATGAGAGACAGACATAATTGCAGTATGGAATCAGACTTTGAAACATATACAAAGGCAATGACTCACCGTTTTAAACAAAGAGGGTATGACAAACAGACCCTAGAAAAAGCCAAAATAAGGATAGATAAAATAAAGAGAGAAACTACCCTTAAAGACACTACCAATGAGAAAAAGAAAAGTGACAATCAAATCAGATTTGTCACAAACTATCATAATTTCTCGAGGGTATTGACTAAGAGTCTTAACAGACATTGGCAAATTCTGAGAGAAGACGTATCCCTGACAGGCACCATTCACAATAGACCAGAAATAACGTACAGGAGAGGAATGTGCCTCAGGAACCTCTTGAGCCCCAGCTACCCCAGACTTAAAACCAGAGACAATTGGTTGACGACACGCATGGTGGGTTTCTATGGGTGCGGACACTGCTCAGTATGCAAATGGACTAAGAATAAAACGGTGGATTTCACAGGCCCAGGCAACAAATGCTACAAAATTACATCCAACATTAATTGTAACACTAATTTTGTGGTCTACATAATTGAATGCCGCTGCAACCAGAAATATGTGGGGAGTACTATCCGACCACTAAGAGAAAGGATTGGGGAACACATGAGGGCGGTGAAACAAAATGACCTCAGGTACCCTATTGCGTCGCATATTGCAGAATGCCATGCGCAGGGACCACACAAAGACTTTTCCTTTTATGGAATAGAGCAAACTTTGAGGGATCCAAGGGGCGGTAACAGAGAACTGATGTTACGTAGAAATGGGGCCTCCTGGATTCTTAAACTGCGGACGACAGATGTTGGGATGAATGTTGATAATGAGATGCACTATTTCCTTGGCAAATAGAAAATACTGGGTGAGTGCTCGTATGTTAATACATTGTCTAAACTGACTTTGACCATGATGTGATCTGATGTTAATATAAGTACCTGTATGCATTTCCATTAATTCAAGTTAAACGACACATGCAGGAGATGTCAACATGAATTTCTTACATATCTGACGGGATGTAACGTATACAAATAATATCAACATATTATAACATCGTGATTTTAGATTAATATTTGGTATGAGGGAATTGAGTCACAAATTTTGATGTCACTTATACACAATAGTCACTATCTATTAACTCAAATCATTGCACAAATTCAGATACCAGCTAAATACAGTCCAGGCACGTGGGCAATCTTTTGTATTAGATAAGTGTATGCAGTTGACGATCAGTGTAATACAGAATTAACCACTAAGGGTGTTACTGTCCACTCCTTTTTTCATAGACACAGACTACGAGCCATCCGCCATTACAGACTAAATATCGCCACATTATTAATAGCTCTATGGCAATATGTTCGTTGAATTATTTACGGTGGTTAGTTTCCACCCACAATTTATGACTTTTATTTCTGGGACATTTACATTATGTCCGTTATGTCTTAATTTTTACAA
The DNA here is from genome assembly GCF_964204655.1 of Triturus cristatus. NCBI lineage: Eukaryota > Metazoa > Chordata > Amphibia > Caudata > Salamandridae > Triturus > Triturus cristatus. The sequence goes on along the minus strand of NC_140582.1, from coordinate 492,992,502 downwards.
TTCACCACAATCAGGTTTTTTATTTGGCTTATCACTCACGACACTTATAAATATCATTACATTTTCCACCTTCAAAGATGGGGGCCGCCTTATACTCAGACACACGTGACCACGCACGGGTCACGGGCTCACGTTTTTTCAAATTGATTTAGCAGGAGGCTCCTCTGCTCGCCGGCACTCGCATTTGGAGTCCGGTGTGAGGAGGTCATGTATGTGGATCGGCGGCTTAGTTCCTTTCGAATACAGGTATTCACAATCTCGATTCTTCCTGGTTTATGTCAAGCGGTATTGCCTGGCATTCCAGGTTTTCTTTTGATAACCCCCATCTTTTAAGACACTTATTTTGGCTTTTTCTAATTAACCAAGCCAGTGTTAATACTAAAAGGAGGTTTCTTCTTCGTTTTTTGTCTTTTCTGTTCTTTTATTAGATTGAAACTCTTCCCGTGAATTAAATTAAAAGTAACGAAGTTCGGACATACATCCAATACAGAATCTTCTCCTCACGCCACAGAATTAGTGTGGCTTGGAATTATCGCCCCACTACAAGTAGGTTTTAGTTTGCATATCATTGGGAATTGATCATTATTTTACGCACTAACCTGATATAGAGGTTTTGCTTGTTGACTTATATACTTTTTTATATATAGGTATATCTAATGTCTAATATATACCCGTTTGGTCTTTGTGTTTTTGTTCACTTTATAGATCTACATACACCGATGCTTTTCAGGTCAGTGAGATAAAGAAAATAGGTGGCCATTTGAACGTTTAACCCCTTCGCTGCCAGGCCTTTTCCCCCTCCTGTGCCAGGCCTTTTTTTGGCTATTTGGGGTAGTGCGCGCTTAGGCCCCTGTAACTTTTTGACCGCATTAGGTAGCCACGCCAAATTTGCGTCCTTTTCCTCCAACATCATGGGGATTCTAACGGTACTCAGGGTTTGTGGATTACCCTGGAGGGGTCACAGAAAAGAGGGCCAAAATACAGCAAAATTTTGTTTTTTTTAAAAAAAATTGGAAAAACGGGCTGCAAATGAAAGCATCTGGGTTTTTCCCTGCAAATGTTATCAAAAAAGGGTTTGTGGGGTTGAAATAACCATTTTCCCAGCTTTTCGGGGATACCTGACTTTTGTCAGAAACCCAACATTTTTTACACAGTTTTGGCATTTTTCTGGGACATAGCCTATTTTTGCTATTTTTTGTGCTTTTGACCTGCTTCCAGTTAATGGCAGAAATGGGTACAAAAGCAATAATGGATCCTGGAAAGCTATACATTTCCGGAAAGATGACAACATTCTGAATTCAGCAAGGGGTCATTTGTGTAGATCCATCAAGGTTTTTTTATAGAAACAAACAGTTAAATGTAGGGTAAATTGAAATTCTGTTGAAAAAAACAGCCTTTTGTGTCAACGTTTTCACCTGTAACTTCTTCTAATTATGACAGCTCTTTGAAAGCAATATACCGTTGCATCCGCTGGACATTACTGGTTGTGGGGATATATAGGACTTGTAGGTTCACCAAGAACCCGACGAACCCAGAGCCAAAAACTGAGTAGTAACTTGCAATGGTTTTTTATTATGTACCGGGTATATAGTAATTATTCTGTAAAAAAGTGTACATGGAAAAATCGGTATGAAAGACACCTATGTATTTCTGAAATGGGAACAAAATATAGAGTTTAGAAACAGTAGATATTTGCACATTTCTGAAATTGGGAATACTCATACTAGCATGAGAATTATCAATCATTTTTTAGAATGACTTCTTTTTTACACAATATCTTTCATTTGGAAAGCAGAAATGCATGGAAAGTCAATAGATAATAACAGTTCCTTTACAAATCTCAATTACCCTAAGTCTCCCGATAAAAATGGTACCTCACTTGTGTGGGTAGGCATAGTGCCCACGACAGGAAACGGCGCAAAACGCAACGTGGTAACAACTCAATATCGCAGTGAAAATTTACCCTTTTTTTGCAAAGTGCCTAGCTCTAGTTTTTGAACCCTAGCTCTGCGGGCACCTTGGGAAACCTAGCAAACCTATACATTTTTGAAAACTAGACACCCAGGGGAATCCAGGATGGGGTGACTTGATTGCCTCCCACCAGGGTCTGTTACCCAGAATCCCTTGCAAACCTAAAAAATTGTCAAAAAAACACATTTTCCCCACATTTCTGTCGTGGAAAGTTCCGGAATCTGCGTGGCTCCACAAATTTCCACCCACCCCGCGTTCCCCAAAGTCTTACGAGAAAAACGGTACCTCCCTTGTGTGGGTCGGCCTAGTGCCCGCGACAGGAAACGGCGCAAAACGCAACGTGGTCACACCTCAATTTCGCAGTGAAAAATGACCCTTTTTTGGCAAAATGACTAGCTGTAGTTTTTGAACCCTAGCTCTGCGGGCACCTTGGGAAACCTAGCAAACCTATACATTTTTGAAAACTAGACACCCAGGGGAATCCAGGATGGGGTGACTTGACTGCCTCCCACCAGGGTCTGTTACCCCGAATCCCTTGCAAACCTTAAAAATTGTCAAAAAAAACACATTTTCCCCACATTTCTGTGGTGGAAAGTTCCGGAATCTGCGTGGGTCCACAAATTTCCACCCACCCCGCGTTCCCCAAAGTCTTACGAGAAAAACGGTACCTCACTTGTGTGGGTCGGCCTAGTGCCCGCGACAGGAAACGGCGCAAAACGCAACCTGGTCACACCTCAATTTCGCAGTGAAAAATTACCCTTTTTTGGAAAAATGACTAGCTGTAGTTTTTGAACCCTACCTCTGCGGGCACCTTGGGAAACCTAACAAACCTATACATTTTTGAAAACTAGACACCCAGGGGAATCCAGGATGGGGTGACTTGACTGCCTCCCACCAGGGTCTGTTACCCAGAATCCCTTGCTAACCTAAAAAATTGTCCAAAAAAAACACATTTTCCACACATTTCTGTTGTGGAAAGTTCCGGAATCTGCGTGGATCCACAAATTTCCACCCTTCCCCGCGTTCCCCAAAGTCTTACGAGAAAAACGGTACCTCACTTGTGTGGGTCGGCCTAGTGCCCGCGACAGGAAACAGCGCAAAACGCAACCTGGTCACACCTCAATTTCGCAGTGAAAAATGACCCTTTTTTGGAAAAATGACTAGCTGTAGTTTTTGAACCCTAGCTCTGTGGGCACCTTGGGAAACCTAGCAAACCTATACATTTTAGCAAACCTATACATTTTTGAAAACTAGACACCCAGGGGAATCCAGGATGGGGTGACTTGATTGCCTCCCACCAGGGTCTGTTACCCAGAATCCCTTGCAAACCTAAAAAATTGTCAAAAAAAACACATTTTCCCCACATTTCTGTCGTGGAAAGTTCCGGAATCTGCGTGGATCCACAAATTTCCACCCACCCCGCGTTCCCCAAAGTCTTACGAGAAAAACAGTACCTCACTTCTGTGGGTCGGCCTAGTGCCCGCGACAGGAAACGGCGCAAAACGCAACCTGGTCACACCTCAATTTCGCAGTGAAAAATGACCCTTTTTTGGAAAAATGACTAGCTGTAGTTTTTGAACCCTACCTCTGCGGGCACCTTGGGAAACCTAGCAAACCTATACATTTTTGAAAACTAGACACCCAGGGGAATCCAGGATGGGGTGACTTGACTGCCTCCCACCAGGGTCTGTTACCCAGAATCCCTTGCAAACCTAAAAAATTGTCCAAAAAAACACATTTTCCCCACATTTCTGTCGTGGAAAGTTCCGGAATCTGCGTGGATCCATAAATTTCCACCTACCCCGCGTTCCCCAAAATCTTACGAGAAAAACGGTACCTCACTTGTGTGGGTCGGCCTAGTGCCCGCGACAGGAAACGGCGCAAAACGCAACCTGGTCACACCTCAATTTCGCAATGAAAAATGACCCTTTTTTGGAAAAATGACTAGCTGTAGTTTTTGAACCCTAGCTCTGCGGGTACCTTGGGAAACCTAGCAAACCTATACATTTTTGACAACTAGACACCCAGGGGAATCTAGGATGGGGTGACTTGACTGCCTCCCACCAGGGTCTGTTACCCAGAATCCCTTGCAAACCTAAAAAATTGTCAAAAAAAACACATTTTGCCCACATTTCTGTCGTGGAAAGTTCCGGAATCTGCGTGGGTCCACAAATTTCCACCCATCCCGCGTTCCCAAAGTCTTACGAGAAAAACGGTACCTTACTTGTGTGTGTTGGCCTAGTGCCCGCGACAGGAAACGGCGCAAAACATAGTGAGGTGACATAAAAATTGCCTATCTCAAAACCACCTGATTTTGCAAGGGGGGTCACTTGGGTTTTTGGCCCGGTGCACGGCGGCCATCTAGGGAAGCCTACCAAACCCATACATTTCTGAAAATTAGACACCCAGGGACTTCCAGGGAGGTATGGCTTGCGTGGATCCCCCAACGTTTCCTTACCCAGAATCCCCTGCAAACCTCAATTTCAGCTGAAAAAATCACTTTTTTCACACTTTTTTGTGTGGGAAAGTTGTGGCATCACCGGGCTCACTCAAATTTCTCACCTCCCAGCGTTCCCCTGGGTCTCCCAGTAAAAATGGTGCCTCACTTGTGTGGGAGGCCCAAGTACCCGCGACAGGCAAGGGCCCAAAACGTAGTGATGCGACATCAACATTGCCTATCTCAAAACCACCTGGTTATGCAAGGGGGGTCTCTTGGGTTTTTGGCCCGGTGCACGGCGGCCATCTAGGGAAACCTACCAAACCCATACATTTCTGAAAACTAGACACCCGGGGGCTTCCAGGGAGGTATGGCTTGCGTGGATCCCCCAACGTTTCCTTACCCAGAATCCCCTGCAAACCTCAATTTCAGCTGAAAAAATCACTTTTTTCACACTTTTTTGTGTGGGAAAGTTGTGGCATCACCGGGCTCACTCAAATTTCCCACCTCACAGCGTTCCCCTGGGTCTCCCGGTAAAAATAGTGCCTCACTTGTGTGGGAGGCCCAAGTACCCGCGACAGGCAAGGGCCCAAAACGTAGTGATGCGACATCAACATTGCCTATCTCAAAACCACCTGGTTTTGCAAGGGGGGTCTCTTGGGTTTTTGGCCCGGTGCACGGCAGCCATCTAGGGAAACCTACCAAACCCATACATTTCTGAAAACTAGACACCCGGGGGCTTCCAGGGAGGTATGGCTTGCGTGTATCCCCCAACGTTTCCTTACCCAGAATCCCCTGCAAACCTCAATTTTAGCTGAAAAAATCACTTTTTTCACACTTTTTTGTATGGGAAAGTTGTGGCATCACCGGGCTCACTCAAATTTCCCACCTCCCAGCGTTCCCCTGGGTCTCCTGCTAAAAATGGTGCCTCACTTGTGTGGGAGGCCCAAGTACCTGCGACAGGCAAGGGCCCAAAACGTAGTGATGCGACATCAACATTGCCTATCTCAAAACCACCTGGTTTTGCAAGGGGGGTCTCTTGGGTTTTTGGCCCGGTGCACGGCGGCCATCTAGGGAAACCTACCAAACCCATACATTTCTGAAAACTAGACACCCGGGGGCTTCCAGGGAGGTATGGCTTGCGTGGATCCCCCAACGTTTCCTTACCCAGAATCCCCTGCAAACCTCAATTTTAGCTGAAAAAATCACTTTTTTCACACTTTTTTGTGTGGGAAAGTTGTGGCATCACTGGGCTCACTCAAATTTCACACCTCCCAGCGTTCCCCTGGGTCTCCCGGTAAAAATGGTGCCTCACTTGTGTGGGAGCCCAAGTACCCGCGACAGGCAAGGGCCCAAAACATAGTGATGCGACATCAACATTGCCTATCTCAAAACCACCTGGTTTTGCAAGGGGGGGTCTCTTGGGTTTTTGGCCCGGTGCACGGCGGCCATCTAGGGAAACCTACCAAACCCATACATTTCTGAAAACTAGACACCAGGGGGCTTCCAGGGAGGTATGGCTTGCGTGGATCCCCCAACGTTTCCTTACCCAGAATCCCCTGCAAACCTCAATTTTAGCTGAAAAAAATCACTTTTTTGACACTTTTTTGTGTGGGAAAGTTGTGGCATCACCGGGCTCACTCAAATTTCACACCTCCCAGCGTTCCCCTGGGTCTCCCGGTAAAAATGGTGCCTCACTTGTGTGGGAGGCCCAAGTACCCGCGACAGGCAAGGGCCCAAAACATAGTGATGCGACATCAACATTGCCTATCTCAAAACCACCTGGTTTTGCAAGGTGGGTCTCTTGGGTTTTTGGCCCGGTGCACGGTGGCCATCTAGGGAAACCTACCAAACCCATACATTTCTGAAAACTAGACACCCGGGGGCTTCCAGGGAGATATGGCTTGCGTGGATCCCCCAACGTTTCCTTACCCAGAATCCCCTGCAAACCTCAATTTTAGCTGAATAAATCACTTTTTTCACACTTTTTTGTGTGGGAAAGTTGTGGCATCACCGGGCTCACTCAAATTTCACACCTCCCAGCGTTCCCCTGGGTCTCCCGGTAAAAATGGTGCCTCACTTGTGTGGGAGGCCCAAGTACCCGCGACAGGCAAGGGCCCAAAACGTAGTGATGCGACATCAACATTGCCTATCTCAAAACCACCTGGTTATGCAAGGGGGGTCTCTTGGGTTTTTGGCCCATTGCACGGCGGCCATCTAGGGAAACCTACCAAACCCATACATTTCTAAAAACTAGACACCCGGGGGCTTCCAGGGAGGTATGGCTTGCGTGGATCCCCCAACGTTTCCTTACCCAGAATCCCCTGCAAACCTCAATTTCAGCTGAAAAAATCACTTTTTTCACACTTTTTTGTGTGGGAAAGTTGTGGCATCACCGGGCTCACTCAAATTTCCCACCTCCCAGCGTTCCCCTGGGTCTCCCGGTAAAAATAGTGCCTCACTTGTGTGGGAGGCCCAAGTACCCGCGACAGGCAAGGGCCCAAAACGTAGTGAGGCGACATCAACATTGCCTATCTCAAAACCACCTGGTTTTGCAAGGGGGGTCTCTTGGGTTTTTGGCCCGGTGCACGGCAGCCATCTAGGGAAACCGACCAAACCCATACATTTCTGAAAACTAGACACCCGGGGGCTTCCAGGGAGGTATGGCTTGCGTGGATCCCCCAACGTTTCCTTACCCAGAATCCCCTGCAAACCTCAATTTTAGCTGAAAATATCACTTTTTTCACACTTTTTTGTGTGGGAAAGTTGTGGCATCACCGGGCTCACTCAAATTTCCCACCTCCCAGCGTTCCCCTGGGTCTCCTGCTAAAAATGGTGCCTCACTTGTGTGGGAGGCCCAAGTACCTGCGACAGGCAAGGGCCCAAAACTTAGTGATGCGACATCAACATTGCCTATCTCAAAACCACCTGGTTTTGCAAGGGGGGTCTCTTGGGTTTTTGGCCCGGTGCACGGCGGCCATCTAGGGAAACCTACCAAACCCATACATTTCTGAAAACTAGACACCCGGGGGCTTCCAGGGAGGTATGGCTTGCGTGGATCCCCCAACGTTTCCTTACCCAGAATCCCCTGCAAACCTCAATTTTAGCTGAAAAAATCACTTTTTTCACACTTTTTTGTGTGGGAAAGTTGTGGCATCACCGGGCTCACTCAAATTTCACACCTCCCAGCGTTCCCCTGGGTCTCCCGGTAAAAATGGTGCCTCACTTGTGTGGGAGGCCCAAGTACCCGCGACAGGCAAGGGCCCAAAACATAGTGATGCGACATCAACATTGCCTATCTCAAAACCACCTGGTTTTGCAAGGGGGGTCTCTTGGGTTTTTGGCCCGGTGCACGGCGGCCATCTAGGGAAACCTACCAAACCCATACATTTCTGAAAACTAGACACCCGGGGGCTTCCAGGGAGGTATGGCTTGCGTGGATCCCCCAACGTTTCCTTACCCAGAATCCCCTGCAAACCTCAATTTTAGCTGAAAAAAATCACTTTTTTGACACTTTTTTGTGTGGGAAAGTTGTGGCATCACCGGGCTCACTCAAATTTCACACCTCCCAGCGTTCCCCTGGGTCTCCCGGTAAAAATGGTGCCTCACTTGTGTGGGAGGCCCAAGTACCCGCGACAGGCAAGGGCCCAAAACATAGTGATGCGACATCAACATTGCCTATCTCGGGGGAGGAGCCAAGATGGCGACCGGGACGGCAGCGTAGGCTCCCGGCTCCGTGAACCTCCACATCCCGCACAGATATCTTGCATGTGATCCTCAGCCTGCGCTACATGCCCGTGTTGGTGATCGAGAGCGGCAACCGATCGTGTGATCCTGAAGCTTCCAGCGGCGGTACCGCCCGAGAAATGCTCATTTGAAGTTTGCGGCCTGTGCAGCCCTGGAGCCGGGACCTCGGGTGGACAACATGGCCGGGCGGCAGTTCAACAACAGCGGCCATTGGTGACCGGGTGGAGTCGGACTACCGAAGCGGCGCGAATATTGGTCTGAATCTCGCAGTGGTCGCTCCTATCACCGAGAGTAGCGTGACGGGTGCATACCAGGGGTGACGATTCCAGGGGTTTATCGGCGATCGCCTGGACCCTCGCCAGTGAACTGATCGGACGCGGCCTGTGGCTCGTCCCGATTTGCGCGGGCTGCTCCCGGTTTTCGCGGACACTGGCCCAGGGGGAGAACGACTGTTACCTGTGGCCGCACACTGTATACACATTTTGCCTGCCTCCGGACCTTTGTTTGCAGGGATATGGAACTTGCTGTGCCCGTGCCTGAGACCCGGTCCCCATCTGGGATGGCCCTGCCCTGCGGCCATCTTGATGGGATGGACTCTGTCATCCTGTACACTGGGACACAGCAAGATTGGGAGTGTGTGGCGCAAAGGAGCGTGGCGGAGCGAGCGCGGGGGACCGTGCTGGGGTACGGTGACCTTCTAGATGCTCTCTGAGCCCTTCATTCCACCCTGGTCCACGGCACCCGGGTATTGGGGAGGAAGCTGGATGGTATTGCGTCAGCGTCGGAAAAGTTGCGGTCTGCCTGTCCCCAGGTACATAAGGCTCTGTCTCACCTTCCACAGGAGGAAAGTACCGTGACCGCCTCTGTGAATAAGGGACGGATGGAAACTTTGGACACTGTGGCAGCGTGTGGTCGGCTGGCTGTGGGGTCGGTCTGTTCCGGAGGTTTTGGACTTGAGCAGACGGTGGTGACTTTGTCCCATGCACGGCCTCCAGCGACCCAGGCAATCTTCACGCAACGATCGCCTGCTCTGGCCGATTTCTCCTTCCTGGACCTTGTGTGCGGCGCGGGCCCTGGGGCAGTACTGGGAACGGTGATCTTCCATGACGATGACTGTGCTGATGTTTCGAAACGTCCTCCCCATATGTGTGTGTCCCTTCCTAGTCTTCTCTGGACGCTCCTCTTCCTTGTAACTTTGGACATGATGGTGGGTCGATGGGTATGCACTGGTGGATTCGCAAAGAGTGGCCAAGGATAAGGCTGATCCTTCCGATGTGGTCAATTAATAGGCGGGCGGGCTGGGGGGTTGTGTGCTTTCACGACGTAACTAATAGTGTAGCCAGTGCATAATGCTCCCCATTTCTCTTAGATATGGCCGAATTTTTGCTGTTTACTGTTTGCGCTGGGGAGGAATATATTGTGCGGGAGGGTGAAGCCGGGGGCATGGTTGAAGGCCCTCCTCCAGTTTATTATTACTCTCTCCCCTTTTCTGTTAGGGGGGGTTTCCTCTCTTTCCCCTTTTTCTCTGTTTCTTCTATATTTCGGGTCTGGTTCTGGGGCGACAGGCACGCTGCGGGGGGGGGGGCCGTAGTCATCTGCAGAGGTGCAGGGTGGGGGGGTGGGGGAGGGGCTTCTTTAGTCCTTTACTTTGTTTCTATGGCCTCCTTTTTCTTTTCTTATTCTTCTTTGTCTTTTTCTGGGGTCAGTGCGGTAGGTGTCCTTTGTGGCCAATCATTGTTTTTCATTTGTGCCTCATTTCAGTGGGGTTTTCTGGGTCCTAGGGCAGAAGACTGCAGGCGCAAACGGCTCGTGATATTCCTCCACATCCTGAACCTTTTGTTTCTGCGCCATTGACTTGATAGATTGCCATTTATTGTTGACGTTCATTATTCTGCCGGCCTTTTTTCGCTGCTGAGAACTTGATTGGCACCTGATCCTTCTATCCCTTATTGTAAAATGAAAACCTTTTATATCCTGGTTCCCCTCTTGGGCTATTCGGTGGACAAGAGAATACTAGCATGGAAAATCTGCTTCCCGAGGTGCTACATGTGATTAAAATCTGTTTGCTGTTATTTTCACTGCTTAGCGGCCGGCCCCGAGGGTTGTAGGCCCATACTTGTCTTTATTTGCAATGTCAATAAAGGTTTTCCAAAAAAAAAACACAAAAAAAAACATTGCCTATCTCAAAACCACCTGGTTTTGCAAGGGGGGTCTCTTGGGTTTTTGGCCCGGTGCACGGTGGCCATCTAGGGAAACCTACCAAACCCATACATTTCTGAAAACTAGACACCCGGGGGCTTCCAGGGAGGTATGGCTTGCGTGGATCCCCCAACGTTTCCTTACCCAGAATCCCCTGCAAACCTCAATTTCAGCTGAACAAATCACTTTTTTCACACTTTTTTGTGTGGGAAAGTTGTGGCATCACCGGGCTCACTCAAATTTCACACCTCCCAGCGTTCCCCTGGGTCTCCCGGTAAAAATAGTGCCTCACTTGTGTGGGAGGCCCAAGTACCCGCGACAGGCAAGGGCCCAAAACGTAGTGATGCGACATCAACATTGCCTATCTCAAAACCACCTGGTTTTGCAAGGGGGGTCTCTTGGGTTTTTGGCCCGGTGCACGGCAGCCATCTAGGGAAACCTACCAAACCCATACATTTCTGAAAACTAGACACCCGGGGGCTTCCAGGGAGGTATGGCTTGCGTGTATCCCCCAACGTTTCCTTACCCAGAATCCCCTGCAAACCTCAATTTTAGCTGAAAATATCACTTTTTTCACACTTTTTTGTATGGGAAAGTTGTGGCATCACCGGGCTCACTCAAATTTCCCACCTCCCAGCGTTCCCCTGGGTCTCCTGCTAAAAATGGTGCCTCACTTGTGTGGGAGGCCCAAGTACCTGCGACAGGCAAGGGCCCAAAACGTAGTGATGTGACATCAACATTGCCTATCTCAAAACCACCTGGTTTTGCAAGGGGGGTCTCTTGGGTTTTTGGCCCGGTGCACGGCGGCCATCTAGGGAAACCTACCAAACCCATACATTTCTGAAAACTAGACACCCGGGGGCTTCCAGGGAGGTATGGCTTGCGTGGATCCCCCAACGTTTCCTTACCCAGAATCCCCTGCAAACCTCAATTTTAGCTGAAAAAATCACTTTTTCACACTTTTTTGTGTGGGAAAGTTGTGGCATCACTGGGCTCACTCAAATTTCACACCTCCCAGCGTTCCCCTGGGTCTCCCGGTAAAAATGGTGCCTCACTTGTGTGGGAGCCCAAGTACCCGCGACAGGCAAGGGCCCAAAACATAGTGATGCGACATCAACATTGCCTATCTCAAAACCACCTGGTTTTGCAAGGGGGGTCTCTTGGGTTTTTGGCCCGGTGCACGGCGGCCATCTAGGGAAACCTACCAAACCCATACATTTCTGAAAACTAGACACCAGGGGGCTTCCAGGGAGGTATGGCTTGCGTGGATCCCCCAACGTTTCCTTACCCAGAATCCCCTGCAAACCTCAATTTTAGCTGACAAAAATCACTTTTTTGACACTTTTTTGTGTGGGAAAGTTGTGGCATCACCGGGCTCACTCAAATTTCACACCTCCCAGCGTTCCCCTGGGTCTCCCGGTAAAAATGGTGCCTCACTTGTGTGGGAGGCCCAAGTACCCGCGACAGGCAAGGGCCCAAAACATAGTGATGCGACATCAACATTGCCTATCTCAAAACCACCTGGTTTTGCAAGGTGGGTCTCTTGGGTTTTTGGCCCGGTGCACGGTGGCCATCTAGGGAAACCTACCAAACCCATACATTTCTGAAAACTAGACACCCGGGGGCTTCCAGGGAGATATGGCTTGCGTGGATCCCCCAACGTTTCCTTACCCAGAATCCCCTGCAAACCTCAATTTTAGCTGAATAAATCACTTTTTTCACACTTTTTTGTGTGGGAAAGTTGTGGCATCACCGGGCTCACTCAAATTTCACACCTCCCAGCGTTCCCCTGGGTCTCCCGGTAAAAATGGTGCCTCACTTGTGTGGGAGGCCCAAGTACCCGCGACAGGCAAGGGCCCAAAACGTAGTGATGCGACATCAACATTGCCTATCTCAAAACCACCTGGTTATGCAAGGGGGGTCTCTTGGGTTTTTGGCCCATTGCACGGCGGCCATCTAGGGAAACCTACCAAACCCATACATTTCTGAAAACTAGACACCCGGGGGCTTCCAGGGAGGTATGGCTTGCGTGGATCCCCCAACGTTTCCTTACCCAGAATCCCCTGCAAACCTCAATTTCAGCTGAAAAAATCACTTTTTTCACACTTTTTTGTGTGGGAAAGTTGTGGCATCACCGGGCTCACTCAAATTTCCCACCTCCCAGCGTTCCCCTGGGTCTCCCGGTAAAAATAGTGCCTCACTTGTGTGGGAGGCCCAAGTACCCGCGACAGGCAAGGGCCCAAAACGTAGTGAGGCGACATCAACATTGCCTATCTCAAAACCACCTGGTTTTGCAAGGGGGGTCTCTTGGGTTTTTGGCCCGGTGCACGGCAGCCATCTAGGGAAACCTACCAAACCCATACATTTCTGAAAACTAGACACCCGGGGGCTTCCAGGGAGGTATGGCTTGCGTGGATCCCCCAACGTTTCCTTACCCAGAATCCCCTGCAAACCTCAATTTTAGCTGAAAATATCACTTTTTTCACACTTTTTTGTGTGGGAAAGTTGTGGCATCACCGGGCTCACTCAAATTTCACACCTCCCAGCGTTCCCCTGGGTCTCCCGGTAAAAATGGTGCCTCACTTGTGTGGGAGGCCCAAGTACCCGCGACAGGCAAGGGCCCAAAACATAGTGATGCGACATCAACATTGCCTATCTCAAAACCACCTGGTTTTGCAAGGGGGGTCTCTTGGGTTTTTGGCCCGGTGCACGGCGGCCATCTAGGGAAACCTACCAAACCCATACATTTCTGAAAACTAGACACCCGGGGGCTTCCAGGGAGGTATGGCTTGCGTGGATCCCCCAACGTTTCCTTACCCAGAATCCCCTGCAAACCTCAATTTTAGCTGAAAAAAATCACTTTTTTGACACTTTTTTGTGTGGGAAAGTTGTGGCATCACCGGGCTCACTCAAATTTCACACCTCCCAGCGTTCCCCTGGGTCTCCCGGTAAAAATGGTGCCTCACTTGTGTGGGAGGCCCAAGTACCCGCGACAGGCAAGGGCCCAAAACATAGTGATGCGACATCAACATTGCCTATCTCAAAACCACCTGGTTTTGCAAGGGGGGTCTCTTGGGTTTTTGGCCCAGTGCACGGTGGCCATCTAGGGAAACCTACCAAACCCATACATTTCTGAAAACTAGACACCCGGGGGCTTCCAGGGAGGTATGGCTTGCGTGGATCCCCCAACGTTTCCTTACCCAGAATCCCCTGCAAACCTCAATTTTAGCTGAATAAATCACTTTTTTCACACTTTTTTGTGTGGGAAAGTTGTGGCATCACCGGGCTCACTCAAATTTCACACCTCCCAGCGTTCCCCTGGGTCTCCCGGTAAAAATAGTGCCTCACTTGTGTGGGAGGCCCAAGTACCCGCGACAGGCAAGGGCCCAAAACATAGTGATGCGACATCAACATTGCCTATCTCAAAACCACCTGGTTATGCAAGGGGGGTCTCTTGGGTTTTTTTGGCCCGGTGCACGGCGGCCATCTAGGGAAACCTACCAAACCCATACATTTCTGAAAACTAGACACCCGGGGGCTTCCAGGGAGGTATGGCTTGCGTGGATCCCCCAACGTTTCCTTACCCAGAATCCCCTGCAAACCTCAATTTCAGCTGAAAAAATCACTTTTTTCACACTTTTTTGTGTGGGAAAGTTGTGGCATCACCGGGCTCACTCAAATTTCCCACCTCCCAGCGTTCCCCTGGGTCTCCCGGTAAAAATAGTGCCTCACTTGTGTGGGAGGCCCAAGTACCCGCGACAGGCAAGGGCCCAAAACGTAGTGATGCGACATCAACATTGCCTATCTCAAAACCACCTGGTTTTGCAAGGGGGGTCTCTTGGGTTTTCGGCCCGGTGCACGGCAGCCATCTAGGGAAACCTACCAAACCCATACATTTCTGAAAACTAGACACCCGGGGGCTTCCAGGGAGGTATGGCTTGCGTGGATCCCCCAACGTTTCCTTACCCAGAATCCCCTGCAAACCTCAATTTTAGCTGAAAAAATCACTTTTTTCACACTTTTTTGTGTGGGAAAGTTGTGGCATCACCGGGCTCACTCAAATTTCCCACCTCCCAGCGTTCCCCTGGGTCTCCTGCTAAAAATGGTGCCTCACTTGTGTGGGAGGCCCAAGTACCTGCGACAGGCAAGGGCCCAAAACTTAGTGATGCGACATCAACATTGCCTATCTCAAAACCACCTGGTTTTGCAAGGGGGGTCTCTTGGGTTTTTGGCCCGGTGCACGGCGGCCATCTAGGGAAACCTACCAAACCCATACATTTCTGAAAACTAGACACCCGGGGGCTTCCAGGGAGGTATGGCTTGCGTGGATCCCCCAACGTTTCCTTACCCAGAATCCCCTGCAAACCTCAATTTTAGCTGAAAAAATCACTTTTGTCACACTTTTTTGTGTGGGAAAGTTGTGGCATCACCGGGCTCACTCAAATTTCACACCTCCCAGCGTTCCCCTGGGTCTCCCGGTAAAAATGGTGCCTCACTTGTGTGGGAGGCCCAAGTACCCGCGACAGGCAAGGGCCCAAAACATAGTGATGCGACATCAACATTGCCTATCTCAAAACCACCTGGTTTTGCAAGGTGGGTCTCTTGGGTTTTTGGCCCGGTGCACGGTGGCCATCTAGGGAAACCTACCAAACCCATACATTTCTGAAAACTAGACACCCGGGGGCTTCCAGGGAGGTATGGCTTGCGTGGATCCCCCAACGTTTCCTTACCCAGAATCCCCTGCAAACCTCAATTTTAGCTGAATAAATCACTTTTTTCACACTTTTTTGTGTGGGAAAGTTGTGGCATCACCGGGCTCACTCAAATTTCACACCTCCCAGCATTCCCCTGGGTCTCCCGGTAAAGATGGTGCCTCACTTGTGTGGGAGGCCCAAGTACCCGCGACAGGCAAGTGCCCAAAACGTAGTGATGCGACATCAACATTGCCTATCTCAAAACCACCTGGTTATGCAAGGGGGGTCTCTTGGGTTTTTGGCCCATTGCACGGCGGCCATCTAGGGAAACCTACCAAACCCATACATTTCTGAAAACTAGACACCCGGGGGCTTCCAGGGAGGTATGGCTTGCGTGGATCCCCCAACGTTTCCTTACCCAGAATCCCCTGCAAACCTCAATTTCAGCTGAAAAAATCACTTTTTTCACCACACTTTTTTGTGTGGGAAAGTTGTGGCATCACCGGGCTCACTCAAATTTCCCACCTCCCAGCGTTCCCCTGGGTCTCCCGGTAAAAATAGTGCCTCACTTGTGTGGGAGGCCCAAGTACCCGCGACAGGCAAGGGCCCAAAACGTAGTGAGGCGACATCAACATTGCCTATCTCAAAACCACCTGGTTTTGCAAGGGGGGTCTCTTGGGTTTTTGGCCCGGTGCACGGCAGCCATCTAGGGAAACCTACCAAACCCATACATTTCTAAAAACTAGACACCCGGGGGCTTCCAGGGAGGTATGGCTTGCGTGGATCCCCCAACGTTTCCTTACCCAGAATCCCCTGCAAACCTCAATTTTAGCTGAAAATATCACTTTTTTCACACTTTTTTGTGTGGGAAAGTTGTGGCATCACCGGGCTCACTCAAATTTCCCACCTCCCAGCGTTCCCCTGGGTCTCCTGCTAAAAATGGTGCCTCACTTGTGTGGGAGGCCCAAGTACCTGCGACAGGCAAGGGCCCAAAACGTAGTGATGCGACATCAACATTGCCTATCTCAAAACCACCTGGTTTTTGTGACGGTCATCGGCTGTAGCAGGCATGGGCCTGGCCGCACACACCCCCGCAAGCCCTCAGGCAGCTGTGGGAAACGAGGTAGGCAGTCCGAGACCCGAAGGGACTACAACTCCCAGGAGGCAACGGGGCAGGACTTACGTAACCTCAGCTCACGAGGGGGAACGGCCTACCCTATATAAGCACCGCCTCAGTGAGGAGACGGTGCTTGACAATCATTCATGGAAGCCGACGGCGAGGGAACACTTCCAGTTCCCCTCGCGTATCCTGAATCCTGTAATCCCGTCAAGCTGGAAACTCGCGGACGCTTGCCTTCCCGCTTGGAGTTTCCGTCCCGTTAAACCTGCCGGGCGCCCTCGCGCGCCATCCCTGACCCAGAGGATCCCGAGACCACAGATTTGGAGCTCCGAGGGCGGACGCTTTCCTTCCCGCCTCGGAGTGAGTTTTCTGCCTTAAGAGCGGACGCTTTCCTACCCGCCGGACGCCGTGGTGCGCCGTTCCTGACTCCGCGGATCCTGTGACTATACTGAGGAGCTCCGAGCGCGGACGCTTTCCTTCCCGCCTTGGAGTGAGTATGGTACCTTGAGGGCGGACGCTTTCCTACCCGCCTCAAGGTCGAAGATACGAGACCACGCCGTGACAGGTAACAAGTATCTCGTCACCCTGAAATATTATACATTATTCTCGCAGGGAATCATTTCCGAACCGCTGTCTGTGAGATTAACAGGCAGGCGGATTAACGTACAGATACTATTGTTTATGACTTGTATCCTAAGCAAGGGGGTGAACACAGTACCAAGGAAGGTACATCTACTCCTACCTAAACCTGTGAGTACCGGAAGGGTTAAGCGTGGGGGGAGCGGGGGTTGTATAGTGCAATACCGCTAACACTGATAGATGAACTAACCTCTGTCATTTGTCAATTGTGCAGGACGTTGTTAGGAGGTGCCTATACTGCTGCATTCCCCTGCTCGAGAGCAAGACCCTCAGCGCTACCACCTTAGTGCTTTCACTTCCCTGTTCTCGTGGGTGCTCTTTCCCAGAGTTGTGTCCATTACGCTGTGGGGAAGTGTGCCCTGGAGAATAGGGGGGCCTTTCTGCTTGAAGTCGTCCCCGCTGGCTGCTGAGTAAGGTTAGTGGCTTGTTCTTCTCTATCTTGTGCCACTGACATCCCCGACAGATTGTCAAGCCCAAGTTAGACGACTAGCCTGGACGATGGACACCAATGTGATTTTATCTTCCCTACTGGATAGCCTCACAGCTCTCCAGCAGGAGGTTCAGACCTCCCGATTTGAAAATCAGGACTTAAGAAGGGAAATGGGTACCCTACGCAGAGAGGTGGCGGGATTGTCCCGAAAGGGTACAGGTGCGGGATCATATATCAGAGAAGCTACTTTACCACCTCCGGGACACACGGCATCTGCCCCTGATACTGCCAACCCCCTAGTAGGTGGGTTCTTTCCCGTCCCTCCAGTCCCTGCCATGGCTACTGATTCCGCCCCTACGGTTCATGTCATTCAAAACACAGGTATCCCTCTGGCACCACCCGAGCGTTTCTACGGAGACCCGAAGAAATTCGAGACATTTCTAAATCAATGCAGACTCCATTTCTTATGCAAGCCCGTAGTCTTCCAGACAGATGCAGCAAAAACCGCGTTCATGATGTCTTATATGGGGGGGAACGCTGCCAGTTGGACCATACCTCTGATGGAGAGAAATGACCCCATGCTGCATGCCTTTCCTGACTTTTGTACCGCCATGAGGAAATTGTTTGACCGAAAGTCGCACATGCTTACTCTGGACCGAGAACTACTAACCATTCAGCAAGGATCTCAAGATCTGCTGACCTACATAACCACCTTTAACCGGTTAGTGGTAGAAACCGACTGGCCCCAGGAGAAAAGAACATCATTGTTTTACCAAGGGTTGAGAGGGGAGTTGAAAGACGTTCTCGCTCAAGTGGTGCAGTTGCCGCAAACCTGTGAGGAACTGATAGATCTTACAGTGCAACTAGACCATCGCCTGTTGGACAGAAAGGGAGACAAGGGCAGAGGAGAAGCTAGAGGATGGTTCCCCAAACCTAAACAAACCATAGACGAACACCCCAAGACAATGAAGGGAACAGAGCCCATGCAACTCGGGGGTATCCGAGGTCCCCTCACCAGTGAAGAAAAAGAAAAACGTCGTAAAATGAAGCTGTGCCTATATTGCGGGAAAGGAGGGCATTTCATTAGGGAATGCAGAGCCAGAGCCCAACTCCCAGAACGTGGGGTCACCACACGGACACAAGCTGTGGTGGGAACCCAAGAAGCGACGGAAAACTGAGTAGCCCGAACCAGAAAGAGATCGATGGGTCGGGCGGTCAACATACACAGGTCTCTAATGTCATCGCCAACACGCTACAACCGGCGGTGGCTCATTTATGTATAGGAGTGGAGTTGTGGGTGACTCAAAACAAACCCCTGGACACAGCAGCACTGTTGGATTCGGGTGCTATCGGGAATTATATGGACCTGGGTTATGCCTCCACCATCGGTGTTCAGAGGGAAAAGAAGAGAAAACCTGAGTATGTGCACGCGGTGGATGGATCCGCCTTAACCTCAGGACCCGTAACCTCACATACACTTCCGTTATTAATGAGAGTCAACACCGAGCACTATGAGTATATACTATTCGATCTCATCGATGCACCACAATTTAGACTCATCCTTGGCATGCCGTGGCTTACGCTCCACGATCCGGTTATCAGCTGGGCAACACGTACAGTGACTTTGACCTCCCAGTATTGCCAACAGACGTGCTATCAACAGACAACACCTTCCATAAAGCCCATGGGCACGCAAGCCAGTCTCTTGGCGGTTGCATGTGCACAAGAAAACCGCAGCAGTAACAGCATCTTACCTGAAGAGTACGAAGAGTACAGATCTCTATTCGATAAACAAAAAGCCACGCGGCTTCCTCCGCATCGTGAGTACGATTGCTGTATCGAATTAACACCTGGAGCCAACATCCCCTGCAGTAGGGTTTACGCTTTGACGGAAACCGAGACCTTGTACCTAAAGAATTATATTGAAGAAAACCTGGCTTCCGGATTTATCGCTCCCTCCTCGTCACCAGCGTCGTCCCCTCTTTTCTTCATACCGAAGAAAGATTGTGACGAGCTCCGACCCTGCATTGACTATCGAGCGATAAACAGTATCACCGTAAAAAATAGGTATCCCCTACCATTGATACCCGTTCTTCTGGACCAACTTAAAGGAGCCCGTTACTTCACGAAATTAGACCTCAGAGGAGCATATCATCTGGTACGGGTCAAAAGCGGGGATGAGTGGAAGACCGCATTCCGGACTAAATTCGGACTTTTTGAGTACCGAGTGATGCCCTTTGGGCTATGCAACGCCCCTGCGGCATTCCAATACTTCATGGATGAGGTACTAAGGGGGTTGCTTGACACTACCTGCGTAGTGTATATAGACGATATCCTCATCTATTCTTCCTGTCCCCAAGAACATGTCAAGCACGTCAAAGAGGTCCTAAGTAGACTCCAACAACATAATCTATATGCAAAACTGGAGAAGTGTCTCTTAAATGTCCAGGAGGTAGCATTTTTGGGATACATAATCACCGCTCAGGGATTTCAGATGGAAACCGGAAAGATCGAGGCAATCACTCATTGGAAAACCCCGCAACATGTGAAATCCATCCAGAGTTTCTTAGGTTTCGCAAACTATTATAGGAGGTTTATCAAGGACTTTTCAAAGATAATACATCCCATCTCCTCTCTATTAAGAAAAGGCGTTCCGTTTGTGTGGGGAGAAGAAGCCGAAAGTGCCTTCCAGTTGTTAAAATCCAAATTTACACGAGCTCCCATCCTTCGACACCCGGACACCCACCTCCCTTTTATAGTGGAAACAGATGCCTCACAGTACGCCTTGGGAGGAGTACTGTCACAAAGACATCAAACAACAGGACAAATACACCCCGTGGCATACTTCTCCAAGAAACTTACACCCAGTGAAATAAATTACTCAGTAACTGATAAAGAACTGCTGGCCATAAAAAGGGCATGCGAAGAATGGAGACACTATCTTATGGGAGCCCAACATACTGTTGAGATTTACACGGATCATCGCAATCTCCTATTTCTAAAAACGGCTAAGGCCCTTACACCGCGCCAATTACGATGGACCCTTTTCTTCGCAGAATACGACTTCGTAATCAAGTACCGCCCGGGACCCCAGAATGGGAAAGCTGATGCACTCTCCCGAAGTCTGACCGCAGAAGAGGAACCACCGACAGACAGTCCGTTTATTCTTGAAGAAACGGTGTTTCATGACAAATCCATAGCTCTCATAACCTCACGAGACTTCGTGGCAGAAGTCAAGACCGCCACAGAAGGGATGGACGTGCAAACCTGGCTAGATGAGGACCCTGACCATAGAACCTTGGAGAATGGGTTGGCATACCATTTCCAAGCACTGTACGTGCCCCTCCCTGACCTGCAAGCCCAAGTCCTGAGATGGGCCCACGATTCTTTCTTAGGAGGGCACTTGGGGATTCACAAAACGACGGCCTGCGTCGAACGTTCGTTCTGGTGGCCATCAGTGAAAGAAGACGTCCGTAACTACGTAACAAGTTGTAGTGTATGTGCACAAGGGAAAGCTAAACACTCCAAACCCACAGGACTACTCAGGCCAATACCTATCCCTCCTAGACCTTGGCATACAGTGTCCATGGATTTTATAGTAGAGATGCCCCCCTATCAGGAATACACAACAATCCTGGTAATAGTGGATCACTTAACGAAAATGGGTCACTTTATACCAGTGAAAGGGCTTCCCTCATCCACAGAACTAGCCCAGCTAGTCTTACAACACGTAGTGAGAGCCCATGGAATACCCAGTGTTTTTATTACGGACCGGGGAACACAGTTCACCTCCCACTTCTGGAAGGCCTTATGCAAGGCAATGGGGATCGACGCTCGCCTATCATCCAGCTACCACCCACAAACGGATGGAAAAACCGAAAGACTGAACCAGACGTTGGAGCAGTACCTACGATGCTTTGCTATCCAGAACACCACGGATTGGGTCACGTTGTTGTGGATGGCAGAGTTCGTCTATAATAACGCGGACCATGCTACCTTGGGATGCTCCCCCTTCTTTTGTCTAAACGGACACCATCCTAACATGCTTCCTTTTGAGTGGCCTGTAGAAACTAAACTTCCAAGCATACAGGAGCATCATGCTCATCTTAGGGCGGTCCTATTGGATGCAAAACAACACCTGATGACAGCCCAGGCAGCACAAAAAAGGTACGCTGATGAGAAAAGAACCAAAGAACCCGATTATCAGGTTGGAGACAAAGTATGGCTAGCCACAAAACATTTACACCTCAAGGGGGCGGGAAAATTGAAACCCAGGTACATCGGTCCCTACAGTATCGAGAGGATTATCAACCCCGTCACCATGAAGCTGACCTTACCCCCAGCATGGCGCATACACCCCGTATTCCACGTATCCCTGCTCCAACCATGCCCAGCGTACATGAGATTACCTGATCGGCCCCTTCCCATAGATGTAGAAGGTCAGGAGGAATATGAGGTCCAGCAACTGTTAGATTCTAGACTGGTCAGGGGAAGGGTTCAGTACTTAGTTGAATGGAAAGGGTATGGAGTGGAAGATAGAACCTGGGAACCATTGCAAAATCTCCACTGCCCCGAACTCTTGGACCTCTTTCATAGGAACAATCCGGGGAAGCCCGGCCAACCGCCGAGACGACGGTCCTTACGGGGGGCTCTGTGACGGTCATCGGCTGTAGCAGGCATGGGCCTGGCCGCACACACCCCCGCAAGCCCTCAGGCAGCTGTGGGAAACGAGGTAGGCAGTCCGAGACCCGAAGGGACTACAACTCCCAGGAGGCAACGGGGCAGGACTTACGTAACCTCAGCTCACGAGGGGGAACGGCCTACCCTATATAAGCACCGCCTCAGTGAGGAGACGGTGCTTGACAATCATTCATGGAAGCCGACGGCGAGGGAACACTTCCAGTTCCCCTCGCGTATCCTGAATCCTGTAATCCCGTCAAGCTGGAAACTCGCGGACGCTTGCCTTCCCGCTTGGAGTTTCTGTCCCGTTAAACCTGCCGGGCGCCCTCGCGCGCCATCCCTGACCCAGAGGAACCCGAGACCACAGATTTGGAGCTCCGAGGGCGGACGCTTTCCTTCCCGCCTCGGAGTGAGTCTTCTGCCTTAAGAGCGGACGCTTTCCTACCCGCCGGACGCCGTGGTGCGCCGTTCCTGACTCCGCGGATCCTGTGACTATACTGAGGAGCTCCAAGCGCGGACGCTTTCCTTCCCGCCTTGGAGTGAGTATGGTACCTTGAGGGCGGACGCTTTCCTACCCGCCTCAAGGTCGAAGATACGAGACCACGCCGTGACAGGTAACAAGTATCTCGTCACCCTGAAATATTATACATTATTCTCGCAGGGAATCATTTCCGAACCGCTGTCTGTGAGATTAACAGGCAGGCGGATTAACGTACAGATACTATTGTTTATGACTTGTATCCTAAGCAAGGGGGTGAACACAGTACCAAGGAAGGTACATCTACTCCTACCTAAACCTGTGAGTACCGGAAGGGTTAAGCGTGGGGGGAGCGGGGGTTGTATAGTGCAATACCGCTAACACTGATAGATGAACTAACCTCTGTCATTTGTCAATTGTGCAGGACGTTGTTAGGAGGTGCCTATACTGCTGCATTCCCCTGCTCGAGAGCAAGACCCTCAGCGCTACCACCTTAGTGCTTTCACTTCCCTGTTCTCGTGGGTGCTCTTTCCCAGAGTTGTGTCCATTACGCTGTGGGGAAGTGTGCCCTGGAGAATAGGGGGGCCTTTCTGCTTGAAGTCGTCCCCGCTGGCTGCTGAGTAAGGTTAGTGGCTTGTTCTTCTCTATCTTGTGCCACTGACATCCCCGACAGTTTTGCAAGGGGGGTCTCTTGGGTTTTTGGCCCGGTGCACGGCGGCCATCTAGGGAAACCTACCAAACCCATACATTTCTGAAAACTAGACACCCGGGGGCGTCCAGGGAGGTATGGCTTGCGTGGATCCCCCAACGTTTCCTTACCCAGAATCCCCTGCAAACCTCAATTTTTGCTGAAAAAATCACTTTTTTCACACTTTTTTGTGTGGGAAAGTTGTGGCATCACCGGGCTCACTCAAATTTCACACCTCCCAGCGTTCCCCTGGGTCTCCCGGTAAAAATGGTGCCTCACTTGTGTGGGAGGCCCAAGTACCCGCGACAGGCAAGGGCCCAAAACATAGTGATGCGACATCAACATTGCCTATCTCAAAACCACCTGGTTTTGCAAGGGGGGTCTCTTGGGTTTTTGGCCCGGTGCACGGCGGCCATCTAGGGAAACCTACCAAACCCATACATTTCTGAAAACTAGACACCCGGGGGCTTCCAGGGAGGTATGGCTTGCGTGGATCCCCCAACGTTTCCTTACCCAGAATCCCCTGCAAACCTCAATTTTAGCTGAAAAAAATCACTTTTTTGACACTTTTTTGTGTGGGAAAGTTGTGGCATCACCGGGCTCACTCAAATTTCACACCTCCCAGCGTTCCCCTGGGTCTCCCGGTAAAAATGGTGCCTCACTTGTGTGGGAGGCCCAAGTACCCGCGACAGGCAAGGGCCCAAAACGTAGTGATGCGACATCAACATTGCCTATCTCAAAACCACCTGGTTATGCAAGGGGGGTCTCTTGGGTTTTGGCCCGGTGCACGGCGGCCATCTAGGGAAACCTACCAAACCCATACATTTCTGAAAACTAGACACCCGGGGGCTTCCAGGGAGGTATGGCTTGCGTGGATCCCCTAACGTTTCCTTACCCAGAATCCCCTGCAAACCTCAATTTAAGCTGAAAAAATCACTTTTTTCACACTTTTTTGTGTGGGAAAGTTGTGGCATCACCGGGCTCACTCAAATTTCCCACCTCCCAGCGTTCCCCTGGGTCTCCTTCTAAAAATGGTGCCTCACTTGTGTGGGAGGCCCAAGTACCTGCGACAGGCAAGGGCCCAAAACTTAGTGATGCGACATCAACATTGCCTATCTCAAAACCACCTGGTTTTGCAAGGGGGGTCTCTTGGGTTTTTGGCCCGGTGCACGGCGGCCATCTAGGGAAACCTACCAAACCCATACATTTCTGAAAACTAGACACCCGGGGGCTTCCAGGGAGGTATGGCTTGCGTGGATCCCCCAACGTTTCCTTACCCAGAATCCCCTGCAAACCTCAATTTTAGCTGAAAAAATCACTTTTTTCACACTTTTTTGTGTGGGAAAGTTGTGGCATCACCGGGCTCACTCAAATTTCCCACCTCCCAGCCTTCCCCTGGGTCTCCCGGTAAAAATGGTGCCTCACTTGTGTGGGAGGCCCAAGTACCCGCGACAGGCAAGGGCCCAAAACGTAGTGATGCGACATCAACATTGCCTATCTCAAAACCACCTGGTTTTGCAAAGGGGGTTCTCTTGGGTTTTTGGCCTGGTGCACGGCAGCCATCTAGGGAAACCTACCAAACCCATACATTTCTGAAAACTAGACACCCGGGGGCTTCCAGGGAGGTCTGGCTTGCGTGGATCCCCCAACGTTTCCTTACCCAGAATCCCCTGCAAACCTCAATTTTAGCTGAAAAAAATCACCTTTTTCACACTTTTTTGTGTGGGAAAGTTGTGGCATCACCGGGCTCACTCAAATTTCCCACCTCCCAGCGTTCCCCTGGGTCTCCTTCTAAAAATGGTGCCTCACTTGTGTGGGAGGCCCAAGTACCTGCGACAGGCAAGGGCCCAAAACTTAGTGATGCGACATCAACATTGCCTATCTCAAAACCACCTGGTTTTGCAAGGGGGGTCTCTTGGGTTTTTGGCCCGGTGCACGGCGGCCATCTAGGGAAACCTACCAAACCCATACATTTCTGAAAACTAGACACCCGGGGGCTTCCAGGGAGGTATGGCTTGCGTGGATCCCCCAACGTTTCCTTACCCATAATCCCCTGCAAACCTCAATTTTAGCTGAAAAAAATCACTTTTTTCACACTTTTTTGTGTGGGAAAGTTGTGGCATCACCGGGCTCACTCAAATTTCCCACCTCCCAGCGTTCCCCTGGGTCTCCCGGTAAAAATGGTGCCTCACTTGTGTGGGAGGCCCAAGTACCCGCGACAGGCAAGGGCCCAAAACGTAGTGATGCGACATCAACATTGCCTATCTCAAAACCACCTGGTTATGCAAGGGGGGTCTCTTGGGTTTTTGGCCCGGTGCACAGCGGCCATCTAGGGAAACCTACCAAACC
Source organism: Triturus cristatus (assembly GCF_964204655.1). Taxonomy (NCBI): domain Eukaryota; kingdom Metazoa; phylum Chordata; class Amphibia; order Caudata; family Salamandridae; genus Triturus; species Triturus cristatus. Next base: position 492,967,070 of record NC_140582.1, on the reverse strand, counting down.
CATACATTTCTGAAAACTAGACACCCGGGGGCTTCCAGGGAGGTATGGCTTGCGTGGATCCCCCAACGTTTCCTTACCCAGAATCCCCTGCAAACCTCAATTTGAGCTGAAAAAATCACTTTTTTCACACTTTTTTGTGTGGGAAAGTTGTGGCATCACCGGGCTCACTCAAATTTCCCACCTCCCAGCGTTCCCCCGGGTCTCCCGGTAAAAATAGTGCCTCACTTGTGTGGGAGGCCCAAGTACCCGCGACAGGCAAGGGCCCAAAACGTAGTGATGCGACATCAACATTGCCTATCTCAAAACCACCTGGTTTTGCAAGGGGGGTCTCTTGGGTTTTTGGCCCGGTGCACGGCAGCCATCTAGGGAAACCTACCAAACCCATACATTTCTGAAAACTAGACACCCGGGGGCTTCCAGGGAGGTATGGCTTGCGTGGATCCCCCAACGTTTCCTTACCCAGAATCCCCTGCAAACCTCAATTTTAGCTGAAAAAATCACTTTTTTCACACTTTTTTGTGTGAGAAAGTTGTGGCATCACCGGGCTCACTCAAATTTCCCACCTCCCAGCGTTCCCCTGGGTCTCCTGCTAAAAATGGTGCCTCACTTGTGTGGGAGGCCCAAGTACCTGCGACAGGCAAGGGCCCAAAACGTAGTGATGCGACATCAACATTGCCTATCTCAAAACCACCTGGTTTTGCAAGGGGGGTCTCTTGGGTTTTTGGCCCGGTGCACGGCGGCCATCTAGGGAAACCTACCAAACCCATACATTTCTGAAAACTAGACACCCGGGGGCTTCCAGGGAGGTATGGCTTGCGTGGATCCCCCAACGTTTCCTTACCCAGAATCCCCTGCAAACCTCAATTTTAGCTGAAAAAATCACTTTTTTCACACTCTTTTGTGTGGGAAAGTTGTGACATCACCGGGCTCACTCAAATTTCCCACCTCCCAGCGTTCCCCTGGGTCTCCCGGTAAAAATGGTGCCTCACTTGTGTGGGAGGCCCAAGTACCCGCGACAGGCAAGGGCCCAAAACGTAGTGATGCGACATCAACATTGCCTATCTCAAAACCACCTGGTTTTGCAAAGGGGGTTCTCTTGGGTTTTTGGCCTGCTGCACGGCAGCCATCTAGGGAAACCTACCAAACCCATACATTTCTGAAAACTAGACACCCGGGGGCTTCCAGGGAGGTCTGGCTTGCGTGGATCCCCCAACGTTTCCTTACCCAGAATCCCCTGCAAACCTCAATTTTAGCTGAAAAAAATCACCTTTTTCACACTTTTTTGTGTGGGAAAGTTGTGGCATCACCGGGCTCACTCAAATTTCCCACCTCCCAGCGTTCCCCTGGGTCTCCTTCTAAAAATGGTGCCTCACTTGTGTGGGAGGCCCAAGTACCTGCGACAGGCAAGGGCCCAAAACTTAGTGATGCGACATCAACATTGCCTATCTCAAAACCACCTGGTTTTGCAAGGGGGGTCTCTTGGGTTTTTGGCCCGGTGCACGGCGGCCATCTAGGGAAACCTACCAAACCCATACATTTCTGAAAACTAGACACCCGGGGGCTTCCAGGGAGGTATGGCTTGCGTGGATCCCCCAACGTTTCCTTACCCAGAATCCCCTGCAAACCTCAATTTTAGCTGAAAAAATCACTTTTTTCACACTTTTTTGTGTGGGAAAGTTGTGGCATCACCGGGCTCACTCAAATTTCCCACCTCCCAGCGTTCCCCTGGGTCTCCCGGTAAAAATGGTGCCTCACTTGTGTGGGAGGCCCAAGTACCCGCGACAGGCAAGGGCCCAAAACGTAGTGATGCGACATCAACATTGCCTATCTCAAAACCACCTGGTTTTGCAAGGGGGGTCTCTTGGGTTTTTGGCCCGGTGCACGGCGGCCATCTAGTGAAACCTACCAAACCCATACATTTCTGAAAACTAGACACCCGGGGGCTTCCAGGGAGGTATGGCTTGCGTGGATCCCCCAACGTTTCCTTACCCATAATCCCCTGCAAACCTCAATTTTAGCTGAAAAAATCACTTTTTTCACACTTTTTTGTGTGGGAAAGTTGTGGCATCACCGGGCTCACTCAAATTTCCCACCTCCCAGCGTTCCCCTGGGTCTCCCGGTAAAAATGGTGCCTCACTTGTGTGGGAGGCCCAAGTACCCGCGACAGGCAAGGGCCCAAAACGTAGTGATGCGACATCAACATTGCCTATCTCAAAACCACCTGGTTATGCAAGGGGGGTCTCTTGGGTTTTTGGCCCGGTGCACGGCGGCCATCTAGGGAAACCTACCAAACCAATACATTTCTGAAAACTAGACACCCGGGGGCTTCCAGGGAGGTATGGCTTGCGTGGATCCCCCAACGTTTCCTTACCCAGAATCCCCTGCAAACCTCAATTTGAGCTGAAAAAATCCCTTTTTTCACACTTTTTTGTGTGGGAAAGTTGTGGCATCACCGGGCTCACTCAAATTTCCCACCTCCCAGCGTTCCCCCGGGTCTCCCGGTAAAAATAGTGCCTCACTTGTGTGGGAGGCCCAAGTACCCGCGACAGGCAAGGGCCCAAAACGTAGTGATGCGACATCAACATTGCCTATCTCAAAACCACCTGGTTTTGCAAGGGGGGTCTCTTGGGTTTTTGGCCCGGTGCACGGCAGCCATCTAGGGAAACCTACCAAACCCATACATTTCTGAAAACTAGACACCCGGGGGCTTCCAGGGAGGTATGGCTTGCGTGGATCCCCCAACGTTTCCTTACCCAGAATCCCCTGCAAACCTCAATTTTAGCTGAAAAAATCACTTTTTTCACACTTTTTTGTGTGAGAAAGTTGTGGCATCACCGGGCTCACTCAAATTTCCCACCTCCCAGCGTTCCCCTGGGTCTCCTGCTAAAAATGGTGCCTCACTTGTGTGGGAGGCCCAAGTACCTGCGACAGGCAAGGGCCCAAAACGTAGTGATGCGACATCAACATTGCCTATCTCAAAACCACCTGGTTTTGCAAGGGGGGTCTCTTGGGTTTTTGGCCCGGTGCACGGCGGCCATCTAGGGAAACCTACCAAACCCATACATTTCTGAAAACTAGACACCCGGGGGCTTCCAGGGAGGTATGGCTTGCGTGGATCCCCCAACGTTTCCTTACCCAGAATCCCCTGCAAACCTCAATTTTAGCTGAAAAACTCACTTTTTTCACACTCTTTTGTGTGGGAAAGTTGTGACATCACCGGGCTCACTCAAATTTCACACCTCCCAGCGTTCCCCTGGGTCTCCCGGTAAAAATGGTGCCTCACTTGTGTGGGAGGCCCAAGTACCCGTGACAGGCAAGGGCCCAAAACATAGTGATGCGACATCAACATTGCCTATCTCAAAACCACCTGGTTTTGCAAGGGGGGTCTCTTGGGTTTTTGGCCCGGTGCACGGCGGCCTTCTAGGGAAACCTACCAAACCCATACATTTCTGAAAACTAGACACCCGGGGGCTTCCAGGGAGGTATGGCTTGCGTGGATCCCCCAACGTTTCCTTACCCAGAATCCCCTGCAAACCTCAATTTTAGCTGAAAAAAATCACTTTTTTGACACTTTTTTGTGTGGGAAAGTTGTGGCATCACCGGGCTCACTCAAATTTCACACCTCCCAGCGTTCCCCTGGGTCTCCCGGTAAAAATGGTGCCTCACTTGTGTGGGAGGCCCAAGTACCCGCGACAGGCAAGGGCCCAAAACGTAGTGATGCGACATCAACATTGCCTATCTCGGGAAGGAGCCTAGCGCGTGATCAAGATGGCCGCGTGAGCCCGGAGCTCCTGAGACCCGCGCTCCCTCCGGCAAATATCCTGTGACGAATCCTGTCTTTCACACCCGGAATATTGAAGGCGAACCGTTGCTGAGGTGATTGTCGCTGTCCGGACTGAAATCGCCCACCGGACGCCGAAGTTGTGCCACACGGAAGGTCGCGGCCTGCTCCCCGGAAGATGCCCGGGGCTTGCGCTGGCACGGTGCCCGAACACTAATTGAACAACAGCGGCTGAGTGTGGGGCGAGCCATCGGAAGGACGGTGTCATCACTTTCACTTTCACTTTCCTGATTTCATCGCGCCCTGGCTTGGGAGTGCGCCGCGCCGGCCATTTGTCGCACTGTCTTCTCTGGATGGGCAAGGGTATTGCTCTCGGCTGCGGATCACGATGTCAACCAAATCGGAAGCCGAAAAACAGAAGCCCAAGAGCACCAGGCGGGGAGGGTACACCCAAACCAACAACATGGACCGTTATGCCCATCAGAAGGAGTCGCCGGGCGGCTCGGGTCGGCCACTGGAAGCCCTGAAGGACGGTCTACCCCCTGCTACGGAACCAACCCTCCAGGGCGTTATGGGTGCCATCGAGGGGATGCAGGCCTCTATCGGGCGGCAATTCGAGACCTTGGCACACAAAGTGGACACCATCTCGATCGACGTTAAGTTGATTCGGGCAGACCTGGGGAAAACCAATGAACGGGTTCAATCCCTGGACCTTAAAACTTCTGGCCTCCTGGGTGATGTCTCCGACCTGCAGCTGGAAGTCCGCAACTTGAGGTCCGCGAACGACCTCTTTGCCCGACGGTTGGAGGACTTTGAAGGCCGGGCACGGCGCAATAACGTGCGCATTATTGGGGTCCCGGAAAACTCGGAGGAACAGTCTGTTGACCTGTTCGTGGAGGACTTGGTGGTTAACCATCTGGCGCCCAAAGGCCTCAGTAAGTTCTTTACTGTTGAACGGGCCCACAGGGTCCCTGGTGGGAGGCCCAAGGTGGGGGCCCCTCCGAGACCGATTGTCGCAAGGATCTTTAATTTCAGGGACCGGGACGCCATTCTACAAGCATCAAGAGTGTCCGGCCCGACGGCCTTCCAGAACACCACTGTGAACTTTTACCCCGACTTTACTCAGGCGGTGCAGAAGCAGAGGCAGAGCTTCCTGGCGGTTAAGAGAAGGCTTAGAGGGATGGAATTGAAGTACGCCATGCTCTTCCCGGCCAGACTGCGCGTGGTGTATGAAGAGCGGACTTTCTTTTTTGATTCACCGGACATGGCTGGAGAATGGCTGGACACATTGCCCCAGCGACGGGCCGGCGGGGAGCATGCTGGTGGAGCAGAAGGTGGTGGTGTGGATCAGGAATGAGGACTCTGGTGCAAGATTATTTTGACTTTGCCCCGGACAGTGACTCGCAGTTTTTGGTTTCTCTGGGAGTGTAGTAACCCGGGGGTGGCGGGGGTATGAAGGGAGCTTTCTCCTCCTCTGGGTTTCTTTTTGTAGATTAGTCTTAGAATAGGGCGACAGGCACACTGCAAGTTGGGGGGGCTTTTCAAGCTTACGCAGGGGTGCAGGGTGGGGGGTGGACTGGGACTGTTGGGATGGTTGTTGTTGGTTTTTGTTTTGCAAGGCGTAGTGATGCAAGCTTCTGTAGCTCAAGTGCGGTTCTTCGGGGGGGGGTGGCGGTCTCCTTACATTTCGGGATGGGGGGTAGGGGCTTAAAGGTACTCAGTTGGAATGTTAATGGCTTAGGGGATCGCATTAAGCGAGGGATCGTTCTGCAATTCTTGAAGCGATGTTCCCCTGATATAGTTCTACTGCAAGAGACGCACTTGATAGGCAACATGTGCTACGCGCTCAACAGGAAGGGCTATAAATTTGTCGCGCACTCGGGGTTCTCCTCGGGCTCCAGAGGGGCTGGAATACTTGTCAGGGCCTCACTGCCGTTTGAGGTTGATTCCACCACTGTTGATGAGAGGGGGCGATTTGCGGCTGTGGCGGGGAGGTGGGAGGGCAGGACGCTGGTCCTGGTCTCTGTGTATGTCCCTCCTGGGCTGCAGCCCTCCACGTTTGAGGACCTGGGGAGGGCTCTGCTGGATCTTCCAGAAGGGATGTTGGTGGTGGGTGGAGATTTTAATGCGGTTGGCTCCGGATTGCTTGATAGACACCCACCTAGGAGCACTGGGGGGGCGCAGAAATGGCTTACGGATTTCGTGGATACTCTTGGTCTGGTTGACTGTTGGAGACTGCTGCATCCCACTCAGCGACAATACACCTTTCACTCAGGGGCGCACGGCAGTCTCTCCAGAATTGATTATGTACTTGCTTTGGCTGCACACGCCTCCTTTGTGTCTGAGGCTAGGCACATGGCTAGGGGTATTTCGGACCATTCGCCGGTGTGGATCTGTATGGATGTTGGTCGAGAGATGGGAGGTAGGGTGGCCCCGATTAACCCCTGGTATCTCCGTGACCCTAGGACTCGTAGCGCTGTACTGAAGGCGGTCGATCGCTACTTCCAGGAAAACCTAGGCTCGGTCGCGTCTGCGGTGTCCTTGTGGGAAGCGTTCAAAACTGTGCTGAGGGGAGAGGCCCTTTCCTTGATAACGGCGGCCAAGCGTCGGAGGGATGCAGAGGTTGTACAGCTCGAGGCGGAGATAGCGGCTCTAGAGTTGGCCTTGGAGGGGGAAGTTCTGGCAACAACGCTGCACAAATTGAGCCTTAAGCAGTCGGAGTATAAGGCCCTGGTGACGGACGTGGCCAAAGCCCTGAGTAGGGAGCAGCAGGGGCGACTGTACGATGTTGGGGACAAGGCCGGGAAATTAATAGCGTGGCTGGATAAAAAAGAGCGGGCTAACCGTGTTGTGCCAGAACTTGTTACAGAGGGTGGCGTTAGTGTTACTGAGCCGGATGGCATAGTTCAGTGCTTCGCGGATTATTTCCGTACGGTCTACACCTCGGTATCGGACAGGCCGGTTGAGGACTCGTGTGAGCTTCTGCGCGATCTGGCTCTGCCTTGCCTCTCTGATATAGACAGGGACGATTTGGATGGTGACATCACAGCTGACGAAGTCGCGGGTGCTATCCGTTCACTGCGCCCGGGCAAGGCCTCGGGCCCGAACGGTCTGCCAATTGAGTTCTATAAACTCCGTCCGGACAAGATTGCTCCGCATCTGCGAGCTATGTTTGTGGAGGCGCGAGAAATGGGATGCCTTCCCTTTGACCAACGTCTGGCGACAATTGTGGTCATACACAAAGACGGCAAGCCCAGGAATAAATGCAGCTCCTATAGGCCGATTTCGCTACTTAATGCCGAGCCGAAAATCCTTGATAAAATACTGGCCAACCGCTTGATTAGGGTGATTGGGGACCTGATCCACCCGGACCAATCCGGTTTCATCCCGCATCGTAACACTGCGTTGAACCTTCGGCGCATCCACGGCGTGCTCGCGCGGACGGGGACGCTGCAGGAGTCGACCGTTGTGGCTGCACTTGACGCCACGATGGCCTTTGACACGGTAGAGTGGGCATATCTGTGGGCGGCACTTGCAAAATTCGGCTTTGGGCCTGGCTTTGTTGGCTGGGTGAGATTACTATATGAAGGACCCTTGGCCAAAGTCGCGGTCAATGGTAGGGCGTCCTGTCCGTTCGAGCTGGGGAGGGGCACCAGGCAGGGTTGTCCCCTGTCGCCGTTGTTGTTTGCTCTTGCCCTTGAACCACTGGCGGCATGGATAAGATGGCACCCGGACATAAGGGGGATCCGATGGTCGCCAGATCATGAGGACCGCATCTCTCTTTATGCCGACGACATTTTGCTATACCTCACCTCCCCTAGGAAGTCTCTCATAGTAGTCTGTGATGTTTTGGCCTCTTTTGGTAGGAACTCGGGTCTCACCATTAACTGGGGTAAGTCGTACCTGTATGCCCTGTATGGAGACGTCCCTGTTCTCCCGCGGAATTGTTCGATCCAGATCGCCCGGGATGGCTTTTTGTATCTAGGGATCTATATCTCCGCCGATCCGATTGTTCGGTATGAGAGAAACCTGCTCCCTCCATTGACGCGCTTGCGGCGGGATGTGGCGGGTTGGCGGCGGCTGCCGCTTTCCCTCCTGGGCCGGGCCGCGCTGTTCAAAATGATGTCTCTTCCCCGCTTTCTTTATGCCCTGCAGAATACTCTGGAGCTGGTCCCGGCCAGCTATTTCCGGGAGGTTGAGAGCCTCCAGCGCTCGCTGCTGTGGGAGGGCCGACCGTGTATAGCTATCGCAAAACTGACCCTTCCGTGGTACGATGGGGGTATCGAGCTTCCTGACATCAGGCGATACTACTGGGCCACCCAGTTAAGTGCTATCAACCACGGCGTCTACGGACCGGCGCTGAGCCCCGGCTTTGCTATGGACCGATGGTTGCTGCGCGGGGGTAATTACTTTAGAGCACTCTACTCCAGGTCGATGGATGGGTCCCTCACGGGACCGACCAAGACAGCGGTACACGTGTGGAAGGCTGTTACGAACTCGCTGGGTTGGAAGGATAGGCTTACCCGCGCCACTCCGTTGTTTGATTCCGATGTGTTGGGGAAACTTTGGCACACGAAGGGGTTTGAGAAATGGGATCTGATTGGGATTTCCAGAGTGGGGGATCTTCTTGTTAAGGGACGAGTGAAATCGTTTGATGAGCTACGGACGGAGTACGATCTGGAGGCTAAGGAATATTTCCGGTACGCACAGGTGCGCCACGCTCTGCGGTCCGTCCTCGTCGAGGGGGAGGCTGTGCCCGAGTCCTCTCCTTTGGAGGATCGGATTCTGGATGGCCATATGCCGGAGAGTACAATCTCCTTAATCTATAAGAAGCTTGTTAACGTCCGGACCGACCTCCTCCTCGGGGTGCGTGATCAGTGGACTAGGGACGGTCTTGAACTGGATGATGAGGACTGGCAGTATGCCATTTCCTCTCCTAAGGAGGTCGCGATCCCGGCACTGCTAAGGCTAGTGCAGCTTAAGATACTTCATAGAGTCTATGTCACGGGCCCCCGACTGATTCATATGGGTTTCTCCGAGGATGGTTTGTGTAAGAGGGGCTGCGGGATGGTGGGCACCTTCTTACATATCATATGGGAATGTGGTGTGATTGCGGAGTTCTAGAAGCGAATTCATGTAGTGATGCAGGAGGTCACGGGCTTTGCACTGTTGCCAGAGGCACGGCGCTGTCTTTTGAATGTCTGGGGTCCTACTGACTATGATGCTGCGCAGACTCAATGGGTGACCCTGGGAAATATGGTGGCGAAGCGTGATATTGCGCGACTGTGGGGCTCTCAGAGACCTCCCGCTGTGGACGCATGGATGGAAAATATGGACTGGAGCATGTTTAGGGAGAAGACGGCGTACTGTGCCCGGGGGCGGCCTAAGAAATGGCATAAGATATGGGGGCGATGGAACCAGTATAGGGGGGATATATGTCTGCCCCCGGCCACTGAACCGTTGGAGGAGCACCTTTCCCCCTAGCCTTCCTTCCAACTTGGGATTACTCTGAGGATATTACGTTAGATTGCTAGTGCCTCTGCTCTCCCTCATCCGCCCGATCGGTGGTTATGTTCTGTGTTTGAGAATGGGGCTGCGCTCCCACCGGGAACTTGCACGTGTTTATTGGGTACACTGACTTGCTTGTGTTATTTATTTTAGGTTGTTCTAAAAAAGGAACCTTTGTCTTTTCCTGCACCAGAGCTATGGACACTTCCATGTGGTGTCCTTACTTGGCTGCCGAACCTCCGGGATGTCGGCTGAATAGCTGTGTTCCAGACTGATATAAATAAAGGTTTTTTTTAAAAAAAAAAACATTGCCTATCTCAAAACCACCTGGTTATGCAAGGGGGGTCTCTTGGGTTTTTGGCCCGGTGCACGGCGGCCATCTAGGGAAACCTACCAAACCCATACATTTCTGAAAACTAGACACCCGGGGGCTTCCAGGGAGGTATGGCATGCGTGGATCCCCCAACGTTTCCTTACCCAGAATCCCCTGCAAACCTCAATTTCAGCTGAAAAAATCACTTTTTTCACACTTTTTTGTGTGGGAAAGTTGTGGCATCACCGGGCTCACTCAAATTTCCCACCTCCCAGCGTTCCCCTGGGTCTCCCGGTAAAAATAGTGCCTCACTTGTGTGGGAGGCCCAAGTACCCGCGACAAGCAAGGGCCCAAAACGTAGTGATGCGACATCAACATTGCCTATCTCAAAACCACCTGGTTTTGCAAGGGGGGTCTCTTGGGTTTTTGGCCCGGTGCACGGCAGCCATCTAGGGAAACCTACCAAACCCATACATTTCTGAAAACTAGACACCCGGGGGCTTCCAGGGAGGTATGGCTTGCGTGGATCCCCCAACGTTTCCTTACCCAGAATCCCTTGCAAACCTCAATTTTAGCTGAAAAAATCACTTTTTTCACACTTTTTTGTGTGGGAAAGTTGTGGCATCACCGGGCTCACTCAAATTTCCCACCTCCCAGCGTTCCCCTGGGTCTCCTACTAAAAATGGTGCCTCACTTGTGTGGGAGGCCCAAGTACCTGCGACAGGCAAGGGCCCAAAACTTAGTGATGCGACATCAACATTGCCTATCTCAAAACCACCTGGTTTTGCAAGGGGGGTCTCTTGGGTTTTTGGCCCGGTGCACGGCGGCCATCTAGGGAAACCTACCAAACCCATACATTTCTGAAAACTAGACACCCGGGGGCTTCCAGGGAGGTATGGCTTGCGTGGATCCCCAACGTTTCCTTACCCAGAATCCCCTGCAAACCTCAATTTTAGCTGAAAAAATCTCTTTTTTCACACTTTTTTGTGTGGGAAAGTTGTGGCATCACCGGGCTCACTCAAATTTCCCACCTCCCAGCGTTCCCCTGGGTCTCCCGGTAAAAATGGTGCCTCACTTGTGTGGGAGGCCCAAGTACCCGCGACAGGCAAGGGCCCAAAACGTAGTGATGCGACATTTGGGATAGGCAATGTTGATGTTTTGAGGTTTGCAGGACATTGAGGATAAAAAACCTTTTTGGAATTCACAAGAGAGACATAACCATGAACTCCCATGGGTTTACGACAATATCTACAGTTGGTGGGTTATTTTTACATGGAACATACACCTTGGCAGAGAAACTAAAAAGACAAAGAATCCTGCACAGCCATCTATTCCTCAAACGCACACACATACTGGTTGGATTTGGCACGAGGGCGAGTGATGGTTCAGTATATTAAATTTTATTAAGAGATTTCACAAAAATGAAATGCACTGTCAATAATTCAATGGAGAAAAAACTGAACCAATGACTCGCAGCTCGTGAGCTGTAAAGCCACGGCAAGGCACCAACCGCTTTACAGGCCATTCACACACCTTTCATATGTGATACACACAAGACCATTCGCACCACCAGGCACAAAAACAACACATTGCAAAATTCACAAAAGGGACAAGGTACACCCTGCTTCAGAAAGGCAAATATTACTGCACAGCCATCTAATCCTCAAGCACACACACATATTGGTTGGATTTGGCACGAGGGTGAGTGATGGTTCAGAATATACAATTGTATTAGCAAGTGATTTCACAAAAATGAAATGCACTGTTAATAATTGAAAGGGCGAGAAACTGAACCATCAACTCACAGCTCGTGAGCTGTAAAGCCACGACAAGGCACCAACCTCTTTACAGGCCATTCATACACCTTTCATACGCGTGAGACATACAAAACCATTCACACCGCCAGCCGCGGGCCCATCACATAACAAAACTCACACCAGCACACAGCGCCATTCAAGGGCCCATCACTTTCACACGCCCACATTCCTGACACAGCAACTACACAAGCAGATGGATTGCGTGGAGTGGCACTTAGCTAGCAGTGTGTGTAGTGACCAGCAGCAAGTCACTACTCACACACAGCCAGCCGAGCGCCAGTCCACGCACACCGCTAGCCGAGCGCCAGTGCACGCACACCGCTAGCTAAACACCAGTCCACGCACACCGCTAGCCAAGCGCCAGTCCAGGCACACCACCAGCCAATCGCCAGTCCACGCACACCGCCAGCCAAGCACCAGTCCACGCACACCGCCAGCCAAGCACCAGTCCACGCACACCGCCAGCCAAGGACCAGTCCACGCACACCACCAGCCAAGCACCAGTCCATGCACACCGCCAGCCAAGCACCATTCCACGTACACCGCCAAAGAAGTGCCAGTCCACACACACCGCCAACACATTTAGGATTTTTTTAGACAAAAATAAAAACACAAACAAATCACAAATAGATACAAATCTACAAACCCAAAATCAGAAACTAAACACATTGCCCTAACGCCAACCTTGAAACAGAATCAAATTTTTCAAAGAATACAAACCAATCAGTTACCTTACCACTCATGAATGCTCCCAAAAATGTTTTTGCGTATGGTACGCTCTAAAACAAGCAGGGACACACAGCCCAGGTTTAGATGGACAGTCGGGGCAGTACATACGAATCTCCTTCCGCGTACCTCTTCGCCAACAGACTCTGCATCTCCTAGTGGGAAAATCTTTTGCCGGTGTGGGAGGGATGAAATCAGTAAAGTGGCATTCTTTCAATCGAACCACATCCTCCACCACTCCAAATCTAGGAACACTTGCCTGTTCCACAACAACAAGGCTAGCTATCACAGAGTGCTGAAACTGAAGAAATGTCAACTCTGACGCAGGAGAACACTCCTTGAACACAATAAAAGCATTGAACATTGCTAATTCGAAGAAATGGATGGACAACTTCTTATACCAAACATAAGCCTTCCGAATAGCAGAGTAAGGTTCCAACCTCTGATCTACTCTGTCAACACCACCCATGTGCTTATTGTAGTCTAGAATGCACACAGGTTTGCGCACTTCAGCAACCAGACCCCAAACAGCCACAGGTGAAGTACTCTCATCATGGATGGTAGTCAGCATGTACACATCCCTCCTGTCCACAAATTTTACAGCTAGTAGTTCATCACTACGCAAGGAACTGCACTGCCCCCTCTGAAGTTTTCTGCAAACAAGCTCTTTCGGATAAGCTTTACGGTTAGAGCGGATTGTGCCACATGCAAAAGTGTCCACTTTATACAATTCCTTAAATAATTGCACAGCAATATAGAAGTTATCAAGGTACAAATGGTGGCCTCTGTTAAACAGTCTTCTAGCAAGATCCCACACAATTTTCTCTGCAACTCCAAAAGTGGACGGACAACCTGGGGGGTCAATAGTAGAATCTCTACCAGTGTACAAACGAAAATTAAAAACATATCCTGTCCTACTCTCAGACAACATATACAGCTTAATTCCATAGCGTGCCCTCTTGCTAGGGATGTACTGCCTAAAAACCAAACGGCCCTTGAACAAGACCAAAGACTCATCAATAGATATTTCTTTCCCTGGAGTATAGATCTCAGAAAATCGATCTACAAAGTGATCAAGAACGGGACGAATCTTAAAAAGACGGTCACAGTCAGGGTGATCTCGTGGAAACGCCATAGAATTATCAACAAAATGCAGCATACGTAGCAAAAGTAAATACCGATTACGAGTCATAACTGCAGGAAATATGGCAGTTGCCAACAAGGGGTTAGTAGACCAATATGAAGCCAAGGTTGGCTTCCTTACCACACCCATCAATAAAGTCAAACCCAAAAACTTCTTAATCTCTTCCAGATATGTGGGAGTCCACCGGGTAGCTCTAGACTGGGGCCTAAGTTTGTTGCTGTTGTTCCTCAAAAACTGTTCAGCATACAAATTCGTCTGCTCAACAATCTCACCCAAAAATACATCATCCATAAACAACTGAAAAAACTGTATAGGCAAAAAGTTTTCACAATTCACTGTACACCCTGCATCACCGCTAAAGGCAGGCAACACCGGCTGCACCATGTTTGGATCAACCCAAAGTCCAGCACTTCCAGTAGGAAGCCTAGCAGCCTCAGACTGCAATCCAGATGCCTCTTGCACCATCGGCACAGCAGTTTCCTCCTCTAAGACAGGCACTTCATCCGCACTGAGAGTTGCTTCATCCACACCAAGAGTACCTTCATCTGCACTGAGAGTACCTTCATCATCCGATGATTCCATGTTGAGTGAAAACTCACTGCCAGAATCTTCCCCTCCCTCCTCTCCCTCAGACGCACTGTCAGTCTCATAATCATGCTCGGAGGAAGATTCAAGAAGCATACCGACCACCTGTTGAGCAGTCATTCTACGGCTAGCCATATTGCTTACTAATAAAGGTAACTTGTCAAACAAGTCAACAACAACAAACTCTTTGTAAAATAAGTAATAAACAAAATGCACCTTTATCAAAAACTCAAATATACTCCAAAACAATACCACTCACTTGCCAGAGGCAGCTAAACTACTCACCACCACCAACTCTGTACAGACACAGTATGGATCAACAATATCCCACTAAAAAAGAAAGAGAAAAGCAATTACACATAAAACTATGCAAAACACATCGCAAAGAATTTCATGCTCAAACCACTAACTAATTATGCCGCCATTATGACATCACTTACAAAAAAATTCTTTCAGACATTATATTATTACTCATTTGGTGTAAATACAACAACAAAAAAATTCTTACCAACACAATGCAACTACACAAAACTGCAGAACAGCCACTGTCGAAAAGCTTTAGACTAGAATAAAAAGAAGAAAAAAAACTTTATTGTAACATATGCATATAATGCTCTAGACCATCACGTACTGCGCAAAATTTATTGCTTGAACCTCCCACTTTCAAAAAGGAAAGATCGATGGCCCAATCCTTTACAAGCAACGCGGCGAAAATCTGGAACTGAGCCTCAGCTCCGGACCACCCCCTCCCTCTTCCCAGTCCTTCAAAACTGACCTCAAAGTTCTCCTCCTGCAAAGACACTTCCAAACTTAATTCACACCCTCTCTATTGTGTGAAGGAAGTCTTTACATTATAGGAAATTCTGTTCTCCATGCCCGTAGAAATGCCTACCCAGTGTGTTCCTGTGTTTTGCGTGTCTGCCATTTATTGCACTTTTATACCTCTACTTGTACTTTGTACTCTTTTGTAAGTTGACACCACTACAGTACACCTGCTTGTGCTAAGACATCAAGCCTTCTAAGGTCTAGTGGGGCCTTCTACGGTCTAGCATGGGAATGTGCTCCCTCAGTACAGTGGTGTGGTGGACTGGTCATGAATGCTGAACCCGGTTCCCCATTTCCAAATTCAACAGCTCCGGCCATAGTGCCACATCCCCACTGAACGCCATACTTGCCCACTGAGAGAAACTCGCACTGCCTTCAGCTATAACCTAATTGTGCCCGCTATAAACACTTGGATGTGGCTCAATTCAAATTATGCACTTGATAAGAGTAATACGCTGCCTAAAAAATAAAAATAAAAAACACTCCTAGGGAATGCAAAGCATGTGAAATGTAAGCAGAAACAACATGGTTACCTAAAAGATCTCTCACTAACTATTCAGAAATCAGCGAGTGGTTTCACCTGAAAAGTTATGGACATGACTAGAGGGCCCTGAAGGGAACCGTTTCACTGTCCATTGCTTACATCCTTACAAAACATAAGCAGTATGGTAGACCACATCCATAAACACAGAACCATGGTGCACATTGTGTTTTCCAATTCACCCATCAACCAGGTATTGCAGTACCTCCAGAAATGGTACACTCTCCCACCCTGGAAACAACAATGCTGTTCAAAGGAAGACGAGAAAACGAAAGTAGCACTACACTGGCAAACTCTGATGCTGCTGTACTTGGATGCAAATAAAATCAATCTGGCCACTTTGTAACCCCTCTGTCTTACTTTATTTCGCCCCCCCTGGGAACAACAATGCTGTTCAAAGTTAGACGAGAAAACGAAAGTAGCACTTCACTGGCAAACTCTGATGCTGGTGTACTTGGATGCAAATAAAAACAATCTGGCCACTTTGCAACCCCTCTGTCTTCCTTTATTTCTCCCCCCCTGGAAACAACAATGCTGTTCAAAGTTAGACGAGAAAACGAAAGTAGCACTTCACTGGTAAACTCTGATGCTGGTGTACTTGGATGCAAATAAAATCAATCTGGCCACTTTGCAACCCCTCTGTCTTACTTTATTTCGCCCCCCCTGGGAACAACAATACTGTTCAAAGGAAGACGAGAAAACGAAAGTAGCACTTCACTGGCAAACTCTGATGCTGGTGTACTTGGATGCAAATAAAATCAATCTGGCCACTTTGCAACCACTCTGTCTTACTTTATTTCACCCCCCCCTGGGAACAACAATACTGTTCAAAGGAAGACGAGAAAACGAAAGTAGCACTTCACTGGCAAACTCTGATGCTGGTGTACTTGGATGCAAATAAAATCAATCTGGCCACTTTGCAACCCCTCTGTCTTACTTTATTTCGCCCCCCCTGGGAACAACAATGCTGTTCAAAGTCAGACGAGAAAACGAAAGTAGCACTTCACTGGCAAACTCTGATGCTGGTGTACTTGGATGCAAATAAAATCAATCTGGCCACTTTGCAACCCCTCTGTCTTACTTTATTTCGCCCCCCCTGGGAACAACAATACTGTTCAAAGGAAGAAGAGAAAACGAAAGTAGCACTTCACTGGCAAACTCTGATGCTGGTGTACTTGGATGCAAATAAAATCAATCTGGCCACTTTGCAACCCCTCTGTCTTACTTTATTTCGCCCCCCCTGGGAACAACAATACTGTTCAAAGGAAGACGAGAAAACGAAAGTAGCACTTCACTGGCAAACTCTGATGCTGGTGTACTTGGATGCAAATAAAATCAATCTGGCCACTTTGCAACCCCTCTGTCTTACTTTATTTCGCCCCCCCTGGGAACAACAATACTGTTCAAAGGAAGACGAGAAAACGAAAGTAGCACTTCACTGGCAAACTCTGATGCTGGTGTACTTGGATGCAAATAAAATCAATCTGGCCACTTTGCAACCCCTCTGTCTTACTTTATTTCGCCCCCCCTGGGAACAACAATACTGTTCAAAGCGCTTCCCCCAAGGGTGGGTCTCATGACGAGATGTTCTCGTCATGGGCACAGCGCGACTGTGCTCCATGACGAGACCATCTCGTCATGGGCACAGAAGGGGTTAAATAACTATGAGACCAGTTGTTTAGACCATAGGTGATTTTTTTTCGGTTGTTGTCACTGGGTGACACCCTAGTGGATTGAATTTAGTGTAGTACAGTGACCCTTTAGTATTTAAAATGCATCATGGAATCACACACCATCACGTGCACTTTTCACTTCACAAATACCTTTTTAAATTGTGTTAACCTGAGAAATGTTTTTTTCATTGAAACTCGATTGTGATGTCACAAATGGCACTTTGTGCACGTTTGAACACTGGATTACGAGGTGCTCATATGTGATTAGCACCACACCACTTGAATTCCCCTGGTAGCACTTTGTGTTGTGTGGCTTTTATAATAGTAATGAATAATTGCGATTAAAGAATCATGCAACTAAATGTAGTGTATATTATTCTCTACCTAGCCTTGATCAAGTCGCATGTATTACCTACAGAGGCGACGAAACACGTGTTGGCTTGGGAACTGCATAATGACTGAAACCATGAAGATCCATTAACTTATGGAAAGAAAGAAACAGAAAGAAATCGATTGTTTATTTCTTTGTACCTTTTATGTTACTTCCTATGAAAATTGACAGTGATAATCTATGTGTGCTTGGGTTTCCAATGAACGTTTCTTTGTTGCTTTAGCCACAAAAATTAGAGAGGCAGGTGGTTCTCTCTAAACCTTTAAGCACCTTTGCAATTAGAGTTATTTTTTGTAAAACCTAGTGAATTTACCTTGAGGCGCCTTTTCCTATCTTCAATACCACCATTTCCATTGTTTCTACACGAGTCAAGATAGAGGGCAGCCTAGGTTCACAATGATATGAGGAGCAATAGGGATAAGGAAGCAGATGACCTTTTCAATAATAGGGCAGGGAATATGCCATCCACATCGACAAACACAGGGGCTTCCACCAGACGGGACGAGGGTCTTAAAGACAAATCTTCTGCGTGGAGAGATTGCGCAAGAACGAAGCATCCAAATGGTGGGTTGGAGCCACTCTACGACAATATATTAGAGTACAACGGATACCTAGAGGGCTCCGTCCCCAAATTCTTCCCACTTATGACAACTTAGATCCAGATCTGTTAACATCCTGGGAACAGGAATTAACAGACAATTCAAATAAATTAATGGGCATACTGATAGAAAATTGCGATAGAAAGACAGCAAAACTACAGGCAGAGATAGAGACCCTAGAAACCGAAATCAAATCACTCAATCTCCAGGAAGCGACCGAAAAGAACTATAAAATCTTGAATGATGTTTTAAAACACCACATTTCTAAGATCAAAACACGGAAGACCAAAAAACTCAAAAGAGATGAAATAGACTACCTCAATGGCAGAATCTTTACCTTCGCTAAAAGATATGATTACCTTATGACCAAATATGATGTTACAGCACCAAAAGCAGCATCATCAATGAGCTCGAGTAATACATCGCTCAACACACCGGCCACTAGTGGCTCAGAACAGGGGCATGCCTCAGATGATACAACTGGCAATCAAAACCGTTTTTTAAAAGAGGTTTTAAGAATCAAGAGAGGCAACAGGGAGCAAAACAAACGCCCTATAACAAGCCCAACACAAGGAGGGGTAAACGAGGGGGCAGAAAGAGAGGAGAAACAAGGCATGAGAACGAGGTCTTGGAACAGGAAGAAATAGATGAGCTCAATATTGTTAACTTGTCCAATAAAACCCTCACAAATGATGACACGTCTCTCCTAAGAAAGGGTTTGAGTTTCTGTCCAAAAAGCGCTGGTAATGTGGTTGATCTAAAAATTGATCTGTACAAGTTTATAAGAAAAATGAAAATTAGGAAGCATTTCATGATGTGCAATGAGATGAATAAAGGTTTGGATGTTGAACAGCAAATGTATCCTTTGAGTGATATCACTATTCAGGAAATACTAGACACCAGACTTCTGTTGTCGCTCACTGACTGTGAGGATGAAATAACTTCTGCTGATATTATTATGAGAGAACTGAATGTAATAAGTGATGTTCGGATTGAAAGTGGTTTGAAAGAAAAATCTAAATGGACACCTACACTCCATTCAGGCAATAACATTGATATTTTCCATAGACTAGTACTAAATTATTTGTACAGATCTGACTGCAAAAAGCACCCACCCTACATAATGAATGACAACCTGACACGTGGAGAAAGACAAGCACTGCGTGGGATTAGGAAAGACGACAGTATTATCATCAAGGAGGCGGACAAGGGGGGTAATATTGTCATCATGTCCAGTATAGATTATGATTCTTTCACAACTAGGAGATTTGGACTGCTATGAATCCCTAATCACGAATCCGATTTGGAAACTGACGGACCACATAAACCGCCATTTAAAACAGTGGCATGGGATGGGCATCTTAGATCAAGACGAATACACTTATCTATGAGTCAACAAGCCTAGATACCCATGTATTTACACGCTCCCTAAAATACATAAAAATGTACCTTTTCCACCAGGGAGACCCATAATTTCAGGGATTGAGGGCCCTACCGAGAGAATATCTGAGTATGTTGATATTTTCCTTAAACCGATGGTTAATAATCTACCGTCGTTCATACGAGACACCAAACACATTTTGGGACTCCTAGCCGACATAACATGGGATAACTATATGACACTAGTAACTCTTGATGTTACCGCACTCTATACGAGTATCCAGAGAGAATGTGGACTTCAGGCCATTAGGAAGATCTTAAGTACAAGGTCAGCTTGTCAGGGTTCCAGCATAGAGGGGCGCCTATGCAGTCCGGAACTACAATTCCCAGAAGCCCGCGTGCGCGGGCAGTACTTTAGACGCCGGCGTGCGTAATTCCGTGACCCGTTTGTTTTCGTCCTCGCTCGGCTGAGCGAAGGGAGTTCCCGAGGCGCACCTGGAAGCAGCTGCTTCATCCGTGTTGGAAACCGAGCTGCCGTGAGAGCAGACCTCCACGCTAGACTACGCTTCCTGTAGGTAGGGAAGCGGGCGTTGGGGTGAGGAAATGACTATACTCTTTGTGCGGAAGGCAGCGGCGTAAGTGTGGGAGCTGCGGGTTAGAGGCTTCTCACGCACACGAACCTTGTATTGGCCTGAAGCGAGGTGGTGATTTGAACCACGTTCGCGTACATTGAGGAATAAACGCTAATCAGGGAAGGAAACTATCGTTAGTGCTTTTCACGCTGCAAGACAATAGACTTCATGCGTGGAGTGGGTGTGCTTTGAACATCCTGCTACACAAATACAGGCTAGGAACAGTGCCTTTACTTCTTATGGTTTGAACATGTCTTTATTCTTTGCACAAGGGATTGAGCACAAGGGATTGAGGACGAGCCCATAGGACAAGCTGTTTCTGGCGGCTAGCCAGACGACTTTGATGGCTGTGGCCATTGTGAGTATGTATGTTGCTGGAGAGGAGAGAAGATTATCTAGCTCATGTGGTTAGACAAGTATTTACTGGTGTTGTGTTTTCTAGGTGGCGACCTGGAAGCGTAAAAGGTCGTTTATTGCTGGAGGAGTTCACAGTCCTCCCTACAGGTATTCACCACCCCTAGTGAGAATTTATGAGAGTAGTTCATTTGTTGATGTTCTTTGTTCATGCTGTGTTCCTTGTTGTTACAGATCCTTGCAAATCCCTCGCTGTTCCTTCCCTTTACCCTTCCCTCACCTGATCCCTCGAACACCCTACCGGTATATTCGGGGTGTTGGTGATATCAGGAGGTGGACCATTGCTCACCACATCCGGACCCCGCGAGGCATGAACCTGACAGAATTACACACCCACGAAATATTGCCTCGCCCGATCCGGGTGTCTTGCGCCATGGCCCCCATGGAAGACATTTTACAGGCCTTGGTGGCTGTGCAGGAGGAATTGCAGCCTCTAAAGCAGAGACAGCGGCCCTGAGAGACAAGGTAGACAGAATGTCCCGAAATCCCTTTGACGTGTCACCTATGGCTTCTCAAATACAGGTCACAGTGCCTCCACCTATCCCTCTGGCGAGCCCAGAGAGATACGCTGGGGATCCGTTGAAAGCGCAGGTCTTTTTAACCCAAATAATGTTGCACTTCTCCTGTAAACCCGCTTCATTTCCCAATAACCACTTCCGAGTGGCGTTTGCCATATCCTACTTGGTTGGGGACGCAGCTAACTGGGCAGTTCCTCTAGTGAGGAACAACGACGCAGTATTATCCAACTGGGCAGCCTTCAGGGCCGAATTTGAGAGAGTATTCGATCGGAGGGCCACCACGTTTAGCGCCGACAAAGAGTTGTTGGAATTAAAACAGGGCAGAGCCGACTTAGTGACGTACCTGACGACTTTCAACAGGTTAGTGGCAGAGACCGCCTGGCCTGAAGAAAAACGAATGTCCTTATATTATTAGGGGCTGAGGGAGGAAATGAAGGACGTGTTGGCTCAGATAGACCCCCAACCCACAACGTGCGCCGACATGATTAACCCTACTCTTAGATTGGACGGCAGAATGTCGGAGAGAGGGGGAGAGAAGAGGCGCGGAAGTAGTTCCTTCCGGTTGGAGAGAACCCCACGCAGGATAGGGGGAACTACCGAGACTGGAGTAGAACCCATGGAAATAGGGGCGGTAAGGGCACCGTTAACGAGAGAAGAGAGGGAGACCCGTAGGATACAGGGTTTATGTATTTACTGCGGGAAAAAGGGCCATTACGTCAGAGAATGCCCCTCTAAACCAAAAAATGCCGGTAACTGGGGGAGACAGAAGCAGGTGGCCGTTTCCCGGTCTAGTCAAGAAGGGGAAGGAGGAAGGGGGGCCGAGCCAGAGACGATTTGGAAAATTTCTTCCCTGGCTACTACGGAGGCACGAGACACTGAGTCCCATATCGTGCTCCCTATGAGCCTTGAATGTAACCACCACTGTCACCAGGTGATGGCAATGATTGACTCCGGAGCTACCGGTAATTTTATAGTTAGCGGGTTGGTGACTCGGTTGGCCTTAACACGGGTGCCGAGAGGGACCCCCAAAGAAGTGGTGGCCGTAGACGGTAAACCACTTAAATCAGGTCTTATCACGGAACAGACAGAGGTATTGGGGTTATCAGTGAGAGAGGCCCAAGGTATTCACACGGAGGAGCTGCAGTTAAACATCATTGATGCTCCACAATGCGAAGTCATATTGGGGATGCCACGGTTAAGTCATCTTAACCCTACCATTGACTGGAGAACCAAGACCATACAATTCCTGTCAGGGGACTGCGAGAAGCTTTGCAGCCTGGACAAGCCCTCACAGGCGACAGCTCTGGCGTATCCGTTTGCAGTGGCTACGGCTGCGGAAAAGGCAGTGGAGTTACCCATAGCTTACAAGGAGTACGAGGATGTATTCAGTGAGATTGAGGCCGAACAGTTGCCCCCTCACAGGGAGTACGACTGTCGAATTGACTTAATAGAGGGTGCTACTATACCGGCTGGTAGGGTCTATGCGTTATCGACAGCAGAAACAAAGCACTTAAGGGCATATTTAGACCACTACGTGAAAATAGGGTTCATCAGACCATCCCGGTCCCCGGCGGCCTCTCCCCTCTTTTTCATATCAAAAGCTAATGGGGATTTGAGGGCCTGTGTGGACTACCGCATGTTGAACAAGAACACGGTACGGAATAGATACCCTCCACCCCTCATCTCAGTGTTGCTCGACCAAGTACGGGACGCCCAGATCTACACCAGGTTAGACCTCAGAGGGGCGTACCATCTGGTGCGGGTCCGATCAGGGGATGAGTGGAAAACTGCCTTCAAGACTCGTTACAGGTTATATGAATATACTGTGATGCCGTTCGGGCTGTGTAATGCCCCGGCGGCATTTCAGTATTTCCTTAACGACGTCTTGAAGGAATACGTGGATCTATATGTGGTAGTATATATAGATGATATCTTGATTTATTCCGACACCGTTTCAAGGCACCAGGCTCATGTCTCTAGTGTGTTACAAAAGTTGCGCGAGCACAACCTGTTTTGCAAGCTGAGCAAGTGCAAGTTTGGGGTGCGAGAGGTAGAGTTTCTGGGAGTTAAGCTCAGTCCAGCGGGATTACAGATGTCCGAAAGAAAGGTGAAGGCGGTGCAGGAATGGCCGGTCCCAAAACATTTGAGGGATATTCAGTGTTTCTTTGGCTTTGTGAACTATTATCGCAGGTTTATCCTCCACTTTTCCCAAGTAGCCGTTCCCTTGTCCAGATTGCTCAAAAAAGGGGTGCCCTTAGAATGGTCTCGTGAGGCTGACAGCGCCTTTTCGTACCTAAAGAGAGCGTTCACCACTGCCCCGGTACTCGCACAGCCACAAACGGAGCTTCCTTTTGTGGTAGAGGCGGATGCCTCAGATGAAGCCATTGGAGCTGTTCTGTCGCAGAGGAATGCATCCACTGGCCAGCTCCATCCGGTGGCCTATCTGTCCAACAAGTTGACTCCAGCAGAGAGGAACTATACCGTCGCAGAGAAAGAACTCCTGGCGATAAAAAAGGCATTTCAGGAGTGGAGACACTACCTATGGGGAGCATGTTATCCAGTCACTGTCTATTCAGACCATCGAAACCTGCAATACATGAAGACAGCTAGACACCTCTCACAACGCCAGATGAGATGGATGCTCTTCTTCGCCAAATATGACTTTGTAATCACGTTTCGTCCAGGGGCCGACAACCGCAAGGCCGATTCTTTGTCCCGGCTGGGAGCACGAGAAGAGGGCGACATACGCCAGACCTTGGGAGCCATAATCGAGCCATCTAAGGTGGTATGCACTATCAGCGCGGAAGACTTTCTGGAACAAGTACGGCTAAGCAGAGCAGGATCCACATGGGATACTTGGGCCAAGCTAGAAGACAAGAGAGCCGTGAAGCAGGGACTACCGTTCTATAACGACAAGCTCTACTTGCCTACCAAAGCCTTACGGAGAAAGGCATTCACGTGGTGCCATGTGTCTCCACTGGCGGGTCATCCGGGAATACATAAGACCCTTCATCTGGTACGAAGACACTTCTGGTGGCAGACCCTGAGCACAGATATCCGGTTATGGGTGCTCGGTTGTGAGGACTGCGCCAGAGCTAAACATGTGACCTCTCAAGCAAAAGGAAAACTCATACCGATGCTCACACCCCAAAGACCCTGAGAAAGCATCAGTCTGGATTTCGTTACAGGGCTACCAAGTGAAAAAGGCTTCTCGGCCATTCTGGTAGTGGTTGACAGTTTAACAAAGATGGGGCACTTCATCCCTTGCTCTACTCTCCCCACAGCGGGACAAACCGCTCAATTTCTGTTGAGTAACATCATCCGATTGCATGGAGTGCCGGAAGTCATCGTGTCAGACAGAAGGCCCCAATTCGTGGCTAGATTTTGGAAAACCTGGTGTCAGGCCCTGCACATCGAGCCCGCACTGTCTACCAGCTTCCTTCCCCAAACTGATGGACAGACCGAAAGGTTAAACCAATCTCTGAAAAAGTATCTCCGCTGCTATGCGAAGGAGGCTCAGGACACATGGGTATCCCTGTTATGGATGGCTGAGTTGGCGTACAACAACTCCTGGCACAGTTCTGTGGGAGTTTCTCCGTTTCGGGCTACTTACGGTTACGATGCCCGCATCCTGCCCATTTGTATCCCGGAGGAGGTGACTTCTCAACCTGCCGTCTTGGAACACGTCAGACGTCTACGAGGAGTACACCGGAAGGTGCGGGCACATCTGAGACAGGCCAAACAGACTTACAAGAAGTGGGAGGACCGACACAGAACCGACGGACCTACATATCAAGAAGGCGACAGGGTGTGGCTCTCCACCAAGAACATTCGGTTCAAGCTACGCAGCATATTCCACCCTAGGTACATTGGACCCTATACAGTGGTAAAGCAGATAAATCCGGTGGTGTACAAACTGAGATTGCCGAGCTCCCTTCGGATACATCCGGTATTCCATTGTAGTCTGCTAAAACCAGCCCTTTCAGCAAGACGTCGAGCTACTCCCCCGGTGTGGCGCGACGGGACTCTGGAATACGAGGTAAAAAGCATTAAGGACTCCAAACTAAAGAGGGGCGTTCTCTGGTATCTGGTCTCCTGGAAAGGGTATACAGCAGAGGACGACTCTTGGGAGCCATGGTGAAATGTTCATGCACCTGCAGCTGTTCGGGCATTCCATTGCAGACACCCCTCTAAGCCTGGCCATAGGAGGCGATAGGGGGGGGGACCTACTGTCAGGGTTCCAGCGTAGCGGCGCCTACGCAGCCCGGAACTACAATTCCCAGAAGCCCGCGGGCACGGCAAGTACTTTAGACGCCGACGCGCGGGCGTCGGCGTGCGTAATTCCGTGACCCGTTTGTTTTCGTCCTCGCTCGGCTGAGCAAAGGGAGTTCCCGAGGCGCACCTGGAAGCAGCTGCTTCATCCGTGTTGGAAACCGAGCTGCCGTGAGAGCGGACCTCCATGCTGGACTACACTTCCTGTAGGTAGGGAAGTGGGCGTTGGGGTGAGGAAATGCCTATACTCTTTTGAGCGGAAGGCAGCGGCATAAGTGTGGGAGCTGCGCCTTGCCGTTTCCGGGGTTAGAGGCTTCTCACACACACAACCTTGTATTGGCCTGAAGCGAGGTGGTGATTTGAACCACGTTCACGTACATTGTGGAATAAACGCTAATCAGGGAAGGAAACTATCGTTAGTGCTTTTCACGCTGCAAGACAATAGACTTCATGCGTGGAGTGGGTGTGCTTTGAACATCCTGCTACACAAATACAGGCTAGGAACAGTGCCTTTACTTCTTATGGTTTGAACAGGTCTTTATTCTTTGCACAAGGGATTGAGCACAAGGGATTGAGGACGAGCACGTAGGACAAGCTGTTTCTGGCGGCTAGCCAGACGACTTTGATGGCTGTAGCCATTGTGAGTATGTATGTTGCTGGAGAGGAGAGAAGATTATCTCGCTCATGTGGTTAGACAAGTATTTACTGCTGTTCTGTTTTCTAGGTGGCGACCTGGAAGCGTAAAAGGTTGTTTATTGCTGGAGGAGTTCACAGTCCTCCCTACAGGTATTCACCACCCCTAGTGAGAATTTATGAGAGTTGTTCATTTGTTGATGTTCTTTGTTCATGCTGTGTTCCTTGTTGTTACAGATCCTTGCAAATCCGGGGTGTTGGTGATATCAGGAGGTGGACCATTGCTCATCAAATCAGGACCCCGCGAGGCACGAACCTGACACAGCTAGTACGTGTGAACACACAGAAATGCTGATGACGATGATAGAACTGATTTTAGACAACAATGTCTTCTTATTCAAAGACAAATGGTACCGCCAAACACAGGGAGTAGCCATGGGCTCCAGATTTTCACCCTTGTATGCCAATCTTTTTATGGGTTGGCTCGAGGAGAAGTGGATCTGGGGCCCAGCGGGTGCTACCTGGTCAGACTCCCTCCTATTTTGGGGCAGATACATTGATGACTGTCTGATGATTTGGACAGGGGATTTTGACAAATTAGTTGAGTTCATAGATCCCCTCAATAGTAACACTTGGAACATCAGATTCACATATGAACACAGCAAAGAAAAAATAAAATTTCTTGACACAGAACTATATGTGTTGGGTAGCCAGATACATAGCAGACTATACCGTAAAAGTACAGCTTGCAACGCAATTCTGCATGCGTCTAGTGCACACCCCTCTCACCAGATCAACGCTATACCCTACGGGGAATTCATGAGAGCCAGACGTAATTGTAGTATGGAATCAGACTTTGAAACATGTACAAAGGCAATGACTCACCATTTTAAACAAAGAGGGTATGACAAACAGACCCTAGAAAAAGCCAAAATAAGGATAGATAAAATAAAGAGAGAAACTACCCTTAAAGACACTACCATTGAGAAAAAGAAAAGTGACAAATCAGATTTGTCACAAACTATCATAATTCCTCGAGGGTATTGACTAAGAGTCTTAACAGACATTGGCAAATTCTGAGAGAAGACGTATCCCTGACAGGCACCATTCACAATAGACCAGAAATAACGTACAGGAGAGGAATGTGCCTCAGGAACCTCTTGAGCCCCAGCTACCCCAGACTTAAAACCAAAGACAATTGGTTGACGACACGCATGGTGGGTTTCTATGGGTGCGGACACTGCTCAGTATGCAAATGGGCTAAGAATAAAACGGTGGATTTCACAGGCCCAGGCAACAAATGCTACAAAATTACATCCAACATTAATTGTAATACTAATTTTGTGGTCTACATAATTGAATGCCGCTGCAACCAGAAAAATGTGGGGAGTACTATCCGACCACTAAGAGAAAGGATTGGGGAACAAATGAGGGCGGTGAAACAAAATGACCTCAGGTACCCTATTGCGTTGCATATTGCAGAATGCCATGCGCAGGGACCACACAAAGACTTTTCCTTTTATGGAATAGAGCAAACTTTGAGGGATCCAAGGGGCGGTAACAGAGAACTGATGTTATGTAGAAACGAGGCCTCCTGGATTCTTAAACTGCGGACGACAGATGTTGGGATGAATGTTGATAATGAGATGCACTATTTCCTTGGCAAATGGAAAATACTGGGTGAGTGCTCGTATGTTAATACATTGTCTAAACTGACTTTGACCATGATGTGATCTGATGTTAATATAAGTACCTGTATGGCATTTCCATCAATTCAAGTTAAACGACACATGCAGGAGATGTCAACATGAATTTCTTACATATCTGACGGGATGTAACATATACAAATAATATCAACATATTATAACATCGTGATTTTAGATTAATATTTGGTATGAGGGAATTGAGTCACAAATTTTGATGTCACTTATACACAATAGTCACTATCTATTAACTCAAATCATTGCACAAATTCAGATACCAGCTAAATACAGTCCAGGCACGTGGGCAATCTTTTGTATTAGATAAGTGTATGCAGTTGACGATCAGTGTAATACGAAATAATCAACTTATATAGAATCGTGGGATAACACAGATTAAACATCTACAGATTTTCCTGATTACAATATTCTACATTTATTACGTCGTCTTGGGCTACGTTACGATTTTTATGTGTGTAGTCCCGGTTAATAGCGATTGAAGAGGCCCCCTTTTTTCATGGAATAAATACTTTAAAAACACTTCATACAGTTTTAATATATTCCTCTAATGGAGGGATTTACTTTCCCAATATGGCCGCCGACATCGCAAGGACCACTCTTTACAGGGTGCTAGCGTTATAGCTACAGAATTGATCACTAAGGGTGTTACTGTCCACTCCTTTTTTCATAGACACAGACTACGAGCCATCCGCTATTACAGACTAACGATCGCCACATTATTAATAGCTCTATGGCAATATGTTCGTTGAATTATTTACGGTGGTTTGTTTCCACCCACAATTTATGACTTTTATTTCTGGGACATTTACATTATGGCCGTTATGTCTTAATTTTTACAATTCACCACAATCAGGTTTTTTATTTGGCTTATCACTCACGACACTTATAAATATAATTACATTTTCCACCTTCCAAGATGGGGGCCGCCTTATACTCAGACACACGTGACCACGCACGGGTCACGGTCTCACGTTTTTTCAAATTGATTTAGCAGGAGGCTCCTCTGCTCGCCGGCACTCGCATTTGGAGTCCGGCGTGAGGAGGTCATGTACGCGGATCGGCGGCTTAGTTCCTTTCGAATACAGGTATTCACAATCTCGATTCTTCCTGGTTTATGTCAAGCGGTATTGCCTGGCATTCCAGGTTTTCTTTTGATAACCCCCATCTTTTAAGACACTTATTTTGGCTTTTTCTAATTAACCAAGCCAGTGTTAATACTAAAAGGAGGTTTCTTCTTCGTTTTTTGTCTTTTCTGTTCTTTTATTAGATTTAAACTCTTCCCGTGAATTAAATTAAAAGTAACGAAATTCAGACATACATCCAATACAGAATCTTCTCCTCACACCACAGAATTAGTGTGGCTTGGAATTATCGCCCCACTACAAGTAGGTTTTAGTTTGCATATCATTGGGAATTGATCATTATTTTGCGCACTAACCTGATATAGAGGTTTTGCTTGTTGACTTATATACTTTTTTATATATAGGTATATCTAATGTCTAATATATACCCGTTTGGTCTTTGTGGTTTTTTTTCACTTTATAGATCTACATACACCGATGCTTTTCAGGTCAGTGAGATAAAGAAAATAGGTGGCTATTTGAACATTTAAATAACTATGAGACCTGTTGTTTAGACCATAGGTGATTTTTTTTGGTTGTTGTCACTGAGTGACACCCTAGTGGCTTGAATTTAGTGTAGTAGTACAGTCACCCTTTAGTATTTAAAATGCATCATAGAATTACACACCATCACGTGCACTTTTCACTTCACAAATACCTTTTTAAATTGTGTTAACCTGAGAAATGGTTTTTTCATTTTTTTATTGAAACTCGATTGTGATGTCACAAATGGCACTTTGTGCACGTTTGAACACTTGATTACGAGGTGCTCAAATGTGATTAGCACCACACCACTTGAATTCCCCTGGTAGCACTTTGTGTTGTGTGGCTTTTATAATAGTAATGAATAATTGCGATTAAAGAATCATGCAACTAAATGTAGTGTATATTATTCTCTACCTAGCCGTGATCAAGTCGCATGTATTGCCTACAGAGGCGACGAAACACGTGTTGGCTTGGGAACTGCATATTGACTGAAACCATGAAGATCTATTAAATTATGGAACGAAAGAAACAGAAAGAAATCAATTGTTTATTTCTTTGTCCCTTTTATGTTACTTCCTATGAAAATTGACAGTGATAATCTATGTGTGCTTGGGTTTCCAATGAACGTTTCTTTGTTGCTTTAGCCACAAAAAGTAGAGAGGCAGGTGGTTCTCTCTAAACCTTTAAGCACCTTTGCAATTAGAGTTATTTTTTATAAAACCTAGTGAATTTACCTTGAGGCACCTTTTCCTATCATCTATACCACCATTTCCATTGTTTCTTATGTGTATTAGGATTGTGTGTTATGGAGTGTAATTATGTGGAATGGTATTTTGTATTATGGAGTGCTATGTAGTGGAGTTTTGTGGCATGATGTGGAATTGAGTGGTCTGGATGTATGTTTGTGGTGTGTTATGTAAATGTGTAGCAAGCGCAATTCAAAAAGTCAAGGACATGTAATTGTGGCTCTGCTCAGACGTGTCCAGGCAAGATGAACAATGTGGTCGAGTTAGTGATATATTGAAATATTAAACCAGATTATATGGTTTACCTATAATGCCACTGTTAAAGGATGCAAAATAAACTATTAAAATCGGATACAGACTCCAAAAATCAGCATTATTCTTAGGGAGAAAAGAAGCCCAAATTCTGACTGGTGGCATTGGTACTGGAATTCTGTACTCGATTGATGAAGGCAGCTTTTTAGTTCGAGCATATGGCAGCGCGCATGCGCTGCATGGGAAATCGACCTCTTGAAATCACTTTAGCTTTCTTCAGGTTTAGTAAAAGCTTGTGCATGTGGGGCTCACACGCGATTGGCTTTTGCGTGTGGCTTTAGAACTTAATTGGCGAAAGGCGTGTGGATGTCCCAGCTTCTTTTGAAAGGTTTACTCCCAGAGCGTTTTGCTCTCAGGAGCCAGCAGCGGCGCGCAGGGGCCATCTGTTTTTAATCATAGTGTGCGCGCTTGCTTCACATGCAGGCCATGGTTGTAATAAAACGTAGCCTCTGTGTCCTGGAATCACGTACCTTCTGTGTCCTGGAGTCACAATTTTTTAAACAGGGCTGTTACGCCTAACTTTTGCATTTAGCTACAAACAGGGCCATAATGTTTTCGCCTGCAAGGAGGGACGGGGTTGTCAAAATTCTTGTGGGGATAGTTGCGCAGTTGCTTGTTTATTTAACGCATACATAAGTAATCCACAAAGTGGCACTTTTCGTTTTTGCCTGCCTCTGCCCAGTGCTTGCATGCACCTCGGCTGCAGCCTGTACCTACATTCAGAATGGTTAAGCATATGCTGGCGGGGACTGTGCATGCTGGTGTAGCAACAGATTTGCAGAAATCTCTAAAGGCACAGGTTTGGCATGCAGCTGAATTGTGCATCTTCTACCACTCTGTCAAGGCGTTAACTGGTGTAGGAGCTGAGGAGCTGGGATGGGATGATGACGGACGCAGAGCACTGGCTTTTAAATGATCACTCTCGTGACTTCACTTTCATAGCACAGCTGATCTATCGGTCACTGTGACGGGTATGTCTCTGAGTCCTACGTGTGCACCCTGGTGTTTGTTGGCAGCCACATCCTCTACAGTCCAGCCGAGTTGCCACGGCTGCCTTCCTATTTGGTAGCAAGTGCCGAATAACTCCAAAGAGCACGAAGGTGTAAATTGCCGCCACCAAACCCAGCATTCTGTATGTTCTTGAGCACAAGCCAGATGTCCCCCTCAGCACTGCCTTGCCCTAGAGCCATTCACGGTCAGGCATGCAGAGCACACAGGCTTAGGACAAGCCTACTCCCATTAAACCTGTTTGCATAGTTTTAGACACACATACATTGGGGCATGCACTTCGATCACCAGCACATCTAATTAATGGTTGCCGTCTATACCACTACCATGCAGACTCTGGAGGGACGGATTTTGAACAGAAAACTACCATCAGTTAGAAACCTATGCAACCGCTTTCACCGTGCACACCATTGAATGCCTGCCACATCTCAGTGCCTAGCAGCACTGCTCTATGCACAAAGCTTCTGTGTTAAAGAACAATAGATGCTGTAGCACTCAGTATAAAAAGTGCTGCATTGCTAAATACTTATAAGGTCCCAAAGGCGAGACCTATTGGCTATGCCATTGCTTGTTAACTAAGCTGGAACACCTGGTCCCACGGACTGGCCTATGTATTTTCCTTTCACACCTAAGCCCATTTTTTTTCTATCTGCCTCGCCAGACACCACAATGTTGGAAAACCAACGATAAATCTTTGAAGGGCCCTACTAAGAACGAATGGTATAAGCACAATTGCAATTATTTGAAATATGCACTTACTCAAATAACTTTGGGAGAGGTGTGGAAATAGTCAAACTACCATGGCTAAATGATTTCAAATGAGGTTGCTCAGTTATGCATCCCCTTATCACAAGGGCAGCTATGAGCAGGGCCCCTGTAATTATGAAATAAAGGAAGCCTTAATTAGGTGGTATGGTTGGCAAAATTATGCAAAAGTATTAAATTATGTGGCATATGCTTTAGCATGTCGTACTGGTCTGCTGATGGGAGTGGGACCTCGCCCCAACTGAGAACTAGCGCATGTTTATTATACGCTCTGCCTTGCTTGTGTTTTTTATTTCCGGTTTAATTTAAAACAAAACCTTTGTTACTCCTGTTCAATAGGTATGGACCTTCTTACGTGTTGTGCTTATTATGCTGCCGGACCTCCGGGATGTCGGCTGAATAGCTGTGTTCATGTGGACATAAATAAAGGTTTTAAAAAAATAAAATAATAAATTA
Source organism: Triturus cristatus (assembly GCF_964204655.1). Lineage (NCBI taxonomy): Eukaryota > Metazoa > Chordata > Amphibia > Caudata > Salamandridae > Triturus > Triturus cristatus. Next base: position 492,934,703 of record NC_140582.1, on the reverse strand, counting down.
TGTGGCATAAAGCACCACATATTAAGATATCATCACGTCATACAGCGTTTGGGCAATGTTGCCACCTCATTAGTACAAGGATAACAACGAATTACAGCAATAAGCACTGGAAGCTTACCATTCAACCTTTTAGAAGGGCCTTCCACCCACGAAGGGGGGCACATTTCCGCATTTTAGTAACTTTCGATCCGTTTGAGCTACAAACATTATTTGGCTAAAATCTGCAAATTGGGCAGGATTTTGGTTTATGTGGCAACCTCATTATTATGCGAAAAACGCTTGTACCTCAGAATGGCATAATTTCAGTGGCCCTGGCCATGAAGCAGCAACAGAGTAGGGGGCAGTAGAAACTAAGGAGAGTGTTGTTCAATCGAGGTAGCCAACTCTTACAGTTGCATGTGTATTGCACTGGGGAACTATTGGTCTATTTAATATACAAGAACATTATTCCCACATGATAGGAGAAGACTCCGTGTACCACAATTATCAATAAAACATTTTTTTATTCATAAAATATCACTTTAAAAAACCGAAATGAATTCTGTTTTTCTGAGTAGACTAACATATTTAAGACAATGACATCACATTAAAAACAACAATTATGACAAGAATGTTCGTTATCCCAATACCTCAAACAACAAGACAAAGCTGTATGTCCTCTGCAATCGATCAATAGGTTATCTATATGCAAAATTATAAAGATGATAATAAACTGAACAATACAAATAGAAAATACAGGAGTACATAAAGTTTGGAGATACGTTTTGGTGGCTTTGAATTCAATGACGAATCTTCATATCTGTGCGCGTTTCGGCGAACAAAGCGCCTTCATCAGGAAGACCACACAAAGGATGGTCATAATGAACATCAATAGGGCAGATGAAATGCTGTCAGCAGGCTTGTGACTGTTGTGAGAAGGCTCAAGAGCCGGCCCGGATATGGTCCAGGCTGGAGCATGTGATGTAGAAATATATAGAAGGAGATAGGGACAGCAACTTGTACAATATTAGGCAAGATCCTAGGATAAAGGTTAAAAGAGGATTTCCGGTTCTATAGTGGTTATACAAGCCATTGATGCAAGAATACGTGGGTCATAAGCACACTAGGCCACAGGATGGGCCAGTCATGGGCTGCAAAGCTCCGCTAAGATAAGGAAAACGATACAAAATGGAGTCGGTCATATTCAAAGAGTTTAACAAAAGACTTTATTGATAATTGTGGTACACTGAGTCTTCTCCTATCATGTGGGAATAATGGTCTCGTATATTAAATAGACCAATAGTTTCCTAGTGATTTTTTCTTGAACAATTGTATTTTCCCTGCCCTGGGAACAGATATTAGTAGCAGTATATTTGCACTGTATTGCACTGAGAAGCCAGTTAGATTTTACACACACACACTTAGTAGAGAATGAGGCTGGCCTGAAAAAGTATTCATAATTAAGGAGGGGACAGTCTGGATTCCAAGACCCTTTGCCCACAGACCGGTCTTTGCTTGATACTAACCGCTGAATACCTTCACTGTAGTAATATGGTATATATTGAGAGGTGAAGGGTCTAAAGAAAGCAGCACATAACTGAATGTTTCTACTAGGGAAGATCACCTCAGGAGAAGACAAGATCTGTGGGTCCATAATGTGCCGGTGCAATCTTATTTCTAGCACAAGAGAAATAGTTTTTTTTTTAAAATCTTATTGGGATGATAGCTGAACGTGTTTTATTTATTTATATATACCTTGGCCCAGAGCACTAAGGTCTAATTACGAGGTAATATGTATTTGTGCCACACTTATCACATTAAAGCAGGGAAAAGTCACTAAAAGCTTCCACAGTAGTTTCTAAGTAAAACCAAACAAAAGCATACACCATGTAAGTGTCCAGATAAGCAGGGGGCACTACTGATGATGCGCTTCTGCACATTTTTTTACAACTTGTTCCCAAATCTGACATGACTGTTTTGTAAACAAGTAAGAAGGAAGATTACTCTGGTGTTCACATAAATTGATTTGTATTCCCATAATTTGTATAATTTGTGCGCAACTAAAGCGCTGAAGTTTCATGCCCTTCTAGTACTGTGCGCAAAAGGGCGTGTTTTATTTTGAAAATGCAGTAGAGGAAGGGAAGGAAAGCCATGTGTGCGTCAAATGTGGCATGCAAGGTAGTATAAACGTGATTACAATTCTGAAATCACCTATACGTGCTGATAAAAACATAGATTAAAACAAATATTAATCTTTATTTGTAAGCCAACTTGCTCTTACCAGAACACGCTAAACTTGTTTTTGTGATAAAATACTGTCTTCTCCGATAAAACACACAACATTCGAAAACATGCGACAATATGCAAGGGGCAAGATCTGTGGGTCCGTAATGTGCTGGTGCGATCTTAGTTCTAACACAATAGAATGCGCTTGATTTAGAAAATGCTATTGGGAGATAGCTGAACGGGTTGTATTTATTTATTTATACCTTGACAATGGGCAGTAAGGCTTAATTACAAGGCAATATGTAAAGTCAGATAGGGAGATCATCCTCAATCACAGATGGGGTGATCATCGCTCAATCACACACAGGGAAATCACCCCTCAATTACAGACAGGGATATCAGCCCTCAATCACAGCCAAGAAGAGAAGCCCACGAACAGAGACAGAGAGATCAGCCCTTAGTCACAGACAGGACGATCCGCTCCTGATCACAGACAGGGAGATCCCCTCCCAAATACAAACAGGGAGATCAGCCCTCAATCACAAAAGGGAGATCAGCCCTCAATCACCGGCAGGGAGACTGGGATTAAGCCTCAGACAGAGAGAGCAGCCCTTGGTACAGACACCCACAGCAGCCCTCAATCAGAGGAAGGGATATAGCCCAGTAGCACTTGGCAGTTTATCTCTGTGGGTGCGGAGAGGAAGGGAGGGAGTCTGATCCTCTGGGTTCTGCCGGAGAGAAAGGATTGGATCCAGTTGAGGGCGTCGTGAGGTCTGGCTGCGAGAGTGCGATGTGAGACGGTGTCGAAGGCTGCGGAGTAGTATGATGAGGGATGCCGTATGGCCCTGTTCGAGCAGCATGCGGATGGCGTCAGTGGCGGCGAGGAGGGCGGTCTCAGTGCTGTGGTGCCTGCAGAATCCGGACTGGAGGAGTCCAGAGTTCTCTTCGATGAAGGCGGTCCGCTGAGCGTTTATGAGTCTCTCGGTGACTTTGGCAGCGAAGGGGAGGAGAGAGATTGGCCGGTAGTTTTTCAGGTCCGTCGGGTCGGCCGTGGGTTTCTTGAGGAGGGGTTTGACCTCTGCCCACTTCCAGTCGTCTGGGAAGATGCCGGATTTGAAGGCGGCGTTAATGGTCCGTCCTAGTTCGCGCGTGATGGCAGCCCTGTGGTATATGTGTGGAGGGCAGGGGTCCGTGGGGGCTCCTGAGTGTGTGTTCTTCATGGTCGTGGTGGTATGTTCAACGGTGGCAGGCTTCCAGGTTGTGATGGTCAGCTCGTTGTCGGCGGTCGGGAAGGAGGTCATGTCTGGCATTTGTTCACTGAAATTGTCGTCGAGGGCCTTGATTTTCAGATGGAAGTAGGAGCTGAGCTTTTTGCAGCGTTCCTACGATGGTGCGACGTCTGTAGCTTCGCTGGGGGGTTGGTGAATTGCTGTATGACTTTGAAAAGCATTTTTGGCGTTGGAGTGGATTTTGTTCTTGCTGAAGGAACGCTTGGTGTCTCTTATGCGCTGGTGCTATTCCTTCAGGGCGCTTCTGTGGGTGTTCAGGTCTTATGTGGTTTTCCGGTTTCGCCAGGTTTTCTCAAGGCGTCTGCAGGAGCGCCTGGCTTTTTGGAGTTCGGTGGTAAACCAGGCGACCTTCAGGGGGAGTTGTATGGTGGGGTTGTGGAGGGGTGCGAGCTTGTTGGCGCAGCTGGAGTTCCAGCGGTGAAGTATTTTGGCTGCGGCTTTGGCGTTGGTCGTGGCACGGGGGGTCTAGGAGGAGGGTGGTGTTGAGGTGTTCCTCCGTGATCTTGCTCCAATTCCTTTGAGGCGGGTGCGGTGTGGGTTCGGGTGCGGTGGTGGTGTTGAAGGTAAAGTGGACGCAGTGGTGGTCCGTCCAGAGGGGCTGCGTGGTGTGGCTGAAGTGGAAGTTTGTCCCTCCTGCGAAGATGGGGTCGAGGGTGTGTTCTGCTCTGTGAGTGCGGGTGGTGACGAGCTGCTTCAGTCCGAGGTTGGAGAGGTTGTCAAGGAGGTTGGTGGAGTCGGGATCGCTGTGGTTGTCGAGGTGGACGTTCAGGTCTCCGAGTAGGATGTAGTCCGTGGAGGTGATGGCGTGGGGTGCGACAAGGTCAGCAATGGTGGTTGCGAACTGAGTGCAAGGTCCAGGGGTCTGTAAGCGAGGGTGCCGCGCAGCGTGGTCCTGGGGCTGGTCTGGAACTGGAAGTGGAGGTGTACTGTGCTGGGGTGGGGGTCACTCATGCTGGAGGTGTAAAGCCAGAGGGAAGTCTTGTATGCGATGGCGAGTCCTCCTTCTGGGCGGTCCTTTCTGTGGATCTTGTATTCGTCGAGGATGGCGGTTTCGATGTCGGGACCGGAGGTAGTATTGGTCCAGGTTTCTGTGAAGAAGGCGACATCGGGTGAGAGGATGTCAAGCAGGTCCCAGATCTCTACGGCGTTTGTGTAGGGAGCGCATGTTGAGGAGGATGCCTGTCAAGGCTTCGGTGGTGCGGGCGTCCAGCGAACCTTCGGCGGCCGTGGTGGCGCTGTTGAAAGTGAAAGATCGTTGGCGTGTCTGCAAGAGAACTGTCATTGGGTGGTGTCCGGTGTGGAACTTTGGCAGCCGGCGTGTCTTCTGGGGTTGAGTGCGTGGAGGGCGGCGGAGTTGTAACGGCGGGGTGCCGGTGATCCAGGGTTCCTGGTGCTGGCCGCGGTCGGGACGGACGCAGACAGGCTTGCCTTTGGCACGCCTCTGGCGTGCCAGCGGCCCAACCGCGCAGAGACCGCCATTAAGTAGGGGAGGGGGAGGGACGTGCAGCTGGGAGGTGGGAGTGGGGGGTTCACGGGGAGGGGTCATGGGGAGGGGTCACAGGGCAGACGCGGCAGCGGGAAAGGCGGTAAGAATGCAAGGATAAGATCACAAGAAGGGGATAACTACTAAACAGTGCCAACAAGTAACTTCACAACGAGAGGGAGATAAAGAAAAACAGCAGAGCTACAATGACAAAAATCCAGCAAGGGGGAAGAACAAAAACAACAGTGGCTAGAGTGACAAATATATAGCAACTAAAACAGAAACAACAGTGCTACGATAAAAAGGTCACACGGGGGGGCAGCGCGATACTAGAATCAGCCAGATGGGCACGAGGCGCAGAGCAGTCTCGAATCCTGCCCGGGTGAGGCTTCAGGTGTCAGCGGCGGAGCAGAGTACGGCAGGGCAGAGCACAGTGGAGCTGCAGGGGAGAGTGCGGGCCTCGGACCACGGTCAGAGGTCTTACTCGCATTCCCCTGCAGCAGCCGCCATTGAGTAGGGGAGGCGGAGGGACTTGCAGCTGGGTGGCGGGAGCGGGGTGGTCAGGGGGAGGGGTCACAGGGCACAGGCGGCAGCGGGAACAGCGCAAGGATAAGATCGCAAGAGGGGGATAACTACTAAACAGTGCCAACAAGTAACTTCACAACGAGAGGGAGATAAAGAAAAACAGCAGAGCTACAATGACTTAATTCCAGCAAGGGGGAAGAACAAAACAGTAGTGGCTACAGTGACGAACATACAACAACAAAAACAGAAACAACAGTGCTACGATAAAAAGTCACACAGGGGGGGCAGCGCGATACTAGAATCAGCCAGATGGGCACGAGGCGCAGAGCAGTCTCGAATCCTGCCCGGGTGAGGCATCAGGTGTCAGCAGCAGAGCAGAGCACAGCAGAGCTGCTGGGAAGAGTGCGGGCCTCGGATAGTATATGTGTGCCGCCCAATTAAATGCAGACACTTGTGCAGCGAGATGAACTCCGGACTGGGGAGCTGCAGGGAGACGGTGCGCTCCCCTCCACGGCAGAGCAGAGACCTGGGTCTGGTGTTCTCTCTCAGTCTGTACCTGGAGCAGGCGCGCAACACCCATTGGGCTCAACTGGCTTCAGCCCCCCCCCCCCCGTCATGTGTGTCAGCCCGGCTGAGACAGCCTCGCGGGCTGGCGTCCGTCTAATTGCAGCCGGACCAGAGTGTAACATTCTACGGTCTAGTGGTGTAACTAGACGTCGCACCGCATCCGCGGGCCAGGCGTGGCCTGCGGGGTCCAATAAAAGGAGCCTCCCGCTCAGGGGAGCGGTCTCCGATCCAGGCTCGAGTGTGGGCTGAGTGTGTCCGCGCCACACAGCAGCGCGGCCTACAATTGTTACCCCCAGTGCCCATGTCAAGGCAGATTACACTGGCGACGAGGCGGGACATCCAAAGACCCGCACCCCAGCCACTGAGCGCCCGCGACGCGGAACACGGGAGAGAGAAAAAAAACGGAAAAGAAGCGGAGCGCCGACAGGCAGCGCGCACGTGCACCAGGCCACAGAGGAAGCACCCGGTCGAGCAGCATCGGCAGTGCCGGAAGAAGAAAGACGGTGAGTGCAATCTCACACGGACACCAAGACTAAACAAGCACAAGGCACACCAACGGACTGTGCCCCAAGGTAGGCTGCTAGGGACACGTGGTCCCAGAAACCAACAAGCACAAGGCAAACCACCATATTTGAGCCCCAAAGGAGGCTGCTGGGGAAAGGACAAAGCAGGCCCACAGCGCACCCCACCAGGGGTTCAATACAGCCAAGCTGCAGCAAGCCAGAGAAAGGCATAGAGACACGCAACATAAAGGGGCCCACTTACTCTACGCCACCACTACCATTATTACAGGCAAGCAAAGCGAGGTAGGCCACCTGCCCCAAGAGAACGATGGGGGACAACGACGGGGGAGCAGCGCCAGGCCCAGGGGCCGCACAAGGTCAAGCTGCCGTGCCAGCCCACGCTCCGTTCCAACATGCGGCATCGGGAGTCCTGCCCCCATTCAGTGAGCTGGAGGACCCTGCAAGAGCCTCTCCCGAATGGAAGATCTGGATAGAGCGACTCAACAACTACTTCATCGCAACCAGGGAGACGGACGACACAGTGAAGAGATCCCTACTCCTGCACTACGCGGGAGACGAAATATTCAAACTATTCAAACACCTACCCGACACGGGAGCAGACACGGATTACAACGCGGCGGTGGCCGCCCTCGACGCCCATTTTGACCCCCGATTTCGAGCGGTTTAAGCTGCGCCAGGCTCGGCAGAGAGAAGGGGAATCGATGGACGTATTTTATGCCAGGCTTCGCGAGCTCGCCAGCACGTGCACAGAAGATGATCAGCCCAAAGAAATACGCGCCCAACTAATCCAAGGGTGCCGAGACAAGACGTTGAGAGGGCTCATCCTGCGCCAACCGAAAATCTCGCTCGAAGATATGCTAGTACTAGCAAGAACACATGACCTGTCAGCAGCCAGAGCAAACGAAATGGACAAGGCGCTCACAAAACCCCCAGAACGGGCCGAGAACATCAAGGTAGAACGTGCAGACGCCCTTCGAGCTAAGCCAAGAGGAGACTCATTCAGAAGTCAAAAACCCGAAGAGACCAAATCAAGGTGTGGATACTGCGGGCATGAGCCACACGCCGCAAAGGACTGCCCCGCGCAAGGTAAAACATGCACCAATTGCGGGATTCCCAACCATTTTGCCTCCGTGTGCCGAAGAGGCCCGAGAGGCCGAGAATTTCGAAAACCGGAGGCCCCCGACAAAGGCAGTACGACACCTATCGGTAACTGAGGTGAGGCCGCCAGAAGACTCAAAGATGAAAGGAAGGAGATATCAGGGGACGGGTGGAGAGTCGTCAGACGATGACGAGGGACAAGTGTACCTGATATCATTCGCGCGGGAACTCAAGCTACGCCGAAGACCTCAACCAACGTACACGGTCCACGTGGCGGGAACGTAAGTGCAGGCAGTCATCGACACGGGGGCCACAGTGAACGTCATGGGCCTCCAACAATACCGACGCCTAAAGCCTTGTTCTCCGGTAAAGCCATCCAAAACCAAAATCTACGCGTACGGAGCTGACACGCCCCTTCCTTTGAAGGGAAAAATCACAGTCCCTGTCAAGGCAGATGACCTGGAGGTCACGACGACGATACATGTGATCGATAGGGAAGCAGACACCCTGCTAAGCAGCCACACCGCAGAAGATCTGGGTCTAATATCATTTGCGAGGAGAGTACAGGTCCACCAGGTAGAAGAGCTGCTCAGTCAATTACCGGAGCTATTCCAGGGCCTCGGACGCATAAGATGTAACCCGGTCAAACTACACATTGACAAGACCGTCGTCCCGGTCGCGCTGCGACATAGGAGAGTCCCTTTCCACCTGCGGCCGCTGGTCGAGTAAGAGCTAGAGACTTTGGAAAGACAAGGCGTCATTGAAAAGGTGTCCGGCCCGACGCCCTGGGTATCACCAATGGTTATCGCGGAGAAGCCGAAACAGCCGGGAGCGATACGCCTCTGTATCGACATGCGATTACCAAATAAAGCCATACGAAGGGAACGTCACATCACGCCAACTATGGATGATATAATCGCGGATGTAAACGGTTTGAAGTGGTTCTCGAAAATTGACTTAAATGCAGGATACTACCAACTCCCGCTGTCCAAGGAAAGCCGCTATATCACCACCTTCAGCACCCATCTAGGCCTACGACGGTACAAGAGGCTCAACTTTGGAATATCGTCCGCGGCGGAGCTGTTCCAAAACACGATACGAGAAATGCTGTCCGTGTCAGATTTGCAGAACTCCTCAGGATCCGGGCGTTGATATAGAGGTCCACCTCCAGATCTCCCCGGACTCCAACCAAAAGGTTACAGAGCCCAGAGGTGAGCAGGCGAGGGAAAGGATAGGGGGGAGGGTCAGCAGGGACAAGGTTCTGAAACGAGAAAACATAACAAACATAACCACAATTACAGTCTACTCTCTTTCGGTCTCACTAATACAGGAGGTTTATCCTAGGTATAAAGTGCATGTACCTCACATCCTGTGATTACACCCACATCGTATCCCACCTGGGACTCAACACCTCCATCAGTTCGAGCCCACCTGTGAATCACACCCCCTGCCCTCTTGCGTGTGTCCCTGTTATATTGTCCTAAAAGGATCTTACTACAGACCCTCGCTATTTGGTAAGTATTCCCTCTCTTCAGGGCATATGTCACATTTTTAACTAGAATCGGCTTCCACGGTGAAGACACCGCCACCTGGAGCCCCTAAGAGGTAGCGCTCCTTCACAGGGTGAGTATCAACACGCTAGGGTCTGGTGACGTCTTCCTCTAGCTGTTGGCCACTCCTGACTTTCCAATGTCTCGCTCTCCCACTGACAGCCGACAGGCGCTCTTCTAGCGCTGGGTGACTGTAGTAGAAACGACCCTTCGCTCCTCCGAGCGTGTATTACCAAATAACTGGCTCCTTCAAGCCGGAAACGAACCTTCGCTCCTCCGAGCGTGAACTAACAAAACATATAGCTCCTCCGAGCCGGCAACGCCAATTCGCTCCTCCGAGCGTGATACGAACAACAGTTTAGCTCCTCCGAGCCGGAATTCTCAGACGCGCTTTAGAGCGCTCAAATGCCACAGCTCCTCTGAGCCTTGTGTGTCTATGGACGGGAAGGCGGGTCTCGAGGTCCGCAAGGCGCGGAACGTTGGGTGGCTCAGCCGAGCTCCTACCCTCTCACCTGCTTCCCTTTTGGATGGTTACGACTCCGTCCACGCCTCTCCCCGCCTGGTCGCCAAGCTCCGAGGGACGGGGAAAGTGAAGTCCTCGGGTCGTCTTCCTGTGGTGCAGCAAACTCCCTGCCCCGCCGGGACGCCTCGCTCCGAACGGCGGAAAAGGGATTGTTCGGATTCAGAATAACGCACGTCTTCAGACGTGCGTGACGTCCTTAAGTAGCCGCCCACTTCCTGGTTTCGGGGTAGTTGGGTCTTGTAGTGCTGAGACGCTAGGTAGGCGCCGTAGGTCCCGATTCCTCACAGTCCGGGCTACCCAGCGTGCTGAACGTAAGTGACGATATTCTCATTCATTACCAGCATCTCCGCAACACTCTGACACGCCTCAAAGAACACGGGGCGACCCTACACAAGGAAAAATGCCAGTTTTTCCAGCCGTCGTTAAGAGTTCTTTGGTTATGTGTTCAACCAAGAAGGCATTCAGGTAGACCTCCGTAAGTCACAGTCCATTAAAGATGCACCCGCACCAACATCCCCAACGGAAGCACGTAGTTTCCTGGGCATGGCAACATACTGTGGGAGATTCATCCCCGGACTAGCCACGCGAGCAGAACCCCTGAGAGCCCTCACAAGATCGGACGCAAAGTGGCAGTGGGGACCGAAGGAGGAAGAGGCATTCCAAGGGATAAAATATGCTCTTCTGGGGGAAGCCACACTCGCTTATTTCGACCCAGCAAAAAGAACAGAAGTTCTCGTGGACGCCAGCCCCGTAGGGCTTGGCGCTGTGCTGGCCCAGGAACAGGAACCAGGGCGATGGGCAGCATTATCGTTCGCCAGCAAGTCACTCACCCCGACCGAAGCCAGGTACGCACAAATTGAGCGAGAGGCGCTGGCCATTAGATGGGCCTGCAACCATTTCCACTTGTACCTCAAGGGGCAACCATTCACAATGGTCACAGACCACCAGCCGCTTGTGCCACTCTTCAAAGGGACGGCGCCCCACCCACCGCCGCGCATCGAGAGATGGGCAGTCCAGCTGCAGCCGTATGAAATGGAAGTCGTATACCGACCAGGAGCAAAGAACCCTGCCGATTTCTTGTCCAGGCACCCGGCCCCGGCCGAAACACAAGAAGACAATGAGGATGTCGAACACTACGAACACCTCGTATCCACAGCAGCATGCCCGGTGAATATGACTCTAGGAGACATTAAGGATGCTGCTAACGAAGACGCCGTTTACAGCCGAACTCTGAAAGCAGTCCAGGAGGGGTCGTGGACGAACTACCTGCGGCAAGCCAACTCATGGAGCCCGGAAGAGCGTGAATACTCCACGAAAATGTGGCACATAAGACATGAACTCAGCGCTACAAGCGACGGGATCCTACTCCGAGGACCCAGACTGGTAATACCACGGACCCTGAGACACAAGGCAATGCAACTGGCCCACGGAGGACACCAGGGAATAACAAAGATGAAAGCCAGAATGCAGGAGAAGGTCTGGTTCCCGGAGCTGGAAAACATGGTGGAGGAGTACGTCAGGCGATGCCCCCTATGCCAGTTGACCGGAAACCTGGAGAGGCCTGCACCGGTGATCACCGAAGATGCATGCACCATCCCGTGGTCACAAGTAAGCATAGACTTTGGAAGTTTCCCCGGAGGAAAGCACACGCTGGTGTTAGTGGACGCCTTCTCGAAATACCCCATAGTAGAGCCAGTGACGTCCACGGCATTTGCCCAGATAGAGCCCGTCCTAGAAAAAGTGTTCGCCATGTTCGGGTTCCCACAGGAAATCCGTAGTGACAATGGGCCACCCTTTCAAGGAGTGGAGTTCGCCACGTTTCTGAAACAGAGAGAAATACACCACAGGCGAATAACCCCACAGTGGCCCCAAGCCAACGGCGATGTAGAACGGTTCATGCGCACGCTGAACAAAGTGTTCCGCTTCGCAGGGGTAGAGCAAGCAGACCCGGAAAAACGACTACACGAGTTCTTGCGGGAATATCGGAGCTCACCACACTGCCCCACCCAAAGGAGCCCGTGGGCACTGATGCTCCACGGCCCACGGAGAGACTTACTCCCTACATGCCCAGGTTGGTCGCCGCCCCCAATGGAGGCCGAGGCCGTACAAGCCAGAAGAGCCCGACGAAATCAACGGGCAAGCCTTCGCCGCCGTGCCACGCCAAGGACACTCTGCACAGGAGCCACCGTTCTTCTGAAGGACCGCCGCCCTGGAGGAAAGTTCAAAACAAACTATGAACCGGGGCCCTGGACAGTCACCGCGAAGCGAGGGACCATGGTGACAGCCCAAAAGGGAGGAGAGGAGGTGTTCCGAAATGTGTCCTGGTTCAAAGAGGTGCCCCCAGGACACCCTGAGAGACTCCCGGAAGGGCCGACCGGGAGTACACCGACACCCGAAACCACCGAGGCCACCATAATACTAGCACCCAACTCAGCCCCAGAGAGCGGACCTCCCACTGGTCCGCGACTGCGAGATTCTCCACAAAGGTACAGCCTGAGGCCCAATCCTCGCCCCAGCCAGCGGCTGAAGGACTTTGCCTGCTGAAGGTGCCCAGCGACTGCCAACGGAGAGCACGCAAGTACCACCTCTCTGTGGGCTGAACTGTTTGAACTGTTTAAATGATCTGAGTTTGTATTTTGTGTTTCCATTAACTGATTTGGATAGTGATGTAACATTCTACGGTCTAGTGGTGTAACTAGACGTCACACCGCATCCGCGGGCCAGGCGTGGCCTGCGGGGTCCAATAAAAGGAGCAGCCCGCTCGGGGCGCGGTCTCCGATCCAGGCTCGAGTGTGGGCTGAGTGTGTCCGCGCCGCGCAGCAGCAAGGCCTACAATTATTACCCCCAGTGCCCGTGTCCGGGCAGATTACACCGAGTACTTCACAGGTCTTTAAAAGACCATTTACTCGTTAATGAGGCTTTTGTTGCGTTTTCGCCGCTTCTTACAGCCACTCTGCCTATGGCTGGAAGACTTAGCCCCCCCCCGAAATCTTTTTCAGCCCCCCCCGAAATTTGGTTCTAGTTGCCCGCCTGACCTGGAGTGACCACCTTGTGTACCGATTCGGGAATCAGGTGGTTCAGGTGGCATTGCAGTAGCTTCTCCATAGCTTGGCGTCGTTAGTCCTTCTTCTTGGCATGCAGGATAACAGTTTACCACGTTTTCAGAGTTAGACATTTCTGAAGGAGGTTTTTAACCGTTTGTAACGAATGTGTGATATTGATTATTGAGGTTTTTATTTGCTCTGATTTTTTGACATATTGATTATTGTTATTATTTCCGGATATGTTTTTTGTGATCATTAATTATTGTTGAATAATAAAAAAACTGAAGTACATTTACATATTTATGTTGATTGGCTTTTGTCACTGGGATTTTAGTTTAGAATTGCAACCTAATGCTCATTTTGCTTTCGATTTTATTCATGATTATAAAATATTTTGTATCTTTGGGAAACCATTTCTCCAGAGGAACGTATTGATCACTTATATTGCCTTACTGTAAAAAAAATATTAGTTTAACTAGTGAATATTCAAGTTGGAGAGGGAATCTGTAATTGTTGTTGCTCTGCCTACATTAGCCATCATAGCCGAGTCAACAACGAAAGACAGAGAATTAATTGCAAAACAACCCAGTGAAAATCCAAACATCATAATAAACACAAGAACCACAAAGATGGAAACTATAGAGAGCTGGAATATGAAAGGAATTATAATCTGAAAATCAGAATAATGTGCCAGCATCCCCTGGCTTAGACCAAAATTCTTCCTATGCAAGTCATCGTGAAGACTTGAACCCAAAGAGGAAAATAGATTAGGCCCCATGGTAGGTATCTTTTTGTTTTGATGGTGTCTTGAGAAGTTGGTAATTAATGGAGAGAAAGGCGAAATTTAGGTTACAGCCTCAAATACATTGACTTTTATGTGGGGAAACATCTGAAAGGTGCTACTGCAAGCAGAAAGTGCGCTCGTTTGTTTATGATGATATGGAAACTAAATTGCCTCCAGAAGTCTGTCACTGGACTAAGATTACACTGTGAAATAATAGAACCTTTAACAGGTGAAAAGATGGTTCATCAAATCTCTTTAAAAGGTGGAGTAAGTGGAGATTGAGAAGAAATTCACAGTGGGGCGATCCCATTATAATGCTCAAAACCTTTGACAAAGAATCTTCCATAGCTTGTGGATACTGTAGGTTTTGGAGACCCTCGGCAATTCAATACTACAATTCCTCACCTGTGAAACTTGACAAAGTCAATTTCTGAAGAAAATGGCACCCAGGCATGACGCCTTAAGAGAAAATTAAAAGTTGAGCCCCTCCGCTCCTCCCATATATTTCCATGTGTGCTGCAGAATGCAGCACATATAGAAAGAGTAAAAATTAGAAGAAATAAACGTATTTCTCCTTGTTGCGCCATATTAACGCCTCCTTTTGAAAGGCGTGAGTTTTTGGCACTGCCTCAGATTTACAGATCCTCGTAAATCTGGAACAGTGTCAAAAAGCCATGGGTGTTGCTGGGAACGCCCATAGCAAGGCTTTTTACACGCCCCTTTGGAGCAGAAAACTGTGTTGCAGAGGGCCATATTTACAAGGCTGTGTTAAGCCACGCAACGTGGCTTAGCACAGCCTTGTAAATATGGGCTTGCATAGAGCGCCCCCACAGATCAAAAAAAGTGACGCACCGATGGCGGTAGGAGCTTGTACATATGCCCCTCGGTAAATATCTTTCATCTGCATCAGTTCCCAGCTGAGTGTGATGAGTACTTAAATCGCATCTCACAGTAAGCAATTATTGTTCTCCATTTCAGTCTTAATACATTCTCCATTTGTTCTTCACAGATCGGTTTTAGAAAGTGATGAACGTTGTTTATGATACTACCAAGGCATCCAGCCCAAGAAGCTAAAGAATCGTTAAAGAAGATAATACTAGAAACAGTGAAAGGGCAATTAAAAATGAAACTAGTGCAGAATATTTTTTAATGCGACCCTTTATGCAGATAGCTCCTGCGATCCTGTGTTTTCAGAAAGCGGAAGCCAATTTGCGGATATTTATTTTCAAGAATAAAGAAAGAGTGGTCTTAAAAGGGGGGCTTGGGGGGGGAAGGCGACTGTAGGGAGTCCCCACCCCCGGGCAGTTTGGGAGGGGGTGTGTGGAGGGAGGGGTTTGCTGGCCCTGCGCGGCCTTTTTGAATTTGGGCTTGCCAGTAGGATAAATGTAGCCCAAATGCAGCCCAATTATAGCCCAAAAGTAACTAAATGTTGCGCAGGTATAAATACCTTGGGCGCCCGCTCCCGGCCACCATTTTAGGTTTGGTGACCTGGTGGCCGGGAGCTAGGCTAGTGGCGTGTTTTTTGTTGTGGTGTTGTTGCTTACTTTGGGGGAAGGTTGTTGGTAGTGATGTCGTCCCAGGATTACCGAGTGCTTGAGGCTCTCAGGCTGCTGTCGGAGGCAGGCAGGATGGACCTGGTGATCGGGGAGGTCGCGGTGCCGTCGCGTCCCCCGCGGCAGGCCTCGGCCGGAGTGGCGGCTGCGGTTGCTGCGTGTACTTCGCCGAAGCGTTCCAGGCAGATTCCGGTGAGTGAGCGGGGACGCCCGCGTGTGAGAAGGGCGGTCCCCGCTCGTTATAGACAGTCCGGTCGGGTAGCGGCGTCGGGGGAGGCAGGTGTGGTGTCTGCGGAGGGGCCTGAGGCGGGTTTGTTGGTTTCAGCGGCGCGCTCCCTGTCATCCCCTGTGGTGGTGGGTAAGCGCGGGGGCGGGCGCGGCACTAAGCGTCGTTCGTCTTCGGTGCCGGAGGTGGGTTTAGGAAGCGCGAGGGAGGGGGGTGCGGTTTTGAGTGTGGGCGGGCCGGCGGTTTTAGAGCACGAAGCGGGTCGGGCGCGGGGGTCGGATTTTGTGGCCGGCTCAGCTGGTTTTGGTTTTGGTGATTGTTCTTTTGTCACGGGGAGTGCGGGGGGGCGAGTAATTGGTCTGGAGGCGTCACAAGGACAGTTTCCGGGTGTGAGGAGCTCGGGGAGGTATTCGGAGGCGGGTGTGGCGGTCGAGCGGTGTGAGGAGCATGAGGAAGCGGCGCCTAGCAGCCCATTATTGTTTTCGCCGGTTTCTTCTGTGGGGGGCGCGGTTTTCTCGGTGGGGGCGAGCTCGTTGGGGAGGGTGAATGGGCGCAGGTGGAGGGGTGGTGCCCGGCCCAAGAACCGATGAGGCAGGGGGAGCAGGGGTTTGTGGGGCGGGAAAGTGCGGAGCAGCTACAGGCCCACGGAGGGGTGGGTTGGCATGCATTGGATGAGGAGCTTGTGGGGGGGGCTGGGGAAGGGGAGGTTGGGGAAGAAGGTTGGTTCGTGGGGGACGGGGAGGCATCTGGGGGGGGTGTTGAGAGCGAGGGCCTGGACATTTTTCCCTCCTGGGCAGAAGGTGTCCGGGGCCTTGGTGGAGAGGGAGCAGTGGGGTGGTCAGGTGCCCGGGGGCAGGTAACGGGAGGCGGTGACAGGCCGAGGGCGGTGTATGGGGCGAGCAGTAGGGCCCGTTCGAGGCCGGGTAGGTCGCTGTCTATGGGGGAAAGATATGGCGAAGTTGCGGCGTCGGCTTTGGGTCACGCTATGCTGGAATGGAGCGGGGATGAGGAGGAGATGGTGGCGCCGCAGCGTGTGGGAGTGGGACGAGTGGGTGCGTCGGGAAGTGGTTTGTCAAGTTCGGGTTTTTTGAGTGGTATTGGGTCGTGGGCAGCTGGTAGTTTTCTTGCTCCTGGCACACCAGTCCAAACTTTTTCTTTACAGGGTAGGTCAAGTAGCAGAGCAGCGGACTCGGTAGGGCGAGGTGCGGCCCATTATCGCCGAGGAGAAGGGAGGATGAGGCCTTGCGCGGCACATTCCGTACCGGCGGGGGATCCCGTCGCGGCCAGCTCACGAAGGTCCGGCGCGGCCTCGCTGGCCCCAACGTCACGCCGGTCAAGGTGGATGGATTTTTCTGACAGGATGGATTGTTGTGTTAAGCGAGGTAGAGGGGGCGACCGGCGTGTACAGTCGGCTCCCCCGCAGGAGTGTTTTAGGGCCGCGGAGGCCGGTGGTGCTCATTCAGGGTCCGGTAAGGCCCGTGTGGTGGATTTTGCTCAAGAGGATTTGCTGGTGGACGAGCCAATACTCCTTGATTATGATGAAGACAGCCCCGAGGAAGGGGAAATTCGGGGCTACGAGGGGGGGGGGAACTTCTCATGTTTCTCATGGTCTGTTACAGGTTCCGGGTGTGGCACCCATTGCACAGTCCTTGGTGGTGAAACCTACAGGAGAGCACGGCCCATCAGCGAGGGCGCATCCTCCAAGGGATTCTTCTGCACGGGCGGTGAGGCGGTCGGAGTCGGTCCGCACACCCTCTTTAGAGCCAGGTGAGAGCACAAAAACAAAGGCCAAACCTATTATGGTGTCTGTGGGGTCTGGGGAGGGTGGGGATCTGTCGGAGGGGAGATTATATAGAGGCAAGTATGTGAAGGACACGGGGGTTGGCACGGGGACGGAGGGAGCATTGTCGGGGGCCAAGGTGGAGAGTGGGTCTAAGGCGGAGGCAGGCGATGGTAAGGAGAAGCCGCAGAGCAAGGAATTAAAGATCAAGAAGCTCCCGTATATGGGGGTGACTAAGCCTCTGGGTGCGCATTTAATGCTGGCAACAAAAGAGCGTATTTGGAAGGGTGAATATGTAGAGATTCTGAAGAGGTTACACAGGGAGGTGAGGTCTAAGGAGGGTTCTAAAGAGGAGGAATACGAGTTGGCCAAGCGCCCTAAGGTGCCGCTGACGATCGAGAATTGGACGGCGGCGTTCTTAATTTATGCTAGTGTTTACTGTGAAAAGTTTCCCGAGCGCTGCGTAGCCATATTTAAGTATATGGACGTTATACGAAAGGCTCAAATCACTGGTACTGGTTATGCTTGGGCTCAGTATGACGAGGAATTTCGGGCCCGTATGGCTTGGGATTCTGAAGCTAAATGGGGTGAGTTGGATAATGACCTGTGGCAGCATACCATGGGGGCCGCGCCAGGGGGTAAGACGATTTTTACGGCTAGTGGTCTGCCGCTAGTTTACCGGCCCTTTCAGGGAAAGCCCACCCGGGGTGGGGTGGGAGGCTCAGCCGCATCACAGACTGGGGTCGGGGCTTGTTGGGATTTCAACAAGGGCCTGTGCACTCGGGAGTATTGTAAATACAGACACGAGTGTTCTAAGTGCGGCAAGCGGCACCCTCTCGTCAACTGCTGGGGAGTTAGGCCATCAGGAGGGCAGCAAGCAGGTGCAGGGATGTCTGGCAGTGCGCAGCAGTCGCAGGGTGGACGAGGGGGTAGGGGCGCACAGGGTTCTGGGCCAAAGGGCTCCTACACCAATTAAATTGGCTCGGCTACAGGATGCCTTGGATGGCTACGAGGACTTGGTGGCAAAACAGATTCTTTTGGATGGTTTCAGGTGGGGTTTTCATTTGGGGTACCACGGGCTCCGGCAGAGACGGTGGGCGGATAATCTGAAATCCGCATCAGAGCACAAGCTGGTGGTGAGGGAAAAATTGCGTAAAGAAGTGCATGAGGGGAGGATGGCAGGCCCGTTTGGAGAGTGGCCAGTTCCTAATTTGATCATTTCCCCTATTGGTGTGGTGCCCAAGAAAGAGGAGGGGCAGTTTCGGCTGATTCAGCATTTGTCATGGCCTGAAGGGTCGTCAGTCAATGATTTTATCGATGAAGACGCTGCTTCGGTGTCATACTCTTCAGTTGACGTCGCCATGTCACTGGTTGTGGCCGCGGGCGCAGCTGCAGGGATGGCAAAGTGCGATATTAAGTCGGCTTTCCGGCTGCTCCCGGTTCATCCGGACGACTGGCCTTTGTTGGGCATACAATTTGAGGGTGAATGGTATGTGGATAAGGTGCTACCTATGGGTTGCTCGGTGTCATGTGCTCTTT
Organism: Triturus cristatus; assembly: GCF_964204655.1. Classification (NCBI taxonomy): domain Eukaryota; kingdom Metazoa; phylum Chordata; class Amphibia; order Caudata; family Salamandridae; genus Triturus; species Triturus cristatus. The sequence continues at coordinate 492,916,013 of NC_140582.1, read as the reverse complement.
TTGAGCTTTTCAGCACTTTTTTGCAGTGGTTTTTCACGCATCGCACTGGTCACAGCTGGGTCACACATTATCTGGATGATTTCTTTTTTGTGGGCTCTCCGGGCTCTTCGGAGTGCTGGCGTGCGCTGGAGTCGTTTCAGGAGCTTATGGAGGAGTTGGGGGTGCCTTTGGCTCCGGAGAAAACAATGGGGCCGGATACTGTCATTTCATTTCTGGGCATTGAACTTGACTCAGTTGCAATGCAGGCTCGGTTGCCCGCGGATAAGAAATCCAAAATGTTGGTTTTGCTGGACGAGATGTTGGCACGGCCGAAGGTGACGGTGAAAGAAATACAGGTGTTGCTAGGCCATCTGAACTTTGCTTGTAGGGTGGTTCGGGCGGGGCGGACTTTCTGTCGGCGCCTGGGCCGGGCTTTAGCAGGCCGGCACCTGCCTCATCATCATGTGCGCTTGTCGGCAGGGGTGAAGGAGGATCTGCGGATGTGGTCCTTTTTCTTGCACTCATTTAACGGGGTGCCTTTGGCCAGGGATGAGGATGTACAGTGGGATGTGCAGCTGTTCTCAGATGCAGCGGGCAGTGAGGGTTTTGGCATCTACTGGCAGGGGCATTGGTGTACAGAGCAGTGGCCACAGGAGTGGAAGAACGGTGGGCGGAGCATTGCCTTTTTGGAACTTTTTCCACTTTTGGTGGCTTTGACCATTTGGGGCAAAGAGCTGGAACATAAGAGGGTGCTTTTCCGTGTGGACAACATGGCGGTGGTGCAAATAGTCAATAGACAATCGGCCAGGGATGAGCAGATCTTGAAATTGATGAGGGTGTTTGTGCTGGGCTGTTTGCGCTATGATATTTCATTCAGGGCTTTGCACATGCCGGGCGTGGACAATGACATTGCGGATGCTTTGTCTCGTTCGCAGTGGGGGAGATTCCATGGGCTGGCCAAAGAGGCGGACAGGACACCGACCCCGATGCCGGAGCACCTCTGGTCGGTCGGCAACGCAGGGTGTTTCAACTGGTGGTAGGTTCCTTGTCGGTTTCCATGCGTACGGCATATACATTGGCATGGAAGGAATTTTTGTCTTCAGGAGCTTGTAGGAGGGAAGAGCCGGGGCGCAGTTCAGAGGATGTGGTTCACTTATCCTTGACCTCATTGAGAAGGGTCTGTCACGAGTTACTATTGCGGGGAAACTGGCAGGGGTTGCATTCATGGGTAAGCTTTTTTGGGGTTATGCCCCGTCTGCTGGGGAAATAGGACGCAGGATGCTCGAGGGTTGGGCGAGAGAACGGGGTGGTACTGGGGTGTCCCGTTTGCCGATTTCCTGGCAGACGCTGGCTCGTTTGCTGGCTGTGTTGCCTGCAGTTTGCACAGATGATTTTGAAGTTTCATTGTTTTCTACCCTTATGGTTTTCATGTTTTTTGGAGCTTTCCGGGTTTCGGAGCTCCTGGGGACCAAGGTGAAGCGGGGTATTTGTTGGCAGGATGTTTTCTTATCGGACACAGGTGTACACGTTTGGTTGTCCAGTTCCAAAACAGATCAGAAGGGGGTTGGTAAAGGGGTTTTGTTAGAAGCAGGATCCCCTAGTTGCACATGTCCGCTGCGCTTGGCGCGGCAATGGAAGACGCTCTCAGGGGGGGATGGGGGCGAGTTAGTTTTTCAACACATAGATGGGGCGCGCGTCTCTGACTATCAGCTGCGTATGGTCCTGCGTAAAGGTTTGCAGCAGTTGGGATTGGATGGAGCTCAGTTTGGGACACACTCTTTCAGGATTGGGGCGGCGACTGAGGCGCATAACCGGGGTTGGTCACAAGGCGATATAATGCGCTTGGGGCGTTGGTCATCTTCCTGCTTTCACAAATATGTAAGGGAAAATCCCCCTTCGGCGCCTGCGTCCACTGCTTTGGTTTGAGTCTCATGCTTGTTTTTTCCTTTCAGGTTCGGTGGCCGGGCCACACACGAGGGAATTGACGGTGTGGATTGTGGGGCATTCCTTCGTCAAGTGGGCGCACGTTCAGGCGTGCAAAAGTTATTTTGAGGGGAGTTTGGGTTTCAATAGCAGCCTTTTTCGATTGGTATGGAAGGGGAAGGGGGGTATGCTTTGGAGGGAGCTGATCCCCTGTTTGACTAAAGCCATGGTGAGGGGACAATGCCAAGGACATTCTTTTAATTCACTTGGGGGAGAATGATCTTTGTAGTGTGAAAGGGGTGGTATTGTTGCGAGCCATGAAAAGGGACTTGGCGTTGTTGAAGGAGCATTGGTCTGGTTGTCATGTCCTCTGGACAGAATTGGTCCCGCGGAGGGTGTGGAGAGGGGCTTTGAAGCCCAGGGCGATTGATAGGTCACGGAGGAAGGTGAATTTGGAGATTTCCAGGTTTTGTCGGGATTTGGGCTTTGGGAGAGTTACCCACAAAGATATCCGCTTTGAGGCGGTAGAGTTTTTTCGGGGAGATGGGGTCCATTTGTCGAGGTTGGGCATGGATCTTTACTTGTTGGAGCTCAGGGAGGTCTTGTCTCGGTGCTTGAATGGGCAGAATCAGGCTTGTTGTGTTTAAAGCCCTTTTTTGTTGGGGGGCAGAAAGAGGGGAGGGAAGTTGCACCGCCCCCCTCTTTCTGGGTGGCGGGGGTTATGGTGAATTCTGGTCAGTTTTACCGGAGGTTGGTGGAGTTATTGTGGTTGAGTTGGGTTATCGACAGGGAAAGGTTAGGTTGGTAAGTTTAGTTCGGTTACACAGTTTGGGGGCCGATAGCTGTAAAGGGGCAGGCAGGGGAGTTTTGGTTAACAGAAGGTTTGGATTTAGAGATTGTTGGGGGGTTATACAGGAGTGTAATGTTTTATAATGTTTTATATTGTTGTAATGTTGTAATGTACGGGCGGGGGCGGGCTCGAAGGTATTTAGGGGAGGGGGCGGGGGGCGGGGCTAGGCATGTTATATTTAGTGAGGCCTAGTTTTGGAAGGCGTTTCGGCCAAGGATTTTAATTTGTAATGTGCACCTGTTTCCAATAAAGCGGCCTTTTACACACAATAATCTTGTCAGTGGCCTGCTTCCCCCCCTCCACCCCTCCCTCCCAAGGGGGGCTTGGGGGGGGAAGGCGACCGTAGGGAGTCCCCACCCCCGGGCAGTTTGGGAGGGGGTGTGTGGAGGGAGGGGTTTGCTGGCCCTGCGCGGCCTTTTTGAATTTGGGCTTGCCAGTAGGATAAATGTAGCCCAAATGCAGCCCAATTATAGCCCAAAAGTAACTAAATGTTGCGCAGGTATAAATACCTTGGGCGCCCGCTCCCGGCCACCATTTTAGGTTTGGTGACCTGGTGGCCGGGAGCTAGGCTAGTGGCGTGTTTTTTGTTCCCACCCGTACCCCCCCTCAAAAAACACGTGGTTTTGGCCCCCCCCCCCTTTTTTCGTTGGGGGGCTGGGTTTTTTAGTGTACGTTTTTCAGTTTTCCCTTTTCTTGCTATTTTTCAGGCGTTTTTTGGGGACAGGTGCGCAAGGGTTTTTTTGCTATGTTTGTACTTTGTCGCTTGGAGCAGGTGCTGTGCGGGGGTTATGGTGAATTCTGGTCAGTTTTACCGGAGGTTGGTGGAGTTATTGTGGTTGAGTTGGGTTATCGACAGGGAAAGGTTAGGTTGGTAAGTTTAGTTCGGTTACACAGTTTGGGGGCCGATAGCTGTAAAGGGGCAGGCAGGGGAGTTTTGGTTAACAGAAGGTTTGGATTTAGAGATTGTTGGGGGGTTATACAGGAGTGTAATGTTTTATAATGTTTTATATTGTTGTAATGTTGTAATGTACGGGCGGGGGCGGGCTCGAAGGTATTTAGGGGAGGGGGCGGGGGGCGGGGCTAGGCATGTTATATTTAGTGAGGCCTAGTTTTGGAAGGCGTTTCGGCCAAGGATTTTAATTTGTAATGTGCACCTGTTTCCAATAAAGCGGCCTTTTACACACAATCTTGTCAGTGGCCTGCTTCCCCCCCTCCACCCCTCCCTCCCAATGTAGTTTACCCATGCAATGGGATAAGACAGTCAAAATAATTTCTGTTTTATAGACCCTTCGTGCTTTGCAACAGGCGAATTATGTCACAGTTAAGATGTTATACACTTGACAAGAACATTTTATTCGTGGATGATTTGTCTATCAAAATTTGAAACCTAATCTTTTCTAGAGGCAGGTCTCAAATGCGGAGCTCACTGATGTTAACGTCCCTTTCTACGGATCTGACCAGGCCACAGATTTGTCATGTGGCTAATAAGAACTATTTCTCAGAACTCATAGGTCAGTACTGCTTGATTTTTATTTATTTTTTGCAATGAGACCCCTGGGGACATTTCAACGCAACAGGTGCAAAAATGAACTCGTGACGTGACGCACGGCTGCTTGCGAAGGATAGAAAATAAACTGCTTCGTTAACTGCTGCTAACCTCACTCTACTCCCCTGCCTGCCAGTACCATGCTGCTGATCATCCTGTCAGTAGTCCTGGCCGTGGTTGGGTTGCCAAGCAATTTCCTAATCATGTTTGTTACCTGCCAGAACTCAAGGAAGCTGCCAGCGGCCGACCTTCTCGTGGTGCACCTCTCTTCCGGTAACATGCTCCAGCTAACTGGTAGGATCTTGGCTTACTGCTTTCCTCTGACCTTTTCGGGATGTTTCCCAATGCATGGATTGTGTAAGTTTGCGACCCTGCTACTCTACACGAGCCAGAAGGTGAGCGTGTGGTGCACCCTCTTCCTCAGTGTCTTCCGCTTGTCAAGGCTGCAAGAGATGAATAAACTTCAGATCACGTCCGCACAGGCCTGCTCCCGCCTGCAGGTGGCACTGCTGTTGCACTGGGTGTTTTGGGGACTCCTGTACCTGCCGTTCGCAGTGCTTGCCCCGGAGAAAAGGCTGAGTGCAAACATGTCCCACTGTTCCTGCTCCTTGAATGAGGCTCTAAGTAAAGAAGACGCCACAATGAGCAACTTTGTGGTTTTCTATGGGTCTGCTACTCAGTACATTGTTTCCGTCCTCCTCTGCCTGGTGAACCTGAAGATCATGTGGATCCTCCTGAAGCACAGGCAGAGTGTGTTCCCAGAGGGGGCGGGTGGTAGACCATCTCACCGGAAGCAACTGGAGCTGCGCGCGGCCCAGGTCGTCGCAGTGCTGGTCGTCCTCTTCCTGTCCTGCACCTTAATCAATGCTGTGCTCCGCCATTTCTCATGCACGCTTAGCGCGGTGACGGCCAGCAGGGTCTTGGTAGACACGTATGCCTTTTCGTCGCCGTACATTATTGGAATGGGATTTAAGAGTTTCCGGGGGAAGTTGCAATCCTTATGCACCTGCTGCAGCCTCCTCCCAACAAAACGCAGACTCATTCCGGGTATCACTCTCAATGAAAGAATGTAAGTTCCACATGTGTTGGCACCATTTCCTTCAAGGACCTACTCTGAAACTCCGGCAACAACAATTAATGGGACTGAAAAGGAGATAGAACCTCTGAAATAAATCTGCGTATGTTTGCTGTGTCCACACTCTTTAAGATCCTATTACCTCTGCTGTAGACCTGGCAGTAACATATTACAAACCACCGCTCTCAAACCAAAGGCAGCAGCAGCTCATGTTTAAAAGGGTTCAGATGTAATGCTTACCGGCAAAGGACACTGATGTCTGCCCCACCTCTATGGCCAACTTTGTCCTGTATTCACGGTAATGGATGCCAGAATGTTCCACTGATGTATCTTCCTTGTATGGTGTGTTAATTAAATCTGTATGATTTGCTTCTTTCAATAATAAACACCACACTCATTGGAAAGTCTTGTCTGTGAAAATTTCCAGGAAGTGGTTGCCATGCTCTCGTGCCACTGTGCGATGCCAGACATTTTAACTCTGTAATTATGTGTGTTGGGTCTCTCCAGGTCTCTAATGCACACTTTGAAGCCAGCACCCATTCCAGATTCCGGCTTTCCGTGGAAAGATTCAGACTTTTCGCGCCATCGTTGCCTTCTAGTTAGTTGTGAAAGAAGTCATCCAGATCTTGACTGTTATTTTTCTAAATAGAGAGGTATTTTTGTAGGCAGAGTATGTTTTGATGCTGTGTATGTTGCAAAGAGCTTTTTAGGGTTTTTCCTGTCTTTGTAGTGAGGGGGCTGGCAACCAAACTGAAAAGATCTTCTTAAGATATGACGCTGTAGCAGATAAGCTATGTTTTTATATAAATATATCTGCATGGAGATTGCATATGGTTGTCATCAGACGTTCTACTCTATACGTGTTGTCTGTGAACCACTCGTTTTTGTTTTCCATATCGAGGACAGAGGAGTATTGTGAATATGAGGGTAATGATTTTAAGCTTCAGGGGGTTAGCTTAATTATGATATTGGGGACTGCTTCTGGATAGAGTAGTCATGAAACAGACATTTTGTTCGATTTCGTGGTCTATTAGAAAGGTCTAGAATTGACAGAGCAGAGTAATATTAAATAGTCCTTTTCCATTTCTTTTATGACTTCTTCTGCCCTTATATTAGTGAGCAGCTGTGAAACATCAGACTAAGATTTAGTGGGAATAGCATCACAATGGCTGGTGAAACCCCTCTAGATATTTTTGAAGAATACCACAAAGCTGATATGTAAAAAAAAAAAAAAAAATTGGAGAGTTTTCTATATGTTGCCCTCTTTTTTTTCTCAAACTGAGTTTTCAGGCAAGACGTGGATTATACTTCCGTTGACCTAATTCCAGGAAACAATTGCATCATCAGAGCAGCGGTTCCTAGCAGTGTGACTTCCGTGGGCCACTGCTGGAAGCATGACCCCAACGTAATCAATTTTTACTATTTAAATCTCAAAACAATACATAAAAATACAGGAACAAGAGTACAACATATGCAAGTTATGAAATATTTTACTTAAGTCATAAACACAAAATATAGAAAAATAGACATTTTAATAGGAAAGTTAACGTTTTTCAGAACCTCCAGGGATCCTTTCAATCCAAGTTAGTAACAGCTAAGCCAGAGATTTTTTTTATTGCATGTCAATGCTTAAATTGAGGCACCAGATGTCCATTCTAGATTGTGTTTGATGTACTTGAGTCACTCACATGACTCAAGCGAAGGATACCAACGTAATTTTTAGCCTTCAATTTCAAATTCCTTCACGTTTACAAATAATGTTACATGTTTTCATTTTGATTTTGTGAGTATATGTACTTCGTTATTCTTCTAATATTTAATTTTCTAAACAGTCTTGAACCTCCAGGGATCCTTTCAATCCAAGTTAGTAACAGCTAAGCCAGAGATTTTTTTTATTACTTTAAGGAATGTTATTATTAGATTGAACATTTTCAGCTCTGCTGTAATATCTGGAAGTTCTTTTGCAAACTGCAATTCTAATCAACTTGAACCTAGGTAAATTTGAGGCCATGTTCACAGTGGATTTCATCGGAGATTTGGTGACTCATTTAATTGCAGCACTGACAGTGTTGATCTGTAAATCTATCAAAGATTGCCAAGAACCGGTGAAGAAGATGATATAAGCTATACCGTTCGAACGGTAGAGATGTGATCTAGTGGCTTAATCTATATGCCAAATCCATGGCCTTAGGTCTAACTCCAGCTGTCTGTGGCGATAAACCCTTTGCCTTATTTACAAAGCGGCGTCTTCTAAATAAGGCCCACTTTCATGCTAAACTTAGCGTGAAAGGGGCGTGAAATGAGTGTTGTGGTGGGCGGTCTACCGCAACACCCATTGATTTTGATGTTGGCCCCTATTTACAAGGGTGGTGTAAATTGGAGGCAACACCAAAATTAAGACACAGGAAAACCTGGATTTGAAACGAGAAGAAATGCTTTATTTCTCCCTGTTTTTGCTGTTTCTATGTGTGCTGCATTGTGCGGCGCACATAGAAACAGTAAATTGCCATGAATGATTGTGTCCCTTCCTGTACATAAACAATCATTCCCTTGACGCAGGGCGCTAGGCAGCTGAATTTAGCACCAGCTCAGGGAGAAATCAGGGGTGCACCGTAGTATTGTAAATACCCTTTGTCCCTTTGCATGGCACATGGCGACACAAAACCTTTGATAAATCTGACTCCAAGTTTCTGGGCAAATCCCATCTTACGCCTGTCCGTGATATTGTACCTACCTGTAAGGTGATATAAAGTGTGTGTGTAATGTAAATACAATAAATAAACTTGACCAAATACATATTTGTATTCACCAACCACTTATTGAACACATTCTGGGTTCTCTAAACCAAAATTCGGACACCATACTGTTAGAAGTGCAGCACCCTGTATTTGAGATGCTGGAATAAAAACGTAATTTGTAAAGCATGCTACTTCTCCTTTGAACTTTTCCCACTAGTTATCATGCACTTTAAATATAAATACATGCTTCCTAATATTGCACCATACACAGCATAAGGATTCATGGGGTTTTTCGGTGTACTTTGGTGTTTAAACTTGTATAGCGTTCTCTGCCCATCTCAGTTTTTTTTGATCTGTTGACACGAGCTATGCAAATAAGTTTGAATTAGCTCTTTTAAATTGTTAGTTTTAGAAATGACATTTTCGAAGAATTGAGGTGCTTGTTGACCCCTCTTACGATCCTCGCATCACTAGTGAAGATGATAGAAAAAAGCATTGCCTTTGAGTGTCAACATCCCAGTCTCCTGCATTCCTTTTAGTCAGAGACCACATTACTGGATATGTTCTTGGAAAACCATGTTATGGTTCCATGGGCAGCAGCGTTAGATCTTTCGTGGCTAACTGCGTACGATCACAAACCACTTGACTTTTTCACATCACTGTAGAAAAGATGGATTGTGGAGTCCTGCATACGTGACCATCATTCTCACCTACCCCCCCCCTCAGTGAGCATTAATTCCGCAGTCCACCCAAGAAGTGTGGGGGGCAGCATATTAATCAGCATTGGAAGCTGCAAAACTATTACAGGTAAGCAGTTTCTTTTGCAGCTTCAACTTATTCTAGATTCCAGTTATGTGCACTCAGCATATTCAGCCATGTGGAGATGGGATTGTAGGGTGGGTAGTGACAAACACATGATTTTACACTGTCTAACATCCTGGAGTTTTGATGTGACTAAATAATGCCTGTAAAACCTACATACGTTTTAGAAAAGGGTTGTCTGCACGACTGGGTTGCAGGGGTACAAATAGCATTAAGGCGCACATTTTGCATGAATGTTAATGCACCCACTTCCTTTCTTATGGAATGGTCTTCACTTTCAGTTTAAAGTGCTTTATTAGCTAGAGAGTAACATATGTGTATAATGTGAAAAATATCTCTCATTTTGGTACCCTTAATTAGAGAGGGCCCTATAACTTTTTCTCTGTTTGAATCTTTTTATTGACATTTTGTATTACACAGTTACATACTTGCAAGATCAGCGTAAGTATTGGTTACATTAGCCATCTAATGACGATGACGCTTGCATATCAGTAAATGTACAGAGTTATATGCAATTGAAAGAAAAAATAAATGAAAAGTATACAATAGATGGTATACATCTACAGCAATCACAGCTAGACGTGTTCTTGTGTTATGTGTATCGCGTTGATCTCTGTGTGGCATGTCATACATTTGAACAATGGGAGGAGGGTTCAACCAAAGGAGGACAAATTAATATAAGGAAGGGTAGGGGAAACTGCCTGTGACATGTTGCTGTGAGGAACTACAATAAGAACTTATGCTTTACTGAGGTGCTGGATACCTATGTTTTGACTAGCTGACTGTGTATTGTGATTCACCAACCCACATGTATCATTGCATGTATAAACCCATGTTGCAACGTGAGACTCAACTAATCTCCCTCCCTCTCCCCAGAAACCCCAGATTGTGTGACCAAACCCAGCAGATCAGCCACAATTTCCCCCTAACTATCGGGAAATTTGCGAAGCCCCAGGAGGTCCTCCCTTTGTAAGGCAACACTTTCCGCATTGGCTCAGTTAAGTAGAGAGTGGCGCCAGGCCTTTACATGTGGGGCCTCTGACGACTTCCAGCGCTTGTTGATCAGGTACTTTGCTGTGACTAAGGCCAGGTCCAGAAAGCGGGAAGTGACCCTGTTATTCCTGCCCTTTTTGAAGAGGTGTTAGATGTATATCTCCCAATGAAAAGGAATGTCACGTTCCATGCAACGGGCCAAGGTGGTCGCAACTCCAGCCCAGTACTCCCCCCAGGGCAGGGCCCTGCCACAGCATGTGTAGCAGATCAGCGTTGGGTAAACAACGGCTAGGGCAGATTGAGTTGTGCGGTGAAAGTATTTATTAATGTGGGCCAGGGTTAGGTATGCCCGGTGTAAGAGAAAGAACTGAATCCGCACAAGATCATCCTACCAATGTTGTCTTAAGGGAGCCAATGAGATCGCCGTATGTTGACAGAGAGACGATGCAAACCGACGGATCAGGTGTCCCCCGACCCTCATTATATGTAAGTATTGGATCACGCAATGCGTGGGAGGTTCTGAAGTTGGGTTACCCCATTTTGATGAGAGTGCAGTTATGAGCGCATTATGTAGCAAGAAGCTTCCAGGGTGGAGTCCCTCCTCTGAAATCAGCTCAGTGCATGGTATGAGGGTGCCATGTTGATACAGATCCCCACCTCATGAATTCTTGCCGCATCCAAGTTGCGTAACTCGGCTGCCGTGATAGGGGAACGTCCCCTGGGTGTACCAAGAAGGGGAATAGTAAGGGCATATGGCATGATATCGCGGGTGAAAGCGAGGCTTTTACGGTAGCATCTATAGGCTATGGAAAGCAATAAGGAATCCATGCGTTGAGGCTTTGCACAGGGATGGAACATGTGAAGCAGTGCGTGATGTGGTGTGGGAGGATGTAGTGTGGCTGTGTCAGATAGATGGCGGGAAGCTAGCCATCTGGCTACCCACTGCAATTGAGCGGCTAGGTAATAATGCTCGATGTTGGGCGACAAGAGTCTACCTTGCCCTGCCCGTAGATATAGCTTCTTAATGGAAACCCTATGTCTAGACGTCCCCCCAGATGAAGTCCCTGATTACCTTTTCAAATTTAAAAAAGAAGGAAGGTGAGATGTAGAGGGACAAAGTACAGAAATAGTAAAGAAGGCGCAGAAGAACCATTATCTTCGTGAGAGCTACTCTGCGTGAGATGGACTACGGAAGCGTTCCCCAGAAGGGCACCTGTGACCGAATAGCGGTGGGGGCTCTGACGATATTGCCATCGAAGAGGTCAGGTTTGCTCCGATATATGCGGACTCCCAAGTAACGGAAAGTGCCAATGCACCTTGGCACCTGAACGCCTCTCAGTAAGAATGTAGGGTCAAGGGTGTCCGTGGAGAAGGGGAAGAGAATGGTCTTCGCCACATTGACATGCAATCCTGATGCTGTGGCAAATAATGTAAGTGCTAAATCTAAAGAGGGGGGAATGGAGTGAAGGTCTCTAACATAGAGCAGAATATTGTCGGTGTACAATGAGATTATGTGCATACCATCTCCCAGGGGGGTGCCCATGTCCACACAAACATATATATGTAGCCAACAGTTCTACTGCTAAGGAGAAGAGGCGGGGTTATAACGGGCAGTCTTGACGGGTCCCGCGGCCCTCGTTGATGGAGTCTGATATATAGGGTCCAGTTATCACACAAACTGTCGGGTTTTTATACAGCAACTTAACCACGCTTATAAAGAAAGAGCCCAAACCAAACCTGGGTAACACTGCAAACAGGTAGTCCCATTCAAGAGATTCGAAATCCCTCTCCAGGTCTAGCACCAGGCAACCTGGGCAGGGCCAGCACCAGGCAACCTGGGAAGGGCCAGCTCAACGGGGCATACTATGCCACTCTAAAGTAGCGACGGATGTTGAGAGAGGTGTTTCGGGTAGGGACAAACCGATTCTGGTCCAAGTGTACCAATGAGAGAATGCAAGGCGCAAGTCTGTTGGCGAGAATCTTCGCTAGTATTTTATATTCTGAATTTAAGATTGCAAGGGGCCTGTAGGAGCCCAAGGCCCTGTGATCTCTACCTAGCTTTAACAACGATACCACATTAGCCATGCATAGGGAAGGTAGCAGGGCAGGGCTGTCTATCGCAGAGGTGAAGAGCATGTGCAAACGCGGAACGCGGACCTCCGCATATGTCTTAAACCCGGTAGGGAGCCGTCTGGTCCTGGCGTTTTCCCTGAAGCCAATGACAAGAGTGCCTCCCAGACCTCATTGAGTGTTATGGGGGATTCTAGTGCTAGGTATTTGTCTAGGGATAGTGTTGAGAGCTCTACGGACTCTAGGAAAGAGGATATTTGCTGGGAGTCCCCATGTGGGCTGGATGTGTGGAGCACAGTGTAGTGCCTGATCATGACCGTATGAATGTCTAGTTGTGTGCATGCCATATGCCCCAGCTCGTCTGAGCGATTGAATGGGACGGTGTGGGTGTTCCTGTCTTATTAGATATGCCAGCAGTTTACCCATTTCATCGGATGCTGCATTGGTGCGTGCCGAGGGCGCCAGATAATTATTTTTTATTGATTGATTTTTTATTTTACAGAGTTTTATATAGCACGAACTTGATCCAATTCGGGTATGAGAGTGCTTTACATAGCACCAATTGCATTACATTCTTGTTAGGCATGGGGAGATTAAGTGATTTGCCTAGAATCACAGGATGATCAGCGTCATTGCCAAGACTCAAACCCAGTTCCCCAGATTCAAGGTCGACCGCAATAGCTGTTAGGCCAACTCCTCTCCCCAATTATGACATCGCAGCTTATTGAGGAGCTCTAGTCTGTCTGTCTGCATGGTATCCCATGTTGTTTTGGCCTCCGGGCATTTGATTGACAAGGATTCCCAGTGGAGGAGTTTTTTTTTCTCATAGCGGCCAAAGAGGCGTCCAGTTGCCTACAGATGCTCCAGGTGAGGCCTAAGCATTGACCTCGAGACGTGACCTTAAAGGCCTCCCACTCAGTCAGGGGGGGAACCTGTAGTGCCGGCATTGTCATCGAAGTATTCGATCAAAGCTGCTCCCAGGGAACTGCGAAAGGCCCAATCTTCCAATGTTGCTGTTTGAAGCCGCCAGGTAAGGATCGGGGGTGTTCTCTTCTCCCAACTGAGTGCAGGAACTGTGGGTTGTGGTCCGAATGTGTTCGGCCCAGGTACTTAGTGCCGTGGATTATGGGGAGCAACCCGGATGAGGCCAGCATGCAGTCCAGTTGCACATGTAGGTGATGGACCAGAGAGTAAAAGGGGTATATCCGTGAGTCGGGATTGCGTGCGTGCCAGACGTCCGTCAAGGCCCACTGTCCCAACCAGCTGCGCAACTCCTGTGCATTCGAGGAAGCTGTGGTGCGGGTGAGAGGAGGGAAGGAGCGGTCTAATGAGACGTCCAGGACTGAATTGAAGTCACCGCCCAAGCGCCATGGGATATCCCTTCATCCGGCCAACAAGGGAGAGTGGCCTCGAAGGAAAGCACCCTGCTCCACATTTTGGCCGTATTTTGAGCCCATCAGAGGGGGTTGTCCGTTAAGTTTGCCCTTGAGGAAAACATACCGTCCTGCATGGTCGATCACCACCTCTTCTTCCTTCCAAGGGATCCCCGCTTTCACCCAGACCAAGACGAAGTTTGTACTGTATACATTTCCACGCCAGCCTTGCAGTCGAGCAGCCTCTATATTTGTTAAATGCGTCTACTGTAGGAGAGCAATATCGGTAGACCTGCATTGCAGATAGGCATATATGGAATAACTGCGTGAGGGAGTGTGTATACATCTCATGTTCCAAGTGATAATATTGATGCTCGTCATGGGCATGGATCAGGGTGGTAGAGTTTGGTCCGCTGTGCAGTGTAAGCTTGTGTAGTATGGTATCAGATCACTGTACGCGGTAGTAACTTGTGAGGGGAAAACAGAAGTGCTATATCTACTATAGAAAACTACATAAGAGCGAGCTCCAAACGGGGGCTGACCCCAAACAGATGTGCCAACCATGGCAACCAGTATTTAGTCAGATATGGACTTGGATAGGGGCGTGTGCGGGCAGGTTGAGGCCAAGCAACCCATATCCCGAATGTACAACACTGTGAAGTAACACCAAGGAAAATCATCATGTCATGTCGTAGGCACAGAGTGCAGGATGGCAAAAGGTGGGTCGAGGTGATTAGTGTAATGTGTCACAGCATTGTGGAGCATGTTTGATTAGATTAATTAGTATGAACAGAAGCGTCAAATGATATCGTCCGAAGTGTGAGGCGTAACATCTGGAAGGCACAGATGCTACCTGGAGTACTTCTAGGCATTCCGACTTTATCTGTTCTAGATCTGGGCCACTTATCGGCGAGGCGTGTCGACATGATCTGCCTCCCATGCCTCTTCGACGACATCTCCTGTTCCGTCTGTTCACAGGAGGGTCCTCATGGGATCTCTACGAGGTTGCCAGCCCAGTTTCCCCTAGTCAGTTCCAGGCATCGGAAGGGGAGTCGAAAAAACAGGCAGTACCATTTCAGATCACACGTAGGCGAGCCAGAAAAAGCAGTTTTACTGCCCTAAAGTTAGCTCGTCTCTTCTGTACTTGGGCAGTGTAGTCAGGGAAAAAGGATACAGTGGCGTTCTGAACCATGGGTACACCATGGAATGGCTGTCAGAAACCGACATCAAAATCCCGACGGCAGAGCTGCCATCATTAGGCGATTATGCTGTCTTTCCGATGCACCAGTGGGCTCCTTCAGCCCGTCGGAAGCCCGCAGATGGTCCCTCCGCCTGCCGCATCATAATGCGGCAGGTGGACGGCTATGTCAGATGTCGGTGGATCCAACACCAACGTGTCGGACCTACCGACATCATAATCAGGCCCTATGTCTTTATAACCCATAATCCACTTGCTTGAGGTTGCTGAGATTTTGTATATCTCTATATTGGGTTTTCCCAAATCAAGCTGCAATGGTCCCGGGTCTCCCCCTCCATGATAGGGCCCACTCGTTGGTGCTTCCGGTCGCAGCTTCTCTGTGACCCCCATCAATGTAGAAGAAATCCTTAAAGGTATTACTAACTATTTTGCTCGTAATACTGAGCAGGACATCTCCCTGTGTACCCTATGGGACGGGTTCAAGGCTACCATACGAGGCATAATCTCTTCGATACCATTGCGGCAGGACATGAGGCACAGCTGGTGGATTCCATCTTGACCTCAGATATAAAGTCCTTGGAACAAAAATATAAGGCAAACCCCACCTGCCGGTAAAAAAGACAACTTATCGTGAATTGGATGACAACCAACTCACTAAAAATCAACCCAGACAAAACTGAAATCCTTGTGATCCCCACAAAAAATAATCCTTGGAACGACCTCTTCTGGCCCCAAGACCTGGGTGACACCCCCACACAAGCACCAGTTGTGAAAAATCTGGGCATAAAAATAGACTCCGACGTCTCCATGGCCAATCAAGTCACCACAGTGGCTGGAACCTGTATAGGACTCATGAGATGGTTGCCGAAACTTGCCGCAATCCTCTCAACGACATCACTACAAATGATAGTATCAGCCACAATTGTCTCCCGACTGGACTATGGCAATGCCCTTTACATCGGCCTCCACCAGAGCCTCATCCATAAGCTACAGGTAGTGCTGAACAACGCAGCCAGGATGATATTTAGGCTCCCCAGAAGTGCCCACGCCACCCCTCTACTATGTAAACTACACTGGCTCCCCATCAAACAGAGGGCGAAGTTTAAGGGCCTCTGCATTGCCCATAAAGCAATTTATGTAAATGCATCAACTTATATTAAAGACCGCCTCAAGAACTATGTTCCAGGCCGTACACTGCGGTCTTCACAGGCCTGCCGCCTGTCCACCCCGCATTGCAACACCGTATCCAAAGGGGGCAGAGCTTTCTCTGTCCTTATCCCACGACTGTGGAATCAGCTGCCGGAGTACCTTCACAGGGAACCTGCACTCCTCCCCTTCAGGAAACAACTCATAACCGTCCTTTTTAAGGAGGCTTTGAACACTGTTTGACTATCCACTCCTGCCGTTGCTATTTATGGTACCACCAACTAGCCCTTGGCCTCTCTCTCTAAAGCGCTTAGAGACCCGTCGGTGATTTAGCGCTATATAAAAATAAAGTAACATAACTCGCTATACTGTGGGGCCAGCTATGAGCCCTTAGGACAAATAGGGCAGAACAACCCCTCTTGGAACTTAAGCAGCAGTACTATGAGGGAGTTAACAAGGTGGGTAAGCTTCTAGCCCGTCGCCTACGCCAGCCATAGAACCAGGGCCCACATCGCTAAACTGCAGAAATCAGAAGGGAGTTGGGCGATCTCGAAACGTGATAAGCGATGGGAATTCCATGCTTATTATCAAGCTCTTGCAATTGGGGCGATGTCCCCCTCTGCATGAATTGACTCTTACCTAGCGGCATGTGACTGGACCCCGTTCCAGTGAGGTCATGCAAAATAACTCAACACCGGGGCCAGATGGCATCCTGGTAAGCTTCTTTCTTCCTGAACTGGGTGGACACCTTACCCGGCTATCTAACTCTTTCTCATACTCTACAGGCCTTACTCCTTCCATGGAAGTATCAGAGATTTCTTTAATTCTTAAACCAGGTAAAGCCCTGACTATATGCTCTGCTCTTCCTATCGCCCTTTTAAACACCAATGCAAAGCTCTATACTGAAATCCTGTCCTCAAGACTTGACCATTTCCTCCTGAGCCTTATAGACCCTGACCAGGTGGGATTTATCCACAACCGCCATGAAGCAGACAATGTGCACCGGGTGGCCAACCTGGTAGAAAAGTTGCAGTGCCATCAGATCACAGCTTGTTTTCTCTCAGGATGCGAAGAAGGCATTTAATAGGGTAAACTGGCCTTTTCTACACTCGGCTGACCAAAATCGGCCTGGGCCCTAACATGATCTCTATGATCATGGCTTCCTACATGGCTCCATGGCCACTAGCTGAGTCAATGGCCACGCTACACACCAAATCTCCCTTGGCAGGGGCACCAGACATTGCTGTCTCATATCACTGCTCTTATTTGCCCTGTCAGTTGCACCGTTAGCCATTAATATGCGCCTCACTGAGGCAATGGAAAGCATCCCTTTTAGAGGGCGATACATAAAGTGAATCACTTTGCAGGCGACCTGCTTCTTACACTACCGCACCCTGCCACCGGCAGTGGTGTCTTGCCTTGACACCTTTGCAGCGACCTAAGGCTTTAAGGTTAACATGGCCAAAATGAGCATACGTAATCTGACGATCCCGAAACCTGATGTGATCATGTTGCAGGGCCTGGCGACTTTCCACTGGCCCCCTGTGGCAATTAGATACCAGAGTCTTAATCAGACGCCTACACTGTCCTCTTGTAGGATTACGAATTGGTCACTGCTCTGCCGCAATCGTGATAGACCGCAAATGGTGGAGTTCTCTGTATGTCTCATGGTTGGGGAGGGTAAACATGATTAAGATT
Source organism: Triturus cristatus (assembly GCF_964204655.1). NCBI lineage: Eukaryota > Metazoa > Chordata > Amphibia > Caudata > Salamandridae > Triturus > Triturus cristatus. The sequence continues at coordinate 492,898,602 of NC_140582.1, read as the reverse complement.
AATATCTTACATCGAGTTCTTTACCTCTTTCAGGCTCTTCAGACTCCAACCACACAGGACGAAATCACACGGCTGCAACATGACTTGCGTGCATATATATGGAATGGGAAGCGGCCTCGAATCTTCTCTACTCTCTTGATGCAACTTCGCGACAGAGATGGATTGGCATGGTCTCAATCTCCTAGAGTGCTACTGGGCAGCAAACCTGCATTTTAGCTCCACTTGGTTTGCGCAGAAAAGTGAGATCCACTTGTTCCATATGGATAGGCGGGTAGCATGTAGGCCTTATTGGGACCTGGCTTGGCTTCCCAAAACATGTTGGGCCCTGCAGTGTTTATGCTGCCACCCCGACCAAGACAGTCCTGGACGTGTGATAAACTGCCTCTAACAAAGGGAGTTACTACTTTTCCTTCACCTAACACACCAATCTCCCGCAACCCAAAATTTGCCCCTGCCCTATCTCTACACGCTTTCCGCACCTAGACAGATAGGGACTGTAAGACATTATGTGACCTCTTCCAGAGACCCACCATAAAATTCTTTGGCCAATGCAAAACCATATACCATCCTTCTCAGTGTTGTAAGCTGTAGTACCTACACTTACGGCACTTGGTGCTTCACCCCCAATATATCTAGAGGTCGTCCACCCATACACCCTATTTGAGTCTCTGGTCAGGACCTATGATGGCTCAAAATGGCTTATATTGAATACCTACCACATGCTCCAACATTCCACCCCTATAAGCTTGCACCCCACCAAACACTCTAGATCAAGACCGCCCCTGAGGAAATCACACTGAAGCATTGGGACACATTATGGTGCGGTATCCCTAAACCTTACCACTGTCTGTCTCTGAGGGACACACCTACAAACTGATGTTTCAATGGTACCACACACTCACCCACCTATCGGCCATCTACCCTGGTGCATTGGCTCTTTGTTGGCAATGTGGACTGAAGAAAGGAGATTTTACACACATTTGGTAGGCCTGTACCCTCATCATCACTTTTTCGAAGAGGTCCTAAGCCACATAAAAGCTGTAGTGGGGTTTCCTCTTCCTGCCACCTGTTGTACATTAATCTAGGGTCTTCGACCACTTAATCTCGCAACCATGGCTCATGTTGACTGGGATCTCATTAGCTGCATGCTGCAGGTGGCTTAGCGACTGATTACCCTAGCTTGGAAACAAACACCACCCTCATTGGAGGGGTTGACCCGCCTGTGACACTTGATGGCAATGGAACAACTGTCCCACAAACTGGCAGGTACAGACGCTAAATTTAAAACTAGCATTGGCATAGCCAATAGGTCTCGCCTTTGGGACAGTACAAGTGATTAGCCAGATGTTTTGGTTTGGCCTTTGCTTTAAGCTATGTTGTAGAGCAGTGTGGCTGCTGTGCAACTGTGTTGCTTTGTAATGTTGAGCTGGCTTTGTGTTGATGTTGTTTTAGTTTATGCTGATCTAGTGCATCACTTATGTTGAAGTTGTGCTTTGTTGGTGATTCCAGGCATTCATAATATGTAGTGGTATTTTACATATAGGAAGAGCGCACTGGTAAATATAAGCCAATATTTTCGGGTGCTTAGTACTAGCACCTAATAATCAACATAACAGCTTCTACCCAAGTCCGGAGCACATGTATTTTTAGTGCATCTTAAAAATTTTAAGTATGTGCCCAAAATCACATGTTGTAGAGCAAATTTTAAAACTGGAACTTGTGTTACAAGGTGGTACAGAATCACGCGACTTGGAGCAGAAGCCAGGATGTTGTCCCGGTTCAAAGTCAGCAGCGCTTACCACTATGCTACATCCCTTTTGCAGTGACTGCATGCGGACTGATACACAAAACGAACATGTGGCATGCAAAACGTGGGTATATTGAATGTGCAGTCTACCAAGATTACTGCATAGTGACCGGTACAAGGGGCTGTGTTATCCCATTATCTTTGCAGCTACCCAACAACTAAACTAGTATTATCAACACAAAAAAAGACACCTTTTTGTTGCAATAAGATTCGAATGTTTTAAAAAAAACAAAATTATTGTTCTTACGCTGGTTCGTGTAGCTGTGTGAATAAATTCCCCTGTATTAGCATTTGTTTTGGAGGAAAAAAGGAGCCTACAAGTCTGCTGTAGTGTGAAACATTAGCATGTTCCCTACAGCTGCGAAAGGAAACCAAGACCAGTTAATTGAGTGTAAATAAGCCTTGTTGTAAAGATCCTAATCTTTGTGTCTGCAGCATCTGTGAAATGCAGATCTTAAAAACAACGTGCAAAAGCAGCTGTAGGTTACAGCTAAATGTACAAAAAACAAGAAACGCGATACACACGTAAAAGGATTTTAAAATTTACAATTGATTTTAGGGATGCCACACAGGCCCTAAAGTACATGGGACTACATTTATTTTTATAAAAGTGTTCCAGTATGTTTATAGAAAACCAGGATCTAATCCAGATTCCAGGCATTCCTATTATGTAGTGGTATTATACATATAGGAAGAGCGCACTGGTAAATATAAGCCAATATTTTCGGGTGCCTAGCACTAGCACGTTATAATCAACATTACAGCTTCTGCTCCAGTCCCGAGCACATGTATTTTTAGAGCATCTTAAAAATTTTAAGTATGTGCCCAAAATCACAAATTTTAAAACTGGAACGTGAGTTCCAAGGTGGTACAGAATCACACGACTTTGAGCAGAAGCCAGGATGTTGTCCAAGTTCAAAGTCAGCAGCGCTTACCACTAGGCCACATCCCTTTCGCAGTGACTGCATGCTGACTGATACACAAAACAAACATGTGGCATTTAAAACCTGGGTATGTTGCGTGTGCAGTCTAGCAGGATTACTGCATAGTGATCGGTACAAGGGGCCGTGTGAAGAGCAGAATGGCGCGCATTGCCTGGTTACTGCAGGTCGAGTAGTACACCAACATCACAGACATACATTGCAGACGTGTGTGCCTAGGCATTGTTCTGTTATTACTGCATGCTGATTGGCAGAGAAAAATTCAAACATGAAGCGCAGAAACTGTTCACATGTTTGCTTTACTTTTATTACAGCATTCTACATTTTGTTTCGAAGGATAAAGCGCTGTGAATTGTAAGGTTTTTTTCCGTATACCTAGTGGCACAAAAGCAAACGCGAATCCCTAAAGCTGCCGCCTGATAAGATTCCCAGAACATTATTTGTTACAAATTCAACACTAAAAGCTCATAAGTCACCAACAGGAAGGAGCTGCCTCGATTTGCGATACCGGGTGACTGTTTCCCGTAATCTGTTTGTGGAGAGCATATGGGGGCATAATGCTAATCAGTGCTAAAATCATCGCAACACAATGCAAACATTAAAACTCACCGGTCACCCCCAAAATAAATTCCATGCACGAGCAAATTAGAAAGACACCAACACCCAAGATTCAAAGCCATATACTTCACCACACTAGTGGTACGATTAAAACAAAATGTGCTCCCTAAAGCTGACGCCTAATAAGATTCACAGAACATTATTTATTACAAATTTAACACTAAAAGCTCACAGGTCACCAACACAAAGGAGCTGCCTCGCTACTCCCATGCAGCATGATCACTAACGGGGCCCCCCTCTCCTGGTGACAACAACAACCCGTACCTGCACGGAAGGGATTTGCGGTACCGGGGGCCTGTTTCCCTTAAACTGATTGTGGAAAGCATGTGGGGGCATAATGCTAATCAGTGCTAAAATCATCGCAACACAAATGCAAACATTAAAACTCACTGTTCACGCTCCCAATAAATACCATGCACGAACAAATTAAGAACGACACCAAAAACAAAAAATAGTTCCAAGACAAATACTTCAGCACGCCATGACAGGTTTACAGTGGTTAGGCGGTGCTGCATAGGTGTTCCCAAACAAATAAAGGAGGAACTAAAAGACAGATTAACCGGTCAAAAGCAAAAGATTTAAGCTGACAAGCAACCAAGCCAATACAAAGGCAATAGGCGGAATTTCACCACTGATACGTATTACTGGATGTCTTGGAGAGACAGCGCATGCGCGCTGCCTAGGCAAGTCCTAAAAAGATATGGCGGCCCCTGCTTAGGTACCTCTCACGCATAGAGTTCACCTGCTTATATCCACCTAAGCTGAACGCACTGGAACTATTTATCTGAGCGAGCACAGGTCTTATTCTCTCGCCTACCAGTATATACCTGCCTTTTTTTGTGCAGATTTATATAGGGCGAACTCGACCCGAAGATATCGGAGCGCTTTACATGAGCACCAGTTACTTTACACAAGGACACATTAATTTTTTTGGTAGGCATGAAAGTGATTTGCCCAGAATCACAGGATGCGGAGTCGATACCAAGGCTCGAATCTTGGTTTCCCAGCTCCAAAGTCAGCAGTTTAGCCGTGAGACCAAATGCCAGTGAGGTTGTGTTATGTCATATGACAGCCCCTTCTAATACATGTCAACAACTATGACCTGACGAATGTTTCTTTGTTCTGATTTCTTCCCATTTAATCTTTCTTCGAGTCCCCCCCCCCTTCTCCCCTCACCCCTCTTTTCCAAAGGGCCTACTTGCTTTACTGTATAATCTATGGAAGTGTTCTAGATGCTCGCTCATTTTACTACATGCAAGCTTCTGATTTTTCACCACTGTCCTAATTGCATTCTTGATGCGCCCTCAGCTCCTTGTGGTTACAGAACTTCATGTATTCTTTGCAAATTTCAAGAACTAGATTTAAAACAAAAATCCAAGGACGTGCAAATACTGTCTCCAGTGTGCTGAGCTTCGACCTTCGCCGTCGTTGCTAAGGTCATCTTGATTACAACGATCAGCTTAATGCAATAGCACAACACATTTCACATATTCGTTCGGTTTATTTATAAAACTACCTCCCGCTGCCGAAGAGATTATCCCCATGAGGGTTGGACTTCACAACTCCATACAAGCCAACAATTTAAAACAGGGAACTGGGAGACTGCAAAAAGAAAAAAAAAATCGGGAGAAAGGATTTTCCCCATTGACGTCTATTGAAACAGACAAATTCAGAGACAACTAAAATAGTAATTTTTGGCTTCAAACACCGTGAGTCGCCCTGCTGAATTGGGTCTGGTGGCATGTATGCATTTCATGTTTAAGGGCATTCTGGAGTGGTTCGATTAGAGCTTACAACGCATACATTTTATATTGCAAATAAACTTTTTTGTGGAACTCTGACTCGATAGATTTAACATACACCTATGGTGATGAATGCCGGCTACTTATTGCAGTTGAAAACATTGCCAGCCTCATGTAGATACCACCGCTCTGTGTTTGTATAATACTTCAGACTGTGGTGTGCATTTGATCTCAAAAGTGACCATTGAGTGCCATCTTGTGGATCACTTGTAAATTTAACACAAAAGTTAAAAAACACTGATAAAAAATGTCTTTTGTGCCTCACTTTGATAACAGACAGTTGTATTGTGATGTATTATAATTATATAGCACGTATTACCCCTGACTAGGCGTTAAAGCGCTTTACACCAGAAGATCGTTGCTCCAGTATCCAAATTAAGTTGTTATTTAGGTGATTATTGTTGCCTATTAAAATCAGTAACGTGCTCTCAGGGAAAACAATTCTATACATTTACTCCAGTTTCTTTCTGAAAGATTACATTAGTAGGGGTATGGTGTTGTCATCTTCCTTCGTGCGCACTACTTATATGAGAAATGTAAAAGAGCAGAAAAGAATGGGAGACACGAGTAAGTCAAAGGATAGACTAGACGATGTAAACTGTTGTCGCTCAGAGGTATTTTGCTTTAATTTGTTTAAAATATGTTTCACAGCCGAGCCAGCTGCTGTCCAATATGTCTTAAAGTAAACAAAAGAAAGTGCTATGAGGTGATCAATGCTGGCCACCCTATGGAGCTGTGCAACATCTTTAAAAACCATTGACAATGACAATAGAACTTACAAAGGCAAAACTATTGGCATTGCCAGTGCTTGTTAGGTCTGGTGCTAGCCAAGACATTTTGATTTTAGTAAACCTATCTATCTATCTTACAGAGTGTCAGTAGCCACTCTGCGGTAATAGGTAGAATTCCCAGAGATAGGAATTCCTCTGATTTTTGCTAGTTAATTGCTTTGTGCCTGTTTGACGACTCCCCACGAAACTTTCCGTATATATTTTTCTACATTGCTGGACAATGCAAAGTATCACTGAGATTCATCAAGGGAGTACGATAAGCCTTTTGGCACCAATGCATTTTACATAGACTTTGTACTCACGTGTAGCAGCCAAACGCCCAGTCAGATTTACACAAACTTTGGCAGGATTTTAGATTATATTGTGCAGATGATCCATTTTGTTTGTTGAGGTAGGTTGGATACTTTTAAAGTTACAAGGTATTTTACCATACTTGAGCAAAACTTTGCAAAATTACCACGGTACATGCAGATGACAAGGCATTAAGTGATTGGCTAGTTACTGCTGTCACAAAAGTTAAAGGCAGTCATGTTGTTTAAAGTACACTTTAGCTGTGTTATGGGTTAGGGCCTTAGATATAAGTATTAGGTTTTTATATTATTCCCTACCTATTACCACTTTTTTAAAGTGGTAATAGTTAGAGAGAATTATTTATAAGTTTATATGTATTTAAAAATATATATTACACAGTACTACCTAGGAAGTACCACTGTACTTAAAAAAATTAAATATCTGAAAAAAAAATTCACTATATTTCACAAACATAGTGTACTCCAGTGTATTTTACATATTTAATTCTTTGCATACAAGTGTAGGAGTACCATGGTAATATGTACAAATTACTTAAAGTTGTTTTTTTTAAATTTAGAATTGTTAAAAAATATGAATACACTATATTTCACTAGTGTAGTGTACTGCAGTGTATTTATAATTTTTTCTATATTTTTAGGTCTCGGCTCGAGACAGCATGCATGTGCTGTCTCCAAGAGACCTGCTGTATCTACTTTGTGGGCTTACAGCCCGCTTATAGGCTTCCCATTTGCTGGGACAATCATCGCTCCATTTTTCGTTCTTACAATTTGTCAAGAGCATGCATACGTCATGCCTCTACCAATGTTTAGCCCTCACCAAGACCACCGGCCAACTACTGTTAAACATGCCCAGTGGCCATTTTCATCCATTGTCTCAGGACTACTTTTTTATTTTTGGAAATGGGTGACCAGTCCTGCCACACGTTAGAAGCGCTGTAGCGAGGAGCGCCATTTTTATTTTTAGAAATACAGTGCCACTGCCTGGCTCTAGTTTGCACCATGGCTGCACTCACAGGGGCTTCAGCCACAGCTTCTACCTCCTGTGCCAGTGGGACCTGCAGCCTCCAACGCTGCCTCCTCCCATCGTCGCAACACAGCGCCTCCAAACTGTGATCAGGTGCACCTTTATTTTCTGTATTACAACACTCCATGGGACATTTTCTAAGCACTCACTACACAGTCTATAATCATCTGTCCCTCTAACCAGCTATGTGACTCATGACAAACGGTTTTTGTGATGAACACACACAGGCTGCTGCATACTGTTGCACCTCCTTCACAGGATTGTTCTTCAACCTAAAACAAATCTGAGCAGGGATTTATCTGTAGTAAACATGCGCACATTCACTTCCCCCATGCAAATACAAATGGATTTGTCTCGTGGGCTGTCTGAGCTGCAGTTGTTAGGAGAGCCCATTATAGATCAATGCAGAGCCAAGTTCCTGCACCCAGAGTGTCAGCAAGGTACGTGCATCACTCCAGCTAAATATAAGTTGAGGTCACCTTCATAACACAGACTTTAGCACTGCAACAATTCACACCACCAGCTCTCTAGGTTTCAGCCCACATAGAACTGAAAATCTAAGGCAATGATAGAAGCGCACCCCAGCAGTGAAGACTTCTGTAGTCTATCAAAATTTTCAACCCACTGTCCATGTGTAAGCCATTTCCCACAATAGCTCCACGCAGCATGCAGACCAATCCCATGCACTATAAAATACGACCATACATCGGCGGTACTAACCCTTCTCAAATTGCTCACCCTTGATGGACGCCGTATTTTCAGATCAGCCTGCATCGGCACACACCAGAATACCTGAAAAATAAATTTAAAAACGCGGGTGTCGGTATCTTGCTGCAGCTCATCCTGGTTTTCTTTCCTAATATGTGAGCTGGACATGCAGATATGGAGACAAACAATAGGCAATTCCGTGAAACGTTTGCTTATGCTATGTCTACATTATTCTAGCAGCCATTTAGAATTAGTATTAAAAGGCAGATGCCTGAATATAATTGCAGAATCTGTAAATAGGGCTAGCTGTGTCAAAAGTTTCAAAATCAATTTAATATTCACAGTAAGAAATACAATTTATAAAATCAATTTAATATTCACAGTAAGAAATCACTTGGATTACAAAAAATAAATAAGTACACTGTGACTGGGCTTTCACTGCTTCTTGCAGCCTATCCCAGTGCTAAAAGACATGGCCATTGACAAAGCCAATAGCTCTCACATTGCAGAGACCTATTGGCTTTGCCAGTGCTTGTTTTCCCTGTAACTACTGCGATACTTTGTAGGTACTAGTCGGTTCCCTGTAAACATTTTTAAAAATATATAGGAAAATATAAATACATTTCATTACTTATTACCACTTTAACAAAGTGGCAATAAGTAGGGAACAACAATAAAACATATTACTTACCTATCTCTAAGGCCCCAACCCAGAACACAGCTAAAGTGTGCTGGAAAATACATGGCTGCCTTTTATGTTTTGTAAAGACAGCCATTACCCAATTATATACTGCGTTGTCATCGGCATGTACTGCAGTATACTGCAAAACTACTGTGGTATACCGCAGCACAATATAGAATTAAGCATTTTTACACTTCTAACTTTAAAATTACTTAAACTATTTACATCTAATACCAAAAATTAACATTTACACCCCATAATCTATATTTTTGCCCCATTATATCTACATCTGTTCACACACTTTTACGCTATGTCTGTTTAAACTACCAAACTCCACTCTACGCAACTCCACTCTAGGGAACCCCACTGTACACTATTACACTCCACTTTATGTCATGACAGTATCTGCCACTCCATTTTAAGCTAATCCAAAGTACAACATTCCACTTCACCCCTCTTCACTCTACACCACTCCAGTCTATTCCACTGTACTCTATGCTATTCCACTCTGTGCAACTCCACTATTCACCAATCCACTGTACACAACTGCACTATATGCCAAACTACTCTACCATACTCCACTGTTTACTATTACACTCTACACCACTCCACTGTATGGCACTTCAGCGTATGCAACAATACTCAATTCTATTCCACTGTACAAAACTCCACTCTATGCTAGTCCACTATATGCAACCCCGCTCTGTGACTACACTGTATGCCACTACACTCCACGCTATTCAACTCTACTGTATGCCACGCCACTGTGTGCTATTCCACTTTACACCACTCCACCTCACTCCACTCTGTCACTCCATTGCACACCACTCCCTTCTACGCTACTCTGCTCCACTGTACTCCACTCTTTTTCATGACAATCCACTCTACTGTCCACTATGCCACTGTACACTGCTCCACTTTTCACAACACTGTACCTCACTCCACTCTACGCCATTGTACTGTATGCTATTCCACTCTACGCAACTCAACTCTACCACACTTCACTCCACTGTGCACCACTCAACTGTACGCTATTCCAACTCCATGGCACTCCACTATACAACACTCCACTGTAAGCAATTACACTCCATGCCGCTCCACTGCACACCGCTCCACTCTACGCTATTCCTCTCTGTGGAACACCACTGTGCACCACTCTACTTTATGCAACTTTCAACTGTAACTCCACTCTTCCCCTATCCACTCTGTGCTATTCCACTCTATGCCACTCTACCTTGCACTTGCATTTGTGATGTCTATAATTTCAGAAGGCATTAGTGATATAATATCGAAGGATATAAAAGCAGTGCATGGAGTAGATGCAACGTAATGTAAATGTAGTGTGCCTACTGAGTTCACTTCATTTTATAGGGAGGATCACAAGTTATAATAATTTGAAGGTGGTGTGTAAATTTTAAATTTCAAATATAGCTGTAACTTTAGAATATCTAATGTCTGTGTAGTTTGTATAGAAAGGATAAGTAAAGGTACAGTAATTGAGACATGGCGCATAAATTATACATTTAAGGTATAACTATAACTTCTAATGTTTGGGTACTTAAAGTTTGGTTTGTACAGAAAGAGTAAACATTGTCCTAACTATAACAAAAGTTAAACCTTTGGCAGTCGCCAGTAGGTAGTTCTAGTTAGGACCAGGTTTCCATAGGAAAAGCCTTTTTTGACTTGCCTATAACTTTGGCGTTGTTTGACCAATCTTCATGAAATTTTCCCAAAAAGTGTTGATAGGTTCTGTGTGTCATGGCAAGTTTGGGGGTGATCCGTGCAATGGGTATGACAACTAGGGGCACAGAATAAGGGTGCATTTGTAATGTTAATTCCCGTAGGAACCTTAAGCCACACCTACAGCCCGAACTGCTGAACTGACTTACACCAAATTTAGCAAGTAGCTTTATGTTGGTTCTAGGAAGTGCCTTTTGCTTCTTTGGTGTAGATCCGTTCAGTAGTTTTTGAGAAATTTAAGAGGAAAATCTTTTATATGTATATCTCTGATTGCAATTACTGGCGGGGTCATCGCGAAATAACTGCAAAGGCGCGTGCCAAGCAAAATACTGTGATGAGCTGTCCACAACCTGTCCAGAACGTTCTGGCTGCCATTTCCATGACTGGTACACGGTAGTGGGGCACATTAAAAAAAAAGAAATAGCCGCAAGGGTTGAGGGTAGAAATACCCTGACCCAATAATGAACAGTGAAGGGGGATAAACATAGTAAGTATGAGACTAAAATATACTTTTTAAACACACCCATGATATTCACGATGATGTTGTGATCACCTTCACAATGTTGTCGCGAATATCAGCGACAACAAAAAGGTACAGTGACTACTTTGGAGATTAATGTATTAAACTCAGACCCCCTCAGACACGGACACATCCAGTCACACACATATTCTGACACTGATGCTCCCAGTGACAGTCCCACTCAGACACTAACATACCCACTCACATATTGACTCAAACACTGACACACCCTCTCACACTCCCAATTAGACACTGACCCATCCACTCACAGACCCAGTTAATCACTGATGCAACCACTCACAGACCCACTGAGATATTGACAGACCCAACCACTGACTCACCAACTCACACAATCACTGAAACACTCACAAACTTACTCAGAGACCTACAGAGATACTGACACAGCCAGTCAAAAACCCACTGACACACCCACCGACAGATCTACTCAAATACACAGACACCTAGTGAGAGATCCACTCACATACTGACACACTCAGTGACAGACCCAGTTACACACTGACGCATCCAATCACAGACCCAGTTAGACAGGGATGCACCGAGTGACAGACCCATTCAGACACTGCGGCAACCAATCAGAGACCCATTCAAACACTGATGCACCTATTCACGGATCTACTTAGATACTGATGCACCCATTCACAGACCAGTCAGGCATCCCCTCAGATACTTAGTGAAACCCTGACACACCCAGTCACAGACCCACTCAAACACTGATGGACTGTCTCCTAGACTTACTCAGAGACTGGTGCAGCCAGTCATAGACCCACTCTGACACTGATGCATGCATTCACAGACCCACCAGGACACTGACGCATCCCTTCAGAGAGCTACGGAGACACTCATGCACTCGCTCCCAAACCCAGTCAGAGACAGACGCATTTGTAAATATCGGCGACAACAGTAATGTTTCACTGAATTCTTTAGATATTAATGCATTCAAAAGCAGACCCTGTCAGACATTAAAGCACCCCTTCACAGACTCACTCTGATGCACCTACTCAAGGACCAACTCAGAAACCCAGTGACATACCCACTCAGACACTGACACAGTGACTCACAGGTTAACTCAAAGACGGACACATCCACTGAGAGTCCCAGTTAGACACTAACAGACCCAGTCACTCACTGATGCCCCAGTGAGAAACCGATTTAGAGACTAACCTATGCAGTAATCCACACAATATGCACTGATGCACTTAAGTCACTCATACATGCACTGGTCCACCCATTTACTTACATATACATGGTCTATTGCACCCAATGACTTCCTCAGAGACTAATTTATACACCCATTCATTAATTCGTACAGACACTGATACAGTCATTTAGTTGCTTATACTTGGACTGATGCTCCCAATTAGTCATTAATGTACACTCTTATCCACCCATTCAGTCATACATACAAATTTAAAATGCATTTTAGAGATAACATTTTCAAAAGTGTTGTTGGCTATTGAATATCTACTTTTGTTTTGCGCCTTCGCGAATAATTTAAAACAAAAAGATTTATGGAATATAAATTTGGGGCAGTAGGGTGGCTCTTGGGTTCATTTTGAGCATGTTCCAACTACAGATAAGTCTTGTTGCAGAGCTTCAGGTTGCCCAGAAATACCCCATTGCCTTCATCAGTAAAGTGCACTCCATCAGTTCTGTAGATTTCATTCATGTCAAAACGCAGATCGTTGTTATAGATACAGCCCATGTTATGGTCTCTGAGGAATGCAGAAACTGTTTAATTAACCTGTTTCCTGGCTTTGCCAACCTGTAGATAGAATTGATCTGACCACTTCAATTTCTGAGTTTGGCATATATTACATTACACTAAGACAGAGTAAGGGGAAAAGTGACATCAGTTCTGCATAAGTATCCTTCATTAGCATTTCCAGCCCTACCCCAGTCAGTGTGCCTATGTCATTTCCACCACAGTGCACAATCATGAGGAGAGGAGCTCAGCAATTCACAATGGTTTTAACCAAAGCCAGCAACTGATAAAACTTCAACCCTCTCTGGCTAAACCAAATAATCTGCACATTTAGGAAACCCAAATCCCAGTCAATACCTCTCTTTTTTGCAGCTTCTCCAGTCCAAAAGACATAGCTGTGGCCAACAATCCTCACTTTAATCATTTTGAAGTGAAGGAGTAATAGCAGTCATGAGAAGGCTGGAGCCGAATGAGGCAGGTTTGCAAACAAAAAGCAGTTAAAACAGAGGTGGTTTCTTTTTAAAAAAATAAACATATTTGGTTGGATGCTATCAGCATGTAGGTGAATAGAATTAGGTAGGATGCATTAGCAAGCAGTCCTAATATTGGCTGCTGTTTAAAAAACAGAAATGTAATACAGACATGGTTATGCTTTTGAATCTGTGGAGTAAACCACACTTGCTGCACCTCATTTGAAAGTAACATGGACCTTCTAGAATGTGCTGTGAACTTATGACCTACTGGTTCCACTAGGTTGCTAGATACACGGACCTAAGAGTGTATTGGGGGGGATGAGGTGTTTAAGTAATATAATTCTTTTTTTTTTAAAGTAGAGGAGTTATGACACAATTTAACTAATTCTAAACTTTAATTTCCAAATCTTGACTATGTAATAAACTGTTGTGCAGTATTTAAATTAAAAAAACGATAGCCACATATAGGTTTGGACTCCTGTTTTTTGTGTGATTTCTCCATGATGATCAAGAAGACATTGTGAACCTGCATAGATAGGAATCTCTTTTTGAAAGAGAGGGAAAGGGTTAACAGATACCAACCATTTATACAGGTGGACATAGAGGAGTCTATAATGAAAGATATGATTTTATTTACTGCCTTTCGCATTATCACAGAGTGCAAAGTTGAAGAGGTTGCCATTTTATGGTTGCTTTGTATGAGAGTCGTTCCATTATTGTGCTTAGTTTTCTCAAAACCTAACAGTGACAAAACTGTCCAAAAAGAGCTAAAAAAACAATACAATCTACAAATTCAATTCACTGGTACGTACATAACATCTCAATCGTTTCAATCAATTACACTAAAAATAAAGATGCATCTGGAACTTTGATTTAAAAAAAAGAGTATCACAGTCATGTGAAATAAATATATGAGATGAACTGTGACTGGCAGTGTGTGTGGTTTTACATATTTTAAGGTAGGTGACATATATAGCGTGTGTTACTTGTAGAGTTTGTCTTTAAGATGTTAGTACCAAATGTTTTGGGAAGTAAGAGGAAAATTAATTTGTGCCCCTTTACTCTTCTGTGTACTTCATAGAAAAACAGTATAGTACTGTTTGAAGGAAGTGACCCAATTAGGGCCACTTAGGTCACTCGCTGCCACCTCTCAGCCTTCCAAACAAATGAAGAGTGGGTCAGACAGTAGAGAATACAAACCAAGTATATTTTTTTCAAATACACTCGAGCGGAGTCCAGTCTGACCCGCCTCCTGGGACTGCTGCAGAGGGACTGACTTCAGCAAACATGGCGATACATTATGTACAATTCAGAACCAATAAGGACACACCCTGACTGGAAATTTCCAGTCGGTAGCTGGTGAACAAAGTGAACACAGAAAGATGAGTTTCAATACTGAGACCGGGCACATGCTATCTCAGTGCCAAGGTCACTCTGCCTGTGCCCACCGCTCTAAGTGTGGGAGAAGACCTATCTAGTGGGAAAGGTATGCACTAATAAGAACAGTGTATTCATTGATACAGCGAGGCTCAACCTTGGAGAAACAAAAAAAACTATTGTAGCTGCTTTCAGCTGGTGCAGAGAGACAGAAGTTAGTTTCGATCATGACTCAAAATGGCGGTTGAATATAAAATGGTGCAGCAAATTCTAACTTAAGAAGTACAAGGCATGAACTATACAGCTGAAACATTTTTATTCCAACAGACCCTCCTTTTAGCATTTGCTAAATCATTTTAGAATTGGGAACGGAAAAGATGTACTATGCAGAGAAACGAAAAACATCAACACTCAGAATTATCCATATACTCAGTATTGGAAATTGACGTTGCAAGGGATGATGTAGAACCAAAAATGCCCTCGTCAATCAGCATCATGCCGGAAATGTCTTTTTGCAACATGATGGAACTAGTGTCAGGAGCTGGCTTTTTTCGTTTACGGGTGAGAATGCTTATACAATAAGTGCAGCAGGTCGGGAGGCAGTGTATGCAAAGACAACATGTGAAGAAAATACCAGCAATCACAGCTAGAAAGATCAGGATCTTCCAACCCCAGGACGTGAACAAACCCCAGAACCACCCGGAGAGAGTCCAAGTACCATTTTCTTGGTGTATGTCGGAGGAGAGTCTATGCAATTTCTGTATGGCAGCATACACATTGGGGGCATGGTCAGGTATGTACACACAACAGCTACTGCCAATAATGTGACAGGCCCCTCCCCGATCAGCAGGGACGTCATCTAAAACCATCTGATTTCGTTAAGTAACGAGCCCCGTAGCCTGGAGCTCAGCAGTAATATTGGTCAGTATCCCTGCTGTTGTATTAAAAACTGCCTCAACAGCTCTAGTGAGCTGACTAATTTGTAGAAGATTGACTATGGAACCCCAAAAAGGGTAAAGGCGTTTTGTAGCATCCTCAAATTGCTGTGCTGCCGTATCTGTCTGATCTACATCCTTTGGGTCAATAACCCTTTTTTTACCCAGGACAGGTGTGTGCTCCTACGAGGTAACTGATGATCTATGTGATAATTGGATGGAGCAACATATACAGGGGGAAGGAGATAAGAGATAAAATCTATCTTACCATCCCTTTGGAAGCCATACATAAGCTTGGGATCCACAGACAAAATGTACATTAGGGGGTGGTATTAATGGCGGACTATCTGTCGTTCTTAATTCATATGTGAAATTGCATCTGCTCTCCCCTACCTTTACCTGCCCTATCATCTGGACACAGAAACTAGCTGTTGTGTTGACCACTGACACTGGTATTGGCTTGTGCTCTGTAACATTACGAGTCTGGAAAGATTGAAAAAACTCGGACATGTTAAACCCTTGGAAATCAGCCATTTCAATTTGAAGCCAGGTCTCATTCTTTACACTTTTGTATGCAATCATACAGGACCTGAAGAACAATTTACCGAACATCTCTTGTCCTGTCTGCCCTACAGAAGTAACACAGTGATGACATTTTTTATTCTGTACCATAGTGCAAGAATCAGCAGGTGTCCTATCCAGAGTAGAGAACTGTGGATGGTGAGGTACCATACTGAGTAATTCAAACCAACCCTCACAACTGATGATGTATGACAGTGGCATGGACAACAAATTATCAACTTTGAGTCACTGAGAGAAGCAAGCCACAAACCCAGCAATTAGTTGTGTTGGACACATTATGAGCTTGATGCAACATTTGTAAAAAGGCACTCTCAGTGTAGGACAACCTATGCGTTGCCTTGTGTGGAGCCAAAGTGACTAAAACATGTTCAGGGGGTGGGGGTGTTGTACCAACCAAAGTATGTAAAGGATACCTCTCATCTAGAAACCATGTTATTCCAAGCACTGTTATTAACATAATCACAACAATCACTACGAAAACTATTTTACTCTTTGTGGACCAACCCCTCGCTAAATTCAGTGCTGCAAATGGCTGTTCCTCCTCCTCAATGGGTCGACCAAACTGATATATTAACGAAGCAGGGGAACAGAATGCAATGAAACTGATAGTGAAAACGAATGTTCCCAGTGTCTGCCAGAGCCTCACTGGTAGACTCCTATTGTTCATCAACGTTGGCGCTCTTGAACACCGGCGGTGGAGCTGCTCAGTCCCAGCTCTCAATGAATCGCTCATCGTCCAGGATAATGCACCCCCCTTCAAGGGAGCATGTTCGAGCTATCCTGTCCAATGTCAGAACAATGTACCAATCTCCCCTCACCCTAAACTAACATAGTTGGCACTTTTAACAAAGTACACCCTGACTTGCACAGTCCATCCCTAACTAATCTGTTTTCTCCTTTGGTGCACTGTCCTTCATCTGAGGACACAAATTGTACCCGTTGACTCCAGGCACAGAGAGGTCAACGAAAAGGGGCTCAGGCACAGAGGGGTCAGTGGAAAGGGGCTCCTTAATGGCTCTGATCTCAGGAGTGACTGGCGCATTTAGCACCTCGTCATCCTCTTGGTCGGTTTGGGTCCAGGTGAGCTTGGCATTGGAAAAAGGAAAAGGTTGTGGAACTCTCCCACACTCTGAGTCCCCAATACCATCCCTCACCCATTGATCGCAGGGTAAGTGCAGGCGTATCTTCCGGAAGTGAGAGGAGTGGATTCAGTTCTTTCGGCCTGCGTCCTTCACAGCGGTATGTGTAGAAAGGAGGACCTGGTCTGGCCCCCTCCACCAAAGCTCCAGGTTCCTCTTCCGCTGAAAATTCTTGGTGAGAACACAGTCTCCAGGCCAAATATCGTGTCCAGGCCCCTCAGGTACTGTGGGAAGTATGTCCCTGATCTGTTGGTAAATAGAACGCACATTTTCAGTTAACTGATAGAGATAATCTGTCAACAATGGATACTCAATTTCGGAAAACCTACGTGGCCGCGGGACGCCCCAGACATTTGCAGGGCATCCGAACACGACCTCGTAGGGTGACAATCCTGTTCTAGAGTGTGCTGCTGTTCTCATTGACAAAAGAGCTAACGGTAAAGCATCTGGCCACTGTAACCTTGTCGTCTCCTGTATATTTGCCAACTTCAATATGAGTACCACTGCTGACTGCGGGTGGTTTGCAGCATGAAACTTCTGTTTTATGTGCAAACCGTCACATATCAGCTGTATGAACTTGGCATTAAAGTGTTTTCCGTTATCACTCCAGATCAAACGGAGCAAACCGAAGCGAGGAAAGAACTCTTTCAAGAGTACCTTTGCCATTGCAAAGGCTGTATTTTCTTTAATGGGGTAAGCCTCAACCCATTTACTGAATGCACAGACAACCACTAACACATACCTCAAGTTATTGACCCTCACTAATTCTATAAAGTCAAGCTGGAGAACCTCAAAGGGGAATGTAGGCGGTGCAAAATTACCGGGTGGTGTAGGGGTACCTTTTCCAGGGTTGTGCATCATGCACACCATGTAGTGCTTCACTAAATGGGCAGCAGTCTTGGATATTTTATCATTCTGCAACTTGCAAATACCCTTAGCACTGATAAGGGCTGGGCCATGAGCCATTGTGACTACAGGAACAAACATATGCATCTGGCAACATCCATCTTTGCTTTCCTGACTTGTCAATCCAACATCCCTCATCATTCAACAACGCTGTACTTTCTTGCCACATTGCCAATTCTTCTATGGTGGCCTCACTCTGTATCTTTTTCACGTTAGCAAGTGTGACCTCAAACATAGTGACCTCGGGCACCCACCTAGCAGGACCTGCTACAAACATTCTTTTCGTGTTAGTCCGGGCTGTCTCCTTAGCCGTCTGATCTACAAAGCCGTTCCCTTTACCCACGTCGTCAGTAACTTTTCTATGGGCCCTGCACTTTACTATTACCAATTTCTTAGGGAGGTTCAAAGCAGACAAAGCCTATATATGAGATGACCATGCTGAATACGTGTCCCCTGGGAAGAGAAAAACCCTCTCTCTGCCCAGATCCGCCCATAATTATGGGCGACGCCTAAGGCATACTGGCTGTCAGTATGAATATTCACAACCAGTCCCTCGCTCAATTCACAAGCTCGAATTAGGGCAACTAACTCAGCTGCTTGGGCGGGCTGATACGGAACCCGTGAAGTCTTAACTACAGTGCGCAGCATAGTGATTGCTTCTGCTGCAGTGGTGGTGCCAACTGATAAATTGAAACAAGAGCCATCGACATATAGTTCCCCTTGGGGAGCAGGGAACGAAAGTCAGGTCTACCCGTCCTTTCGTCTCTTCTTTCACTCGAAAGATACGATCATGTATGTCAATCTCCTCATTCTCAGAAGGGAGGGGTAGTAACGTGGGTGGACTCAGAGTAGCACAGCGTTTCATCGTAATATACTGTTGAAAGAGCATTAGCTCGTAACCTGTCAGATGTGCACTGGTGAGTTGCTGTGTCCTTGCCTTATGCAAAAGTGTATTTACAGCATGAGGTACCATAACTGTGAAGTCAGTATCAAGTACGAGTACCGCCGATTGTCTCATTGAGACGGCCACAGCCGCGACCGCTCTTAGACAACTCGGGCAACAGGGTCAAGTACAGCAGAGGAATAATCACACGGTCGCTGCTTATCCCCGAATTTTGGTGTTAAAACAGAAAGCGCACAACCACCCAGCTCATGGACGTACAACACGAAGCATTTCGCATAATTAGGGGTACCAAGCACTGGAGCCGAGCAAAGCGCAGTTTTTAATTGCTCAAAAGACTACTGACACTCTGGCGTCCAAGGCAGGGGTTCATGCACATCTTTTAGTGCTAGGGCAAGCAGGGGCTTAATAAGCAACGAGTAGCCAGGTATCCACTGCCTGCAATAGGAAGTGATACCTATGAAAGCACGCACTCTTTTTGAGTTTGCGGGACAGACATTTTAACAATGGTACTGATGCATTGAGGGGTCTGACACCCTACACTGGTATAAGTGGCGCTATACAACTAATTTAATGCATCTGAGCGATGGAGTGGTTATGGAGACTTGAGGGGCACTGTTAAAGGGTGGTAGTGAGGGAATGCATGGCAGAGGTGGTCACGGGGGGGGGGTGCCAACAACCATTGTCGCACTGGGTGCCACCAGCGCTAAAGGCGGCCCTGGTATAAACCCACTGCTCCTGGAAACAAGCTGCTACCCCATGCCTTGTAAAAACATTGTGCTGATCCCGTAACTCTAGTATTTCAGGGTGATATATGGGGTGAACATCCCTCATCGGATACTGTGCTTGGGCTCTTCTCAAGCAGCCTACCCTGATAAGCAACTACCGTCGTGACATTACAAAAAACTTGACCAGGTGCCATATCAGCGACGTATACATAATCCTTAATATCATACATAATCTGCGGTGCTGCATCATTGAAACACTGCTCCCAAAGTTGAATCATAGTGGCGGACATGTGCTTAAGGGCATGCTGTTGTACAAAAGGCTCATAATCTTTCATCACACTCAACACATCCTCCACACTATAAATGGGGTTTAGGGCCCACTGTGCAGCATGGTTAGCCACTACCTGTTTCTCTGCCTCTCCCTTATCAGATCACACTAATGTTCGCCCCAGTCATTTCTTAAATTGCGTCCAGTCTCTATACTCAGGCCATGTTCTTGTGTCCCAATACTCTTTAATGTCGGGGAATGGAGGAACACAGTGGGAGTGATAACAGGGGTAGTGAGCATTAACGTCACTGCTGGCTGGGTTGTGGGTGTAAGGGCTAGGGAAAGGTATGCCGAAGCAATAGAAGTTGCGAGAATGTTAACAGTCGTAGTTGCAACAGACGGCGAAGACCAAGAAAGGAAAGGAGGTGCCGTGGCCCAGGCAGTCTTATCAACAGTAACAGAAGCAGAGACAGAAGAACCAGCCAGTTTGGCCTCTAAGGGAAAGACAGGATATATCGTCTGTGGGGCATACAGAGCTGGAGGTCAAGCATCTAGCAACTCTTCTACAAAAGCACCATTTTCTTCTTGGGCTACATAGGATTTATCAATATTCAGTCGAAACCTCCTATCTTCACGTTCGATTCCTATCTCCTGCTTCTCTATCACACGCTACAGCTTTCTGAGTCAATGTTTGCATCCACCCCTTTCGGGACTCTTTCTCTGCTTTCAGTCGCATCTGTTGAGCCTCTTTGTCCCACGTTCTTAGGGAATCAAACGTAGACTGCCTACTTCTTCTCGCAACAACTTCTCCTGTAAAAACCCATTTTTTTATCATCAAAAGTGCCTGTCAATGGCCACTACAACTAGGCATTGTCCCTCAGATATTTGTGCCATAACGTACTAAACATAATAGGGCCAAGGCCATGCTTCACATACCTATCAAAATTCAGATTGCCTTCCGGAGGTGCTGGCTGACTCTTCCAATCGAGCATCAGCAGAACAACGACGACAACAAGAAACCCAAAACTTACTCGACCCGGGCAGTTTCAAAAGTGAGACAAATTCGTTATATTGCCCGGCAAAGTGTTCACAGACACCTTGTACCAAAAGCGGTCCTCAAAACTACGCCAAATCCAGCGCTCCTGCTGGCGGATATGGACAGGGCGTTTTATTCTTTGAGTTGGGTGTATCTATTTGCACTCCTACAGAGGCTGAACTTCAGACCTCGTTTCATGTCCTATTTAACCCTGTTATATACAGACCTAACGGCGTCGGTGCAAGGGCTTCGTCTTCTCTACATTCTCTATCGGTCGAGGCACCAGGCAGGGGTTTCCATTATCCCCCTATCTCTTTGCTTTAGCAATGGAGCCCCTGGCCGATTGGGTGCGGATAGACGCTCAGGTGTCCAGTTTTGAAGGAGCACATGGATTGTCTGATCACATCGCTTTATACGCTGACGATGTGCTGTTCTTCCTTACCAATCTAGATAGGACGGGCCCCTGGCTGCTGCGTATTATGCAGATCTTTGGGGAAACCTCGGGTCTATATAGTACCCCCTCGGAAATCCACCTTGTGGGTCTTGGGAGGTGAGGGCATGCTCGGCTCCTGGGCGTCGTTGGTGCAGGTGGTTTGAAAAATTTGGGGGTGTATCTATCTGATTCTCCCACTACGGCTTG
The DNA here is from genome assembly GCF_964204655.1 of Triturus cristatus. Taxonomy (NCBI): domain Eukaryota; kingdom Metazoa; phylum Chordata; class Amphibia; order Caudata; family Salamandridae; genus Triturus; species Triturus cristatus. The sequence continues at coordinate 492,876,950 of NC_140582.1, read as the reverse complement.
GGAGCGTAACCTCGCACCCGTATGGAATCGCGTGCGTGAGGATACTAGGACCTGGTCCCACATGCCCCTGTCCATTTATGGCCGGTCAGCCATTTTTAAGATGGTGTCGCTCCCGCTCCTACTGTATCAACTGCAGAATCATCCCTATCCGATTCCCCCGCGGTGGTTTCATCAGGTGAACTCTGCCTTGGGCCAGTTCTTCTGGGATGGTAGGCGGTTAGGGTGGCGATCGGACTTGCTTTCAGTCTACATATTGTGGGGGGCTGGCAACTTCTGATATCTGGTCTTATTATGTTGCATCCCATCTGCTCGTTTAAAACGAGTGGTGGTATGGGGACAGGGCAGACCCGGCTAATGCCGTTGAGCGGCGTTGCATGGGTGACCACACTCTACACACTATTCTTTACTCTGCCCCATTGAGACGCTCCTTACCGTCTGCCACATGGATTGTTTTTCAGATCTGGAGGCAGGCGCTATAAAGGATGGGCTGGTGGAACAGACTAACTTGGGAGACCCCACTATGGCCGCTTTCCGCATCTGGCGACTCTACCTGGGTGCCGCGATTGGGACAGTATCGGGATCTTCACCTTGGGTGACGTCATGCGGGGTCCGGTTTTAAAATCCATGCAGGATATCCAGAAAGACTTTCAGATGCCGAAGACCCAATTTTTTAAGTACTTACAAATAAGGCATGCTATCTCCCCCAGCGTGGAGGGTCTGGATTCACTGCCGAAGTTCAGTCCGGTGGAAGCCAAGGTATATATGGGGGACCTCCTTGACCATAAGATTTCCAAGGTCTACCACCAGTCCCTAGTTATGCACTGTTCCCCTTCATTGCAGCGCTTAAGGGAGGCTTGGAAGGGTGATGTGGGTCAGATGGAAGAGGAAGACTGGACAGAGGCTCTGGCTTCTCCGCGAGGGGCAGCAATTGCGATGAGCCTGCGGCTCATTCAATTTAAATACCTCCATCGAGTTTATTATACCAGGGTCAGGCTCTGGAGGGCGGGCTTAGTGTCTTCCCCGGTGTGTCTCCGATGCAGCCATGAAGACGGGACTCTGTTGCATACTGTCTGCATTGCACTGCATTAGCAAGATTCTGGAGGGGGTGCTGGCTTGTGCTGGGGTGGGAGCTCCCCCACTCGCCGAAGCTGGTTCTCCTACATGTGATGGAAGGAACCGGGGGCAATATTTATAAGCATCATCTTATGCTCCTGGGTTTCACTTTGGCGAAGAGGGACATAGCTAGGGCCTGGAAGGCGGCAGTTGCCCCCTCGGTCTCGGCCTGGAAAAACGGTATGGACTTCTGTATGGGCCTGGAGATCCCAATATTTGAGGCCAGGGGTTGTCCCCGGAAGCACTACAAGATCTGGAGACGCTTTTGACTATCGGGCCCGGATCTTGAGCCGCCGCGGGGGGACCGGAGCCAAGACCCAGTGTGACCTCCATATTTCCTATTGTTAGTTTCTCCTGCTCTTAGTTTTTATCTTTGATCTGTCTGCAGCTCCTAGGTAGGAAATTGTTTTGTGGTTGATGGTCTCGTATGTTTATCAGTGGCAGTTTGAATCAGTGATAATCTGCTCTAGAATAAGAGGACAGTGCGCTGGGGGGGTGGGAGGGTTGGTTTTTTTGAGGTTTTGATTTTATTTGTATTGCCTTTTATGTTCTCCTGCATTTGTATGAAAAATTGTAACATTCAATTTCTGTATCTTACATGCGGCAGTTGTCTCTGGGTCACAGAGATCTGCGTCATATGTGATGTTTTGACAAATAAAATCTGTTTTCAAAACCACGCCAAATCTAAAGGCGGTCCTCAAACCGCGCCATATCCAAAGGCGGTCCTCAAACCACGCCAATTTCAAACCAAAATGGTACCATATCCACAAAGACAAACTCACCTGGTGCACACAGGTCAAACAAATTTATTCTCCACACCCAACTCTTCAGACCACACAGTCAGATCCAAGGGTTTTGCCGTTCAGGACCCCAGTTGGGATTACCGCTGGGTGAGGCACCGACCGTCAGACAGACGGGACAGCTGCGAGTTCAGGACTCTCTCATGCAGGGACCCCTGGTCCACCCGCCCAACCCAATGATGGCCCGACCCTGTTCGGGCACCAACTGAAGGAAGTGACCCAATTAGGGCCACTCGGGTCACTCACGACCACCTCTCAGCCTTCCAAACAAATGAAGAGTGGGTCAGTATTTAAATAAAAGAAAACAATAGCTAAATATAGGTTAGGACTCCTGTTTTTTTCCGCGATCTCTCCACGATGATCGGGAAGACATCGTGAACATGCATAGATAGGAATCTCTTTTTGAAAGAGAGGGAAAGGGTTAACAGATACTAATCAGTTACAAGTGGACATAGAGTAATCTAAAATAAAAAATATGATTTTATTTGCTGCCTTTCACATTATCACAGAGCGCAAAGTTGAAGAGGTTGCCATTTTATGGTTGCTTTGTATGAGAGTCGTACCATTCTTGTGCTTAGTTTTTACAAAACCTAACAGTGGCAAAACTGTCCACAAAGAGGTATAACAATACAATCTACAAAATCAATTCACTGGTATGTGCATAACATCTTAATCATTTTAAAAAATGACATTAAAAATAAAGCTGCATCTGGAACTTCGATTAAAAAAAAGTATCACAGTCATGTGAAAAAAATATATGAGATGAACTGTGACTGGCAGTGTGTGTGTGGTTTTACATATTTTAAGATAGGTGACATATATAGCTTGTGTTACTTGTAGAGTTTGTTAGTACCAAATGTTTTGGGAAGAGGAAAGAATTTGTGCCCCTTTACTTTTCTGTGTACTTCATAGAAAAACAGTATTGTACAGTTTGAAGGAAGTGACCCAATTAGGGTCACTCACGACCCCCTCTCAGCCTTCCAAACAAATGAAGAGTGGGTCAGACAGTAGAGAATACAAACCAAGTATATTTATTTCAGATACACTCGAGCTGAGTCCAGTCTGACCAGCCTCCTGGGATTGCTGCAGAGGGACTGACTTCAGCAAGCATGGCGATACATTATGTACAATTCAGAACCAATAAAGACACACCCTGACTGGAAATTTCCAGTCGGTAGCTGGTGAACAAAGTGAATACAGAAAGATGAGTTTCAATACTGAGACCGGGCACATGCTATGTCAGTGCCAAGTTCACTCTGCTTGTGCCCGCTGCTCTAAGGGTGCGAGCAGGCCTATCTAGTGGGAAAGGTATGCACTAATAAGAACAGTGTATTCATTAGTACAGCGAGGCTCAACCTTGGAGAAACAAAAACTACCGTAGCTGCTTTCAGCTGGGGCAGAGAGACAGAAGTTAGTTTGGATCATGACTCAAAATGGTGGCTGAATATAAAATGGTGCTGCAAATACTAACTTAATACGTAAAAGGCATGAACATAACAGCTAAAACATTTTTATTCCAACAAGCATTTTTATTCCAACATGATGAAAGTTAAAATGAGCAATGTCTTTAAAAATGACAATGTTTTAAATGTCTCAGCATCATGTGCAGAACAGACAGCTCTAGGTTATTTGCATTATGGGAGTTGTACTTTTAGTCACATTATTAAACAGGAGTAGTGTAGTTACAAATAAAAGATAAGAAAATGTGCTGTACCTGTTTGCTGATAGTTATATTTACGATGAAACTCTTCAGTTTATGTAAACATGCAGAGAACCATATATTTTTGGAAAGATGGCCTGAAGGTGTATATCTATTATGAAATCACACATATGCTTACATGATGATCTATGTTCTTTAATGCTGTTGAGAATTTCATGTGTATGGGGAGGGTGGTGTGTTTCTTTAAACCTGCTCTGTTTAAAATAGAGGAGGGTTAGTAATGCAGTGTCTCTTGAGAGAGTTCTTGTGTCCAATGCGTACCGATGTACTCATTGGACCACGCAGGCACTACCCATGCATTCATCCAATCACCCAGGCAACAACAATTCAGTTGTACAATCACCAAGGCTGTAGCTATGCATACATTCACAGGCATTACCCATGCACTCATCCAAAAACCCACTCATAACCCATGCACTCATCCAAATACTGAGGCACAACCCATGCATTCATGGAAACACTCAGGCACTACTCATGCCCTTATCCAATTATGCAGGCACTCCAATTGTATTCAACCTATCACCCATCCAATACCCATTCACACATCCAATTACTGAGGCAATACTCTTGCACTAATAAAATCACCCAAGCACTACACTTGCCCTCTTCCAATCACACAAACATTAACAATGGACTCATGCAATCACTCAGACACTAGTGGTGCACTCATAGAATCAGCCAGGCACTTCTGATTAACTCATTCAATCATTCAGGCACTATCCATGCACTTATCTAATCACCCAGGCACTACCCATTAAACACATGGGCAGAAGCCATGCACTCATCCTATCACTGAAACACTACTCATCCAATCTGCCAGGTGCCATGCATGTATTAAGCAATCACCCTGGCACTATCTATGCACTCCACAAATTACCTATATACTACATATGCACACCTGTAATCACAGAGGCACTAGAGTTCCACTAATGTAATCATCCAACTACTATCTATGCACATACCTAATCATTAAGGCACTACTCATGCACTCATCTAAACACCCAGGCGTACTGATATACTTAACCAAACATGCAGGCAGTAACTATGTACATATAGAACCACCTAGGGACTTCCCATATACTAATCATCTAGGTACCACCAATGTCCTCAGGGAATCACCTAGGCACTTTCTATGCACTCATCCAATCATCCCGGCTGCATTCATGTACTCAACCAAAAGCACATGTATTTACAAGTTTCAGTGCGGAATATGTAGTCTTTTAGAACCATCTGGTGAATTATATATACAACCTGCCACACACACTTTGCATGTACTCAGAAGAATTAGTGAGCTATATGCTGTGACAGAGATTAATGTGCAGATTTATATATGCACCCTTTCCCAACATTTAAATCTGATGCATCCAAGTTGGAAAGTACTGAGACACTAAATCCACCAGTGAGACAGTGGTAGACAGCCACACAAATAGCTCTGATGCTATTGAGACACTGTATGTACTTCTACACGTTGGTTGATGTTCATATTTAAATTTACTACAGAAGAGATAAATTGGTCTTTTACCATGTATAAGTGAGAACTGAGATATGGTGCAGCTGTGTTGTAGGAGAGGGTGCTATAATGTTAAAAGGTAACCAATAAATTAACATGTGTGTTATGCTTTGGGTTTGGTGTATTGAATTAAGTGCATGTAGTTATATAGCTAATTTGATCTTTAAAATGTAAAACTACAAAATAACATAAAAGCTGTTTTTGTTTTATGCGTAAGTCAGCAGTAAAGTAGTTTGTACCTTGGCTAGAGTAAAATGTAAGTATACTTTTTCAGAGAACAATACCTAGATGTGAGAAGGGATCTGGTTCCCCATGCCACTTACCTTCGGGGGACCGCCGTGTCCCCAGAGTTCAGGAAGCCGGGAGAGTCGGCACCCGACGCCAAAGGTCCTTCGAACAAACGACGAAAAGGATAACCACCCCCCCTTGTCCTCCCCATGTGCAGGAACGAATCATCGATGATGAGGGCGTGGCTAGAGGAGGGACTAACCCCGGAAGCACTACGGACCAGGTAGTGAAAAGAGACGAGAGATACAGGATCGGGGAGGAAGTAGAAGAAGGACTAGAGGAATCGAAAGGCGGAAGCAACGAAGAGGAAGGACGCGAGGACGGAGAAAGAGTCGGGACGAAGACCGAAGACGACGGATATCCCGAAGAAGACGAGAAGTGGTGCGAGGAGTGGTGGTCCCCACCGGAGGAGGCTGGAGAGCGGCCGCAGCTCAGCAGAGTTGCGGCGGAGCCTGTGAGTAACCCTGAGCGAGGGTGAAAGAAGCCCGGGTGGAGGGTGGGACCGGATAAAAAGAAGGGTGGGATTGTATGCCGATATTAGGAACTGATTGCAGTTAGGTCTGCATTTGCCCCCTTACTGTTGTATGTCGATATTGAGAATCGTTTGCAGATATTCACCCCTTACTGTTTGACTGGCGACTTAGATGCTGTCGGGAGGAAAGAGAACGGGGACCCCTGTAAATTAGCAACAAGCACTTCCCGTCGCGGCCGTATTCCTATCCACCCTCCAACCCTAATTCCCCTTCACAAATCTTGACCGTGTTCACTCATACTGAAGCCACCCTCCTTAGAAAATAGGCAGTCACAATTCACACCTGGTGTTGCGGTGACGGTGATGGTTTACACTCTTGGTGCATCCAGTATAAGTATCTGACAGCCCGTATTTTACTCTCTCCTATGAGCCTCCGTGGGACGAATGTGGGTCCAGATGAACAACCGGGAAAGGAAGAATCCAATGACAAGCTAGGAGCAGTCGGAAGAGGCGGAGAACCATCAGTAGAAGGGCCAGTAACAGCAGAAGAACACCAGGGGACTGTTGAGAATCCTATACAACCTTCGAGTGGCACAATACCTGTCATTTCTAATAAAACTGAAAAGCATCCCATTATATACAGCCTCCTCGTCTGATTATCCGACCTGCCCTCCCACAGGTGGTGTCAGAAGTGGGATCGCCAGGAGACATGGAGGCTGTACTGAACAAGATGGCGGAAAATCAGGAGAGCCTAGAAAAGGCAATGGAGAGATTCCTCACGGTGGTGGAAGAAGACCGGGGGAAACTACAACAAGTCCTCACCAATCAAGGACAGTCTCACAATACGACCATGGGAAAGATAGCAGATGCCCTGGGACAACAAAGAGGTCCCAGTAAGTTACCCTCAGTCATCCTACAAAAATACGTCAGTGGTGAGGACCCGGAATTTTTCTTCAATAACTTTGAGCGTATGGCTTTAGCAGCAGCATGGCCAGCTGACAAATGGGGACAATATCTAGGACCCTTGCTCTCAGGAGACCTGCAAGCCTCTTACCAAGCAGCAAACATCACAGGAATGACTCCGTATCCGGAAATAAAACGATGCATCATGGAACGACTAGGCGTCGATGACGACACATACCGATTGAGACTCAGACAGATCAAAGAAGTGCCCCAAGAAACACCCAGGGCCCTATATTTTCGAGTAAAAGATATGGCCGATCGGTGGCTAAAACCCACCACTGCCACTAAGGATGATATCATGGCCAAAGTCTATTTGGAACAATATTTGTCCTCCCTTCATCCTCCCATACAGAAATGGGTGAGACAACATGCTCATCTAACCCTGGAGACCGCGGTGGAGATAGCCAGCGCCTATAGCCGAGCCCAAGATGTACAGAAGGGACGAGAAGAGCATCCTTGAAGGTCAGGGATAAGTGGGACTCCTCGACCCTCTCGTCCTACGTTAGGCCGAAAGCCAGACCCTGTTACTATCGTCCCAGGCCCTCCTCCCTTTAGACCTCAGGGCCCACCAGTGTTCAGACCTCCCCACCCCGGACCCCAATGTTTTAACTGTGGGGGGTTGGGACACATAGCCCGGTTTTGTCCTCAGAAGGAAGAACCCATGGAGATCGGGGTGGCTCGGAACTTCAGTTGTCGTACCACGACCCAACAGACTCCACCGTACCACTGCGGGGTCTATGTAAATGGACAACCCCTGACAGCATTAGCCGATACAGGCTGCTGACAGAGTGTCGTACGACCCCAGGATCTAGGTCCGGCATGTGGGGATCCAGATGGCACGGTACACATACAGTGTGTACACGGGGATACTAAATCTTACCCCACCACTCATGTTCGCATACAACATGCCTCGGATTCCGGCTCGGATCTGAAAGTGGGTCTAATTCCCCGTCTCCCGGAACAAATTATACTGGGGAGCGACTATAACCACCTATCAGAGCTACTCACGAAATCAGTTCCTGAAGAGAAGGATTGGTGGAAGGTAGCTCCCTTCTCCCAGGACGAGAATCCCGAGTGGCCGCCCTCCAAGATTAGAAAAACTAAGAATCAAAGAAGGAAAGAAAAGGGTCATTCCGTTTCCGCTGTTCCCGTAAGAACAGAAGAGAGTCCCTGGGAAACCAACCAAGACTTTCGAGCTACCCAGAGAGAGGACCCCGTTCTACAAGAAGCATGGAACCAAGCCAAAGACCAGGTAGATCTGCTACATGTAGGACCCCAATTCTTCCTCAAGAACAGTCTAATATACAGACAGGCCAAATCCACGGCAAATCCCCAGTTGTTGGTTCCCACCCCTTTCAGGGACAAAGTGCTCTACTTAGCCCACAATCATTTATTGGGAGGACATTTCGGGGAGGAGAAAACAGAACAATTAATCTTAGAGCAGTTTTATTGGCCGGGCATATACAAACAAGTGGAAACCTATTGTCGTGAGTGTCCTATATGCCAAAAAAACAGTAGGTATAGACCCCCAAAAGCCCCGTTACAACCTCTTCCAATAATTGATGAGCCATTTTGTAGAATCGGAATGGATATAATAGGACCTTTACTTCCTTCCCGTAGCGGGTGTCGCTACGTGCTAGTACTGGTAGATTATGCTACCAGGTTCCCGGAAGCCGTTGCCTTAAAACATCCCGATGCCACCAGCATAGCCAAAGCGATGATCGCTATATTTTCCAGGGTGGGGTTCCCGAAGGAAATATTAACTGACCAGGGAACACCGTTTGTGTCCAAGTTAATGAGACAAGTATGTGCCCAACTGGGGATAAAGCAAATAAGAACAGCGGCGTATCACCCCCAGACCGACGGCCTGGTGGAGCGATACAATGCCACCCTCAAGACCACACTAAAAAAACTCCTGGATCTAGAAACAAAAAAATGGGAGGATATGTTACCCGTAGCCCTATATGCGATCCGCTGCAAAATCCAGAAAAGCACTGGATACTCCCCATTTGAGCTTCTGTATGGTCACCAACCTAGGTCCTTAATGGACATGATGCGGGAGACCTGGGAGGCGGAACCAGACCACTCCAAACCGCTAGTAGAATACGTAGCCCAACTTCGGACCCATCTGGGACAAATAAGAACGATAGTAAGAAACAATATGGAAAAAGCACAGGAAGCCCAAAAAGTACAGTATGACAAAAAGGCGAAGAGTAGATCCTTTGCTGTGGGCGATGCCGTACTGCTCATGTTGGCCTCCTCCGACCACAAACTATTAGGGCAATGGCAGGGTCCCTACATAGTGTTAGAAAGGGTGACTCCTGTTACGTACAAGATCGAATTGGATAAAAAACGTGGAACCACCCAGGTATACCATGTGAACCTTTTGAAACGATGGGAAGGGCCTCTCCCCTCTTTGGTAGGGACTGTGAAGGACCCCCCTTTATATGTTCAATGCATTGATGCGGAGCTACCCACCGACTTACAGACAGAATTAGTGAACACTCTCTTGCCCCTCCAACCCATCTTCTCCTTAACCCCTGGAAGAACCACCTTGGTGGAGCACTCGATAAAACGGTACGCCTTCGTCCGTATCGGATACCGCAGGCCCGTAGAAACACCATACGAGAAGAGGTCCAGCAGATGTTACAGATGGGTATAATAGAACCCTCCACAAGTGAATGGAACTCGCCAATAGTTCTTGTACCGAAACCAGACGGTTCGGTGCGCTTTTGTATTGATTTTAGGGAGGTCAATAAAATCTCGGAGTTTGACACTTACCCATTGCCCCGAGTGGATGAGATGATAGAGCGGATTGGGAAGGCTAAATACATTAGTACCCTGGATTTGTGTAAGGGGTACTAGCAAATACCCCTTCGACCCCAAGACAGAGAAAAGACAGCCTTTTCCACTCCCGATGGGTTATTCCAATTCGTAGTACTCCCTTTCGGGTTGCATGGGGCTCCGGCCACCTTTCAGAGGGCTATGAACCGTATACTACAGCCACATGAAAGGTACGCCGGGGCGTACATTGATGATATTGTCATCTATAGCGAAACCTGGTAACAACATTTGACTCATCTCTATGAAGTGATTCACGCATTGGGCAGTCATGGTCTTAAAATCAACCCGGCCAAGAGCCATCTCGCCGCCCAAACAGTAAGATACTTGGGTTATCTGTTAGGAGAAGGAGTTATTCGGCCACAAAACAATAAACTATCGGCTATTGCACAAATTCCCTTCCCTCGTACTGCCCGAGAACTCCGGGCCTTCCTGGGACTCCTGGGATACTATAGGAGGTTTATACCCCGGTTCTCCCAAATAGCTGCCCCCCTAACAGATCTATTACATAAATCAGTGAAAACCGAAGCCATGTTAAAAAATCCCAGCCCCACAGTGGTTCAAGCTTTTCATAATTTGAAATCCACCCTGACATCAGACGCCGTGCTGGCTAGCCCCGATTATAGCTTACCTTTTATTCTCCAAACAGATGCCTCCGATCAAGGACTGGGGGCTGTCCTATCTCAATTAACACACCAAGGGGAGGAAAAACCCATACTGTATATTAGTAGAAAATTGTTCCCCAGGGAACAGAACTATGCAGTCATCGAAAAGGAAGCCCTGGCCATCAAATGGGCCATTGACGCCTTGAAGTATTATTTGGAAGGAAGGGAATTCACCCTGTATACCGATCATGCGCCATTAGAGTGGTTGGCACGTAACAAGGGAAACAACGATAGAGTGCTACGGTGGTTTTTATCCCTCCAACCGTATCGATTTCACACCAAACACCGTAAAGGAAGCGAACAAGCAAACGTAGACTTTCTATCTCGATTTCCTCAAACAAACCCCCCTACAGGAAGGACAGCAAGGGAAAGGGGATGTGAGAAGGGATCTGGTTCCTCATGCCACTTACCTTCGGGGGACCGCCGTGTCCCCAGAGTTCAGGAAGCCGGGAGAGTCGGCACCCGACACCAAAGGTCCTTCGAACAAACGACGAAAAGGATAACCACCCCCCCTTGTCCTCCCCATGTGCAGGAACGAATCATCGACGATGAGGGCGTAGCTAGAGGAGGGACTAACCCCGGAAGCACTACGGACCAGGTAGTGAAAAGAGACGAGAGATACAGGATCGGGGAGGAAGCAGAAGAAGGACTAGAGGAATCGAAAGGCAGAAGCAACGAAGAGGAAGGACGCGAGGACGGAGAACGAGTCGGGACGAAGACCGAAGACGACGGATATCCCGAAGAAGACGAGAAGTGGTGCGAGGAGTGGTGGTCCCCGCCGGAGGAGGCTGGAGAGCGGCCGCAGCTCAGGAGAGTTGCGGTGGAGCCTGTGAGTAACCCTGAGCGAGGGTGAAAGAAGCCCGGGTGGAGGGTGGGACCGGATAAAAAGAAGGGTGGGATTGTATGCCGATATTAGGAACTGATTGCAGTTAGGTCTGCATTTGCCCCCTTACTGTTGTATGTCGATATTGAGAATCGTTTGCAGATATTCACCCCTTACTGTTTGACTGGGGACTTAGATGCTGTCGGGAGGAAAGAGAACGGGGACCCCTGTAAATTAGCAACAAGCACTTCCCGTCGCGGCCGTATTCCTATCCACCCTCCAACCCTAATTCCCCTTCACAAATCTCGACCGTGTTCACTCATACTGAAGCCACCCTCCTTAGAAAATAGGCAGTCACAATTCACACCTGGTGTTGCGGTGACGGTGATGGTTTACACTCTTGGTGCATCCAGTATAAGTATCTGACAGCCCGTATTTTACTCTCTCCTATGAGCCTCCGTGGGACGAATGTGGGTCCAGATGAACAACCGGGAAAGGAAGAATCCAATGACAAGCTAGGAGCAGTCGGAAGAGGCGGAGAACCATCAGTAGAAGGGCCAGTAACAGCAGAAGAACACCAGGGGACTGTTGAGAATCCTATACAACCTTCGAGTGGCACAATACCTGTCATTTCTAATAAAACTCGCAAAGCATCCCATTATATACAGCCTCCTCTGATTATCCGACCTGCCCTCCCACACTACATAACTACAGACAGTCAGAATGCCTACAAAAGTTCAGAGGAAAAGGCAACGGAAGCGACTACAGTATCTATGCAGAACTGAGACACAAAAGGGGCAGAATGCTGAAAAAAAAGTGGTAAAAGAAAAAAAAGAGCTGCCGGTAAGAGGATAAAGTCATTTAAAAAAATATATATGTAGACTGCTACAAAGAGTACAAAATAATGAAAATAAAAACCAAAGTATGAGAAAGAATAAGAGTGAACAAAATGTGTATCAGAAGAATTAGAAAGAATGTAACAAAGATGGCCACACCTTAGCCAAGATACAGAAGCAGTTTAAGGAAATCAGAGACAGGATGTTTTGTAGAAGAGTGGTTGTAAATCTATTGAGAAATATGAAGAAGTATAAAAGAAGGAGAGAGGCACTGAGACAGAAAAACGAGTTGAGGGAATAGTTGAGAAGGCCTTTGCTTTGAAGAGGAAGGTTTTCATTTTGATTACAAATAGAATTAAGACTCTTAACAAAATCATGTTGTGAATGAGGAGACAAAACTAGAAGAAAGTGAATGGAAGTAACTTTTATTCAGCTTTTAGTGGAGAACGGATACATACTTCTAGTATAGAGCCTTTCTTTAATTAAGAAAGCCATCTCCAGGATAACACATTAGGTCATGCTTTTGATGAAACAGGACGATGTTATGAAATGAAGAATGGCACTCTTATGCCGAAAGAGGTGATGGTACCTAGAAATGTAGAACAAGTTATTGTAGAAGAGGTACAGGGAAGGCGTAGTCAGGCCCCTCTATACAAATGGAATTGTAGTAGTATTTGTAGTATTATACAGGAATCAATTGGTATATTAAGAACATTTTTACGTATCTTTCCAAGGCGAGGTTTGAAACACAAAATAAGTACTTTACAAAGATTGGATCCTTGCAAGGTTAGAAAGCATACAAATTTGCAGGGCCACTCACTAACTTGTTTATTACAGAAAGTGTACCAAAGCAACCTTCATCATTTCAGGATGTTAGATGCAGACCACAAAACAATGCAAACTTTAGTTAGTAGGCTGTACTGTGTGAATACTGTGTGAATACTCCAGCTCTATGTTTAGGAGAAATGAATAGAATACTTGTGCATTGTACTGTGACAGAGGTAGAAAAGGTTTGTGAGGATGTGCAGTTTTGTTTCTTTGCTTCAGAACAGGAGTCTAGAGAAAATGAAGAGTTGATACAGGAGTAGTTGCAGAAGAGGACACAGGTATTACAGTTGATCGTTTTGAAGAAGAGATTAGAAAATGTAACACAGTGTGCTCTGAAAAACCAGAGTGTGTTTGTATATATTGTTGACACACTCACTACAAGATTCAAACACAGACTGTTGACTTGTCTTTTAAAAAGTAAAAATGAAAAGGGTGGGCGGTAAACTTCACTCTGCCGGCGGAGTTTTGCCACTTTACTGCTCCGCTTGGAGTTCAGCAAACACTGCACCATCCGCCACGTACCGGAGTTTTGCCACGTACCGGAGTTTACCCGCGTCCCGACCGCCGAGTTTCTACACCTAATATGGCTCTTGTGGCTAGTACATTCACGTAATGCACTCTAGTAGTGCTGATGTGCTTCTGTGGGACACAAGTGCAAAAACAACAGTTGATGGACAAAATGCAGCACAATGTCATACATTCACCCCAGTACAGAGATCTGGGCCTAAATCCATCGTTTTTTTGCTCACCATGCCATTCCAGTTTGAACCCAGCCATATGCAAATCAGTCTTGACCCTGTGCCTCTTGGGAACAGTCCAGCCAGAACTGCCAAGCCAAGTCCTCTCTGGACCTGAAAAAAGCATCCTAGGACCGGTTTCGGGGTTTCACCCCTCTTCAGTCAGGATAGCTTGATTCCAGTGGCATGGAGAGCACGGGACCCACGTCTGGGCATACCCGTCCCACTCGGGGTGACAAATGCAAAAACAACAGTTGATGGACAGAATGCAGAACAATGTCATACATTCACCCTTGTGTTTGCTTTGTTCGCCCTAAGTTGGCAGGGTATACCCAGACGTGGGTCCCTTGCTCACTTTGCCACTAGATTCAAGCTAGCCTGGCTGATGAGGGCTGTTAGCCCGTAACCGGTCCCAGGATGCTTGTTTCCGGTCCAGGGAAGATATGGCTTGGCAGTTCGGGCTGGACTGTTCCCATGAGGCACAGGGTCAAGACTGATTTGCATATATCTGTGTCTGAACTGGGGTGAGCTAAAGAATGATGATGGATTCAACCCAGATCTGTGACTGGGGGTGAGTGTTTGAAAAGTTTCAGCACTCTGTCCATCATCTCTTTGTGTTTGCTCTGTGGCACACAAGACTGAAACCTTCACAGCTACTTGTGAGGCATGCAGGTTAGACTTCACCTTTGCACAGTCTGACTGAGGTGGTGTGTTGGAAGTAAATTTAAATCCCAGTATAAAGTTGAACAACATGCTCAGATGAAGGGCTGCATGAGTTCTGCCTGCCTTTAAAGGCCTGCGACTGATGCCCTTATGTATTGTTTGTGTATTTATGACCGTCATAAGGGGTAGCCAGCATCATGCCCTGCTCAACCACTGCCCGTCATTGACACGAGAGGTTAAAAAAGACCGGTATAAGGCCTGGTCCCGCTGGATTATTCACCATCAACGAGGTAGATGAGCAGCAGAAGGAAGGGAATTTCAGGAGGCTGAAAAATAGGGGATGTAGTGGGCTGAACGGGGCGGAATTTTCCACTGCAGACCATGCACCGCCCGGATGGAGACAGAGGCTGACAGCGCAATTACTTCCCTTGAGCCTCCCTTAATTGCACTGTAACCTTGTGTTCATGTATGGTGATGGAAGCACGCAATATCTGTGAGATATTTGACAGTTACCTGTAGCATAATTGGAATAAAGGGAAGGACAATGTTGGTAATGTATAGAATTGATATTGCAGCACTTGTGAAAAGCAACACACTAATGTGTCAGATATAATTCACTGTGTATGTGTGCTCTTAAATTCCAGTTCATCTTTATTGCCTTTGGTACCATGATGCAAAATTGTACGCAGCATAACTATTTGAGTTTGGGGCAAAGGAAGCGGGGTAGCAGGTTCACATCGCAGGCCTGCAATGTTGCTACAGTTCCACACTGAAAACGCCACCATGGTATTTTTATCAAGCGTCACAGGTGGCCCGTAATAAACATCAATGCAGCTTGTGACGACTGCAGGACGTGCTGCGGAGTGGGGCTGAAAGAGACCATGCATGATTGAGCAGGGCTGCTGGGGGCTCTTTTTTCTGTTGTTGGTTGGGAGTCGGTGCTGGCGGAACTCAACAGAATCACGCAGAGTTTTCATTCAACTCTGTAAAATTCAGCAACGGTAAACTACGAGAGCTCCGCCCACCCATAAAAAACAAAACAATGATGACGGGCAAGAGTTTTCTGTGTACTTATTTGCAGAGGAACAGTTTGACTTGTCCACATGGCAAGTTATATGTAAGTACTGTTTCAATAAATTAGTGCATAATAAAATGCCAGCTAGAGCTGGGCCTAACAAGTTAAAACTGGTTTCCATTCCAGAAGCACTTCAAGGTTTGAATGTTTGAGTCAATTTTTATCAAAGTATTCATCCATTTCGGGCTATAGGACATATTGAGCCAAAGACAGACAAATTACCACCAACAGGGCTGCAGAAAGGTAGAGTAGTATATTTGCCATTATATTTCAAGAGAAATAGTGAAACTATAGGGGTAGATAGAGATTTAGAAGAAGGACTTCTAATTCTTGTGAATAGTGTGCCTACCAACAAAAAGAAGTTATGGCAGGAGTTAGTAGAGGTTAACAAAGTTAAAAAAGCAACTTTATATCTGGTACAAAATAATGTTTACTATAGAAATGCAAATATGCTGCAAGATATCACAGATATGGAGCATCAGACATTTCCATCAACAGGTCAGATTGAGAATGTGTATCGGTCCAGAACAGAAGAAATGTATGAACATTGTACCATCCACCTTTTGCATTCTTAAGAGGTTATTGGTGATGACATTCATCTGTTTCAAATGAAGGAGGTGAAAGGAGCTCAATTAAGCATGTGGGAGAAAAGTTTAGAAACCCAGAGTTTCCCACATTTTTTCTTACTAGAGTAGGTGGCAGGTATGACGAGCGGCCTGTACAAATACTTGCAGCTGAGTATAGATCTACTAGACTTTATTCAGAAGACCCAAGATTGTCAGTGTATTCTGCATATATTTCACCTACTGTTCGAGAGTGACTTGTCCGGCCTTTCATATGCTGTGAATCACATTTTAGAAACAGGAGTTAATTTGCAGAATATATCAGCAAGATAATTGCTGGAGAAACTTCAAGGAAAAGATGAACACTTTCAATACAATTTAATAAACCTCATGGCATGTTAACGTGGAACCAATGAATATTGGTATTGGCGTCATGGTAAACTCAAATGCATGTTGAAGTACTTTGGAGCACCTACTTGGTTTCTGATGCTCATTTGTGCTGAGTATGCATGAGATGACCTGCTGGAATTCTTGCAGGAGGCAAATTCAAATATAAAAGACATTTATCTGAAGACCCCAGGAGAATTGTACTCACTAGACCCTGCAAATTTTTGAAGATATTTTGATCAAAGATTTCAAGCAATGATGGATTTCATCTGAACAAACCAAAACCTTCCCTTGGTGAAGTGACCGATTTCTTTTGGCGTAGAGTACCAAGCCAGAGGTGCTCCCCATATTCACATGCTGTTGTGGATAAAAGATGCCTCAAAGTCTTGAACGAAATAGTGATGAATCTGTTTTTTCTTATATACAGCAGTATGTGATTTGCGAATCCAATACACAGTATAGAAATTCTGAAGACTATCATGCTGTATACGTACTATCCAAGAAGAAGTTCTCATCTGGAAAGGATATGTCTCAATGAAATACTCCAACATTATACATACAGAAATAATCTCAGTGAAAACATAGAAGAAGGGAAATTTGCTGCTGTTGGATGTGAAGGATGTTTGGTCAGACATAACAAAGGAAATGTAATAAACCATTGAAAGCTAAGTTGCCAAACTCCGGACAAAACAGTTTTTCTATTTAGCCCTGTTGCAGTTGTTCAAGCCAGGGCAAACTGTAAGCTACCTACTTGGAGAATTTGACTGCTCTGAAAGACAGCATTGAGAGCTCTGTGTTTCCAGTGTATCTTCAAATGTTGAGAGATGAGATTTAACAAGAAGAAACAATTACTGCTGGGATAGCAAGAGAGAGTTTCAGAGCAGTCAAAGTTCAGCACCTGGAAGTCAAGATCCTCTTGGACAGTCAATCATTCAAAATGAAGCTGCAATACCTATGAATGAGGTGGAGAATGCAATGCAGCGAGCAAGATAGGGAAATGTGGATCTAGAACAACTAATACAGCAAATGAATACAGATAGACATTTTTGATCAAGAAAAAGGTAAAATAGAACCTGGATTTCTGCATGAGAAAAAAAGTGTGTGCATGTTCTACATATAAACCAGTTCTATTGTACATACGTGGTCAAGCTGAAACTGGAAAACGCTTCTTAATTAAAGTACTGTGAAGTTATCTGCAGAAGACAACAGATTCAAATTTGTCGTGTGTAGTAACTGCACCAACCGGCTTAGCTGCACATAATATTAAAGGAGTTACCCATCATCGATTATTAATGCTGTCTGTTGAACAGGACAATAAATTAGAATACCACAAATAATCTGGTGATGTTTGACAGGAGGTGGTAAGAGTATTAAAGATATTAAAGCTACTAACTATTGATGAAGTCAGCATCATGTCTAACCTAATGCTAGCTGTTAAACATTTAAGAATGCAGCATATATTAAAAACAGACTACAACGTACTTTTAGGAGGAAAACACTTAATAGTCTTTGGAGGCCTGCTACAACTAACTCCACTCAAAGGCCAACCTATATTCAAGACACTACTACATAATGAAGCAAGGAATTCACTAGGAAGTATTGGAAATGCAAACTTTTGGGAGAACTTTGAATACAAAGAGTTAAT
Organism: Triturus cristatus; assembly: GCF_964204655.1. Lineage (NCBI taxonomy): Eukaryota > Metazoa > Chordata > Amphibia > Caudata > Salamandridae > Triturus > Triturus cristatus. Next base: position 492,859,021 of record NC_140582.1, on the reverse strand, counting down.
CAAAAATATGTGCCAAGAATCAGATATGCAATACAGAGATATTCTAAAGGACATAACAGGGGCAGTCCTCACAAAATAAGGAAAGAGCATTACAAACCTGTCTCATCAAAAATCTGTTTCCAACTAATGTTTCAGCTGCAGAAGTAATGTATAATTTTGTTAACACCTTCTATGCTCATGACGGAATGGTTCCGTCATGAGCATAAGTGCCAGTGTGCTCATCACAGAACCATTTCATCATGAGCACACAATAAAAAAAAATCCTTCTGCTGTAAACAGCAGAAGGATTCCCCATTTGTTTTTTTGCTTTGGGAGGTGGGGAAGAGCTTTCCCAACCTCCTAAAGCATACTGGCTGTTTTCATGGTAATGACGATCGGGCACATGGCAAGCTCTCGTCATTACAATGAAAACAAAACTGAAACTTAGTTTTAGTTTTACAGTTTCGGTGCTTGTGGGGCTATCTCAGCCCCCCGTGTATCGAAAAACATTGGAGAGGTATTGTTGGAAAGGGGAGAATCTCCCCTTTCCAGTGGTACCCTTTCCTAGTGGATCCCTGCTTGGGGAGCGCCCCAGGAGGGCAATACCCCAGCAGGGATCCACCTACTTGCCACTAGGGAGGGGGGCGCAGCCCCTTGGGCAAGGGCCTTTGTTCCCCGATAAAATTATGCCAGACAGCCTTTCAGCCCCCCCCGGTGGCAGAAAGCACCCTAGGTGCCAGGCATTTTTTTATATGCCAGGGGTGGGGGCTGCCCAGAATGGGCATGCCAATGCCCCCACCCCACCCTCCCAAAGAAGGCTCAAGACTTTCTGCCCCCCCAGGAGGCAGATGGGGCAATAGCCCCTGATCTGCCCCAGGGGACAAAAAGCCCACTAGGCCCCAGGGATTTTTTTTATTTTATAAATACGTTGGGTGCGGGCTGCCCAGAATGGGCATGCCAATGCCCCCACCCAAATGGTACAGTCTTTTTGCCACCCCTGGGAGGCATATGGGGCAATAGCCCCTTATGTGCCCCTCCCCAGGGGGGCAGAAAGACCACTAAGCACCATGGAATTTTTGTTCCAACGTTCAGGTGGAGGCTGCCCAGAATGGGCATGCCAATGTCCTCCCCCCAAAAGAATGTGGCTCCTTCTTCAGGAAACCCACAAGGCGTCAGGGATTTTCTTTTTTAATGTAGGTAGGGGTGGGGGTCCGCCCAGAATGGGAATTCCAATGCCCCCATCCCTCAAACAATTACCACAGTCTGTCTGCCCCCCCCCCGTGAGGCAGATAGGGGCAAAAGCCCCTTATCTGCCTCCCGGGGGGGGGGGCAGAAAGACCAACAGGGATCAGGAATTTTATTTTTTAATTCAGGGGCGTGTTCTGCCCAGAATGGGCATGCCAATGCCCCCACCACACCCCCAAAAATGCCACAGTGTTTCTGTTCCCCCAGGAGACCGATTGGGGCAGTAGCCCCTGATCTGCTTCCCAGGGGGCATCAGAGAGCACACTCTGTGCCAGCGATGACGCTGGCTTTTTTTATGCATGAGTTGGGGGCTACCCAGAAAGGGCATAGCAATGCCCCACCCCCCAAACTAATAGCCACAGTCTTCCTGCCCCCCCTTGGAGGAATATCAGGGCAAACCTTCACCCTCCGATTTCACCCCACGGGCGGCAGAAAGCCCACTAGGCACTGCCTTGTTTTTAACAATGTGCCTACCTTTGGATTGGGCCCTAGTGCACGTGACACAAAGGGAAACCTTACAAACCTGTAAATGTTTTTAAAACTAGACACCAAGGGGAATCCAGGATGGGGTGACTTGTGCGCCTCTCACCAGGTTCTGTTACCCAGAATCCCTTGCAAACCTCAAACTTAGTTTTTTTTTAAAAACACATTTCCCTCACATTTCTGTGATGGAAAGTTCTGGAATCTGCGTGGATCCACAAAATTCTACCCACCGCACATTCCCCAATGTCTTCCAATAAAAATAGTACCTCACTTGTGTGGGTAGGCCTAGTGCCGTGACAGGAAATGGCCCAAAACGCAACGTGGACACACCACATTTTCACAGTGAAAACGGACCCTTTTTTTGCAACGCGCCTACTTGTAGATTTTGTACCCTAGCTCTGCCGGCACCTAGGGAAACCTAGCAAACCTATACATTTTTGAAAACTAGACACCCAGGGAAATCCAGGATGGGGTGACTTAACTGGCTCTCACCAGGTTCTGTACCCAGAATCCCTTGCAAACCTCAAAATGTGTTAAAAGAATGTCCTCACATTTCTGTGGTGGAAAGTTCAGGAATCTGCGTGGATCCACAAACTTACACCCACCCCGCATTCCCCAAAGTCTTCCAAGAAAAATGGTACCTCACTTGTGTGGGTGGGTCAAGTACATGCAACAGGCAAGGGCCCAAAACTTATTGAGGAGTCATCAAAATTACCTATCACAAAACAACCTGGTTTTGCAAGGGGAGTCATCTGGGTTTTTGGCCCCGGGCTCGGCGGCCATCTTGGGAAACTACCAAACCCACACATTTCTGGAAACTAGACACCCTGGGGAGTCCACCGAGGTATGGCTTGTGTGGATCATCCAACGTTTTCCTACCCAAAATCCTCTGCAAACCTCACATTAGGTAAAAAAAAAAAAAAAAATCCACATATTTTTTATGTGTAATCACCTTGCCGGCATAAATGTCCTACCCCACAGCAATTTCCTTAGTGTCCCGAGTAAAATGATACCTCACTTGTGTGGGTGTCCAATGCAGAATTGGCTAAAACCGTATTTTTAAAAAAATGTAGCCCTTAGAATTCTCAGTGCTATACCCTTAATCCCTATGTTTTAGGCTCTTCCCAGTCACAGGGTCTTGCCTCACCCCCACAAGTGAGTTATCATTTCACTCGGGAGACTGAGGGGAACGCTCTGGGGTAGGACATTTGTGCCGGCACGGTGTTTCCATCCACAAATATGTGGAAAATGTGTTTTTTTCAGCTGAATTTGAGGTTTGCAGGGCATTCTGTGTAGGAAAACGTTGGGAGACCAACGCAAGCCGTACCTCACTGGACTTCCCCGGGTGTCTAGTTTTCAGAAATATGTGGGTTTGGTAGGTTTCCCAAGATGGCCGCCAAGCCCGGGGCCAAAAACCCAGGTGACTCCCCTTGCAAAACCAGGTTGTTTTGTGATAGGTCATTTCGATTTCTCTTCAATATGTTTGGGCCCTTGCCTGTCACAGGTACTTGACCCACCCACGCAAGGGAGGTACCATTTTTATCGGGAGACCTGGGGGAACGCTGGGTGGTAGCAAATTTGTCTCAGCCCGGTGATCCTACAACTTTCCCACGCAGAAATTTGGTAAAAAAGTGATTTTTTTCATCAAAATGTGGTTTGCAGGGGATTCTGGGTAGAGAAACTCTGGGGAATCCACACAAGCCATACCTTCCTGGACTCCCCCGGGTCTCTAGTTCTCAGAAATGTGTGGGTATGTTAGGTAGGTTTCCCTAGATGGCCGCCAAGCCCGGGACCAAAAACTCATGTGACCTACCTTGCAAAACCAGGTCATTTTCTGATACATAGGGGGCATCTGCGTTTTCTGTCCTGGGGTCAGCAGCCATCTAAGGAAACCTACAAAACCCACACATTTCTGAAAACTAGAGATCCAGGGGAGTCCAGGGAGGTATGGCTTGCTTGGATCCCATAACTTTTCCCTACACAGAATCCCCAGCAAACCTCATATTTTGATGAAAAAAAAAGAAATCAAACTTTTCTCATATTTCTGTGTGGGAAAGTTCTGGAATCTATGTGGATCCACAAATTTCCTACCACCCAGTATTCCCCCAGGTCTCCCGATTAAAATGGTACCTCACTCGCGTGGGTGGGTCAAGTACCTGCGACAGGCAAGGGGCCAAAACATATTGAGGAGACATCAAAATGACCTATCACAAAACAACCTGGTTTTGCAAGGGGAGTCACCTGGGTTTTTGGCTCCGGGCTCGAACGCATTCTTGGGAAACTACCAAACCCACACATTTCTGAAAACTAGGCACCAGGGTGAGTCCAGCGAGGTATGGCTTGTGTGGATTGCCCAACGTTTTCCTACCCAGAATGCCCTGCAATCCTTAAATGTAGCTGGAAAAAAACACATTTCCCACATATTTATGGGTGGAACCACCATGCCGGCACAAATGTCCTACCCCACAGCATTCCCCTCAGTCTCCCGAGTAAAATGATACCTCACTTGTGTGGGTAGGGCAATGGCGTGTGACTGGGAAGACCCCAAAACATAGGGATTAAGGGTATAGCACCAAGAATTCTAAGCGCTACATTTTTTTAAAAAATAAGTTTTTAGAAAATTCTGCATTGGACACCCACACAAGTGAGGTATCATTTTACTCGGGGACACTAAGGAGAACGCTGTGGGGTAGGACATTTGTGCCGGCACGGTGGTTCCACACAAAAATATGTGGAATTTTGTTTTTTCAGCTAAATTTGAAGTTTGCAGGGGATTCTGGGTAGGGAAATGTTGGAGGATCCATGCAAGCCATACCTCATTGAACTCCCCAGGGTGTCTAGTTTTCAGAAATGTGTGGGTTTAGTAGGTGTCCCTAGATGGCAGCGAGCCCAGGGCCAAAACAACAGGCCAACCAGGTAGTTTTGTCATAGGTAATTTTGAAGTCTCCACAGTACGATTTGGGCCATTTCCTGTTGCAGCCACTATGCCTACCCACACAAGTGAGGTACCATTTTTATCGGGAGATCTGGTGGGAATGCTGGGTGGTAGGAAATTTGTGTCCGCCCGGTGATCCTACAACTTTCCCACACAAATGTGAGAAAAAATTTATTATTTCAACAAAATTAGGTTTGCAGGGGACTCTGGGTAGGGAAATATTTGGGGACCCACGCAGGCCATACCTTGCTGGGCTCCCCCGGGTGTCTAGTTTTCAGAAATGTTTGGTAGGTTTCCATAGATAGCTGCCAAGCCCTGGGCCAAAAACTCATGGTCCCCCCCTTGCAAAACCAGGTTGTTTTGTGATAGGTAATTTTGATGTTGCCTCAATAGGTTTTGGGCCCTTGCCTGTCGCGGGTACTTGACCCACCCACACGAGTGATGTAACATTTTTATCAGGAGACCTGGGTGAACGCTGGGTGGTAGGAAATGTGTGGATCCGCGTGGATTCCAGAACTTTCTCACACAGAAATTTGAGAAAAAAATGATTTTTTTTCAGCTAAATTTGAGGTTTGCAGGGGATTCTGGGTAGAAAAACGTTGGGGGACCCACGCAAGCCATACCTCACTGGACTCCCTGTCTGGTTTTCAGAAATGTGTGGGTTTGGTAGGTTTCCCAAGATGGCCGCTGAGCCTGGGGCCAAAAATCCAGGTGACCTCCTTGCAAAACCAGGTTGTTTTGCGATAGGTCATTTTGATGTCGCCTCAATACGTTTTGGGCCCTTGCCTGTCACAGCTACTTGACCCACCCACACAATTGAGGTACCATTTTTCTTGGAAGTCTTTGGGGAATGCAGGGTGGGTGGAATTTTGTGGATCCACGCAAATTCAGAACTTTCCACCACAGAAATGTGAGGAAAGTACGACTTACTTGCCTTCAGTAACGATGTATCTGGTAGAGACGATTCTAGCCGCAGATTCCTTAACATAGAATTATCCCCAGGCGTGAGACTGGACCTGGAAAACTTTCTTGCCCAGCATCCCTGCGGGCCGGGGGCGGTACCTCGCAACTCCGCCCCGACGTTCTCCACAGGCGTGATGTCAGCAAGGTCACATAAGCCCCACCCCGGCGTGCTGACGTCAGTTTGCTTCGGAGAACTTTTCCGCGCCACAACCCGGAGCCATCACAACAAAACTGAGGAGAGCATGCGAAAGTGTGCGAAAAACCCAAAGAGACAAAAGGTGAGGAACAGCACCAGGTGGCACCGAAGTGCCAGGAGGCTACAACAGGAAAGCCAAGCAGGAAAAGAGTAGACTTCTTCTGAGGAACAACTGTGCAAGCCAGGCAATAGCACCAAAGTACCAGAAGGCCACATCAGTAAAGCCACAGCAGGGAAAGCATAAAGCACCCCTCCATGGAACCACCGTGCAAGCCAAGGCAATAGCCAGGCTGGAGACACAAGCAGTGGCAAGCGCTGCAAGAGAGAGAGAGAAAGAGAGAGAAAGAGAGAGGCTGCAACCACAGGCCACACAGCAAAGGGCCACAAGCCCGGACAGAGGAGCAACAGCAATTCACCCCCAGACTACACAGTCAAGGAAGGGCAGAGCGTCTGAAAGGAGCAGGAGGCCAAGGACAGGCAAAAGAACCCCCAGCATAGAAGACCGCAAGGGGATCAGAAATTGGAACAACAAAGGGAAAAGAGCAAAAGCAGGCCCCTACACTGGAGAGAACCCAGCTAGAGGGAAACCCAACAGGCAGAAAACGAAAGGACCCCCACAGAAGACAAGCCAGAAATCTCTGGATCTCTTTTATGGATCCGGGTGTTTCCCATTTCAAAATGGCCTGAACCTTGGAATCATCCATAGCAATACCATTAGGAGAAATTATGTAACCCAAAACCTCAATGCGAGAAGCATGAAAGACATTTCTCTAATTTAACAAATAGTTGGTGTTCTCGAAGCAGTTGTAATACCGCGTGGACATGCCCCACGTGATCTTCAGTTGAAGATGAAAAAATCAAGATATCGTCTATGTAGACTATTACAAAGACGTCCAGGAAATCGTGCAGCACATCATTGATGAAATATTGAAATGCTGCAGGAGCATTGCATAGACCGAAGGGCATCACTGTATATTCAAAAAGACGGAATTTGGTCCTAAAGGCGGTCTTCCACTCGTCCCCATCTTTTACCCTGATTAGGTGGTATGCACCTCTCAGGTCTAACTTGGTTAAGATGGTGGAATGTCTTACCTGATCTAACAACACTGGTATTAATGGGAGTGGATAGCAGTTTTTTTACCGTCACTTTATTTAAAGCGCGGTAGTCTATGCAGGGGCGAAGTTCTTTATTCTTTTTAGGGACGAAAAAGATTGGCAAACTAACAGGGGATGCAGAGTGTCTAATAAACCCCTTTAGCAACAAGTCGTCCAAATATTCACGCAAATACTGGGTCTCAGGTTCAGATAAGGCGTACACACGACTGCATGGAAGAGTGGCTCCAGGGAGTAAGTCAATACGGCAGTCGTACGACCGGTGGGGTGGTAACTGGGTCGCTTGTTGTTCAGAGAACACATCATGGAAATCATTGTAGTCATTCGGCAGGGTGATGGCGGACTCCTCTCCTTGTACCAAAACTGGACTCTCGATCACAGAGGCACAGTGCAAAGGAGTTAAGGGATGTTGATCAGTTGAGTAGCATTTATGCCAACAATGCGCGGAATCCAATGTTACTGTTCGTTTGCACCAGTCAATTTTTGGGTTGTGTAATTGAAGCCATGGTATACCCAATATGGCTCCAAACACCGGGGTGTCGATAAGATCGAAGTGAATCTGTTCAGTGTGTCCATCAGCACAGATCATGGTTACTGGAGAGGTCTGGGAATGTATTCAACCGGAAGATAACTGAGCCGTCTACGGCACGCACAGGTTCAGGGACCTCTTTCTTGATCGTTGGAACGTTTAAAGTTTTAGCTAAGCCTATATCCATAAAATTTCCGGTAGCTCCTGAATCCAATAATATGGGTATGACTTTCCTTGTCTGGGTGGAAAAAAGCAAGGTAACAATCAAGGTTAAATGACGGGGTTCTGCTGTCATACCATTTCCTAAAGGATGGTAAGAGGCCAAACCGTTGTCTATGCTCGATAAGGGGGCCTCATTCCTTATCGGGCCTGGAAGTTTTACGACTGCTTAGATTCCACAGTGGAAAGAGGGGTTTCTAGCACAGCGACTGCCTTCTTGGGGGTATTTTGTGTCAAACAGTCCCGGGCAAAATGCCCAGACTTCCCACAGTATAAACAGAGATTTAAGCGCCGTCTCCTATCCTTTTCCTCCTTAGACAACGGTCCCCTAATTCCCCCTATCTGCATTGGTTCAGAATGATCGACAGAAGTACTGGAATTAGATATCTACTTTTTCTCATGTTTAACTACAACAACTCTGGGCATATCACCACGAGTTCGTTCACTTTTCCTTTCACCCAGACGATGATCCAACCGGACCACTAGGTCAATAAATTCCACGCAATCTGTTGGTAAAGCAACAATTTGCGCTAACACGTCCTTTAAGTCATCTCGAAGGCCACGATAAAAAAGTGATGTCCTTTTCTCCTCTGGCCATTGCGTCTCAGCAATTAATCTATTAAAGGATGTGATGTAGGACAATAGATCCTTATTGCCCTGCCTTAGGTTCAGAAGCTCATTGTCGCTTGCTTGAATGAACTGGTGTCTTGCAAAGAGTTTTTGCATAGTTTCCTTAAAGCGACGAAAATTATGCAAGATTGGGTCATCCCTTTCTACGAAGGGTATTGACCACGTGGCCGCTGTACCACCTAGATAGGACAAAACGAATGCCACTTTTGCGGCATCGTCAGGGAAGGCTGCAGGCTTGCACAAGAAATGTAACTGGCACTGGTTCATACAAATGCTAAACTTTGCCTGGTCTCCAAAGAACCTTTCCGGGGGAGCCAAAGGAACCGGGGTAGGAGTCGTAACACTAACATTTACAGGTTGTGTCCCCCCTTCACCCTCTGGCGTAAAAGTGAAACGTTGTGGTTGAACCACTGGTTTTGTTTTGACCGAGGTGTTATCCCAAAGGTTTTCTCGGGGCTTATATCATTGCAACTCGCTGTTTAACGTATGGTTTTCCTGTTTTAGTGTGGTGACTTCCTGCTGTAACCCTATTACTTACCTAGTTAAATCTTGCACACTCATAGTGTCTTTTCCTGTAGTGACATCCATCGTTCAGGCAGACTATATTTTTTGTGGCTTGGCTTTATGTAAGATGCGAGTCCAACCACTCACCTGAAATCCAGGTCTGTCTGCAGGAACGATGCTTGTTCCTCAACCCCCCTTGAACACCTCTCAGTGCTACTGACTAAAACAGAAGCCCAGGCAGATGTCCAAAGAGGGAAGGGGAATATGGGAAGAGACAAGAAGAAAGGGAGACTGCTACGCCTTGCGTGTTCAGCAAGAAATAAGGGTGCCGTCTGGACCTACCAGGTTCTGTAACGTTAACACGGCCAAACACTCATGCGTTCCTAAAATACACAAAAAACATGTAAGCGCAGCATGCCCTAAATCCCTAAAGGTAACTGCAATACTGCACATTAAAATTCGAACACTCAAAATTACCTTTCTTGGTATTCTGACGCTTCAAACAAGTTGTCTCTTAAAAATATGCGAATATGAAATAGGGTTTCTTTTCTATAAACATAAAGCAGAATTTACATAAGACTTCGCTTTTCTAGATCATGAAAATTCACTTAGCAATGTTAATGTATTGTAATTTGCAATAATCTCACCTTAATATGAACCAGTCTTTTCTTGTTTTCCTTCAAACTCAAAATGAAGCGCTTCTAAAATAGCCTCAAGCGCCTGTATAAAAGTGCCCGTGATCCCTCAAAAAATATACATGAATCTAGCATTAAACAATACACACAATTGCATACATGCTGCTAAAATGCATGCAACAAACTTCTCTAATGACAGAAAGAAATTATTTGACCTATTGTAACAAGAATTACCAGCACTGAACATAAGCCCAAAGTGTAGCAGTACAATTAGACAATGTCAAAATCAACAAACATTTAGAGCCCAAATGCTTTCCATAAGCCTCCAAAATCAAGTTAAAGTTTTTTAGTACAATGTTCAAACAAGCGGAAAGAGCTAAGTGGATTAAGGTGATTAGAATCACTTCGCTTGAAAGCAGGCGTAGTCCCAACTTCCTGGAAAGTCCTTTGAAGTCAGTGGGAGCTGGCTGGAAGACGGAGAGGTGATCAGCTGGCAAAGCTCTGCAGGGGAAATCCTTTTCAGATGATGAAGAGCTGGGAAATCCCCTTTCAGTACCGGAACAAAAAGCCAAGCAAGGAGTGGAAGAGCTCAGAGCTATTTATAGCCCAGACCTTGGGTGTGTGCTCACAAGTCAACTGCCAAGAGCAGTTCTAATTTAAATACATGTGTCCTCTGATTCTTGATGGCCAAACAAACATTGGCAAGGCTTCAAATGAAAACCAAAAGCATTGGCACATGCAACAGAAAACAAACAACCAAAATAAATATAAACATTGATTAAAGCACTTTGATAAGGGCACTGCAATATGATTAATGCATCCACCATATGGATGTCGACAAATCACACAGGGCAAACTATGACTTGCGTGGCGGGGATTCCTGACAGTTACCAAATTCATATCTGCTATTTCCAGAAACTAAGTTGTATGGACAATTTAGGATAACATAAAGTGATATTGTATTGACATGTCTATGGATTATGTTTTTCTAAGACATTCAGCCGATTAGGGGTATTTTCTACAGCAAGCTGTTAGAAATTAGTCTTTTTAACAGTGGGAAAGGAATTTATAAAACATTACAGGAATACATTCTGTTACTACAGATAAGAAATAAATGGAGTTACTATAATACCAGCAGCCTTAAGTTGCATCTAAGAAGTCTTCACCACTAAAAAACATGCCCCCTTTTGTTTCTGCTACAGCAACTTCTGCGTACTACTGTGTGTTATGTTTTTCATACATGGACCAAAAACATTTTAGACCTCATTTGGCCTAACGGGGATGATTTTCACAAAAGGATATCCATAAAAGAAGACTTCTTCATAATTGTTGGACATTTTGTACCAGATATAACAATATCAGGAACAGTTTTAACATAGTTGCTTTCATTAAGGTAGTAACTTATCAGCAAGCCACTATTAAAATGTTTGTAGTGAGTGCAGTGCACAGTACGACACATTTGAAATGATGTACTGTGCACATTTGTTTTTGTTTTACAATCCATTGATTGTTTTTTCTCCACTGTTTGATGATGATGCTTCATACAGAGCACTGCTGAAAGTGAAGTATGAAAGTAAATTTTACTATGTTGTATTAAAGTTTTGGAGAACAAATATTGTATCTTGTTTTGGTTGCCTAATGCTGAAAATGAAATCCTAATACATTTTTCTCTGTTAATATTTTTTCACACTGGTGGCAGATTGGGATATTTTACGTGTGTCAAATCATGAATCTAGTGATGGATTCATTGAGTCACTGCTCATATACTCATCCCATCACCCAGAAACTGCACTTGCACTCATGCAATGACCCAGGTAGTACCAATATACTCACCCACAAACTACCTATGCACTTATCCAAACACCCAAGCACTACCGATGCACTCATATAATCATCCAGCACTACCCATGCACTCACCCAGTTACCCAGGCACTACAGTTGCTCTCATCCACTCACTCAGGCACTGTACTTGCACTCAAATTCACCCAGTCACTACACTAGAAGTAATGCAATTTACCCAGACGATACCCATAGAGTCATCCATTCACTCAGGCACTCCCCATGCAGTCATGCAATTACCCAGGAAATGCACTTGCACTCATTCATTCATTCACCCAGGCACTGTACTTGCACCCATCCATCCACCCAGGCACTACACTTGCAGTTATCCATTCACCCAGGCACTGCACTTGTACTCATCCAATCAGCCTGGCACTGCACTTGCACTCATGCAATAACCCTGGCACTACCCATGCAGTTATCTAATCACACAGGTACTGCACTTGCAGTCATCCAATCTCCCGGCCACTGCACTTATCCAGGCACTGCACTTGTACTCATACAATCACCCAGGTATTGCAATCCCACTTATCCCATCTCCCAGGCATTACACTAACACTCATCCAATCACCCAGACACTACACTTGCACTAATTAAGTCACCCAGGGAATTCCTCCTGGCACAACCAATGCACTCATCCAATCACCCAGGCACTACAGCTGCAGTCCTGCATTCACTGAGGCACTACACTTGCATTCATCTATTCACCCAGGCACTACACTTGCACTCATCCATTCACTCAGGCACTAGTCATGCAATAACCCAGGCACTGCACTTGCACTAATCCATTCATTCAACCAGGCAATGCACTTGCACTCATCCAATCATCCTGGCACTGCACTTTCACTCCTCCAGTCATCCTGTCACTGCACTTGCACTCATACAATCAGTGGCTCTACCCATGCATTTATCCATTCACTGAGGAAGTGCACTTGTTGTCACCCATTCACTACACTTGCACTCATTAATTCACCCAGGCAATACAACCCACTCATCCATTCATTGCAGCACAACCCATGCACTCATCCAATCAACCAGAAACTACACTTGTACTCATGCAATGACTCAGATAGTACCCATATACGCAACTAATAATCCACAAACTACCTATGCGCTTATCCAAACACCCAGGCACTACCAATGCACTCATCCAAACACCCAGACAGTACTCATACAGTCACCCAGGTACTGCCCATGCACTCGTACATTCACTCATACACTACCCATACAGTCATGCAATCACCCAAGTGCTGCACTCGCACTCATTCATTCACCCAGGCACTACACTTGCAAATATTAATTCACCCAACACTGCACTTGCGCTTATGTATTCACCCAGGCACTGCACTTCACTCATCCAATCCCCCAAGTACTGCACTTGCACTCGTACAATCTCCCAGTCACTGCCCTTGCACTCATCCAGGCACTGCACTTGCACGGATACAATCACCCTGGTACTGCACTTCCAGTTATCCCATCTCCCAGTCCCTTCAAATTACACTCCTCCATTCACCCAGGCACTACGCTTGCACTCATCCATTCACCCAGGCACTGCACATGCACTCATCCAATAATCCGGGCACTACTCGTGCAGCTATGCAATCACCCATGCACTTGCAATCATTCATTCACCCAGGCACTGCACTCATCCATTCACCCAGGCACTACACTTGCACTCATCCATTCACCCAAGCACTACACTTGCACTCATCCATTCACCCAAGAACTACACTTGCACTCATCCATTCACCCAAGCACTGCACTTACACTCATTTAATCATCCATTCACGAGACTTGCCCTCATACAATCACCCAGACACTACCAATGTACTCATCCATTTACTCAGGCACTACCCATGCAATCACCCAGACACCGAACCTGCACTCATTCATTCACTCAGGCACTGTACTTGCAGTTATCCATTCACCCACACACTGCACTTGCACTCATCCCAGCACTGCACTTGCACTCATGCAATGACTCAGGTAGTACCCATATATGCAACCAATCATCCACACACTACCTATGCACTCATCCAAACACCCAGACAGTTCTCATACAATCACCCAGGTACTGCCCATGCACTTGTAGATTCACTCATACACTACCCATGCAGTCATGCAATCACCCAGGTGCTGCACTCACACTCATTCATTCACCCTGGCACTGCGATTGCAATCATCCATTTAACCAGGCACCACACATGCACTCATCCATTCATCCAGGCACTACACTTGCAAATATCCATTCACCCAACACTGCACTTATCCATTCACCCAGGCACTGCACTTCACTCATCCAATCCCCCAGGTACTGCACTTGCACTCATACAATCTCCCAGTCACTGAGCTTGCACTCATCCAGGCACTGCACTTGCTCTGATACAATCACCCAGGCACTGCACTTCCACTTATCCCATCTCCCAGGCCTTTCAATTACACTCGTCCATTCACCCAGGTACCACCCTTGCACTCATCCATTCACCCAGGCACTATACTTGCACTTATCCATTCACCCAGGCACTGCACTTGCACTCATACAATCACTCAGGCATTGTACTTCCATTAATCCCATCTCCCAGACATTACACTTGCACTCATCCAATCACTCAGGTACTACATAGGCAGTCATCTAATCACACAGGTGCTGCACTTGCACTCATCCAATCTCCCAGCCACTATTCAGGCACTAATCCATTCATCCAGGTGGTACCCATGGAGACAAATTCACTCAGGCACTACCCATGCAGTCATGCAGTCAGCCAGGTACTGCACTTGCACTCATTCATTCATCCAGGCACTGCACTCCTCCATTCACCCAGGCACTATGCTTGCACTCATCCAATAATCCAGGCACTACGCGTGCAGCTATGCAATCACCCATGCACTTGCAATCATTCATTTACGCAGGCACTGCACTTGCACTCATCTATTCATCCAGGCACTACACTTGCACTCATCCATTCACCCAGGCACTACACTTGCACTCATCCATTCACCCAGGCACTACACTTGCACTCATCCATTCACCCAGGCACTACACTTGCACTCATCCATCCACCCAGGCACTGCACTTGCACTCATTTAATCATCAATGCACGAGACTTTCCCGCATACAATCACCCAGACACTACCAATGTACTCATCCATTTACTCAGGCACTACCCATGCAATCACCCAGACACCGAACCTGCACTCATTCATTCACTCAGGCACTGTACTTGCAGTTATCCATTCACCCACACACTGCACTTGCACTCATCCCATCACTGCACTTGCACTCATCCAATCATCCAGGCACTGCACTTGCACTCATCCAATCACCCAGGCGCTACCCATGTACTCATCCATTCATTCAGGCACTACCCATGCAGTTGTGCAATCACCCAGGCACTGTACTTGCACTCATCCATTCACCCAGGCACTACACATGCTCTTATCTAATCATTCAGGCACTGCACTTGCACACATTCAATCTCCCAGCCACTACTCCGGCACCCATCCATTTGCCCAGGTGGTACCCATGAACTCATGCATTCAGTCAGGAACTACCCATGAAGTCATGCAATCACCAATGTGCTGCACTTGTGCTCATTCATTCACTCAGTCACTGCAATTGCACTCATCCATTCACTCAGGCACCACCCTTGCAGTCATCCATTCACCCAGGCACCATACTTGGACTTGTCCTTTCACCCAGGCACTGCGCATGCATTTATCCATTCACTCCAGCACTACCCATGCATTCATCCATTCACTACACTTGCACTAACCCATTCACAGAGACAATGCACTCCTACAATCACCCAGACACTACTTAGGCAGTTATCTAATCACCCAGGTACTGCACTTGCAGTCATCCAGTCTCGCAGGCACTGCACTTGCACTCATACAATCACCCAGGTTCTGCAATTCCACTCATCCCATCCCCCATGCATTACACTTGCACTGATCCATTCACCCAGGCACCACACCTGCACTCATTCGTTCACCCAGGAACTACACTTGCACTTATCCATTCACCCAGGCACTGTGCTTGCACTCACACAATCACTCAGATACACCTGCACTCATCCATTCACCCAGGAACTACACTTGCACTCATCAAGTCACCCAGTCAATACAGAGGCACTCATTCTGGCACAACCCATGCAGTCATTTAATCACCCAGGCACTGCACTTGCACTCATCCATTCACCCCAACAACACCAATGCACTCATCCATTCAACCCAGCACCACCCATGCACTCATCCAGTCACCCAGGCACTGCACTTGCACTAATCCATTCACACAGGCAATGCATTTGCACTCATCCATTCACCCAGGCAGTACTTATCCATCCACCCTGGAACTACACTTGCTCTCGTCCATTCACACAGGCACTGCACTTCCACTCATTCCATCTACCAGGCACTACACATGCACTCATACTATCACCCAGGCACTATCTAGGCAGCCATCCAGTCACCCAGGTACTGCACATGCACCCATTCAATGACTCATACATGACCGCTGCAGGCCCCCAACAACATTAAGGCATTGCCGATGCACTGATGCAATCACACAGGCATACACTCATACAGTATATTGACATTTTTTTTAATTTAGCCCCGGGGAGGTGGCAGTCCCCGGAGCTGCGTGGGGGTGGTAGGAGCCCCCCACTAATTTAAGAATAAAGTTCCGTGGAGGTGCAGTCTCCGGGGCAGGCGGGGGTCTGTGTGGGCCCCTGCATCTCTTTTCAACATTGCCTAAAGAAAACGAAGCGTGGGATCCTGCGCTTCGGTTAAAAAAAAAATTGGCCTGATTTCTGCTGGAAATAAAGCTTTTAGTGGCCCTGGGAAGTCCTAGGTGGTCAGGGTATTTCTACCTGACCCCTTTTCTCGTTTTTTCATGCTTTTTTACCTTTTTTTTATTGTGACTTTGTTCAACCGAGTCACAATATGGCTGCCAACATTTCCTGGTTTAAAGTGCTGGCAGCCAATTAGATTGCAGGCATGATATCAGGAGAGCTCGCGGATCCTCTGCGTCACCATTTGTATATCTGAGAAATATTGACATTTCTCAGGAACTACTAAACAGATTTACACCATTTAACAAAAAGAGTCCTTTCTGAACCCAAGAGCTACTTTTTTGCCAAATTTGCTGTAATTCCGTTTAGCAGTTCGGTCTGTAGCCGTGTCTAAAGTTTCCTATGAAAATTAACATGGAGAAAACGCTTTTTGGGACCTCCCCTTTTTCTTTGCAACCGCTTAACGAATCACCCTGAAACTTTCAACACAGCAGCTGACCTGAAAGACCCATTTGTTTTGAAAATTTCACGAAGATTCGTCAAACGAGGCCAAAGATATTGGCAAAAGAAAAAACGCTTTTTGAATGGAAACAAGGTCCTAACTATCTATTTACTGGTGACCGCTAGTAGGTAATATTATGTATATATATATATATATTCACTGAAAAAAACATAGGTTTCAGGGACGTTATAGTTAGTTGAACATTTGACTCATATAAAACCAGAGAAATTCGTCCGTTATAGTTAGTTGAGCTAACTATAACTCACGCGCCCACAATGCACTGGTGATGATGTCACATATTACATCACTCATGACATGGTCAGTGACATCACTGATGACATCATCCAATGAATGTGTGTTTCTGTAAAGTTTAAATATTTTTCATATATATCTATGCCAAGGTGTATTGAAGAAAGTGGATTTACAAGTGCCTGAATGGATTATTTTGCAGGTGCGTGACTGACTGTATAAGTGAGTGATAGAACATGTGTTACTGAATGTATGGGTTAGTGACTAAACTGTGTGAAAATCTGTATTAGTGTCTCAGTTGGTGTATAAGCGGCTGCATGGGTTGGTGAGTAGCTACATGAGTGTCTATATGGGTTATTGATTTGTTGTCTGAGTATCTGTATGGGTGCCTGAGTGTCTGTATGGGTGGGTGGTCTGTTTTGTGTGTCTCTGTGCATACATGTCTGAGTGGGTGATTCACTGGTTGTATGGATTAAAAAGTGCATCTGGGAAGGGCTGTATGGGTGAGTCAGTATGTGTATGGGTTTGTTGGTGAGTGAATGAATGTCTCACTGGTATATGTGTGAGTAACTACATATGTTTTAAGGCAGTATATGTGAGTGTTCGAGTATATAAATGACTATACATGAGAGTAAGTTATTTGAAGAGTGGGTGTATAAAAGAGTGTCTGCTTGTATCAGTGATTGTATAAGACAGTAAGTATGTGTTAGTATCTGCATAAATAAGTGAAGTGGTGTGTGTATAAATAACGCAGTTGGTGTGTATAACTGTATACATGAGTAAATGGGTATGTGATTGATTCTTTGCATGACTGACTAGGTGTGTGAATAACTATGGATGAGTGGCGGACTGTGACTGTATGTATAGGTGTATGAGTGCATATTATAGTACTGTATTGATGAGTAACTGCATGTATAAGTGAGTGGATGTGAGTGTAGACCTAGGAAATAGTGGGTGGTATGTAGTATCTGGCATTGTTGTGTGTATGGTTTCAAAAATAGTCTGTATTTTAGAGTGCATGTATCAAAGTTTATATTAGGCCATCAGTATGTGCATCAGATTATAACGTGGATGATGTCATCAGTGATGTCATTTGAGATGTCATCAGTGATGTCATTAGTGATGTCACTGACCATGTCATGAGTGATGTAATATGTGACGTCATCACCACTGCATTGAGGGCGCGCGAGTTATAGTTAGCTCAACTAACTAACAGGTGAATTTCTCTGGTTTTATACGAGTCAAATGTCCAACTAACTATAACGTCCCTGAAACCTATGTTTTTTTCAGTGAATTTCAAAGGTTTTTTAAATGCTAATTCCTAACTATAACGTCTGTAAAACCTATGGTTTTTTCAGTGAATTTCGAACGTTTTTTAAATGTTAATTTCATATTTTAATATTTATAAAACCTGTATTTTTTCTATTTTTTTTTGTAATATTTTGGAACTCATTATCCTTTTTTTAAAATTAATTTTAAGAAATATGTAATGTTTTATATCTTAAAATAAAAAGTATCTATATCTATACCGGTAGTGTACCAGGCTCCATCAGCACGCGAATCCTATCCGCCATATTGCTAAACTCGTAAAGGATGCGCATTTCGTATCTGACGGGTTCGTGGCACCACATCCCGGGTAACATCATATACGTATGTGGTCGCGCCAGCTGCTACTTTGGTATGTGACGGGTACGCAGTACCAAGTCGTGCCTTACGTCATGTACATATGGGGTCACACCCGCTGCGCGTTGCGTATGCGAACAGTGCACGCTGCCAGGCCCTGTGTTACCTCATAGTGGTATGGTGTCGCACCGGGTACGCCATTCACTCTTTTTTTTGTCTCAAAACTATATCTAAATAAGTTTAAAGTGTATATGAGAACAAGTGATAATCTAAAATATTTTAAACATTTATATATTTCTAACTGTAATGAACTTATATTATGGTAAATATATTTTCTCGACTCCTTTTTATTACCAGGGGCACATATCCAGTGATGTCTGTGCTGAATGCGTGTGGGGTGAGTGTAAACCAGCCCTCAGGGAATGGTTGCTGCTAGCATCAACTACAACAGTAATCATTGGATCACACACAAAGATGTAATAATAAAAGGGTCAATAGTTTGTGCTGCAGTAAGGTAGGGACACTAGATGTGAAATAATACAGAAAAGATTCTAACGTAAAAGAACCATAACTTGTGGTATATTTAGATACAGGCAGTAGATCTGAAATAATACACAAAAATATTGTATCATAAAGGGTCCATCGGGTCTAGTGCACTCATAAGCCACATCAAAAGCATTCAGCAGGTGCACAGCCAACGATGATGCGTGCTGTGGGCGGGTCGTACTAGGAACCATGTCTGTTGCCTACAGGACTGCCTCATCTGCAATAGCAACTCGATCTGAATTGTAAACACTGCTGTCTGCAGTGTAGGCCAGAGAGCGGTCTGCAAGGGCTCACAGCCACGTGGTGTTGACTTGAGCTGTCCTGTTTGCCATACGTGAAGCAACAAAAACCGTGTGCCGACCCTGTGATGATGCGTATATGTGGTGCGGACTTAGTGCACTGGAGCAATGTCTTTTGCCTACAGGACTGCGTCATCTACAATAGCGACTCGATCTGAATTGTGAACACTGCTGTAAGCAGTGTAAATTGAAGGCAGTAGTGAGCACAGTCTTCCATGAATACTTTTTCTCACTCACATAATACAACATAAATTACACAAAACTCTGCAATAAATAAATCAAAACAATTCGAATTGCGATCTCTGCTGACCACTGTGTAGACTGTTATTCAGTGTTCTTTACCACTACCAAGAAGAATTTAGTCATTGTACTAGACCTATAAGTCATCTTAAAAAAGTTCTTCAAGCAAGTATACTAAAAGGCTATGGTGTATATTTCAATAGATATTGTAGTTAGTTGCCTACTGGATTCTATAATTAAACAATCACCACTCGATCTGAATTGTGAGCCCTGCTGACCGCAGTGTAGGCCAGAGGCAGTGGTCATTAATGCCTCACAGCCACGTGCCGTTGGATTCGAAAGCATGGAGTTGGTTGCACCTGATCGGAGGGGGTACACACAAATCATCACAGACTAACTTCTGACATCCTCAATCACAGAATCAAGATCCCGTTTCACTGTTCCGACCTGCTGTACCACAGTGTACTCCACCGACTGCAGTCAGCCAAGCCCAATAATAATGTGCAGCAGTTAGCTACGGAAGCACAGAGCCTGATGCACCTCAACAGAGGGAGTTCTGTGAAAACCAAGCAGCAGGTAATATCGGACATTGTCCATTTTGGGATCAAGACACCATTCCACTGTTGGGACGTAGAGTTGGTTGCACCTGTTTGAAGGGAGTACCTTTATCTCCACTCTCAGATGCAGATCTAACATCGTACATTGTGCTATCAAGACCCCGTTTCACTGTTCGGACCTGCTGTACCACGGTGTACTCCAGCGACTGCAGTCAGCCAAGCCCAATGATCATGTGCAGCAATTAGTTACGGAGGCACAATCTGATGCACCTCAACGGAGGGAGTTCTGTAAAAAACAACAAGCGGCAGCTAATATCGGACATCGTCCATTTTGGGATCAAGACACCATTCCACTGTTGGAACCTAGAGTTGCTTGCACCTGGTCGAAGGGAGTACCTTCATCTCCACTCTCAGATGTAGTTCTAACATCATCCATTGTGGTATCAAGACAACGTTCCACTGTTGGGACCTATAGTTGGTTACACCTGGTTGAAGGGAGTATCTTCAGCTCCACTCTCAGATGTAGTTCTAACATCATCCATTGTGGTATCAAGACACCGTTCCACTGTTGGTACCTGTTGGACTACTGTGTCAGTAGTATACAGAGCACTCCACGGTGCTGGGCCTCAGGCTGGGCGCCCTCTGCCTGTGTCGCTGTAGCCAGCGTTGATCTCAGGAGTCTTCCCAGCTCGCAGACTTCGGCCCAAAAGCTTCCGCCAGCACGTGGTGTGCCCTCTTTCACATACGGCGGTGTCGAAAGGTGAACTGTGGGGCATATGTGCGTCGCAGAGGCAATGACTGGTTCTGGGTACCAGCAGGCTGAGTGCATTATTCCCGCAGTTCGCCATTCCGGAAGAGAACCACACCCACAGAAATGTGCCTTTTATTCATACCCCTACGCTAGCCTTGCATACGCTGAGCCAGCCCACTACGCTAAAAATTTGAGGGGGGAAGGGGGCACGTACGCGCTATGTTTTCGTAATCTTCCCTACTGACTGTACTATCATGGTTGCGTCCACTGCCCACTTCACTCAATAGACCATCAGTGTATGTTGACATGTACATGTCTGTGCTCTGCATACTCAAGTCTGTCCGGCACATCCCTCAACAACTTTAAGGCATTGCCGATGCACTGATGCAATCACACAGGCATACACTCATACAGTATATTGGCATTTTTTCAAATTTAGCCCCGGGGAGGTGGCAGTCCCCGGAGCTGCGTGGGGGTGGTAGGAGCCCCCCACTAATTTAAGAATAAAGTTCCGTGGAGGTGCAGTCTCCGGGGCAGGCGGGGGTCCGTGTAGGCCCCTGCATCTCTTTTCAACATTGCCTAAAGAAAACGAAGCGCGGGATCCTGCGCTTCGGTTAAAAAAAAAATGGCCTGATTTCTGCTGGAAATAAAGCTTTTCGTGGCCCTGGGCAGGCCTAGGTGGTCAGGGTATTTCTTCCCGACCCCTTTTCTCGTTTTTTCATGCTTTTTTACCTTTTTTTTATTGTGACTTTGTTCAACCGAGTCACAATATGGCTGCCAACATTTCCTGATATAAAGTGCTGGCAGCCGATCAGATTGCAGGCATGATATCAGGAGAGCTCGCGGATCCTCCGCTTCACCATTTGTATATCTGAGAAATATTGACATTTCTCAGGAACTACTAAACACATTTACACCATTTAACAAAAAGAGTCCTTTCTGAACGCAAGAGCTACCTTTTTGCCAAATTTGCTGTAATTCCGTTTAGCAGTTCGGTCTGTAGCCGTGTCTAAAGTTTCCTATGAAAATTAACATGGAGAAAACGATTTTTGGGACCTCCCCTTTTTCTTTGCAACCGCTTAACGAATCACCCTGAAACTTTCAACACAGCGGCTGACCTGAAAGACCCATTTGTTTTGAAAATTTCACGAAGATTCGTCAAACGAGGCCAAAGATATTGGCAAAAGAAAAAACGCTTTTTGAATGGAAACAAGGTCCTAACTAACTATTTACTGGTGACCGCCAGTAGGTAATATTATGTATATATATATATATTCACTGAAAAAACCATAGGTTTCAGGGACGTTATAGTTAGTTGAACATTTGACTCATATAAAACCAGAGAAATTCGTCCGTTATAGTTAGTTGAGCTAACTATAACTCATGCGCCCACAATGCACTGGTGATGTCACATATTACATCACTCATGACATGGTCAGTGACATCACTCATGACATCTCAAATGACATCACTGATGACATCATCCAGTGAATGTGGGTTTCTGTAAAGTTTAAATATTTTTCATATATATCTATGCCAAGGTGTATTGAAGAAAGTGGATTTACAAGTGCCTGAATGGATTATGTTGCAGGTGCGTGACTGACTGTATAAGTGAGTGATTGAACATGTGTTACTGAACGTATGGGTTAGTGACTAAACTGTGTGAAAATCTGTATTAGTGTCTCAGTTGGTGTATAAGCGGCTGCATGGGTTGGTGAGTAGCTACACGAGTGTCTATATGGGTTATTGATTTGTTGTCTGAGTATCTGTATGGGTGCCAGAGTGTCTGTATGGGTGGGTGGTCTGTTTTGTGCGTCTCTGTGCATACATGTCTGAGTGGGTGATTCACTGGTTGTATGGATTAAAAAGTGCATCTGGGAAGGGCTGTATGGGTGAGTTAGTATGTGTATGGGTGTGTTGGTGAGTGAATGAATGTCTCACTGGTATATGTTTGAGTAGCTACATATGTTTTAAGGCAGTATATGTGAGTGTTCGAGTATATAAATGACTATACATGAGAGTAAGTTATTTGAAGAGTGGGTGTATAAAAGAGTGTCTGCTTGTATCAGTGATTGTATAAGACAGTAAGTATGTGTTAGTATCTGCATAAATAAGTGATGTGGTGTGTGTATAAATAACGCAGTTGGTGTGTATAACTGTATACATGAGTAAATGGGTATGTGATTGATTCTTTGCATGACTGACTAGGTGTGTGACTAACTATGGATGAGTGGCGGACTGTGACTGTATGTATAGGTGTATGAGTGCATATTATAGTACTATATTGATGAGTAACTGCATGTATAAGTGAGTGGATGTGAGTGTAGACCTAGGAAATAGTGGGTGGTATGTAGTATCTGGCATTGTTGTGTGTATGGTTTCAAAAATAGTCTGTATTTTAGAGTGCATGTATCAAAGTTTATATTAGGCCATCAGTATGTGCATCAGATTATAACGTGGATGATGTCATCAGTGATGTCATTAGTGATGTCACTGACCAAGTCATGAGTGATGTAATATGTGACGTCATCACCACTTCATTGAGGGCGCGCGAGTTATAGTTAGCTCAACTAACTAACAGGTGAATTTCTCTGGTTTTATATGAGTCAAATGTCCAACTAACTATAACGTCCCTGAAACCTATGTTTTTTTCAGTGAATTTCAAAGGTTTTTTAAATGCTAATTCCCAACTATAACGTCTGTAAAACCTATGTTTTTTTCAGTGAATTTCGAACGTTTTTTAAATGTTAATTTCATATTTTAATATTTATAAAACCTATATTTTTTCTATTTTTTTTTGTAATATTTTGGAACTCTATTATCCTTTTTGTTAAATTAATTTTAAGAAATATGTAATGTTTTATATCTCCAAAAAAAATTATCTATATCTATACCGGTAGTGTACCAAGCTCCATCAGCACGCTAATCCTATCCGCCATATTGCTAAACTCGTAAAGGATGCGCATTTCGTATCTGACGGGTTCGTGGCACCACATCCCGCGTAACATCATATACGTATGTGGTCACGCCAGCTGCTACTTTGGTATGTGATGGGTATGCAGTACCAAGTCATGCCTTACGTCATGTACATATGGGGTCACACCCGCTGCGCGTTGCGTATGCGAAGAGTGCACGCTGCCAGGCCCTGTGTTACCTCATAGTGGTATGGTGTCACGCCGGGTACGCCATTCACTCTTTTTTTTGTCTCAAAACTATATCTAAATAAGTTTAAAGTGTATATGAGAACAAGTGATAATCTAAAATATTTTAAACATTTATATATTTCTAACTGTAATGAACTTACATTATGGTAAATATATTTTCTCAAAATCGCGTTGGGTGCAGACTCCTTGCACGCTCAGTGCGCGATTGCCATGTGACCTTCAAGAAAAGCATTTGATTGGATCATAACATTTCCCATTGTAACAGATGGAGGACCCCACCCATTTTAGTCATTCTCTGTACAGCGTTTGATGAGGGACTCCTCTTCTGCTTAGAGAGCTTTTTTTAAAACCTTTTGCTATGTACACATATCTGACACTACACAAAACATGCAACCATCATCTTCATCAATATTCATGCTCTGTAAAGTAGCCTTCCACCTGTGATAGCCATGCATCTAAAAGCTACATAACAGAACTTTTCCCCACTGCCAGAGGTAACATGGTTGCATACGCTGTCTACAGCACAATGTAATGTGGTACAGCCCAGGGGCAGTATCATGCATAGATAATAAACACACACGGACACAGATAGATAGTGGAAGTGGGTACGGACATGTGCGCTCGACTCCTTTTTATTACCAGGGTCACATATCCAGTGATGTCTGTGCTAAATGCGTGTGGGGTGAGTGTAAACCAGCCCTCAGGGAATGGTTGCTGCTAGCATCAACTACAACAGTAATCATTGGATCACACACACAGATTTAATAATAAAAGGGTCAATAGTTTGTGCTGCAGTAAGGTAGGGACACTAGATGTGAAATAATACAGAAAAGATTCTAACGTAAAAGAACCATAACTTGTGGTATACTTAGATACAGGCAGTAGATCTGAAATAATACACAAAAATATTATATCATAAAGGGTCCATTGGGTCTAGTGCACTCAGATAGCCACATCAAAAGCATTCAGCATGTGAACAGCCAGCGATGATGCGTGCTGCGGGCGGGCCGTACTAGGAACCATGTCTGTTGCCTACAGGACTGCCTCATCTGCAATAGCAACTCGATCTGAATTGTAAACACTGCTGTCTGCAGTGTAGGCCAGAGAGCGGTCTGCAAGGGCTCACAGCCACGTGGTGTTGACTTGGGCTGTCCTGTTTGCCATACGCGAAGCAACAAAAACCGTGTGCCGACCCTGTGATGATGCGTATGTGTGGTGCGGACTTAGTGCACTGGAGCAATGTCTTTTGCCTACAGGACTGCGTCATCTACAATAGCGACTCGATCTGAATTGTGAACACTGCTGTAAGCAGTGTAAATTGAAGGCAGTAGTGAGCACAGTCTTCCATGAATACTTTTTCTCACTCACATAATACAACATAAATTACACAAAACTCTGCAATAAATAAATCAAAACAATTCGAATTGCGATCTCTGCTGACCACTGTGTAGACTGTTATTCAGTGTTCTTTACCACTACAAAGAAGAATTTAGTCATTGTACTAGACCTATAAGTCATCTTAAAAAAGTTCTTCAAGCAAGTATACTAAAAGGCTATGGTGTATATTTCAATAGACATTGTAGTTAGTATCCTACTGGATTCTGTAATTAAACAATCACCACTCGATCTGAATTGTGAGCCCTGCTGACCGCAGTGTAGGCCAGAGGCAGTGGTCATTAATGCCTCACAGCCACGTGCCGTTGGATTCGAAAGCATGGAGTTGGTTGCACCTGATCGGAGGGGGTACACACAAATCATCACAGACTAACTTCTGACATCCTCAATCACAGAATCAAGATCCCGTTTCACTGTTCCGACCTGCTGTACCACAGTGTACTCCACCGACTGCAGTCAGCCAAGCCCAATAATCATGTGCAGCAGTTAGCTACGGAAGCACAGAGCCTGATGCACCTCAACAGAGGGAGTTCTGTGAAAACCAAGCAGCAGGTAATATCGGACATTGTCCATTTTGGGATCAAGACACCATTCCACTGTTGGGACGTAGAGTTGGTTGCACCTATTCGAAGGGAGTACCTTTATCTCCACTCTCAGATGCAGATCTAACATCGTACATTGTGGGATCAAGACCCCGTTTCACTGTTCGGACCTGCTGTACCACGGTGTACTCCAGCGACTGCAGTCAGCCAAGCCCAATGATCATGTGCAGCAATTAGTTACTGAGGCACAGTGATGCACCTCAACGGAGGGAGTTCTGTAAAAGACACCATTCCACTGTTGGAACCTAGAGTTGCTTGCACCTGGTCGAAGGGAGTACCTTCATCTCCACTCTCAGATGTAGTTCTAACATCATCCATTGTGGTATCAAGACACCGTTCCACTGTTGGTACCTGTTGGACTACTGTGGACTACTGTGTTAGTAGTATACAGAGCACTCCACGGTGCTGGGACTCAGGCTGGGCGCCCTCTGCCTGTGTCGCTGTAGCCAGCGTTGATCTCAGGAGTCTTCCCAGCTCGCAGACTTTGGCCCAAAAGCTTCCGCCGGCACGTGGTGTGCCCTCTTTCACATACGGCGTTGTCGAAAGGTGAACTGTGGGGCATATGTGCGTCGCAGAGGCCATGACCGGTTCTGGGTACCAGCAGGCTGAGTGCATTATTCCCGCAGTTCGCCATTCCGGAATCTTCCCTACTGACTGTACTATCATGGTTGCGTCCACTGCCCACTTCACTCAACAGAGCATCAGTGTATGTTGACATGTACATGTCTGTGCTCTGCATACTCAAGTCTGTCCGGCACATCCCTGAACACTTTGCATTGTATACTTTTATAATTGAGAATCACTTGCCACCTTCGCACATACTTTGCCCCCATCTCTCCCCGCATTCTGCATTGTGTGGCAGAAGTGCTATGTTTGGTTTGTGTACATGGCTAGCCACGGTTCCCACAGTACGTAGTGTTGTTGTGTCTGCTAGATGTACATGTTGTTTGTCGTGTTGTATGTGATTATATAAGGTAGCGCATTTATTTATGAGCAGTGGTTTCTCCCATTTACATATCACTGTCTTAAAGAGGATACAGAAGTTTTTCTCACAGGTGAAAAGTGTGACCACAATGGCAGTCATTCATTACTATGCAAGAATGTTCAACTGCACAACACTTCTAAGCTTACAGCCCCCAATCTTTTGTGCTTTCTTAAAAGCACGCCAACTCCCACAATCATACAAACATTCACACAGCTTTCTAACGGCAGTTATCTGCTTCTTAATAACAAGGACTGCTACTTAATGTGAGCTGGCGTATATACCGTATGTCCTTACTGTTTCAAACCGGAAAACTTCCTCTGGCAATCTCTATTCCCACCCACACAAAGTAACTCCCAAAGTTCAAGTAGGCCTTCAATACCTACTTTGAAAACAGATTTTATTATATGGAGTAAACTGAAGGCGCTTTTGTTTCAAACAGAAGTGTCCCTACACAATTTTCAACACATCCGACATTTATGGTCTGGCAAACTTTTTTAACACTGTCTCCTCCAGACTTCATTCATTCGATAATCTCTGGAATAACAGGAACAGTGCCCATAATTCTCGCTCTGTTTGCGGCCATCCTACTATTATTTTAGCTTGTTAAAAATGGCTGCGCTCCGTGTGGTAACAAACATGTCTGACAGAATACGCCTCTACACGAAGCTACAGCAATACCGTGAAAAAATGGAACAACTTTTCGGCTGCCTGCCTCTATATGTTATCGGAGCCAGATACAACATGATTTTTATTTACACATATACAATCTGCGTGCAACCATGTTTTTATTGCAAAACTTGCCCAATCGACTGGCGAATGGATCTATGCCTTGCCAACATCCCAGCAAACGCTCCCGATATCCAGCAGGTAATGGAGTATCTTGAAAACCATGAACTTAATTGTTATGGCAGTGGAGCAATGGCGGATGCAACGCAAAAAGGTATCCTGGCGGAATGGGATTTCTGCGCAGCCGCGAAAGATCTCCTGCAATGTGCGACCTTTGACAACATCGCAGATTGCCTGCCAATTCAAATTGCCATTCCAACATTCGAGGAACATTACTGTCCCTTCGAGGATATGAATTGGATTGCTTCGCTTTTCTCACACAATGGCAACAATTGCCTCTTGGAACATTACGCATCTCAAGCCGCTGAAGAACTTCTGGACTGCAACCTCCAAGACTTGTAAGAAATTCACTTTATTCTTTGATTGATTTTTTCTAACTTTTTTTTACTTTTTCCTATAATTTTTTTCAATACACGACAATTGAACAATTTTCATATAATAACTTTCTAAGTATGCTTAGGCGTTTGAACTCTGTTTTCATTATTGCCCCTTACGTCTCCAGACTAACCAGGGATGGGTGATGTATGGCCTATGCAAATACGCTATTTACTTGCTAAATTAGCCTAAACCCTACATCCATTTTGAAACCATTTCTATTCTTTGTACACACGTCTCTCTGCCTTCCTGTTATCCACGAAGCCCTTTCACACAAATTAGCTCATCCTCAGGCTCTGCTCATGAGCTGGCGATTAAGATAAAAAAACAAGGTATTGTTTAGGAACTGGTTGGCACAGTGTGGTAATCGTATCCTACCTTTATTTTCATTCTACAATTTACAGTCATTCATGTCTAATACGTATTGTTTATGTCACATGGAACTGTAACATGTAATATGGAATTGACTGATGCAGGAGCTTAGGTTTGAATACAGCAGAAGCGGTCGGAGTTTCCCTCAGCTGGATGCCTTCGCTCTTGCACCAGTGGGTCCATTTATGGCACTTAAATAAAGACACTTTTTATATAACTTGCAGACTCCATTGCTTTATCCCACACAGCCACTTTCTTAAACACACCCGATTTCACCATTTGTCTTCTGTGGCATTGCAACATTCTGCATTATATTCTTCACGATTATTTCTTTATTCCTGCTTGCTAAAACACTCCATTTGAGTCTTCAGACCGGTAGGGGTGAGTAGTTTGCTTCCCACTCCCGCTATAGTCTAAACGCATACTAACACCACTTGCACAGTTATGCTACAGCAGCCAGTATGCTACAACACACGGAGCACATCAGTTTACAACAATCAGCTCACGGTTTTATCCCCGAGTGTACCAGCACCTCACCTCAGCACCATCTCACTCTGGGCAAAAAAGCACTTTCACACCGCTAGGGGTGAATACTTTGCTTCACACTCCCTGTATAGCACACCCTAACAACCCCACAGAGCTCACAGCGGTATAGTCTAAACCCATACTAACACCACTTGCACACCTATGTTACAGCGGCCAGTATGCTACAGCGCCCAGAGCACATTAGTTTACAGCAATCAGCTCATGGTTTCATCCCAGAGTGTACCGGCACCTCACCTCAGCACCATCTCACTCTGAGCAAAACAGCACTTTCACACCGGTAGGGGTGAATACTTCGCTTCACACTCCCTGTATAGCACACCCTAACAACCCTACAGACCTCACAGCGCTACTAGCCTCCTCTTTTGCCCTTTTTTCCCCTTACTCGCTTCAACGGAATCACAAAATGGCTGCCAACACTTCCTAGTAGCAACCGCTTGCAGCCAATAAGCAGCTGAGGCATTCGTGTAATGCCTCAGCCAATCAGATGGCAGAATTCCCAAATATCGATATCTGTAAATTTTGATATTTCTCAAAGACTACTGAACGGATTTACACCAAATAAACAAAAGTGTGCTTTCTAGACCAAGACCCTTCTCCCGGCCAAATTTGGGGCAATTCCATTCACCCGTTTGACCTGTAGGCTTGTCTAAAGTTTCCTATGGAAATTGCATGGAGAATCCCTACACAATAGCATCCGCGCATGGTATGCGTTGGGTACATGTTAACCGCGATCGCAATGCGACCGGTACGCGACTCCCAGCCTATACACGACAC
This sequence comes from Triturus cristatus, assembly GCF_964204655.1. Lineage (NCBI taxonomy): Eukaryota > Metazoa > Chordata > Amphibia > Caudata > Salamandridae > Triturus > Triturus cristatus. The sequence continues at coordinate 492,829,135 of NC_140582.1, read as the reverse complement.
GTTCGATGTACGTAACGCGACGTTTACGCGCTTCCGCGATGCGTCATCTGCGTCTGACGCGGTAGGTGCGCGGATCCCGCTAAATATTTAAGATTTAAAAAAACATATATATGTATTTCATGTGAATATTAATTGAAGACAAACTCTGAACTAGTCTTAAACGTAATATATTTTTACATCTAATCCTATATTTCTTTTTATTTCAATTTCACGGATGCGCGCTGGGTGTGTGCTGCGTAAGTGCAGGGTGCGCGGATCCCATGTGACCTGCAAAAAAAGAGATTTGATTGGTTCATTACACTTCCTGTTCTAACTATTGAAAGACCCCACCCAATTCAATCATTCTTTGACCTTCTTTGGAGGTGCATCTCTTGGCAGAGAAGAACATTTTTTTAGACTAAATTTACACTTGGCTCTAACTTTTTTCAACCAAAAATGGCTTCAGGGCAGCAGGCATCACCTGCATCTCCTCATACATCTGCGGATAAATTTTTGGAGGAGACACCACGTTTTTCTTCAGTGGTGTGGAAATTTTTTACTTTTCCCGAGGGGCAAACGAAGACCAATGCCACCTTGGTCACGTGCAAGATTTGCAAAAGAGTGCTGTCACGAGGGGATCTTAACAAGAAATACTCTTGCGGGACGGCTAGTATGATGAAGCACCTGAGGACCCTTCATCCTAACAATCTTGCACGAGAAGAATGCCGACGTATATGAGACACTCCTGCGCCTTCCACCTCATCGCAGCCGAGCACTTCAAGAGTGCATCCATCAGCCCAAAATATGGACATCCGTCCTCAATTTCAATTTTTAAAAGTGAAAAAGTTCTTCTAAGAACTAACTTTTCTGGTTTAAAAAAGAGCTAAATTTCTTTGTTAGTGTGTGAAAGTTTAGATGAATGTATGTGTAGTACGTAATTGACTGAATTAATGCATTAGTAGCGTATGGTGAATGTATAAGTGCAGAACTATGAGGAAGTGCTGCAGCATCACACAGTAACCTCTTTAACTGCAGTGTGCTGTAGTACTTCTGAGGCACAGGGATGCAACATATGTACATAAATATGTTGCAAATCTATGCTTCTCTCTGCACGGCTTCTTAAACTGCAGCCATGTGGTGACACAGGCACCCTTGCACCATAGTGCAAGGATATCTGTGTCATGTGCGGTTTGTTTTTCTGCAGGAAGACACCTTCCTGCACAAAAACAATGAGGAAATGCATTTTTCTCCTTCAATGTATGCTGAACATTTTAGCATGCATTGAAGATGTAAAAATGTGGAGAAATGAAAATAATTCTCCTTGTTGTGCTTTCCTATACCAATTTTAGAATGGCGCAGCATTCACACGCATTGAGATTTATGATTTCTGATAAATCTAGAGATGTGTCTTGTTCTATGAGTATTCAGTGCAATCATGCACAACACTTATAGTACACCCTTTTTACGCAAAGTGGTGTGTATGATGATGTTGTATTTACATGGAGTAGAATAGGTGCACAGAGTGCCTTTTCCTCTCTTTGTAAATATGAAAGACTGTCTTGTGCAATAACTAGGTTACAAACAGTGACATTTGTTTTAAAAATTGCTTGCGAATGATAGAAGGTAAGCACAGAGTTTTGGCTGCAAAGATGTTCAAAGAAGAATGATTGAAATGATTGCGGTCTTTCAATAGGTACAATGGGAAATATTATGAACCCCTCAAATCTCTGTTTTTGCATGTCACATATCTGATTATGGTCAGATTTCAAAACTACATAGGTATAAACAATTTTGTAGCTTCTCGCAGACCTCCTCAGTCTGCATATTGAGACTTAGTTAAACTTACCTTCACAGTAATAGGAATAAAACATGGTATACATTTTTTCCAGATTTTCATTGCAATCTAAATTGATATAAATTGCTTATTTTAAAATTTGGATCTGTGAAAGAAAAGAAAAAAAAATTATAACATGTAATACATTTTTTACAACACAGCATAATTTCCACAAAGTAATATGTTTGCCTTTTTTGCTGTTCTCAGAATATATTGAATTTCACTAGAAATAGTGATTTCAATCGTACTCCTCACTTAACAGCGGGCAAAAAAAAAAAAATCAGAAAGATAGTTTAAAAAAAACCAACATGCTATTCTCAGTAAAATACCAGAAAATACAAATCACACATATATGAAATGCTTACGGCTTACAAAATTTTATAACTTTAACTTATAAAAACTGTAAATATTGCCGCTTTAAAATATTCACTGAATCAATGACCACCAAAAAGACCAAAATTCAAAAATATACCTTTCCTTGAGGCCAAATGGTATTTTTGCACTCCTTTATGTAAATTGTCCAATGGTAGTCCTATTAAATTTTAATAATAAATTCATCAGAGAATGAATTATCGTCCTAAAACTTTGACTTTAAAAATATTAGGTAGGAATTTTGTAATTCCCTAGGCAAACGTTGTTTGAAAACCAACTTGGAATCATTAAAAAGTGTCCAGCCTTTGTCACATTTTAGATAGGCAGTGTAATGTCCAGATGTGGTGGAAGGACCATCATGGAAAATTATAGCAATTGCTACAAAAGTCCTTCCTGATATTGATAGTTGTGATGCTACAAATTGCATTATTAAAGTATCCAATTTTCTTCCGTCAGCTGTACAACATTGCATCATTAAAACTATGTATTTTCCATATTTTGTTAAGAATAATGTGGATAACATTTATGATTTACATTGGCTACAGTCCATGTTTTGATTTGCACCTTTAACTAATTTATTGAAAGACACTGATTTACAGTCTGGTAATGTTAAATACAGAAATCTCTCAGTGTCTACATTGGTGCTACATGTATGTATGCAATTTTCACAATCATGTTCCCATTTGTACGAAAGGCTAAAAATATTTTCCATTTCTACACCTTCATTTTCAAAAATGGTAAGCATATACATTAAAAATTCCTGAGCATCTTGTTGGATATTATATGAAAATTGTGTAGAACCAGAACACACATCCAAAACACTACGAAAACCTGAAACAGATTGTATTTTACTTGTATCTGTTGTCAATTTTTCATAAACAAAATGCAACAGAGAACAAAATCTTTTTTGCCGATTCTGCATAATTTGTTCTTGCAAACCTTCCAGATAAAAAACAACATTGACCACTACATTAGCATAGCAGTTGACACTTGAACTATTTTCAAACTGATAACCAACAATCTCTTCAACAGTGTCCAATTTCTTTTTACCTGCAATCACAACATTATCTTGTTCTTTTCCCTTCTTGACATCTTCAGTACAGATATTCTGAAACCTTCTTTTTTTTCGACCAACCATACACTTTTCAAATACAGGATATTGACCTAAATTGGGAGCATACACCCTTCTTAACCGATTATACTCTTTTACACAGTTTGCATCTGTAGTAACCTTCGTCTCATCAAAATCAATCAAAAACAACCCAGATAATGTGCTGACTCGTGACAAAGCAACATATGCCATACCCTCTTTAAATACAGTAGATCCAATGTTCACCAATGCATTGTCTACACTTAATCCTTGAGATTAATGAATAGTCACTGCGTATGCCAAAGAAAATGGAAATTGTTTCCTACGGACATATACATCTTTAACAAGCAAAAAACGAACTGAACGACAACCAATTTCTTTAACTTCATCAATCTGATCAAATTTAATTTAAAAAAATTCAATTCCTTCTTTTTTCTGATAATTCACAAAATCCACCACTTTACCCATTGCACCATTAACTAAACCTTTCTCTACATCCAAATTACGCCTTAAAATTACCCAACAGTTTACACACGCATATAGTGTCTTTTCTAAACGAGCAGTTTTAGATATTTATTTTTCTAAACAATCCAGTTTTGATCTCAACTTTCCCGTCAAAATAATAGTGATTCCTTCATGCTGTATTTTATCGATGGCTTCCATTTTTACAATTTTCTCATTTTCCAGTTTCAATAGTTCTTCATTAAATATGGAAAACTCGCAGTGTTGGCATTAAGCAAATCACTGAATTATTTTTAGCAATTTCCACGTACACTTTTGCAGGAACTGCATTTTCATTTGGAAAGACATTGCAAAGTAATCGACTCTCCTAAGCTTGTTTGCCTTGTTTTGAAAGAATTCCAATTCTTATATCTTGAATACTTCCATATTCAGCATCATTTGCCTGTCGCATATTTGTTGTCAGTTCTTTGTATTCAAAATGAGTCCAAATGTTCACATTACCAACACTGCCAAGAGACTCTGGTAACTTCATGGGCTAGTGTTTTAAATACCGGTTGTCCTTTTACCGGAGTCAGTTGCAGTAGATCTCCAAAAACTATGACGTGTTTTCCTCCAAATAACACGTCATACTCGGTTTTAAGAATTTGCTGCATTCCTAAATGCACAAAGGCAAGCATCAAATTTGAGACCATGCTCACCTCATCAATAATGAGAAGTTTCATTTTCTTCAGGACTCTTGAAACTTCACAACAAGCTTCTCCAGATAGCTTGTGGTATTCCAATTTGTTACCATGCTCTACTGGCAGCATTACTAAACTATGTAAAGTAATTCCTTTAATGTTATGTGCTGCCAACCCAGTTGGAGCAGTGACAACACAAGACAAATGCGACTCAGTTGTTTTCTGCAGATAACTTGTAATTACTTTAATTAAGAAACTTGTTCCTGTTCCAGCTTGACCACTCACATACATTTGGATAGGTTGAAATGATGTACATGAGCACCCTCTCTTTTCATGAAGTAATCCATGGTCAATCTGCTCTTTCACTTGCTGATATATTTGTTTCTGTTCAACATTTAGTTGTTCTTCCAAGTATCCTAACTGTATTGCATCTTCTTGTGCTTGATACATTGCTGCTTCCACCTCATTCATTGCAATTGCCGCTTCATTTTCAACAATTGGTTGTCCTAGTGGATCTGGACTCAGTGCAGCAGAAGTTTGACTGTCTTGAGAACTGTCTCTAGCAATATCTGCTGCAATTGTAGCTTCTTGATCAATTTCATCATTCAACATTTTGCCATAATTTGCGAAAGCATTGCATTGTATGCTATCTTTAGAAGCATTAAATGAATCTCCATAGCTGGGAAAATCTCCAAGTAATTCCAGTTCTGAACACCATGGTTTGAACATTTGCAAAAGGGCTAAATAGTAAAATTCCCTTTTGTCAGCAGTGTCGCAACTCAGTTTCCTGTGAATAATTAAATCTCCTTTCCTTTGTTTCACCAGACATCCTTCAGAACCAATCACTGCATATTTTCCATCGTTGATGTTCTCTGTAGTATTCCGTTTAAAAGTGTAGTTTTTGGGGGCGTGGCCAAGATGGCGGGGTGAGCGGACGCTTCCTCCCGTAGCTCCTCCGGCCCGGCCAAGCTTGAGCCCTTTTCTTATGCTTTTCTCCCCCCGCTGAGGCTCAGCGTGGAAGAGGAGCGTGGCGGAGCACCTGGTGCGCACGTTGTTGCCGTTTTGGTTCTGATCGCCTTGGGGGAAGCCCCCAAAAAGTCCGATCGAGCTCGAGGAGCGAAGGAGGGCCTGAGAGGCGGAGCGCATCGGAGTGCTGTCCGGGCGCCTCGGCTGGGCCTGGTGCTGAAAGTTGCGATCTGGAGGGAATCTGGCCCGTCGCTCGACGGAGGGTGAAGGGGCCCTGCGGGAGGGGACCCGACGGTGCGGAAGACTTAGGACGGGTGCTTTGGCACTCAGACCTGTGTCGGCGACACTTCGCACTGTGTAGGCCCCTGTCCCTTGGCCGAAGTACGGCGGACTCTCTGTTGGGGTCGGACCATCTGGGCCCCTGCGTGTGACAGACTGAAACCGGCGGTGGAACCTATTTGATTGCTGTGCGTTTTGGGGGCCCCGGTGGTGTCGCCGGGCCTGGTCGCTCTGCCCTGCCTCGCCCTGCCGCCATCTTGTCCCCGTGGGATCAGTGGTGTTGGCCTTCGCCGGAGCCCTTGCTGGCAGATGTCTGTGACCGCCGCTGCTGCCGGGCTGACTTTTTGGGGGATGTGCTGATGAGGAGCCCCCCACTGTAGCTTCCATTCCTGTCTCGGATGGGCACCAGCGGCTGGCGGTGACCGGGCTGGACCGCCATTTTGTCACCTGTGACGCAGCGACCCTGCTTGTGGGGGGACACCCACGTCGAGTGCTTGCCAGCAGCCTGGCATCCCTGGGGCGGCTGGACCAGTGCCCGACCGTAGTGCTTGCGATGTCTGGAAGAGGAGGCTCGAAGAAGGGGGACCGCACTCTGCCGGACATGCTTGGCAGGGCCCAGCAACTGCGGGACAGAACACAGCCTTCGCCGGGGACCTCCCAGGCCTCGGCGGACGTGACTGGGGGGGAGCCACCCGTCACAAGGACCTTTATGGAGGAATTGTTTAGCTCCCTCAGGGAGGACTTCCAGACACTGAAGCGGGAGGTGGCCAGCGAGGTCCGGGAAGTGCGCAGGGAAGTGGAGGGCCTTGGCGAGCGCGTTGAAACGGTGGAGACGGAGGCCCAACGCCGGGAGGAGGAGATGGTCCATCTTCAACAGGACGTTCTCCGCCTCCGGGAGCGGTGTGTTGAGCTCCAGGCCCACTCTGAGGACCTTGAGAACAGATCACGGAGGAACAACATCCGAGTGCGTGGTGTGCCGACTGCAGACGAGGGGTCCGATCTGGGGAGCTACCTGCGGGACCTGTTCCGAGAGATCCTGGGGGAAGCTGCGGACTTCCCCATTAGCATTGATAGGGCACATAGGGTTGGCCGGCAGCACCAATCATCGGCACCTCCACCGGACATTCTGGCCTTCCTGCCCGATTTCCCGCTGAAGGAACGCATTATGACTGAGGCCCGCAGGAAACAGCCCCTGACTTTCCGGGAACGGCCGGTGGCGCTTTACCAGGACCTCTCCGCCATCACGCTGCAGAAACGCAGGTCCTTCAGGATTGCCACTGACTTTTTGCGCGAACACGAGACGCCGTACTCTTGGGGTCATCCCTTCCGCCTGATCTTTCGATGGAACGGGGTGCTACACCAGCTACGCTCCTTGCAGGACATTTGTGGAGTCTTGGGGCTTACGGCGGCGGAGGAGGAAGGAGCTACACCGTCGTGGAGGGCCTCGGAGAGACGGAGCCGGCGGAGGTCGGTGAGGCGACGATCAGCGGCCAGCGCAGGGCGTCCTGATTCCCCTACCATCAGGGCGGACATGGCCGACGCTTTGAGGGCGGCGGCCAGGGACTCGGCCGGCTCCACCGGCGTGGCCTTGACGGCCTAATACTCACTCCGGGGGGAGATGCCTTTAGCTTCTTTAAATGCTGGGTACGGGGCGGGGGGGTCGGGGGGCGAGCGGCTGGAGGTGAGTGGCTGGACGTCCACTTCGTTCTTTTCTACGGACTTGCCCGTTTTGGGGCTTGACTGGGACAATGGGGTGTTTGAGTTTGCGTTTGGCTAGTTGCCAGGGTTGTGTTTTGGGGGGGTGTAGGGGTTGTTCTGGGGTTGGGGAGGTCCCGTCCGATGTTGTCCATGCCCACGCTTGGTATGTTATGGCTTGTCCTGTGCGGCTGCCCCGCGCGCCCCACCCGCTGATCCCCTGCCCATTGCACGGCGCTCCCGATCCCCGAGAGGAATGTCAGCCCTAAAGGTAGTGACCCTTAATGTTCAGGGTCTGAATAACCCCGTGAAGCGCAGAGCGATCTTATCTTTGCTGGAGGGGACGCAGGCGGACATTTGCCTTTTACAGGAGACCCACTTATTGTCCCGGGATTGCCATAGGCTGCGCTCTGCTAAGTTCCCTACCCAGTTCTTCTCCTCGGCAGCGAACAAGACGGCGGGGCTAGCGAGCTCCTTTAGGGGGGAGGTTTTGTATAAGTGTGCTGAACAGAAGGGGAGGCTTCTTGCGTATCGCATGCGCTTAGGGGGCATAGCGTTTACGGTCGGCTCCGTTTATAGCCCAAACGACCACCAAGAGCGTTTCCTAGACTCCGTGTTGGTGGATGTCACTGCTTCCCCCGACCGCCACGTCATTTTGGGGGGAGACCTTAATATTGTCTTCGATTCTGTGATGCAGACGGGGGAACTGTCCCAGGCTGTGAAAGCCCGGATTGCGGAAATGGACTTACACGACCTTTGGCGCTCCATGCACCCCACGGATAGGGACTATTCTTACTTTTCACACGCACATCGAACCTACTCACGGCTGGACTACCTTCTGGTGAGTGGACCGATGCATGCCGCTGCCACGTCGGAGGACATCGGGGTCCTGACCTTGTCTGACCATTCACCAGTCACCGGCGTTTTCCAGTGGCCGGCGGCCTCCCCCTCTCGGGGGGTGTGGCGCCTCCGGGATACCCTTTTACACAAAAAGTCTGTAGTGCAGCGTATTGGGGAGGTCATACAGGACTACCTAACTCACAATAGCAACACCGACACTTCGCAGGCGACACAGTGGGCGGCATTGAAGGCAGTCCTCCGGGGGGAATTTATCTCTATCTCCGCAGCCGAAAATAGGGAGCGGCAACGGAAGAGGGACGAGCTGACCGTTCAGGTCCGGGAGCTTGAGCAGGTCCACCGACGCACGGGGGCGCCAAGGGTGTGGAGGCAGTTGAAGGCTGCGAGGAAGCTCCTGTCGGCATTGGATCTTGATAGGGCGGAGTATGCCGCCTTGCGCTTGAAACACGCCTTCTACACTGGGGGGGACAAATGTGGCAAGCTTCTAGCACACCGGCTCCGGGTCACGCAGCAGCGTGGCGTCGTGAGGGAACTGGTGGGCACGGACGGGGTAGTAGTCTCCGGGGACGCAGCGGTAGCGGAATCTTTCCGCGGCTTCTACGAGGCGCTGTATGCGGAGGAGCCCTCCTCGCCACGGGACGCCGAAGGCTATTTGGAGTCGTGACCCTTCCGGTGCTGGATCCGGCTCAGGCGGCCCACCTGGAGCGGGATATCCATGTTGAGGAGGTGATTTCCGCTATCGCGCGGCTGAAGCATGGTAAGGCCCCGGGCCCGGACGGGTACAAGTCTTTGTTTTATAAGACTTTTTGCACGGCTGTGGCCCCTGTCCTTACTCGGCTATTTAATTCCTTTTCCGAACCGGGAGCCATCCCACCGGATCTCCTGAGGGCGACGGTCGCGGTAATTCCGAAACCTGGGAAGGACCGGGCCCTCTGCGGTTCGTATCGACCCATCTCGCTCTTAAATGTCGACCTCAAGTTGTATACAGGGATTCTAGCGTCCAGGCTGGGTCCACACCTCCCCGGATTGGTGGAGGCGGACCAGGCTGGCTTTGTACCCGGCAGACAGACGGTTGACAATACCAAGCGGGTGGCGCATGTTCTGGAGAAGGCCTCGCGGATCCCGGGGGAGCGGATGTTGCTGTCCGTCGACGCGGAGAAGGCCTTCGACAGAGTTCACTGGCCGTATCTCGAGCTGGTTCTCAAGAAATTGGGAATCGGGGATAAGTTCCGCACCATGGTATTCAACTGTTATAAGCATCCTTCAGCGTCGGTGCGGGTCAACGGGTGCAGCTCCGGTGGATTTGCCATCGAACGCGGCACGAGGCAGGGCTGCCCCCTCTCGCCGCTCTTGTTTGCCCTCTACATGGAGCCGTTTGCTCAGAGGATTCGCGATAACCCGGATGCGGTTGGGGTCCGGATGGGCCAGTATGTCCACACTGTCAGTCTCTACGCGGACGATGTCCTGTTGACCTTGGACGACCCTAGGAGGTCGCTGCCTGCTTGCCTCCAGGAACTAGACGCCTTTGCCTGTGTGGCCGGCTTCAAAATGAATATGAGCAAGTCGGTGGCGTTAGACGTGTCCCTGGCTGCGGACACCAGGAGGGACCTTCAGCGACTCTTCCCCATGCAGTGGTCCTCCTCCACGGTGCCATACCTGGGGATTCTGCTGGCGCCCACATTACCGGAGATGGTTACGGCTAACTATGCCTTCCTCAGCAGGAAGATCAAGGAGGAGCTTGGTCGCTGGAGCAAAGGCCTACTGTCCTGGTTGGGGCGAATTGCGGCGGTTAAGATGACGGTGTTGCCCCAGATACTGTATCTTTTCCGGGCCCTCCCTCTCCAGCCCCCGGTGGGCTGGATACGACAAATGCAGGCTGACATCTCCCGCTTTGTCTGGCAGGGCCGCAAGCCACGAATGAAGAGGGTCCTCTCCACGCTTGCTCCGGAGGCGGGGGGCCTCGGTATTCCAGACCTCCGTAAGTACTTTCAGGCGGCACAGCTGCGATATTTGGTGGAGTGGAGCAGGTGGGAGTCAGACAAACACTGGCTCTTTCAAGACCAGGCAGTGGCGGGCGGCACTTTACAAGAGGTTCCATTCTTGCGCCGCGCGCACCGCCCCCCTAACCTTTACGCTTCTTTTATTACGCGGGTCCCCCTGCGGGTGTGGGACGCAGTCTGTGAGGCTCGGGGCCTCACCACCTTCCCTTCGCCGTTCACACCCATAGCGGGCAACCCGGACTTCTCCCCAGGGATGGAGCCGGGAGTTTTCTCCCATTGGGTGCAGGCGGGCTGCAGGGCGCTCTTCCAGATCTATGGCCCGGAGGGAGTGATTCCGTTTCAGCAACTCCGCCAGGAGTTCGGCCTGACGGAGCTGGACAGATTGCGCTACATGCAGGTTCGGCATTGGGCCCTCCAGCCCCAGGTGCGTGACACCGCTGCTCGTCAAATTACACCGTATGAGAGGTGGCTGGCTACCCGGACCTCCGACGCTAAGCTAATTACCGATCTGTACAAGTACCTACAACCCCCGCCGTTTCACTATTAAAATCCTGGGAGGGAGCGCTGGCACAGGGAATTGGGTAGGACACTCAGCCACAAGGAATGGGACAAAATTGCGTATCGGGCGCGGCACTCTGCATATCACACGGGCCTTACGGAGACCTTCACTAAGGTGTCCACTTATTGGTATTACACCCCGGAGCGACTGTATGAAATGCATAAACACACTGACAAGGGGTGCTGGCGGGGCTGCGGGCAGGAGGGTACTCTCTCACACATTCTTTGGGATTGCCCCGTGCTGACCGCTTACTGGAAGGAAGTTTTGGATGAGGTGGATAAGCACTTTGGGATAGAGCTGCCGCGCTTCCCGGCGTATGTCCTGCTGGGCCTCCCCAATGACCTAATGTACCCACTGAAGTCCCGCAGGGGCAGGCAGATCGCGATTGCGCTGGGGTCTGCGGTCCAGAACATCCTTATCCACTGGCGCACCAACACTGTCCCCTCCATCAAGGGTTGGTTGCATAGGCTTTGGCATGTGCTGGGAATGGAGAAGCTGTCGCTCACGGTGGCGGGGGAAATAGACCAATTTGAAGAGCTGTGGCAACCCTTTCTAGCGCTGCTGTCCACCGAATTCCGGGAGCTCACCTGTCCGAGGTATCTTAGGCTTCTCAGGCTGACGCCGCCGGTGATCCCGGCGGACTAGATCACATGTGAGACAGAGGCCTCCGGGGGGGGGGGGGGGGGGGGCGGGGCTTCTTGGTAAGGACTAATCTGACGCGGAACCATAGGACAGGGGGGGTGGGGTATTGTTTTTTCTTCCTTCCTTTCTTTACTGGGGGGTTGGGGGATGGGGGGGGTGGATTGTGCTTTGTCGAGTTGCTGCTGGCTTTCATTGCTCAGATTTGGGGTGTTGGATATGCACGCAGGGATTCCACAGTTTGCATTTCTAGCCTTTCATTTACTGTGCTTTTCTCCTGGCCCATCGAGCTATCCATCGCCAGCCCTCTTGAGTTGCACCTTTTTTCTTTGATTGTATTAAATGTACCCTAACCTCCTATCCCCCTCCCCCATGGTTTGTTTTGTTTCAATAAAAACGTTTTAAACCTAAAAGTGTAGTTTTTGCAGCACTTCATAGAGACACATGTTCTCAAGATGAGGACTTCTATTTGGGTAGTATGTGTCGAACATATTCGTTTTCAAAATATCTGTACTTTCTGGTTCATTTTCTGCTAAATATTCAATTTCTTGAACAGATTTCAGTACCCGATTTCGCATTCCTGCAAGACCTAGACTCACCCAAATGATTCTTCTACTTTTGGAATATAGACTTGCAGATGATAACCGATCTGAACATTCATATGCTCCAATTTCACGATGCGATAACATCTTCAAACTAAAACTGTATAATTTCTTACAGTCTTCTCGTGCGAAATCTCGTCCCACATTTCTTTCAATTCAGTCTTTTCTGATTTAGTAATGTAAGACGTTACATATCGAGCAACAGCAACGGAATTGTCCGCAACATACTGAATATCCATGTTACCGTTCCACATGGATAAAATAACTGGATTGTAGTCATTTATGTATTTCGATTCTTCGCTTCTTCTTAAGTTGGAGGTGTTTTTTGGAGACTTTCATGCGATGGTATGTCGCATAGCTGACATAAAACTGTTCACTCTTCCTTTGGATAATACAGGACGTGGAAATCCAAAACGACATTTGGTATAGAACTTATCCTTTGACTTGTACTTTCATCGACAGTATTTTCCACACCTGTGGCTTTGAAATCGTAAGACTTGTTGTTTTTATCTTCTCTGCTATTGGGAAGAGCACATGTAGCATAATCGTCAATGAAAGACAAAACCGTTTCATCTGAATCTGTTCCAAATTTGGGGGCGTCCTTGATCCATAACATATGTATGTGAGGAGCACCTCTTGCTTGATACTCCTTTCTCCAAAAGAAATCCACAACTTCTCCAAGAGGAGGATTCTTTTTATTGCAGATGAAAGATATCACAGCTTCAAATCTATGATTGAAATATCTGCATACATTGACAGGATCCAAAGAGCACAATTCTCCAGGTGTCTTGTATTCAATATTTTTTATATTGGAATTTGCCTCTAAGAAATTCAAGTAAATTATCCCAAGCATACTCAGCACAGCTTAGTGTAACAAACCATGTAGCAGTTCCCAAGTTCCGTAGCATACATTTCAGTTCTCCATGTCGAAGGTACCAATATTCATTAGTCCCACGCTGACATGCCATCAGATTAATCGACTGAGATTCTAAATGATCATCTCTCTGATGCACTTTATCCATAAAATCCTTTGCAGTTACATTTTGAAGATGCATTCCAATTTTTAAAATGTGATTTACTGCATATGAAAGTCCAGACAAGTCACTGTCAAACAGAAGATGAAACATCATGGATACATTGTCGAAATCTTGGATCTTCTGCATATAATCTTGTTGTCCGATATTCAGATGCAGGAATCTGCACAGGACATTCATCATATCGTCCACCTTTTCCTGTTGGAAAAAACTGCGGGAAACAACGAGCTTCCAAGCTCTCTTCCCATACACTCATGGGACTTCCTGTTGCTTTTTTCATTTGAAACAACTCAATTGTATTCCCCATCACCTCTTTGGAATGAAGTGGATGTACACTGTAATGTTCATATATTTCTTCACATCTGGACATGTCCACTTTTTCTATTTGTCCACTTAATGTTTCAGTATCTTCTGCTAAATCTATTTCTTCTTCTCCTACAAACACATTTCTATAGTACTCATTTTTTAACAGATACAATGATGCCTTTTGCACTTTAACATCCACTAACTCTTGCCAAATGTTCTTATTCTTAGTAGGAACAACATTAACTAGAATGACCAGTGAGTGGCTCATATTCTGCATGGTGTACACCAATAGTTTCAATATTTTTCCTTAAATCTAACGGTAAATACACAACTCTTCCTTTCAATCCTCTTTGCAACTCTGATGGAGGTAATTTACCTGTTTTGGGCTCCATACGAACAATAGCCTGAAACGGGTGAACACATTGTATGAGAATAGACTCATACGTATTTAAATCTATCAGCTCTGGAGGAATAGCAACCAACTCTAGATTATTATGAAAAGCTCTAGCAGGCATTTTATTCTCATCCAATTTGTTATAACAATATTTGCAAAAACGCTGCTCAGATCCCAAATCAAAACAATCCTCTACCAACAAATAAGTTGCAAATTCCATTCACTTATCATGATCTTCTATTTCACTTTTTAAATACAGACTGACACCCCTAGTCTGATTTTTATAGTGACTTCGCCGACAACAAATACAAGAAACATTTGGTCTTTCACCTGAATTTACCTTAACCTTTGTGATTTCATCCTGAAATGTTTCTGTAATTACAGGTTGTACATGGTCTTCAACATTTTGTTCTACTAATGTGTCAGTTTCTTCACTCTCTTGCTGAGGACCAAAGTAACAAAACTCAATATCATCACAGACCTGCTTCACATCTGATACTGACCCTCGCAAAAAGCACTGTTCAACTCACTTAACTTTAGTGCTGGACTTTTTGCATAATACAACCTTCTCACTAACTTCCGCATTTGAGTATGATGTACTGCCAGCATTCTGAAATGGTGAAAAACACTGACAAACTTTCCTAGAAAGACAAGCCAGAGAATGACCTTGCAAACCAGTAGGTTCTCATTCTGCAAGGGTCTAGTCCTTGCAATAGCTTAATCTTTTGTTTCACACTTTTTTTTTTTAGTATAGGCTCGTAAAAAACGACATAATTTTTCAATAGATTCCTGTCGTACACTGCAAATACTACTGCAATCCCAAGTGCACACAGGGTTTTTAGCACGTCTCCCTAAAACTTCATCAGCTATCACTTCTGCATTTCTTTCAACCATTTTCTCTTTTTCAATTGGACAACCGTCGCTAACCTCATAACCTCTACCACTGGTGTCAACTGCATACAATAATTTTTCGCTCAGTGAATAACTCTCTTCGTTAAAAAAAGGCTCTGAACTGGAACTGTGTTTCCATTCTCCCATAAAAACATCACACTTTTTTTTTTTTATTAATAAACTTTTCCTCCTACTTTTGGCCTTCATTACATGGATTGGTTTATCTAGTGATCAAATTCTGTTTAATACTAAAATAAACAGTTTCCTTTTTACTTCAAAAGCCTTTTCCACAATGCTTTCAATATGCTTCTTTTTATAAAATAAAGCTCTTTTCATATTTCTTCACATCTTTCAGCAAATTATGCACTACTCTCTTGTAAAATATTTTTTTGCGTAATTCCTTATACTGATTTTGTCTTCTTTTACCATACTTTATCTCCTTTGACTGACCATTCGCTTTTTTACTTTTCCTCTTATTTTGAATTTTTTTCTTACTTGAAGAATTCAGTAGTTGCAGCATATGTACATTCGGTTTGCTCCTACAAACATTTTTAATAAATTGCTTTGTGATCTTACCAGAAGATTTTTTCCTTTTAGCCACATTATCTTGTACATTCAATACTTGTGGTTGATGTTTCTTCAAATAATCCTCCTGTCTTTGTTCTTTTCTTTTTTTTTCTGGCATGAGTTCTGTATTTTAACGTTGAAAAACAGTTTCAGTAAAAAAGAATCACAAATAAATGTATATTAATAACTTTCAAATGTATACTATTCCATTACTGTACAAACACATTTTATATAAAAACTGACTAAGAAACTATAGCCCTGAAACACAAGTGTAACGATGGTTAAAACACTATATGCATAGTGCATACTACTTTGAAGCAGTTCATTCCCTAAAGCCTACCTCACTAAAAGACTACATGCTAACTGACTGAATGATTACAGTACTATAAGGAGACACACTGGGTGAGTTACAGGGTGTTTTCTAGAAGTGTATGAATACTGACTGGGAAATTGAAGGTGTGAAAGACAACTGTGTAGGTGGTTAGAGGACTGCATGCATACTGGATAGGCATTTGAAGCAGTCCATGTGCTAAGGCCTGGCTCACTGCATGAGTACTTGGGTACTGACTGAATGATTAGAGTACAGCAAGGAGAGTGCCTGGGTGAATTTATAAGTGGTTGGCTTTTGGCGCAGTGAATGGATTAGTACTTGGTACTGAATGGGTCACTAGAGGAGTGCAAAGGGAGTGACAGGATGTTTGCTGGACTGTATGGATACTCACTAGGGAATTGAAGGTATGAGAGAACTATGTAGATGGTTAGAGAACTGCATGCATAGTAGATAAGCATTTGCATCAATGCATGTGCAAAGGCCTGCCTCTCTCCATTACTACTTGAATATTAACTGAATGTTTACAGTATTGCAAGGACAGTTCCTCGGTGAATACATAATGACTACTTTTTAATTATTCCTAAACTTAACAGGAATTTTTTTTAAGCAGTTATGCATATTCAAAGAAATGAACTACTCAAATGCTTCTCACAGTGGTTACACAAATGCACACAGACTCACAGTGTGATTCTAGACAACAACCACTATCTCTAGGAGTTTACCAAAACTCATTCACTACTGTGGAAGTGGTAAGGGATCTGCACACAATCTACATATTTTAGGATTGCACTTGTGTCAAAGCCTGACTCATTTAATCAAAGCATAAACAAAAACTGCCTTCTAATGCTACTAAAACTGGACCACAAGACAGGTTTTAAAACAGTTATCTGTCAGCAAATACACGATGTTACCAAATGCTTCTCTCACAGTGGTTCCCAAATGCACACAGACAGAGTGTGATTCTAGACAACAACCACTATCCCTAGGAGTTTACCAAAACTCATTTACTACTGTGTAAGTGGTAAGGGAACTGCACACAATCTACATATTTCAGGATTGCACTTTTGTGTCAAAGCCTAACTCAATTAATCAACGCATAAGCAAAGACTGGCTTCTAATGCTACTAAAACTTGACAACATGACAGGTTTCAAAAGAGTTATCTGTCAGAAAATACATGATGTTACCAAATGCTTCTCTCACAGTGGTTCCCAAAATCAAACACACTCTGTGTTATTCTAGACAAGCACCACAATCCCTAGGAGCTTACCAAACTCATTCACTACAGTGGAAGAGGTAAGGGGACTGCACACAAACTACATATTTCAGAACTGCACTTTAGAGTCAAAGCCTGACTCATTTAATCAAAGCATAAGCAAAAACTGCCTTCTAATGCTACTGAAACTTGACAACAAGACAGGTTTTTAAACAGTTATCTGTTAGCAATTACACGATGTTACCAAATGCTTCTCACAGTGGTTCCCAAATGCACACAGACTCACAGTGTGATTCTAGACAAACAACACTATCCCTTGCATTATACCAAAACACATTTCTTCATCTAGAATGAGTACTACATTTTAGTGAAGAAACATAATTTCACAAATTCATAAACAATGACTGGTTTCTAATTCTAGCAAAATATAAAAACAGCACAGTTATCTGTCTGCAAACACATGAAAAACACAAATGCTTATCACAGAATTGTTTCTACATGCACACACACTGTCAATAAGATTGTAGACAAAAAAAGTACTCCCGACACTTTAGCAGGAGAAATACATTAGTCTGATTAAAATCAAAATAGTCTACATACATCCCCTCACAATGAAATAACTCACCTTTCAAGTTGTTTTGTAGATTAAGAAGTATATCAGTCACACACCAGATTTTCTTATACAGAATCTCTGCACTGTGCACCTCTCAGCAAAACCAAAGAATGGCAACGTTTCCCTCTCATTTTTCAAACATACATGTAAACATCAAATCACATTCCTTCCCACATAAATTCAAAAGCAAACACACATTTCTATTGGTTAATCATTTCAACCCTTTCCAAATGACATACATTTCAACCTTTCCCCCAATCTGCCTTCTACCCGTTACCATAGAAACAGGTCAAGGAACACTGTACTGAGCACACAGGTCACAAGTTCAGCACACAATGTTGCTAATCAAGACAGCAAGTGTGCTTGACTTTTCAACATATCAGCTTATCATATATAATGTTCCTTACAATCAGTTTTTGTTAACCAATAAGAACCATGCGTTTAAAAAACAGAAATATACACCCTACCATTCAGTGTAGAAGGTTGTGAAACAACCAATGATTTCTTGACTTTTTTCAAAACTACATCTTAGCCACCATTTTAGAAACATCTTACTTTCCAAGCTGCCATTTCATTTACAGAGACCATCTGAGTGTATCCAGACCTCCTTTCATGATGCTTAGAGTGTGGATTGTGGGACACAGCTATATTTTCTGGAGCCAAAGGTATGCAGAAAACAAAGGCATTCACAAAGACCTAGGTTTGCCAAATGTAGACATTAAATGGATTGGACAGAGAGGGTTAAAGTGGCACCAATTGATGCCATTGGTGAAATCATTCATGCATATCCAACACCCTGACCTCATAATAGTGCACTGTGGTGGCAATGACCTAGTCACTTTGACTGGGGTAGGTCTGGAAATGCTTATGAAGGACACCTTTGCAGAACTGATTTCACTTTTCCCCCAAAACTGCCTTTGTGTATTCTAACATATGCCAAAGGCAGAAATGGAACTGGTCCGATCATTTTTGTCCACAAATTGAGAAAGCTAGGAAACATGTGAATAAATCTGTTGCTGCTTTTCTCCGAGACTACAGAATGGGGTCCATTTACAATAACAATCTGCGCTTTCATATGCAAGAGATGTATAGGAGAGATGGAGTACACTTTACTGATGAAGGAAACCGAGTCTTCCTCAACAACTTTAGACTCTGTATAGGTACTTACTTATAAGTACCAAAAACTCTCAATGAGCTCTTTTTAGAGCCACTCAAGAACAAAACACTTAAGCTTGATATTCATCTCCCAAAAATGTCATTTTTTTTCCTCTTGGATCCGCGCACCCAACGCGAGAGAATCCGTGCACCCAACGCGATAGGATGCCGCTTTTTTTGTTTGTTTTTTAAATGGGGGCCCCAGGGGGTCCTTCTGGGACCCCCTAAGCAGATCTAGAGTGTCAGAGTATTTCCACTCTGCCCCCTTTATATGTTTTACACACTTATTCCCCTTGCTTCTTCAGCCTCGCTTCTACCGAGGCAGAAAATGGCCGCCAACAGTTCCTAGTTTCGAATGTAGACAGACACTCGACAGCCAATTAGCATTCTGCACGTGATCGGGAGGGTGCGTGCTCGGTTCGGGGAGGGTGCGCTTACGGTGCGGGTAGGGTGCGCGGATCCTACCCGCCCATAGATATCACTAACTTTTTTACCCTAATTTTCTCAGGAACTACTGAACAGATTCACACTATTTATGCAAAAGGCACAAGTCTGAACTGAGGACTACCTCTTTGCCAAATTTGGTGTCATTCAGTTCAGCAGTTCGGGCTGCAGCTGCGACAACAGATCCTATTGGAAATTGCATGGGGAAAACGCGTTTTGGGACCCCCCGTTTTTCTCGGCCCCCGCTTGACGAATCACCGCAAAACTTTCAGGGTAGGAACGGAGCGGAGCGGAGCTGGCCAAAAGTTTGGAAAATTTCACGAGGGTTCATCAACCGGCGCCAGACTTATTGGGAACAGAATGTTGCGGATTTCCTATGGAAAATAGGTCCCAACTATAACTATCTACTGGCGACCGCCAGTAGATAATATTCATTCACCGACGTTATAGTAAAGCTCAGAACTTACTCATAGAAAACCAGTGAAATTCGGCCATTATAGTTAGTGAGATAACTATAACTCACACCCACGCAATGTACTGATATGACCTCACATATTACAACACTCATGACTTCGCCAGTGACATCACTGGCGTTTTTTTCAGTGAATTAGTAAGTTTTTTTTATACCATATTGTAACTAGGACATCCCTGTAACCTAGGGTTTTTCAGTGAATTTCTACGTTTTTTAAAATGCTAAATCCCAACTATAATGTCCCTGTAATTTTAGTTTTTTAGCGAATATCTAAGTTTTTTTAAATGCTAATACCCAACTATAACACCTTTGTACCCTTTGGGGTTTTTTAATTTATATCTCATAACTAACATTCGTGTAACTTTTATTTTCCCCAGTAAAAAGTTTTTCAAAACGTTTTTTTTTTTTTTAACTTGTATTGTTCATTATAACATTTGATTACTTTACAAATTTGTAAGTTTTTCTTTATTCATAGCAGATTATTGGCAACAGGGACTGCCTGCGGCTAGATCTTGGGGCGAAGATGTGCATGCATCTACATTTTTTTTTTTCATAATGGAAAATTTGTAAATGATACTCATTTCTTTTGTAGGACTAGTTTTTTTTTTCAAATTTGTTCTTATATATTTTTTAATTTTTAAAATATTCACGACATCTTCAGTGTCTGTGACGTCACAAAATGTAGCGAATTTATAAACTGTGTAAAACATACATTTAGCCATTTCCGACACAGTAATGATCACTTAGGGTTTTGAGCTTCATCCTATAAAATCTGAAAAATTTGTTTCAAATGAGTAACTCATTTGTTTTTCCAGTCTGCGGTTTTGCCAGCAGTCGTGGTGACGTCACCATCCACGATGCTCGTGCCAGTTTCAATATTTGCATTTATTAAGATACCCTGGAATTTGCTGTATCCTAGAGGTTTTCTAAAAAAAAAAATAAAAAAAAATTGTTTTACATTCCTTTTAATTTCAAA
Source organism: Triturus cristatus (assembly GCF_964204655.1). Classification (NCBI taxonomy): domain Eukaryota; kingdom Metazoa; phylum Chordata; class Amphibia; order Caudata; family Salamandridae; genus Triturus; species Triturus cristatus. The sequence continues at coordinate 492,808,723 of NC_140582.1, read as the reverse complement.
ATGCGGTTTAATATTTTACAGAATTTGTGATGTCATCAGACTCCACAAAGCATCCGGTAGTTGCTACCACCGCTTGTTTCTGAGAAAGAGTTCAATGCATATTTGTACATTTTATATTGAGTTTTGAGCAGTAGGGGCTTATTGCTATTTCGTTTGCACTTATTTTTGTATACTAATTTTACAGGAAAACTTTCCGGTATTTGCGATGACGCGATATGTCATGAATATCATGTGACCACGTCACAAAGGAATAGGATTGGATACTACACTATTCATGTATGTGGACAGGAAGTCACACCCATTCACCTTTCCTGATCTTTCTATCAGCACATTTGATAGAGAGCTCGTGGCTGCATTTAGGAGAGTCATTTTTTGGTGTGTTTTAAGGAAAAAATGACAACTCAGCCTGGAGAGGGAGAGAGTTGGTCTAGCAGGAGCAGGAAGTTCAGGACATTGATTCAGGGGAATCTGAAGATGAGGAGGCTCCCCAAAAGAAATCCAGCATAACCAGTAAAAAGTACTCATGTGGGATGAAATTAATGCATCTAAAAACTTTCTATGGAAATCGCCTGAAGAGAGCACCAAAATACACACAGGGGGCATCTTCTGCATCATCTGCACCAAGCTGGCCTGCAAGTTCCTTCTGATGTCACCACTGCTGGTGAAGATATGGCTCCTCAATTAAGTCATGTTACAACTTACTGCATAGACTGCAGAACAGTATTGAGTGTGGGAGAGCAGTCTATTACAGCACTTCGCAATGCTGCTGAGAATCACAAATGCTAATGTTCGAAATGAACATTGTAGTTTTTGCACCTTTCATGAGTGCGTATTTTTCAGTTTACCTCTCCAATTTGCCATTTTCATCAGCATCCAAAAAATGGAATAAATATATAGTCATTTAACACTCAAAAATAAAAGGTTCCTATAAGAAAAAATATGCTGTACGAGTGTATGCCTGTGTGATTACATCCGTGCATCTGCAATGCCCGTATGTTGTTGGAGGCCTGCATCGGTCCTACCAGAGTCATTTGATGGGTGAATGTGCCGTACCTGGGTGATTGGATGACTGCCTAGATAGTGGCTGGGTGATAGGATGAGTGCAAGTGTAGTGCCTGAGATGGAATGAGTGGAAGTGCAGTGCCTGTGTAAATGGATGAGTACGCCTCCCGGGCTATATTTAAAAGTAAAGTGTGGGGGGGGCCCCACACACAGCCCCATGGATCACCACCTCCACAGGGCTAAAATACTTGGAGGGGGGCAACACGGTCCTCCTCATGGAGCTGTAAATGGCCCTGGAGACCACCACCCCCTAGGGTTGGCTCCAGCAATGTCCCATGGTGCCCAGCCCCGGGACATTGCAGTTTGCTATGGCTTGGCAGGAGCACCGCTCCCGCCAAGCCATAGCAAACTCTGGTCCACTTCATTGAAGCGAGAACAGGAAAAATGCTCTCGCTTCCATGAAGCATAGCAGAATTGCGTTTGGGCAGAGGGAGCTGCATGTTTGCAGCTCCCCCTGCCCAAAAGCAATGCAGACTCCCGCAATGCCCCTTTTTACAGCACTTTGCAAACGCACCTCTTGATGCACTGCTGGTGAGGTGATGAGGTCCCATTGTGTCCAGAGGACCTTAAGACTAGAATGGACTTCATCCTCCAAGCAGCAGTAGGCGAGTTTGCAGAGCAGTGGACAAAGGGGGAGTATCCTGGTATTAGAACGCCGCAATCCTCCTGTGTGAGACTTACTGGAGGTAACAGGAGGCGGGGTAGTTGCCCCCAGGACATCCTTTGGGGCCAACTACCCCTCCTGCTACCTCCAGGACGTCCCACACAGTAGGACTGCTGAGAAGTTGTCAGAAGCCACACCCCCTTTCTCCACCACTCTGCAAATGTGCCTTCCGGTGCACTACTAGTTGGGGGATCAAGTCCCCTTAGCTCCAGAGGGACCAAGAAGCCCTCCTGGTACATCCTGTAAGCCCTTAGCAGCGGAAGTCCTGAGAGCTGGTCAGAGGTCAAGCCCCCTTTCTCCACCACTCTGCAAACGTGACTGCTAGTTAAAAACCTTAGAAATTCACTAGAAAAAACAAAGGTTTCAGGGAAGGTATAGTTAGGAATTTGCATTTAAAAAAATCTTAGATTGACAGATGACGTCAGTGATGTCATCTGAGACAACCACTTCCATGGGACTCAATATTAGTGGGTGGGGGCGCATGGACCCTCCTCCAGGGGTTTTAGCATGCCCTGGGGACCACCAACTCCCCGGGCCTAAATGAAAAGTAATTTGGGAGCCACATTGATCCCTCCGGGACCCGGTGACCACCACTTACCCAGGCCCAAGTTTTTCAAAACTGGGGCGCACAGCCCCAGGGACCACCACCAACTTAGGGCTGGCACATGCACTCTAAAGAAGGGGGACAGCACAGCCCCCCCTTCTGCTTGAGCCATTAATAGCCCTGGAGACCACGAGGGCCGTTTCCTGCATTGTCCCAGGGTACCCACTCCGAGGACAGTCTGCTTTTGCTTGGTGGGAGCTCCCACCAAGCAAAAGCAAACACTAACTCCTCTCCTAGCAAGCACGAGCTGTTAAACTGCTCCCACTTGACGGGAGCTGAGTTTTCATCTGTTTCGGGAAACCAATGAAAGGATTGATCCCGCACAAAAGGATCTGCGTGATTGTAGCTCCCTGCATGCAGGAGCAATGCCAGGGACTGCAGTGGCATTGAGGCACCCACGCATTGCCCACTGGGTGCCCTGGTGGGTTCCAAGGCACCGAGAAAAAGGAGGCAGCGCCCCTGGGGGATGGGGTCCCCGGAGACAAAATCTGCTCAAGGAGGCCCCCCTCCTCCATTGTATTTTGGCCAGGCCCTGAGGAATGGGGCCCCAAGGCTAAAACCTCTTTTGAGGGCAGAAAAGGCAAAACAGAGGGCAGAAAAATGAGCAGGAAAAGGAAAGTGGGCCTAAAAACGAGCAGAAGAGGCAAAACAGCAGGAGAAAAATGAGCAAGAAAGGCAAAACAGAGGACAAATACAAGCAGAAAAAGGCAAACCAAAGTAGAAGAGGGTGGATAAACACGCAGAAAAGGCAAAATGGAGGTCACAAAAACAAGCAGAAAAAGCAAAACAGTGCAGAAGAGGACAAAAGAAAGGACACTCACACACCTCTTCTCAGACTCACAGACCCACTGAGACACTCATGCACCCACTCACAGACTCCGAGACACAGCCACTCACAGACCCAGAGATTCACGCACCCCTTCACAGACCCACTCACTCACAGACTGACTCCCACACTCATGGCACTCGCAAACCCCTGACACCTACTCACACACCCACTCAGATCCGCACCCACTCACACGCCAAGTGAGACACTTATGCAGCCACTTCCAGACCCCGTCAGACACTCGCACCCGCTCATGCGCACACACACACACACACACACACACACGCGCACACACAGGTTAGAGTTAGGAAATAAAATTTAAAAAATCTTAGCAATTCAATTAAAAAAAGAAAAGTTACTGGCATGTTATAATTAGGAAATAGAATTTAAAAAAAATACCTTAGAAATTCACTGAAAAACCCAAAGGTTACAGGGATGTTATAGTTAACTGAGCTAACTATAACTTACGCCTGCAATGCACTGCTTATGCCCTCACATATTACATCACTCATGACATGGCCAATGACATCACTGATGAATCTCAAATGGCATCACTGATGACATCATGCAGCTACTCACACACTTATTGACCTATACAGTCACTTACGGCACCATGAAACCAACTGGTGTACGTGCGCTCTATAAATTCATTATAACATTATACCCAGTCACTCACCCATACAGCCTCTCAACACGGCCACTCACTGACCCATACAAGCACTCACACGCCTACCTTGGTACCCATTCACACATCCATATAAGCACTCACATACCCGCTCACTCACCCATACAGCCATTCACACAGAGTGGAGTGGTGTAGAGCACAGTGGCATAGAGCACAGTTTCAAAGAGTGCAAAGAAATCAAAGGCAAAGAGTGCATTGGCATCGAATAGAGTGGTACAGGCTAGAGTGCAGTGGTGTGAAGTGGTGCAGAGTAGAGTGACGTACAGTGGAGTATTCATGGTGTGGTAGCACACTGCCATTACAGACAATACATTTTTTTTTTTTTAACTGAAGGCACATGTTGACATACACAGCAATACGCCAACAACCCTGAGGCCAGCTGCACTCGCTCTGAAAGGCACGTTTCATCACAGCGTATCCCACATCCCGGAGGCCGGGTAGGGCTGTGCCCAACAATTGTAATGCCATACATTCTGCAAACATTATTTAGTTGTATGTCAAAACCCGTATAAGATTCCCATAAGGGAATGCAAAGTTCTCATTAGAACAAAAAAGAAACCAATACCCCCCTCCCCCTACCCTCAAACATTGAGGTGTCTGGCTAGTCGTTGTCAATAGAGCAATAAACAAACACACTACGCAGTTAAGTTCTGATTCAGAAGATACTACAGTCCGTCTTCCCCCTACAAGTATTGCGGCTGTCGATTGATATCCTTTTTGTCCCCCCCCCACTTTCCAGTACCATTCTCAACCTGTACCCCTCCAAATCCCCTGCCTGTGGAGCCCATCCTGCCCTTAAAAATATTTTCCCCTAAACTCATCAGGGAGCGGCAGTGCCAGTATCAGTCCTGTCATTCGTGCCCGTCCCCGTCACTATGCCCTCATCGCCACCTCTAAGATATGCAGTGTATAGTCCCCAAAAGTTTTTTGGCCTGCTCCGCGGTGGAAGAAGTTCACTAAAATTCTCAGATTACGTGCAGCAGTAGAGCACGTCCCGAGTCCATTCCGCCACTGTGGGCAAGGGCCCTCGCATCCAGCACATTACTACCCTGCGCTTTGTCATCAGTAATCCCAAGTCTACCAGTTTGCGTGCAGCCTTCGGCAGTTTTCTAGAGTTGCCCAGCAGCGCTACTACTGGGTCCGGGAGGATCTCCAGCTCCACCATCGCTCCTATCTTCCGAAATATGTCTTCCCAGAATTTGTAAACACCAGGAAAATCCCACGCTAAGTGGCTAAAGTCCGCCATCAGGAGCAGCATCCATCACAAGTCGCCCCATCACGCACGCCATACCGATGCAATCTTTCTGGCGTATAATAGACTCTATTGATGTATTTAAAATGAATCAATCTGTGTTTGCCATGCAATGATATTCGACGTGTGCTAGCACAGCAATATGCCCACATGGCGTCGTCTATCACAGTGTCCAGATCCCTCTGCCAGTCCAGTCTGGCTTTGGTGTACTGGTGAACTCTCTGGGACATTGCTATGTTATATAATTTGGAAATTTATTTACGGGGAGATTTAGTTTTGATGAGATACGATAATTCAACAATCTCAGGAGGTTCGACCATGTCGTCCCCTAGATGTTGCCGCAATGCCCCAGTCACCCTGTGGAACTGAAAACGCTGTAGCAAAGTGGGAGCTTCCGCCGTGGCCGCAACTTCATCCCATGTTTTAGCAACACCATCTGCAAACAGTTCCCCTACCTTGTGGATGCCCAGCGCTTGGAGGGCTCGTACCACCCCCTTATCTCTGCAAGGGGACATCCAAACTACCCAGCCCAAGGGCATCTCCGAAGAGTATAATATGGCCCCGCCGTTTGCCGCAATATGTTATTCCATGCATGCCTAGTTGAATTTAAGGAGTCCAAAAACCCAGTTCTGCGGTCAACCGGCTCAAAGATGACTGCCGGGAGTGGGAGAGGATCGGCAAACAATCTCTCTAGCTTGAGATATGGAACTGATTCCGCACCATGAATCCAGCTATGCGCCTGAGCTCCCTGCGCCACCCTATAGTACAACTCCAAACCAGGCCCCCCATAGGGTAAGGCACAGTCAGAACTCGCCAGTTGACACGAGCCTGTTTGCTCGCCCATGCCAGTCACACTAGGGATTTATTGAGACTGGCAAAAAAGGCGCGCGGCAACACTATAGGGACATTAGTAAACAAGAATAGAAATCTAGGTAGCACTACCATCTTCATAATTGATATCCTACCAACCAGTGACAGAGGAAGCCTGATCCAAGTTTCTACATCATCTTCTAGTTTGTCAACTGCCCTCCCATAATTCTCTCTAAGAACTATTTCAGAGTCCATAACTCAAGGTATCTGACAATCACCTGACCACTGCAGCAGGTATTCCCTCTCAAATGGGGTAGTGGACTGGGTGAGCGGAAAGGCAATGGACTTAGACCAATTGACCTTCAATCCAGAAAGAGCCCTAAAGTGTACCACCTCTCGCAACACCAGAAATAGATTGTTTTTCAGGGTCTCTGACATAGAGCAGAGTGTCATCTGCGTACGTGGAGACCTCTATCTTGCAGGTAGGAAAACTCACTCCCCTAAAGCTATGGTATTCCCGGAGTGCACATGCTAAGGGCTCGGCAATCAAGGCATATAGTATCAGTGATAAAGGGCAGCCCTCACGTGTTCCCCTGGATATGGGAATAGCGTCTGTGACCAAGTCCCCCAGCCGTATCCACGCAGTAGGCGCATTGTATAGCACCCCAATCATTTGCAAAAAGACCGGATCCAGTCCCATTCTAGTCAAAACCTGTCGCATAAAAGGCCATTCCACAGAGTCGAACGCCTTCTCCATGTCTAAGAAGGCAGCAAGCGCCTTAGAATCCCGCCGAACATGTTGCATGGTGCCAAACACCGTACGCAAATAAGTGAGGTTTCTACCGGGTACAAACCCAGTCTGCTCCGGAGCGACTAGCTCTGGGGACAGACAATACATTTTCAATTTAAATGGCCATTACATTTGCAAAGACATAGCTTTACTAATAAAACTATACAGTGCACAGACGAAAATGTGTTGAAAGTGCATTAACTAGTGTAATGATTTGTTTTGATCATATTCAAACATTTCTTTCCAACACACTTCAGAAATAAAATTAAATGTGCATCATTTGTTTTCCTAATTCTGATATATTCTGAAATACTTAAGACACTTCATTTAAAGGTTGTTGTGCGCTAGAAAAAAAAACTTTCCTACCCTCATTATCCAGCAAGATGTCACAAATTCTTTCAATTTGAAGTCAGAGAAAGAAATGTAAACAAGCGCCCTTGTAAGACCCGGCCCGACATTTGACCTTAGTCTTAGAATGCACAGCAAATGTGATGAAATAAGAACACGATTTACAGGCCTGTTTACAGAAAAGGAACACTCTGAAGGATTTTGCAAATATGGTTTGGGCCAAGGAAGATACAAACTCAAGCTAGACAGCCTAAAACAAATAAAGCCAGCAAATGAATATCAAGAAACTGTGAGTAACAAAGCCAATGGAAAGCAACAACCAGAATGCATTCCTAGGTCAACTTTCTTAATGTCCCCAAGACGTCTTTAGCAAACCAGACAGCTATACTGTCTGGGAGGCAGCAACCTAAAAAGCATAACGTGGTCATGTTGATGGCTGCCACTGACTTTCTCCTTGTTCTTAAGACACTGCAGATTGTGTTTGATATGAACTTGTCTCTCATGAAATCACCCCTTTTTTGCAAGGCATCCATTGCCTTTGTTGAACCTCATCAACCCCATTAGTGCCACAGATGCTTTGTGGGTTTTTTTTACAATTAACTTTTACATTTTTCTGATAATTTCACTTTTGGCAGTTGCTTCATTTTCAATGTTCTTGACTTAATCGATGAAAAGTTATACCCATCTACTTTTGGCACAAGTAACAGACATTGAGTATTCATAACAATCACAGAGACCAAAAGAAAACAATCCGGTGAACAAGCATTTGCTGATGTGCTGAAATCCTCAGGAAAACCTGTACTTGTCACAGTGATCTTTTTTATCTTCAAAACATTTTGCCTACACAATCTTCGGTCTTCCACTTCAAAACTTTGGTGTCTTGCTAGAACAGCGATACTCAAAGTACAGTCCAGGGTCCGCCTGACCTTTACCTGTTCAACCCCTGGTCAACAGCAGCATTGGGCTGTTTACTCGCCTCCACACGAACACTAAAAATGTTACATAAACAGGCATTTATTTAAAGGTAAATTGAAGTTAAAGGAAGTAGCTAGGGTGTCCTGCACCCCTTAACTTCAGAAACACCTTCCTTTAAAGACATCTTGCAGCAAAAGTGTAGAAGTATAAAGAAGGCTGTTCAAAATGCAAAAAGTGTATTTCATTAACATAAAGAGCGGTTTCTCCTTAGTACATCAGAATATATCAGTGCATTGAGAGGTATTTTTTTTAAAGTGAAATTTTTATAAATATTATTTCTTCCCCCACCCTAACAAAAATGACAATTGTGAACTAAGAGGTTAGTCAGTTGTTATGTGCACTCTTTGGGTGGCCTGAATTTATATTATATAAGAACATTATAGTTTATTCAATCAAACACAGAAGGTTTTTTACAGCACATATCCTGAAGTCATGTATTTTGAGGTCCTCTTATAAGTGATAATGAAGAAAAAGGAGGGAAAGTGAGATAAAACAATTACTTAGGATCACACAATTTGGTTAAGGGGAGGAGCTGGCATAAATCCCAAGGTTTGGGCGTCATATTGTGCAATTAAGACACTAGATGTATATGTTTCACTTCCCTTACAACCACTTTACAACCAACCCCCTTCTCTCAACCTCCAACTGCCATCCTGCTGGCATCAATGCAGCCCTCTGTCACGTCACAGACCAAACTTTGTGGCCCCTGGGTAGATATTTGCGAGTAACCATGTGCTAGAATTTATCAATGTTTATCACCTGCACATCACCTTGCTTTTGAACCCAAACTGGGAGGGGGGTTCTAAAATGGTGGTTACATATGCTGGCTTATTTATGATTGAAGTTAAGATGAAGCATACCCACTCCACCTATGGTCAATGCTCAAAGAAAAACCTTTTTTTAAAGACATTTCTGGACCCAACCACTGTCACGTGACTGGCTGCATTAGGCCCTGGAAGAAACACTGCCATTTTACATGCACAAGTTTAAGTTGCCTTCTTTTTTACATGATTAACTTTGACACACATTAACCTGTGTGATGGTGCAGGATTGGTTACTCTGAAACAATATTGCTTCCACTTCGTAAGTACACTATAACTACACCTTGAACTTTTGGTACAAGGCCTAAACATACACTGTGAAAGTGTTATTCGTCCGTAAGGCGACTTCGCTATTACAAGAGGATAAACAATGACAGCCTGGCTGAGGCCTCAGCACAGAAGCATGGTGTTGTAAATTAGTTCTTCGTGTAACATGCCTGACAGTGGTCATTAGTCCTTCCTTTGTGTTCCTACCCCTTAGCCTCACAGAATACCTATGTGTGTGTTCTAACTAATACCGGAGTGTTCTACCTTTGTCAGTTGATGGTCTGGTCAGCTGGCGAGGTGTGCACTCAGCTGTGTCCTACAATAAATCTACATGTAACTAACTGGAAGTGTCCTGAGATCTATCTACAACACATGGATATTGTTATAAATACGCATTTCTGTGTTCAAAGGAGAGGAGCACTTTGCTGTCACTGCAAGGTTGCTGTTGTCGGAGTCTGAGCCTAGCTGATTCTGGTTTCCCGTCTGCGAGGAATGCCCAACGTTTGACCAAGACGAGGACCTGCATACAGTTACCTTCAGGTAATGAGGTGTTAGATCACCCAGTAGGGGATATTCGCAGATCACCTGCCCTAGGCATGTAGAGAGCAAAAGTACACTATACACAATATTTATATGTCAGCATATACACACACACTGCTTTATCAGAATGGTGGAATTGTTTATCCTTTTCACTGTTTTCATAATACTGCTCACTTTCATCAGCTTCTGTCTATTAATCATTGCAACGCATATATTTTACACAAGAATCACAATGGTTCCATAAATATTGAAACACCTCTGTGTTGTACAACAAACGTGCAGTTCCTACTGGGAGGTAGACGCCGTATGACATGGCACTGCCAACATTGGTAGATAGGGTTTTTATTCAATGGTTCACCCAAGTAGTTCTCTTTTGCAAACCCAAAAACCCCTACTCACCTCCTAATTAGAACCGTCCATTGTGGTAGGGCCTATCCTCCTCAGCTGAGTAGGTAACCCCTATGTATTGGCTGTAGGTTGCTCAAGCTTTAACTTTTTAAAGGATTTTCCCATTAGGTTACCCTCTCTGAATTCCATTTCTTATTGTGCCAGAAACAGATAAACTTAACATTGCTGAGAACTGCAGACATGCGGTTACTCAGAAATTGCGACAACAAGGTCTCACACCGAGGGATGGAGATGTGATCTTCATGGTAGAGGCCCACGAAGCATTTAGAACAGAGGTATTCTGTTCATGGGTTACATTCCCAGCAGTAGATGACAACAAGGCTGTTTCACAACTACACACCACCTAAAGTTTAAAACAACATATGAAGAAATAGAAATACCATTAACATACCCAGAACATAGGAATTGATTTGAAGGCGCCTTACTACATATAACAGAAGACGTTAGACTAGGTCCCTTTAGCAATGAGGGAGCAACATGGCCTGTCTTAGTCAGATACATTATCGACATCAGGATGTGGTGTGTAACAGTACAAGTGCATAATATATATTTTTTTTAAAATGTATCAATTTGCAGATGTTTCACACAGTTTGTTATGCGAACATTGACATTAAATCCTGTGGGGACTGCTCAGGCTGCACAACCACAATGGTCTACATTGGGCATTAACCCACAAAGACTAAATGCAGGCATGGGTAAGGTTCCAACCAAATGGGAGGAGATTCCGTTCTGGACTGCACAAAAATCAAGTCAGCTTGAAGCAGTGTTTCTCCTTAAGGGAACCCAGGAAAAACCCAGGATTTTAACAATTTGCTTGCCGGTGACGCCCCCCCCCCCCCCCATGATAGACTACACCACTTGGGGTACAGTTTTTGCTGCAGTATATATCAGAAAACATGGTACACATTCATTAGCTGTTTTGCCAGAAGTACGTAAACAGATCCAGAATGAGTACCAGGCAGTACCTGCCCTGGATTTGGGGATGAAACTGGTAGGCAATTTTGCTCCAGTATCCATTATGTCAGCTAACATTAAAGGGGAAGCAGCAGCATTGGCTAAACGCCAGCGACTCAGGTATTTGGCTCTGGGACCACAGTAGCGCGAATAACCTTAAATTATCGAGGAGACCTATGCAACACTAGTTAGAGATAATTTGGTAGCCAAACCTAGTAAACAACAAATAAAGAGTAATTCAGAAAAGGATAACTTTAAGCAAGCACAAAGTCCTCTACAAAAAAAGAAGTGGGATAATAAGAAAAATTAAGACAAAACTTAACAAAAGAGTGGGTCTCATCAATAGAAATCCACCCAGAAGGACTAAAATCTGCATAACATTGATAATATTAGACTGTCTGACCGGTATCAGAACATTGATACACATTCATCTTGTTCCTTTCAGGAATCATCCCAAAGAAATTCAGAGAGGGGTGGAAGGTCAGAGCGACAATCAGAGGAGTATGTGAAACTGAATATGGACTCGCAATGCTCACCTCACTACATAAACAGGAATACAAATCTAAAACATCCAAACCTCAATTAAAAACAATAAGGTAGCTGGACTTTAGGTCAAGCATGCCGCGTATATGGAGGACGGGGAGTGGCCTTTGACCATGCTGGACAGCACAGCAGAGGCCATGAGTTCACCGAACCTGATGGACTGTCGTCTGGTGGCAGTAGCGCTGAGTGACTATATCCAGATGGATGACATCGGATACCCGGGTAAGTGTTGCGCATTGCCTAGGGGAGATGCAACTCCAGATGGATGACATAAAAAGATCCATTAAAGTTCTCTTTAGGGAAAACCTGTCATTTGGCTATGACATTCTCCTGACTGAAAGGATTTGCCACCAGAATTTGTCATGGACTGCCCAAACGGAGAAATAGTAATTTATCCTGCCTTCTCCGACCTCGTTCCAGAATACGTAAAACATTCATATGCCAAACGCAGACATACGTGCAAGCTCCGCTATTACACCGCAACCATGCGGGGTGGGATGATAGTTCCCCTTATGAAATACCACAGAGGTCGATCCCACAACCTCAAATACAATATCCCATTTAAAATGAGGCTAAAAAAAGAGTAATAGAAACTTGCACCTCTTCAATGAATGATCCCTTGTTTACTGTAATGAAACCCGTAGTACAAACAGAACTAATGAACAGAGTGAGTAAAAAATTACAAAACCACACCAGATATCTCAAATGGATTCTCTGCTAAAATATAGTGCCTGAAACCCGGTGTTTGGTCGCATTTTCTGTGCTAGGTTCCCTGGGGCAATTTAGTTGATTGCCTCAGGGGGTATGAGAATAGCCCCGGGCTCTTTTCAGCTTAAATAACAGAACTTTTACAAAATGTTGATGACCAGACATTGTCCAAAGTTGATGACATGTATTTGGCGGAAGATGACCTTTCAGTAGACTTGACGTGAATAGATTGCATAATTCTGTGATGTGCTCACTTGGGCTACAAATTTAATTAAAAAAATCTTAAGATTGCCCACCTCAATGTCCAGTTTGAGGGATACGAGTTGCAAAGCGAAGGCAAAAGCCTTGTAACGCATTTCATAGAGAAGTGTGCGCTTCGACAGCCTCCCAAATACATTGAAGAGGTTACAATCCTAAATTTTGGCAGGACTTACATTCCAGAATACGCAGAAAGGGTTACACTGGACCACTGAACATACACACATACTACATTCAGTACAAGCTGACATGCTAGCTTCAAAACACTTACACGCACGTGTAAATACAACAAACCTGGTGATTCACGTAACTGTGGGAGCATCAGGGTACACCTATGCTACATTCAGTGAAGATGCCACTGTACCGATTGCATATAAATCACATTTATACACCAATGCTGAAATGCGTTTTGCATGACAGAAAAAATACTGACAGCAGTAGAGACTGCTGTGGTGAGGGAGCGAGCACTGGCTCTGGGTAAAAGAATAATTGTCGTGACCCTGGTGCCGATCTTCGAGGCCATCACAAGAGCAAATGTTCAGAACGCAAAAACATTACATCAAAGATGGATACAAATGGTTAACTCACTCACCACAGCTGTAGATAATAGATTTGTCTGTGAACTACAGACACAAGCCTTTCTGCATTATGAACATGAATATCCTATGCCAAACAAAATAATGCCTCTAGATGAGTACGATTACATCATATATATTACTGGTTCTGCCCAGCCTGCCAGACGCACAAATACTCACAATAAAGTGGCGCATGCAGGATGGATAACTATCTTGAGAAAACCTGCACACAGTCCCTTGATGCACTGCACAGTTGACTGAACTTAGGGCTCCAATTCCGGCACTAGAGAATACAGATTCCGCACACCGATAGTGTGTGATTCATATTATTGTGTCCAGTCCTATATTGAATATTTACACTACTGGAGCCTAAATGGACTCAGAGATTCAAGAGGGTGCACAATAAAGCACAAGATGCTTTGAAACCAGGTTGCAAAACTGAAAGATGGCTTGCCACGGACTCATGTAATACACACATTCAGTCACCAACATGTTGGCGTACACATTGCAGGGAATTCCATGGCGGATAAAGCCACAAAAGCAACAATGCAAACTGCTGCAGTCACTGCAATTACTCATTCAAGTACGAGGATAGACAGACATCATGGTGGCTGTCAACGCTGCATGCAACAACCCCCACCTGCCAAAAGACTTTCCACTAAAGTACTCCTACAAATTGGATGCGCAAAATGTACCATTAGCTCATATTCCTGGAGTGGGTGACAGAGTAATACCAAATTCAGACCGCACGTCCAACACAGACATCTCTGATTGCAAACAAGCCTCTGGTGTGTTTATTTGGACCATTGCGGCCCTTTGTCATCAGATGGGGCTCGCAAGTACATCTTGGTAGCAGTGGAATCCTGTTCTCGATTACTATGGGTCTGGCCACAGCGGTCAGCTGATGCCTGTACCATTATAAAGGATCTGCGAGTCTGTATTGGAACTTACAACGTTGTAACATTCTATTCCGGCCAGGGTCCGTCATTCGCCTCCGGGGCTTACAAAGAGGCCATGGAAAGTTTGGGTGTGACCCTGCGATATTTCTCCCCATACCATCCGGAAGGGAAATTCAGTGGTGGAGAGGAAAAACTGAGACTTAAAGTGGTCTTTAACATCTAGGGTACTAGGGTCAGGTCGCAGTTGGGTCCATAAGGCACTGAACAATCTGCCTAGAAAATCCCAGGGTGGTCGGACTCCATATGAGATCCTGTTTGGGGTTAAGATGTGGGTCCCAGACCTCCCCAGTCCTAGCACAATAGCGTCTGAAAAACCATTTGACATAAACAAACGTTTGGCTGTTTTACAGGAACTGAATGGTTTCTGGGATGAACAAAGCAACGTCCAAGTAAAACGCACTGCCATTGGTGAAGTGAAGGAAGTGCCAGCAGCTTCCAGTTGGATCCCGAAGGAGAAAATAGTGGACCAAAATGAATTTGGGCTATCCTACTACCAGACTTTGCTTCTTCCGCCTCTTGCTGGTTGTAGAAACCAGATTTGTCACCACTGATTTGATCAAACCGCACTATGTGGCCGATTCGGAACAGTAGGCTTTGTGGGCACCATCTCACTAACATACAGGAAGTTCCTGGAGGTAGAAGCCGTACAACACCACCGGGTGGCAGAATAACGCACAACCTGCAAATATAGAATAAGATCACACTGCAAAGCAGCCAGCCCCAATCTCTTTTCCACATTGCACGAAGCTGAAAATCCATCTTTGCATATATCACCTGGTCAGAGAGTAATCATCTGGTTGCTGGAATACTTCTGTTATGTTTCCACTCCCACCTCTTGTCATATCACCTCTCCCACCAGCAACTCTGCTTTTCTTGTTGCCCGGAGCATCACCTATGCACCCTTCCTTCTCCTCACAGTAAACTTCGTCTGTTAATGCTCTTGTCCCACTCCCCTATTATCTTTCCACCCTTTTGCTCCAGCGCCATTGTAAACTGTGCTGTTTCAGCCCTCTGTCACCTTACTTAGTACTTGAGCTATTGGCTTTGTATCAGGCAATGTAGGAGAGGGTCTTGCTGCAGTTATTGTGGGAAGACAGCAGTGAAGGGGGCACAAAGACACAGCTACCCACTACCCATTCATCTAAGCCAGGCCCTCATCCTTCCTTAGTTACCAGCTGAACCTTATCTTCGTGCTATTCAAGAAGCTAACACAGACATCCTAGAGTTAAAGGGTGACATAAACCAATATCTTTAACATTAAAAGAAAAAAAGCTAAAGTAGATCCGCATCTGTAACTATTAAACATCACACGTTGACGCAGTAGTCAGTTGGCTAGGTACATCTGTGTTGATTAGTACCTGATCAGAGATTTCTCATCTACCTATTATACCTTCCTACTCAAAATCTGGGCAATTACAAGAAGTGGATGAGGTTGGTTCACTCACGTAATGTGACATGCCTCATCATAGGCCACCTCATCCCACCCTACTAAGATGATACTACTAGAGCAGACTCAATCTCAATTGGGACTATCTTGAGGGAATTATTAGAAATTATTTGAACAGCTGTCTGGGATCCAGTTATCCTAGCCCAGGTATAAATAAATAAACTTAAAGAGTATGGTCAGAGGACGTTATTGGGTCCCATGGCCCTTACCTATCTTAGTGGAACGTACGGTCATGGTATCCAATAACGTCCTCTGACCATACGCTAAGTGTTTTTATTTATACCTAGGATACCACCTAATAAAGGATTTCTTGTTGTTTAACTGACGGTATTTTTTAGTTAGGAGAACTGGATCCCAGACAACTGTCCAGATAAATAATTTCTAAGAACTCCCCCAAGATAGTCTCACTTGAGGATGAGTTCACCCTGGTAGTATCATTTTACCACGGTGGGATAACATTACGTGAGTGAGCCCACCTCATCCAATTCTTGGAATTGCCCAGATTTTGAGTAGGAAGGTAGCATAGGTAGACAAAAAATCTCTGACCAAGTACTAATAAACACAGATGTACCTAGTCAACCGAATACCGCTTCAACGTGTGATGTGATGACAGAAACCAATTGACAGGAGAAGATTTAGATGGGTATTTTACACAAACATTTTTAACATTGTGAAAAGGCAATACAAAGAGGCTTAGAAAGGATGGAGTGCTTTGAAAGGGGTCTAACCAATAGAAAAGTGAATTAATGCTACTGCTGTGCACATTAGTGATAAGAACAAAAGTGTACAGCATTCAAAAATGCATGTGTAGACACAAATAGCCATTGTGAATGAGCTATTATTGAGCGACGGACTATGTAGGGGCCTATGGCAGTGGGCAGTAAATTGATCAAGCGTGCAATTTAGTCATCAAGACCTATTAACTATGGTCCTCAAAACAAGACGCCTTTTAATTCAGATGGATCATGTAAGAGTAGCTAACAGCCCCCAATGGAATTACAATTTTTTTATATTCACACTGAGATTTAGGTTGAAATCTCGATACGAAAATCCTGGCAAAAATGAGGAATCACTGTGGTACTCGGAACCAGACTTCTCAAATCCCCTAGTAATTTTGTTTATTTCCAAGGGGTTCTTCTGGGTCCCCACTTGTAATGTCCCTGATTTCCCCACGCCAGGAGTTGCCAATACCTCTTAGTATCTTATGGGCCATTCTTATTGGAGCCTATATCTATTTTAGGATAAATTAAACAATGTGTTCTGTTTTTGGGTCACCTGGAAAGCAAAATGCAAAGAAAACAATTGGGTTTATTGAAGATTCAAAACAAAATTCAATGGTATACGGTAAAAAGAAAAGCTTGATAAAGTTGAACATTTTCAAAGTTCCTCAAATGCATTACAAAGCTAGGACGCTATAAAGCTCACTAATGTACAGATCTATTCATTCCACAAAAATTACATTTTATTTAAATTTTTATGTAAAAAAAGTTAGTACATTTTAATTCATACACAAATCTTAGAATTTGGGAGTCATTTATGCAGAGAAACAAAACGTTCTTACATACCTCGAAATTATACGATTTTTGCACCAGGCCAAGGTTACATCTAAATTGAGGTGGTGATTTAAGGGATCACAGTATAAAAGCCTTACTTTTACATAGAGTATAGTAAACGGCATTAGTAGTTTCAATAAGGAACTTTTGTAGGAGCAAAAAAGCTTAAGAACTTATTTTACATGTCTCATTTGCATATAGCTCTATAAAATGTACATAGAAATAATTGCATAGGGATTTAAATAGAAGGCCAAGCAATATTAAAGTAAAATGAAGATCGTAATAGGGCACATAGGTTTCAAAATACAAGCTTTCCATTGTGAGTAATACATCTCATATACTGCCTATTTAAAAAAAAATCACAGTTTGTTGCTAGTATTACCAACAGCGAACGGCAGCCATCCCAATCTTCAAGGAAAAACTTGAGAATTTCTAATAAAAAAAATAAAATACTAACATTTATTTTCTAAACCTGATCAGTGTATTTGCACAAAAGTGCTTAGTACGTACCTGATTATTAACATATACCATCTCTAGTAAATAATGCTATGTTTAGTACATTTTAATTAATGCAACATTGATCATTACTGCATGCCATCTGTGGTTTGTAGGCTTGCTCCTTAAAATTATTAAAACTTTCTAAAAGTGAGATCCCACCCGGCAGAATCATCACTACATGAACCACATTTGGGTCATTAATACTATACAATACCATTAAAGTTCCACCAGAGATACCCCATATATAGGTCTGACTCCAAGGCCTAAGACTAGTTAGTCTCCACCTTCTTATCAAGGGAGGCAACCTGTGAACTCCCATATATTTTTATTCAAATAAAACAAAATCATAGAGTATTGAAGTACATATCACTCAAGGTAATTCAGTTCAACAATTGAAATTAAACTTTATTTTGCTCTACAAGTAGCTTAATCTAGCGGTCCAAGTGATAGTGGTGTTTGAAAATACTAGTATCTTCTCAATTGAAAATGAGAAGGCATTGAATAGGTATTTTAGCTGTTAAAAAAATTCGTTCATGCTCAACCCAACGTTTTAAGTGAAAAGTGCTTGAAAATTGAAAACTAGAAAAAAATGTAAAATGAACAGGAGTTTCTCAGGGGTGGGGGGGGCTAGTCAATAGCATTTTACCGGTTATTTACATATGGTACAGACAAGATTACTATTCATGATCTTAGTGTCTTGTTGCGATGAAAGCGCCTTACATTTGTTGGATTAATGCAAATTGTTACTGAAGTCCACCTGGTGGCCAAAAAAAAGCCATTCAGCTACCATTACAATTGTAGGTCTTAGCTTCTTTCAGTCCAGAAAAGTTAATTAACCGACTGATGTTGTATCGGGATAAGGATGACAATTCATTTCATGCTCTTTGTCGGTGTTTCTGTTTCCGTGGATTGCCTTCCATCCTTCCAAGCCTCTCTTGTGCTTTTTAGCGCCTGTGTCTTTTGTTGGTCCACTACCACATAGTCCACCCTTTCATCTGCTCCGCTGCTGCCAGACCCGTGGTTCTTGCTCTAGAAACAAAATAATTCAACAGTATAAATATATATATTTGTACATAACTTAACACTGATGTCTGCCATGTACCTGTGAGCTATGTGTACCAAGTCTTAGCAGCCGAGTAATAGCACTACAACAGTAAATGTGACAGAAAAAAATATAAGGACTACTGACTGCTGGTTACATTAGTGCTGAGTGCATGTCAAAAACAAAACGACCTGCACAGTACCAAGAAGCACTGCTGGGCTTGACAACCATGAGGCTTTAGAATTAAAATCGATTAATTTAAATTAAATAATAATAAAAGTAAGAAGTAATTCACATATGCTGGTCTTTCCCCCCTCAATGCTACGTTATATGTAACATTACAATATTTTTCTACATAGTCTTTGTAAGCACCATAACAAAAAAAAGACGATGGGGTACCTTGTAATGGACGCCTCAGTGTAAAACGCACCATTTGCGTGGTTTAAACCATCTACGTGAAGGTTGCTGACCACAGCACTTCCACTATGCTGCTACTGTTAGCACAATCGCATTCTGCAATTAGGTGTCCAGCTCATTCTATCTCACAAAAGAGCTCACCAATGAAACCCTTCTGCCAATTAACCAGATTGAGTTCTGTTGTTGCAACAACACTCCTTACAGCTCACATATGCGCAAAACTGTGAACTGAAAAAATAGGTTCACATTTCTGCAGGAAAATCAGGGAAGTTCTGTATGAAGAATGGAGAAAAAAAAACAAAAAAAAAAAAAAACACTAATTTAGTTTCATACCCCGATTTGTTTTCACTTAGTGCACTAATAATCTCCACATTTTTTAGATACGCTTCTCCATCTTTTGCTCTAGTTTGGGATTGGCGCTAACTGTCACAGAGAACATATGCACTTTAGCACCGATTAGCAGTGGTAAAGTGCCCAGAATCCTAAACCCATCAAAAGCAGGTCAGAAAAATGGGACGCAAAGGCAAAAGGTTTGGGGATAAACCTGCCAAAAAGGGTCAGGTCTAACAGTGCTACCAGTGCTGGAGAGAGTAAGCTACCAGGTCCCCCTTATGCATACTACAGACACATTTCAGTGAATAAAAGTACCTCCACTTCACTTTTGTGGGCTCTGAGAACCCTCTTCGTGCATCACGCAAAAGAAACAAGCTCACACTTTGGCAGTGTGCGATGATTACGTTTTATTTACAATACTGCCGCTTTCACAACAGAGTGAACCATACATGGATAACAGTGCCAGACAACGGAGGGGCGGGCACATGGAGCCAGCACAGCGGTGCCCGACAACGGCTCACCAGGCAGAAGGGCGGCACCTGGAGCCAACACGTCGGTGCAGGGCAGACATAGCCAAAGCAGCAAACCAGACCCCACAGCAGCATACGGTGAGAACCACGGGCAGGTCATGGGGGAGAAGGGCCAATGGGCTGGAACCATGGGCACAGTCACAAAATGGGACAAGAGCAGGGACTGAAGCAACGCCAGGTGTAATGAATTACGGCATCTAAATGGGGGTTCTCAATTCCACCTGGCAGTCCCCAGCTGAGCTTCTTAACCAGAGGGCCCTGGCATAGCAAGGGATATTGGGAGGGCAAGTCGCAAACCACACCGCAGTAAGCACCTAGTTACACTGCAGGCGCAACCACCCAGGGTTCAGAGCGCCCACTGCGCCTCAAAATACATGGGGCCACCATGGTGGCCCATGGTAGTGGTTTGGGGCTAACATGGATACAGGCATATCATACACATGGCCGATGCCAAGTTATTGCCTGGTCCATGATCAGGACAGGAGGTCCAGGGGCAGGCACTGGGCACACACGTGATGCCCAGTGCTAAGAGTCAAGATGCCAGCTCAAAAGCCAAGGCAACAGAGCAATCTGCGCAGGAGAAGGAAGTGCTCATCAGCGAAAGGGGGCAGGGGCAAGAGCTAAGGATACCCCCGCAACTGGGCCTAAGGAGTTGGCACAGGCAAGGCAGACACATCCAAGTCGTGGGGAGGAGATTCAGCACAGGGCGCAGCAAGCAGCGAGCGGGTGAGCGAGTACCTCAGACCTTTAAAGGGAGATCGCGGGAGAGGCGCAGAGAGGGAGCGGGCTGACAACAGGATGGCAGAAACAGCAGACACTGTTAACAAAAGGGGGAGGACAGAAGGGCTTTTACAAGAGGTCCAGCATACATGCCCTGGATAGACTATATTTAGAAAGGGTATGCAGTTCCTTAAGAGGATGGTTTGTTAGTGAGGTCAATTCTCAAATCCATCGATATTGATTGGACTCAAAGAACCTATAGGTAGGGAAGGGGAGTTCCCATATTCGGAACTAATGCCCTCACACACTCAGCAAGCTAGGTGTCCTGCTTCATCATCTGGGCCTGCTCCTCGTCGGGCCGGCGGTGCAATGCCTGACGGGCACCCGTGAAGGGGCTCTTTAGCGGAGAGCTTTTGTTCCTTGCCGTTGAGTGCGTGGGTGTGAGGGGCCTGAAGGAGTGTAGATGAGTAGAGTGCGTTAAAAAAGGTTGGATAGTCTGTTGATTGTGTTTATTTAGGACAGCTGTCCACCTCATTAAAAAGTTAGAGGAAGATGGACAGTTAGTGTGACTTGTATTTGTCTCTAACTGTCTCCTACTCTAGTGGTCGACATGTTTCATGCCCTCATGGCATTTCGTCAGGACCTTGTGTGTTTCTATCTACAGTGTACAGAGGGTGATACTATCACTATCTGGGTATGGCACCACTAAGGTGTGCCAATCGTCGCAGTAGAGCAACCTGCGGAGAAGGGAATATCAAAATTCACCTCAGAATCATATTTGCTTATGTTCAAGGTTGCAACCGTGCATACCTCAAGCCAACCAAACCATCGTGAGGTATGTGACATCAGTCTAGTTCTGTGCCCGTTACTGTTTATGCCAGAGTGCAGGTGAACACCTGAGTGGGTGATCAAGACTAGGGGTGGAGTCATTGATTAGACCCTTAAGTGGTAGACATCTCATTACCAATTTAATTCATCGCATAGGAGAATAAGTAGCAAATGATTTTGTTAAGGTGAAACTCACCTAGAGCGACAGGTATTAGTGCTTCAATCAGCTCTTGGAGGTATCACAGGCTAGCCCATTAGCTATCTGTGAAGTGAAATAAACGTAAATCCACGTGTTAAACGGCAAAGGATTTGGCTATTCAGGTATAGGATGCTGTTCCTAACATGGAATATCTTGTTGTAGTGTGAGGTTGTGTATGGAACAAGGAGTACTAGACATCCAAATGTTCTCTTAGTAAAGAAGAACATTAAAAAGCGTTTTTTATAGCTTTAAGATGCCTTGTCTGAGCTATGCTACGGTACAGTGGTTGCATGTCCCAAGGTAGCCTGATTGGTAATGCCAGGTGTTATAGTCATGTATTAGGGTATCGCCAAGTATTGTGGCCATTGCTAGTGGCTGAGCGGAGGCACAACTAGCGTGCATTAGCTCCACTGCGACAATTGGCACACCTTAGTTGTGCCATACCCAGATAGTAATAGTATCACCCTCTGTACACTGTAGATAGAAACACACAGGTCCTGACGAAATGCCATGAGGGCATGAAACATGTCGACCACTAGAGTAGGAGACAGTTAGAGACAAATACAAGTCACACTAACTGTCCATCTTCCTCTAACTTTTTAATGAGGTGGACAGCTGTCCTAAATAAACACATTCAACAGACTATCCAACCTTTAACTCACTCTACTCATCTACCCTCCTTCAGGCCCATCACACCCACGCACTCAACGGCAAGGAACAAAAGATCTCTGCTAAAGAGCCCCTTCACGGGTGCCCGTCGGGCATTGCACCGCCGGCCCGACGAGGAGCAGGCCCAGATGATGAAGCATGACACCTAGCTTGCTGGGTGTGTGAGGGCATTAGTTCCGAATATGGGAACTCCCCTTCCCTACCTATAGGTTCTTTGAGTCCAATCAATATCGATGGATTTGAGAATTGAATTCACTAACAAACCATCCTCTTAAGGAACTGCATACCCTTTCTAAATATAGAAACAGCAGACACCCATACGGGTCAGGAAACTACTACTACTACTCAATTATCACAAACCGGATGATGCAGAAGGTTTCACAGAGGGATTGATCAAACCATACAAGGGCGCCCAGGGGGACCGCTTTAATAAGAACCTGAAATCAGTGAGGGAGAACATGGAGGTGACAAGACGGTAGGTATTAAAGGATTTGCAATTGGGACGAATAGCTGGTCCATTTGAAGGTACGCCATTTAAGAATTTCATAGTCTCAAGCGTTAGATGGTTCCCAAGAAAGAAAAAGGACAGTTCAGGCTCATACCCCACCTGTCCTACCCACGAGGTGCATAAGTAACTATTGGGTTGGGACAGTACCTCTGCTCGGTATCCCACATCACACTGGATAAAGCAGTAGACATGCTCAGGGCAGCTGGAAAAGAGGCTCGGACGGCCAAAGATGACATTGAATAGGCCTTCAGCTAGGCACAAGACACTCGGCCGGATGACATGTGCATTACCTTGAAGACTTCCTCTTTAAAGCCCCCCCCCCCCGCTCGCCACAATGCAGCACTCTGCTAGGCAAATTTATCACCCTGACTGAAAAAATGCCACAAGCACATAAGACGGAGGGACCCACAACCAAATTCACGTTTTTGGGTTGAGCTGGACTCAGCGGAAGGGGTTTGTAGTTTAACACTCCCCCAGCAGAACAGTTAGAGCTGTTCGCAGATGTAGCAGGGAGCCAGGGCTTTCGGGCCATTATGAGTGCAGCCTGGTGTGTGGCCCCAGTGGCCGGACGAGTGGTATCAGAAAGGATGGACCAGGAATAGAATGCTGCTACAGCTTTCCCCCACTGTAGTAACCTTCTTGCTGTGCAGGGACCAATTGTTAAATAAAGAGGTGACACTGCGGTCTAACAACCATACAGTGATGCAGATGCTAAATCTAGTTTCAGCGCAGTGTCCTAGGAAATTAGAGTTGTTACGCTGAAAGGCTGGCTGCTAGCTGGGCACCAACATAGCAGTAAGAGCCAGGCATGTGGTCGGTTGCGATAACTCAGTTGCTGAAGCCATCTCTCGCTTTCAGTGGCCAAAGTTCCGTCAGCTGGCACCTCGAGCAGCACAAGAAAAGATGCCTTTCCCGGAAGAGTTGTGGGAGCTGGTAAACCAGACCCCACCACACTAGTGGAACAGGTCCTGGCACCTAGGACTGCTGACAAATACCCTAAATGCTGTGCCCGTTATCGGAAGGTAATAGGCGGGGACAAGGGCACCAACGGTATTGAAAGCCATTAAGTCGTGAAGTATATACACCAGGCGTTCACAAATGGAAAAACGAGATCATGGGCGCAGGCACACTTGAGCGCAGTGGCATACTTTTCTAAGCTCCGTGAGAGGTCAAACTATACAGGCTCCTTTTACTGCAGGACCACAATGCGGGGTTTGGGGTGCAGGCAGATGAGAATCAAGGACCACACACGACCCATCGACTTCCCCACTAACACTAATAACAATGCTAGGTGCGTTATTAGTGTTTATATGCACAGCAGACGGTGAGCTACACCTTTTTAGGCAAGCTTTTGCAATAGCCTTCTTTGGGGCCTACAGGGTCAGTGAGCTGGTGTTCTCGGCAAAAACCGAGCCATGGGAGGCGTGCCTGAGGCTGGTAGATGAACACATGGGGCAGGGGCACATGGCGTGAAGTTCGAAGGGATAAAAAAGCGACAAGCAAGATAAAGGGAAACACACACATTGACTGCATTGCTGCACAGGAGACCAGCACAGTTTTCTTAACGCAAACCTATCTGCAAGAAAGACCAAAAGGGGCACCCCTTCATCCTATGTACTTTCTCTGCGACAACCACTACATCCCCCCAGGGGACACTGGCACTGTAACCATTCTTGTTGTGGTCTCATGTGTAAACTGACATGCGGTATTAGCAGTATGCACAATGCCAGCATGCCCATTAGTTTCCCCACTGTCTGAAACCATCTATTCTGGTGAATTACTCTGTCAGTGCCAGGATTTATTTGGGGAGTGGGAAGGCCTTTGCCACTGTAAAGTTTACTGTTGCCACCACAAACGTTTTTTCTCTCTCTGGCACTGGTGACGATTTCTCCATGTTTAAAAGTTTTTTTTGCTCTCTGGTCACTAGGTGAACAATTTCACCTTTACTAGTGAGTCGTCTAGGTAGGGATGAACATGTATCATCTTCTCTTCTCAAGTATGCAACAACTACAGCAAGCCACTTTGTGAATCCCTTTGGTGAAGAGTCTATCCCAAAGGCTAGGCTCCTTAACTAGTAATGTACCTTGTCCACAACGAACCTCAGGAACTTGTATCTAAAGTTCCTCGGCACATGCAGTGAGGCACCCTTGAAATCTATGGATGCCATATAGTCTCTCTTCCACAGGTTCATGATGACTTCTTCCATAGTGACCATCTTGGACTTTTGCATCTTTATAAATCTGTTCAAGGCATGCAGGTCCAGAATAGGTCTGAGGGTGTCGTTTGGCCTTGGTACTAAGACATATACAGAGAAGATGCCTTGGTTTCATGATCTTTCAGGACCCTTTTTACTGTGGGTTTGTTTAGGTCACTGACCTCTTGCTGCAGCTCCATCCTCCTCTCCATGAGGGCCTCCATTTTAACTGAGCCTTTGTTTCTTTCTCTTGACCTCAAGAGATCTATGTTTGATGTTGAGCTCTTTCTCTATGGTACTAAGGCCTCTTTCTAAGGTGGGGGGTGGGGGGGGGTAGCACTGTGGAGGGGGTTGGGGTCTTTGTCCCTCTAAAGCTTCAAATCACTTTTTGGTGCTAAGGCCAGTTCTGAGGGTTCATTGCCATGGTGTCTTTCGACCTCGAACCGTGGTTTCCTTTTGTTTCACCTTGCCCTCCATTGTCTTTAGTTAGGGTGGCCCTTGAGTCTTTAGTCCCAATGCTTTGGCTTGATGCACCCGTGCTACCTGGCACTTCTTCATTTCGTCTTACTTCGCCGACTTCTTCTGCACCTTCTTTCTCTCAGTTTCAAAGACCTCTTTGACATTGGTGCCTTCTTCCTAAGCTACCTCTGGGTTCTCCTCGTCGCTGGCCAGACAATTCTAGACCCAATGACACAATGGTGGAATAAGGTACAGCATATGAATCCAGAAAAGATTCATGCTGCAAAAGTAAAGTTTCTCCTTTCAGTGTGAATAAGTTCACACCAACCTACAATCATGAGCGAGACATCCCATATTGCTAATGAAAATAGCGAAGAACAGTAGTGAATATATGATCTATACAAGAGCAAAAAAGGTTTGAATATTAATGTTGACAATTTATTAGGTGCAGCACAGATGCTCTGCAGTTTATAAGTGATTAAAATAGTCAAATTACAAATTCAGTATAAGGCTAAAAGTAGCACAGAAGCCTTAACATTAGTGCAATGTGAGGAATCACAAAAAAAGGGTGATTACTTAGAATCATAGCGACATGGAAACAATGAAAACCTAGCACTGCTAAGCAATGGAACAGTGGTGTGTGCGGAATGGAAGCAAGGTCAGATAATGAAGGCTAAGTGGAAAAGATGGCGCATTTAAGGCGACTGAAAAACTACTCCTAAGAACGTGGACAGAGCGGGGGGTTTTTAGACGGGAAGCATCAGTCAAGGAAGCAGCTGACACAATCACTTGACCAATAAACAAAGGAGCTGGATAGCGGATAAAGCAGCTAATAATGAATACAAGCACAAATGCAACAGCAAAGGGAGACATATTCCAGAAAGTGTAGCTTAACTAGAGAAGTGAGCTTAAGCAGGTAAAGGAGGATAGGATGTCAAAAGACAGATTATAAATAAACAGACCAATTTATTTGATAAACTGTCAGTCTTGAGCCTGATTTACCTTCCGGGGTGGTGTTGATTTTCCAGACTCTAGATCCAAATCTAAATATTCCACCTGTTTATCACCTTTAGGTTTCACCATTGGACTGCTTCCTCCATCAAGACTACTGCTGCCAAACAAACTCTAAAATGATAGTAATAAGAATTAAAAACAGAATACATGTTAAGATTCATTTATCACAAATATAGATCCGGCTCACAAATTGCATGATGGAAAAACTAGAAAATTCCCCTCCCCATGCTGTAGGTTTACTCCTACATTTATCCACAGGAAACTAAGCCCATGGAAGAACCGTTTCCCCCTACACCCCCATAAAATGCATGGTCTACCAACTTTACTACCTTGGGCACACATCCTCCTGCCTTTGATAGGAGTAACCCTTCAAGTGTTTCCACTGTAGAAAACTATGTGCAATGGATATTGCACATGCGGACAAAACTTACGTGTGTGAAAAAATCATTTTACATACAAGACCAAAATACCCACAAACCTGACCCAACAACCCTGAATTTGCAAATGCAGTAAATTCATCATGTACCATCAGAATGTCATTATTCACAAATACACCTTTGTGGGGGGTAAAATGTCACATTTTTATTCTGTAACGCAGGATTGGAAATTTGCCCTGAGTAAACTTAACCTGTCCAGGAATGCTTAACTTGGGGGATTGCAACATTTGTGAATTAAGCCTCAAATATTTACAGTTTAAAGTAATAACTCTGTTTTAAAGCAGTGTGTAAGCAAAAGGTGAACAAAATAATAAACAGGCTTATAGAAGGGAGAAAGGTTAGAGCACAGCTCATGAGAGGGTGAAAAGTCTTGCCTACATACAGCAGGATTAATTATGTCCAAAACAGTGAAATTTTGTCTGAGGGCATTACAAGTTGGCCTATTTTGTTGGGGTAGTAGAGCTCTGGTGATTGGATTAAATGCTGTCAAGTGATGTATTAATTCAACCAGCTCCCGTGTGACAGAGCCCTTTTCTTAAATTAATTAAAAGTGGGGAGGCAGGTACACAAAATCAAGAAGAAGTTTGACAAGTTGGAAATAACGACGACAGAAAGTATGCAAATAAGTATTTTCTTGCAATCAGTGTCAAATTTCCAAGAACTTTATTTTAAGAGGCACTGCTAAATTAACTTGCAAGACTCCGGCTTTTATCGTGAATGTCCAACGTTTAGAATACATCAGAGCATTAACACAAAGGAGTTTTAAGCGCTTGAGGGGATTCCACCTAGGAAAAGATGTAGTTCACCCATGGCGGTTTTGGACACACATTCCTCGGGTTACCTCATTTCATGTCCTGTGGAACCTGAATTTCAAATAGGTGTGTTTTGTAGCTAGGGTTTAAACAGCTGGGAACTCTTTCTTTACGTTTTAATGTATGCAGTTCTGCCATTTTTTGATATAAGTACATAAAATAAATGTTGCCTTTTGCACTAAATTAATTATCTTCTATGAATAGAAAAAACTGTGCAGCTAGAAGCGTTTTTTATATTTTCTACTGTTCGATGCATTGTTGCAGGAGTGTGGAACAGGCACCGATTTTGTGTTTTATGCAATAATATTTTGTATGTATGCGCAATAGTGTGAGAAACAGGTAAAATGTTATCAATTCAATTAAAAATATAATTTTTAGCTGGTAGAGGTTAGAAAACATGCAGGTGTCACATACTTGTTCTTCAGTGGCCAGGTTTGGATTCATAGGGACATAATTTTCTTCACTGTCCAGTGAGTCGCTGCTAGATGCTGTGCTGTGAACTGACTCCGGCCTCGATGGCATTGGAAACCTGGACGAACTATCAAAGCAGAAAATATTTACCATACACGGGTGTTAATAAACAATTTTTTGTACATCTGCATAATACGTTCAAGTCCTTTTTTCTAGAGCACGGGTACAGACTGATGTTCCTCAATGGCTGCACAGTCATTTTTAGGTCTCGCCTGCAACAGCGCGTGCTCTGTATGCCTCTCACTTGTGAGATATTGTATACAACAAAGAGCTTGCAACCCCCCCCATTGCTTAATATTCGCTGGCTTCATCGTTGCTCTTATTGGCTGGCTTGTAACAATTAGCCAGCTCATGCTGGCTTCACTTCCTTTTCTTTCAGCTGGAGCATGGACTAAGTACTGATTGCTTCAGCTTGATTGAGGTCTTCCTGCTGATTGCACTGTGATTGGGGTACTACTTTTATTTATCCCCCGTCGTTCTTTAACCTCTTGCTGTTTTTAGCTATTTTTACTATGCCACACACACTTCAAAGAAGACCTTACCTCATTTGAAATGGATGTTTATTGTGACAACAGATGCTATCTGCTTCCAAATCTATTCTCACTAAGATCTGGAAATGGGCACAATTGCTTTCTCTGTGTGATAGGATTTGCCAAATGTCATATTTAGTTTCTTTTTCATGCATGGGGAAATGAACAAATTTGCTCAGAATGACAGGGGTGTGGGGCAGAGGCCTAAAAAGCATTGATAAAGCCAATAAATCTCACCTTTGAGACTACTGGCTCTGCCATTGCCTATTGTTCATGATGTACATAATGGGCATCCGAATTTGGCAAAGACCTATAGCCATGCTGTTTAGCAGAGTGGCCAACAATAATAAAAATAAAAAGGACTATGATGCATCCAGCGCCTATGCACTTTAAAAAAGAAAAAAAGTGCATGTCCCCTGTCTGCATCATAGCGCTTTTAAAAATGTGTTTTACCCACACTGCAAAGCATCTGTGCTTCTGTACAGCACAGCTCCAAAACATTGCCAAAAGACAATAGCCCTCATAGGTGAGACCTATTGGCTTTGCCACTGCTAGTTTTCAGCATAATCAATGGCTATGCAAATAACCCCTATGCGCCGATTCGCCTGGTGTGAATTTATCTCATGAATAATTGAGGACATCCTAATGCCCGACAGGATGTGGTCTCAAGGATCGTCAGAGTACCCGTGCAGTAGAAGGAAACGACAAACAGTTATTAAAATAAAATATTTATAACTTACTCTCTTGTAAAACTCCTGGTGACAGGGGATCGAATTGGGGTTTGCATTTGCATTTCTTCCCATTCCGACAAAGGTTTTATTTCTAGTGGAGCTGGTCTTACTACATAGAAAACAGACGAACCATCAGAACAACTCGTCGTTGCAGTTGAACTCAAAAACAAACTAAACATCCATTATTTTGCGACAGAACATGCTTTTCACGTTTAAACAAAGTATTCCAAGTTCAAACTAAATCTATTCAACATATTTTCAGTACTGAAACTTTAAAGAAGGATTTTAAAGTCTTGACCGTGCACAAAAATTATACCACTTCCAATGCACATGTTAAAGTGCAACGCTTGCCACTAAAAATAAAAACGAAAACGTTTCCGACACTTAGGCAAATGCACAAATTGATAACTTTTTACAATTTCTTGCGTCCTATTCAATGCAACAAGAATAGCAATCCTATACAGATAGCTGCTGGATATATTAGACCGATATTTGTTGAAATATGACCAATAAACATCTCAGGCCTTTTTTTGCCAAACTACCTTTACGTGCTTTGGCACTTTGAGGTTGGAATTTGTACATATAGCAAGCATCCTTTTCTGGCAATCCCACAATGGGCTAACATGCAGTGCTATGTATTAACTCCCATCCCAGCAGCAAAATAAGTAAAATCAGCGTATTCAAATAGCTACACTTCCCAAGATGTCTGGCTGTGACCTATAACCTATGACTATCTCTCTCACACATGGCAGCTATTTTATGGAACGTGTTTTTTGTTTCAGACTTCTGACCGGTTGAATAATTTGACTCTCTCTCTGGATGGCAAAGGTATTAGACAAAAAAAGTAACAAGCATCGGCAATAACAATAGGTCTAACTTATTGATGCACGGTCAAGCCAAACGGACAAGTTACTTACCTTAGGTAAGAGACATTAGTTATGGATTCCTTACCTTAGAATTACCCCCCAGGCGTTAGATTGGATCCAGAGAATTTCTTCAGCAGTACCCTTGCGCGTCGGTGACTCCGCGTTCGTAGTTGGCGTCGTGATCGCTGGAATGACGTGGCGGTATCTACTTAGACGCCACCCCTGCATGCTGTCAGTTCTATACACTACATTCTATGCCAAAAGCGCAGAGCCATGCAAGACACTGACCACTGGTGCACAAAACTAGGGCCCTGAAATGAAGTCCCTTGCCCTATAAGTCAGTTCGCAGAACGGGGAGGATGGGTGGGGCGGTAAGGGATCCATGACTAATCTATGTCTCTTACAGATATATCATTACGGAAGGTAAGTAACTTGTGCATCTGAAAGAGACAATTAGTTATGGATTCCTTACCTTAGAATAGATACCCCAGCAATACCAACCCCGGAGGTGGTTCTGCAAACCAGAAAGTCCTGGAGAACTGAACGGCCAAAGAAGCAGTCTCTCTGGACTTGGCTGTCCAGGCAGTAATGTTTAATGAACGTGTGCAATGAAGCCCATGTAGTTGCCTGGCAGATGTCATGAATGGGGACTCCACGTCCCAAAGCAGTAGCGGCAGCCGTCGTTCTGATGGAATGGGCGCGCAACCTCTACTGGAGGTTCCTTTTTCGCTAGGGAATAACACATTTTGATGCAAAGAACAACCCATCGAGAGATGGTCCGCTTTTGCATGGCCTGACATTTCTTGGCGCCTGTATAGCCAACAAAGAGCTGATCATCCACCCTGAATGTTTTTGTGCGATCCAGATAGAATGAAAGCGCATGTTTTGGATCCAGATGGTGGAGCCTCTCCTCTTTAAAAGGATGTGGTGGCAGGAAGAAGGTGAGCAAAGTGATGGTCTGTCCTATATGGAAAGAGGTAACCACTTTGGGAAGAAAGGAAGGCCTAGTGCAAAGGACAACCTTGTCCGGATGAACAGCCAGGAAAGGAGGTTACGAAAGAAAGAGCCAGAAGCTCACTCAACCTGCGAGCAGAGGGGATGGCAACCAGAAAGGCAGTTTTGAGTGTCAAAAGTCTGAGAGGACAGTTATGTAGCAGCTTGAAAGGAGCACACAAGGTAAGTCAGAACATATTCAAGTCCCACTGGGGCATTACAAAAGGAATAGGAGGGAACAGGTGAGTAATGCCCTTAAGGAAACAATTTACAATAGGGGACTTCAAAAGAGAAGGTTGATCTGGAAGGCGAAGAAAGGCTGAAAGATAGCCCTGGAGGTGACCAGAGCAGAGCCCTGGTGTGCCAAAGAAAGAATGAAGAGGAGAACCTCTGATAGAGGGTTAGAAAGAAGATCTACAGCCTTTGCTGTACACCATGCCACATATTTGTTCCATCTACAGGTGTATACTGTTTTGGTGGAGGGACGCCTGGATGCCAAGATGACGTCAAATACTTTGGGAGGAAGGTCGGAAGCGGTCAACTGTCGCTGCTCAATCTGCGCGCAAGGAGGTGGAGGCTGGAGAGGTTCGGGTGCAGGACCATCCCCTGCTGCTGCGACAGGAGATCCTCCCGAAAAGGCAGTCTGATTGGAGGACCGATGGCCATGCTTAACAGCTCAGGACACCAGACTCTTTGTGCCTAGTCCGGAGCCACAAGAATGACTTGGACCTAATCGCGCTTGATCTTCTTCAGCACTCTGGGCAGAAGTCCGCAACTCCACTCGCAACGAAAAGCATCAGCGAGCGTCGCTTTGGAAATTCCAACTCGCAGAACTGTTAACATTGCGCTTTCTCTTCGACGGCGATTAGATCTAACCAAGGCTCTCCCCACTGCCGAAACAGACCTTGCCCCACCTCTGAGTGAAGACGCCATTCATCATGCACCGGCGGCTGAGTTCATCCAATCCCGGCGTTCAGAGAACCTGCCAGGTGTTGAACCACCAGGGACATGCCCTGATGTTCCAGCCACGTCCAAAGAGGAAGAGCCTCTTGACATAGGGTCCATGACCCCACCCCGCCCTGTTTGTTGCACACCTGCACTACTCTTCCTGTGACAGAATGAAGAAATGCCTTCAGTGCAAGAATCGCCCGGAGCTTCAGAAAATTGATGTGGAGCTCGAACTACACAACAGACCGGAGGCCTCTGATCTCCGCCTCTCCCATGTGGCCACCCCACCCCAGAAGTGATCTGTCACCACTGTGAACTCTGGTTAGGGAAGGAGGGATCTGCCTTTGACCCAATCCTGGTTCGTTAGCCACCACTGCAATTGGTGTGCAGTGCCCTCCGAGATCGGGACGCAATCGGAAAAGATTCCCCTGGTGCTGTGCCCACTGGAACTTCAGGTCCGACTGCAGAGCCCACATATGCCACCTGGCACAGTCCACCAGCAGGACCTATGGCTCATTTTGACCGAAACCCGGGATAGAGGCTGAAAGATCGGAATCGGAGCCCAAATATCCCAGACTCTGTTCGGGAAAATTAGCCCGAAACTGCGCCATGTCCAGAAATGCTCTGATGAAAAGGAGCTTCTGAGAGGGAATCGGGTGTGACTTTGGTATGTTGATGGTGAACCCTAGCGAATGCAGGTCAGCCATGGTCTGGAGGTGGGAGACGACAGCTTGGGGCGAGCCCGCCTTCAACAGCCAGTCATTGATAGGGGAAGACTAGAATCCCTGATCTGCGCAGATGTGCTGCGACCACCGCCATCACTTTCGTGAACACCCGAGGGGCATTGGTAAGGCCAAAGGGGAGCACAGTGAACTGAAAGTGCTTGTGGTCTGCCATGAACCGCAGGTCATGCCGGTGGGCAGGCAGGACGGGATTGTGAAAATAGGCGTCCTGCAAGTCCAACGCTACCATCCAGTCTCCAGTGTCGAGGGCAAACAGGACCTGAGCTAATGTCAACATTTTGAACTTCTCCTTCAGACGTTGCTGGGTCCATAATAGGACACAGGCCTTTGTCCCTCTTAGGCACCAGAAAGTAGTGGGAATAACAACCACAATCTACTCCTGGGGGATGAACTCGCTCAATGAATCCCTTGACCAAGAGAGCCGTAACTTCCTGGCGGAGAAGGGCCAAGTGATCCTCCGACATGTGATGGAGCTGAGGTGGCATGGATGGAGGGGTAGTCTTGGAAGGGGAGGGAGTAGCCCCTTCGGACTATCTGCAAAACCCACATGTCCGATGCGATGTTGAGCCAGTGGGAGAGATGATGGCGAATCCTGCCGTCCACTGGAAACTGATGGCCCTGAAAGGTCAGACTAGGAGAGCTTGGAGGCTGCTGCAAAGGGGGCGCTGGCGGACTGGAATGCCCACTAGCCCCCCCAGATCCACGATGCTGGGTCCCACGTCCCCAGCCACGCAGAGGCTGGACAGCTTGCGCAGGCCTGTGGCTCTGGATGGAACATGGTGTGGCACCCCTTTCGTAGCCACGAAAGGGACGAAACGCAGACTGCGCGGGGCAAGAGGTGATAGCGAGGCCCAAGGATCTGGCCGTAGCCCTGGAATCCTTAAAGCACTCGAGCGCGTCGTCTGCTTAGTCGCTAAACAAGCGACGGCCATCAAAGGGCATGTCCATAAGTGTTGATTGGACATCCTCCGAAAAGCCTGCGGACCTCAGCCAGGCGTAGCGGCTCAGGGCTACGACGTTGAAATTGTCCTACCTAACGAGTCGGCTGTGTCCCGTCCACATCATATGGCGAACTTCGCTGGGTCTCCCCCCTCAGCAACTGCACAGGACAGCACGGCCTGGGCCTCCTCCGGGCACTGTTGCAGCACCTGCATGACCGTGTCCCAAAAAGAATAGGAGTAACATCCCAAGAGACATGCGGTGTTCACCGGACGCAGTCCTAAGCTGGCTGAAGAAAACATCTTCTCAAGATGGTCCAGCTTCTTGGATTCCTATCCGGTGGAGTGATCGGGAATGAGCCATTGGAAGTTGAGGCTTGGACCACCAAGCTCTCGGAAGTAGGGGGTGGGAGAGGAAAATGGGGTCGCCGGGGGACGGGCGGTGGCATCGGGCAATCATCCTATCCACAGAAGCCACTGTGCTGGGCTTGGACCAAGCATCCAGAAGGATGTCTGTGAGGGCCTCATTAATTGGCAGCAGGGGCTCCGAAGAGGCCGCTGCTGGCTGAAACACCTCGGTCAGGAGGTTAGTCCAGACTACCACCATAGGAAGTGTGGGGTTCAAGGCCTCAGCCACCCTACGCAACACCACAGTGTAAGAGTCATCCTCCTCCGTAGCCACGGTAGGGGGGGAGAAAGCATGCCAAGGTCTGGAGAAGTGTCCAGACCACAGGCCTCACCCAACTCTTCTTTCCAGTCCGGTTCTTCCAACTGATCTACCAGAGGGTCCACAGACCCCTCCCAGTCCTCCTCACCTTCCTCTGGTAGCCACTCAGGGTGATAGGAAACACCAGGGGTACAAAGTACCAGTCCGGCTCCATGTCCACATCGAGGGGGAGGCTGGGGTCGACAGCGGCTGGCGACACAACTGGCATCACAGGGCGCGGAGGTGTTGCCAATGAATCCGGTGCTGAAGGAGGTGTCGTAAGGTTGACCGGCGCCGATCCGGATACAGGCCTGGAACCCTGGGGGGCCCTGCGGTGAGGGAACTAAGCCGCCAGCATTTAAGGCCTAGAGCCCCAGCAGAGTCCGCGGGGCACAGGGGAGCGCCAACAGAGTCAGGCTGCCCAAAGATGGAGTGGAGGGCTTCGTAAAAACTACAAAGTTGGGCAGGGGTCACTCCGGCTCTCAGAAGGCTCAGAGTCGACCCAACAGGCTCTGCGGGTAGAGCCAGATGACTACCATCCGCATCCCATCGGCCGACAGACGGGAAGAACGCGAAGAGCGACAAGTGCTTGTTCGCCGTCTTTTTGTGCTTCGACTTACCTGAAGACGAGGACTTTGACATGGGTGGTGGGGATGGCTCTGCGACCGATCCCGTGACCTCCCTCCTAACCAGGATCTCGAGCGGCGCGGAGCCGAATGTCGATCCTCCAGAAGCTTTCGGGACCGCTCCCGCAAAGACTTCGGGTCGTGGTCGCGCTCCAGACACCGGAGGCACACGAAATGGGGGTCCGTCACCAACATCAGCTTCTGGCAGGAGCCACAAGGCTTGAAGCCGGTTCGCCAATCTGACATCCATGTGCACCAGGACTCAAGCGACTAGAAAAGATGTCGACAAAAAGTTGAAAAAAAGATAGTCAAAACGTGACTAAAGGTACTGCTCTCTCCGGATCTACTCTGGCTGGCGCGGAAAAAGAAACTGACGTCAGCACGCAGGAGCGGCCCCCCCAAGTAGAAATTGCGACGTCATTCCAGGGATCACAACACCAACGTCGAACGCGGAGTCGACCAACGACACCTACTGACTAGCATGGGGTACTGTTGAAGAAAAATTCTCCGGATCCAGTTGGACGCCTGTGGGGTAATTCTAAGGTAAGGAAACCAGAACTAATTGTCTCTTTCAGATCTAAAAATCTATGTACGGTAATGACTGCCCAACTCCCATCTGCGCCTCTGCCAGAGAAAAACATAAGTTATCTAGTTACCCAAGACACTTTCACAGCATTATAATGGCATGCTTGTGCCCCTGAAAATTTGTTTCTAGAAGCATACACTGTCTGCACAATCAAAACATGTACTCCTGACTCCCAACATGTGAGTGGAGCCAAAGTCCCACTCCTAGTAAATCTCACATAATTGTAAGGCACTAGCTGCTCTGTCAAGCCAGACCATAAAAAGGAGAGAAGATAAGTCAAGCAGTGTTAATGTGACCTGGGCAATGGCGCCGAAACCGAAGATGCACATCGAGTTGACAGATCTCAGATGACACCTTGCTCTCAACAATATAGTTAGAAAATATGCATTTGTGAGTAAAATCAAGAATTTTGAGTATGGAAAAAGGTGCGGGAAACTACTTGACTGAAAGGCGAAATTGGATAGGAATAGGAATTCTATTAAAGCATTAATAGAAAAGATGACTAGGCTGCTACTATAAGCGAGTCAGGACATAACAGTAGTCTTTATGAAAGTTTTTCAAGAGCTATATTTAGAAGTCTTAACCTTAAATAAAGAAAAGTTAGAGGGTTGGTTGGAGGGTAAGGGGATGTCTAGCCTCTCCCTCGAGTAGCAGCAACTATTAAATCAGGAGATACGTGGTTCAGACGTGCTCGCCGCAAAGAAGCTAAAGGGGGGAAAGCAGTGGGCCTAAACGGGATCCCAAACAAAATATACACCAGCCTAGTAGATCTCATTATTCCCTTCTGGTTGAGATTATTCAACTCAATCTTGCTGCAAGATTTTCCTATCCTGGCTCGGTCCAGACTGATGTGGAATGGTGAGCAAAAACACAATGGTTTAACCCCAGAACTGTGACTTTTGGTGAAGGTTTGATTTGTTCAGCATTCTTTCCATCTTTTTCTGTTGCTATAGATTTCCCAATCCCACCATATTGGAACATGGTCATCATTCCCTTTATCGTAGAACCAGACAAGAATCTCCATGAGTGCCAATCATTGCTTTACATCACTACTAAATTGTGACTACAAGATCTTCACAGGTATCTTAGCTAACATAAGGTAGTGGGGAGTGTGATAAAT
This sequence comes from Triturus cristatus, assembly GCF_964204655.1. NCBI lineage: Eukaryota > Metazoa > Chordata > Amphibia > Caudata > Salamandridae > Triturus > Triturus cristatus. Next base: position 492,771,756 of record NC_140582.1, on the reverse strand, counting down.
CAGAACCAGAAGGGCTTTCTGTCTGGAAGGTATTTCAGGGAGTTTTAATGCATACATTAATTGGTACTATTGGTATAGCTACTGCTCAGTCTATCCGATTAGCCATCCTTACCCTGGATGCAGCCAAGGCTTTCGACCAGGTGGATTTGGAGTATCTCATGATCGCCTTACAACATTTTGGGTTTGGAGGGGTATTCGGTGGAGTATTATGGAAGATTTATAGCTACAAGATGACAAGGTTGTTGGTGAATGGGAATCGATACCCAGTAGTTATGGTAAGGAGAGGGACCGGGAAGGGTTGTCCCCTTTCCCCTCTGATGTTCAGTCTCTATATAGAACCATTAGCTCAGTGTTTAAGACTAAAGAGGTATTTTACCACTCTCATGGAAAGGGGTAAAAAGAAGATCACCCTTCATGATGATTTGATGATGTATACATCGGCTATCAATACAGGCCTCCCATGTAAAGAGCAAAATCTAGGCATATTTAGAGGGCTTTCTGGATATACGGTCAATGCAGCTAAATCAGAAGTTATGACTTGAAATCTGGGACGGGAAGGTGTTGAACATAGAGAAGGAATAAAATACCTGGGGATAAATATAGTTCAGGACTTGGACAAACTTTCCATGGCCAACTTGAAGAGGCAGTCTTAAGAGGTGGAAACAGGGATGAAAAAAATGGCAAACTACCCCCCTGCTGCCCATTTATGCTCAAGTAAAGATGTCAATATTACCCAAGCTGACATATCTGTTTGATAACATCCCCCTTACCATCGCGAAAAGAGATTTATCTTGAATTCAAGGGAGGATAACTTTTGTACGGGTGGGCAAAGGTGCAAAGCTTTCATGGAAAAATATGAGAAGGCACCTAGACAAGGGTGGTTTAGCTCTTCTTGATGTCCAGCTATACTGTTTGGTGTTAAAAATGAAGGATTGTGAGAGCGCTAGGTGGCGCCTGACCGGCATGGACGCCTTTCACTGAGGCTACCGGCATCGGTCCCCGCAAATCCTGCTGACTCCTCTCCTGGACTGCCCTGGCCGGGTCACTCGGAGTGCGGGGGTCCGCGAAGCTGCCCTGCCGCCCCACACAGAATCCTGGGGCGCTGCGGGCTCTGGGAGCCTCCCTAGCCGTCGCGGAACCAGACCGACGGAGGGAAGTGGCGGCTGTGGAGCCGCGGCTCGGGCGAGCTGAGAAATTTAGCTCGCGGCGCCCACGAGGGGTGCAGGCCTGAAACTGTTGGAGTGGAAGACGCGGTGGCCGCGGGGCTGCCGCGGGTGCTGCTGGCACCGGCCGGGTGCTGCCCTGCCCAGCTGACGCTGCCCGGAGCCCCGGGAGTGCTGGATCGGACCCCCCCGCGTGGCGCAGAGCGGCAAATCAGGCGGTGAGTGGGGCTGGCCGCGACCGCTTCACCGGGGCAACTGTGGGGTTGGCTGTGCAGGGGAGTCCCCCCCCCCCCCCCCATCGGGCCGTGTGTCGGCGGCCGGGGGGCCCGGGCCCCCAGCCCCCCCCCCCCTTCTCCCTCTCTTCTCCTCCTGGCTGCAGCGCGGAACCGGCTCCATCGGCCCCAGCCTGACTGCGGACTCTGGGTGCGGGGGGGCCCTCACTGATTCGGGCCGCATACCGGCAGCCGGGGGGTGTGTGTGCTGTCCACCCCCCTCCATCGCTTGGACTCCCGGCTGCGGACCCCGACGAGTGGCACCGTGCCCCCCCCCTGGGGACTGCGGGGAGACTGACCTGGCTAACTGTCCCCTTGGAGACGTGGGCTGCGCCGGAGGTTGCGGCCCTGCGACTGCCGGCTGGGGGCCCCCCCGAGTGGCGGACCAGGGGCCTGGAACTGGGAACTACATTGCTGGACCCCGCTTTGTTGAGAGGAGCCTGCGGACGCCCTTGCGACCAGGGGTGGGACAGGCGGTCCCACTGAGATGCCCGGCGGGGCTTGACCGCTGAGGCTGGTGCTACCCAGCCGTTCCCAGCCGGGGGTCCTCCCGGACGGGCCTCCTGCTGGTCCCGCGACGGCCCGGCTGCCCGTTGCCGTCCCGCAGGTGTATCGCCAGCCCGTTGCCCTCCTCCGCTGACGGACGCCCCAGAAATGGGTAAGGACAGGGCCGCCAAGCCGGCGTCCGGGGCCACCCAAACCAGGATGGACAAATTCACGACCTCCGACAAGGGGCCCGGCCCCACGGGCGAACAGGCCCCGGCCCCCGCTGCAGACCTGGCTGCCATCCTGCAGGCCATCAACTCATCCCGCGCCTCGCTCGAGGGAATGGTGGGAGAGGTCAAAGTGGACGCCGCTCTTCTCCGGCAAGATCTGAGGAATGCCACCGCCCGCATTTCGGAAGCAGAGTCCCGGATATCCACGGCTGAGGATGACATCCGCCATCTGCAAGATCAGGTTCGGGAGCTGACCACCCACTCTAAGGAGTTGCACCGCCGGGTCGAGGATGCAGAAAACCGCGCTCGACGCAGCAACCTGCGCTTAGTGGGATTCCCGGAGGGAGTTGAATCGGGCCGGGCGGACGACTTCATGGAGCGCTGGTTCCGATCCCGGATGCCGGCGGACAGCCTGTCGGCTTCGTTCGTGGTGGAGAGAGCCCACCGCTCCCTGGCACCCAGGGGCTCCACCCCGGCCGTTCATCCTCAAGCTCTTGAACTTCCGTGACCGAGATGCCATTCTCCGCGAAGCCCGGAGCACGGATGCCCTCCACTATCAGAACCACAGAATCATGGTCTTCCCGGACTACACCCGCGAAGTCCAAGAGCTGCGTCGCTCCTACACTGAAGTGAGTCCCTGGGACTCCAATACCAGCTCCAATTCCCGGCCCGCCTCCGGGTCGTCTTCCAGCAAAAGACTCTTCTTCGATACACCGCGGGCGGCCTGGACCTGGTTGGCGGAGGAGCACCCCCTGCAGCGCTCTGGGCGCGGATTGCCTCCGGGTGCACGGGGGAGACCCCGGACATCGAAGACCCGTCGGCGGCATCGCACATTACCCCGGGAGCGCACAACGGGGGAGGCGATCACCACGCGCTCTGGGGGCCGGCCACGCCAGAGATCGAGAACCTCCTCGGCCTCATCGGCCGCACACGCCAGTCCCGTGGCGGATGGGCGGCGGGCCGCGTCACCTCGGCTCACAGGCCCTGCAACCCACCCGGTCGAGTTGGTGGACACTTCGGACCTCTCTCGCAGCCCTAACATTTGACTTTCTTTGCCTACCTTTGGGGTGGGGGGGGGGGGGGGGGTGGGAGATGCCTGGGCGGGGGTGGAATGCTCCGTTGTCAGTGTTGCTCTGGGCCAGGGCAGGTAAATCAGGCTTGATTTTTGATGTATCAGGGGTCCACTAGCGCTCAAGCCCAAGCGTTTTAGTTTGGTGGTTCTTTCATTTGGTTCGGGCGACAGATGCTTCCGTTTTTGAAGTATAGGGCGGGGGTGGGGGGTTGGGGCTGGTTTGGGGTTGTTTCTTCCTCGTTGGGGGGATTTTGTTGGTGGGGGATGACTCCCTCTTATCTGTTGTGCTAAGGTATCATGTACTGTTTGTCCCGCTCTCTCACCCGATGCTCCGCTGTCCTTCCTCTCTAGGAGCCTGCTCAGACGCGCCTCCACTGGCCCCCTCTTCTGTCCTCGACTATGGATGACCCACCTGTCCCTAGGGCCGCCATGCGCATACTTTCCTGGAACGTCAATGGCCTCCTGGATCGTTTCAAGCGCATGGCGGTCCTCAAATATGCACAACGGGCAGAGATCGATGTGCTCCTCCTCCAGGAGACTCACTTGTTGGGTAACAACTGCCCCTTCCTTGGCCGTTACGGTTATGACAGGGTATGGCACTCCGGTTTTGCTCGGGGATCCCGGGGGGTGGCCATATTGCTTCGCAAGTCCTTTCCCTTTGTCCTGACCCGGGTGCTTTTGGACCCCCAGGGTATGGTAGTGGTGGTGTGTGGCACTCTGGAGGGCCGACCCCTTACCCTGATGTCCCTTTACGCGGCGCCGTCCCTCCTGCCGTCGGCCCTCTCCCACGCAGCGGATATCCTCCCGACACTTCCTGCGGGTGCCCTCATACTCGGCGGGGACTTTAACGCTGTCTACTCGCCCCACCTGGACTCGACGGGTCCGGTCTCCTTGACCCGCGTCGCCCGTGCAAACCAGCTCTCATCTTGGGCGGAATCACAGGGCCTCTGCGATGTCTGGAGGATCTGGCACCCGCAGACGCGCCAATACACCCACACGTCGGCGGCCCATCACTCCCATGCCCGGATCGACCTCATCTTCGTGCCCTCCACCGACTGCGCGGGGGTGCGGGACGTACGCATTCTCCCGAGGGGCCTTTCGGACCACTCGCCGGTGCTCCTCGCTCTCGGCCCCCCCCCCCCTCTCTGCCCGTCCGATATGGCGTCTGAACGCCTGGTTCCTCCACGACAAGGCTTTTCGGAAGGCGGTCGGGGGCGAGATAGCCGACTACTACTCTCATAATGAGGGCTCTGTCATCTCCCCCGCCGTCCTATGGGAGGCCGGCAAGGCGACTGTTCGGGGCGCCGCTAAAGGGCACCTGCAACGCCAACGGCGGGCTCAATCCCAGAAGCTCGCGGAATGTGAGGCCCAGGCCTTAGAACTGGAGCGTAGTCTGGGAGACTTAGATGATGCCACACGGTCTCGTCGCTTGGCCTTCCTGCGGAAAGAGATTCGCCTGCACTCCTTGGAGGCGGCGAAGATGCTATGGCGCTCCTCGGTGGCCCGGGTGTACGGTTGGGGAGACAAAAACGGCACTCTTCTCCACCGCCTGGCGACCTATCCCCGGGCGGGCAGGATCATTCCAGCCATCGCGGACCCTGCAGGTGGCGTCCACACGGTCTCAGTGGCGATAGCCCAGGCATTCGCTGACTATTATTCCCAGCTGTACCATCTCCGTCCGTCCACGCTCTCCCTGGAGGAGTTGCTGGGAACAAACGGGGCGACACTTGCGCGGCTGCAGCCTGAGATTTTTGAGACCCTTGATTCGCCAATCGAGCTGCAGGAGATTGAAGAGGCGATCGGCCGCCTGGCACCTGGGAAGACCCCAGGACCAGACGGGTTTCCCCAGGAGTACTACACTCACTATCGTGAGACTCTGGCCCAGAGGCTTCGGGACCTCTTTGCGGCCGTGGTGGAGACGGGTTCGTTCCGGCCCGAAACGGACACAGCAACCATAGTTGCCCTCCCCAAGACACAGCCTCCCTCGCGGTCCTGCTCCGACTACCGGCCGATATCCCTTATTAACACCGAACTCAAAATCTATGCCACGGTCCTGGCACAGCGGTTACGCCCATCGCTCGCCTCCCTGGTCCACCCGGATCAATGTGGCTTTATGCCGGAGCGGAGGACCAGACACTGTCTACGGCGCCTCCACCTCGTGATGGCGCACCGCGGCCGCCTTTCCCCCTATCTGGCCCTCCTCTTGGTCGATTTTGAAAAAGCCTTCGATTCCGTGGGATGGGCGTACTTGGGTGATGTCTTGGAGCTTATGGGCTTCGGTCCCCGGTTCCGAGCCATGGTAATGGTCCTCTATGCGCACCCGCGGGCCCGTGTGTTGGTCAATGGGGCACTATCTCGCCCGTTTCCCATAGGTCGGGGGGACGCGCCAGGGTTGTCCGCTCTCGCCCCTCCTTTTCGCTCTGGCGATGGAACCCCTGGCGGTGCTGATTCGCGCGGATCCCGTTCTTCGCGGATGGGAATGGCCAGATGTGGCCCCCGACAAGATCGCCCTATACGCGGACGACGTCCTCCTCTATCTCTCGGACCCAGCGACCACGGGTCCGCCGGATCCTCCATCGATTTGGCCAAGCGTCGGGTCTTCATCTGAAACCCAAAAAATCCGTTCTAGTCCCGCTACACCCGTCGCGGGAATGTTTCGACTGGCAGTCGGACATTCCCCTCCGGAGACTCTCCTTTAAGTACCTGGGGATCTGGGTCACCCTCCTTCCGGAACTCTGCTGGGCCCTCAATGTGGCTCCAGTAGTCAACAAATCCAGGTCAGACATGCTCCGGTGGCAGTCCCTCCCATTGAATCCGCTAGGGAGAGTCGCTCTATACAAGATGATGATCCTCCCCAAGTTTCTTTACATACTACAAAATACTCCATGCCCTTTTCCGCGCCCGTGGTTCCGAGACCTGGATAAAATGGTGACCAAATTCCTTTGGGGCGGCGGTAGGCCTCGGCTGGCCTTGGATCGATGCAGGGTCCCCTCCTATGACGGCGGCCTGAGCATGACCAACCTATATCTTTATTATCTGGCCACCCAGTTACTGGTGATCCATGACTGGTTCTCGGGAGGCTGGGGCGACCCGGCTTATCGTCTCGAGGTGCAATGCCTTGGGTTCTCCTCCATCCAAAACATGCTCTATGGCACAACGGTCCCCCTATCACTCCCCGACGTCGTGCGGGGGCCCTGCGGCACACTAGATGGTCGGGGACGTCCACGCAACTCACTCCGCTTTGGCACGGGACATGGCTGCGGGAGGTGGTGGGACTAGCGGGCTTTCGGCAGAGGGATCTTCTTGGTATCTCCTGTCTGGGCGATTTATGGCGTGGGAGCCGCATGTGTTCCTTCCAGGAGCTTCAGACCCGCTTCTCGCTGCAGCCCTCCCAATTCTACCGCTACCTTCAATTGCGCCACGCGGTCCGGGCTCACGTCCCTCTAGACTCCAGACTGCCTCCCCATAGCCCACCTGAGGCTCAGGTGATGCTGGGGTATCTGGGAAAGGGGGGTATATCCCGCATTTACAAATCCCTGATTAACAATACCCCGGTGGACTGGAGCGGGCTCAAACAGCGATGGGAGGCCTGGGTGGGACCCCTGGATGAGGCGGACTGGAGGGACGCCCTTATGGGCCCTCGGTCGCTTACCACCTCCGCTAGGCTGCGGCTCATCCAAATCTACTACCTCCACACCGCCTATCTGACTCCGGACCGCCTGTATCGGGCGGGCCTCCGTGTGGACGCCTCCTGCACCCGTTGTGGGGTGGCTCCGGCAGACTTTTTCCACATGGTGTGGTCTTGTTCCCGTCTAGAAGATTACTGGGCAGCGATCGAAACCGAGCTAGCGGAGGTCTTGGGTTGGGAGGTTCCCCATGAGCCTAGAATGGCCCTGCTGGGCATCATGGACGGGATGGACGGGTCCCGTAACGAGAAGTACTTCCTCACCACTGCCCTTATGGTGGCTAAGAGAGATATAGCGGCAGTGTGGCCACAACCGGACCCGCCCAGAGTGGCTACCTGGAGTAGAGGGGTGGATTGGTGTGCGGCCCAGGAGCGGTCGTTGTGTGCTGCACGGGGCTGCCCCAAAAAATTCCGCAAGATATGGGGGAAATGGCTGGGGGGCATGGTTTGAAGGGTGGGGGCGCTGAGGGTGGGGACGGAGGATGGGGGAGGGTGGGAGGGTCTTTGCAATGGTTTATTGATGCTTATCCGAATGCAGTTACTGATGCCTTGTTCAATGCACTGCTGTATATCATTCTTGATACTGTTCTCTATGCCGCAAAACACAATAAAAATTTGTTTATCAAAAAAAATGAAGGATTGTAGGATGCTACTCTCCCATCCAGACGAGACATGTTGGGGCATTTCATGACTCAATGTTAGAGGGGTCTGGTAAGAGATGGTTTTCTTTACTAGTTCAAAGCACCTAAATGCTTTTAGAAGTGGAGGCTGAAGTGTGAGTTCGGCAGCTAAGTTATGGTACAGGGTTTTATTATAAATACCATACATTGCGAGTTAGCACCGATATGGGACTCTCCAGGGGGGCTCTCCAGGAGCCCCTGAATGTTTAACAGACTGTCTGGGTGGCTCTCAGAGAGAGAAGGGTGAGCAACTGGAGACAAATAGTGGAAGAGGATGAACTTTTGCCTTGAGACAGTTGGAAAGAGCTTATAAATGCTGGAGCGTCGAAGTTCAAATACTGCTAGCTGTCCTTCTGGTTTAAGACTCAACATTGGGCCAGTAGTGACCCAAGTAGCATTGAATTTGAACTCCAAGATCGCCAAAAAGAAGTGGCTACTTGATAGGTGGGGAGGGGTGGAGTGGAGAAGACACCACGCCTAACCCCCCGGTCCAGGATAAATTGCTTTTCTACTTCATTTTGCTCACAAGGTAAATATGTAGAAAGTGCTCTTAAACCGAGGGCCCTTCATGGGTTGACTGGTGGAGATCAGTGAGATATGTCCACGAGCTGGACATAAAGACGATGGATGATGTGTGAGACATCTTTTTGTAGTTGAAAAGAAGTCTGATGAATATGCACCTATACTAGTCACAGAGCGAGTTCTGTTCCCTTGGTAACAAGTGTACTGGTTTCTGACTGAACTGATTAAGTGGGCATGAATCGTAGTAAGGGTTCAGACATGCGCTCATGTGAGGTGGTATGAGATCTTGAAATTGTTTTTAAAACAGGTATTCCTGGCTCCCAACATGTAGGTGGAGACAAAGCCCCTCATGGTGATTCTCAAATAATTGTCTAAGGGCAGCTGAGCTACCAAGCCACACCATAACAATGAACAGCCGATACTCGATTTCTGTAAGGCTTTCAGTCCGGGGTCTGGTTGGAAAAAAAAACAAACAGGGAAAGTGTGCCATTTTAGGAGCCCTTTGTGAAGCCTTGCTCATGGACACACTGAGGCAGACATTGGTGGCTACCTTCCTCGTTTTTGGCGGAAGATTGCTCCATTCAGGCTGAGAAACTATTTCTACTGCATTCCCTTTGGTGCTACTCGTTTTCATGAGGGCAGAGGAGTCATCTGTGCGTCTGGGTGCTCCTATACACGGCAAGTCATGGGCTTCCGCATCCCCAAAGGGCATTTCATGGTTATTTAGAGAGGCACTACAGTGGCCCGACCTGCTTCAATGCTGTGGTTATCTGCTTCCTTCAGCTTCTCTGCTGAGAGGATAGGTCTGTATGGTGCATTCACCTAAGATGGTAAAACTAGCAAAGATTTTGGTGTGAAGGAGGTTTAAGCTCATAGGTACTCCATATTATTTTCTTTTACTGAGCTCTGCCAGACAAGTTCTTACATTCCAGGAGCAGGAAAGGAGGATTCCATCTTCAATCTGTGTCAATCTATATCAAGTTACATGTAAGTGGGTTAGTTGGGTGCAGAGATTTATTTATTTAAAAAGTATATATTTAGAAATATTTTTGATTAGTACCATTACAATTCTAAAACATAAGGCTGAAAAATGACCAATACACAACACAGAGTTAGGACCAGATGTAAATAAAGACTAAAAAGCCCCACTTTCCACACACTAGTAAGTCATTTCGTTACACAAAAAACACCAACTGCTTGTGAAAAGGTGGCACAGAAAAAACTAAAAGGAGAGTTGAAAAAAAAAACAGTAAACATTTTCAAAGTCAATTGCATTAATGTTGTGGTACAGATGACAAAATCTTAGAACTGTAGGCCCTGCAGGCAATTTGAAAATGAATTCCAATCAGTGAAGCTCCTATGGACTGAATCAGGCGTGATGCGATACTACTTGCGTCTGTTGGATTTAGTTAGAAGAAACTTATAACAGTGGAGTACAAAAAGATATGTCATGTGAATGCACCTGGAGCAGTCTTATGATCTACAAATTGCTACCACCCTTACTTTAATCAAATAATCGAAAATTCTGTTTAAATATTCCACTCAAGATATTTACGCTCGTCTGAGATTAACCCCAGAGGAAAATATTTGCCAGCAACAATATGAAGGGGATGCAGCCGTCCCTTCTGCAGTCACTTCTGGAATCCCTTTTGCAAATGTGAGGCTTTGATTATGGATCCACTGGGCTATGAAAGGGCCAACATTTTGGATTTAAGACTGCAGTTATTTGGATCGATGGGTTAGGTTATTTGCAACCAAGTAAGATGTATAAACTCAAGCTGCAGAACCAATTATCAGCAATTGTTGCATCTCAGCTCTAGAAGTCATCTCCGTTGGAGGTGGTTCATTACATTATATGAGATAGCCATCTCAGTGTACAATGGGGTAGGACACGCTAAATTGGGTTCTTGAGTGGACTCAATAGATACTTAGACAGAAACCCTCCTATACAACAGAGGGCACAGGAAAATCAAACTGTAAACAATCTACCTTCTATTGTTGAGCTTCATGCAGTCTCGGCTTTGGCTACTCTTACTGAAGACACTGGCTAAACAAGGGGAACAACTAAGAAAACAAACTGAATAACCAAAGTTTGATATGATCTGGAAAATGTCTTGGTGAAAAGTAAAACAAATCGTTTCAAAGGATTACCAGGAAATTAATTCCTAATTTATCAGTCTGAAAAAACTGTGTACTCCTGTACAATACAGTTGCGCTAAGCATCAGGAACTGAAAAAAACAGAACTTGCCTTAAGTTAATCACTTGTATTTAATTTAATGTGTCAATGAGAAAGAACGAAACACAGAAAAATGCAATTGAACATAGGTTTTTGAAGAAAAAAAGGACACTTTTAGAGCAGGTCTACCAGTGAGGCCAGAAAACATATTTGTTAATGCTACCGAAGTCTACATTAAGTTTGAAGAGAAGTAAAAAAACATTTGTATAGCGCCGTCTAGGACCAAAGCTCTGGGCCCGGATGTTAGGGTGAGAACTGGGACATTTTTGGTAGAATGAGGTGTGGAAATAGGGCAGGAGCAAGGTTACAGGAAAAGAGCGAGCAGTGTTAAGAAAACGTGCATTAAAGAAAGGAGAAAACAAAGTTTGGGAAGGATAGTATAAAAGGCAGTGCACAGTGGTCGAGAGTCAGGAGGTCTGGGATTAAGGCTTAAATGGAGTCACCTCAGTCAAATGTCTACAAGTGGAAATGGTAGCAGAGTCAACTACAGTGCATTTCAAATCAGTGCAGGACGCAAAACTTTGTGACAGGTCATAACAGAATCGAGATAAATAATTCTTAATAGAAACGGTGAGAACTGCATTGAGTAGAAGAATTCAGACAAGTGAGACATTAGGCCAAACAAAGTCATACATAACCAACAATGCAAAAGGACCTACAGACTGAATTTAGCTATGCATAGCACATTTATACCCCCACAACTTAAATATGCTGGAAGTTCTAGATTCTTTTTAATGTCATTTTATCTTCAGAAATCAACACCCCAAAACAGGAAACAAGGGTTCAGACCCAAAGCAATTAAGCAAAGCAAACCTTTTAGTTTTGACTATATTAATCTATAAACAAATTAAACATAACCGTACAGGAGAAACATTCATCAACATCCTATGCTTCTCTTTACAAAAGCAGCAAAACAATCCATTCAAATTGATGTAAATAACAAAAAAATGTCAACAGTCCCACACAGCATGTGGTGCTTAAGTACATACCCTTTCGTCTTGAGGGAAATTCACCTATTGTTTGTGAATCGGTTCGCTCTAAACCATGCGGTTTAGGTCTTAAAGTTTTAGGGCTTTGACCTAATTGGTAGAAAGAAGACTCTTAATATGGAACGGTATTTTTAGACGAAAATGGAATTCTGCAAACCAGTAGCTGAGCCCAATGCAGCAGGTATAATAAGGAGCAAAAGCGACTAGCTGATGAAAACTTTCATCGCCTGGCTGGTCTCATGCTAGAGCTTAGCACCACACTAAAGGGAAAAGAAACAGCATGCAAACCACCGCACAAAGCAAGCACAACAGTTACACGAGAAGCCACAATGTCCTACAAGAAAAAGAAGAATGTCCTAACAGATGACACTGCAGAATGGCATGGCTGGTAAGACAGCATGAAACTGAAGAGCCCCAATGGCACAGAACCACACTAGTCTCGTTCTGCAAACTGGGTTTTCAATACTCAAAATATCCGATTACAACAACAGGTACACACTTTATAAAAACACTGCAAGGAGGGTACATACAGAGCCACACAACGCACGCTACAGAATGAAGCAGCAAATTGTAATCAACTGATCTTCATGAACATTTCTTTTGATTAGCCTTCCCCCACCCATCACGGAATCGGTACCTCAGGAACACAGGTTAGTCTGCATTTAAAAAAAACACAAATTAGGTTTTTTAAATTATTTTAAGGCTTCTTCATACAATTTCACTTCCACGGATAATCTGCACCTTAAGTATGAAATCAGGTTTTGATTTTACAATTAGCTATATTGTAAACGAGCCCCATTGTGAGTACAGATGACTAAATTCTGAAGTCTGTTCATAGTATGGCGTGGAAAATTCCATTAGAAAGATACCCAATATGATCGGAAAGAGTCTGTTCTCCAGCATTAACTCTTTCTGATCTAAGGTAAGCATTTTGTAGGTCTCGCCTACGCAGCGAGCAAGCGCTGATTTGGAGTGACCTCTTGGAATCACTCCGTACTTTTTTGGAAACACGTGCAAGTACTACACTGTTTCCAATGAGCACTCGTACATGTATGGCGTTTACCTTGCGGGAGCGAGCAGCTGCGCCATCTGTTTGCAATTATCGTGCCTGCCTCTGCTCGCTCCCGCAAGTTAAACGCTGTACATGGACTGAGCCTCGAAGCCACGCCCCCGTTCCCCACCGTGAGCTTCAAAACATAGAAGGCGCCAGCGACACGTCTGTCTGCTCTGCCGATTTATTGCCCTCTTACCTCGCGCTAGCGGAGGATGACTCGAGCTCGGCACTTGTTTACAATAGCTAACCGCAACTTCCTTCTATGAAGCAATTTCAAAAACAGGGTGTCAAAATACGTTAACTTTGAACCAGAGTATTTTGAGCTATTTTCTTTTCGTTATCCGCTGATCACAAACAAATGTTCAATCTGAACATTTCAGTGCAGCCGGCTGAACATGCTTCCAGTCACTTAATTGTGAACTTTGCTCACAAACTATGACTGAAATATGTGCCCCGCCCATTTCCTAAATTAACTTTCCATTCATTCACAAATTCACTGCAGCTTACCACGGAATGAGACCTCCATTCTTCAAAGAGCTGCCAGGGACCTGCTGGAGTTTTTTTGCCTAATCAGTTAAACAAAATAGTCTGTGATTAACCCCGAAGGGACCGGAGCTCTCTGTGCTCAGCTCCAAGCGTAAACATTGCTGCCTGCAAACAATGGTGCTTCATTCCAACACCAGGTGATCACCACGAAGGAATGAGTTCCCAGCGTAATTTGCTCACTTTCAACAGAGGGGTGTTCTCATTACCCCCTGATCTAATTAAGAAGCAAGCTCTTTGTTGCATAAAAGAAACATTCAGCACAGTTGTACGGATCTAGCCAGGGCGCAATCTTCCTATCTGTTTCGGAAAAAAAAGTAGATAAGGAAAAAGAAAATGTGGTTAATACAGATCAGATGGCGGTAACAAAACACAGACCCTCCGTGTTTATAGTAGCAGGGCAGGCTGTGGCACGTGTATAGACACTCAACAATTTGTGTTCCTAGCTAGCCGTGAAAGGCTGCATATGCTCTAATAAGTAGCTTTTAAGTTTGATAATTATTTACAGTCTGGAAGTAGAAACACACTTAGAGGGCAGGAAGGGCCATGACCGCTAGATGTTAGAGAATACTGCAATTCAGATGGCCTGTGTTATTCTCCTGAAGCTTAGAGCAGTCTTACTAGGCCCGGCCGAGTTGTGATATTTGATTTTCGATGGGTTGAGCGAATGTGTCTTTCAAGACAGAAGCTCTTAAATTTAGAATTAAATTAGTTTTACTTGTCCCGTTCCTTACTATACATGGGTGTGCTCTTCCTTCGCCAGGACCACTGGCTGTGTGTAGCATCCCCAACAGGTTTGCTAGGCTTGTCATCAGAAGGCTTTCATGTGCTTCGGGATTCCATGGGGTTCTGCAGAGTGCGAAGGCCCCAGATCAAGAGCTAGCGATGCCCAACGCAGATGGAGCCACTCGACAGCAGGATCAGTGCCGCAGTCCGGCCTACTGAAGCACAAGTGAGCAATATCGGGAGAGGATGTGGTCTGAGGCTAGACTGCCAACTTTGGAGCTGGGAAACCAAGGTTCCAGCCTCGGGGTCGATTCCACATTCTGTGATTCTGGGCAAATCACTTAATCTCCCCTTGCCTACCAACAACAACAAAAACAAGCATTGGCACAGCCAATAGGTCTCGCCTTTGGGACCTTATAAGTGTTCAGCCATGCAACAGTTGATGTTGTTGCACCAAGGATATTGTGCTGCATAACTAAGTACTTATAAGGTCCCAAAGGCGAGACCTATTGGCTATGCCAAGGCTTGTTTGTATTATGGTCTCAGCATCTTCATAGTGCATACGTGCCAATGGCATGACATTGTAGAGTCAATGGCCTTACGACATGTGCATTTTCACAAGGGTCAAGCTTTCTTTGCTCTCTGGAGCCACCAATGGTTTCGGGTATTATACTCTGGTCCATCCCAAAGCCTTCTGCATTCCATGTGAGATGTGAAGTGTGAGCATGGATTTCGATTGCTGGAGGTGATCCCATTAGATGGTTGGGTGAAGGTGTTGTGTTCACCAAGCTGAGTGTGTCAGATCTTACTGTGGGAGGGGCATGGCTGGAGGCCTTTGGCATCTGCTTAACAAACTAAATGTATATTTATTTTATGGATTTGTAGAGCGCTGCGCCTTGGCACATGCTGTCACTTGTATGTCAGAGCAGATCCTACAAAGCCAAAATGGAGGTTGCACAACAAACAAAGCTAAGAAACATGCACTGGCCCACACACAAATTGATCGCATGGCAGAAACTCTTTATAACTACTGTGTTTTTAGCCTACATATAAGACTTATGAAAGAATAAGCTACTGTTATTTGAAGAGATGGAATGGTTTACAGTTGAAATTATACAAGAAATAAAAACTTTCAGACTGTCTCATCCCGTACGCAAACTACAAAAGCTAGCCATACAGTTATAATATTCTGTAGGTTTCATATATGCTCCATTATTCCTACAGAAGTAAATCGCATGGGTCCCCACTGCCCAGGAATTGATATGGCGCCTAACTCACCAGAAATATTGCAATGAAAGCGGGCTTTTCTTTCGGATGAGATGGAATATTAAAATGCGATAACCCCTTCGACCTTCATCTCCAACTGTAACCTTTATTTCCTCTACCGTGTAACAAAAAGGCAACTGAAATGCCCCTCGAAACAAGGCTTATAGCGTGCAAGTTACAAAAAAACATAGATTAATAAATATCCTTTTGAAACTTAATTGAAATGCACGCCTTTTTTAGCTGGCTGGACTTCTGTGATTGATGGGGAAGACGCAACTGTAACTAGGAAAATGTCAGAGTATTTGAACTCATTGACAATCTGTAAAAGTGAAAGGGGGAATTTGACGGGGCCCCATGAATCGTTTTCACTAGGCAGTGTGAACAGAGAGAAACCTTTCGAACATGCTGTAGTTCCATAGACTTAAAAACATTTATTTCTTTACAGAAGCCAATGAAAGATATAGGCTAATCAGTAACATGCAATTAATATAGCCTTATAGCCCGCTGCTGAGTGCAATACTGGTTGTTAAATGCCCTAATGAGAGTTATAGGCCAGAGCCGCATGCGACAGACTTTAACGATGGTGAAGTTCTTTAAAAAACGCTATAGCCTGAGGTAGAAGGGGTATAAGGCTATTAGAACATTCAACCCACTGAGGGTAGAATGTTCTAAATTAAAACGGGAGAAACAGAATGAAACATTGGAATGTTGGTCCAGAGGGCCTATACCAGCCATTATAACCCCGGAGCTACTCTAGTGTCTTCAGTGGAGCTCTCAACAATCCAATGTACTAAAATTGCATATACACCCTTTATCAAGGGATTCAAAAAAATAGCAGATGGAAAAAGTTTAAGTGCTTAGAATTGTGAGGCAGAGGTCCTAATTTCTGTAACTTTATGTGCCATAAAGGCCAGGTTTGGTCCACAAGAGGGGATTCTAGTGACATGGAATATTTAAAGTGAAAGCACAGCCTCTGAATAAAACCTAGGGTGCTTAAAGATGACATTCTAACTGCAATATTTTACTGCTTAGTTTTAAAGATTCACATATATTAAAATAGATTTCAATTAATGTGACAATTTCAGCGTCCACAGAGCAACCCCTACAGACATGGATATAGCAAGTGCAACTGTCCTTACAAGGTTGTTATACGCTACGCATATGCTTGCCAACAGGTATCACATAGGCACGTACTTGACAATGCGAACTGCCACATACTGAGCTTGCGAACTGCCTCCAGACTCCCCATTCCTGAAAAGGCTGAATTGACACTGCAGTGCGTGTACATCATAGATCAGACCCTTCTTCCATAAGGATACACACATTATCGCAAGAAACAAAACCAATCTAAAGTTCGTGCAATTATATTTTCAGGAAAATCTGCTATTGTGTACCAAGCAGTGCAACACCATATCAATATTTAAATTATTAAATACTCTAGATGGGCACTTTTTTGGGTTACAATGAGTTTTTTTCTGAAATGAATGACGAGAAGTACAGCCTTCCTGAGGTTCCCTCACAGGCTAAAACCAGCAAGTAACACTCACTAAATAAAACTAACGTTAAATATGCTAAAAGACATGCATGTCTACATATTTGCAGCCTATACAAATTAGTCAATTTCCACTTTAGCAACTAATAGACTGCCCGATTCCAACCCCATGGACAACTTAAGTAGACAAAAAAAGAAGTAATCTCCTCATTCTAAAAACCACAGGAACATCAGATTTCATAACTCCATTGTCACCAGCAGCATACTGGCTATCGAGGTTATCTTTTCACAAAATATGCCCTAGAAGAAGCTAGCAGCACGTCCATCAAACTTACACTGCTGGCCACTAACTGCTGCAAAAGAATGGCTGCTGAATTTGCAGGACGACGCAGCTAGAAAATCCTGGCCCAAACTTGACAATTACTGAACATAACACCCAACCCAAAATAATCTTAAAAGCCAATCTGTCTCACCGAGTTACTCAAGATGTTGGCCATTCACTCTCGTACTCACTTTCGTGTACTTTTAAAATAACTGTTAGTTAACCAGTACTGAAAAAATACCTCTAGAAACCAGTGACCCTGTCTACTGCATGCCAATTTCAAATGATCATATCTGGTAATGTTCTCGGAATGAGGTATTATGAGTCAGGTGCAAACAGTTCTAAAAAAATAAAATAATTAGCTAACTTATTTTCAAACCGGTTATCCGACTCCATCCAGTCTGAAACCTGTCATACAGGAAAGCTTAGAGACTGCAGACTAGCCATTCAAGGTTAAACCGTAACCTGCTACTTCTTGACCTGTCAACTACATTCAGTAAAGAAGACGGCTGAATCCTGGTTAAAGTCTTAATTTGTATTGGCACAGAAGTAGCTGCACAGGTATTATAGAATCAGTGGTACTCCAGTATCAAGTCGTCTTTCTGGTCTGGACATAGTTGACTAATGTAGGGTGTGACTCACGGGTCAGCACTCTAGACCATGGGCCTTTGAAAGAATGTTACTGTATGTCAGTATATATGACAGTGATACCAGACATGTCGTAAATTTAACATTATTTCAAAATACTACCTTAGATATTTTCGGTAATCAATGCCACCAGTATCTGGCAGAGTGAGCTGGGTAGCGCTAAGTCCTGCAAAGATAGAGATCCTACACCAAAGAGACTAATGCATGCAGTCCTCATTCCTATCAAATGAATCCCCGAAATTTAAGTAAGACCCATGTTGAAGGCTGTCACTTGATATGACCTCGAAGTTCACATTCCATGGAGACGCACACCCTACTACGCATACCATACTTAGTCATAGGGTGGAGGTCTTCATTAGAATAACTCTCTTGGGGATAGCGTACATGAAATCCTAAGCTAATGAGAACGTATGTCACCGAATTACAGGAAAGACGTCCAGTTGCTGTGGAACCAACATGCAACTAAAGGAGCAGATGGGTAAAGTTCTCCCTTTAACACTAGACTAGCCAATATGCTCAGTCAAATACTGGGCGATAAAGGCTGTATTCGCGCTATTACTTTCCTGGTAGGGGCAGATATTGCCCTTTGGATTTTAAGAACAGTCCCTGACTGAGGGGCCATTCATTAATATCTTTTCTGATGCTATTAAAATATCTCTTCTACTGAAAAGGCCAATTGGATGCATTCAGCTGAGTTCTGCAACATATTGGTTAACCTCTTCATGTAACTGGTACTCCTCCTAACATTGTGGCTGTGGATGGACTCTACGGACAGCAGAGCTCAATCTTCCCCCTCCTTGAGCCCTAGGATTTCAGCTGGTGCCTATGCCCATAGCCAACGTTGTCCAGTGAGCTGCATATGTATTGATTTCAACAATCTGATGTAGACATCTAGAGCAGGGTAGCAGTGTCATCACTGGCACTATATGGGGGGGGGGGGGGGGGTAGTCTGGGTGAAAACCATGGATATGTGAGCCAGAAAATCTCCTTTAGGATGGCACAGAGACCCCTCTCGTATTATGGGCAACAGAGGTCGTACTGACGATATGGAGGTCACATTCTTAGCACTCCTGGGGGTTACGTGAAATTGAAGAATGAACACTGATTCAGTATTTTGTTATAAGCAACATTAACAGAAAGGTCACACAGCAAGAACACTCAAAGCAAGCAAACTATTTCGAAAAGGAAGTGCAACAATATCTTAAAAGGGAACTCCAACAGTCTTTGTTGGTATTTCTGAACTCCCCTCGTGCCCTCAGTGAATGTGGCGCCACTTAAGTTTAAACATGCACATTAAGTGCCTTTCTGCAGGTCCTGGGTCTGGCGTAATGCTCACAAACTCACATGGTCTGTTTTTTAGTCTACAAGATCATTTTACAACAAGGTCAAAAAGAATTAGTCATGAAGACATCCTGATGCACGCTGAACTGTGGGCAAGATCTCCCACTTCCTCCGAAGGAACAGTGATGGGTACTAGGTAACCCAGTGTGCCTACGTTAGAGAAATGAACGACAAAGCAGTGAGAATCATGCTGTCTAGGACATGCCAAACTTGTAAATCACATTGTAAGTTAGTGGAAGAATAGGGAAAGCATGACAAATACCGCCTACAGATATCCTCCGTGAGGGTCTGGAGGGGTAGTAGTAACATACAACTCCTCCCAGAGAGCATGGAATGCTTGGTTCATATCATCCAATTGTGGATTTATTCTGAAGCATCACTCATATCAGTCAAGCAAGGGGAAACTCAATTATTATAGGTAAAGGGATCTTGGGGAAGCCCATACGATTCATAGTATCACCTTCTGATCCAGTAGCCCCAAACAAGAATTAGTTTATCCAATACCAAAAACGTTTTGGATGGGGTGAATAGACGGATATACTGATGAATCACTTTATGTTGAAAATCAAAATTAGGTACTGGTAAGTCAATCAAGTAACGTCATTAGACGTTGCCACCTAAAATCACAAGTTATGGCACATAACTGTTTCAACGTGCAAATGAAATAAGACTACATTGCTTGTTTATATAAAAGGTTTATTTTAATTGTCTTAACTTCACTACCACAAATAAAATGGTATGCCTTGAAAACATTAAAGTAATAAAAAGTGCGACAGCTCCTCCTTGGTGACTGCACATCTACACATCTAAATATACCGTTAGGAATGTAATTTGGTCATCTTCAATGTAAAGTCATATGTGAGTCATAACGCTTTCAAGTAGGATCCAGTCATTTTCGAAAATAATTTTCATAGAAAATCCTTAAGGTTTGAGTAAACAGACATCTCATTTAGGAACCCGCAGCAGTATTTAAGTAGCACTTCTTAGGCGTTCACATATGAAGGTTCCTTGACAGCTACAAGTTGGACTTCTGTGGATGCCTAGAGTCAATGTTTACCATCTGCACCCAAGTGCTATTGTACACAGCAACGATCATTCCATCAGCGTCATCATTCGTAGTCTTGCAGGAATTCTGTGCGGCTGCACAACGTAGAGTAAGTGTTTTTTTCAGTTGCGCAGAATCCTAATCCTCCACAAAAAAAATGCAGGATAGTGGTTTTAGAAAAAAATGGCAACATCTGTTGTATTATCCATACAAAAAAAGTAGCTAAACACGCTAATGTCCAATCTGCTATCCTTCAAACAGAAATTAAGGAGGTTATGCCTACTTTCAGGAAGGAACCGATTAGAAAACGTGCCAGGGCTTAGTACAATGTTGTCAAGTATCCCCAAATACAGCAGTAAAAAAACAAATAAAATCACCTCCTCATATGCTAATATTCTAAGACATTTGTACAAGGGGCTGGATTGATTAGCGCATACATTAAACTAGTGGCCAGCAACACTCGGGCAAGGTTCTCATGGGTGTTTCCACCATGTGCTAATTGATTCAATCCAATCAGATTAGATTACAATTTTAGAAGCAAAATGGGCACTTTCTAGCAAATGCTTATGTTATGACTAGCAGAAGTAACATGGAAAAACAGCTGATTCTACATTAAATGCAATGATTTCTTCATAGCCGTAAATGCTATCTACGTAGACTGGATCCAAGTTGATAAAATTAGGTTTGTAAAAACTTGAATTAAAAAAGAAATATTTTTAAATCGAACGCTAATTTTATCTTATCTTATTTCATGTTACATTCTCTTGTAACATGATCTGCAAAGCACTGTCTTATTGAAAATTGTAAAAGTCTCCATTTCAAGACTGTAGCACACACTTAATCAGGTAATGGAAATACCATCAAAGAAACAACTGAGTCCAATCTGCTGCTGTGGCACAAGAGCCACTGCACTACTAACGTAATCCTAAATTCATGACATTTTTGTCTAAAGACTTCTAGAGAGTCCAGCCACTTTACTGGGGACGCCATCAAAGCAATTAACTACTCAGATTCTAATAAATTCTTCCTAAAACCTAAATCCCAATTTCTTTCTAGTTTTAGACCACAAAGCAGGTGCCTTGAACAAGCACAGCATTTTGTGCTGACTACGCCCCTCTGTATGTATACGTTTATCATGTCCCCTCTTTTCTTCTTTTTTGCCGGCTAAACAGTAATCCCCATTTCTTTTTCCTGTTATCAACCATTCTGCCTTAGTCTTTTTTATGCCCTTTCTAGGTCTCGCCTGGCCCAGCGCATGCGCTGGTCTGCGAGACTTATTGGGAGGGCTCCAAAAAGTGCTACCAAGCCAGCCTAGAGCTACAGTGCATGTGCGCGAGCGCCGCGATTACTTTCACTTTCGGCCGCTTTGATGTTTGATCGCTTTGCATAGCCAATAGGTCTCACTTTTGGGACCTTATAAGTATTTAGTTATGCAACTGTTGCATAGCTAAACACTTATAAGGTCCCAAAAGTGCAACCTATTGACTATGCCAAGGCTTGTTGGAATTGCCACAGATTCGGTTCCTCATCGTATTTTACACTGTGGTGAGAAAATGAGTATTGAACCATTTCAAATCCAGTCTTTCCAATACAACAAAGAGGCATTTAGTTTAAAAAAAAATAAAAAAAAAAATATTCCCTATGTCTCGTCTCCTTAAAAAAAAAAAAAATCACAGCGTCTATCCATTTTGTTTTAAAAGTCACCACGGTTGAGACTCTGGTGCATATAAATCAGTTTAACTCATACCATGTGTACTGGTGCAGATTTCCAGTACCTATGTTTGGCTTCTCAACAGTGTGTCTTCAAAACATTTTAGGGCTATTTTACCCGCACCCCGCTATAGCATTCTAAATTTTAAGTATTATGCCTCTAATACGTGATCCTTGAACTTTTCCACTTCCAAATTCCTAGTCTAAAGCAGATCCATTTAACTGTGCCTGCTGACTGAGCCTTTCAATACTTTGAGTTATAGCATAATGAGTCGGTCAAAGGTATTTTTTTTTTTTAGCACTTCGCTAAATAGTCTGTTCTGCAGCATGGA
This sequence comes from Triturus cristatus, assembly GCF_964204655.1. NCBI lineage: Eukaryota > Metazoa > Chordata > Amphibia > Caudata > Salamandridae > Triturus > Triturus cristatus. The sequence goes on along the minus strand of NC_140582.1, from coordinate 492,749,941 downwards.
AAAAGGACAAATTTGGACGGTAAAGTGGGGTTTAACTTGTAAAAACAATACATCGCAGGAACACAAGTATATTATTTCTTCTACCCCATCATTTAATTGTTTACACAGTTCTACGCCATTTTGAATGCACTTGGCTATCAAGGAATTGCTAGATGTGAGATGGAAGACATGGTGCATGTAAAGGATAATTAACATACTGTAGTTAAGATGTACACTCAGATTAACGTATGAAAGTTCCTTTTTTTCCCCAACTCTGTAATAGCTGGACCCAGCAAGGAAGCGGCACCTTCCACATCTGCGCTCCATGCCCCAACCGCCCTCCAGAGAACTTTGCCATATCCCACACTCTACATTACCTCACAATTAGCTTACCTCATACATTCCACTGCTTGCAAGTAGCAACACCACGCATCTTTTCCCTTATACACATGAATAAAAATGAATCACAATACAAAGAATACCATCCCCCACAATAAATAATGACAAATATGAAAGCAACCTTTAGATATCAACCTGTAGCATATTAAAACAAATATACTATAAAAAATACAAAATTTCGCAGAGTTGAAATAGTCGCCAATTTGTACTGAAGATATACACTCAGATTGATATATAAAAGTTCCCTTATTCGCAACTCTGCAACAGCTGGACCCAGCAAGGAAGCAGCACCTTACTTATCTAAGCTCCAAGTCCCAGCCGCCCTCCAGAGAAATTTGCCATATCCCGCACTCTACATTACCTCACAATTAGCTTACCTCATACATTACACTACTTACAAGCAGCAACACCACACATACTGATATAAACAATTCAACAATCACTTTAAGAAAGCAACCACACATACCGCGTCTCAAAATACAGACAGTACAGCGACTTGCTTGAGTAAGTGTGTTAATTTTAACTGTGAAAGCATGAAAATAAGACAGACAGCCCAGAAAAATCACAAATAAAAACGAACAAAACAATTGCGCAATGAAAAGGCTTCAGCCACAGTTAAGACTGCAGAGACCAACTACGTGTCGACGTGAAGCCTAGCCTTAATTCTTTCTTTTGTTATTTAACCTGCCATCCAAGCACAAAAAATCACCCACCACATAAACATTGCAAAATGCCCATTTACCCCTTCCAGGCACACCCACACAAATACACATGGGGGGAGCTTTACCCATGTATACATCTATCTATCTATCTATCTATCTATCTATCTATCTATCTATCCATCTATCTATATAGCTACATATACACACATACATATATCTACATACATATATCTACATACACACACATCTATATATATCAGGAGCACCGCGTCTTCAGCAAAAAAATTGGTGTAACACGAGGAGTGTAAACGCGGTGCCCCCCCAAGCGGAAACTACTGCCACCAGGCTGTGATGTGCGCGAGGGGAGAGAGGAGGCGACTAGAGAGGAGTTGCCTGATAAGGTTTTAACATCGGCAAGAGCAGTATCAACTCTGTCAGGAAGGCTGCGGTAACGTGTATCTCAGCGCCATGAATTTTGGGGCATCACTGGATTGTCTGGGAACCTATACCACTGTTTTAGGCACCACGCTGTACTACTAGTTCCAGCATGCAGCTCACCTGAACCCAGCGGCATTAATGATTTCCACCTGGTCATGAAGGAGGAGCTGAGAGACTGTTTTTAGGAGTGGACTCTCATTCCATGGCAAAGCTGTCAGCTGTTGAGACCGGCACTGAAGACGGCCATTCCGGCCAGAAACGCGTCTGCCAAAGCGTTTCACGGACTGCATGCAAGCACTGTTAAGCTCGAATAAATGCTGGTGTTACATTCCGGAGCTGTGTCCGACTTGCTTTCAATTTAGTGAGCCTTGGTAGTGGTGTGATTATATATATATATATATATATATATATATATATATATATATATATATATATATATATATATATATATATATATATATATATATATATATATATATATATATATATATATATATATATATATATATATTTTCGAAAGTCACTGTGGAGAGCCGCTCACCCTCCTAACGACGCCGGTGCCAGCAGCGGGCACAGTCCTGCTATGTATATTTTCAAAGAATTCGTTATCCCAAGCTCCAGAATAACTTCCAGCGGCACACCAGAGGACGAGTTCAATAAAGATTTATTGCCTCAAAAACAAAACAGTACGACGCGTTTCGGCGAAGCCTTTGTCAAGCAGTTTGACCTGTGCCCAATTCCCCATAGAAATAGGGGTTACCGTTTGTAAACAGAAAAACAATACTTCCCACAGACAAACATGATAAGAAAACAGACTGAAAAATGCATTGCATGAACTGTATAAATAGAAAATAAAAGGAAGGTATACATCCTATAGTACGTCAGAGCTGCATCTTAAAGCGCCAATGTTTTTCGCCAAAACGGAATTATTCTTAAAAAACACAATGCGTTGGGAAATGTATACCAAAGAGCTGACAGCTAATCAGTACTATTCAGCTAGCGGTCGCAAACGCTGATATGCAAAATAAATGTTTGCAACCATCTCACAAGTACCTTCAATATATAACATGGATATATACATCGTGGTTGATTCGGGATCATGTAATGGTAATGTACCCATTATATCGTATGAGTCGTACAAGGCGACATCACATAGATTGGCATCTTGATAGCCTATGGCTTGATAAAACAATTGTTATATTAATGTCCTGGGATCAAGGGTAATGTACCCAGCGCATGACGTGCAACAACATGATTCATGCAAATGTTTATCATACAAATTAAATCTGCAGTTGATAAGGGAAGCATTATAACATTTCATATATATGGCAGGATATGCACACAAAAAACATATAAAATAGTGGACCAAAAATTACCAGGGGTAATGTACCCTTTGTACCTAATAACCAATAACATATTATTATAAGGCATGTCCACTTGTGTTGCATTCCACTGCCTTTAGGCAGAGAGGTTACAAGGATAAGATCATTGAAGCCGCGAGCAAAAAAGTTAAAGCAATCACCCGTAATGAGGCACTTTTCTCAACCAAAGATAAGTCGAAAGACAGCAGTGGACCACCGAGATTCATTACCACTTTTAATGGGAGATCCAATCAGTTAAGGACAATTATGAAAAAGCACTGGGGACTCCTAGAGATGGATCCCATTATTGGGCAACATGTGGGGAAAGCTCCAGCCATAACTTATAGGAAACCCCAATCACTTCGAGATTGTTTGGTCCACAGCTACCAGCAAATACCCACCACCCCTACTTGGCTGGGAACGGCTAAGGGCTTCAAAAAATGCAATTCCTGCAAGGCTTGCAGGAATAGTACCAACAGAGACAGTTATTTCACCGGACAGGGTAGAAAAAAGAAGAAGAGTAATCAACAAATTCATAACTTGCACTAGTGAGTTCTGTGTCTATATCCTAGAATGTCCTTGCGGCCTACGATACGTAGGAAGCACAAAACTTCAACTCAAATTACGTGTGTTACAACACATGAGGGCAGTAACCAATGCCGATTTAAATTATCCTGTCGCGAGACATTTTCATGAAAAACATCAAGGTAATTCAAATCTTCTCCAATTCTTCGGCATTGACAGGACCCTGTCTCACCCTAGAGGTGGAGACCGGGAGAAACTCCTACGTATCATGGAATCCAAGTACATCATAGATCTAAATACAAAAATCCCACATGGCATGAATTATGGAGAAGAACTGGCAACCCACATAGGTCATAAATAAACCTATGCCCCTATTTTCTCTTTCTCCTTTTCTGTATGTGTCAGCACCTTTGCTGTTCCATTTCACTTGATTGCACTTTTATGAAAGGTAGTTTTGATAGTGATCGCATTATAGGGCAGTCTCTGATAGGTCCAATAGTAGCGACCAAGATTCCATGCCCTATGCACCATGAAGAGTGCAGTAAGCCTGTATGCCGGTATTTTTGGCTATTCGGCTTTAACTGCGATCACATTTCTCCTTACCCTTCAATGTTATCTTTAATACTTATCACACACTTATCACTCAACGATTCACATATCGTAGCATCACTGTAAATATTCTCATCACGAACAAATGTACACCTTTGCCCTTCACAGAAAAACATACATGTCTATTTGAAAGGCAGTGGAATGCAACACAAGTGGACATGCCTTATAATAATATGTTATTGGTTATTAGGTACAAAGGGTACATTACCCCTGGTAATTTTTGGTCCACTATTTTATATGTTTTTTGTGTGCATATCCTGCCATATATATGAAATGTTATAATGCTTCCCTTATCAACTGCAGATTTAATTTGTATGATAAACATTTGCATGAATCATGTTGTTGCACGTCATGCGCTGGGTACATTACCCTTGATCCCAGGACATTAATATAACAATTGTTTTATCAAGCCATAGGCTATCAAGATGCCAATCTAAGTGATGTCGCCTTATACGACTCATACGATATAATGGGTACATTACCATTACATGATCCCGAATCAACCACGATGTATATATCCATGTTATATATTGAAGGTACTTGTGAGATGGTTGCAAACATTTATTTTGCATATCAGCGTTTGCGACCGCTAGCTGAATAGTACTGATTAGCTGTCAGCTCTTTGGTATATATTTCCCAACGCATTGTTTTTAAGAATAATTCCGTTTTGGCGAAAAACATTGGCGCTTTAAGATGCAGCTCTGACGTACTATAGGATGTATACCTTCCTTTTATTTTCTATTTATACAGTTCATGCAATGCATTTTTCAGTCTGTTTTCTTATCATGTTTGTCTGTGGGAAGTATTGTTTTTCTGTTTACAAACGGTAACCCCTATTTCTATGGGGAATTGGGCACAGGTCAAACTGCTTGACAAAGGCTTCGCCGAAACGCGTCGTACTGTTTTGTTTTTGAGGCAATAAATCTTTATTGAACTCGTCCTCTGGTGTGCCGCTGGAAGTTATTCTGGAGCTTGGGATAACGACTTCTTTGAAAATATATATATATATATATATATGTCTTAGTATATATGAGAAGGCATATGTAAAGATATCACATCTACACAATGGTTTAGACCAACATATGCCAAAGCCACCATAAAAAGGTTAAAAAAATGATATATATATATATATATATATATATATATACACACACATACACACACACACATATATACATATACACATATATAAATACATATACACACACAAACGATCAGCAAGAGTAGATTTTACAGGCGTGTACTACAATCTGATGAAGAAATAAGGGCCATAGGAGATACTAAATATGCATTTCCCATTCACTATTCAAAGGTGAGTAAGCAGGATGTTTCAATGAGACTATAGGACATATAATACAGATACATATATAATGTGCGGTAAGTTAGCAGGGCAGGATTTCTTTGTATACAGCAAAAAAGCACTGCACCATACCTGTTTTTTAGGTCGATACTACTCAAGGTGCAGTGCAAGCACAGCAGCCTGTGCAATCCTCTACTGCGAAATCATCCAAAACACAATTGATGAGCACACTTCTCGGAATCGCTGCTCTCTCGTCCCTAGCTGGTTTCTAAAAGATCAACTCAAACATGTTCACATAAGCCCCCTTCCTAATCTATTATGTCACCTCCTCTGACAGGCAAAAACCAAATTGATCCCAGAGAAAAAGTTACCAGGATCAAACACCTGCCCGGTAGCTGACCCGTCCTCATCTTTCCTTTCTTTGTCCACTAGAGCATCTTGCTAAGTAGTAATGACTGATGTGGCTGACAGAAACCCCAGTAGTGGTTCAAAGCTCCAGTCCGCCCAGACCTTGAGGAGTGGGAGGGCCTTGCAGCTTCTGCGCCCATTTATATACTTCTCGGATGGCTAGAGGAACTTGAAACTAGCTGCTTCTCTCCAGATAATAGATATGTCAATCTTCTGGCAGTAGCCCAGCTCCTGGCCTCCACATCAACCTCTGTACTGCCCACACTTGTCCTGGACAGCAAACCTCTGAGTTTGGACAGCCAGGGAAATGTATGCACCAAGTTGGTAACAAAATCCAGTGCAGGAGTCCGGAGATGCTGTCTAGCAGGATGCACCGCCTTCAGTATAATTGTTGATTGTGCAAGGCCCGTTGGGAAACAGGCTGAGATTTCACTGTACTGGATGAGTGGGAAAAGCGGTTTTAGGATGTGCTCCAGATCTATGAAGGTGGCTGGTCCCGGAAAGAAGTACAAGAACTGGATTTGGAGGTCTGTGCTAGAGTTTGAGTAGGCTGCAATAATGCAAGCACCTAAATCAAACCTTCCCATAACCAATGCCACATAGGCATTCCTTCCTCCCACAGATTCCTACCTTTTCACTTGCTTGGGTGCCATGGCAAAAGATAAGTAGTCAGAGCCATCTCTAGAACTTAACATGGGCTTCCAACTCTCTTGCAAAGCCAAAATGCAACTAAGAAAGAATTGCACTGCTACCTTCTCAAGAAAAGTTTGTTAGCGCTCCACTTAAAAGGATATTCAATTACATGTGCTGCCCTTAAACAAGAGCAATGAGGAGCATACAGTTACCACAGCCGATAATGAAAGTTAGCTCCAAATACCATCACAAAAATTCCCCCCCCCTTTCACACAACCTGCCCGTTCCTACACTGCACTTCCAAGGTCAAAAAGTGCCCAAAATTAATAACCGAGATGATCTATTAAACTATGAGCCCCAGGTAAAATATGCAGCCAATCCCACTGAAAAGTGATCAAATATAAAAAGGTGCCTCAGCCTGCCTGCCATGTCCAATACTCCTATACTCCACATCTCTGCACCAACACTAGTTGCAACAGAGTAATGCAAAGCTATTACATTTAACAAGGACTGCGTTCTGACAACAGTCTGTTCCCCCGCAGAAAAAACTCCTGCCTTCAGAAGATCAGCAGGTCACACCATCGGGCAAGCGAAAGAGGCAGCGAGGCTTGCAATGGGAGAAGGCAACAAAGAGAAGGTACTGTGGAATAATGAAAGTCAAACAACTGTAAAAAAATTCCACTATGCAGAGACCGTCATGGGCAGGAGGTGGATAAGGATCCAAAGGGCGGCAAAGGAATGACTCAGTTCAAGCCTTATTTGGTGAGCCCGCCATGACCATCTTCTAACCATTCAATGCCCTTAAACTTTATGGCTTGAGACCCCCTCTTCGCTCGCTTCCACAACAAAGTCTGCAAAATTCCAGAATTGCCCTGGGTGTTGCTGATGGGCTGCTCTCCCCGTGTTCCCCAAGTTGTGGCACGCTTCTTGTCAAGAAATTGTAAAGCAAAGTCAAAATTCAGGAAAGCGCCGTTGCTGGCTATTTGGAGATGGGGGGGGGGGGGGGGGGGGGGGTAAGGGAGAGCTGCTCCCGAACTATAGATACTTAAAGTATAAAGTTAAGTCGTTTAAGTGCCAGAGCTATAAAAAAAAAATAGATAACTATAATAAAAATTGCATAAATAGAATGTTAGATTCATGAGATTTAGGACATCATAACTATTGCTTTATTTTCAAGATTTATTTGTGCCTATGTATAAAATGTTGCATTATAATTCATTTATCCAATATTTCTTTACAAATTGCTAATGGCTGCATGTCAGCGGTTGCAACAGGAGAAAATACTGTTATGCTGAAAAATATATGCTTTAGCATGGCTTGATACATCCAGAGAACATATCTAAATCTGCTTGATTTAAATAATTACAAACATACTGGTGCTTAAAGAAGCAAACCACTTTGGACGCAACAGACTTTAGATATGATTTGTTCTACATGTATAAACCCTAAGCATACGAAACTGGGTTATCCTTTGTCCATCCGAGTTGCAATTAATGATATTTCTCTTTTCTGCATCTCTCAAGCATTGCCAATCAAGTCTTTTGGATTTCCTAACTCTTGCCCTGTTTCATATTGCTTTTGCAAACCTTAATTACTGGGAGAGCTGCAAGGTCTTCCCCAATATATAAAAAATTGTCTTAACAGCAGAATTTTTTTTTGTTCTAAAAAGCACACAATGCCATAAACGTCTCTAGCATTAAGGTAACTACTTTGTGTGCGGATATGCTCCTTTTGAAACAGCAGAATGCTGTCAGTCACAGTGAAGTTAACCAATATCTCAAGGGAGCTAACCAACTGCCCCATGCTGTATGCCTAAGTGGGTAGAATAAAAATGTAATTGACAGCAAGCTGATGAATGAAAAGGGTGTAGTGCTAGAGGCACCCCTATGTATTGAAACCATGTGATGACCAGGGCCGGATTGGGAACCGAAACCGCCCCAGGCAAACTGCTCGGGCAGACCCTTGGTGGGGCTGAGTGGGTGCGCCTGAGCTGTTTGCAAGGGCCAGTTTCGGGTGATTTTGTTACCAGGGGCCGATATTGCCGGCCACTGTAACAAAAACGGACCCCCAGGGGTCCAAAACTAGACCCTAGCCTGGCGGCCCACCGGGGAAATGCCTGGTGCCTGCTACGGCCAGTCCGGCCCTGGTGATGACCTTTTACTACCATTATTTTATTTGACTTTGTGTTTTACTTTATCCTAGCTTGAATGTACAATATAATATTTATTTCATGTGCACGTTTCCTTGAAGATTTCTTTCTGCAAAGTGGGAGAGCTTTCACAGAGTAGAACCGCCTTGCCAGGAACAGAGCGTGTGGGATGTGAGAGAGAGTGAGAGAGAGTGAGAGGTGTGGAATGTACTTCTTGGTCTCGGAAAGCAGTGCTATGATCAGTGGTGCTCAAATGTGCATTATGCGTACATTGGGAGATTAAGTGTGCAGTGCAATAGGCAGTGGTGCACAAATGTGCATTGGGAAATATTATCAAGTTCTTACTATTGGCTTTGACATGCCCTCATGTCATCTTTAATTGTGACTCTGTCTTGCTTGAGCTTTTTACGCGCACGGGCAGGCCCCAGATTTCTCCAGTTGTTTAGGCTATTCACGTTCAAGGTCGTTTTAGGCTTTCGTAAGCTTCGCTGGGATAATGTGGGGGAAGTGTGCTTGGTACCTTTCAGAGCAGAGATTGTTGTTGCCAGAGAAATAAGTGGATAGTACAGCTCTGTCTCAGTCAAAATACAGGGGCCTGGCCAGCTTCTGTCTTGATTGACAGACCAGTATGGTCAGCTCGGTTTTTCACAACAGAAGAAAGGGGGCGAGGTTTCTTCAACCTTCTCCTCCGGTGGAGTAAAAGGTATTAAAAAGTCAGGAAATCTTGGCGCCCAGACTGGAGCGCGCTTGTGAGGCAGACGTGTCGTCACAAGGGAACTTGGGTCCTGCTCGAAAATCCTGCCTGGGCTGTCAAAGGGCTGCTCCAGCTTGAGTTGGCAAGGATATCAAGTGAAAGATGGGCGAGGTGTTTTATTATGGACTTTGTGATGTGTGAGTCTGTGTGCACATCCAAGTCTTCAGTGGTTGTAAACATCTGATTTTTTAGTGTAAATAGCTTTCTGATTTCTTGCAGGACGTCTAGTATTATCTACTTGAGTTTCATTCCAGTATTATCTGTATGCATTTCATATTATTATTATTAACACATTTAACAGTTGCATTTGCCTACTTATAAGTGTGCTATTATTGCTTGCATATATATATCTATATACACTTGAATGTTGTTCATTTGACATCTGGGAAAGCCTGTTAGAGAGTGTTGCACAAATAAAACCCCAAGCCCTATTTTGAGAACCTTGTTTTATGCGTTTCATTTTATAAAAATGAAATGCTTTTCCTGGTGGGGTTTTGTTTTTATTGCTTTGTCGTGTTTGAGCCTCCGTGTGGGAGGGTGGTATTTTCCATTACTTGGGAGTGCGAAGCAATACAGCTGAAAGCCCCTATAAGTGCATTATATCATTTTTGTAAAATCAAAAGGTCTTGGCTAACACCAGATATTGAATTAGCTTGCTTCATATCCTCACAAAGTCATACTGCCTACTCTAACATCAGTGGTTTTAGTTTGCATACATGGCAACACTAGCCAGGAATTCATCAGTGTGCTCTAGCCTGACCGCATTTCAGTGAAAAATTTAGTGGGTGATGCAACTCCAAGGAAAAATTTAGACCGATTTTCAAAATCCAGATGAAAAATCCAAAATACAGGACATCTCGAATGAAAAAGTTGTGCAAGTGAGGTTATTTCACATTTCTTCTCAAAGAGATCACCCCTCCCCTTTACAACGAACATCCTTTAGAAACTGCATTAACCCCTTGAGTGCCCATGACGAGATGGTCTCGTCATGGGCCGCGGTTGCGCTGTGCCCATGACGAGACTATCTCGTCATGAGCCCCGCCCGCTAATGAAACGCCCGGCACAGGGCGTGGAAAGGGCGGGGCACTCAAGGAGTTAAGGTGCAAAATATGCATTCCGTGCACACAGTAGTTACTTTTCCAGGTAGTTAGATGCACTAATGTTATACGTGTGTGTATTTAACCAGCCCAGTCATCGCAGGAGCTCAGTACACCAAGATTGGAGTCACTAATGGTCACAATATTCACTGCCTCCAGAAACGTGCCCATTAGTATAGTATTGACTATTTGAAAACATGTGCAGACTTAATACGCAGCGTCACCTTTTATGCACCTTCGCTACTGGAGAACAGATCACCTTAACAGCCACATTTATTTCAAAGGAAAAATGGTTCTGAATACAGTTGTACAACACCAAGTTGAACTGAGGCTCTACATGAGAATGAATCCACCAAGCACACAAGAGCTGCAATTAAGTCCGAGTGAACTTGGTCATTTTTTTTTTTTTGATGGGGTTTTTTTTGGGCATTTTAGAGCAGTAGCTTTCCTTTAAAAGTCCCAGAAATAAAGCACATTAAAAGCGACCAGAGAAAAACCACAAATGAGTGTTTGTACCATTAGCACTCAACATGCAGCTAGAAGGCTAAACCACAAAAACAAAAAAAAAAAAAGAACACTAAGCAGAGCAAAACCTGAAAGTTATAATAGTCTCAATAATTAATATGTTCACAGCATATTCTTTTGACATCTTAACCAGCAAAACAGTGGTTGAATCACTACGATATTAAACCACTTAGTTTTTCAAAATGTCTTACATTAGGCGAAAGTGACGAAAGTGACGATGACTATCTTTGATAGGAGGCTGCACGACCAGTTGTGATCTAAAAAACGTATATACATCGAGCAACTACAGTAAATAAAAAAACGAAAGAAACACCAACGACAAAGGAAAAGCAACCCATTGGTGTCGGACCTCCAAGGAAACTAACAAAATCCTTTTAGTTTTGCATTTTTAAGTGTCATCTCCTCAATAAGCTCTACATGTAACCTCAATTCACCTTGAAGGATCACTGACCGAGTGAGCCTAGGCCGGATTCCAACCTGCCACACGCAGGCCACACAAACTAGACGGAGGCGTCTGCCTGTGACATGCAAGTGGGAGGGGGGTTTGATATCCCAGCAGGGCCTGCTTATTCCATCAACCTTCAATTTCTGATGAAAAAGTACCATCTAGTTGGAAAATAGTTCCTACAGTACTATGAAATACCAACAACTGTGGCAGGAAACTGCCATGAACTCAGTTTGATAACAACATTAAAAAAAATCCTCATTTTTAGCAACTAGAAATATGCTTCTTGGTAGAAAAAGAGCAGGTAGCTATCTACTGGCTACTGCCGCATAATTTTTTTTTTTTCACTTTCATTAAATAGATCTGCTCCTCTTAAGCACTTTTCTCTGCACACGACTAAGATGCTGAAGCTGGCGGATAATGTACAAGTTTAAAATCACACCATTGGGAACTATGCAAAGGTCTTTTACTTGCGTCCACGCGGATCCCGATCTATTATTCTGAATCCAGCATTAAAGCATTCATTGCCCAAGCTGGAGTACATGAAAAGCTCTCAAATACAAACCCCACAAAGGCAAAATCTAATCTGAAAACGTGGACCCGAAAAATAGTTTATCACCTCATTAATTTTAAGTACAGCAATATTTTATTTTTATTTGTATAAAATACTTAAGTGAAACTTTTTAAGCAAAGCATTGGCATGCTCGTCACAGCTGGGTAGAAGTTCAAGCAAATGGAAGCAACGTTTGTTCTCCTAATACTGCATTAATATCCACAACATATGTACACTACTAAAATGATTTTACACAATTGTAAGTCACACTGTTTGAAATAAATGTGGCCCAATAACAATATTTGGAACAACTGTACTAAGAAACAGACTCACACTGCCGAGGTGGTGTTACAACATTAAAGCAACTACTTAAAAATAAAACATTGATGAATACATCAGAGTCCAGTCTAGAATAATTTCACTGAAGTCAACCACACTAAGACCATACTCAAGACCTGCTTATCGTCATTTTAGCTCCATGCATGGATCTAACTCCTTGTGTTCAGGTTAAAACACCTTTTCTTATAACTACTGCATGCGAAAAAAGAGTAACGTAAACCATAGTTGTAGATCTGCTAAGTGCAATATGTTCTTTATAACCAAGAGGGGACCCACTCAAGGCCTCACCTCTCAGGAGCCATGCTTCCTTTATAGTAAGAACTCAACAATGGTAATAAAAAGCATATTACACTTTGCACATCTATATATCATTATCCATACATGTACATATTTATATATCATATATATATATATATCTATATCCATCTATGGCCACCACCCTGAATGCAACCAACCCAACCTTAGCCCGTGCACAAGGGTAGGGTTAGCTACAAAGCCTAGCCTATGGCTAGGCCCTGTGACCCCCCCCCCACCCCAAAGGCAGCCTACCTGTGGGGCCCCCTTGCCCAGGTCATGCTTTGCCCCAGGCTCCTCATACCCAGAGGTCTAGATTTATTGGAGAGGGGGCATGCACCACTCTGGCTGATTTTGGCCCTGGGGGCCCCATCTCCTGGTGCATTGGTTTAGGGAGAGGGGGCAGGAGACCGCAAGGCCCTCCTCCGTGGGCATCTTTCGGCCCTGAGGAACCCTTCCCACGGGGTCTGGTATATTTAATGGTGAGGGGCACACGGTTCTCCTTCCCATGCCAATTTTGGCCCGGGGGACCTCATCCCCAGGTGTATGTTTTGGGAGAGGAAACACAGGGACCCTCCTTCCCGCTTTTAGCCCCAGGAACCCCATCCCGCGGGGCCCGGCATCAAATTTAATCGGTGGCACAAGGCCTCCCCTCCCCCTGGCGATTTTGGCACAAGGACCCCATCCCCGGTTTGTTTCTTTGGGGGAGGGGACACATGGACCCCCTCCCTAGCCCACATTTGGCCCCGGGGATCCCATCCCGAGCCCCGACATTTTCTTGGTGGAAGGTGGCATGTGCCAACCTTCCCAAGCGGATTCTGGCTCCAGGGGCCTTCCCTGAGCCTGGCAAATTCTCTCTTATTTAGGGGGGGGGGCACGTGGCCCCTTTCGCAGGCCTATTTCGGCTCTGGGGAGCCAATCCCATAGGGCCCAGCCATAACAGAATAGGGAGGGGGGCACACAGTCCTCCTCCCTGAGCCAATTTTGCCCCGGGGACCCCATCACCTGGGGCCCGGCTCATTTGTTATGGGGAGTAGTGCTCAAGCCCCCCTACCCGGGCTGGTCTAGGCTCCAAGGACCCCCTCCGTTAGGGCCCTCAACATCCCCGGGCTGATTTCAGCCCCAGGGATCCCATCTCCCGGTCAACTAGGGGTGAGTGCCCACCCAGGGCACCAACCACACTGTGGGGAGCCCCAAGGCCCCGCAGTCCTGACCCGGTCCCAGACTCCATCGAGAGCCCGCATTGCTTTTGCCCACAGGAAGCAGCTAAAAATACGCCTCCCTGTAGGGGGAGCAATCTTTTGATCTGTTTTCCTGCCAGCTTCAGTGCGGGCAGGGAAACAGATGAAGTCTTCTCCCATCGGTCAGGAGCATATTTCATGCTCCATCCACTGGGAGCAGACTTAGTGTTTGCTGCCGCTTGGCTGGAGTTTTGAAATTCCTCCTGCCGAGCAAGAGCAAACACAGGTTTCCCTGCCCACGTATTCTCGGCAGGGAAATGCTATGTCCTGGGGTGGGCTCCCTGGGACCCAGCATTTACCAGCCCTGGAGCATGGCATCGCCAGGGTCATTAATGGCTCAGGGAGAAGGGCCGTGCATCCCTCCTCTCATTAGGATGTTTGGCTTGGCCCCGGGGATGGGCTCCCGGGGACCGAATGAGGTCCGCAGAGCCTCCTCCTTTACATTTATGGCCTTGTCCTGAGAGATGGTGACCCCAGGGCCGAAATAGTCGTCCCCATGGCTGAAATTGGTGTGCACCCACCCCCTTTGAAATTATGGCCGGGCCCTGAAGTATTGGGTCCCAGGGGCTGAACGCGGATCTGGAAAGGGGACCGCGTCCCCCCCATCCCCAAATTATAAAGACATATTCCACCTGGGACCTGGCCCACTCGGGGGATAAAAGAAACAAGTGTGGGAGACCACTCAGTTTTTTATTTTTTTATTTCTGTGAATCCGCAGATTTACAGCAAATTTTTTTAACGTTTTGGGGACACCACCACCAGGCCTGAGATCTGCTGGATCCACAGACCTTCTGCATCTCTAGATATACATACATCCTTTTTTTTAAAATGACTCCAAAACTACCGAACAGAGTTACACCAAATTACAGAAGCATTCTTTCTGGACCAAGATCTAGCTTTCTGTCAAATTTGGTGTAATTCCATTCAGCGGTTTGGGCTATAGTCGTGTCTAAAGTCCCTATGGTAGTTGCATGGGGAAAACCTATTTTGGGACCCCCTTTTTCTTAGCCCCCCCCCCCGATGCAAACAGCGCCAGCAAAACAAAAAAAATGCTTTCTCCTATGGAAACCAGGTCCTAACTAGAACTACAGCCAGTAGGTTAAATATATACACTTATTTATTACAGAGTGGCGGTCTTCCCTGTGTAGTTATTGTTAGGGTACAGTTTCCATAGGAAGAGTGTTTTTTGTTTTGCTTATCACTTTAGCGGCATTTGACGAATCTGCAGCAAAACTTAAGTTGTTCATACACCTCAGCTCCTTCTGGCACTTATCTGTCAAGCGTGGGCCAAGAAAAGGTAGGAGGAACCATGTCAAAAGGGCCTACAGTGAGTGGTTATCTATGGAAGAACCAAGATCCAAGTTATCTGCCGCCAGTTTTAAATTAACTTTGCGAAAAAATAATAAGCTAATATAAAAACATGTAAAAAAAAAAAATTAACTGACTGAAAAGCAACTCAATATATGTCTTACTTTTCTATATTTTTACCAAGTTAATTCTGCTTGAAAACAGGATTTTCCATTCACAAATACGGTCACCACCGCCTGACTTCATTGATGGACTTCATGAATTGATTCAATCCCATAATACTTAGTTCTTTAGCCGACACCTTCAAACCTGAGACTGAGTTAAGGGCCATTCACTTTGGACAGGTAAGATCTCATTTCAAGTGCTGTGAGTGCCATCTCTTACTGATGTGCAGCTCCCAAGAGCTGCTGCCTAGAAAGTATTCGACTGATAAAACCTGGTATTTTATGTCAGGGGTGGTCAAAGAACAGGGAAAAAAAACCTCAAATCTGGTAACGCTTTCCTTTCGAGACAGTAATTCACAAATGATTAATAGATCAAACATACGTAGATTTAGTTAAAACACAATGAAGAGGCAAATTCTAATTCAGTCATCTGCTCCATGCCCATCTAGAACTTCAAAATAAATATGAACAAACGGGAAATAGTTTTCTATTAAAAAAAAAAAAAAGACTAGTCCTCAGCTCAACCAGGAGTTGTGCGACATTTCAGTAGGTCTGGACTTTTAGGGCACATACATTACAAAAAGCAAAGTTTTAGGTCCCCGAAAGCTGATGTCTTAAAAAAAAAAAAAAGGCTGCATAAATATGTCACACAAGAGGATAGGCACTGCGTAGCTCAGTGGACTAATACACCCACTCAAGGAATCTGTTTGAATTTCTGGTAAGAGGTTCAAATTTGGGTGGGTTGACGCACCCTTTCATTTTTCTGAGTTGGTAAGATAACACTCAACAGGGTAACAAGCATCACATCCATAATCCACCAACAGACCTCCACAGGGGTGAATAAGCACTCTAAGGATACGCCTGCTAATGATGCTTTGCTTATTCTCAGGTTTTGTAGACCAGGTCTAGAGTTTATGGGATGGGAGAAAGTACTACCACTTCCTAATTTGATTTATTCACTTAAACAAAAATAGCACCTAAAACGTGGATCACAAGCATCCAATGCTATTTAAAGTAAATACTTAAATTTCCTCAATATTTGTCATGCAGTCACTTCAGTGTTAAATTATGGTGCCTTTATAGTCTAAAACCTCAAGTGAAATGAGGATTCATTTATGTTAGACAAGCAAGTAGAAATAAAACAAGGATATAGTTAAGGACAGGCCATCTTACATCTCATTTGTATTCCCTGATAAATGCATTCCTATTGTTTTTGTATTTTGTGACAACCATGCAATATTAAATGTTAGGCAAACGGTTGGTCAAAGAAGCATTACATATACATTATGCAACAGTGTTAACGTAGCAAATTCATGCTAGGCAGTCCTATCGGAAACACAGTCTTACTGCAAAAAAATGACCACATACTTAGAACCCACACAGACAAAATTATTAATTGCAGCGGGTTTAATGTGTTTTTCAAGTCATGCAAGCAAGCAAAGCAATGGCAAGCTTGTTTTGCTTTTGGTTAATATGTGCAGAATATTACCTATTCCCTTTTGTTAAACCAGTTAGAATTAAAAACACACACACATATATATATATATATATATATATTTTTTTTACAACCACTCTGTCCTATTAGTTTTCCTTACCTTTTCTGTGTGGTTTTAGATTGCGATCAACTGGTGGTGGTTCACAGTCAGAAACAGGCACCACCCTCTTTTGGGGTGTATTTGGACTTGGCCTGAATCCCATATGCACAGGTGGGGGGACCTGCATTCCAAATGCCGACATATCAAAAGATCCGGGTGTCATTGGCACATAGTTCGTTTCCTGGATAGGTTCTGTAAAACTGCTGGAATGATGTCGCGGTGGAGAGTTGGGATTCATAGGAACATAATTTTCATCAAGGTCTTCACTTGACATACTGCCAATGGTCAACATACTTCTGTTTTTCTAGAACAAAAACATTAAGACAACCATTACAGGCACAGTTACCAGTGGCATTACAAAGAATACGACTAATGCTGTGTGGTTGGGATTCCAGGACTGTGCATCATTCACTGCATGCCTCATTTAACAAAGAACTCTGGAATCAATTTTTGGTTGTGATTTTTGGTGATGGAGAGTTGAGTAAACATAGCTGCCAAGGTTTCAAATCGTTTATGTATGACATTTTCATAATTGCAGTGTAATTAGAAGTGACATTCGATGACTAAAAGTGATACTTTCTCGCGAGCAAAATCAAGCAATGAGGACTAGGGAAATGTATAAATATCAGAAATTACACCCATTTGAGCAACGACAAACTCAAAGAAGATCTTAAAACTGATGCAAAGCACCAGGGCACAACATAGTTTTCTTGAATTTTCTGGTTCTTATGTATACAACAGAACACATTCCTTACTTGGGCACTGCACAATGTTCAGCCTCTTAATTTCTTATGCGCACAGTCTCCGGATTTAACTGGCTATGGCAAACCCACTAGCACGGACATGCCCATTGTGTTTAAGCTTGGAGATTGAAATCAAACTGTCACTTGCGGAACCTACTCGCCATGACTGTACCAGATGAAAAAAGTCTCCAAATATAGTTGTAAATTGTCAAGAATGGAGCCCAATCAGGGAATCGGAAATGCAACACTCAGAGCGCACACAATGTTGATTGTACTAAGAAACCGGAATCGCCGGTACGAGTCTTACATACCCTTGTCCGTTAAATTGGTGCATGTGCACCTTTACTGTACCCTTGACCGGCCTACCTAAACTTTGCTTTCACCAATTTCTGCCACACGCTCTGCTCAGTTGCCTTTCCACTGACGAGCACACTAATGAGCAATGAACAGCAGAGCAGGGCCGGATTTATCCTGCGGCCGCTTTTCAGACAAGGCAGCAAAATAACCCAGGGGCATCATGAGACATGAAGTCTCAGATGCACGCATTCTATTTTACAGGAATAGAAGAAAAAAGAAAAGTATGTTATCTCTATTACAGTGACGCTTGGGCAATGCCAATCAATTAACTTCTTGTTCCATAATGCATGACTTTGCATTTCAGTGCAGTGATGCGAACCACCACACTGAAATGCGTTAGTCTAACGCTTGATGGGTAGTACTTGGCAGGGCTGAGTAAACCAAACTGTATTTACCTTCTTTTTACCAGATGGCCCCCTTGTGCAGAACGGAGTAAACCGAACTGGAATATCAATTAACTAGTATCTGTTTGCTTAGTCCTCTTTTTCTTAAACTTCTTTTAAGCAAATATGTAGCAGATTAAATGGAATGCATAAACCACATACAATGCCAAAGAGTGTAGTCTAATTTTCTTAATGTAGCCCTTCTTCCTCCACCAAGACACTATCTATCCCTTCTAGAAAGCCTTCCTCTATCTGTGGGTCAATTTGGCCCAAGTCTGCAAAGGAGCGGACTCCCATCCCAGTGTACTCTGCCTAATGTTCGACAAGGACATAAGCAATATAAATTTCATAGAGCCTCTGCAGCAAGTTCAGGGAACCCTCTTCACATGCATGCACGTTGGTGGAGTACCTATGTTGACGCTTTTCCTCTATCAGAAAGGACCGGTCCGCAGGAACAGCGGGAGGCACAGTGCATTCAGTGACTCCACCATAAATAATTTACCAAAGGCTCTCATTAGATATTTTTTATAATATGAGATTTATTCAGTAGTTAGAACTACCAAGTTATAAAAACAGACATAATAGTGGCAAACAGAAAATGTATTGTATGTTCACTGCATGTAAACTGTCAAGGGAAACAATAAGCAAACCTGATTAGAAAGGGATAATCAAATAGCCAAATCACTTTGAAAAAGTAACAAAATGCTCTACGCAACAAAACATATGATCAGAGAGCGGGTAAAAATGTGTGCATGTCGAGTATGTATGTTACCAAGTTAAAACAGCCAAAAGCACAAATGTGACTAATAACTTAAAGTGAGCGTGCCAAACAGAGTTCCAAATGAAAATCGTCAAATGAGCTTAGAAGCTAAAAGCAAAATGATTTTAAATAAGCTCTAGCAGCAACAAAAAAAAATGTGCTAGGTGATCTAAAAATAGCCTAAGACAGAACTATGAGCGAATGCACTAACATTAAGTGCCCTAGCAAATAGAGCTCTGAATGAACTCAAGCAAAAAGATTACTGACAAACCCAAATCCATTTATACTGTTTTGCACAATACATATTATACTGAACAAAATGTGACTTTTGTACAAAACATTCTGTCAGCAGCGTATACATTGCATTAATTCATTTCTTTTACACAAAGTTCTGATGAAAAAAAGCTTCACGTAAAAAAGAATGAAAACATTTACTCCTGCCAAAGAGCTGCGGCCTTCGCCGTTTTAAAGTTTCATCTTGTTAGCTCAGGAAAAGATACAACAGACCAACAATGACCAGCAGACGAAAATGAATTCACAATATTATTCTCTTTCACAGAGAAAAAAAGCGTGCACATTTCTTTGTCTTGCACCTTTTAAAGGCCTAAAGTGTTAGCAACATGAAAATAAAGTCCAATACATTCTTTATTTTTTCAAATAGCTTTCTCAACTAGACAACGCAGTTTATTTCAAATTCCCCGATGCAGTAGGACAAATATCAACTATACACAACCATGAACCTGCAGAAGATCAAGTAACATCCAAACATGCATACTGGTATAGAGTTTCTCTCTCTCGTGCGCTAACATTCCTTGTCCACCTTGGGCAAGAGCGCAACCACCCTCCCATCAGGGTTCTACCCAAGGCATCCTACAGCTACTCCAGAGAGGTACTTCGGAGTGCAAAAGATACACATACAATTACAAATTATACATCCTGATTCACAGAATCAATATAAATTCATACCCACAATGTTGTACGTTTGTGGTACACACAAACATTTTGCCTGGCACGTCGCTTAATTAAAATAATCAAAATTACTCCCAAAAAACAGTAGACTTTTTTTTCCGGGATGGTGAGGCACAAGGAATATCTCAAAAGGTCACGACTGTTTCAGGGATAGTGGTTTCTTCAGACTAAGATGCAAGGCTCAAAATACACTAAAACAATAAATATTTCAAAAATATTATTTTTCAAATGCTACTGTGACACCCTCTGAACAAAACCCGTGGCTGTTTTTCTGCCTTTCAATAATTTATTTTTATCCAATTTTAAGCTTCAAAAGAAGACTTGTCTTTCTCTCTTGGACAATATTGTGTTAAAGCTTTTTCTGAAGTTCGGATCCATTAATATTACTTCATAAAGGTAGTTTTTCCCCTTGAGACCATAGAGGACCCTCCCATATACCATTCTATTTTTTAAGCTTCACACCCATACCTCTGTGACAAGAAAAATAACAAAATAAGCTTTCGAGTCATAAGCAGACCGTGAGACAGTGTGATCAATTTCGTTTTAAGAACATGCACTCTGCTCATATGTTAAACTACAAAAGACACAGTAACATAAAACATAATAGATGCTCTCTGAAGACTTTGTAGCATGGGCCTTACGGAAACTCAGCCAAAGTTCACACATATGGTTCAATATAGTGATGTACATTTACATGTGGCACAAACCTAGCTATAAAGCAACAGAACACTGTAGAAAGAGAGGGGGCTACAATGTATTGCAGGGTTGGAGGCACTGGGGCCGATGGTCTGAGGGTTGGGTGTAATTCATGAAGATAGTTTAAGAGAATCTGGGGAGGGGGGTAAGGTTTGAGTGCGGTGTTCCGGGGAGTCTCTTCAGATATGTCTGGAAATCAAAAGATTAAACTTTGACAAGGTATTGTTTAAGAGCAGGGTCCTCCACTCTTAAGAGATGGAGGAGGGATAATGGCAATAACTTTTACTGGCATCCTACCTCCAATTCCGGAATAATATATTCTAAAGCCTGGCATGTGTTTTTGCCTCCTCCTTCCTGGATGTCAGTGTGGTGATACAGTTGCTTTAGGTCTTGAAAAGCTATACCAACATCTTGAACATAAATGCCAGGTTTGATGGGCATCAGCTCTGACTGCTTTTTAAATGATACAGTATGCTCTGGAGGTGATGCAGGCAGACAGAGGTAACAAGGGTAGATCAGGGAGGTCAGAGTTGTCCTTTTGAGTTTCTGAAGACCTTTCAATGAAGCAGGCTGTTGCACGCATGATGCTCTTCAAGGGTGTCATAGGATTCTTGGATACTCAACCTGCAGAAACTTGCCACCTCGATATCAGAGATGACCAGCGCTTGCTTGGATTTTCATTTTCTGGCAGGAATGGTTTTAACTCTGCATGGCAAGTTCCATTGATGACCGGGCGTTTTCATCTGGTGTGCAACATACATCCTGAAACTGAGGTTGGATGAATGTAGAATCCCAGGGATTGACATTATCAAAATGTTGCAGTACAAAACAATACAGATTAATTTTATAGACCATTGCAGATGTAATGCTGCTTAATGGTAATGGCAGCTGGAACACTTTCTTGATCAGCTACAGTGCGTCATGGGCCTTGTAAATCCATGTAAGACAGTTATTCAGCTGGACGATGCCGTAGCCAGACAATACCCCCAAGTAAAGCAGAGTATCAGAAGAATACTGCTGAATGCTGAAGTCTCCACCAACCAGTACAGCCAAGAATGGCTCCATGCACAAGGTGAAAATCACTGGTGTAAGCATGAAGCCTTAAGGGAGGCAACATATTACATGGATGAACTTAGATCTGGAAGAATCCATTTGTATCAGCTAGAATCTATTCTTCAGAAAATACTCAGACCACTGCAGGGTGATGTTCTTGATGCAACAGAAAGAGCTACTGCTAAAATCTCCCAACGCAGAAAAAGTGTAAGGACATGATCCATAAACAGTACAGGATCATGAGGGTTTGCTGTAGCGATAGAAAAATGAAAACACAAATAAAAGCTGGCTTAGAGCTTTGAAATAAGTATCACAGTGTGTAAGGATGTACTTATGGCATACAGCAATATAACCTGCCTAAAATCCTATTTTCACTATAACACTCGAATAATGGTGAAATTCTTTGACAACTAGTTTCAAGATGGAAGTGGAAGCTATGATCACCTGGAATACCCCTGTTCCAATGACAAAACATCAGTGGCCACATGACTAGACATGGAGCAAGAAAAAAAAAACTTGAATGGATGGAGTTGTGTAAGTGTCGATTCCCCTGGATATCACTAGTCTGGCTGAGAATGAAGATTCTGAAAGACTCCCAAAATGTGGAATGAAAAACAGGGAAAACAATGGATCTAGGTGCAACTGGATTATTATGAGGAATTCCCGAACATACTTAAATATGCGTCCTGCTTAAGTGAAACAGTATTAAGAGCTTTGAGTTAACTTGAAATTATGTTCATGTTATCAGTGGAGTATCCTGAATGAAGAAGGATTTCATGCACAGCAAAGCAAACAACATTGTTGCCCAGCATGGATAACTTAAAACTGCTAAAATTATTAACTCAAAGGAGAAGTGCTTGAGACAGAAAACATACAAGCTCCATTACCGAGCCCAATTAAATGTATGTTAATCAAGAAATGGCAACTTCAAAACTTACGGATAAGAGTACTTGACGATTTTCAATGCAAAACACCATATAAGCACGTAGTGCCTGAAGATAATTTTGATCTTCAAAGGTGCAAGTCAGTTTATAAATATTTAAGAGAATACATCTGATTTCTCTCTTGGGGTGTGTTATTTAGGGGCTCGGTATCACAGAGACGTCTTTGGGACACATGTGCCCATTTAGTTACGTTTAGGAGCAGGAATGGAAATGATGCAACATGTGCTACTTTATAAAAACGTCTATTTTACCATAATAAAAAAGAAATCATACTTTGTTTGCAATGGATAATGGGTCTTTCCAACATGATGAAAAGAAAACAATGCCAATTAGGAATGATCACCCAATGCAGTGACACAGTTTGTTCCCCATGTTCTTTTGACACTTAACTCTGAGGTGAAGTACTTTATCATCGGTGTGGCCCACATGTAGCGCTAGCTTTAGTCACTAGTAATGATTTGAGAACACAGCAGTCTACTTTTTTGGGGGGAGGGAGGGGGGGGTGTCTAAAATTACTAGCGTCCTGAAGCGTAAATATGAAATGTACAATTTGTCAATGCATCCATGTAATCTAAATTCACTACATGGTGTCCAGGGTGATCATCATGGCATGCTACTTATTGCTGATGGGAAGGTAAACATTTTCTCCTGGTATTAATTTACAAATAAATTGTTAACTTTGAGTAGAACGGTTGAAAGCAACATACTCTAGACGTTCTTCGTAGTTCCTTTCAAACCACAATGAAACAGTGAATCTCTTTAAACCCCATATGTTCTTTTTGGCACACAATTGTAAGAAAGGTCTATCTAGGAGTCTGATTTCTTTGATTTCATGCGTTATTACTGCAGTCTTTAGCAGACATCTAACGGGTTCTTCTGTCCTTGCATATTGTTTGCCCATGTGCATTAGCTTATATTTAGGGCATATATAGCATTCTACAATTTGTCACTCACTCTCATTATCTGGGAAGTAGATCATTTACTCTCAACATCCAGAATGTGTGTGCTTTCACTTTTTTTGCCCACCAGGGAATCGATTAGCCATACTTTGAATTAAAGTAGGAAAGAAAAAAAACCTGACACTTCAGGATTACGCTAAGCATATTTTGCAAAACTACTTACAAAGCTGCTTTGAAATCCTTCAAGAGAGTTGGATCGATCACTGGAAAAAGTTCGTGGAATATTATAAAAATCATCAGAAGTCACGGAAGACATATCTGAAAGAGAATGTAACAAACAAATTGTTGTACATGTAAGAAGTGCAAGTATCTAAATGAATGTGCATACATCAATGAAACCTATTTGAAATGGTGATCCATCAAATACGTAAAACAAATCTTCGATCAAGACCACTACTGAATCAAACACCTTCATAAATATGCTATGGTTTTGCTGACATTTTTATTATAATTTTCGATCTTTAAATATATGTACTATGCTATAAAACTGATCACCTCATAACAGATAATGTTCATGAACAGTTAAAGGGCTGTGGGCAAGCACGTGGATAAACGGTGGGAGGGAAGAGAAGGCGCAAGCACATAAAAAGGTGGGTGGGAGGGGCAGTGCAAGAACACGGGCAATGGAGGATGGGTGGGAAAGGGAAAGAACACACATAATGAAGGGTGGGTGGGAAGGGAAAGAACACAGATAATGGAGGATGGGTGTTAAGGGCAAGAACACGGACAAAAGATGATGGGTAAAAAGGACAAGAACGCGGCCACATATAAGCGCACAAACAGTGGAGGGAGGGTGGCGGGGCAAGCACACGGACAGTGGAACATGGGTGGGGGACCAAGCACATGGACACGGGGCAAGCACATGGATAGTGGAGGGTGGGTGGGGAGGGGATTAAGCACATGAACAGTGGAGGGTGGGGGGGAATTAAGCACATGGATAGTGGAGGGTGGGTGGTAGGGAAAGCACACACTGGAGGGAGGAAGGGTGGGAGGGAAAGCAGAGGGACAGTGTAGGGTGGGTGGAGGGGAATTAAGCACATGGCCATTGGAGGGTGGGTGGGGGGGGGGGATCAAGCACATGGATAGTGGAGGGTGGGTGGGGGGGGATCAAGCACATGGATAGTGGAGGGCAGGTGGGGGGGGGATCAAGCACATGGATAGTGGAGGGCAGGTGGGGGGGATCAAGCACATGGATAGTGGAGGGCGAGTGGGGGGGATTAAGCACATGGATATTGGAGGGCGAGTGGGGGGGATTAAGCACATGGATAGTGGAGGGCGGGTGGGGGGGATTAAGCACATGGATAGTGGAGGGCGGGTGGGGGGGATTAAGCACATGGATAGTGGAGGGCGGGTGGGGGGGATTAAGCACATGGATAGTGGAGGGCGGGTGGGGGGGGATTAAGCACATGGATAGAGGGGGTGGGTGGGGGGGATTAAGCACACGGACATCGGAGGGTGGGTGGGAGGGAGGGACAAGCACACGGACATCGGAGGGTGGGTGGGAGGGAGGGAGGGACAAGCACACGGACATCGGAGGGTGGGAGGGAGGGACAAGCACACGGACATCGGAGGGTGGGTGGGAGGGAGGGACAAGCACACGGACATCGGAGGGTGGGTGGGAGGGAGGGACAAGCACACGGACATCGGAGGGTGGGTGGGAGGGAGGGACAAGCACATCGGAGGGTGGGACAAGCACACGGACAGGCGAGGGTGGGTGGGAGGGAGGGACAAGCACACGGACATCGGAGGGTGGGAGGGACAAGCACACGGACATCGGAGGGTGGGAGGGACAAGCACACGGACATCGGAGGGTGGGAGGGACAAGCACACGGACATCGGAGGGTGGGAGGGACAAGCACACTGACATCGGAGGGTGGGAGGGACAAGCACACGGACATCGGAGGGTGGGAGGGACAAGCACACGGACATCGGAGGGTGGGAGGGACAAGCACACGGACATCGGAGGGTGGGAGGGACAAGCACACGGACATCGGAGGGTGGGAGGGACAAGCACACGGACATCGGAGGGTGGGAGGGACAAGCACACGGACATCGGAGGGTGGGAGGGACAAGCACACGGACATCGGAGGGTGGGAGGGACAAGCACACGGACATCGGAGGGTGGGTGGGAGGGAGGGACAAGCACACTGGTATCGGAGGGTATGAGGGAGGGACAAGCACACAGACAGTGAGGTGTGGGCCTTGGGAAATCACATAGACAAGCATATAGGGTGGGCAGGAGGGTCTGAGGCTGCACATAAACAATGGAGGGTTGGGCAGAAGGGCTGGGCAAGCACATGGACAAAGGAGGTTGAGTAGGAGGACTGGGAAGGAACATGGAAGGGAGAGAAGAACACGAGGGAGAAAGCTGAAGAAAATGTTTTATCTTGTAGAGTTCTTAAATAAAAAAAAAATTGCAACGTAAATATTTAGCAGCAGAAGGACAAAGTAACGCATCCATGCTCCAGGAGCGGGACAAACACGTGAAGAAGAAGCAAGTCTACAGAAGGTGACAAAAAAAAAATAAAGGATCAATCAAATGGGAGTAAAAATAAAGAATTAATGGACGGCCTCTAAACTGCCTGTAAGGTAACAAAAGATCTTGCAAGAGACCGTACATGCGTTGCCTTAGGCAAGAATAAAAAGGAATCCATTCTGTAAATAATGCAAGTAGAAGATAAAGAACTAAATTTGACAGTGTGAAAAACCGAGTGTGCTCTTCAGATGCAAAATATTCCCTCCAGCATTTCAATGAATGCACCTGCTAAAAGTTGGAATGATACAGCCAACAGCCTGATATGAGAGAGGGACAATGTGCGGAGTTAAAGAGCCCTCTTTGTTTTTGAAAGAACTGGTAACAATGTATGTCAAGCAAGCAGCTGTCCTGTCAAGCCTAACTTGGGTTCTTTGCTACAGACACATGGTGACTTTTGCATGCGCAACCACTTGTGGTGGAGATTCAAGCTCAACTATTCCATTAAGAGGAGGTGAATCTGCCCTTAACTCAGGTAAGAACTCAGTCTGCTGAAGGAGAGATGTGCAGAAGCCAGCACGGTAGTGTGGCACAGTGGTGGGAGCAGAAGTGCATTTTAACCAGCTCTCTGTAAACTACTAAAAGGCTTAATGAAATTTACCCAAAAAGATCTTAAACTTTAAAAAAAGAACACATTAGCCAGCAATGCTGTAGGCTGGCCACCAAGGGAATACCGCCCACATTGCTTCCTTTAACCTAAAGGGCGGGCCTAGATTAGAACTTGCTTGATCAGAAAAAGGTTTGAGCACTGCCCACCTCCTCCAAACCTAAACTAAACAGGGTAATACCACTACTATCCCATGCTCAATGTTATTAGGAAAGAGGAAGAGCTGAATGTGAACTTAAGGCAAGCAGAGTACTACACTCACCCGAAGGACCAACTTTTTAATTATTATAAGATATACCATTTTGTGCCATCTACAGCGACAGAAACAAGCATGCTTCCCTTGAGCAAGCCTGCAGTATGTTGACTTGAGCAGATGCACAAGAGGAAGATAGATACAGCTGTCAAATGCACACCCGGCCAAAAAGACCTGTCATGGCCCACCTTCAGCACTCTGGGAAGTACAAGAAGGGTGTGATGACAAGAAACTGTCCAATCAAAAAGAAAGTGTGCCTATGCTCCTGTAAGCAAACACAAAGAAGCAGGCAACACAAATAATCCACACCAAGGTAATAAAGATATTCCTATGCGAAAACCATATTAGATGAACCATCACCTGCTTGAAACTAAATTAAACAAGCATTGGCATAGCCAATAGGTCTCGCCTTTGGGGCCTTATAAGTGTTTAGACAGAGCTATTAGCTTTGCTAACGTTAACAGAGCGAGAAAAGAATAAATATAAAGTAGGGCATTACAAAAAAGGAAAAAAGGAAGCTAGGGGCAGGCAGCAATAGAGAGAAAAGGAGGAATATAAAGTAGGGAATTACAAAAAAGGAAGCTAGGGGCAGGCAGCAGAACTGTCTGAACCCCGCCTGCATACCAGTGCAGAGGGAAGCCTATTGAGTAGCAAACATTCTTTAAACATTTCAAAACATCAGATCAAATCCAGAGGCCTTTCTTTGAGTCAATTCTCATACAACTAACAAATGCCAGTATTCACTTGTTTGCAGGGACATATAGGCGGCTGTAAAAGAAAATGCTGAGAAACACATGCCCAGTAAAACAAGAAGGCAACTGGTGCTCATGTAAAGTGCATTGATACCTTCGGGTCGAGTTTGTGCTTTATAAAATTCCAAAACACACAAAAAAGTTTAAGCTATTGGCATTGTAAACGACAATGCCTTTTATTTAGGTTTTAAAAAATATAAACAAAAATAAAAGTCATTGTTATTTGCAATGTCAATAGCTCAAGCTCGCGTAACTGCGAGACCTATTGCATTGCAAATGCTGTTTTTTTTTTATAGGTGCAATATATCCAAAGTGCAATACATACATACAGACTCCTTTCAACACAGATGTTTAACTAATTTAGAAAGAAAACCTTGCGAGTCCATTTTAGGGAGGAGCTTGTTTTAAGGCATCAATATGTAGGAACATTGACGGTCTCACAGTAAAAATACAACAACATTTCATGGAGGTACATAAAATTGTATAAAGGCCAGGTGCATGGCACAATTTATCTATGCAGACACACGTGGGAAAGAGGAAGTGACACGAGTACTACCCAAAAATTACCAGTAATCAACTATTAAATCAACGGTAAGACATAGCCCACCAACAGTCAGCTGATGAGTAAGCAGCAGAAACAATGAAAAAATAATGAGAATGTAATCGATAATTTACATAACAGGATTTCATTAAAAAAAATGCTATGCCTGGTTTGCACTGAATGAGCAGGGAGATTTCATAAAAACATTTACTGTGGATATGCAATTCCCTATTCCAACTAAGTTGCTATGTATTGAAAGATTCCTTAATCAATAATGACACGGTGATCACAGCAAACACACAGAAAGGGGTTAAACTATTAAAAAGAGTAAAATCTACATAGTGGGTATCAATGGCTTGAGAATTTTAAAACCCCCATGACCGATATTGTATTGACTTGAGTTCTGAAACAATTATAGCTACAGCACAAACAAACCATGCCTCTAGTACTGTACCTCAACTATTTTGAATATAAAAACTTACCACAGGGGTGCGAGTGCTCCATCTTGAATTTCGTTTGATGGCACCAACTACAATGCTGATTTCTCCCTGAACATAATATTTTTATCCACCAACCACAGCGCCGCCAGGGATTCTGGCTGAGCGCGCGAAACTGAAAGAGCGGTGGGAGCGCATGAGATGCCGTGAGCGTGCATATCTGCTGTCCCGGCGTAAGCAGAGGATCGCCAGAGAAGACACACTGTCTATCCGCGGTGAGGCTCCGAGTTTGAACCGGAGGGTTAACTGTCCTTGAGCCTGGCACGCACCAAAACTCACTCCTACAGCAGCATGGCCAGCGTGACAGCAGCCACCTGGGCCGAGGTACACCGAGCACCCTGTGAGCTCTGGGAACACGCTGCAGGGCATCGCGCTGAAGTATGGCATAACGGTAAGGAATGCGGGGAGTAGCTGTAATACAACAGTGCATGGTTGAAGCTGCCCTGCATTTCTACTGTCCTTGT
Organism: Triturus cristatus; assembly: GCF_964204655.1. Taxonomy (NCBI): domain Eukaryota; kingdom Metazoa; phylum Chordata; class Amphibia; order Caudata; family Salamandridae; genus Triturus; species Triturus cristatus. The sequence continues at coordinate 492,720,652 of NC_140582.1, read as the reverse complement.
CGACCAAATGTTGCATGCATATGTGAAAGGAAGCTAGTCGTACGTGCGCCCATTTCCTGTCCTGGGAGTTGTGCACATCCCGTGTCCTGCAACTTAATCAAACACTGTGGTATGCGTTCACGGGCGCGTTCACAATTGCAGTCCTTTCTGCGTGTGCACAGGTCCGGTCTCCCTTCCAAAGCAAGTCGGTAACAATAGATCTCGCTAGTGACAGTGCTTTCACGCTGCGTCGCTAGGAGAGACCGAAAAATATGTATGGGATACGGTCGAGAGATCTGGAAACCTGATATCTGGCATGAGATACCAGGATGTAGCCATTGCCATAGGACAAGATCTGTGCAAATCTATATGATCCTATGCCAGGATTTCTCTTCCTTGGTTGTCCTAGACTCACATCAGTAGTTCATCAAGGATTGCAGGGATTTTCTTGAATTATTAGGTAGATGTAGTCCAAATTAGTAGGATGCCCTGATTAGGACATTGGCCCTGAAATTGGATATTTGGGTCCGTTAGTGAAGCTAGACTGAATAAGACTAAAATGTATAATTATGGCCCCGCACAATGCACTTTATTTCCTATAATTGAGATGTGATGATTACGCTCCAGCAGAGCTAACAAACGCATGATGTCCTGTTAATTGGGATTTTTTTTAATGGATGCTCTCTCTGCCGGTTTATGTTATGTAGGCCTGTATAATGCTCTTGTAGCCTTAACTGATGGAATGAGCTTTGCATGGGTTGGTTAAACTGTTGCGCTTTCAAACATTTTGATACATGTGGGATAACGGGCTGCAGATCGCTCAATTAATTTTAAGATATTTTAATTTATATACCATTTTATATTTGTTTTAGGTTGGTGTTCTGTGCTTGCTGTATTGATTTAATTGCTATTTATTGTAGATTTTTATGATATTTGTAATGGCTTATGTCAACAAATTGAATAATGTGCAATATTTCTGTAAGAATGCATTTCTTGGAAATAAAGGGTCTGATCGGATTATACATGTGTGCATTCATATATAGCAAACCTATTCCTGTTCTGCTGAGGCAACCCTCTTCACTAACTATAAAGATGGTTCTATATTTTGAATGAGGCCATACAAATTGCAGCCCGGTATACTTGGCAAAAGTCTATGAAATTTGTTGCAGCTTCACAAAAGCTTGTAATCTTGGTCACGTCACTATGAAAATCATGAAATGTGGGGTAATACATGTCATCAGCAAGTCCCGTAGTGGTTGCAGGCAGCAAAGTAGACACTGGCACAGACCAGGCTACGTGCAAGTAGCAGCTTTATAGGCAGGTAACTGAATTGCATTACGTTAGGAGTCACGAGATGCGTGTGTTTTACGGTGAACGTGAAATATAATGACAGTGCAAACTGATTAACTGTAATTTTGCTGCAGAGCATGACATGCACAATCACGCCAATGCCCCAAATCGTGGATAGATATCCGATGCCGAAAAAATATGTAGGAGACGCGTGAACTAGCTTATGTTCGCATTAAAGTCTGACGAGCGTGGGAGCTAAACGCCATAAAGACGGTGAGATGCGAGTGCGATCTCAATGAAAGATAGGGCTTATGGCCTAATCACAACGCAGTGCTGGTTAAGGGAATCCCATAGGTAAAGCACAGTGGCTTGCATGGACAGGCTGACGCACAATGTAACCCCCACAAACTCGTCCCAACTGTATGTAGTCCAAACGGAAATCCCAACAGTAGACGGGGCAACTAGTGTGAAAACAGCTAAGCAGGGGTGGAGAAAGTTAATACAACTGGACGCTAATTGTAACAAATTAAAGAATTAAATAATTAAATCAAAAACGGGCACTGTGCAACAAGTTACCGTATAGTGAAAAAGATGTAAGAGTGCTTAATGGTGTAACGTTATATACAGTGATTATATGCAAAATGCGACAAAAAGACACAACAAGCACCAGAAAATGTCTGTCTGAGGCGGCATTGGCTTAGTCGGAAGTGAATTGCTTTTTGAAGAATTCACATCAGATGCTTCCAAAGTTAAGAATAACAAGCTAAAAAGAAGGGAGGGGTAGAAGGGAGGGGGTAGTGGGGTAGTGAGAGCAGACAGCAAGGCGGTGGAGGAGGCTTAATGAGCCATGACAGAAAGGCAGATGGCGGCTGCGGGCATGCACACTCACGTGCACTCAAGCTCTAGGCCACCAAAAGCCTCTGGTGGCACTTTTAAAAGCCACTTAATGTCTCAGGTGAGACCAAAAAATTAACAGGGTTTGTTCGTTTTTTAATATGATGTATGGAGTTTTGAGTTCATTAGGTGTAATGTGGCCTTTATCCCCAATTATTTTACCATAATTTATTTCACAAAGTAATGAAGTCAGGGGAAAAAACTTATTGCATCGTGTAGCTCATTAAGGTAGTTTGAGCATGTTCATGGTTTTCAAAGAAATTGTGGTTAATGAGTGGAGCAGTGCCTTGGTTTAGGCTTTGTGGGAAATGAAGTCACTTGGCAGAGTACTTTGAAAGATGGGTTGTTTGTTCCTTATAGTCAGCTCAGATTTGTTATCATACAAGCAGCTGATTTGACCGAACAATTTGTCAAAGCAATTTAAAATGGGATGGCTCTGTGGTCAGAGTTTCAGATAATAGTGTTTTGACTTTTATGACCATCGGTTTAATCCTAATTATTATAATAATCATGAAGAATTTGGAGATGCAGATTTAGCTAGAGAAAGTTCACAGACAGACATATTGCTTCTGTCTCCAAACTTGACAGGCAAGAACCACTACTCTCCAGGTGAGTCACTGAAAAAAAAAACAAATCGGCCACTTTTGACAAAGGAGAAGTAGTTGTTCATCCACAAAGAACTGGTTTTACACACATCTAGGTTGTAACTTTGAAAACAAATGTTTAGATTAATACTGTGTTTGGAATTTCTCATTCGAAACTTAAGGCAGCCTTTCTATTTAACATCATGTTTGTAAACTAAACGTTCAAAGTATTTATTTGTATTTGTACAATTAAGTGTCCATTTTCTAACACCCACCTCTATTACCTACTGCTAATCCTGAATGCCACACCTAACTAAAACATTAACTCTATACCTCAACTCCATACCTAACAAATATTTTAGTCTGTATCACACTGAAAGCCTAACAGTATGCTCATCAACACCCCCATACTCAAGTACGCAATTAATAGCACCTAACTCTTAGCTCTAACACTAACTCCTTCATATACTCCTTCTCAATGCCTTACATTTTGATTAAAAACTGGCCCTTACACAAACCCACACTGTTTCCCCATCGCATAACTTGTCACTCAGTTATCTTATACATTAATCCTAGCATAAGAACTATACCTTAATCACAATGCCTTTCCCTATTCCTAATCTTATTGCGACAAATATTTGCTATAATTAAAGACCATTCCCTTTTCTATATGTGAACCTCATTTGTTATATAATTTTTTAACACCGCTTTAAAAAAAACAAAAAAACGACAAAATGATTTTAAACTTCCGATTTTCTAACTAGGTTTGACTGTTTATTTATTTCTGTATTTGAATTTTTGATCAAATACAATTCGATCCATGCCAATTAGAGTAGTGGAACCCTTGCTCTCATGGCCCATTACAGAATTTCTTTGATCACCTACTCTAGGTTTCCTGGGAGAATTAAGTGATGCTTTGCACATTAGATGACATAAGCACACGCCTAGATTAATTTTCCCTGATTTGTGGAACTTGTTTCGAACAACAAATAAACTGACCAAGATAATGAATTGCTGTAAATTAACACAGATTTACAATGATCCATTAATTTTGTATCAAAATTTTATTTGAATTACAAATTGTTCTATATTTAAAATTTGTAATCATGAATGAATTGGAACGGTTATTTTTAAGGAGACTGTCAAATGTGCTTTTAATTGCTTTTCTATCCCAGTGCACTGCAATAACAAACCAGAGATGATATTACACATTCATGTAGGTTCCTTCTACACATTTTTTGTAAGACTGAATATTTAGACACTTTTGTAATTGTTACAAATTTGCACAATAGGCTCCAAAAAGTGGGAGAAATTAATAGAACACATAGTATCTTGTAGAAGAGCAAATCATTAATACCTTAAAGAAATTTCAAACCATGAATTTAGTGACAGTATTCTTTAAGCATGGTATGTGGTTAATGAACCCATATGTGGAATAAGCTTGAGTGTCATGTATCAATAAATACTCAACATAAATACATGAATGTAGATCCAATTGAACTAGATTTAACAGACGGAAATCTGAATATTTCCATGCCAATTGTTTGTGAAATAAACACCGAAATCACCAGCTGACTTAGAGTGTGGTCTTTCCTTCCTTGTGCTTTTGGAGCTGAATATGGTATATAACATACTGACAGTCGCCTGTAGTTCGTTATAGTTAGGATATATAGAACGGTTTTGAATTTTAAGTTACAAATGTTTTATTAACATCTCCCACGAAATTGGATTGCGAACAGATCTTTTACCTCCGACTGGGGAACCTCATTTTCTATTACTGTGCATACATTTATTTTATATCTATTTTAACACTGCATGAAGGCAGTTGGTCTCCAATATTCAAATGTTTAGCCAAAATGTTTGCAAATATGTGTGCATCATAAATATATATATACATACATATATATACACACACACACACACACACACACACACACACACACACACACATATGACGAGTGATGAAGCTTACGATCTTCCCACTGTGGGGACAGGTGATCATCCCAGTACTTGAACTTTGGCTTTAAAAGAGTCTGGAGACATTATTAGGACACCAAATGATTCTACATAAAACTACAGACATGCCACATAAATATTAAGAAAATGTGGGAATTAGATATCATGTACCTCAGCGATCAGAGCCTTCTCATGACTGAGCACCCTAACAGCCTGTCTCCCCGATACGGTCACCTTAACCAGCCTACACAAGTGGAGGACAGCTAATAATGACAGTGGCAATACAGAGTAAAAACTTATTTGGGTCAAAGAGTATGGAGGCAGGGCGATCTGCCAAGCCAAGTTGTGTTGCTGCTGGGCTGAAGATTTCGGGTTGTCCCCCTCTGAGCTTCTCCCCAGCAACAAATTCAGACAGACCTTACGGAGAAGGTATCTGGCCTCATTGTGCCCTGTTTGGCTACAGCCTGCAGCCTTGTCCTGCTGAAGGATGCTGAGCACCGAAAAAGTGACTAAGTGCATATGTAGAAATCTTCACAGGGAAAGGCAAAGGTATCTGGATGGTGAAAGGGCTTCCCTGGGTGCAAAATCAAAATTCCTCACACACTGAGCTTTTCCCATCAAAACCAACAGCTTCATCCGGATGGCGTCCAACCGCTATTTGACTGTGTGGAGCCCTCTCCAGCTACAGCCTGCTGTCTTATCCTGCGGAAGATTTTTGACCAACCAGGTCGAACCTGTATCCAACTCGTGCTCCATCACGATTAGCTTAAAATCACACCTACAGCCCGATATAGAACGACCAGTTGAACGCGGTTGCGGTTTAATACTTTTAGGTACTATATTTATTTTAAACTTTAAAAATTCATATTTCGAGTTCCCCATACTGGATTGGTTGTGGTTTTGGTATAATTTTATTTACCACAAATGTCCACTATTTTTCTAATTCAGTTTAGGATATTTATTGTCTTGTGGCTTAATTACTATTTTGGTACTGCCCCAAGTTATGCCTGTCTGTGCCAGAGCTACTAGGGGGGCTAAGCTCTGGTCAATCTTCTGACTTTAAGGGTTCTCCTTGACCAGGACTGTAATTACTTGATGTTGATAGGCACCCACCTTCACTAATAACCCAATTTCCCTCACTTTACCTATCATGTGTAAATGATCAGTGGATTAGTGCCACCTGAATTATATTTTCAAGGTTACTTCCTTCCGCTGGGCAAGTTGTGGCAAGTTGTTAGCTCTAAGGAAGAGTTCTCCCAAGTTGCTTTGAATGTAGAGGGATATTGAGGTTTCATTACGATTTCATCTGATATGGGAATGGTGAGAATTTTGTGCTGTACTGAGTATATATATAGTGGAGACTAAGTATTTGCTTAAAAAAGAAGCCAGTGTAAAAACATTCAATGTGTAAGCTGGAAGAAATGGAAAGTTTCCAGAATTTCATATTAATTTTGAATATCTTCCAAATGGTTTAACCCAGCCGGTTTCAAAGAGCTCTACAGGGTCTAAAGTGCCCTTTCTGTATCCACAATTGCAATTCATGTGTCAATTCTAAGTTACTCTTTACTGGTGAGTGTGGATGAGAATATAGTTAACTTGCTAAATTGTGGTCTATATACCACCATTTTGTTAGTTTCATCCTGTAGCCATTCGATGATCTATCTTAATTCATGGGGATTAATAGTCAAAGAGCATGTGCAACACTCCAACTTCTCTCAGTTTTTGAAGTGTGGTGCATACCTTGGTGCCAAGTCTAAATTTTTTCCACTCCACATAAAGGTATTATAATAACTTGAAGACAAGTTATCCTTTCTTAATAGGGTAGGAGTAAGGTTCGGCAACTGTACAAGATGTTTGGGAGATCAGTCATTTTGATGGCTGCTATCCTGCCTGACAGTACATGGTTATTCCACAAAGGTAGTGTAGACAATTGCCCTGATTTGTCTGTTTAACTCTGCTGTGCAATAAATAACGTTTTGAGGCGGAGTAGAATTTTTTACTTGGCCTCTGCATGATATTGTGCAGGGAACTATATAGAGCTCAGTCTATGTTACTTAGACTTAAGTGGGCTTTCGGTCAGGAACAAATATCTGTTCCTATGACCTGTAGGTCTTTTAATATGCTTATTATATTGTGAGATTATTAAGGCCCCTAACATTGTAAGTGGTGGTTTTCAATTTTAAGAGTTTGTGTGACATCTCTACAAGTAGAATTCAAGTTAAATCTCAAATTCCATACTTTGTTTAGGTGTGCTGTAAGTGCCTCTGTGAGGATGCAGTGGGTTCATTTGCCCTTCCAAAACGAGACATTAACTGCTTGAAAACAACTTTTAGATTCCTGGTGACCAATGCCTCTTTTTTGGTATTCACAGATATTGAAGTGTTGTTTAAGGAGTCTGGCCGCTCTATCTATCCTTCCTTGGTACTATTGGTTGGGGTTATCAGACTTGTTGAGTCAATTAACCCCTCCCTGGTCCGGCTTCCTTCACTTCGAGAAACAAGCTAGTCTACATATTACAGGTTACTGAGATGGCTGGCAGACTCTGGGCTTTAGTATTACAGTGGTCAGGACCCAATGTTGAAGTTGGCACGTGCCTCATAAATGGCTGCACCCAAAATCCATTACGGAGTACAAGTTTAGGTTGTTGGTGGAGAACTGTGCCTTCGTAATTTTCACACATAGAACAAAGGACATCCAACATCATTCCTGGGAGCGCAGAGACCGCCACACACATTAATTACAGGACTGGATTACCAGCGACTGCTCCCTTCCCTGAGAAAACCCACGGCGGTCAGGCCAAATGGGCGAATCCGGTGTCGACTGTCTTTTGTTCTGTGTGTGAAAATGTTGAATAAACACACCATGTTTGGAAACTATCAATGAATTCTGGAAATCATTCCACTTACGAGAAACTCATTAAGAAGGCACAGTCCTCCATCAACTACCTAAACTAGTTTACATATTACCCCTATTAGGCATTATTAGTATGATTAATCGCAGAGGCTCTTACCTGTAGGCAATTCAGCAGACTATCTTCCTTTTTAGCCTCGCAGATGGATCCACAAAGCTGTAGTACTCATTCTTTACTGGATTCAATCTCACTCCCACCAGCTGGCATCTAGTTTACCTTGTGGTGTACTTCCATCTTTCATCAGGATCGCTGATCTTTGGTCTGGGTAGGGGGGGGAGGGTAGGTGTCTTCTCTTCATCTATGTTTAAATTTATGTTTTGAGACTCCCCTAGTGAAGCGGTCACTCTAAGTTCATCTTCAGAATGAAATATCAGCTTGCACTGGAGTAGCACTTCTATTTAATGTCTTTAGAGTGTAGAATGTCAGTAACTGAAGGTTCTTTACTTTGCCAGTATTACTGGGGCAAGATCTTAGAATATTTGGATTTGTGAATTATTAAAAGATATGCCATCCTGTCCGGCTTTGATTTTAATTGTCTCTTTGTCAGACTAAAAATGATCACAGATTGGTATGTCTGGGATCAGGGGTCCTGTTCCTGACAAGAGACAGTTTGCTAGGTACAACCTAATAGGATTACAAGTTCCTTCCTGCCAATATGGCGTCAAACAAGTCTAAGGAGTATTCTGGTAATTCTTTTCGGGCGTCATCACTGGGGACACGGCGGATGTAAATTTTATTCAGTCGTGACCCGTTTTACACTTTACTTGGAGGCTTATATTTTGCTCCTTCATAAGCAGAATACACCTTTGTAGCTACTTGCAGTTGTCAACTTGTTGAACAAGGTTGGCCTCAAGGTTATTAACCCTGCCTCCCAGTTCGGAAACTATTTATTCATTTTGTGCATTTATTTTGACTCCCTTAAATCAAAGTTGTTGCTGATTACAAACCGGGGACTGAATGGTCAAAATTGATATCAAGCTGCTAAAATAGACTTTAAACTCTTATTTTAGGTGTACCTATACTTCTAAAAAGGCTCAGACTTTTTGCATATTTCAAAAAAGAAATACGTGCATATCAATATTTGAGTGTAATGGTAATGTTATGTGAATTACTAAAGGAACTCAGACAAAGTGAATGTAAACGTTTTGTCCAGAATCATATCACTTTTGGCAAAAATGGAGGAGGCGAGAATTACAACAGCTATTAAGGACACACGGAGGCGAGGTTTATGCTTTTCTTTCTCCGCTTTATTCACTACATAAAATTTTCAGCAGCCAGAAAAGCAATACAAAAGATTTTATCCCAAACTCAAAGGGAAAAAAAAACATTTGCAACCAAGAAAAAACGAACAAGATCTGTACTGAGACTGAGACTGCAACTCCCATAAGTCCCTAGGAAACGATACACCACGAGTCCTTTCACAGTGTCCATGATAGGTAGATAGCCCCTCCATTTTGGTTGTCCTTCCTCTTTCTTCGCGCGAGTCACGCCACATTGTTACTGGTCCTGTTTTGAGCCGTCATTCCCTAAAACACAGAAAGACAACGTAAGGTTCTCCGAGGTCCAACCCTCTTAATTAAAACTCAAGCAAATCATTGCTAGCGAGCAACGTGAACTCTCAATTTAAAACAGCATAGCTCAAAGAATTGAAAAACGTGTTACTTACATACGGGTGGGTTCGCACGATATTATGCTGAGGGAGGGATAATCCTCGCCTCAGTGTCCTCAATAGAATTGAAACTTACCGTTACTATGCTAGGCAAATTTCGATTCTATGTCAGGACCGGAGTTCAAAGCTTACTTACCACTAACTGAGCAACGTCCACAACCAGTTTGAAATAAAACCGCTTAAATGTGGAATCCGAAGACCAATCCGCAGCACGCATTAAGTCCTCCAAACAGGCTCCCAAGGAAAAAACCTTAGAAGCCATGGCCCACCCTGGCTGAGTGAGCTCCGAACTGTTTCGTATCAGTGCCCGCCTCTTGCATGACCCACCGCACCCACCTGGCTATAGTGGATGAGGGGACTGCTTTGTGGCGCTTTAAGGCAATAAGAAGTTGATGTTCACCCGGATGGAGAATTTCTGGAGTCATATCGTCTTATGCCTTGGGGCAATTCATAACACAGCTTGGGGACATCAATAAAAGCTGGGCACGAAATCGTTCTAGAGGAAGACTTAGTACGGCGACCCAAAACGTAACCCCATCTGGAGATCAAACTCTCGCTGAGATGTCCAGTGCCGAACGTCAGATACCCTACGACAGGAAACCAGGCATAATAACATGGCCAACTTGGCTGAAGTTTCCTTCAAAGAAAGATACTTATTGGGCTGCCAAGAGAGGAAGAGATTCAAGACCAGATTGATGTCCAAGAGGACAGAATACTGAGGCTCCAGAGGCAACGAAAGACTAATACCCCTAAGGAGTCTACAGACAAAAGGGTGCTCTCCAGCCGGAACTCCTTCCACCGGACAATGAGCAGCCGACATCGCGAAACGCACCGCATTAATGGAACAGGCCGTCAATTCCGCCAGAAAATGTAAAATGGGAACAACTCCTGCGACCGTGGGATCCAGGTCCTGTCGAATACACCAATGTATCCACTTAGTCCAGGCGGAACGAGAACGCTTTGAGGTACTGTCTGCCCAGGCCTTGGATAAGAGGACCACAGCCGGTCTCGAAAGTCCTGTGAGCGAACCCTGGGTGATCAGATGGTGCTGTTCCTCGTCCGGATTCAGCAGAAGGAAACCGGGGGAGTAGGATTGGAGAATCCCCAAAACGTTCCATAAGAACTGGAAACCAAACATGGGACCTCCAATACGGCGTCACCACTACCATTTCCGCTCTCTGGTGGCGGATCTAGTCCGCCGTACGCACCATCGAGAATGGAGGGAAGGTAGAACCCCTCTCCTGACCCCACTCCAGCAGGAACGAGTCTGTGGCCTTAGCAAGGATGGAACTGGCCAGTGGCTTAAAAAGCACGGGAGCTGGTGGTCTAGGCGAGACGCAAAGAGATCCACTGAGAAAGGCCCCCATAGGTCAACCATTCGAAAACTCGAACGTCCAGTTTCCACTGGCTGAAGTCCTTCAGATGCCTAGAATGCCAATTTGCCCCCTGGTTGACTTTGCCCGGCAGATACCCTGCTGTCACCGATATGTGATGCGCCAGGCAATAGTCCCATATCTTCTTCGCCAAATTCGCTAGGGCTCAGGAGCAAGGGCCCCGTAGGTGGTTGACATAACGGACCGTGGAGACGTTATCCATCTTTAACAGGACCCATGAACGTACTCTGTACTTGGTCCAGCATTGAATGTCGAAAGACCCCGCTAGGAGCTCTAAACAATTGATGTGCAATACCTGTTCAGACCTGTTCAAACAATTCATGTGCAATACCTGTTCATCGAATGACCAGGCCCAGTCTGTGGTGAATTCCCTGCAACGGGCGCCCCACCCCGACCTGCTGGCGTCGGATTCTATGACTAGGTCCGGGACCGACCGAAAAGATCACCCGACCGTTCCAGGCCTCCCTGTGTGTGAGCCACCATGACGTTTCCTCCTTTACTTCTGCCAAGAGCGGAACTGTCTGATCGTATGACAGACCTCTCCTGAGTTTGCCTGGATGGACGAGGACAAAAGGCCCACCACCCGGGCAATCTGACGGAGAGGTATGAGTTTTGGAGATGCTTCGTCTCAACTTGTGCCAAATCTTGGCCATCTTCTGAGACGGCAGGCTCAAGGATGAGAGGAGTGAATCCTCGGGAAACCCGAGGAACACTACCCTCTGAGCAGGTTCGAGGACTGACTTGTCTCCGTTGATGACGAAACCCAACCTCTGCAAAAGAGAAACAGTTTGCTGTAACTGAATCGCTAACTTCCTGGGACATTGCGCCATAAGTAAGAGGTCGTCCAGGTAAACAATCCTACGTATGCCCTGGCTCCTCAGGAACTCCACCGCTGGGTGGAGCACCTTTGTGAAGCAACAAGGCGCAGATGAAAGCCCGAACGGAAGGGCGGTACATTCTAAAATCTGATCTCTACAGCAAAACTGTAGAAATCGCCGATGTGGCGGATGGATGGGAACCACCAGGTAGGCATCCTTGAGGTCCAGACGGACCATCCAATCGCCTGGCAGAATGACGTCTCAGAAGAGGTGAATCCCCTCCATTTTGAAATGCTGGTAAACCAACAGCCCGTTGAACACTGAGGTTGATTACCGGGCACCGCCACCAATCGGTTTTGTCCACCAGAAAGATGTTTCTAAGGAACCCGTTGGGGTGCAGAGCTGAACGACAATTGGCCCCATTGTGGAGCAGCTCAGACACCTCCTCATCGACCAGCTGTGCATCGGCCAAGGAGAAGGTGATGGGACGCGGAAAGCTTTCCTGGCGAGGGAGATCGTAAAATTCTATATGAAACCCTCGGATTGTTTGCAAAACCCAAGCGTCTGTGGTAATATCTGCCCAAGCACCCTAGAAGGCCTCTAGCCGCCCCAGATACGGACCTGTGCTGCAGGAATTACACTTGCCGTTGGAACCACTGCCGCCTGCATTGCTCTTGAAGCCACCACGGCCTCGGAATCGCTGTCCCCTGGTGGGGTAAAAGTTTGTGTAATTGGCGGTTGAGTTGTACTGCCTCCACACTTGTCCCTTGGTGGGATACTGCTGGCCGCCACGGCTGGTCACACACGTGCCCCCCCCCCCGCCACGACCGGTCACGTTAGGGGTCATAATGCATCCAGCAGCTTATCCTGACAGGAACGTCAGGAAAGATCGATGCCCTTACGAGGGTCTTTCATGTATTTGGCCAAAACGGTGGCCATCTTGGAGTCCATCTTGGGTGAAGGCTACTTTCCCCTCCAATGTGGGTAGCGGACACTCTGCCCTCAAACACCCCCTTGCATCCTTCTCTAGGGGCTTGCAGAGGCGGCCCGCCACAAACTTGGCCACTTTGTCCCCAGGCGCCCAGGCTGTTGACAGAGGATGGATTATTTTGTCCGGGTCCAGCATGCCCGCACTATCCTGCGGCAAGGCGGTGGAAGCACTGGTCAGGCGCCAAGACAGCGAAGACCCCTTGTCCTCATCTGTATCAGTTGGCAATCCCACGACAGTAGCCGGGGAAACTGGCGCGGGAGACTGGATAGGCTCCGGGTAAGGAAGTGGCGCAGGGGGGGGTACCATTTTAGTGAGAAAAGCGCTCAAATGCATTTTTGTCCACCCCCTTCGGGGCCACCCTCAGTGCAACACTTAGGAGGCAGGGGACCCTCAGCAGGGGTTGGATTAACCACGGGGCCTGGGTCTCCCAAGTGGGTTTGCGCCAATTTGATGCATTCCTGCACAATGCGGTCAGACAGGTGCTGCTCCATAGGGCCCACAACTTCATTTACACACCTGTAAATGGAGTGGTCCAGTGTCAAAAATAATTGTCATCATAGGGGAGGTACTCCTGGACCACTTCCTCCTCCTCATAAAGACCTTCCTGTTCCATGCTAGACCACAGATAGTGACGATATAAAATATTTGCTCTAAAGGAACAGGGGAAACTAACAGTATGCCTGGAGGGGATAGCCTCACTTCTTTAAAGGTTGGGAAGAACCCAATGTGGGCAGACCTAACGACTGCAAAGCTGGGGTGCGGAATAAAACAGCGATCAAGCTTGCAATTGCCTCCAATGCGCGCAGGCCCTCAGCAAGCTGATAGGACCCAAAACACCACCCAGCACGTGATAAAGGTAATCTGTGCACAAACCTGCCCTGAGGTGGTTGGCGTGGCTGAGCCGCAGTACGGACCCCCACCGGGGCGTTAATTACTGTAATTAGGGGGAAAATACAGACCCCGAAGGGCGTAACGGTGTGGCAGCAGGGGACAAGACTCGCAGCGGTGCAGCTCACACAGCGCGGCTCAACTGAGGAGGCCGCGCCGCGGGAGCAACGAGACGCGCGAGTCCCCCTAGTGGGTTCGGGAAGCACCGCAGTGAATGCGATCGGCCGCGTAAAGCGCGAAGAAACGCTCCCGCGGCTGCGAGGAATCTAAAAGGCATGAGACAGCAGATCATGCAATACAGTTTCTCCCAGGCACGGTCCTTAAGGAACCAGTGCTCCGGGGCCACAAGTAGCACTTATTAAGCAATTTCAAGCAATAATAGAAGCCAAAGAGAAAAACGACTTAATGGCTGCGAAGCGGCGAAGATAGAGGAAGGCCAACCAAAACGGAGGGGCTATCTACCTATCATGGACACTTTGAAAGGAGTTGTGGTGTATCATCTCCTATGGACTTATGGGAGTTGCAGTCTCAGTACAGATCTGGTTAGTTTTTTCTTGGTTTCAAATGGTCTTTTTTCCCCTTTGTGTTTGGGATAAAATCTTTCGTATTGCTTTTCTAGCTGCTGAAAATGTTATGTAGTGAATAAAGCGGAGAAAGAAAAGCATAATCAGAGCCTCCGGTCCCGACATTGAATTATTGCCTGAAGGGCCACAATCTTCTTGATAAAAGGGGAAGAACTGTGAAACACATGGCTGAGCATGTACCTAGTGAGGTAAAAGTCATATTTTACACAGTTTAAGTGTAAATAAGAATGCAACTGAGATGGAGGCAAACATCTACAGCACGTAGGATGGTGAGGGCAGCATTACCAAAGTGTTTCTGTACTTTGAGGCCTCACATGTATGAGAAGTCAGAGGAATGAAAGTACTCATCAGGTTATCTGTACACAATTAGGAAATACCAACAGGATGACATGCAAGAATACGGTTTGCATTTCCCCTGATGCAATGTCTCCCCTGTAGTTCATAAATGATTTTAAAGAGTACAAATTAACATAAAATGGATTGCAAATTAAAACTCTGTTCCAGGATAAAGCTAATAAGGGAAATGGAGATACTAAGTAGAGAATAACAAAGCAAACAGCAAATAGCCTTACAGGTGTTGATACTATGGTTCATCATAAGTTAACGTAGCACCTGCCCAGAACAAATAACCTCACACAGATATGGAGAAGTGGGAGGCCATCTCCTGGTTACTTCCAGCAACTAAGGATTATTTTAAATAAATGGCAGAATGCGAATTTGTTGGGCAAGTTGTATCAGGGTGCCACATTAGTGGCTTCCACCACCTATATAGTTTAGGGGAAGATGTGTATTATCCCCTGAACCAAGTTAGCAGTGCTGGACAACAATTATAAGAAATAAAAATACTAACCTTTTCTCCACCTGTTTAGATCCACAGTTGAAATGGTATTACTACGTGATGCTGGCATGCCGGATGTTGGAATACAGTAATTGCTGTCTGTCTCTGAAGACGTACGTGTGGTGCAGTAAGTGTCCACGGGGGAGCGCTCTGAATAGGAAGGTTTTGGTGGTCGTGGAGGAGGAACGTCTAGAATAGGCTCCAACTTGGAGGGAGACAATGATCCTTCAGGGTAAGTTCGTGGAATCTGGTAGGTCCCTCCGGGTGTGGGAGGAATGTCATAACTAAGAGAGCAATGCCTCATTTGACCTTCCACTGAAGACATTGTTGGGACATTAAAAGTATATAGTTCTCCTTCTGCATCCATTTCTGATGGAGAGGTCTTTGGGGAAGCATCCTGAGAGTAACTTCTTGGAAGGTGGTAAAGGCTGGAATCCACAGAACCGGCACGGACAGGAGGAGAGTCATACACACTCTGCTGCTGAAAAAATCCATTTACTGTGTGTTTGCTCACTGGGGGAGCTGTGTGTTTGTGAGAAGGTACATTGTCATTGCAGTCTGTTTCAGAGGAGGTGGATTTCACGGAGTCAGCATGCGATCTAGACATAAACATTATAAAGATACATTATAAAGATACAGTCAATGCCAGTGGAACAAACAACCAAATATGGAATGTTTAAAACATGAACATATAGAAGTAAAAGAAGCCCTCAGCAATCCAACATTCAGAAACTACCTAAGTATTGCTGGATATTAGCTTTGAAGAAGGATGCATGCAATAAATCATCATAAAACAGGTTATTCAACAAATGAGTCACATATGTTCAACAAACTAATTTTAATGCCAAAACATGTCAATGCTGAGATAATACTAGGGTTTCCTTTGAATGACAACTCCCATGCTCCCACAAAAATAAGCTTTTGTTTATATTTGTTAGTTATCAAACTGTATTTGCAATGCTATTCAAAACCAATGTTACTTTTTTGTCAGAAATAATATTTATGCCTTCAAATTAACAAGCTACTCACTTTTTAGTGGTAGTTTCTCTGTCATTCCATAAGTTAATGTAATATTCACCTAATATAATGCCTGTAACCGGCCACAAAAATGAAAATACAGCTTTCAAATGTTTTCCATTATTACTGCCACATGAAGGGAAACTATCCTAGCACAGGGGTGTAGGCAGTACATCTCACAATAATGAGACCAGACCAGAGCACCAGGGGAACTTTTAAGGTACCTGCTACATACTCAAGGTCACAGAGCCATATATTTGTCAATGTGCTTTTCAGATAAGATCGGGAAAGGGGGATGCGCGACACGTATATGTTAAATGTTCACCAAACCACAAGATAATGCTACTTTTACACAAACAGTTCTTTGCAATTTAACGGACGTTGTTGGTCATTATTTATGTGGGAACTATGGTATCTGCTGCTAAATAGAACCAAGTATCACACTGGATCTGGTAACTGCCGCAACTCACCCACTGTAATAGCATGGAAGCAAACAATATGAACAAATGACCCGGTGGTTTGAAATAGGTGGGCATCACTACGACAAGGATCACTAAATACTGTAGTAATACCAGTTGTAAACGGAGGACAACTAAATTGACTATAAATGTTCTGGTGGTGTATCATGAAAACAAGTTATGATAGACCATTTTTGAAAAACCCGCCTTTTCCAACCATGCCAACAAAACCCATTCATTAATCATGAGAGAACAATAATAGGCATTCAGATTGAAAACAGTGCTTAATTTGTAAAAGAATGAGTGCTGGTGCCCAAAATGCAGCTGATGCTATTAAATGTCGACACGCAGAATGCCTCTTTAATCCACTACCAGACACTTCCACCTCCTTTCCACTTTGTCTTTTTCCCTCTCTTGCTCTCGGGTGAATGTCTGATGAGGAAATGTAAGTGCCGGTCCCCAAAAGGAGTACTGGTGAGCCCACTGGCTCACATTAAGTACTGTTGAAAACGAATACTGCTGGACTGAATAGCTGGATGGTAATGGACAACTGACTACATGTACAACAAACCTTTTCATCTGTTTATTAGGTTTGATAAGCAATAACCTGAGACAATAGGCTTGACTCAGTAACTCAAGAGATCGACCCTCTTTTAAGGTATCCTTATACATTATCAGTTAGCAACAGTCCTCAAAGTTCTCAAGTACCACATTTGTTTTTTTGGGGCGGGACTCACCTGCCATTAAACATTTTTTGATTATTTTTTTTAATTAAAATGGACATCACCATAATCCTTTGATACCATTTAGAATGCCAAATCCTTAGTCCTCTGTCTTTATCCTCACCTTTAAACATTAACTACTACTATAGCTAACAATACAATATATATGATATACAGCGAACGCACGCTCTTGACTTTCGACTACTACTCCCACCTCTTTCCTCCTTCCTTCAGAATATTGAGACATAAACAACTATCCCCTAATCAGGTTAACACATCATGTGGAAACACTTGCACTTGGAATCGCATGTTCCATGGGTCCTTTCGTTTCTGCCCCGTCCAGCCACCTTGATCCTTTACAGACATTCTTACAAAGACGCACCACCACGATACCTCCTTTCCACTGGTTCCAGGAAGATGAAAGGTATATGATGCACCAGACAATACAGGTAGGTTGGTTACTGGGGCACAAAACTAATGTTTGAGGTTGACATCACTACACTTTTGGATGGCTGTGCTCTCAAAATATTTTTTAATAAACCTTAAAGGCATGGGGGGCTTTGAAGCAAATTGATCAAATTTGAGGTCTGCATTACTGGTAAACAGTTTAGCCGTACAGAAACACAGATATACAGGTGTGAGATGGGACATAAAACACCACCAGAGTCCATGTGGGAAAGAAGGAGACTTTTTTGGAGACTCCCCAGCCACAACCCAGAGGGACCTGTCAGTGACAGTTGCCAGCTGCTAGTCCAGTCAACTGTCACATCCCAACATTCTATAGTACCCTCAACCAGTGTTCCATTAGACGGTGAAGGGAGGGGGAACCTTAAAAGAAAGATACCACACACACACACACACACACACACACACACACCACTTCAAAATAGGATTGAGTGTACGGAAAGGCAATAGGGGAACAAAATGTGTGAAAGAGAACAAGGATCATGTTAAAGCAAACAGTGTACGAGCATCTTAGGGTTGATTAAATAAGAAGTCTAAGTGAATACGTACATATTTACACATGCAATAATATTTATGAAGCAGTTAAAATGAATGAAACAAAAGTTAGGAAGGGAGAGAAAGAACTGAACTTTAGTATGTGATGGAGACACACAAGATATTAAGTTAAGATGACACAATAACACAAAGTGCCAACTTTCCCTTACTTAGTGACAAAGTCCTGTAAAATACATAGGCGGTTTCGAGGACGGGTCCGTACCCTGTACAGGGTACCATCCATAGGATTTGCATCTGTCTTCCTGCCCTGGTCTTGGCGGTTATCTACCACTGCAGCCCTACTATTATTGTTCAATTTGCCCTGTGTTGTGTTTGTATTGTCCTGGATCACAGAGTGGGTCAGCTTTTCTACTCGTCCCTCAGTTCCATATTCTTCCATCCTCAGCCTTAATCACATAGCGAAACAATTTTGTTACCTCAGGGCTTTTGAAAATCTCAACCAACTGTCATGTCCTTCGAGTATTTAATCTTTATCCAGTCCCCAACCCTCACATCAATCACTTTGGTGTGATTGTCTTGGTCATACTTCCTTTTACTCAACTCTTGGGAGTTTCTTTTAACGCTGCCTCCAATGTTGTTCATTGTGAACTTCAGTCTAGCCCTTCTGCCACTTCATCCCGGCCGGGGCAAGTTTTGAACGTGGTTTCTTTCCCTTCAGTAGTTCAAAAGGGAGTCATCTGGGTGGTATGTTGTCAGTTGGAAAGCACCCACCTTTCTCAAAACCGTAATCTCTCAAACAAAGATTGTTAACTTTCGCTATGCGGATACCTTCCTTTAGAGTTTTGCTAAATCGTTCCACAGCCATATTAGACTCAGGGTGGTACAATGCTGCATGGAGGTGTATGATGCTGTTGCCTTCTAGAAATTCTTTCATTTCTTTTGAGCACAGTTGGTCCCATTTGTGGACAGAATTGTTGAAGGCTAACCATCTCTTGCAAAGATTTCGGTTAGGGATGTTATGATGCTTTATGAACTGATATCAGATAACATCTTTACCCTGGGCCAAGCAAGTAATTTACTGTTATGCAGTACTGCTGCTGTCCATCTAGTGAGCCTGCAGTCCTTGTACCCTGGTCTACAAGACTAAAACGCATTCCAAACACTTGTCCTTCAGTCACAGAAAACACTAGAAATGATGATCTACAGCCAGCATGAGCCAAGCAATAAAATCCTTCCATTATACTTCTTGCATGAAAACGACAGGAAAAATGCATTCTGAAAACAACTAATGAACCTGTGTCAGGCAAGTGAGCAGATTCTCAAATGAGATAGGGTGCATGAGACTGGTTGGGGGCATGTAAATAATGCAAATGTAAATAAGAGGGCTTACCTTGTAGTTTGAAGCTTCGTGCTACGACAGTTGATTAGTAAAAGGTAGTCAGGAGGATCTGACTGGCTAGATGAGGGCTCTAAAACTGGTAAGTTGATCATCTGGTATGGAGGAGGAAGGGTTCCAAAGTTTGATACTCCCTGAACGCATGGCTCTACAGTACCGACTGCTGGTGGCAAGTCAACAGGGGGTTGCGCAGGGAAGCCTGGTGGCTTCATAACATCTGAAAAGAGAAGACATTTGACAATTATTAAACGAGAATTACATGCACAAAACTTCAAAAAATCAGCCTCACTTAAGGAACCAACAAGACTGGTGACACAGAGAATCGAACACACATTAGGAGTTTCGGATGAGAGAGTTAAAGAGATTCATGCCCTTTTGTACACATCTTGCTCCTTTATACGGCAATACGGATATTCTAAGGGCATTACCTTCATATTAAGTGTGTATAAAAGAACAAATGCAGCCATTCAAAGAACTGCCAATGGAATTCTCTTTGCAGCTCGGGTGGTTCGATTCTCTGTCACCAGTCTTCTTGGTGAGGCCGATTTTATTCTTTATGGGCCCTTTGTCAAGATTGATTTTGTCCTGAAGACATAAAAGGAACTTAGCCCATTGTCTGTCTCTGGTTCCCTCCGATAGTCTGAATAATCACATATTTGCTCAGATTCGGTTTTCTAGCTCCTCAGAGTATTTGCCCATGCAGTCAAACTCCCACTGGAAACGAACGACCATGACTTTTTTGGTGGTAATGACTAACATGACGTACCCTGCCCTGTCTTTAGTACACTAGACTTGTTTAATCTTTAAACGTAATCCTCTTGTTGACAGGATATTGCTGCTTGCGGATTCTGTAACGGTTTTCAAAGCCCCACAGAGTAAGACAACCATCTTCGGTTATTAAGGATACACGCTCTACAGCCTTGAATTGTGTATGTGTTGTTGACTAGGAAGACGATTGGCAGTCCTGTTTAACCGAATGGTCCATCTGAATGCGTTTTGGACATAGTGCTGTGCGTTTATGGATGTTTTTAGTTCAGTTTTCAGAAGGGTATTTATGGAATCCTTATCTGAAAATTCAAAATACAAATCTGAATATTAACTAAGGGTACTTGTGGAGGGATCCAAGCCTGCTTTCAGTATCCAGTGGTCCTGCAGCTTGTGGCTTAAACCACTTATCTTCCTACACACGTGTATCTCACACTGTCATCTAGTGCTTATCCATTAAAGTTCAGTGAGCGTTCCTTTCCATAAATGACCAATCTGTGTACCAACTACATAAATTAACGTGATCCTCCTTTATTACAAGAAAACATATACACCTTACAAGAATATGTTCAATACGCGCACACACTCAGTAACGCAACAGTTTTATCTTTTTGTTGTATTTATTTGGCCTTCAAGCTGGTACTCATGGGTTCTGGATGAAGTGGTATTGGGAGCGAAGGAAAGCAATGACTGAGGCAGTTGCTGTTACATTTAGGGCAAGGTCGACCCCCTTACCCCTTTTCTTTTAGAGCTGAAGCAATACACCCCAAGAGCTGAAATAAACCCAGCACGCTGCACCTCAGCAGCATGGTACATGTTGACAAAACAAGCTAAAAAGCTCCCAGTATACGCACCAGCATTGCCACTGCGACAAGATCCACATATAACAGTGACGCAAGAAAATAATATGCTAACACTGCTGTGTGACATGGGTATACACAATGGAAGACGTATTCCCCAGTGGCCAATTCGTATCACAGACTGATGCCACGCTAGCAGCACATTGCACACCGCTAAAGCTATTTGCTTTATTTCGATTACGGGTGGCATTGAGACACATCTACCCCACATTCCCCAGCGAACCACCAACACAACGCTCTTCAGATACTTCTAACATCATCTACACGTCAATGGCTGGTAACGAATCTATATAATGCGGCCCAGAGGGAACAATGTAGAGTACAGGTACGGGCTCTGTAGAGATGGGAGGACACACTAGGCAGCCCACTATCCAAAGAAGGTGGGGATACAGCTGTGCACTCGCACAACTGCACACATCAAATTGTAACCTACGAATTCTACATTTTAAATTCTTACAGCAAATATATTATACACCAGCACAGTTGTATAAATATCGTATTCTTGAAGACGACAGCTGTCTGCTCTGCAGCGCTACACAGGCAGACTTTTTACATACCGCCTTGGCATGCCTGCAGATTCAACCCTATTGGCAAACAGTGACAAGCACCCTGACAAAAATGCTAGCTGAGCAAATGCCCAACATACTACAAGTTTGTCTACTGGGGGACACAAAACTAAACAGGCTAAAAGATGCAAATTGTTGGCTGTGGCATTACTATTGGCAAAGAGAAGAATAGCCATAAAATGGGGGAGTACACAAACTGCAAAAATCCTAAGTACGTCCAGCTTGAAATACCAGGAAGAAAAGACATGAAGGAGGATAACGTAAGATACTGACAAGTCTACTATCAAAGTGGGTAAAATGACCAGATCCATGGCCCAATCCTAGGACACAGGAGTAGGGACGTGAAGTTATAGTCCATATCTGTGCTGCGGAGTGATGGGAATAGTGCTGTAGAAGGTGTCCAGGATCCCAATCAGAATTATTTGAAGGTCATCACAGGAGCCAAGGTTTTGAAAGACCCCCAGGGTTGGGGTTGAATTTAGTCTGAAATAGCAATGTTGTGTCTCTGCAACAACCTGGTAGATAGTGTAGTTAAGAAAGCAGTAAAGGGGTAGGAGCCAGAGGATGCTATTGAAATACACGTTTTTTAGCCTGGCTCCTTTTCACATGCCACACAACCAATGAAGAAAAGGCATGCAAGCATCTGGTTGTAACAAGACCACCATCTTCAAACTTAAACCAAAATCAAACACACAAAAAACAAGCATTTACAATGCAATGGTCTCGGCATTGGTAAAGTTAGAGCTATTGGCATTGCTCATGACATTATTTTTGTTTGTGTGTTTGTTTTTAAAACATTTAAAGAAACGGCATTGTTAAAAACAAAAACAAACAAAAATAATGTCATGAGCAATGCCAATAGCTCCAACTTTAACAATGCCGAGACCGTTGCATTGTAAATGCTTGTTATGCAGTGCTTTGTGCGCATGTCACAGTAACTACAAACAAGCATTGGCAAACCCAATGTATCTAGACTTGGCAAGCTGTCGCAATGGATATTTTGTAAGCGGCACAAAAACAAAAAGAGAAAACAGGCAGCTACCTGACCAATCCACTATATGCTTGCAATAAATATTGTGAAATTAAAAATACTAACATCGGACTGTTTTACTGGTGATGTTTTGTCACAAGCATTTCAGTTGTATCGTGCATCTTATTATTATGTGACAGGGAGAAGAAAAAATCAACACCGAACAAAACAATTAAGTTAAGGGGAACACTTATAAAAGCAATGTGTTAGGTTGTGCAAGAGGTCTGGTTGCACACAGAGGCGCAACTAGAGCCCAATTTCGAGGGGGGGGGGCCAAGACATTTTTTCGCGGGGGGGGGGGGTGCTGGCCTGAATCTTGAAGCAATAGGCAGAGTGGAGCTGCAGGGGCTCTTAGAAGGGGTGAAACACCAGCGAGGCCTCATTAACATGCAAATGGTCTTTCAAAGACCTGTGAAGTGCTCGGGTGCGGCTGTGTGGGCACTGGGAAGCGGTCTCATCCCGGGCTGCCACACACGGGGGGGGGGGGGGGGGGGGGGGGGGATGAAGCCCTTTGAGTCCAATTGGTGTTGCGCGCCCGGTCCCTGGGGACGGAGATGAGGAAGTAAAGGGGGTGGGGGGAGGAGTAGAGAGGTGGGAGCAGAGAGGGGGCACAGACTCCAGGAGAGGGAGCATGAGATGAACAGCGAGTGAGTGGGCAGGAGAGAGTGGGCAGGAGAGAGTGGACGGGAGGGGTGAGAGAGAAGGAGACAGGAGTGCGCTGAGGTGGACAGCTCGCTGCCTGCCTGACTGCGGCGGAGGTGCTGCCCCACGGCTCTGCAGCATCCGGGGTCCCAGAGGTGTCCGGCACCGCGGAGCCCACAGCAGCCCCCGGACCCTGGCCGGGCGCCCCCCGCTGGAATGCATTCACCGCCTACCCTCCAGCGGACCCCGGGGACAGAGCCCGGACCGGGAATCCCGGACAGGCAGCTCACGACCGGCGACCATGTGGCCCCGGGGCCCCCTGCCCAGCCTGCTGCTCTGCTGCGCCACCCTCCTGCCCTCTATGTCATGTATTGTCCACAAATGATAAAGTCACCAGTTAGGAAAATCCATGTTTAATTGCTATTGACACTTCTAATATAGCCCGTAGGGATAATGTGCTTGCTGCAGAGACTTGTTTAATGTACAGGAGGAGGGACCCATCCCAGTGAGCTAGCGAATTAGTTTGTGTAGCTGTCACGGGAGCCTTTGAACACTGCACCTCTGTGGGTCAATGCACCTAATGGCAGGGTCTGTTTAGATTTTGAAGCTCACAGGCTCAAACCCCTGCACTCAGACCTGAATCTTTTTGTTATTGCTTAATTAATACCGTGTACGAAGACTTTGATTTGTTTCAAGACAAACAACTAAGTGTGCCCCAGTTCCTTGTGTAACTGCGCCAAGGCCATAGTCTCATAGCAATTCGGCCTAGTCTCGGAGACAGGTCGTGGACTGGAAAATAGATGAAGTTCAGGTATGCATGTGTGATAATTATACTAAAATACTGAACCCTCATAATAGCAAACCTTTCATGCTAAGAAAGATTAGGCATGTAAGAAATCCTTTACAATGTACCGCGTAATAGGTTGTCCATTTTCATAATTTTTTACATTGTGTGCCTTTGCATTCTCTGCAATAATATAGACTTCTGTGAATATTTTGTTAATTTGTTTTAATTAATCTGTTCTAAAATTGGCTTGAAATAAAGCCTTAAAAAGAATAGTATGGATTTCTTGTACGTGGGTACTTGGTGCAAAGTTTGCCAGGACTCAACAATGAATCAAATGCCTAACATTTTCGGACAGGTTTGTTACGTGCCCAATAGGCAATGTTTACAAGTAAGTTCCAGGGAAATGGGTGTGTCACCACAGCCTGACTGTTCTTTCACTGAAGCTGGCTCACAGCTTTGCTTGCTTGAAGACCAAGATGGACCAATCCAGGTCATGCAGCCAAACACAAAAAACGTAACAAATTGGGGGGCGTGGCTTGGCGCCAACTAAGATGGGTGCTTAACCAGCGAGCTCCGCCGGAGCGGAGGCCCAAATCCCCCTATACATTTGTCTATAATCCGACAGGAAGAGACCTAAGGTGTTCCACGTATCAGATAAATCGTCTGTGACCGGATCGCTAGGAAATATGCCTTAGAAAAGGGTCCCTGAGGCTGATCTACGCCCCGGAAGACGCTGCACCGGCAACTGGTATGGAGGAGCGCGGCTGTGTAGGACGTAGGCGGCCGCTGATATGCTCGCGGCGCGCCCTGGATCGCAGACCTACACAAATAATTGAGTTGGACCCCCGACCCCCTCTGTGAGGTTCTGCGGACATCAGACAATGTTGCGGGAGGCCCGCTCGGTCATCGGCTCTGGAGAGAGAAACTGCCGGACCCAGATCCCCCAGGAAGGCACTCCTGCGGCGGTGGGTGCCAAGCGGAAGAAGCCACTGGTGGCGACGCAGTATAGCGGGTCCTGCTCCGGCCGAAACTCAGGTGAGCGGGGGCTCGCCTGTGCGCACCCCCCCTCCCCGGCCCGGCACGCCCATATATCTAGAAGCGGGATGGAGGGTCGGGAGGCGGCCTGGCACTCCGGGAAACGCTGCGGCAGCAGACTGATTGACTGACTGAGCGCGACCTGAGTGGGACTGTGCTGTTGTCACACCCACCTCCCCCCGCCCCCTTGTAAGGCATCTGAGGGACTCTGCGTGTGTCCGACATCAACGCAGAGGACCGGATTGGAGAGTGCGCTGCCTGTGGGGGAAGAGACTGCCGATCTTGAACCTACAGATAAAAACACTCTACTGCTTGGAGGTCAGGCGGGGGCGGCCACAGGTGGAGGCGCGGGAGGCCCCCATCTAAGTTGGGCTATCCTTACGAGCGGAGGCCCTCTTGTAAAGCCTCGGGCCTGGTGCGCCACCGTGCCTCGGTGAAAGGTGGACTGAATCGAGGCGGACTGCTTGAGGCATGCAGCGCTTGCGGAACAACCTCAGCAATAAGAACCGCGGAACTGACTGGGGCGCCCTGCAGTGATCATACGAGCCGTGCCTGAGGCGGAACTTAACAGAGGGGGTCTCTCCCTCTGCTGGATTAGAGGGCAATGGACCTGCGACCCTACCGCCCAACGCGGTGAGTAACCAACAGGACCCACCGACGTGACGATAGCTGTGAGGGGTGGCTTGTCTGCAGCGACTCACACCCATCTAACCTGCTCCCCAGACGCAACCACTACCAAGCAAATACGAGAGGATACCCCTGGAAACCGCGGGGAGAGCTCCTCTTCCTGCCACTCATCCTGGTACGGAGGCCGCAGACGGCGGTCGCGGTGCGGCCCCTGCCCAAGTGGCCTACAGCCTTTCGAGAGGGGGCAGAACATCACGAGGAGAGGTGCCAGTCTGATGCAGTGTGGGTCTGATCTGTGAGGCTACACAATGAAGCCCAAGAGTGCCGTGGCGGTGCAGTCTAACAAACTAGATAAATATGCTGTCCCGAAGCAGACTCCACAGGAGGAGGGGGCTCAGGAGGGACAACCTGGCGACGGTGAGCCGTCCCTCACATCCATAATGGCTGTAATCCAGGGACTGGGAACCACCCTTGAAACGAAAATTTATAAAATGTCCATTGAAATGAACTTGATGAGAGCGGATATGCACAAAAGAGCGGACAAAGTTAAAACTAATGAAGCTAACGTCCTGGAACTTCAGACCTGTACGAAAAAGCTTGAGGAACGGGTCAACACCCTGACTCATCAACACCGTCAAATGGCCCTGAAACTCGAAGATCAAGAAGGGCGGGCCCGCCGCAGTAACGTTAGAGTGGTTGATGTCCCGGAGGACGTGGAGGGGCCGAGCATGGACCTTTTCCCTGAAGATCTAATTCTAAATCACCTCAATCCGAAGCGGCTCTCCTCACTTTTCACCACTGAGACGGCGCACCGGGCGCCGATCCCAAAGCCTAAACCGGATGCGGCCCCCAGGACTATTATCACAAAAATCCTCAACTATAGAGACCGCGATGCAATATTGCAGGCAGCTCGAGTCCAGGGAGATCTACAATACGAAAATTCGACTAGCCGCTTCTTCCTGGATTTTACACTTAAAGTCCAGCAGGAGCGACGCTCCTTCGAGGGGGTGAAGGCAGTTCTCCGGCAACGAGGAATCAAATATATGATGTTCTTGCCAGCGAAGCTCAAAGTAATAGCGGACGGAAAATCACTCTTCTTCGCCACCCCCATGGAGGTGCAGGACTGGCTGGATGGAAAGGCAGCGCAGAAGAAGACATCGGGAACAGGGGGTGGCTGGAGAGAGAGACATGCCCGATCGTCTGACTCAACAGGAGAACGATCGGACTTGGAAAGGTGCAGCCTGCACTCCTGGAGATCAAGATCAAGTAGCCCGGGATTGCCAGTAACCCAGAGGGACGGACTGAATCTGGTTTCCTGAGCTGGAGTTGATGAGACTATATCGACAATCCGTAATATATAATTTGTCTTGTTGATAAAATGTAGGGGGGGGTTGCCCGTAAGGCTCAGACTAGTAGAAAGGTGGCACCTCTGAATCTTGAACAAACTCCATACGACGTTGGGGGTGTACCGGACTAAAAAGCTGACTTTGCATCGCTAAGGGTCCTGCAGGATCCGGGCAGCAGGGGGGTGGGGGGGGGGGGACAATGTTGTCTGCGATAGGACAGTGACCCTCTTGGGATCTCAAACGTTGTAAAACTTCGTAAAGTAACAGGGGGGGGGGGGGGGCTCTAGCAGCCGGAGTTGGTACTAGCCCACTTTCCCGTGTCATTGTTGACTTGTTTCTAGGACGATAGGCACTCTGCTAGTTGGGGATGTGGGTAATTTCAAACCTACGTGGCAGGGTAGCGGGGGGGGGGAGCGGGGGAGGATTAAGGGTCAAATGTGTTGTATATTGTTTTTGTTGGTTTGGGAGGAGAGGGAACGGGACGATTGCATACCGGTCATGTAAGCTACTATAGTCGCTAATCGTTGGTACTGCGTTTGCCCCAGGTTGTGCAGAATTGTCCATTGTCACAATAAGTACACACTGGGATAAAAGTCTAAAGCTATTGAGTTGGAACGTCAATGGGTTGGGGGACAAAATAAAAAGGAGTATCGTGCTCCAACATATAAAGCGCCACCTCCCGGATGCCGTCCTGCTCCAGGAGACGCACCTGATCAGCAATAACTGTAAAGCACTTAACAGGTGGGGATACACAATGATGGCACACGCTGGTTTCACATCGGGGTAGGCATCTTAACCAGACGCACTTTTCCACTAAATATCCAACATACCTGGACCGACCCACTGGGGCGCTTCGCGGCGATCTAGGGACAATGGGAGGGACGCACACTCACATTGTTAACAGTTTACATCCCACCAGGTCTCCAAATTCAATCCTACAAAGATCTGGGTGCACTCCTGCTCTCCTTACCGGAGGGGCAACTTATAATTGGGGGGGGGGGGGATTTCAACTCGGTTGTATCAGGCCAGATGGACCTACATCCGCCACGAGACATAAGTGCTGGACAAACCTGGCTCCCTAACTTTATACAGGCATTTGGCCTCTGACCTCTGGAGACGGCGCCACCCGACCCTCAGGAGTAAACATTCCTTTTGGGATCACACCATACTCTCTCCAGGATAGATTATATCCTCATGCCTCTCCACTACAACATGGCCACGCAGGAAATCAAACACCTGACACGGGGCATTTCAGATCACTCCCCTCTGTGGGTCCACCTCACTGTTGGGGAGCAAAAGGTGGGCTATACTGCACCGATAAATCCTTGGTATCTTCATAACTGAGAAACCAAAGCCACTATCACCGTGCCATTGACAAATACTTCTTGGAAAACTAGGGCACAGTGGACTCCCCCACTACTCTGTGGGAAGTGTTTAAAATGGTAATCAGGGGACAAGCCCTCTCAAATATAGCGGGGATGCGCAAAGAAACAACAAATGGTCGCTATCGAACGTGACCTCCTCCGCCTTGAGGAGATAGCGAAAGATGGCGAGGACCAGGCTGCCATTCATCGCATGCAAATTAAAGCAGCTGATTACAGAGCAATAGCAACTGACGCTGCGAAAACTCTTGCAAGAGATAGGGACGGACGCTTATACGATCAGGGAGACAAAGCGGGCAAAATGATAGCCTGGCTGGACAAAAAAAGAGGGCGCAGAGATTAGTATCGGAGCTACAGAGCAGTGCAGGCGCTGTTCTTACAGAGCCTCACGACATAGTTCGCTGTGCACTTCGAACGGGTGTCCGAAAGGGGCACGCAACTTTCGGAAGAGGACTCCTCCAAATTACTTGCAGACATCCAGCTGCCTACCCTCTCTGACTCGGACCGAGAGGCATTAGAGAGCGCACTAACTAATGATGAATTGGCTAAGGCAATAAGAGACCTCCGACCGGGCAAGGCATTGGGCCCTAATGGTTTACCAATTGAGCTGTACAAGCTCAAACCGGATAGAGTGAAGCCCTACTTAAATCGTATGTATGAAGACAGTAGAGAGGTGGTACTACTGCCAAGAGATCAACGTATCGCCACGCTGGTGGCCATCCCTAAAGAGGGGAAGCCAAAAGACAAATGTGCATCATATAGACAGATTTCCCTGTTAAACGCAGAACCCAAAATACTTGCCAAGCTTTTAGCAAATAGATTCCGGCCAATAATAGCTAAACTGGTACACCCAGATCAATCGGGTTTCATGCCGCACCGCAATACTGCCCTTAACCTGCAACGTCTTCACGGGGTGTTGGGGCGCTGCTCCACTATTCAAGAGGATGCAATAGTAGTGTCATTGGACGCAACAATGGCTTTTGACACACTGGAGTGGGCATACCTAATGGCGGTACTAAAAAAGATGGGCTTTGGCCCTAACTTTCAGATGGGTGCAGCTCCTTTATACCGTTCAGCCCAAGTAGTGGTAAACAACAAACTCTCTGAAGTATTCACACTCGGTAGGGGGACGAGACAGGGTTGTCCACTCTCACCACTGCTCTTTGCGCTATCCCTTGAGCCGCCCGCGGCCTGGATACGCCGGGATTCCTCTATCAGAGGACTTAAATGGGCAGAAGGGTGGGAGGACCGGATCTCCTTATACGCAGACTACATCCTACTATATCTTGCTTCCCCTCAAAAGTCACCAAGGGTGGTGCTGGATATATTCACCAGTTTCAGAAGGAACTCCGGTTTTAAAATTAACTGGAGCAAATCGCTATTATACGTCCTGCATGGGTGTCCCCCTTCCATACCAAAGGACTGCCCCATTCAAATAATCGCAGAAGGGTTTAAATACCTTGGTATATTTATTACAAAGGATGCCAAGACCTGCTACGAGTGGAACCTACTCCCGCCACTGCAGAGGTTCAGACGTGATACCAAGACCTGGAAATCACTCCCCTTGTCGCTCCTAGGACGGGCAGCACTTTTTAAAATGATGGCATTGCCACGCTTCCTCTATGCCCTCCAGAACTACCCAGTCCCACAGGCATGTTTTAAAGACATTGAAGCTATACAAAGGGACCTATTATGGGATGGGAAACCGCGCATAGCACTCCAAAAGCTAACTCTTGGTTGGTACGATGGGGGTATTGCCCTCCCTGACATAAGGAAATACTACTGGGCAGCACACCTGTCCGCTATAAACCAGTGTACGTACAGCAATGGGGATGCCCCTGCCTATTGTATGGATAAGTGGACTTTCCCGGGTGGAGACTTTATGAGGGCACTTTACTCTAAACCAACCAAATTTCGCCTCACAGGGCCTCCCAGACATTCGGTACAACTTTGGCATGTAGTCAACCGTAGCTTGGGGTGGGCCAACAGACTCACACTTGCAACTCCACTCTGGGACGCTGAGTGTCTTGGCACGTTGGGGCGGTCTAAGGGGTTTGACAAGTGGGACCTCATAGGTATCTCCCATATAGGAGACCTCTGGGGACCACAAGGAGTGGTGTCCTTTACTTCACTACAGCAGACACATGAACTGGCACAATCAGAATACTTTAGATATCACAAGTCAGACACTCCCTTCAGGCTAACATCCCAAGTGGGTCATCGCTATCGGAGTCCTCCCCTCTTGAGGACAGACTACTTGATGGACACCTGCCAGAGAATGGCCTATCCCTTACATACAAAAGCTAATACACCACACTCCAGATCCTTTATTGGCACTGAAAGAGAAATGGGGGAGGGACGGTCTAGAAATAGATGATGAGGAATGGCAAGAAGCACTCTCTTTCCCTAAGAAAGTCGCTATCTCAGCAAAACTAAAACTTATCCAATTAAAGATTCTACACAGGGTGTAGCTCTCTGGGCGACGACCAGTCCTATTGGGCAGGAGTAATGATGGGACGTGTAGGAGGCAGTGTGGCCTAGAGGGGACCTTTCTACACATACTCTGGGAATGCCCACTAATCCAAAACTACTGGAAATAAGTGCACAAGTGTATGAGCACAGTTTGGGGGGGGGTTAACCTTAGACTTGAGGCCAAAAGAGGTCTCCTAAACATCTGGGAGCCCACAGATTTGAATGCAAAGGGCAAAACCTGGGTGACGCTTGTACAGATGGTAGCCAAGAGAAATCTAGCGAGACTCTGGGGAGCAGCGGCGTCACCGACACTCGAGGCCTGGAAAGACGACCTGGACTGGTGTATGGCACGGGGAAAAATGGTGTATGTGGCCCGTGGCTGTCCCCGAAAATGGATAGCGCTCTGGACTAAATGGAATGTATTTCGTGGAAATGTGTGTGAACCCCCATATGTCAGAACACAAAAAGGAAGGGTCAGAGGGAATGTTTAAAGACCTGGACAGACTCAATCCCCTATTCAATAGTCAATAATACAAAAAAGAGTCTATCAGTCTAAGTGTTGAACAAGGTCAACAAAGAGATAGATGTAGATGTAAAGCATGAGAGAAAAACCTTAGAGTGCCGATTGGTTGTAAAGGATTTCCATCAATAACCAGTGATTGGTAGGTGTCATCATCTGGATATCCGACCTTCCCACCACTATAAACCACTCCAATCTGGAGTATTATGTGTGGTAACGGTGTTAACCAGAGCACTTGGATAAAGCCCGGGGAGGGGGAAGGAAAGAAGACAGCCAAGTCACTAGCTTAGGCAAGATGTGCAGGTATATCCCGAAAAATGATATATGAAATATGAACGGTGCAGTGCAGTAAAGTGAAAATGTTAAAAAAGGATTTAGAGGAAGAAGGTAGTTTAATGCAAGATATTCCTACTAATCCTTAGTTAAAATGGTGCAGAAACAGCTTTTAACAAATAGGCTGTATAACAATGTGGTCAACATGTTTCAGCCTGCTTGACGATACAATCAGAGTAGGGAAAGAGAAGCTGTGATCCGACCGGCTTCCGGCTAGTCATAAATAATCAAAGGAGGAGGGATCACTAGTTACTGGCACCAGGGTTCAGGTGGTTGTCTCTGGTATAGGTAAAAAACCCTCAATCACGTCAAGAATATGTTGGGGCGGTATATCTTGGTTCTCCGCCTTTAAATACGTGATAGCATCATCATTGGGTTGATTCCATGCATCCTCCACCCGGAGGGAACCACTGAGTTTTCCAGCAGTGATCAGGGAAAAAAATGATAAAATAAAAAAGTGAGGAGTGCTCAAGTGAGTGATAAAAATGAGTTGTTCCTCATGCTACCTATAAAAAAACTTTATTCTGATAGGTGCTGGGGAGACGTTAAAAAAGGTCAAGTTGCAGGTTGGATGAGTAATGGACCCTCTGCGACTTTAAACGTGGTGATTGGTCGACATGTTTCAGCTCATACAAAGCCCAAAGGTCAGGGAGCTTTCTTCAGGACCACAGGTGAATAATGTGAATTGAGGAAATACATCAATTAGAAGTTCCAAGGTTGATTCAGATGGACTTCAACAGGACTAATACCTATATACAGAGAAAAACCTTAATGATTCAAAGGGGTAGAAGGGTAGATAAGGTGCCAAAAGGAGTTAAAAATGGAAGAATATAAAAGCAAATATAAATGGCAAGTCTTTATATACTTATTGGTATACATTTTGATCTGCAAGTGAAGTTGCGAACCATCGCTCTTACTTAGGAGAGTAAACAGCAATGTCCCTAGGAGACAACGACTGGTGAAAGATAATTCAAACATACATCAATAATTCAGACATACATGTAGAATAAATATATATGTAGCGAAGACTGCTCGTAATGTACGCGTGTTCAAACCGCAAGGAAACTGTTTAGCCATACCTATTGGGAGTTAGGGAAAGGAGTGGTTCCTTAGGTCTAACGTTTTGTGGTTGTAAACAGGGGAAAGAATTAATAATGAAGGAGGGCGCGCTATTTGAAGAAATGTTTCAATTGTGCCTCTAGTATGGAAATAGCGTGCAATATTAACTGAAAAATACCTGAATGTTTCAAAGTACGAACTCCGTACGAAGATACAAGGCTGCGTTAATACTAGACAATGAAAGAAAAGAAAAACACACATTACAAGGGGAATTCCCCAGGTTAACGTTACGTGTCTTCCAAAGGCTGTAGAGGTGAAGGTCTCCGTACCGTATGGTCCGCTACGACTTGTGCTGACTCTAGTTTCCTGTATGCGCACGTAGGCATAGGGGTGTGTCTTAAATAGTTAATGACATAGAAACAGTGAAAGGACTGGAGAGGGCCGTCTTGTTAGCACGAGAAGTAAGGCTCACCTCACCCGGAATTGACTCAGGTTTAAAGGAGGCCCCGCCCTATAGAAAATATGGGGGGGAATTGAAGAAACTATTAAACCCCAGCGGTGGAGAGTTCTCGATTATTAACAAAAAATAGGACCTAAATGCATAGTCCTTTTACACGCTCTGTTGAAACATCTGTTGTGATTTCCCCCAACTAGCAGATATGGCAACCCAGAGGGCACAGTATCGAATGCAGGTATACAAGTCAATACGAAGACGTAAGCGCTCCAATAAAGATGTAGCATACGATATGCGGTTTGCTAGTATAAAATAACAACAATGACATTGATTGGCCACGGGTCGACGAATGGGGATGCGACTTCACGCATCTGAATGATTTTTAATACCGAAGATCCGGCTTACCCGTTACCTCCCAAACGGCTCAGACCTGCTCCGAGGTACCGACGGAGAGGTAGGGTATCGGATCTCTTCTATTTTTAAAATGCCAGATTACAAACCGTATACTAGCAAACCGCATATCGTATGCTACATCTTTATTGGAGCGCTTACGTCTTCGTATTGACTTGTATACCTGCATTCGATACTGTGCCCTCTGGGTTTCCATATCTGCTAGTTGGGGGAAATCACAACAGATGTTTCAACAGAGCGTGTAAAAGGACTATGCATTTAGGTCCTATTTTTTGTTAATAATCGAGAACTCTCCACCGCTGGGGTTTAATAGTTTCTTCAATTCCCCCCATATTTTCTATTTCCTATAGGGCGGGGCCTCCTTTAAACCTGAGTCAATTCCGGGTGAGGTGAGGCTTACTTCTCGTGCTAACCAGGTAAGCACTAGAGATATGGTTATAAACCTGGCCTAAAACTTACTTGTTCATCGTGAGAGAGTATGTCTAATGTCAAAACCTTACATTGTGTTCTTTTTGGTTTTTGCGTATTTTCACAGATAAACTTATAGACAGTGCACGAAGAAGTCATACACCACAAAAGGTTGTATTTTAAATATTCACTGTTCCTTTTTCACACTTTATTGATGCAGTAGCAATAGTTTACAAGGTCCTGACGAAAGCCATTTGACCATGGGGTCAAGCAGGCTGAAACATGTTGACCACATTGTTATACAGCCTATTTGTTAAAAGCTGTTTCTGCACCATTTTAACTAAGGATTAGTAGGAATATCTTGCATTAAACTACCTTCTTCCTCTAAATCCTTTTTTAACATTTTCACTTTACTGCACTGCACCGTTCATATTTCATATATCATTTTTCGGGATATACCTGCACATCTTGCCTAAGCTAGTGACTTGGCTGTCTTCTTTCCTTCCCCCTCCCCGGGCTTTATCCAAGTGCTCTTGTTAACACCGTTACCACACATAATACTCCAGATTGGAGTGGTTTATAGTGGTGGGAAGGTCGGATATCCAGATGATGACACCTACCAATCACTGGTTATTGATGGAAATCCTTTACAACCAATCAGCACTCTAAGGTTTTTCTCTCATGCTTTACATCTACATCTATCTCTTTGTTGACCTTGTTCAACACTTAGACTGAGACTCTTTTTTGTATTCTTGAACCCCCATATGTCCCCTCCCTTGACGAACCATTAACGCCCTGAAATCAACAAACTGAACATCGCAGTAATGTACGAGAAGTTAATGTATAATGCTACTGCCTGTTAAAGATGCTGTGCCATAGGACATGGTAATGATAGATTGTACAACATGACCTTTTTTGAAATATAAAAAAAAAAATCGTAACAAATTCACACACAAAAGCAATCAGAGCTAATCAGGACATTTTGACACTTGTAAAATGTGAGACTGACATATTATAACAGGGTACAAAACAGTCTATAACAATGTATTCAGCGCTGCTTACGTTTCGCCATTTCTGAGATACGCTGTAAGGTCTGACCAAACGTAAAGGATCTACAACCATGCACAAGAAATTAGGAACATGTATTCTTCAGTTTGTTTCAGTACATCAAACTTCACCACCATGTCTCACATGTTCACGACGTGTCCCTAAACTAAAAGAAGGTTATGTGCCTCCTGTGGACAAGAGGCACAAAGTAAGAAGCAGTTTCTACGTTTAGAGTGCACCTTACACAAGACACACAACCAGAGTTTAGTCAACAATGGTACACATGCAGAGATCATTTCAATAAAGGTACTCTGAACCACTTTGGAATTCTATTGTAGGGCTGAGCATTTGAAGATAACCACAAGAACCAGGTATGTGCTCTTCAGCATCGAGGAGTCAGTGTATTTTACTCGTGGGACAGTATTCTTGAAGGAGGAATGTATATAAAACACATTCATGGTCTGAGAGCAAACAATACTGCCAAGAACATCAGAGGGGAGAATCAAAATAACATTCCCAGTTTGAATGGGCTTAGAGCAATTGACGCAGTACCAAGTACTATGCTTCTGCCTAGATTGACAAGCCTCGTCAGACCATGAAGGATGTGATGTCACCACGGAGTCACAGTAACACTGATGCCTTCTACTTAATAACTTTAGATGAGAGACCAAGATACTAACACTAAGCACACTAAAGAATGTGATGAGCCGCAGAAAAAAGTGTTACAGAAACACACACAGAATTCTGTTGGAGTGCATGGTCCCAGAGGTCCAGAAACACTCAGTAGGGTTCACAAGAGATTTCTGCTGTCTAAAAGAACAATGGCTGGTTGATGGTGTAGGACTAAGATGTAGGAGCACTAGCTGTGGTGCCATCTTTCCCTGCTAAGCAAAAGTAGGTTGTGCTGCTGGGAGAGAACTGTGAAATTCTAAGGACGAGGTTGAAGGTCCGAGATGGAATTATAAAGAAAAACTCTGGATCACCTCCCTGAAAGCATCAAATAGCTTTGTTACATGCTCCATGTCTACATTTTCTAGTTTCCTCAGTGCTAAGACACCTCACTAAATGTTAAAGGTGAACAGGTGGGATATTGCACCTCCGAGATATTACCCTGCACACACCACTCTAGATAATGTGATAACGTTCAACTTGTATTTCCAGATTTTTTTTTTTTAATTAATGTTACACTAAAAACAAATAAAAGCTTTAAAAAAAAATCTGTATCCCTTCCCTTCACAAACCTGACAATTCTGCTGAAGCATAAGAATGTCAAAGTAAGCAACTTAGGGAGCGAATAAATATAATCAATCTGATTCCTGGCCATACCTTGAGATAATCACTCTTTGAATGCTGAGACGGGAACTGCAGCAAAACCAAGTGACTGAGCGGCAGCTCAACAGCTGCAGCTTTACATTGGCTTGTCAGTTATTAGTACTACAGTCATCAGAAAGTGGAAAGAAGTTTGAACTTGCCACTTGCATGAAAAGCAATGGAAGGTGAGTATTGATAGCACGCAAGCAGCTCCATGGAACATGTGAGACATGCTGGCAGTCCATTAAAAGCCTTTATCTTTTAGAGCACTGCCACGATATACCGTAAGTGTCCTAACATGTTCTTTAGGCAACCCAAGTCCATTTTTAACAATTTTTAGATGGAATACTACTTACAATCCCTAAATATTAAGCAGACTAGAAGCAGGAATACTTACTTAGAAAGACACCAGGCTTTTCCAAAACCTTTTTATGTAGCTGTCACTAATGGCATTTCTGTTCAAAGTTATTTTATTTCAATAGAAAGGATGTCAAGGTCTTTCTTTTTAATGGAAGAGATACAAGGAATAAATGGACTGAATGACTCATGCAGTCAAGTATTCATGGAGAGTGGATCATTGTAAAGTAACATTTATTTACAATAGGAAAATCCCTTCACTGTCCTCCCTCCTCCCACCACATTGAATGTCTAAGCTATTCTTTGTACTAAATTAGCACTGCCAAGGTTTTGCTATTGATCAAGAAAGCAACATTTACTACCTCAAGAATTGATGCAAAATTTCTTTCAAACGTTGTCGACACTCATCCCTATTTAAAATGAAAACACAGTTGACAATGCAGCAGCAAAACTAAATTTAAGGCAGAAAATGATATCAACAATAGGTTTGTTTATGTTTTCAGTATCCTAATTTCCACAAATGCGGTGAACGGTTATAGGTGTCTGTCGACCTTGGGTTCGATACAGTCCAACTGATTTCATGTCTGTTCATTTCTATGACACTTATTTTTTCCTTTGGCTCATTGATTTCTTTAGCAAGAGGGTTCGTACTTTGGCCAGTCACCTAATGTTGCTAAGTAGAGGGTATGGAATGGTTTCTTTCTGTAACTGCATGGTGACATCCTTCATAGTCCACAAGTCCAAAGTCTTTGTTTGAACACTTACACAAGGGTGATTTGAAAATATCAAAATGTTCTGAGTTTGATTTTGCCAGATTAATTGTGGATATTTTGGTATTAGATATTTACCATGACAATATCCAGCATTTGTTGCTTTTCCAAAAAACTGCACTAAAAACAAACTTGATCCCAACTCTTTCCATTAGCCCCTTTCAACTCTGTTTAACAATTTAAAGATAACAGTTTAATTTGATAACATCCTGTATGTATTCATGAAATACATACAGGTATTTTCTACATTACACCGCCCAAATAAAGAATCATGAGGAATAAGTTATTACATTACCTTTATTATCATAGTTCCCCTATCACTATTGGCTAAATATGAGAATTATATACGAGAGAACAGCTTGGCATCTGCATGCCTTTTTATGTGAGATAACAGAGATTAAAAGTCGAAGAATGGTTACAAAACGAACTTTCTTTCGAAACCAATTATTTTGGTATCTTACAAGGTCAACAGTTTATACAGTGACCATGTGATTTGGATCCAGCTATTTCAAATGGGACTAGAAGACACAACCTATCCTTCAAAAGACAGGTGAACAGTAAAAACCAATGGCGTAGGGCTAAAACAATTTTATGAATAGAAGTTTTCACACATGTCTGTAGCATTACAGAGGACATGGCAAGATGTGGAATGTACAAGAGTTTAAAGTTTACATGTGTCACAAAGTTAGGCTAAAAAAATGTAACAGATGGCGAAGAGAAAATATTTGGAGGGTGGAGGAACAATGCAAAGTATAGATTTGCTGGTAAGGAAATGAATCTTAGACTTGCATGATTTATTCATAATCTTTTTTTCATGGATTGAAAAACATTATCTATTGAATATACAAAAAAGATGACAAATTTAAAAGGCTCAAATCTCTCGTAACTTCCGAAATACACCAGCACGCAACTAACCGGTCAGAAACCCTTACAAACGGGTCTCGCACAGATCAAGGTACAGCAAGTTTGTCCTCATCCACCCTTGGAAAAGCCCTCGTAGGTCTGAGGTCCGTTTGACAATGGTGGTACCTCTGGCTGGCGTATTCCAGTGACACTCCTAATAATACACTTACAAACTGGACCAAGAGATATTGGACCATGGCTCATATCGTTAAACTACTAATGACTGTTACTTTATGTGTAAGGGGAATCGATATCATGAAGTCGTACAAGAAGGCAATGCTTCAATAGGTGAAGAGTTCTGAACTTACAAAGAAAGCTTGAAAGTAAGTTGGTGAAGCGATCCATTACCACTAGGAAAGAATATTCTTAATGTTGAAGTATAGAAAATGGATTTTAAATACAAATCTATTCTGAAAGTTGATCCAAATTATTATTTCCAAAGCAATTTTTGCTTTATAGTGAGCACTGCTGTCAACAAGCCAAGCAACCAGGGCAAGTCTAAAGTGATAACCTTTGCCGATCGCCCAAACTTCAAACATGTATGAAAACTGCATGTTAAACATCTATAAAGACTGCAATCTATAGATATCTTGGTGTGTGTTTCAAGCCTAAGGATCAAATCATGTGCACCTCAGATCCTTGGAAAGCAAGGATGCTCCCCTAAAGTACACATTTCAGACACTATCCTGAAACCTTGCAAGTTGATATTGAACATCATTCTTATAAGAGGTAAGAGAAATTACTACCAATATTTATGTTCTGAGGACATTTTGGGGGCAATTTAACACTTGGCTAAGCAAAACTAAGTGCAACCTCAACAGATCACTCTTCCTACTGCCACGGTAAGCAAATCAGCCTACAATGCACATGACGGGAAAAGGTTCTAGCCCAAAGTGCTGTCATCTTTAGCTAATGTTTTAAATTAAATCACGCTATCCAAAAATCCCTTAAAGGCACACTCCTGCAGATACCCGATACAATGATAGACCTAAACAAGCCCTGGCACACATTAGTAAATTATTTGCTATTACAGCTTACATTTTAGCCACCATAGGACCAACATCTCTTGTATTGATGATCCCACAATAGTTTGGTTCTTCCAAGCTACTGCAATCTCAGGCCTTCCGTTAATTTGTCAAATCATGAGAATCTGAAAATACATTATTTCCACCTTTCTGTTTGAGTGTTTGATTTGGGAGAAGTTTGATGGTTGTGTAAGTACAAGAGATAGAATTCTTCCTGTCATTTTTAATTCTATAGACACAAAACCCTGGCCCACTTTTTAATCCAACGCATATTCCTTGGATCTGTATGGGTATAGTGTGTGAGTGGCAGTTGGGCCTGACACCCATGGGCTTCATACATGCAGAGTTGTGCTTAATTTTTTTTCTCTTAAATGTTTGCAAAGTTTAACATTCGCAAATATTAGCAATAAGTGTGTCAACTATCATTGGTCGACATGGCACATGGTCCTTAACTTCAAAATGTGCAAATATTCAGATACCAATATCACTGCTGCTGCTTGCATATTGGATAAATGACTTTTGCTTAACACAAAAATGATTGAACAGGAATTCACCTAACCAGAAAAAGGGACACAGAGTCAAGCACGTTCAGGAGTTGGAGTTCTTCATCCAGGAAGAAACCTATTGGGGTTATAGTCTTACCGGCACAAGTGACTGCAATTCAATGCCTTTTACACATTCACAAATTTGACATGCAGAAAGGTGGTGCAATAAAGAGCCTCCCCAGTTAGTTGGCTCCAATTGGTCTAGGGAGCCCAAGATTTCAAAGGCGCAAGGGTTTGACTACGGCTCTATCTTAAGTCAATTACAAGAGATTTGCCAATAGTTTAAATTATGGTGACTTGGCAGTGGTGATGTTTTGCCTTTTTGAGGCCTGAAAAAAAACCAAGGATATATAAAAAGAGGCACTCAATTTGAGCACATTGCCTTATACCACTCATTGGC
This sequence comes from Triturus cristatus, assembly GCF_964204655.1. Classification (NCBI taxonomy): domain Eukaryota; kingdom Metazoa; phylum Chordata; class Amphibia; order Caudata; family Salamandridae; genus Triturus; species Triturus cristatus. Next base: position 492,680,248 of record NC_140582.1, on the reverse strand, counting down.
CACTTGTAGCACTGACATTCACCTTATAAAGAAGGTCGTGTGTGTCTGTAGACAGGATGCATCATGAACACTAATCTGTAACTAATTAAGAGGCTAATTGTTAAAAACATTTAGTTAACGAATGTGCCTCTTCCATTAGCAGCAGGGGAATGGTGTTCCTGATCTTGGATACCAAGATGATAATATATCTGCATTCCACTGTGGCCAGCCCAAATGCCAGGATGGGTAATACCATCTTTTCATTAGAACAAAGACTGGGTTTTGATAGGGAATGCTGGAACTTTTACTCTTAGTAGCTTTAGAACTAAGACTTACACAGGGAGTCCTATAGCAACCTAATACTATTGAGGAATGAGTTATAAATATGCGATCCCTTTTAGTGGAATTGGAGAATGTGGGAAAGGCAAACTATGATAGTATATCTCAATATGTAATGTTCCTTCTGGATAGTAACGAGGGTGGTTTCTAAAACTATGATGCACTTCCTAATTCATAGTAGGGCAGTATTGAAAACAAAGGGGAAAAAAATGCACTACCTAGAACTTAAATACCCACCCAGAGGTTTCGACCAGAAAGTCAAGTTTCAATTCATTTTGAGTCAAACTAGCACGCTAAAATAGAAGGAAAGGTCCATACTAACATCTAAATCTGGGTGTGTTTGTGTGCTGCAATCATGGACAGTGGTGCATTTTCTATTGCCGAGCTGCTCTTGGGAGGATGTTAGTGCGACGGGGGGGGCTTGTTGGGTTAGGGTTTCCTCATGGTTTCTTGTCATCTGTATTGCTAGTCATTTTTGCTTGATTTAATTACTTAAATGTCAAAGTCATAATGATGTACGTTTATTATGCAGAAGTTACTGGGTTACAGAGCTCTGCTCCATATGTGCTATTTGCGGAATAAAATCTGTTTTACAAAAAATCCAAATCTGAAAAGAAATATAAAAACCTTCTGTGGCATTTGAAATTTTAATGACACCATGGTCCACGTGTGACTGCACCTTATGTTCAAATACATGAAATCAAAACACTATATTCTAACCCCTGGAAACTTAACATTTTTAAGTTCCTGCACTCTGGTATTAGGGCCTCTCCCGTATAGCAACTCTAATGGAATCTCACAACTGTAAGCTTTAAGGGGTCTTTGGCAGGATGCAGAGGGACATGATTAAATAGTGCATTTGCACTGGGCACATTGTCAGTCTGGTGTGCGTGATTATAGGGGGACAGGGATCCATTCTGGATCTTCTTTGTGTAGATGGTATACAACATGGAGTAAGGAGAGAGCCTCCCAAACAGGGATGTACATTGCAGTAATATTTCTGAGGTCCTCTGAAGTGGACTAGGCTCTTATGAGAAGGAGGGAGGGAGGGAGGGAGAAGGGGGGAGGGAGGGAGACCGGTGTTGCAATGAAGTTCAGGGACAGTCCCTGCCCCGTTCCTGCTTCATTCATCCAAAGGTTATTGCAGACAGTTGTGTGGTAGATGAATAGGAAGGCCCCATCCATTTTCTGTGCCTTGGACTCAGATTACTTTCAGTAAAGATCCCGGTTCCCCCCACTTCCTGCTTAATTTGACTGACAGATTGTAGCCTCATCAGTCTGGGGCTGAAACCAGGTTCAGAGATGTATATGTGGGATCCATACCTAAAGCTGCAAAACTAGGATATATGCAGAGTAGAAACAGTGGTCAGTATGCAAGGATGAGCACCTCAATGTGGGTGGTCATGTTCCAGTGTGGGAAGCAATCATCCTTGACTGCGGGGTTATTTTTGAGTGGAGACAACATGAGCAAGACCCTTGCAAGAAGAGCTGTAGATGATCTGCAGAAGAAGGAACTGCCTCGTGGGGAAAAGAGGAACGCTGGTCAGCCTTCCCAAGAGAAGAGCCTATCTTACTTCTATAATAGCACAGCTACCTGGTGCCTGAGGATCTATGTAAAGAACTTGCATCTGCCTCAAGGCAACAGGCCAACTGGCTGTGAGAGGGGTCCCGATAGTGTGCCGGTACAGGAGGATGCTGTCTTGACAAAGACTTACAGCTGTGTTACCTAACTGGAACTATTTTCATATTTGTTGCCAGTGTTACAAGCTGGACAACAGTTCATTCCACTGGTATTTGTTTGTGAACTATCAGTGACAATGGCGTTAAAGGATTAAGGTTGCTATTACCTAATAACCGACTGGGCTTACCTTCTTCTGTGGGGTTAAACCCACAAATTTCACAAATACACCGCACCCACTTATTCATCTCTTCTTCAGTGTCTGCAACCAGGTAAAATATTCTGTCAATGGTTTTAATGTCAAAGATAAAACTGTTTTCAAACTCCTTTTTGTTAAAAGTAAGTCCAGCATCCACTTGTTCGCACAAGTTTAGATCAATGATCCGTATTGGTTTCTTGGTGTGGTCATTTTTGTAGTACTCCAGTACATCCGGATCTCCTGTTAGACGTCCACTGCGAAGAATGAACCATCTCTTCTTCCAGGCCTAAGAAACAAAAGAATTTCCTTGTAATGAAAGCTGCAACTTCAAAGACATCTTAGTTTAGATTTTAAGTAAACAAATTAAAGCACAAGATTGAGCAGTAATTTTCAATGGCAATCACCCTATGACCCAAAAGTGTAACATGGCATCATAAATTAAAATAAATACCGAATTTTTAAAACCTGTTATTTTTCTAACCATGCAGTCGGCTGCCTTGTAATGCAGACAACACTGCAATTTTTGATCTGTAATGAGATTTAATTCACCCACAATTGGAGCATTCAGTACTATTTTATAACTAGGCACTATAAAGTAGAAGAAAAATACCTTCCACTTTGAACCATTTGCCAAATGACACTGCGTTAGAGGTGAGCGAGCCCAGAAATCATCTGGTTACTTCACTGAGGAAGCAGAGAAAACAAAGAGGACACATTGTGCCCGTTACACCTGCATTCTCAGTAAATTTCATCATCCATCCATTTATCCTCTGCATCCTTCCTGGTCTCTTCATCCACACTAGCCCCCTTCATTCATCCATCACCCATGTCTCATCTATCCTCCCTCATCTCCCTCCACCATCCTGACCTCTCCCTACTATACATCCAACCTTCCTTCCATGTAATCTTTCTCTCCATCGTTCTTTCCATCATTCCATTCTTTTAATCCATACATCCTTCTCTGAATCCATCCCTAAATGTTTTGTTTAGTGTTCTCTTGTATTTCCCCTGCCTTACAGCCCCATCATGCTATTCTCTTGCAGTAGTATTTATCAGCTCATGTCTGAAGACCATTATCTCTCCTTAAAATCTAATGAAACATCACATTTTAAAGGTCTTATGTCACAAACGCACATGCACCTCCAGAGAAGGTTTTTACAATACGCCACCATCGCAGCTGGGATACAAGCTACTATGTATAGGTTTGCCAATTATCGGCACTGGGTACCATGCAAAGCTACTAATTCCTCTTTCCCTCTGGAACCAAAATCATGCAGGACCCTAGCTCAGCTCAGGACACTCCCTTTGAATAGACACAATGTCAGACTATACACGGCTATCCTGACTGAGACCCCTGCGATTAGTCTCCAAGCTAAAACAAAGTGGTAATCTGCTCTAGTGCACCCTATGCAACAAAGAATGGATATACTGCAACCAAGTTATCATGCTCAAACAGTAGACAAATTAATTCATTTTAGGTTCCTACACCAGAAATACAGCACACCCCAAACATGTATCTCACATATTCAACACATTAAATGCCTAGCTCCAAACGCTGACTTTATAGACCTTGCATTTGAGTGTTACAGAATTGCAAATTTTGGGGTAAAGTGTTTAAAATCACCTCAAACATCATTGAAATTAAAATATCACCAACTCCTAAAGTAGCTCGCAACGACTTGTGTGGTAAAGGAATACGTTGTAAAGACATACGTGGTTCGGACCGCGTTGTTAAGGTACAGCGTGGTTCGAGCCACAATGTAAAGGCTGTTTCCCAATGTATTGAATTGAACATTTGGAAACCTACTAGTCCGCCCTTCCCTTGATCCAAAAATATTTGGCAACCCCTGCAGACTTACCTGCAAAGATGAAACCATGGTCATTAAGATACTGTTCTGGGAACCTACTTAAGTAATTATCGGATTAACAAAACAAGAGTAAGCAAATTGAATTCCTGTTGAGGTGTGCTAGTTTCTTCAAACCTCCCTTGAACTACTATTCAAGTCACAGGCATGGCTAGAGCTTTGCCTTGACACTGCCATGACTTGGACATTTACTATACTGCAGCTCGGGATTGACATATCTGTACTAATGATCGATTAATGTGCGATGCTCACGATGAATATAATGCTTTTACCTGGAACTTTTCTGTAATGTTTGAATTTTTTTTAAATAAAATATAAAAACAAGAAACACAAGTACATGCCATTGAGCAATGCGTATCACCCCTGCTAAAGAGGAGGGGGGAGGTTCATGAAGCCTCCGTCAGTGGAATACAATATGCCAGATTGAATTCTGAGGCAGCACAGAGAAATATGGCATGGGCAATTTAATGATTCCTCAAAAATATAGGAGAATAACAGATTATGAAATTTAGTGATATACATAATTTATAAATCATTAATACTGAATACATGCCTGCTTGGTGCGTCTACAATTATTTAGTCCACCTTTTCTTATATCGACTACCTCGACATGGCTTTTGACCCCAATTTGGTCATCTCTGGATTTCGAATGGTATGGCAGCCATATTGAAGTAATGACCACATAAATGTTTCCAGGTAACAGAAAAGATTGGCAAACAATTATTCCTTCTGGTCATTAGTCAAGCATAAAAGCGTGATATGCAAGGAATTTCTAAATTTAACATGCTACCAAATTTGCTTGGGTGAATCCAGGAAACACGATCTTAGCAGCTTAGAAGAGGCATTGATTGTCATCTAGGCAACTAGAGAGAGAGTGAGAAAAGAGGCGGCACTAGGAGAGGTGGCACAAAGATCAAAGGATGCAAGGGCGTAAAAAAAAGGGCAATACAGTGGCACACAGATCGAGAGAAGCAAGAGAGTGAGCAAACTAACAGTGGTAAAAAGAAAGCAAGCAGTGCAAAAAAGAAGCTGTGACATAAGAGAGAAACAGGCAAAACTGATGAGACTGAATGCAAGCACGAAACAGAGAATCAGAGGGGCCACAGGACAACGAGCCTGAGGCCCTCGACCGAACAGGAGGGGGTTCCGCAATAGTAGGGCCTTGGCGGAGGACCAGGCACAGGTAGGTTCACATTTAGGGCTCAACAGCTGCTACTTAATCCTCCTGGACGAAATGAACTCTGACTTACACAACGCATGAAGGATCCCACCCACAGCGCAGGACATCTGCTCTACCCTATCCTCACGAGGTTTGTTAGCAGCACCATAGATCAACTCATCCCCCTCACCTGGATGGGTCACTCCCTGGTCAGCTTCAACATGCACATCCCCCATTGACATGCCTCCACGCCATCCAAGACAATGCAGAGAAAGTTGAGCAGAATCTCAGAAGAAGCCTGGATCACAGAACTCCAAACCAAAAAAGTGCAACTTCAAGACGACCTCCTACGATCAATCACTCAATTCAATGCATATATCACCTACTCCAAGAACTCCTTGGCCCCTCTCAAAACCACTGCCAATTCCAGAACAAGACCACATGAGAGTGGGTATATGGAAGATTTCAGACTCTACAAGTGCCACTGCAGGCAGCTGGCACACTGCTGGAGACATTCTCTAGGTGACACGAAAGAAGAGTCTTCAAGTCAACCCTCCAACACTACTATCGCCAAACAAAGACACTATGCGCTCAGCTCTGACGGAATCGGAAACAGCTTGAACACCACCAAAAGAATCTTCGGGATAGTAAGACTTCACCTCCCCTGCTGTCAGCTACCACAATCACCCCCTCACAGGACCTCTGCAACGAGCTCTCCCACTTCTTCCATGACAAAATCAGCAATATCAACTTTTGCAAGTCAATCGGACCCATTCTCCCTCAATGTTTTCTAATCTGATGAGACAATTCACCCTGATATTATGGCCAGTAATCCCCACAACAGAACAGGCCTCAATCATGCGATCCATCTACTCTGGAACCCCTTCGGACCACTTCATGTTCACTAGAGGACTAAACCCCATCTGTTACACGCTCACCCCAAATCTCAACTCCCTCACCTCTGCTACCTTTCCGGAAGCCTGGAGGTTTGCCACCATTCTTCTGCTCCTGAATAAAGGCTTGGCAGACCCAAAAATACTGGCTAACTACCGACCTATCTCCCTGCTTCCCTACCCAGCAAAACTGAGTGAAAAACTCAACAAATCACTGTCGGGCCACCTAACCAATAACAATCCCCTCAAACCCTTTCAATCAGGCTTTCTAAAACCCCCGATAGCTGCCACTGAGGAGATTTGCATGATCATGAATAGATGGAACACCGCACACTCATCCTGCTCAACCTTGGTGCAGCTTAGACCTCCGTCTCATACGCGATTCTCATTCAACTCCTCCTCGATTCAGAAATTAGATGACGAGTGATCCCTCAGATTTGCTCCTTCCTCATGGGGCACCCACAGTTTGTTAGCCTGGCACATTTCACCTCAACAACCACCAACCTGATTTGTGGAGTCCCCTACGGATCCTCGATCAGCCCTAATCTCTTCAACAAACAGGTCTCTGCTCCTAGAGAACATCAAATACAATGGTATCAACAGAATGCCGTACATGGATTGCACTCCGCTCATCCTCTCCCACAACATGTCCCACACACAGATCATCTTTGCCACCTGAATATCCAAAATCGCCAACTGGATGAAAGTCAACCATCTCAAGCTCAACTGTGACAAAACAGAAGTGGTACCCTCAAGAAAGGATATCCCTGTTGTGACAGGACGGCCAACAGATCTTGGTCAAGCACCCAACTCCACCAATCAATCCAGGAACCTCAGTATAGTGGTGGATACAAATATCTCAAAGACATCCAAGTTAATAAAGTGGCAGCCACCTGCTTCAACACCCTTAAATGCCTCAAGATCTTCAAGTAGCTCCCTGGACACCCCGGAGAACAGTCAAACAAACTTGATAACAAGCAAACTCAACTATAGAAATGCTCTCTATAGGGACATCGCACTCACCTTCCCAACCGTCTCCAGGTGATTCAATAATCCAGCAGACAGACCCACACTCCAACCCAGTCCTAATCACATCACCAACAACCTCAAAAAGCTTCACAGACTTCCTATTCACAAATGCTCGCTCTTTAAACTTCTTACTCACACTTACAAAGTGCTTTACACCACACCCTTGGCCCTTCCTACCACACAATCGAGCCTGCTTCCACACACTGACCAGAACACTCCAATTGCCAGTCTCCTGTTAGCTCACATTCCCTCCTCACCCCCTTCTGCAGAGCAGGACGGCTAGCTTATAACTCACTCTTAAAGCCTGGAACAATCTCTCCCTGCACATCAGAGCCGCTATCTCTGCCCTTGCGTTTCCAAAGAAACTTAAAGCCTTGCTCTTCAATTAGGCTCAAGCCAGGAACCGGTACATCTACTGGCACCAGGACACCCCCACAGGGCGACATGCTCGCCCTACAAATACTTTTAACATTACACAAGAACTGCACAAACCATAAATGTTGAGCAAACAAAAGCAATACATGGATCCAAGAATGGGTAAGTGGCTAGCAAGGGGGATAATCACCCACACTATCATTCTGACTAAAAAGGTCCTACTATCTAGGTAAGTACAAACAGATATTAAGCACTGTACTTCCTCACGGCGCAGCGGTGTAGAATTGTAAGGCAAGGAGCAAAGCTGAACTTTATTAGAATAGTGGGGTGTCCAACTCCATTTTCAAGATATCCACAAAAGACAAATTGGCCTGCAGCTAACCTAAATGGAACTCCGTTATAAAATCTGTTTTATCCTGACATCCTAACACCCTCAGTCCTGCTGCAAATAATTTGGACATCGATGTCTTCCTACAAGACCAAAGAATATTTTGTGTGAAAATATATGGACATGCTTAGCAGGGAAAGCAGTGTGACCAAGTAAAGGGAGGGTATATGAAATGACGTATCTTCATTCTAAAAAGCAGGCAATGTTCTTTCAACAGTAAAGGTTTTTAACATTTGTGAATGCATTCTATGATGTCATTTAGTTCAAAAAAAGTCCCTCTCTGCATCACACTAGCCAAGACACTAATCTTTCCGGTCAGTAGGAAGGACTTCTCTAAACAGAACTTCCTTACTTCTAGCAATGTTTCCAACCTCCTACTGAATGAGCCATGCTGGATGGTGAACACAGGGCATGCACAGCCCGCCAACACCTGGGACTATTTTTAATGCACTAAATGCGTGGCTGTTTGTTACAGCACGTGAGTCACAGTGAAGCAGGGACAGACTAAACAAAAGAAAATTGGTAAGCTACACACTTTTATACGACGAACACAACGGCTCTGCGGATTACGGTACAAAGGCCAATTTAGCAGAAGAATGGAGCTCGGTGCTGGACAAGCGCACTGACATCAGCCCTCTCGGTAATCGTAGCACAAAAGCGCCTTTATGCTTTGTCTAAGTGCAGCATGAGAGGATATAAATCACTCTTGGTTATGTGCAAATATCTGGGATTCTTGAAACCCGGTTCTATTTTTATCCTTGGAGTGCCTGCAGGCATAGGGAAAGCAGGACATTATCGCAGCTCAGAGCCTCAATAAATTATGAGGACATAGTAGTTCTGTTTAATTGATGCTGTGTTTTCCGTTCACAAATGAGGCTTAAGCCTAAATAGCAAAAAACAAACGAATAATTGACTTACATAAGACAAGAAAAAAAAAAACTTGGTAGAGGAAAGAGTCTGGCACTGTAGGCCTCCATCGCCTAAAAAGAGGACAGGATCACTTTTTTTGGACACCTCTTATTTATTGCAGTCCAAGGAGATCATTTCAATTTTCTGCAAACTATGCATTTTGAAGAATGAAGAGTGGCAACCCTAGTAAAGGTGCATACGTTCAGTTAACATTCCCATACGCTAGATCTCAACGTTGAACAATTTCTGGTTATTTTAGGTTTCTTAATGTACATTTCATAGTGATATATATCACTGGAAAAAATGCTGATAAGTAGGTTAGGAAAAGTTGACTTTGAAGACAAAATAATTTGTGTCACTTAAATAAAAAAATAATTAAAAAGGGACCTTATCTGTATGATCCAAAAGCTAAAAAGCACAGAAATCCACCAGGTTTGGGAAGCCCTGCAACCTCAACTGCCCCTCTGCCCAAATGCACTGCTCATGGCTTCACACTTTACAAATCACACTGCTTCACCATGGACATATTTGATGACATCACTCAGTGCCCCTTCACCACCACAGCCCTTTGGGTGCACGAAACAGCCACAACTTACTCATGCTAATCTTGAAATATTGTACAGAACTAAATTGTTGAGACTTCGAAGTACCAGGCAAATGAACAGACAGAATTTTCTACCAACCGTGGGTGAGTTGTAAGGAGCGGTCCGCATAATCATACTGGGGATTTAGTGTGTCCTGATTTGTACAAAATACCAGGGCAGGTTCACTACATCTACTGCTGTATTCGTGGTTCTTGAGGATAGAGACCAGACCATTGGTCACCCTACTGAAGGTCAACTTCTTGCAGCCAAATGATAAATTCATGGCTGGAGTTGGCTTTGAGCAAACAGATGCCACAAATTATGAACGCTGCCATTTTCTACACTGTGTTATTTCTCAAATAGCTTAAGGCATCTATAAACCTCAGAGCATCTGCACAGAAAACTTAACGGGTAGGCTGGTACAGTTCCCTGTCCCTAGGACACAGGAAGGACTTGCATCCATTGCGATGAAAACCATTTCAATTAAAAGGTGGCTCTGGATAAGCAATAAAACAAACTGGAAATAGGATTTCCAGTGATGCGGCTTTAGGGTGAAACATTCCAGACATTCCAATGTGTTTTCCAACTGGCTTTATCCTCCTTTCTAGTAGAGACTTTATAACCGGTCTTGCTGCAGAGTTTACTCCCCAGTTCAAAAGGATTTGGTTTGTCTCCTTCAAGCCTGGGACATTTATTGGTGAGAGTGGCGGCTATTTTAATGCCCAAGTGAATCTCCATTTATGGACAAGTGGTTGTTAATATAGCCCTATCCAGCATGACATTTGGTATTTTAAAACTCCCAAATCACTTCCTTGAACCTTTGAAGCTCAGTGTGGGGCTGCTCAAGAAACGAGGGTTTTCACTTAATCGTTCAAGTCTAAAGCTAAACAAAAGTGCATTTCTCTAGGAGTAAGATGGCTCCGGACCCTGCAGAAATAAAAGATTATGTTTGAAATGCATCCAAATGTATTTTCTTCAGTCTGCTCCCCATTATGACTTTTGAACCACACGAGGCGTTGTGTATTACTTTACAGAACTGATCATTTAAAGTAGTCCTCAAAATAGGTTGGCCGATACTTGCACGCAAAAGCACACAATATAGCTGTCCACCATGGCCAAGCGAAATAAACAATTTGCATGTAATTTGGAACAACATGTCGAATATATCTGCATCAGAACTGCACGTCACCAACTAAATTGCAAAGAAACAAAAAAGTTAATTTTCATCAGGTTGCCATGTCTCATGAGGACACTAGATTGTCATCAAAATAAAACGGAAAATTGGCAAGTGTATCACCCAATAGATTCACCTTGAAGATTAAGATATTTTTATTAGTAGCCCGCCAGGTTCCTTGCACAGGCATTTTTTTTTATTAGCCTACTCATCTAAGAACTTGAAATAATATAATATGGAAGCATGAAAACCTTAAGCATTCCATAACTTTATCAACCACTTCCTGCATGCTTTGAACCACCGCAGTCCTCACAATCTTCCTTCCTACTGCACAAGCAACCGTGGTAGGTGCTTGATTAGGACTGAAGTGGGAGGTGTTACAGAAGTTAGTCACGTAGGTAGATGGCCATATTCAGACAATCTTCTTTATTTTCCATACAGGCACTGATCACTGAAGGTTAACCACTAGGCTGTTGGAATGCAAAAGGCTAGTAACATTTAGGGGTGCTGCTAACCTCACATTAGATACAATCAAGTGAATGAGAAGAAATGTGCCAACTTTGGGCCTTTTTAGGTGTGAAAGACCAGAGGCACTCAATCAGCATGGATTTATACACTCTGACGATCCCCAAATACAGCCTAGCACAGCCTCAGCCAGAGTCTACATAAACTCACCCATACTCTGCTAATAGTCACCAAAAAACCTCCGATCCAGAGGCACACTGTACAGCTTCAATAACACTCTAAAGAGAAACCAGTCTGCGCTTCAAAGGGGAAGTGGGTGCCTCCCCTCACTGTAACTAAAAGAGTAAGTACTTTTGAGTAGAGGTAAACTGGACAGGAAGAGTACAAAAGAGGACAGAAAAAAAAAAAAAAGATGGGAACTGTGCAGGTTGGTCAACAAGAGGAAAAACAAGTGGAAAAACAAGTATCAGCAAAGCCAATAGGTATCGCCAAGGGGCGAGCTATAGGCTTTGGCAACCATTTGGGGGTTATTTACGGGGGTAGGGGGATAACGGTAGGATTTAAAAAAGTGCTATAATGCAGCCAGCACTGGCAGCTTCATAGTGCTTTTTAGGTCGAGATTGCAGAGACGGTGCTGCTGGGAGTGGAAGGGTGAAGAATGAGTACAAAAGAGGGGAATGGGAAGAGAGAATGGGAAAAGAGATAGTGGGAATGAGGGAGGCAGAAATGGAAAGAAGGATAGAAAGAAGACAGTGAGGATGTTAGGAGATAAATGGAGAGAGAAACTGGTAGTGGATCAAAGGAAATCAAAATAATAGGGGCAAGAAAGCATTGGAGGCAGGGCGGTGGGGATAAGTAAAAAAAAAAAAAAAAAACGACGAGAGAAACAGGGCAAGTGGGAGAGGCTAGAAGCGATAGGGATATGACACAGCTATCGTTGACCACATCACAGCTAAGAAATAGTACCTGAAATCAACGCGAGTGGCCGATGGCCAGTGGAGGTTACCAATGCAAACTTTAACTAAATTGTACTTGGTTCGTGCACTACAGAAATAAAAGGAAGTGACGCATGGCAAGCGCTGATCAATAAGAGGGCAGCAAGGAAGAGCAACAATGATGCATAGGAAAGGTAAGCTTTGGGCGGGTTCCTAGCCCATTATTGAATACAAGAGTCTTGTAAGCGAGAACACATTCGCTCTTGCATGCTCAACCTAAAAGTAAATACCTTTTACTGTTAAGATTGTGGTAAATGTACGTGAGCATTGAGGTTCCTGGTCGTTTGGAACTCTTCATCCCCCATTAAATATACACTGTATCATGAGAGCATTTTGGATAGCTCAGATCTGAAAACAACCGCAAAAACTCTCATCAAAATAATGCTCCAATGTAGAACCTTGTGTTCCTGTCAAAGATAATGAATGGAAAACGCAAAAAAACTATCTAGATTTCCTGAAGAAACACAGCAAGGAGATCTGTTTATAATGGAGACCCTGCTGCCACAGGTCGACTACTAATTTCAAACCTGGTCTAGCCTTGGACATCAGACTGCACAGTAGTGTGTGTGTGCATTTCAGTCTTTGTCACTGGCTTATAGCAGCCGAAAATCTTTAGATGAACAATTAACCAAAAATAAGACGTGTAGTGGGAAACAGTAGGAATACTTTTCTTTTCTCCAACAACCATACTCAATATGGAATGCAAAGGAAGACCGATATGAAGCATAAAAAAACATCACCAGCAGACCAACATTCACGCAAAGTCACTAAGAACACCACATGCAAAGCTACAGTAAAAATAAATAAAGAGTACACTCCATTTAAACCAAAAAATACATGGTAATCCATTTATTCTGTTACAAAATGCATAGTGCAAGGGCAAAAACATTAGAAGAAGAAAAAAAGATGCCAGACATACTTCGGTCAGCTCTTTGGCCTTCAATAAAAGTAATAGAAAAGTGCCATGTTGGTGTAGGTACTTAAGTAGTAACATACGAGGCAATTGACAAATATAGAATGAAAATTGTTCCTAACTAACATGTAGGAAAGTTTTACTTCTATTAAGGACACAGAAGCGAGGATTATGCTTTAACTTCCTTCATTTTATATTGCAGCAGTCATTTTCTAAACATCTCCACATTTAAAAAAAGAGCATTAAAAATACAAGACCCAAGAACTTCTGGGAATGATTCAAACACAGCAGCCAATCAAATAACAATAAAGGTCCCAAAAGCCAGCCAATCAGGTGGACTCCATATCGCATATAGTCCTTTCTCTAGGTCATGACCTCCTCTATCAAAGAGCCAGCCAGGCCTCCACAATTGCCCTTACAGGTCATGTTTGGTACTGGCTGAGACTATAAACAAAGAGCTATTGGAATATGCCTCTCTATTAGAGGGAACTGTAATATTAAAATATCATTCCAAAGAACGGGACCAGGTCCGTTCTAAAACCCATGCCATTACTCCTCTCTACATCAGGAAACCATATGACCTCCTTTATAGGGTGGGATACGCAGAGAGAAAGAAAACTGCTGGGTGGGATAATCCTCACCTTCATGTCTCTAATAGAATTGAAACTTTCCTACACGTTAGTTAGGAACAATTTTCATTCTGTGTCAGGACCAGAGGCGAGGATTATGCTGGTTCAAAGCTTGCTAGCCACAAAATGAGCCATATCCAGCTTCGGTTTGAAATAAAATCGCTTAAAGGTCCAAGAACCAATCTGCCGCATTCATGATGTCTTCTAGGTGTGCCCCAAGGGTAAAAGCCTTAGAAGACATAGCTCCTGTGTGTGAGTGGGCTCCAAAAGGCGCAAGATTGGTGCTGGCTTCCTGCATCACCAATACACTCATAGGTCAATAGTGGGAGAAGACATTGCACTATGTGGCTTACTCAGTGCAATAAGGAGTTGCCTCTCCCCGGCTTTCTGAACTCCTCTGACATTTCCTCATATGCCTTAAGGCATTGTACCACACACAATTTAGGGGAAATCTTGGAAAGCTGGGTATTGAATAGTTCTGGTGCTTGAATTTGTCAGCCTACTAATGGTAAACGATACCACAGAAGGGGAAAAAATCCTGCCCATTATATCTAGGGTCCAAACATCGGAGACTCGCCTGCAGGAAAACAAGCATAACAGCATTGCCAATTTCACTCAAAGTGCCTTACGTGATAGAAACCTGTTCAGCTGCCAAGACAAAAATAGGTTCAACACTTGCTTGATGTCCCATAGCACTGAACGTGGTGGTGCAGATGGAAGAGACACGAATTCCCCTGAGAAGGCGACACACGAAAGGGCGTAAACCCGAAGGAGAGCCCTCCACCGAGATGTGGCCCGCTGATATGGCGGAAAGGATAGTGTTTATAAAACGGTAGGCTAAGCCCTCTGTCGCAAGACCAGCCAGGAAATTGAGGACCTGAACTACGTCTGCGACCACGGAATCAACACTCCGCCGAGACACCGTGTCCATCTAGTCTAGACTGACCTGTACTGCTTGAGGAGGCCATCGGGCTAAGTTCTAGATAAGAGGTCTTCAGCCTCTCTCCAAAGGCCCGGGACGGACCACCATCCCCTGTAATCCACCAGGCCATTAGACACAGGGAGCCCTCCAACACCAGGCGGTGAGGGAGTTTATCTGGACTGAGAAGAAAATGCGGAAACAGGGGAGTCGGATTGAAGAATCCTAGAAAAGTTCTAGAAGAACAGGAAACCAAACTTGAGATCTCCACATCGGAGAGATAAGAACCACTGCTGCCTGCGGAAGTCTGACCTGGGCAGAGGGCAGGGTGATCATCGCAAGCGAGGAACCGCATAGACCTTCCATGGGGCCTTATTGGAAAAAAAGGCATTCGTCGTCACCACTTGCAGGTCCGGCCTCCAACTGAAGAACCTGGGGAGCTGGTTGTCCAGGCGAGACACAAACATGCCCACTAAAAAGGGACCCTGCGGAGGTCGGCGAAGACCTCTGGATGGAGCTTCCACAGGCCAGAATCCAGAGGGTGCCGGGAGTGCCAGTCTGCCACTTAGTTCTCCCAGCCCGGAAGGTAATCATCTGTCACCGAGAACTGATGATACAGGCAATATTGCCAGAAATTGGTTGCCATGTGGAAAAGGACTTTCGATCGTGTGCCCTCCAGATAATTGATGTATCGAACTACCAACATATTGTCCATCTTGAGGAGAACACACAATTGAATCCTGTCCCTAGTTCAGCACCGGATCGCAAAAGAGACGATCAGGGGCACTAAGGAATTGAAATGCAAAGTCTAGTATTGAAGAAACCAAGAGCCCCCATGGAGAATCCACCACATCTTGTGCCCCAGCCTGACCTGCTGGTGTCGGACTATGACTAGGTCTGGAGCTGACCCAAAGATCACGCTTCCATATGTCAAAGTCACCAAGAGATCTCCTCCCTCGCTTCATCCAAAATGGCTACCCTCTAGGAGTATATCAGTCCTTTCTGAAGGTAAAAAGACTGAGTCTTAGAAGGGTCTAATAGTGAAGAGGGCCTGGAAATATGGTTTGAATAGAGGAGTAAAGGAGCCCCACCAGATGGGCGATCTGCCGCAATGAAGTGGTGGTCTCGCAAGGGTCCTCTGTAACTGGTGCTTGATTTTTGTGATTTTCCAAGAGGGAAGGCTCAGAGAGGATGTGATCGAGTCAATGACAACACCTGGAAAAGCTGCTTTCTGGGATGGCGCCAGGAGGGAGTTTGTGTCAATTATCACGGAAACCAAATCCTCTAGGTCTATTGCTGCTTGCAGTTGTCTAGACAGTTGCCAGGGAAACTGGGCAATAAGCAGCATGTACATGATAAGGCATATTCCCTGCGCGCAACCACTGGCTTAAAGACTTTGGTAAAGCACCAAAGGGCTGAGGAGAGTCCAAATAGGCTGGGAAACTCAACACCTGGTGGCACCAAAGAACTGGAGGAACAGCTGGTGAGGTGGGAAGACTGAAACTAAGTAGGTGTCTTTAATGTCCAGGCAGACCATCTAATTAAACGGCCACAACACGTCCCACAGGCGGTGAATACACTCAATTTTGAAATCGCTGTAACCATTAGTTGAACTCTGGACTGATGACCATTCAGCGGCCCCCATCGCTTTTCTCCATTCGACAAATATTGCTGATAAACCCGCCAGGGTGGATGGTCGCTTGTACAATAGTGCCATTTGCCAAAAGAGAATGGACCTCTGCATCTAAGCGCATTTCCTGAAAGGAAAAATTGATCGGTCTTGGGCCAGTGGGTTAAAACAGGGTCCCGCAGAATTCTATCTGGAATCCCTGCACTGTTTGTAAAACTCATGCATCGGGCATGTGAGCTCTCCACGCGTAGAGAAAGAGCGCTAGTCTGCCCCCGACATGTACCAGGGAAGGAGGACGAACATTCACCGGACTGTCCCTTGAAGCCTCTGCACCAGAACCGTTGACCCCTGGTGGGGTAGAAACTGGCATAGCGCTGGTATTCATAGTAGCCTCACCTGAAGCCTTGCCCTATGGAGAGAGTGTGGGGAGTACCACGGCCTACCGTACGACCCCTACCACTGCCAGACCCCTGGAAAAACCGGAGCTGGACGTCTGGGCCTTGTCCAACAAGATAGTGAGAACACATTTTTCAGGGTCTGGTAGTTTTTATTCGATTTTTAAATGTGGAAAGGTTTTAAAAAATGGTTGTTGTGATAAAAAACGAAGGAAGTTAAAGCATAATCCTCGCCCCCAGTCCGGACACAGAACCTACTGCCAGTACTGAGCAAATTAGGAGCTGCTCCAAGGTCTGGCTCTAGCACAGTAACTTGCACCTCACTACCTTGTACAAAAAGTTTGTTAGCTCGATCTGCAACAACCCTTGAACCTGTGACATTGAATACCGAGAAACACATGCCTTACAGAACAAATACATGCCTGTGTAATTTAAAGTCATAAAATCGGACATACCTATCGATAGCCTGGCCGCTTTATTGTAAGCTCAAACTGGCTTATCTTTCCATGTGGTATGCTTTCTACCCAAGTGCGCGAGATGCCAGCTAGCTCTCAGGGCAAAGAGCTGCTAAAAAGGGTCCACCCTGGTCACTTCCAGTAGAAAAAAAATGTATTTGATACAGCGTTAAATACTGTGCTTCTGTAATTTCTTTAAGCGCTGGATATAATAGATGTTACTAATACCCAATTTAATGTACACCATTTCCCCACCACTGAAGGATGAGAGGCTGGAAATCGGATTCATAATATGCAAAACACTACATTTTGTAGTGGCGATCATTCACCTCACTGCGCCATCCTCCCAGCCACAGCAGTCTATTGTATTTTGTTTTCTTTGCCAAAATTACGAGGTATTAAAACCAACACATTCCTTTGTCTTTCGTATTTTCCAAGTCCTTACCACAAGTTTGCCCCTTTTATGCTGAAATGAATTTAATGTGGATGAGAAATAATGAGCAAATACCTATTTTGACATAAATTGTCTTGCTGCTCCTATTAGTCTCTGCAATGTCTGCGCTGTTTTCCAGGAAGTACCATCTTTACTCACCGAGCAAAGCACGGAAAAAACAGGCTCGATGGAAGTTTCCATTCTACAAGTGGCCATCCTGTTCATCTGTTCCAAGCGCACAGCAGGCAAAAATTTCCTGTTTTTGAAGTGATTGTCACAATTTGCTGGTTTTGGGTAGGCTGTGCTAACTTTAGCAACATTAGGTAAACACCAACAAGCACTGAAACTAACGCATAAAAAGGCACACAGTGATGATTGCTCAGTTACATTTAGTAAGTGGTAAGCAACAAAAGGAATACAGATTGCTCCTAGATAACAAGCATTGACTAAGTCAATAGGTCTCTCCTTGTTGACATATTGGCTTTGCCAATGCTGTTCAGCATCTGCACAAAAAGAGGGGAAATAAAAGACAATGATGTGGCCTCAGCTGCTGGCCTGGTCACTCTAAATGTGAGTGCATGTGGCACCATGCATGCGCCTATGAAAAGACGTGGGCAACATTTTCTTTTTATTTACCAGTCTAAGTGGCGCGAAAGGGCTTCCAGATAGCAGAGAGGACTAGTAGCAAATGGCAGCTGCCGGGACCTCCCAAAAAAGTAAAATACACTCTAAAATACAGTCTTATTGTAGACAGTGAGTGGCAAGGAAGCAATGGAGGAGTGGAGGAGGGATGAGTGAAGGGACAGAAATGGGGGACGTTGATATTTCAGGCAGGATAAGAAGCACATGCGAGAGCAAGGAACACATTTGCAGGGAGTGCTTAAAGGAAAAAAAATAGTATTTCTCTAAATGTGAGCAGTGAAAGGATAAAAATCATCCAATCAAAAGGTTGGTAAAGAGTCTGTGCTCCAGGGAAGGGACAAGCACAGAAAGAGAAAGGGAAGCCATTGATTAAGAAGCAAACACAGGAGTGAAAATAAAGTAGACCAACGGTAAGAAATTGGCGGGCTCCAAGCCCAGTGTAAGTTTTTGGTATAGTACACCATATGCTTTTGTCTAGAGGCAGCTAAAAGCGGTCTGGTTAACGAGTTAAAAAAAAAAAAAAAAACAAGCATTGGCATAGCCAATAGGTCTCGCCTTTGGGACCTTATAAGTGTTTAGCCATGCAACAGTTGCATTACGAAATACTTATAAGGTCCCAAAAGCGAGACCTATTGGCTATGCAAAGCAGCCGTGTGGCTGCGAAAGTGAAAGTGATCGCGATCTCACATCAAAGCGGCCGCGAAAGTGAAAGTAATCGCGGTAAAGCGTGGCGCCCGCGCACATGCACTGTAGCTCTAGGCTGGCCCGGTAGCACTTTTTGAAGCCCTCTCAATAAGTCTCGCCAGACCAGCGCATGCGCTGGGTCAGGCGAGACCTAAAAACAATGGTGCATCTTCAGTCATACAAAGTAGGTATGCGGTTAAATGTTCTGCACAAAAACTGCATGCTGGTTACTTTTGCAGTTATTTGCAGATCAAGTGTAGAAGGAAGACTTAACAAGCATTTCCAATGCAATCAGTCTCGCTTTTGGGACCTTATATGCATTTAGCTATGCAGCACATTTGCCTGGGTGCTGAAACATCTACTGTTCTTTAACATGAAGGGAAAGTAAGCACCAAACTGCGTGACACGCCAGGTATGGGAACACCTGGAGAGAAATATTGCCTTTCAGTGGGAAATGGTATAGTCCAAAGCTCTGTTTTTAATATAAAATCAGGGCCTTACGTGGTC
Organism: Triturus cristatus; assembly: GCF_964204655.1. NCBI lineage: Eukaryota > Metazoa > Chordata > Amphibia > Caudata > Salamandridae > Triturus > Triturus cristatus. Next base: position 492,661,010 of record NC_140582.1, on the reverse strand, counting down.
ATATCACTTTAAATACAAGATTTGAAAAAAAAAATGTTATTGTCTACGGGTGCTCGTGGAAGACAATTTCTATGGACTGGAATCTAGAGAATGCTAAAGTGATTCTGGTGTTTTACTGACCTCTGCTGGTCGTTTTGTATCAAGAAAACGAAATAGAGGCAGTTGCCAGAAAAATAAAATAAATAAAGTCACTCTGTAGAAAGCATTTCAGTATTTTACTGACCTCTGCTGGTCGTTTTTTTAGCAAGACAGTTAAATAGAGGCAGTTGAACAGAAATAAAAGTCCCTACTGGGAAGCAGACAAGTGCTAGGGCTGATCTCCAGAGCCCACAAAGTACATACACATATAATTATGTAATAAGTATATACTAAAGTATATACAAGAGGTCTCGATTGCTAGACCTAAAAAGTGAGACCTTCGTTCGGGCAGACAGATGCTTCTGTGCAGGTTTCAAATAGTCACATCTGGTGGTATGTTTACTTCACTACTTCCTCTATGAGGTCTTCAGTGACTCAAAAGAGCAGCATGCGAGTCTGTATGTGCGCATGTGCGTGCGTGTGTGTGTTTTTACACATTTGCAAGAATTTACTGCAAAAAAACACAGTGGCACAAAAACCAATTATTCACAGGGACCCGTGGAATGTGGAAAATATTTAACAGGTAATATGGGTTACATTATCTTAATGACAACCTCCTAAACATTCTGCAGAGCCAATAGGAGTATGCAGCCATGGCAGATCAAAGCATGCATCAAGGTTATCTAAACTATGCATCACGAAAAGGCAAAATATGCATCATTAAGTGGCACATTCACAGGCAGTATTATTTTGATCCATTCCAGATAGAAATACTTTTGTTTTAGTCTGCAGGTTATGTGGCACATGTGGTGAATCTATAATTATGCTGTCGATGCTGCAACCATAGAATTGCATAATTCCATTGGCCATCGTTATTTTATCAATAATCTATTATTAAAAGGTCATAAAAATCAATATATTCTAATTTCAATCAGGACCCATTGCTCGCATCATTTTGAAGAATACATCATGAGCAATTTAGCCCTTCTACAGATCGACTGTAGATTTACAAAGCATAGGGATTTTTAATTCTGTATTTTTAACATAAATATGGTTTTCTTTTTAGTGTAGTCAAATAAACCCTATATTCCATTATTTCACTTTTACAATTTTCAATACATATTTTCCTGTTTATTAAATCGCTTTTTCAAGCTAACTGCCCCAAAATAAACTTGCAATATAAAAATACATAGTGGGTAATGGGTAATAAGGTTCAACATAGTTATCTTAATGTTCTCGTGACGTTTACAAACCACTCGGTGTTTGGCCTCCTTTATGATGTCACCAGAAACCCTCAAAAGAAATACTGAACCATATTACATGGTTACCCAATGTATCGTGTAAATATAGGTTTCTAAAAAATAATTTTTAAATCAGTCTTTTTAAGTCTACATACAAATTAGATAACTTCTGGGTCCACGGAGTTACTCCATCCACCGTACCTTTCCAAATGAAGGTGCCCTTCCTCCAGCAAAGATGCAGCCTATTTTTCAGCCATCTACACATTTTTGCTCATACTGTTCGGCAATATGCAACGTGTTAAAGGAAGATATTGATCTTATCACTATCTCGAAAACAAACTCTATACCTATTAACCATGGTACATACATTGAGGATCTGGACAAACTTTTTTGCTGAACTCTTAATATAGTATTTAAAGTCACAGGTCAGTATAATTGAAAATTCAAGTTAGTAAAATGCCACTAATTCTTCAATTGCCTTGGTCAGAGTGGCCCAGTCAACGGAATATTTTGCTTATTTCTCAAAGTTGTCAGATGACACAGAGAAAGAATATCATAACCTGCCTACAAGACATGGTACAAGCATCAATTGGTACAGGTAATGTTTTATGCTGCTTTGCATAGTTTATGCATACTCCCAGCCGTTAAAATTACTTCTCTGACAGTTCTAGCCTGGAAGATGGCCAACTGTAGCAATATCAGCACGAAACAATTGGCATAAGTTGGTCTAAAACACATGATCAGCCCAGGAATTGAATTGCATACAGCAGTCACTTTGAAAAGCCTGCACGGATGCACTGAACAGTCTTGTAGACTTGAGTCATGACAATGTCTGAGGTTCCTGGAGTGCCAGTTCAGAGAGGACCAGGCCTGGCAGTTCGGGTTGGACTGTTCCCATGAGGAGCAAAGTGAAGAATGATTTACATATGGTTGAGTCCAAACTGAGGTGACATGGTGAGCAAAAGAACAGTGGCTTGGGATGCTACCACAAGTGATTGCCAGTGGTTAGAAAAATTGCAAGCATTTCAACTATCACCTTTTGTATGATTCATGTGCCGCCCTAAGTGGCATGGGTATGCCAAGACGTGGTCCCATGCTCATTGTGTCACTGGAACCAAGCTGTACCTGGTTGATGAGCCCATTACTGGGATGAAATCGGTCCTGGGTTGCTTGTGTTCTGGTTTACAGAGGACTTGGCCTGGCAGTTCGGGCTGGACGGTTCCTATGAGGTGCAGGATCAAGACTGATTTGCATATGGCTTGGTCCAAACTGAGATAAGAATCGTGAGCAAAAGAACGCTGGGAGCGACTGCCAGTGGTTAGACAAATTGCAAGCATTCCTCCGATCACCTTGTGTGTTTAATGTTTAGAACAGTGTCACTAGTAGTTGTCGGTGACTTGTACCCCCATCACTTCTTGAATAGGTTAAACAGGCTGAAGAAGTCTGTTCCCAGGAAAGACGACTGTATGATACAAGCCACATAGAAACATGATTGACACTTTGACAAGGCCTGGGTGCAATTTGAAAATGTCCCCATTTATACAGTTTCTCAAGAAACTTTGCATTTCATTCATTTATTTTCTGCAGAAAACGGATTGCTCTTAAATGCTAAAGTAGCGGACAACTGAGTGGTGTAAACGGCATATAGTATTTTGCTCCCCAAAAACACATTCAGGGGCTCTTTATTGGGATTAACTTTTGAGAGCTCTTTTTCAAGATAACAGATTTGTTTTATATTTGTCTTTACACAAATTGTAAAGCACAAATGCAACCATTTGATAACATACCCACACAAAATGAAATTTAAAAAAAAAGAGGACGAGTGACTAGACAAGACCGGGAAGGTAACATGGGAAGAAAAACCTATTATTTCGAAATCTCGCTCTCGGAGCATACTGTAAATGTTAACTAATTAACATAGTAAAGGCGAAATACCAGTAAAAAAAAAAAAAAAAAAAACTTAAAAAAGGAGTGTCTGCTCTTTCCACAGCTACAAGTGCAAGTGGCGCAGGTATGCAGAGAATTGTTTGATCACGAACGCGCGTTACTGATGGAATATTTTTAATTGGAGCATTGGCAATTAACTGAGGTACTTTGAGAACAGTACAAACCTCAAATGACTATGAACTAATTTCTTCCTCCCAGCGATAGAATAGCTAGTATGGGACACCTGCAGTGCACTGGGCAACTCAATTCATTGCTGAGAGTGAACACAAGAGCGCCACACAACACAAGGACGGGGATCACACCCAGAGCTGAACACTCCAAGAAGCCCAAAAGAATACATGGATGCCAGCCAGGAGTGCCAAGAGTGGGACCTTTACCAGCCATTCCAGACACTTTTAGCCAGTCCGGGCTTTTTTTGCCAACAGCACTCTCCATGCAGAGGTCTGGTCACCTACACTTGTAGTGGGAAACTTGTAGCTACAAATCCCAGCCAACAAAGTGCTGGAAGCGGAAACGCCAGGATTGGCTAATGGTATCATGCAAGACAAGCATTGAGGGAATTTTTGGTTCCTTCTTTGCCCATTCATTAAATATGATCCTAAATGCTACAGATATATACCAACTCGTAATAAAGAGAGGGCAGAGATCCTCCTTTCAAAACTATGTACTTCAATGCCGGGTCTGGTGGCTCAGTGGACTAATGAGTCAACTGCATGGGCCTGTGCTCGACCTCATGGTCACAGGTTCAAATCCTAGCAGGTCCACTCAGCCTTTCATCCATCTGAGGTCGATAAAATGAGTACTATTGAGTTGATTAACAATAAACATCTGTTATTCAGAACCAAGATGCCCACAGGTGAGTGTGCGCTTTACAAATACACGTTAATGGAAATATTCGGGGGTCAATTCTTTATAATTGTGTCAAATCACTTGATGAATCCATTAAGCACCATCTTCTGGAAAGAAACAGTACTGCAGTGAAACACTACATTTAGATATGCCCACAACATTTTGACTGAAATAAGGAAAAAAGATGTGCTGACCATCAATACTTGTGTCATCCAGCTACCAATATAGCTAGGGATACATCAAGTCTGGGCCAAGAAAGACTAAAGATAACACTTTAGACTTCTGTTGCTCATCAGAGATAAACCGACTTAGAATCTGTTGCCTGCTTAAATACAGGCACATTGCCATTAAACAATAAAGAAGGCATTTCAGAGTATAAATACAAACAAATTATTCTAATTATTTTAAGGTGATGGCACTGAGTGGAATAACTTATAAAAGCAGCTTCAGGCCCACTACCCTATTACAGCGTTTCTTAGCCTCTGGTTCAGGTACCCCTGGGGGTCTGCAATGCCCACTCAGGGAGTCAGCTGATGCGTAGGAATAAATATTAACAGATAAGGTGTATATAAATAAAGGAGAAAAATGGCAATTGAAAAACCTAACGCGTGAAATTGGAGGTCAACAAGTTGGTATCCTCAGATTGGTTCGTGGGAGCAGTGCAACAACTTCTAACAGAATATAGTGTGGATGAAGGGTGGAATCAATTTAATTCAGAAAAGCGCCCACCCTTCCCATTTAAACTACTATTATTTATATTTGTTTGTAAATTAAATTATTCATCATTTGTGTATCTGTTTGATGAATGCTTGTTTTGTGTATTGTTTTGCGGTTTAAATCATCGAAATTACATAGGCCATGAGCTACCGCTTCCAGTAATGACTCCGTGGAGCTCAGCGGATTCCAAAAATGATTCAGAGGGGGTCCCCAGATATCAAAAGCTTAAAAATCACTGCCCTAGAACACACCTGGAGTGAAGGAACCTACATTACAACTGACTGTAAATACAGGAAACAAGCATTTGCAATACAATAGGTCTCGCATTTGTAGAGTTTAAGCCATTGGCATTGTAAATGACAATGCCTTTTATTTATCTGTTTTGATAAATGATACATAAATAAAAGGCGTTGTCATTTACAATGCCAATAGCTCAAATTCTTGTAAATGCAAGACCTATTTCATTTCAAAGAAGCAGCCTTCATTGTCCCCGGCTTCTTGGAAAGTGAAAGCGCGCATGGCGTGATGAATGTTGCAGGTAAGCATGTTGTGTGCCTGCAGTAGGATAAAACTCATTAAAGACAATAGTGCTTACAGACTAAATAAGACATACGGTGTAACAACAAAAGTAAAAGGGCCAGTCCTCATGGGAGGTTACAAATTCATACAAAGCAGTGCTAAGGAGGGCCTAACAAGCCTATTAACGACTCAGAAGCCAGCATTTACAAAGGACACTGACACAAGTCAATGAAAAGTAAGGGCAGAGAGTGGGCGGCGCTTCAAATCCATACTCGAAAACGGCAAGACTCGCAAAGCAATGCATGCGCAGCCAAGGATCGACTTAAAAACCAACAGCTCAAACACGGTCAAGATTAAATTCAAAGACCGAGTGGAAGGCAAGAACAGAGGATGGCAGCCGAGACAGGAACACATTGGCAGTGAGACGTCACGTGGTGGAAATGCATTTATTTTTGCAGTTTTAAATAGCGTGGGCATGGCTCGCAGGCATCAGAGCGCTTTACAACAGTAGCATGATATAAGGGTGCAGCAAGTTACAGGTCCAATAATTACGTTCAGACACTACATCGCTAGCTGCGACCGGGACAAAAGTAGGGAATTAAAATCAGGGAATAACAGAATTTGGAGGACTGGGGTGAGATGAGGACAGGAAGAAAGGGGGGAAAGCATGGTGAAGTAAGTGTGTGCAGGCAGATAAACGAGAGATAATCACAGCCCAAGAACGCGATTTAAAAAAAATATATATACATATATTAATAATGAAAAGGGGATTGACGCGTGGCGCAGTACACTTGCCGAATTTGCGTCTTAGTAACAAGACAGTTCAAAACATGCAAAACAAAAATTCGTACAAGCATACCATTCATGAAGCATGTCGAACATGGAACCCCTCTCCGATCGCTTCCTAAACCGAATCCTTCACAAAGCAACCCGTTACATCAAAACACATACTCTGCTAATGTATTTTTCCTGTAAAAAGTTAGCACTGTTTTAAAACGGTAGGTAGCATGTCAAAGAGCTTTCCGTACACATAGTTATAACCAAAGTTAAAGAAAACGTTCCTGGCAGAGTACACTTTACTTGAATAAAATAAAAAATGCACCTCGCTATTAGACATTTCGCACACTCCTGTGAGCATATTATATCTAAAACCACTGATTTACCGGTTTTCCTCAAACGCCGACTGCACCCGCTTGCTTTCTGCTGTTGTGTTGAGGCGATAGTATGAGAGCTTTCTCTGCACTCCCCATGTGAGCTTCCCATCCCATTCACCGCCCCATTCCAATAACCTTTGACCACAGGAAGTAGACACAATGGGCTGAGAATAACCGCAACTACAAGAGACAGTTCATATGATTTAACGGAGAGGGCTAGTTTTAAAGCATGGAAAAATAACGTGGCCAAACTGCTAGCGTGACACATAACGTTGCTGTGTTTTGGTACAATCTTTCTGTTCACTTCCTGCATCAACATGCAAAAATTAAACTGTTTATTCCCTGAAAGTGCTGACAGTAAAACATACGCACACATCAACAACCTCCTCCTACACTGCGGCTGGAGTAGGGCTCTCACTCCAAAACAGGGGTCAGGAAGTTACCAGTTTAAAGGGAAGTTCGGAATAAAAACATAAAATTAAACAATAACATGGCCATGTAGGGCTTTTCCGAGGTTCCCCAGAAGGATTCAGCACCCACCAAGGTACAGAATCGCCTACCAGAGTGCACACAGATACACAATGCTCATTCTGTTCACGCGGACTGCAGGTTACAACACCAAAGGCTTTTCATCCTATGCTCAGTATCTGACTCATGGAGCAAGTGTCACCAAGAGTAGTGTGGTGTCTGAAGAGGTTCTCAGCACCTCGAACCACTATCACGAACACTGCTTGTTGAACAAACTTCTTCCTGGAACATCTCTATGGTTAGTAGGTCTATGGCAGAACAGCCCCATTCCTGCCATGTTTCAGCACAGTACATTCTTTGAGTTCTATGCCTTCAAACAGTTCTACTGTGCATTTGATAGAACATGAGATTTTCTCAGCTACCTGTGTTTTGCAACATTACTTTCTACATACATGTATACAGATTTCTCATCTTACTATTACTTTTCCATATTTATTTTTCAGGTTGCTGAAAAATTAAGTTGCAATTGGTACATTTCCAAATGTAATATATGATAAATGTACATGTGCACACCCATGTCTGTAGAGTTTTCTTGTGCCAAGTAGCCATATGCGATGAAATGTTAAATTCACCTGGAAACATTAGCACACTAGAACCAACACGTGAACAGCTACAGCCTTTCGACGTGGCAAATTTGAACAAATTTCTTAACTCTGAACGTGCCTTCCCAGTGCAATCCCGGAATGTTAAAGAACTACATTTCGCGATATTTATAACAAGTGCAGCGCTGTAGGCATGGTTTGTCGTTTGCTTAGGCTCTTTGTAGCGACAAAATAGCTGCATTATTTAGCGCTCCATAGCCTACAAGACGCACCAAAGAACATCGGAGGATGGTAGCACGCTAATCCGTGGAAGTGTTTGGATAAACAAGTGTCTGTTTGGTAGACTAGATCTGTCGTTGGTGGACCAATGTCTGATGAGAGGATCACAGTTGTGCGTTTGTTTTTGTAGTTGTGCCTTGACCTGTGGTGAAGTCAAAGAGGGGAAACTCAGGCTTGTAAAGGCTATTGTGCTGATGGACAGAAGATTTGCCAATGTAGCGTGGCTTACGTGGAAAGTGTTTTAGTGTTGTGACTGCATGATGGGTGTGATCCTCAGGTCTGAATCTTTGAGATTCTTAGGTTGACTACAACTTAACTAGCATGTGCTCAAGGCGAGTACAAAAATAGCTCAAAATTCTATTTTTCGGCTTGGATTTCACCTATAGTGGCTGTTCTTAAGGTCTTAAAAACTGAAAGTTAACCAAATGCATTGCTTTCCTTCCCATGAGCACCCCTATTCAGAGAGGCACAGGGCTAGGTGTCTTTTTCTCGGAGTTGGTCACAATTCTCAAAGTCCAGAGGGAGAGGAGGCTCAGTGAGGGATACGCTTTAAATGTTTCATATGTTCCTTTAGTCATTGAAGCAGTGAGCAGACAGCAGAACTACATGGAGCATCCCAAAAACAAGACGGCACTTGATCCAAAAGCAGAATAAAACAAACAAATTAAGCTTCTGTTGCTCCCTCGCAGTTTAAGAGGCACTTAAAGGCACCAACGGCTTTGTGTGACCCAAACACTGGAAGTGGTAGAGAAGGCTTGAGAGTATTTTCCCTAAAGCGATAAGTGCTCCTGTAATCATATAATTCTTCCTTATACAGACCTTTTTTCATCATTGTTTTGAGTTGAGTGACCTTCCTGATCTTGGACATCAGGATAACTGAACAACGTGTTTGGCCAAGATGGCGGACATGAAGCACTTGAATCTATTAGGTTGCAGGTGCTGTGGTTCCCCCAGGACTTCCCTAGATCCCACAATGTACATCTGTGAGCTGCATGTGGACATCCAGCAGTAGCAGAGAGGATTGGTTTTCTTTTTTAACATGTGAAGGTATCTGTCAACTAGGACTAAAAGGAGGAAAGGTACTTGTGAAAGTGGCCCACATTTTAGGTCCTGCTTCGAGACAGCTGTACTGTATCAAGACTCGCGTTTTAAAACCAAAAATCATAATAAAAATCCAGAGATGTACGCATACACAGGCGCTTTCAGTCAGTCCTCTTCAGTAGGGTGTCATTCTCATTTTGCTTCTGCCCATAACAGCGCACAGCAAGGGGCCACTGGTCAGACCATTTCATCCACTGGCTGTCTTGCACTGCGAGTGACAGCATTTTACCTGATCACATAGGAACAGCCGCCTGAAAGAGTGCACTTAACCTTCAGGGCTGCAGTATCCACGCTGCAGGGCCTCTCCTTTATGGATGACATTTTTGTCAGGTTTTCTTTTTTTTTGGGGGGGAATATTCCATATGTTGACAAAATAAAATAAGTATAGCTTTACCAATGCTTGTTTTTAATGCTAGATCCAAGGAATGAGCATTTTGTACAAGTAACTGCTTGAGAAATAGTATTTGGTCTCAACACATGGCGGCAGTAGTTGCCTACGAGCTTGAACCTGGAGAAAGAAGGATGTGACCAACAGAGTCCAAATGCACTTAAACTGGATTAAACAATCGGATCCAAATAAAACCCAAAAAGCGATGTCCACAGAGTCCGCATCTCGCCTAGAAACGAGACAAGATCAGTGACCGAATTCAGCTTCAAGTTGACAGATCCCAAAGAATTCCCCAGATCTAACGCAACAGCATCAATCAACAAATAAACAGCACTGTCATCAATTGAAATAATCCATCTATTAACACTATCAAACAAACCCGAAGAGAAGTCAGCAAACTCAATGGTGTTAGCCCACCAAAATGAAAATATTTTGTATATACGGTCGTTGCCTCCAATTTTTATTCTACACAGTATATTTGAGTTTATTTAGCAACATAACCTCAAAAGAAGACTGTAAAGAATGAGCAGCATATGCAGCAACATTAAAAGCTCGAGAGAGACTACTGCAATTTGCAAAGGCAGCGCATCAAACAAAGGGGCAAAAACCAAAGAACAGATCAGTAACTTAAAATAAGCAAGGGTCCGATGAAGCAACATTAAAGCACGTCAAGCTAGCATTTCAAAAATGACGAGGCTGCAGTTTTGGTTCTTAAAGAGAGTGCAAAAACACTTTCCAATTTTAGAACATCTAAGACAGAGGAAGGAAGTGATACGTGGCCGGGGAAGAGATCGCAGGGAAGGATCTGGCTCGATAAGATGTTGGATAAAGAACAGTTGTTTAAACTTGAATATAATAAATGAGACCGCACACTGCATTACACCATGCTCTCTCGTCTTTACCTGGTGCTAAACAACTTTACAAGTCTTCGACATTTCGCACATGAGATAAACCTACTAGAAATGCAAATTGCAATTGGGCTCCAAAAAGGGGCCCTGCCCTTTTCAAAAGGGCAGGACATTTGGGAGGCCGTGGCCGATCGCCGCAATTCATTTCACCCCCTCGCCATCTAACCTAAAAATGGGTCATTTTTTTCTTGGTTTAGTAGTCTCACTCCATTCCTGCATGGTATCCCACCGTGGTATATACCTATTCTCACTCTTTCATCAGTTATACCTGGCTACGGCCATATCACCCTGAATGAGCCCGATATGGTGGTCCATCAGTATCCCCTTCCCCTAACAATAGGGTTATATCCAATTCTTTTGTCTTCTACTGGGAATCTTTTCTAGGATATAAAATGTTATTTTACTCTGGTATCTCTGGACATTGTCATATTTGTCAAGGATCTGTAAAAATGCAGGGACTCTCGCTGTGGATGAACACATCTAATGGAAGAAAGTTGATGCAACACTGGGAAATGAACCCTGCAGCAGTTAAGAGCTTCACAATTCCATCCACAGAGATAGGATCAAAGAGCAAATCAACATTTTTCCTACTAAATCGTTGTCTCAATGGCAACCAGATGGGACGCCTTTGAGGCGGCATTGAGAGGGTGTTTCTTGTACCAGTTCCTGGAAGAGAGATATACAGAATGATACCGAGTTTAAGAACATAAACAAAATACTTTGTTACAGACTGCTCAAACATTTAGTCAGCTCCTAAAGGTTATTGCACAGGTCAATGACAGTGAGAGGGCAACTAAAACTGAATACTCTCAGCATGCTCTACTGTGCAAGGAACAAAATACAAAAGAGAGGGAACAAAAACAAAAGAAAGTGATCTTCATGTATATCTTAATGATGTTCTAACATTTTCGTCCAGGGTGTTAACCTACATCCATACAGCTGACAACTGATGTCAACATAGCTCACTAAGAAGCGAGCCCCAACTTACAACAAACGGTTTAATTTATGTAGTGATGAGTGAGACCAATATTTGTATGGAATGAACCACGTTTTTGACAGACACAGAGGCTGATTGCATTAAAAGCTAAAATTCCAACACCAACAACCGTGACTACATGAAAGTCCAATGATTAAATGTTCATTACCGGCCAAAGAGGAATAAAAGAGGTTCAAGATTTATTAGTCAAGCCCTGCATTTGAATGGCATCATTGAGGTAAAAAGCACAGGAAACATTTCCGATGTGTAGCTAGCTATGTTCCCTTTTTACAGAAAACAAGCATTTGCAGTGCAATAGGTCTCGCATTGACGAGAGTTTGAGCTATTGACATTGCACATGAGAATGCCTTGTATTTTTGTTTTTAAAACATAAATAAAAGGCATTGTGTTTTACAATGCCAATAGCTTAAACCCGCGTAAATATGAGACCTATTGCATTGCAAATGCTTGTTAAGTCTGGGGTCCATGCTGTTTTTTTCAGGTTCGGGATCTTGGTGTTATTAAAAAAGTGTAAAGTACTAGTTTTAACCAGATTGCCATTATTCTTGGTTTGTTACAGTTTCTTCTGTGCAACTTTATACGGTGATATTATTTACTGGTATGCATCATCTGGTCATTTTTGTATTTTGAGTTTGTTTTAGTTTTGATTATAAAGGGGAAGATGCGTTAGGTTCTGCGTTTAGAACTTGGGGCGCATGAGCCACTTTGGCAACCACAGTCTAGGTGTAATGAGAATGTTGGGGGAGGATCTGACAGTTGCTGGTTTTTGCTCTGCTGGTGGTGTACATGTTATTTCTTCAATAAACCATGAGGAAACTACTTGCGAGTCCTGTGTGATTTGGGACTTTTCACTGTTATTGCCAATGCTCAGGCAAAGATACTAGATTACTTGTGACAGAAATAATCTGATGAAAGTATATTATTTTTTATTATTCTTGAGCTACAGATTTCATGTAAATGAAACAGGACGGTGTGCAACATCTGTTTACCTGTGAAACAAAACCAGGCTGGGGGTAAAAAATAAATAAATCTGTAAACAAGCACTGCTCTACCACGTAGAACTACATCCAGCCTCCCATTTGAAGGTCAGAAACATGAGTTCAGAAGATTTTAAAATTCTGCTGGTCCACTTTGCCTATGGATCCCTGTAAGGTCCGATAGCCCTTCTTCTGTTCTATAGGACTAATTTTCCTGACTTAATTTCTAAAAGAATGAGCCCAAAGCTCTGCTCAGAAACCCGCGTCTGGTGCAATTGAAAGTCGTGTCTCATTACCTAGAATTGGGCTGCGCAGTCTCGATTCCATCTCAAGCCTCTTTAATCCACAGTGAAAGCTGTCTTGGTCCCCAACAATCATACTGAACTATGAATCCAGAATGCTACGCAAATGGTTTTTACCCCCATGTTTTGTAGTTGATAAAGTGGTGTTTAAACTTTTTTAATCCCCAGCATACTAGGATGGCAAACTGTTATACATCTCTTATAATTCAGGGAAAATGCACTTGTACCGATTTCAACCGAGCAGGATTGCAATGATTTAAATTGTGCAATCAAAATTATCTATCTGAATCCCCTACTAGAGACTTCCTGTACATCACTTGTGTAAGTTCCTGCTTTCCCCCTCTGCGACGGATTTTCTGCCGTTCTCTTCCTAGTCTTTTTGCTTTGTTTGTTTACCCTCTTTAGCGCTGGGCAAATGCCTGATGTAGAAAAATAAGTGCCGGTGAAACCCCCGCTCAAATTAAGCACTGAGGGAGAGAGAATTTATAATATTTGCCTTTGCAATGGTGCAAGCGTCTCTTGTAAGACCTTCACCTGTCAGGGGCAAACAGACTGTAAACTAAACAAGTCATGCATGAAAATTCACACTGCTTAAACAAAATGACTACATTTAAGGAAGCATCCCCACAAATTAAAATGTCAGAGTGTACTTACTGCATGAGATAACTGCAGATAAAGGAAGCGGTTTCTAATTAAGCACAGTCAGTTGTTTTTGCAAACGTAGCTGCCTGAAAGTGTTGATTTTTCTGCACAGCTAGAGTTAGAGCCCGGAAAGGACGCAGCTGAACCTTAAGAGGGGGGAGGAGAAGGAAGAGCCTGGGAGGGCTGGTGTTGAAACAAGGGCCAGAATGCACTAGGCTTTTAAACTCACGACTGAAGTAACGCGACCTTGGCATGATTAATATATAACTGCAATTCACTAAGCATATTCGCATATTTATCTTGCCTCCAGTTCCCGGAAAAGACGTGACGAACGTGACCCTACCTTATCAGAACCCCGAGCACTCCTCTCCCTCCAGCGCCTCCGACCCGCTGAGGGGGGAGAGGAGCCGAGATCCTGCGGTGGTCGTGTCAGTCAGCGTCACAGACCGCTTGTTCTGCTCTGGGCAAACAAGAGAGTGGATGGGGGCTGGGCAAAAGGAGGAGACCTCCAGACTCGTGAATGAGGCCGGAGGCAGCGTTCCTTTCTCCCGGCAGTAAACGCACGGAGCTGTGAGGAGCCAGAGGTACGAACCGTAATGAGGGCACAGCAACTCCTGCGAGTGCCCCCTGCTTTGCAGAGCTGGCACACATGCTTCCTTTTGCTACTCATGACCTGCGTGTCTTGCAACGCTGCCGGTTACGATCTGCTATGAAAGTGAAAACGCGCCATGCACTTTGTGGAAAACACATTAAACTAAATGGAAGCAGTTGACTTAAATCGCGCCGTGCCCGCACATCATACGAGTGCACATCTCAGAGTCCAAGAGTTTCAGCTAACATGACTGCTGCATTCCTCTGCATCACGGTAGCCTTGGTTACTGGTAACACAACCGCACGGTAGGAGCGTGGGAGCCAGAGAGGAGACATTGCCTGTCCGGGCGCGCACATGATTGGTCTCCCTTCGCTCCCCAAAGCGATGACAATAGAGTCTCGCCAACGCAAAGCAGTGCATGCGCTGCATTCGCTAGGCGAGACTTAAAAAGGAGGCCTGTGGGTAAGGAGAGGAGCTGTAATTAAAACTATTTGAAGTATTGTGCTGCTTTGCAATACAATTCAAGCAGAAAGGGACCATAATCCCCAGTTTTAGTTGAACTGCAATCCACGATAGAAGGCTCACCAAGGAGATTAGTTCTTAATCTAGCTAAGTATTGAAAAATAACTTATCAGTATTAAACAATGGTAAAAATGATGGTCATAATTAAATACTTTATTTACAAACCTATGCCCTGCTTACTCATGCTCTCAGTTTAAACTCCCAACAGCATCTCTATTTACATCCGATTAGCACCAGTTCTCCTACAATTAAGAAAATAGCTGGAGCACTACCTCAGATGTGACAGTCTACCTTTTAACTTCTACCAATTATTTTATCTCTCAGGGGTCCACCTTGCCTGTTCAGCGCTGCCTTGCTCTCAAGCTAGATTTGTACTCTATAAATACTAACACATATGAAAGCACTAATAAGCAATTTAGACAATTCAGCCTTATCCTTGGCTCTTCAACCTCTGAAGATGGTCTAACTTCTATGGGGCAAAACCGCTTCTGCTCATATACAATTCCAAATTAGGTTCATATGTATTTTTGTTGGTGTTCCTGTATAAAATGTGAAATTAGCTTAATTCCACAGCGGATGCCTATTCATTTGAAGGAATGCTGAGGGTTGATATACTAACTTCCCACTCACTTTGAGTTATTTCCTCCTACAACAGTAAATGTAAACCATTCACAAGTCTTATGGTAAAAGGGAAATGATTTCCACTTACACTTAGCTAATTTGCTTGTTCCACTCCCCCTAGTAAGTCTTTACTTGAGTACTACACCTTCTAGTCTCACTGCACCGATATCCTTTATGCGTGAGGGGAGAACTGGGAAGCGATTTTAAGTAGGACCTAGA
Organism: Triturus cristatus; assembly: GCF_964204655.1. Taxonomy (NCBI): domain Eukaryota; kingdom Metazoa; phylum Chordata; class Amphibia; order Caudata; family Salamandridae; genus Triturus; species Triturus cristatus. The sequence continues at coordinate 492,645,887 of NC_140582.1, read as the reverse complement.
TACAGCTTTAGCTATCTTGCCAGCTTCATGTTTTCCAAAACAATCATGCCAAAACACACACTATATACAGATATATATATATATATATATATAAATATATATAAATTCACTGAAAAAACCATAGGTTTCACACATGTTATAGTTAGCGGAAATTTTACTGATAAAAAACCAATGAAATTCCCCCGTTATAGTTAGTGCAGGCAACTATAACTCACGCGACCGCAATCCTCTGCTGATGCTAATACTGTATTTAGACACTTATTTGCCCATGTCTTCTTCCATACATTTTTAGCTATACATATATTACAAATATTTTTTTTTCATAAAGACACATATGTCATCAGCAGAAGATTGCGGTCGCGTGAGTTATAGTTGCCTGCACTAACTATAACGGGGGAATTTCATTGGTTTTTTATCAGTAAAATGTCCGCTAACTATAACATGTGTGAAACCTATGGTTTTTTCAGTGAATTTGCAAGGTTTTTTAAATGCTAATTCCTAACTATAACGTGTGTGAAACCTATGGTTTTTTCAGTGAATTTGTACGGTTTTTTAAATGCTAAGTTACTTTACGCCATTCGTGGCGTGCGCGCCCACTTAACGCAGTTCGTTCCGTGCGCGCACGGTGCGCTTCGCGCACCGTGCGCGCACAGTGAGCACGCGGTGCGCTTCGCGCACCCACTTTACGCAGTTAGTGCCGTGCACGCACGGTGGGCACGCAGTGCGATGACAAAGCAAGAAAGCACGTCAACAAATCTGTTTCTGCTTTCCTCCGTGACTATGGTATGGGTGCCATTTACCACAACAACTTGCGTTATGACATGCAAGACATTTATAGAGGAGATGGTGTGCACTTCAATGATGACGGGAACAGAGTCTTCCTCTTGAACCTTTGACTCTGCATCGGTACTTACTTGTAGGTACCACTAAAAAATCATTTCATAAACACAACGGCTCTTTTTAGAGCCCCCTAATATCTAAACACTTAAATCTGATTTTCATTTTTTTTTTTTTTTTTTCCTACCGTACGCTTACCGTAAGCTTACCGTACGCGTACCCCGTGATTTTTTTTAAAATCAATAAATGTTTTCTTTGTACTTTTCTGTCCTTCTTTGACCCCCTTACAAATGTTAGGGGGTCTGTAACTCTCCTCATTGCCCCCTTTCCTTGTTTTCACTCTTTTTTTTCCTGAGTGAAACTCACGAAATGGCGGCCGCCGCTTCCTGGTTTCGGCCGATTCGAATGTTTACTAAGATCTAAGAGCCAATCAGAATCGCGCTCGCGCACGCCACCGTACGCTTACCGTAAGCGTACGGTAAGCGTACCGTAAGCGGGCTCAGATATATATATTGATTTAAAGGCTATTTTCTCAGAATCTACTGAACAGATTTACACCAAACCTACAAAAGGCACTTCCTTGACATAGGGACTACCTCTCTGCCAAATTTTGAGTAATTCTGTTCAGCCGTTCGGGCTGTAGCTCGTTCTAAAGGTCCTATGGAAAAATGCATGGGAAAAACGCGTTTTGGGACCCCCCTTTTATCTCAGCCCCCGCTTGACGGATCCCCCCGAGACTTTCAGGGTAGGAGCGGAGCGTAGCGCCCCACCTATTTTGAGAAATTCGCGAGGATTCGTCGACCGGCGCCAAAGTTATTCAAAATAGAATGTTGAGGTTTTCCTATGGAAACGTGGTCCTAACTATAACTACCTACTGGCGACCGCCAGTAGGTAATATATATTTATTATCTACTGGCGGTTGCCAGTAGATAGTTATAGTTAGGACCGTGTTTCCATAGGAAATCTGAAAACTCTATTTTGAATAACTTTGGCGCCGGTTGACGAATCCTCGCGAATTTTTCAAAATAGGTGGGGCGCTCCGCTCCTACCCTGAAAGTCTCGGGGTGATTAGTCAAGCGGGGGCCGAGAAAATAGGGGGGGTCCCAAAACGCGTTTTCCCCATGCATTTTTCCATAGGGACCTTTAGTCTAAGGTACAGCCCGAACGGCTGAACAGAATTACTTGAAATTTGGCAGAGAGGTAGTCCTCAGGTCAGGGATGTGCCTTTTGAATATCTGGAGTCAATCTGCTCAGAAGTTCCTGAGAAAATTTCAGTTAAAAGTACATATATATCTATAAGCGCGCACCGTGCGCGCACGGTGACGTGCGCGAGCGCAATTCTGATTGGTTGTTAGAGGTCAGTAAAAATTTGAATCGGTCGAAATCAGGAAGTGTCGTCCGCCATTTTGTCTCTCGCAGTCTGAGGCAGTGAAAAACAAAGGTGGAGAACGTGAAAAGGGGGCAGGGTGGACAGTTCCTGACCCCCTAGCCTTTGTCAGGGGGTCAGTGAAGGACCGCCAAGGGTGAAAAAAACTTTTTATTTTTTTTACGAAAAAGCGCGGGGTGCGCGCACCGTGCGCGCACGGCACGCACAACGTGCACGGTGAAAAACCTGGAAAAAAAAAAAATACATACATAACTACATAACATTTAAAAAAACCGTACAAATTCACTGAAAAAACCATAGGTTTCACACACGTTATAGTTAGGAATTACCATTTAAAAAACCTTGCAAATTCACTTAAAATACCATAGGTTTCACACATGTTCTAGTTAGCTGGACATTTCCCTAGTAAAAAACCAATGAAATTCCCCCGTTATAGTTGGTGCAGGCAACTATAACTCACGCGACCGCAATCCTCTGCTGATGACTTCAGATATTACATCACTGTATTTAGACACCTATTTACCCAGGTCTTCTTCCATTAATCTTTAGCTATACATATATTACAAATATTTATTTTTCAGAAAGACACATATGTAATCAGTGATGTAATATCCGACGTCATCAGCAGAGGATTGCGGTCGCGTGAGTTATAGTTGCCTGCACTAACTATAACGGGGAAATTTCATTGGTTTTTTTACGAGGGAAATGTCCAGCTAACTATAACATGTGTGAAACCTATGGTTTGATATATATTACACACACACACACACACACACACACCCCCCCTTTTGACAATCCCTTCTCATGGATCACTGTTGAGGCGCACACCAGGAGGTATATTTCTTCATAAATTTGCCACAAACAAAAAACACCCTACAGACGCGTTTATCAATGTCAGCAGGGTCCATATTTTTGCGCATTTTAAAACAAAACAATAAAGTCCCTTCACATAGAAAGGGGAGGCAAATTCGTTGTCATCATGGAAAGAAAGTATTTGCAATACCACATTAATTCCTTAAGCGGTGGCCATCTTGTAATGTGCTGTTAAATCATGTATTATGTATTATGAATTCATTCACATTCATACTGATACTTAATTCATGTGTTAAATACACTTTGTTGCGATTATCTGTACCAATGTGGACACAATCTATATACATTTAACATCTTTACAGATATATATATGTACAGAAATATAATTGTTTTTGTACAAAAGCATATTATATATATATATATATTTATTTTATCTACTGGCGGTCACCAGTAGATAGTTATAGTTAGGACCGTGCTTCCATAGGAAATCTGAAAATTCTATTTTGAATAACTTTGGCGCCGGTTGACGAATCCTCGCGAAATTTTCAAAACCAATGAGGCGCTCCGCTCAGCTCCTACCCTGAAAGTCTCGGGGTGATTAGTCAAGCGGGGCCGAGAAAAAAGGGGGGTCCCAAAACGCGTTTTCCCCAAGCATTTTCCCATAGTACCTTTAGTCGAAGGTACAGCCCGAACGGCTGAACAGAATTACTTGAAATTTGGCAGAGAGGTAGTCCTCAGGTCAGGGGAAGTGCCTTTTGCATATATGGAGTCAATCTGTTCAGTAGTTCCTGAGAAAATAGCATTTAAAAGCACATACATATCTATAGACACGCACCCCAACGTGCGAGAGCGTAATTCTGATTGGTGGTTACATGTCAGTCAACGTTCGAATCGGTCGAAATCAGGAAGTGTCGGCCGCCATTTTGTTTGTTGTGGGTGCAAGAGTGAAAAAGAGAGGTGGCGAACGTGAAAAGGGGGCAGGGCAGAGAGTTCCTGACCCCCTGGCCTTTGTCAGGGAGTCCCTACAGGACCCCAAAGGGTGAAAAAACATTTTATTTATTTTAAAAAAAAATCGCGGTGCGCGCGCACGGTGAAAAACCATTAAAAAAAATTAGCATTAAAAAAACGTACAAATTCACTGAAAAAACCATAGGTTTCACGCACGTTATAGTTAGGTGGACATTTCATTCGTAAAAAACCAATGAAATTCCACCGTTATAGTTAGGTCAGATAACTATAACTCGCGCGACCGCCACTCTATCACAAGGATGATGTCATCAGTGATGAAATATGTGACGTCATGAGCACTGGATTGCGGGGGTGCGAGATATAGTTATCTGAACTAACTACCACGGTGGAATTTCATTGGTTTTTTACGAGTGAAATGTCCACCTAACTATAACATGTGTGAAACCTATGGTTTTTTTAAGTGATAGATTATATGTGTATATGTGTATATATATATATATATATATATATATATATATATATATATATATATATATATATATCTCTCTCTTGGGAACCATCTGTTCATCGAGTGCGTCCTTGCCTCTGAGCAATTTGTTGGAAAAAGATTACACGGCGGCTCCGGCCGTGAAGGGCTGCACCACCACGCAACTGCAGTGTGGGGCCCAGAGGGGCTGGGAACCTTGCAGTTCCTTACTGGCACAACAGATTTCATCAAAAGTTAACAGGAATGCTGGCCAAGACTCACTGTGGGTGAAATAATTGCATTAATTGAATATGCTACTTACCAGTATGCATCTGTTCTTGGCATGTAGGGCTGCTGACATTCATATCTGTGCATAGATCGCCGCCTAGTGTTGGGTCCGGATGTTTGCACGTTGTTGTCCTGGAAGAGTCTTCGAAGTATCCTTGGATAGGTGACTCCTCCCCTGGACTAGTGCGCATGGGCATCCTCTCCATCCTCAGATTGTTTTTCGCCATTGTGGCCGTGATGGAGTAGATGCAGAAAGTGATGACCATGCTTACAGTAATTCTGAGAGCTGCAGCTGCTACAGGCGCCGGGGAGGAGGGAGGGCGATATGAATGTCAGCAGCCCTACATGCCAAGAACAGATGCATACTGGTAAGTAGCATATTCAGTTCGAGGCATGTGGGCTGCTGAATTCATATCTGTGCATAGAATATATAGCAGTACCCTCTATTAGCGGCGGCTACCCGTGCCAGCTGCAGCGGTCTGAAAAAGAGTTTTGAGAACAGCCTGTCCTACAGCTGCCTGCTGTTTTGATTGCACATCTACACAATAGTGTTTGGTAAATGTATGTGTAGTGGACCAGGTGGCTGCTCTACATATGTCATGCAAAGGAATGTTTCCTAGGAAAGCCATGGAGGCCCCTAACTTACGTGTTGAGTGGGCTCGAGGGGGAATCGTTAAGTGCGTTTAGCCTTTTGATAGCAAATTTGAATACATTTAACGATCCATCTGGCTATTCCTGCTTTGGAGATAGCGTTACCTTTGTGGTGTGGGGCAAAGGCAACGAAAAGTTGATTTGTTTTTCTAAAGGGTTTAGTCCTGTCGATATAATACATGAGGGCCCTTTTTACATCTAGTGTATGGAGTGCCCTTTCTGCGACAGTTTGTGGGTTTTGAAAGAAAACAGGCAGTTCAATAGTTTGATTCATATGGAACTGCGATACCACCTTAGGCATGAATTTGGGGTTGGTACGTAGTACGACCCTGTTGGCGTGAACCTGTATGAATGGCTCTTGGACGGTTAGAGCCTGGAGTTCACTAACTCTTCGTAAAGAAGTTATCGCTACTAGGAAAGCTACTTTCCAGGTAAGGAATTGAATCTCACATGAGTGTAGAGGTTCAAAGGGTGGACCCATCAGGCGTGAGGACCAAGTTGAGGTTCCACATTGGGGCTGGTGGGTGGGTAGGTGGAATGACTCGTTTGAGTCCTTCCAAGAATGCTTTGATGGCAGGCACTCTGAATAGAGAGAGGTGCTGCCTGGTTTGTAGATAGGCTGAGATTGCGGTCAAATGGACACGTATAGAGGTGTACACCAGATTGCATCGGTATAGGTGTAATAGGTAACAAATAATGTTTTGGATGGATGCGTCTAGCGGGTTAATGTCATTATTATTGCAATAAATGACGAACCTCTTCCATTTGGCTGCATAGCAAGCTCTGGTAGTGGGTCTCCTGGCCTCCTTAATGATGTCCATACAGTCAGGTGGCAGGTTTAGGTAGCCAAACTCTAGGACTTCAGGAGCCAGATTGCCAGGTTCAGCTGTTGCGGATCTGGGTGCTGAATCTCTCCATGGTTCTGCGTCAAATGCGCGGGTTTGATCCGCAGCCTTTGATGCGGCACCACGGAAAGTTCGAGAAAGGTGGTGTACCATGGCTGGCGTGCCCACGTTGGAGCAACCAGGACGAGTGTCAGTGAGTGTTGTCTGAGTTTGCGTGCCACCAGCGGTATCAGTGGTGCTGGGGGAAAAGCGTACGCAAATCTGCCGGACCAGTTCATCCATATCGCATTGCCCTGCGACTGCGGATGTGGGAACCTGGCGGCAAAGCTTTGGCATTTTGCGTTTTCGCTTGTCGCGAATAGGTCTATCTCTGGATGACCCCACTGCTGGAAGTACGGTTGGAGTACTGATGGGTGTAACTCCCACTCGTGCATCTGGTGGCTGTGTCTGCTGAGCAGATCCGCCATCTGGTTGTCCTTGCCGGGGAGGTGTTCTGCCATGAGGAACATGTTCCTCTGAATGGCCCACTTCCACAGGCTCTGAGCCAGATGAGACAACTGTGGAGAGTGTGTTCCTCCCTGCTTCTGTATGTAGTACATTGCAGTCATGTTGTCCGTCCGGATCAACACGACTTTGTTGCACAAGTGTACTTTGAATGCTTTCATAGCGAGGAAGATTGCCATCAGCTCTAGAAGGTTGATGTGCATCTTCTTTTGTTGTTGTGTCCATAGTCCCTGCACTGTGTAATGGAGTACATGAGCTCCCCATCCCTGGAGAGACGCGTCCGCCGTCAGTATTATCTGTGGGACAGGCTCTTGGAACGGTCGGCCCTTGCAAAGGTTGTGTGGATTCCACCAATGCAGAGAGTTGTATGCCCGACCGCTCACCAACACTAGGTCTTTTAACTGTCCTTGAGCCTGATTCCACTGACGTGCTAAGCACTCCTGAAGCGGGCGCATATGTAGTCTCGCGTGTGGGACTATGAAGATGCAGGAGGCCATCATGCCTATCAACTGCATGAACACTCGCGCGGGAAGGGAGTGTTGTGGTTTGAACTTGGAAATCAGCATTTGCATGCTGTTGATTCTCACTAAATTTGGCTGAGCTGTGGCCGCCAGAGTGTCTATAGTCGCACCGAGGTACTGTTGTACGTGTGCGGGCTGGAGATGGGATTTTGGGTAATTTAGTGAGAACCCCAGACTGTGAAGGAGGTGGATGGTGCGGGACATGTGGCTGGCACATTGCTGGGCTGACTTCGCTTGAACGAGCCAGTCGTCCAGGTAAGGGTAGACGTGTATGTGCTGCCTCCGTAGATGTGCCGCCACAGTAGCTAGGCACTTTGTGAACACCCTGGGTGCTGTTGTCACGCCGAAGGGAAGGACTTTGAATTGTTAGTGCTGCCCTTGAACAGTGAACCTGAGGTATTTCTTGTGTGAGGGGTGAATGGGTATGTGGAAATACGCATCCTTGAGGTCCAGTGTGGCCAGAAAGTCTCCCTGCTTGAGCAGCGGGAGGACTTGCTGTAGAGTGAGCATGTGAAAATGCTCGGAAAGAATGTACTGGTTCAGGGGTCTCAGGTCTAATATAGGTCTGAGTGACCCGTCCTTTTTCGGTATTAAAAAGTACAGGGAGTACACCCCCGTACCTTGCTCGTTGACGGGTACGACCTAGATTGCGCCTTTTAGAAGCATGCTTTGCACCTCCTGCTGCAAGAGCGTTAAGTGCTCTGAGGACATAGGACGGTTTTTTGGAGGTATGGTGGGTGGAGTGGAGGTTAGTTCTAGACAGTAACCGTATTTGACAATATCTTTGACCCACCTGTCCGTGGTGATGGAGTTCCACGTGGACAGGAACCTTTGTAGCCTTCCCCCGACAGGTGTTATGTGGTCGGGAGGAAGGGAGAGGGCGTCACTGCTTGTTCTTGGGAGAGGACCTGGTGTTGCCGTAGCCGCGTCCTCTGCCCTTTGTGCTGGAGCCACGATATCCACCCCGGGTGTTTTTATCGTAGGTGTTGTGTGTTGCCCTTGTTGTATGTTTGCTGTGACCCCTGTCCTCTACCTGCTCCTCTATTTCCGGGGCGACGAAAGGAGCCGCTCCGAAAGGACTGCGTCTGTAGGGCCCCCATGGACTTTGCAGTGTCCGTGTCCTTTTTTATTTTCTCTAGGGTAGTGTCAACCTCCGGGCCGAATAAGTAGTCGGGGTTGACAGGTTGGTTGAGGATGTTATTTTGTACCTGTGGTTTGAATCCGGAGATTCGCAACCAGGCGTGTCATCGCAACATGACGCTAGTGTTTATGGCTCTGGCAGCTGTATCCGCGGCATCCAGTGCACACTTAATGGATGCATTTGTGAGCAGTTGTCGCTCCCTGATGAGGATCTCTGCACCTTCTTTGTATTGGTCAGGGAGATGTTGGAGTAGTTGCTCGAATGTGTCGTAGTGCGCTCGATCATAGCGAGCGAGGAGCGCTTGAGTATTGGCAATGCGCCATATGTTAGCTGCTTGGGCGGCAACCCGTTTGCCAGAGGTCTCTAGCACCTTGGACTCTTTGTCCGGGGAAGGAGCATCACCTGTTGTTTGCGAGTGTGCCCTCTTGCGAGCATTCGCAACGACAATGGAATCCAGAGGTAATTGGCCTCTAATGTAAGTAGGGTTCCCAGGCGCCGATCTGTATTTTTTGTCGATCCTGGGGTTTATCACTCTTGCCCTGGTGGGTTCTTTGAAGATGTCCTTTGCTGGCTTGAGGACCCCCTTTAACATGGGCAGAGTCTTTATATTCCTTTCTGAGGATGCGAAAGTATCCATGAGAAAGTCGTCTTCGATGGTGTCCGAGTGAAGTTGCACCCCATGATTGGCCGCAGCACGTTCAATTAGAGCGTTGAACGCGGCAGTGTCCTCTGTGGGAGATGTTTTTGCTCCATAGAGTTGCGGGTCCTGTGCATCCATAGGTGCACCTGGGTCTACAGGGTCATCCCAAGCTTGATCAGGGTCCTGTTGGCCATCAGGGTCCATCCCTCCGGGGTAGGGGACTTGGTCACCCATGTAGTCCTCCAACGCATCCGTGTCGGAGTGTGTGGGAGAGAAGGATTGTGGATCCTGGTAGGGTGAATGGAAAGGTTCGTAAAGAACTGGTTCTGAAGCCACTGGCAGCTTTCTCTTAAGTGGGATCCGGAAGGAGTCCAAAGCTGGCTCAGAAGTTATTCTCCTTTTGTGGATAATCATCCTGCCGGTGTCGATGATATGCGATGGAGACGTCTCCGCAGAGTGTTCGGCAGGCGTGATCGTGGTGTGGGTGACCCGTGTCCTGATTTGGAACAGTTTCGGGGCCGTGGATGGTGGCAGGCCAAAAGTAATGTTGGCTGGTGCCGAAGAGGCTGTTGGAGCTTTTATTGGCTCGGAGCCCGAAGTGTCCTGGAGGACATTTTTATTTTTGGTGCGCTGCGCAGCAACGGGTGGCACCTGGAGCGCCCTTGATTCCTTTGCGCCGACCGGTTCTGTGGAGGCGGGCGTGGACTTTTTCGGCGCCGGTGAGTCGTGGAGTCGAGGGGCGGGAATGGCAGTCGACGCCTTCGATGAGTGTGGCTTTGGTGGTGCCGTCGAAGCGGTGTGAGACGCGGCAGGTAGTTTGACCTTTGGGGTCGGAGCCGATTGCGTCGGTGCCGGGAGCCGAGTAGGTTTGGTGGCACCGAAGGTCTTTTTCCGTATGTCGACTCCGACGTCGGCCGCTTCGAGCTCGGCACCGAAGTCTCGTTTGTTGCGCTCGGTGCCGACGGGTTTTGCTGGCGTCGAAGGTGTGGAGGGCCTCGATCCGACCAGCGCCACTTTCGGTTTCGGTTTCAGTTGAACCAATACAGCTTTTGGTTTCGGTTTCGAAGAAGGGAAACCAGCCGGTTTGGGCATTAATGGCTGCCGCTGAATGTCCGAGGCCGGGCCCGAGGGCGGGGCCGAAGAACTGCGGGATAGGTCTTGGGTAAGGCCCGAAGGCGATCCCTCGACCGGTGCCATAGACTGTTGCACTGGGATTTCCTCAGTCTGAACGGGTAGGCCTTGCTCGTCATTGGAGCTACTCTCTTCGGCCCCTAAGGCCTCATTGTAGTCTCCTACCTCGGTGTCGTCTTCATCTCTGCGAAAGAGTGTTTCGTCGACGTCTTCCGATCCGGAGTCATGTTCGGAAGCGGGGCTGGAGGGTAGGTTCTCCACTTCTTCGACATCTTCGGTCTCGGCGCTGAAGATGTCAGCCGGGGCCGGTGCCGCTTGCTGCGCCTCGAGTCTCGCCGCTCGTCGATTCCGGAGAGTCTTCTTGGATCGAAATCGGGCACAGGCCATACATGTAGATTCGACGTGATCCGGTGAAAGGCATTTGTTGCACACCGGATGGACGTCGATGTGTGGATATTTCGCATTGCATACAGGGCACCGCTTGAATGGTGTCCTCGATTCCATCGTCGATGTCGGGTAAGATGCGAAAAAGTTGGTTCTGGAAGTTAGTAAACTAACAAAGATACTATCGATACCGATCTGGAACAGTACCGACGCGAACTAGAGGCCTTTTGGCCTGAAAAGAGTTTTTCCTAACTTGAGTCAAGATAAGCACATCCGAACCCAATGGCGGAAAAAAACAATCTGAGGATGGAGAGGATGCCCATGCGCACTGTAGTCCAGGGGAGGAGTCACCTATCCAAGGATACTTCGAAGACTCTTCCAGGACAACAACGTGCAAACATCCGGACCCAACACTAGGCGGCGATCTATGCACAGATATGAATTCAGCAGCCCACATGCCTCGAACAATGGTGGTTTTTACGGGACCCACTGAGGGAAAGAAAAGTGATTGACGTATACTACAAAGACCATGATACAATGTAAACTTACTTAACCCCTTCGGTGCCACGCCCTTTCCCCCTCCTGGGCCGGGCGTTTCCCACGCGGGTGGGTTTGATGACGAGATGGTCTCGTCATGGGCACAGCGCGACCGTGCTCCATGACGAGACTATCTCGTCATGGGCACAGAAGAGGTTAAGGAGTCCTACTATAGGCTAATCAACAATCGAGAGAATATAAAAAAAAAAAAGAATGCGTCAACAGCGCCGTAAATCCACTTGCTTTGCCCTTGAAAAAGAAGTGAAATGCTTCGAAACGCGTCAGGCGATAAGAGACCTGGAATGCATTTGCCGGTTTGAAAAATAAAGGTCTTGGGAACCGTCTGTTCGTCGAGTGCGTCCTTGCCTCTGAGAAATTTGTTGGAAATATATATATTACCTACTGGTGGTCACCAGTAGGTAGTTATAGTTAAGACATTTTCCATAGGAAATCCGCAACATTCTATTCCCAATAAGTCTGGCGTAGGTTGACGAATCCTTGCGAAATTTTCCAAACTTTTGGCCCGCTCCGCTCCTACCCTGAAAGTTTCGTGGTGATTCATCAAGCGGGGGCTGAGAAAAAAGGGGGTCCCAAAACGCATTTTCCCCATGCAATTTCCTATAGGATCTGTTGTCGCAGCTACAGCCCGAACTGCTGAACGGAATGACACCAAATTTGGCAAAGAGGTAGTCCTCAGTTCGGACTCGTGCCTTTTGCATATATGGTGTAGTTCCTGAGAAAATTAGAGTTAAAAGTACATAAATATCTATGGCACCGGAGGATCAGCGGACCGTACACGCACCGTAAGCGCACCCTCCCCGAACTGAGCGCGTGTCTCTCTACATTCGAAACCAGGAACTGTTGGCGGCCATTTTCTGCCTCAGTAGAAGCGAGGCTGACGAAGCAAGGGGAATAAGTGTGTAAAACATATAAAGGGGGCAGAGTGGAAATACCATCTAGAGGTGCTTAGGGGGTCCCAGAAGAACCCCCTGGGGTCCCCTTTTAAAAAAAACCAAAAAAACTGCGAAATGCGCGCACGGTGCGCGCATCTTATCGCGTTGGGTGCACGGATTCTCACGCGTTGGGTGCGCGGATCCACGGCAATGTTTTTTGAAAAAAGACAAGAAATCATTGGTTGTAGGACTACTTTCTACACTGAAAGGTAGGGTGTATATTTCTGTTTTTTAAAGGTATGATTCCTATTGGTTAACAAAAACAGATTGTAAGGAACATTATGTTGAAAAGTCAAGCACACTTCCTGTCTTGTTTAGTAACATTGTGTGCTGAACTTGTGACCTGTGAGCTCAGTGCAGTGTTCCATGAGCTGTTTCTATGGTAACAGGCAGAAGGCAGATTGGGGGAAGGGGGGGAAGGGTTGAAATGTATTTCAGTTGGAAAGGGTTGAAATGTTTAACCAATAGAAATGTGTGTTTGCTTTTGAGTTTGTGTGAAGGATTGTGATTTGATGTTTACATGTATATGGGTGGAAAATGAAAGGGAAACTTTTCCATTCTTTGTTTTTGCTGAGTGGTGCACAGTGCAGAGATTCTGTAAAAGAAAATATGGTGAGTGACTGAAATACTTCTGAATCTACAAAAGAACTTGAAAGACAAGTTATTTACTTGTGAGGGGATGTATGTAGACTATTTTGATTTTATTCAGACTAATGTATTTCTCCTGCTAAAGTGTAGGGAGTACTTGTTTTCTCTACAATCTTATTGACAGCGTGTGTGCGCATGTAGAAATCATTCTGTGATAAGCATTTGGGTTTTTCATGTGTTTGTAGACCGATAACTGTGCTGTTTTTATATTTTGGTAGAATTAGAAACCAGTCATTGTTTATGAATTTGTGAAATGAGTTATGTTATGTTTCTATACTAAAATGTAGTACTACTTCTAGATGAAGAAATGTGTTTTGGTATAGTGCAAGGGATAGTGTTTGTCTAGAATCACACAGTGAGTCTGTGTGCATTTGGGTAAGGATTGTGAGAGAAGCATATGGTAACATCATGTATTTGCGGACAGATAACGGTTTTAAAACCGGTCATGTTGTCAAGTTTTAGTAGCATTAGACGCCAGTCTTTGCTTATGCTTGGATTAAATGAGTCAGGCTTTGACACAAAAGTGCAGTCCTGAAATATGAAGATTGTGTGCAGTTCCCTTACCACTTCCACAGTAGTGAATGATTTTTGGTAAACTCCTGGGTATAGTGGTTGTTGTCTAGAATCACACCGTGAGTCTGTGTGCATTTGGGAAGCACTGTGAGAGAAGCATTTGGTAACATTGTGTATTTCTTTTAGCAGATAACTCTTTTAAAACCGGTCATGTGGTCATGTTTTAGTAGCATTAGAAGCCAGTCTTTGCTTATGCATTGATAAAATGAGTCAGGGGTTGACACTAAGGTGCAGTACCATGTACTATTCTGTTCACTGTGGCAGAACTGAAAATTTAAACGTTTTACCTAAGCACTGTCCTAGAAGTAGTCTGATTATTTAGTCAGTTTCTAAGTACCAAATAGATTGCTTCAAATGTCTATGCAGTATGCATGTAGTGTTCTAACATACTACATACTAGTCTTTTACACCTTCAATTCCCTAGTCAGTATCCATACACTTCCAGGAAACATCCTGTCACTTCCTTTGCAGTCCTCTAGAGACCCATTCAACAGCATGTACTAATCCATTCACTGTGCCAAAACCCAAACACTTATAAATTCACCAAGACACTCTCTTTCCAGTACTCTAATGATTCAGTCACTGCCTAAGTATTCATGCACTGAGGCAGGTCTTAGCTCATGGACTTCTTCAAACCCCTATGCACTATTCATGCAGTCCTCTAACCATCTACACACTTGTCTTTCACACCTTCAATTCCCCAGTCAGTATCCATTCACTTTCAGCAAACACTCTGTCACTCCCGTTGCAATCCTCTAGTGACCCATTCAGCATCATGTACTAATCCATTCACTGCGCCAAAACCCAACCACCTATAAATTCACCCAGGCACTCTCCTTGCAGTACTCTAATCATTCAGTCAGTACCCAAGTACTCATCCAGTGACCCAGGCCTTAGTATATGGACTGCTTCAAACCCCTATCCAATATGCATGCAGTCCTCTAACCACCTACACAATTGTCTTTCACGCCTTCAATTTCCTAGTCAGTATCCATACAGTCCAGCACTTGTCACTGTCTTCGCACTCCTCTAGTGACCCATTCAGTACCAAGTACTAATCCATTCCCTGTGCGAAAAGCCTAGCACTTATAAATTCACCTAGGCACTCTCCTTGCTGTACGCTAATCATTCATTCAGTTCCCAAGTAGTCATGCAGTGAGCCAGGCCTTAGCACATGGACTGCTTTAAATGCCTATGAAGTATGGATGCAGTCCTCCAATCACCTACACAGTTGTGTTTCACACCTTCAATTCCCTAGTTAGTATTCATACTCTTCTAGCAAACACCCTGTCACTCACCCAGTGTGTCTCCTTAAAGTACTGTAATCATTTAGTCAGTTAGCATGTAGAGTTTTAGTGAGGTAGGCTTTAGGGCATGAACTACTTCAAAGTAGTATGCACTATGCATGTAGTGTTTTAACCATCGTCACACTTGTGGTTCAGGGCTATAGCTTCTTAAGTCAGTTTTTATATAAAATGTGTTTGTACAGTAATGGAATAGTATAATTTTGAAAGTTATTAATATACATTTATTTGTGATTCTTTTTTACAGATACAGAATAGGAGTGTTTCTCATCTGTTTGCACTCTTCTCGTGCAAGATTGTTCGGATGAAGGGTCCTTGGGTGTTTCATCATACTTGCCGTACGAGTATTTCTTGTTAGGATCCCCTCATGAGAGAACTGTTTTGCAAATGTTGCACGTGATCAAGGTAGTATTGGTCTTTGTTTGCCCCTTGGGAAAAGTAAAAAATGTCCTCACCACTGAAGAAAAACGTTGTGGGCGTGGTGCCTTCTGCAAAAAATCTCAGATTCGGTAAATATTTTAAAGCGGCAACATACAGTTTTTGGAAGTTAAACTTATAAAATGTTGTTGGCTGTATGCATTTTATATATCTGTGATTTGTTTCTTGTGGTATTTTGTTGAGAATACCATGTTTTTTTTTTTTTAACAATCTTTCTGATTTTCCAGGTCTGTCGTCGACATCCATGGTCCCCACAGGAGTGTTCCGCCTTGTTGTTTTGTATTATTGTTGTTACTTTTTGTTTATTAGTTTATCGTTCATATATATGTTAATAAAAAAAATAGTTTGAAAAAAAAATTAATAACGTTTTTGGTTGTTCTCTTAACTGCTGTGTGACTCTTTCTTGTTCTTATTACTGTTATTTGATGGAGTCCACCATGGTGTTAAATTTTGGGGCACTTATCGCTGGAATACTGGCGATATCTTCAGTTTGCACCAACTTCTGAATAGTGTGTTAGATTTATCTCAACTTTACTTCCGTTAAAGTGCTGATAATGAAATGGAGACTAGCCGTTCTCGTGCAAAAAGACACGAGGTGCACCTTTACAATTTATTCTAAATACTAAAATCCTGTATTGAATTGCACTGAGGTATTGGCTGCACTTACAGTGTACACACAAAATCTATTTAGAAATCTCATTGTATTTATATTGATTGGGAATAGTGCGTCAGGTGCTGGATCTTGACGAGATACACTGCCCAGTTCGTATATTGTTCTGCACACGAAACAAAAAAAAAAAAAAAAAAAATCACATCACAACTTTCTCACCAATTGCAATGCGAAACAAATTCCGGCGATAAGACACGTTAGCACCAGGGATTTTACACCGGCTTTCTGCTGGTGTTAAGCAGGACAACTACCTGCACCATGAAAGGGAACACAGCCAAGAGCCACACCAGAACACCCACAGGTGCCATAGAGTCAATGAGCATGATACAGGGATACCCATGAGGGCCAGAAGACTCATCTCAATAACTCCAGGACCGCCAATGCCCCCCAAACCCACATCTTAGTAATTGTGTCCCTGTGGTCATTGTCTTAGCAGGATAGGCACGAGCCCTGCAACATCACAGTGTGCTGTCACCTCAGCGTTGGCAGTGAGCCTGGACGTGTAGCTACGCACGCATCCTCCTGCATGCACAACTGGCGTGTGCTGGTCTGGGGTTCACAGGTCAGTGCAGGGGTGTGCCTATCCGGCAAGGGGAACGGGGTGTCTCGGACATGTCCGTGTACAGGAAGTGCGGTAAGTGTGTCTCTGTGTTCTGGTGTGGCCTGCTACAAGAGCCGCAGCAGTCGATGTTGTAAAGTGGCATGCACCACCTCCAAACGGCACTGTGATGGTGTAGTTGGAATGTAGCAGGACATGCGCAAATAGGCATTACAATGGTGTGCCGTACGAGTGCACGAGATACAACAGTGCACCGTACAAAAGTGTGGGGGCTCGCGGGAGGGAGGAGCAGCAGTTTGGCAACATAACACAGTGAACTCGACCATGTGCCACATGCTGGGCATCTCATCCATGATGACCACGGTCACAACACCAACGACTGGCCTTTGTACACATCCTGTATGAATGCAGCGTGGTTTTCACTTCTATGCTCGTTCAGTGGTGTGATGTTGGCGGGTTGTGTGACTTGTGCTCCTTGTTGGTGCGTTTCATTTTGGCCATTGTTAGTCTATATGTGTGTTGTACTTAATTGTGCATGTGTGCCATTCTGCCCATCTCCCCCCCCCCCCCTCCCCGCTTCTTCCTTTTCCTAGTGCTGTTGCGTCTATAATTGTTGCTGCACACAAATACATGTAAAGAATAAATTAGAATAGTTCCTTGATTCTTTTAGGTTTCAAAACTTCTCCATTGGTTTCTTTTTAATTTTCCATATGAACAGTTTTTTTAATATTCAACAACACACAGAAGTCATAAGTGCAACGTATTCTATCAACACACTTTCTAGAACATTCTACAACACGTGCAGGTTAAAAGTTCATCAATTTTTTCAAACTTAGCGATATTTTTTTGCAACATTTTCTTGAACATTTGACACGTGCAGGTTAAAAGTTCACGATTGTTTTAAGTTCGAACAGTGGCTTCCAAAGGCAAGTAGCAGGTGTGGTTGAGCTGAGCAAATTTTATCCTATGATATGTACTTCACGTTGAAACTGCTTTTTCTTAACCAATCACAAAGATGCTTTTCCACAAAACTAAGGTGCATCCTACTTTTAAAAAAGAATCCTTTTCATGATATCTTTAGAGATAAGTTATAGATAGGAATTGGCATTTAAAAAGCCTTTGAAATTCACTGAAAAAACCATAGGTTTCAGGGGCGTTATAGTTAGCTGGACATTTCCCTCGTACAAAACCCTAGAAATTCCCCTGTTATAGTTAGTTCAGATAACTGATGTCAGTGATGTCACTGACCATGTCATGAGTGATCAGCAGTGCATTGCGGGGGCACGAGTTATAGTTATGTAGAAAGCGGATAGTCTGTTTTTCAGTTTTAGTATGTAAAAAAATGAGCACTTGTCACTTTAAATAGTAGAAGAGAACCAGGATATGTCATGTGATCAAGGACCCTGGAGGTCTGAAACGCGTCATGGCGGCTATGCACGGCAAAAATAAATGAAAAAATAGCACAGATTAAGTGGAGTTCGTGCCTTTTTTCGTCAAAATACAGAGTACCTACGGGGAACCGATAGAGATAGAGATAGATATATTGAACCAGTTCCTTTGACAGGAAAAATCCACACGCACTCCCTGGTGTGATAATCAATTCAATTCAATTCAATCAATTCCATAACATGGCACATCAAGCAGGTTAACCCAACGCGTTTCAGTCTTCTCAGACCTTGTTCACGGGTAACGGACATTTTTTTCTTTACCTTTTTGTATATGTCTTGGTCACATGATATTACATCATATCCTGCTTAGCATTGTGGGCCTTTTAGTGCACAAAATTCTGTTAAGGTTGATTAACTAGAGGTCATTTTCTTTAGCGTTTTTGCAACTTTGCATCACAATATGATAGTTTTGGGGGAACTTTTGGTCAGCCGGTCACAAAAGAAAACTCTTGTGTTTTCGTTTGTATGGCGCTCGATTGCCCGCTGGTGGGCAGAGGTGAAGGTCACATAATTTGTTAATTAATTTATTTATATGACCCTCCAGTGGGTATTTTTGTATTGACCGTGTCAGTTCCTCAAGCGCTATAGTATGGATGCAATTTTGCAGTGTGTTTAAAAAATTCATAGTCTCTACAGATAGTTTACAATCTACTTTGTCCTATCTGGATGTTTAAGAGGCAACATTGTAAATAAGACTCGGGTCCATTATAATGCTTATTGTCCTGTTACACAGATGTGAGTACATCTCTTCGTCTTTGTTCAATCCATACGGAATTAATGTTCTAAAAGCAAGAATGTGTCGCGATTCTTTCTGTCGGAGAGACCTTTCCCGGTTACCACCTCTCACGTGGCACCCGACCATTTCCACCGCATAAAAGCTTAGTTTTTTCCAGTCACTTTCATGGTATTTTTCCATATGTTCCGCAACAGCATAGCTGCGGTCTTTATTGATTGTAGCTCTTACGTGTTCTAAAATGCGCTTCTTGAGTTCACAGATCGTACTCCCCACGTACTTCAGTTTGCATGGGCACTCGATAATGTAAATTACATATTGGCTTTTACAGTTGATCATTTGGTTGATTTTCCATTTTTTTCTGTTAGCCATTGTGATTTCTTTTGTATTTCGTGCAATTTGACATACTTTGCATTTAGAGCATTTATAAAATCCCCTTGGTTGTAACCAGGATTGTTGTTGTTTTTTCATCTCAAAGTGACTGTGGACCAGTTCGTCCTTCAAATTCTTTGCTCTTCTGTATGTTATTTTGGGATGGTTACCCACTATTTTGGTCATCGTGGGGTCTAAGGTCAATATCTTCCAATGTTTCCGAAATATTTGTTCAATTTGTTTAGATTGTGTAGACAGTGTCGTGATCAGCCGGATTGGGTTTTCTTCTTGTTCGGCACTTGGATTTTTTTCTTTGATAATATCCACTCTCTCTTGTTTTTCTGTTCTTTTTAGACAATCGGTCAGTGTTCTTGTACTGTATTTTCGTTTTTTGAATCTCCGTATGGTTTGTTCACTGTGTTTTTTCCATTCTTCTTCTTCTGAGCAGATGCGTCGTATTCTTAACAATTCCCCATAGGGAATATTTTTTATTAGGGATGGTTGATGGAAACTCTCTGCATGTAACGTTGCATTGCTTGCTGTACTTTTCCGGTGTAGTGTGTGTATTTTTTCCTCCTTGATATAAATCTGTGTCCAGGAACACAATTTTGTTGTTGCTGATGTTGTACGTAAAGTGTAAGTTGGTATCCGTGTTATTGAGAATGTTGAAGTATGAGTCGAAATCTTCTTCTGATCCATTCCAGATTATTAAAAGATCGTCTATGTATCTCATCCAGGATACTATTTTCTCCACATATTGATCATTCTCTGTTTTCCACGCCACTTTTTGTTCCCACCAACCCATTGTTAAACATGCGTAACTTGGACTGAAGGAAAATCCCATAGCGGTACCATCTTTTTGTTGATATATTTCTTCTCCAAACATGAAAACATTTTTTGTGAGACATAACTCAATCATATCTGTGATCATGGTATTGTGATGTGTAAAATGAATATTCCGTTCTTTGATAAGACTGAAACGCGTTGGGTTAACCTGCTTGATGTGCCATGTTATGGAATGAATTGAATTGATTATCACACCAGGGAGTGCGTGTGGATTTTTCCTGTCAAAGGAACTGGTTCGATATTTATAACGGCTGACTCCGCCGTCTCCACGACTTTTCGCACCGCCTAGAGCACCGAATGCCGTAAACCTGAGTCAACGCTGTGATATTGGAAATTAACTCGGCAGAGGTGAACGCCGGCGTTATCGAACGAAGCAGAGAACAACACGCGGAAACCGAAAGGAGAAAAACGTCCCGAACTGAAAGCCGGAGGGCAGCAGGGAAGGCGGAATCCTCTGATTAGGTGAGTGCGTGGTACAAATCTGTTTATTACAAGGAAAACAAACTATGTAAGCCGGTTGAGTTCCCCATTGGTAACGCACGAACTGATTTGCAAAGGCATTTATCTTTATGCTGCAGACTCTGTCACAAAATAGAAGAACGTGGTTACAAAGAGGGATCTGGGAGTTCATCAATATAATAGAAATACAAAAAAGCAATAACAAAATGGCAACATCAGCAGGTTTAACGATGGAAAAGAGGCGAAACGTAATGAGATAATGGGCTCTTTTTTTGAAGAACAAACGACCACGAGCGGCGATAATGGAGCCCAAACCACACCAAGAAACATCGATATCAAAACAAAAATAAGACTGTGGGAGAGATTATCAAAAAAAGAAATCAACAAATGGTGGGAGGTAACCTCATTGAAAAAGTACCTGGAGGTCAAAAGAGTACCAAGGGGGCTCAGGATTAATCTTATGCCAAACCACCAAGACACAAGTAATGACCTGCTTCACGAATGGGGAGAACACATCCTCGGTTCATCTATGGGTTTGATGGAAATTTTAATAAAACATAACGATAGCATTGGAACGAACAACAGCGCAACTAAAGGAATTAGAAACAGAATTGGATAAAATTGAACTAAACACAGAACTGCTTAAATTCAAACAAGATCTAGAACGTGAAATTGAAAAGCATGAAGAAACAGTACAACTGCGCAAACAGAGTAAATTTCAAAGGGACAAAGAAGATTACGCAGAAGGACGGATCTTTACGTATGCAAGGAAATACGATGTCCTGAAACAACAGGATAAGTTGGACCTAGTGACAAACATGTCTAGCAGTGGATCATCTCTCACTTCAACTGATGTAAGTGAAAATGAAGGAGAAGTAGGCGGTGCACGCCCCAAATGTAATTTTTTAGGGGAAATGAGACTGGCACTCCAACAGCGGAACTGGGTGTAAAAACATGGGGGTACAACCAGGAATCACCAGAGGAAGAGGTCGGGGAAGAGGCCGCCGAAAGTCAAACAAACCAGAAGAGGGAAGCGTGCCAACAGACCCCAAAAAAACAGGAACATGGACAAGAAGCATGAGACAGAAAAAGAACTAGAAACGGATCAAATACAGGAAGATTCTCAGGAACTTGAAGTAATAAATCTGTCAAAAACAACAATAACAGAAACAGAATGTCAGATTCTGAAAAGAGGTCTCTCCTTCTGTCCTACAAATGAGATAGACATACCCCAAACAAGAATCAATATATATAAATATATCAGAAAACTGAAACTCGCCAAAACCTTTGAGGAAAATCCAAAAATAATGGAAAATAAACAACAACCTGAGTTACCAACCATGGAATTAAAGGCAGCAGATGCCCAGCATTTCATCACACTGATGGAACTAGACAAGGACAACAGTGAACCATCGAGTAATCTGGATTCATATTGCGCTCAATTGGGTGAAGGGAGCAGTGGAAAGAAATCTAAATCAAAATATAATCCACAATTTCCTGCTGGAAACAAAATAGATATCTTTCACGAAGCAGTAGTCAAAGATCTATACCAATTAAATATCAAGAAACACAAATATAATATAACGCTGGAAGAACGTAAGGCCCTGGAAAAACTGAAATCAAACGAGGAAATTGTGATTAAGATGGCCGACAAAGGCGGAAATATTATAATACAAGACAAAAATCTTTATGTGGAGGAAGCCCATGCACAACTCAACAACACGAAACATTATGAAAGACTGAAGGAGAACCCTACGACCCAAATCAAACATGAATTGGACCAAAAATTGAAGGAATGGAGAGAGAAAAACCTAATAGATCAAGATGAATTGAAATATCTCACAAGTGAAAATCCTATAATGGCAACGATCTACTTCCTCCCCAAAATTCATAAAAATCCCACTAAACCACCAGGGAGACCAATTGTATCTGCTAAGGGATCACTCTTAGAACCAATTGCAAACTTTGTGGACAAATTCCTATTCCCATATGTTAAAGAATTAACATCATACCTACGCGATACAAAAGATCTTTTGAGAATATTACAAGACATCACATGGGAACCTACTTATAAATTGATAACAATGGATGTTATCTCTTTATACACCAACATCAACAATAAAATTGGGTTAACAGCATGTAAATACTTCCTCAAAGAACGGAATATTCATTTTACACATCACAATACCATGATCACAGATATGATTGAGTTATGTCTCACAAAAAATGTTTTCATGTTTGGAGAAGAAATATATCAACAAAAAGATGGTACCGCTATGGGATTTTCCTTCAGTCCAAGTTACGCATGTTTAACAATGGGTTGGTGGGAACAAAAAGTGGCGTGGAAAACAGAGAATGATCAATATGTGGAGAAAATAGTATCCTGGATGAGATACATAGACGATCTTTTAATAATCTGGAATGGATCAGAAGAAGATTTCGACTCATACTTCAACATTCTCAATAACACGGATACCAACTTACACTTTACGTACAACATCAGCAACAACAAAATTGTGTTCCTGGACACAGATTTATATCAAGGAGGAAAAAATACACACAACACTACACCGGAAAAGTACAGCAAGCAATGCAACGTTACATGCAGAGAGTTTCCATCAACCATCCCTAATAAAAAATATTCCCTATGGGGAATTGTTAAGAATACGACGCATCTGCTCAGAAGAAGAAGAATGGAAAAAACACAGTGAACAAACCATACGGAGATTCAAAAAACAAAAATACAGTACAAGAACACTGACAGATTGTCTAAAAACAGAAAAACAAGAGAGAGTGGATATTATCAAAGAAAAAAATCCAAGTGCCGAACAAGAAGAAAACACAATCCGGCTGATCACGACACTGTCTACACAATCTAAACAAATTGAACAAATATTTCGGAAACATTGGAAGATATTGACCTTAGACCCCACGATGACCAAAATAGTGGGTAACCATCCCAAAATAACATACAGAAGAGCAAAGAATTTGAAGGACGAACTGGTCCACAGTCACTTTGAGATGAAAAAACAACAACAATCCTGGTTACAACCAAGGGGATTTTATAAATGCTCTAAATGCAAAGTATGTCAAATTGCACGAAATACAAAAGAAATCACAATGGCTAACAGAAAAAAATGGAAAATCAACCAAATGATCAACTGTAAAAGCCAATATGTAATTTACATTATCGAGTGCCCATGCAAACTGAAGTACGTGGGGAGTACGATCTGTGAACTCAAGAAGCGCATTTTAGAACACGTAAGAGCTACAATCAATAAAGACCGCAGCTATGCTGTTGCGGAACATATGGAAAAATACCATGAAAGTGACTGGAAAAAACTAAGCTTTTATGCGGTGGAAATGGTCGGGTGCCACGTGAGAGGTGGTAACCGGGAAAGGTCTCTCCGACAGAAAGAATCGCGACACATTCTTGCTTTTAGAACAATAATTCCGTATGGATTGAACAAAGACGAAGAGATGTACTCATATCTGTGAAACAGGACAATAAGCATTATAATGGACCCGAGTCTTATTTACAATGTTGCCTCTTAAACATCCAGATAGGACAATGTAGATTGTAAACTATCTGTAGAGACTATGAATTTTTTAAACACACTGCAAAATTGCATCCATACTATAGCGCTTGGGGAACTGACACGGTCAATACAAAAATACCCACTGGAGGGTCATATAAATAAATTAACAAATTATGTGACCTTCACCTCTGCCCACCAGCGGGCAATCGAGCGCCATACAAACGAAAACACATGAGTTTTCTTTTTTGACCGGCTGACCAAAAGTTGCAAAAACGCTAAAGAAAATGACCTCTAGTTAATCAACCTTAACAGAATTTTGTGCACTACAAGGCCCACAATGCTAAGCAGGATATGATGTAATATCATGTGACCAAGACATATACAAAAAGGTAAAGAAAAAAATGTCCGTTACCCGTGAACAAGGTCTGACAAGACCGAAACGCGTTGGGTTAACCTGCTTGATGTGCCATGTTATGGAATTGATTAAATTGAATTGATTATCACACCAGGGAGTGCGTGTGGATTTTTCCTGTCAAAGGAACTGGTTCGATATTTATAACGGCTGACTCCGCCGTCTCCACGACTTTTCGCACCGCCTAGAGCACCGAATGCCGTAAACCTGAGTCAACGCTGTGATAGATATATATATATACATACATACATATACACACATATACACACACACACATTATCTACTGGCAGTCGCCAGTAGATAGATAGTTACAACCTAGTTTCCATAGGAAATGTCAAAATTCTATTTTGAATAGCTTTGGCGCCGGTTGACGAATCCTCGCGAAATTTTCAAAACTAATGGGGCGCTCCGTTCAGCTCCTACCCTGAAATTTTCGGGGTGATTAGTCAAGCGGGGGCCGAGAAAAAAGGGAGGTCCCAAAACGAGTTTTCCCCATGCATTTTTCCATAGGATCTTTAGACACAGCTACAGCCAGAACGGCTGAACAGAATTACTTGAAATTTGGCAAAGAGGTAATCCTCAGGTCAGGCATGTGCCTTTTGCTTAAATGGTGTAAATCCGTTCAGTAGTTCCTGAGAAAATCAAAAGTAAAATCATATACATATCTGGGCGGAGCCTAACCACACATCTCATTGTGAGATCTGATTGGCTGTCAGCAATTCATCCAAGAAGTGTTGGCAGCCATCTTGGGACCAATATACATGATAGCACCTCATTAAAAAGCATTGCAGTTAATAGAAGGTTTTAAGACTTTAGTTACATTATAAATCATTTGTTGATGGTACCATACTCATTTTAGGAATTGTAGTATGTTCTAAGGTGATTTTACCATGTGAAAAAGCCTTCTGCTGGGATATCATGAATCATGTTTGAGAGAAAACTATTTTCACATGCTTTTCCCACAGAGGTTTGGAAGGTGATCTATAAGCTAAACTGAGAGCATATTTTCTGTAAATTCACATTATCTTTCTCAGTCATGTGAGAATGAAGTCTGACATTCTCAGTAAAACATGTACATCCAACAAGGGCAGAGACTGTCAGTGGATTCCTTTGTGTTCTACTGCAGCTTCCCAGAGTGTTCCAAAGAACAACTAGAGCGCTAACAGTCTTACTTATGATAAAGGTATGGCACACCTGAAGCCATCTTGATTGGAATAAAGTGGTAACATTTAAAACATTTAATTTAAAAAGGAACAAAATGAGAGGGTTCATTTTGCCATAGAATGTATGATTAGTGCTGCAGAAAGAAAAATTAGGGCACATTTTGAGTGACTTCTCAAATCCTCTTCTATTTCATTAAAGAATTCTGACATGCAGACTGAAACATGCACTTTCAATACCAGCAGCAGACTTCCCTGGTGAGCAGTAGTTTTACTACAGTGATCTAATGAGCAACTAGAGTGCTAACATTCTGAATTTATGGCAAATGTGTGACACATCTGAATGCCTTCTTCATTGAATCAAAGTAAAAAAACTGACAGTATGCCTACTGAGGAGACTGCAGTAAATGAGGAAATTAGGAAACTTCATAACAAGTCTCCCAAGATGGCCACCAGAGACAAAAGAGCCCAAATGTAGCACAAATATCACCGAGATGTAGCCCAAGTATAGCCCAATGACAAATCCCAGAGTGTTTTAAAGAACAACTAGAGCGCTAACAGTCTTACTTATGACAAAGGTATGGCACACCTGCAGCCATCTTGATTGGAAAAAAGTGGTAACATTTAAAACATTTAATTTGCAAAGGAACAAAATGAGGGGGTTCATTTTGCCATAGAAATTATGACTAGTGCTGCAGAAAGAAAACTTAGGGCACATTTTGACTTCTCAAATCCTCTTCTATTTCATTAAAAAGTTCTGACATGTAGAGTGAAACATGCACTTTGAATACCAGCAGCAGACTTCCCTAGTGAGCAGTAGCTTTACTACAGTGATCTAATGAGGAACTAGAGTGCTACCATTCAGAATTTATGGCAAATGTGTCACATCTGAATGCCTTCTTGATGGAACCAAAGTAAACAAGCATTGAAAATGCAATAGGTCTCGCCCTCGTTTAAGTTAAAGCAATTCGGTTTGTAATTAGGTGGCTTTTTAGCTTTTATTAGTGTTTTTCAAAATTTCATGTAAATAACATGCATATCTGTATATGTATGCATGCATTTATATTTATATAGATATGCAGATTATATATGTATATATACACATACATATATATAAATGCATATATGTGCATATGTGTGCGTGTAGAGCGAGGTAGAGGTGTAGAGGTGTAGAGGTGTAGAGGTGGAGAGGTGTAGAGGTGGAGAGGTGTAGAGGTGGAGAGGTGGAGAGAGGTAGAGGTGGAGAGAGGTAGAGGTGGAGAGAGGTAGAGGTGGAGAGAGGTAGAGGTGGAGAGAGGTAGAGGTGGAGAGAGGTAGAGGTGGAGAGAGGTAGAGGTGGAGAGAGGTAGAGGTGGAGAGAGGTAGAGGAGGAGAGAGGTAGAGGTGGAGAGAGGTAGAGGAGGAGTAGTAGAGAGAGTAGAAGAGAGAGTAGAAGAGAGAGTAGAAGAGAGAGTAGTAGAGAGAGTAGTAGAGAGAGTAGTAGAGAGAGTAGTAGAGAGAGTAGTAGAGAGAGTAGTAGGAGAGAGTAGGAGAGAGAGTAATAGAGAGAGTAATAGAGAGAGTAATAGAGAGAGTAATAGAGAGTAATAGAGAGTAATAGAGAGTAATAGAGAGTAATAGAGAGTAGTAGAGAGTAGTAGAGAGTAGTAGAGAGTAGTAGAGAGTAGTAGAGAGTAGTAGAGAGTGAGTAGTAGAGAGTGAGTAGTAGAGAGTGAGTAGTAGAGAGTGAGTAGTAGAGAGTGAGTAGTAGAGAGTGAGTAGTAGAGAGTGAGTAGTAGAGAGTGAGTAGTAGAGTGAGTAGTAGAGTGAGTAGTAGAGTGAGTAGTAGAGTGAGTAGTAGAGTGAGTAGTAGAGTGAGTAGTAGAGTGAGTAGTAGAGTGAGTAGTAGAGTGAGTAGTAGAGTGAGTAGTAGAGTGAGTAGTAGAGTGAGTAGTAGAGTGAGTAGTAGAGTGAGTAGTAGAGTGAGTAGTAGAGTGAGTAGTAGAGTGAGTAGTAGAGTGAGTAGTAGAGTGAGTAGTAGAGTGAGTAGTAGAGTGAGTGTAGTAGAGAGTGTAGTAGAGAGAGAGTAGTAGAGGGTGAGTAGTAGAGAGAGTAGTAGAGAATAGTAGAGTAGTAGAGAGTAGTAGAGTAGTAGAGAGTGAGTGGTAGAGAGTAGTAGAGAGTAGTAGAGAGTGAGTAGTAGAGAGTGAGTAGTAGAGTAGAGAGTAGTAGAAAGTGAGTAGTAGAGAGTGAGTAGTAGAAAGTAGTAGCGAGTGAGTAGTAGAGAGTGAGTAGTTTAATTTAAAAGGAACACAATGAGGGGGTTCATTTTGCCATAGAAATTAGGATTAGTGAGGAAAAAAGAAAAATTAGGGCACATTTTGAGTGACTTATCAAATCCTCTTCTATTTCATTAAAAAATTCTGACATGCAGACTGAAACATGCACTTTCAATACCAGCAGCAGACTTCCCTGGTGAGCAGTAGCTTTACTACAGTGATCTAATGAGCAACTAGAGTGCTACCATTCAGAATTTATGGAAAATGTGGGACACATCTGAATGCCTTCTTGATGGAATCAAAGTAAACAAGCATTGAAAATGCAATAGGTCTTGCCCTCGTTTAAGTTAAAGCAATTCTGTTTGTAATTAGGTGGCTTTTTAGCTTTGCTTGTATTAGAGTTTTTCAAACTTTCATGTACATACCATGCATATATGTATATGTTTGCATGAATTTATATTTATATAGATATGCAGATTATATTTATATATTCACTGAAAAAAACCATAGGTTTCACACACATTATAGTTACGAATTAGCATTTAAAAAACCTTGCAAATTCACTTAAAAAACCATAGGTTCCACACATGTTATAGTTAGCTGGACATTTCACTCGTAAAAAACCAATGAAATTCCCCCGTTATAGTTAGTGCAGGCAACTATAACTCACGCGACCGCAATCCTCTGCTGATGACTTCAGATATTACATCACTGTATTTAGACACTTATTTACCCATGTCTTCTTCCATTAATCTTTAGCTATACATATATTACAAATATTTATTTTTCATAAAGACACATATGTCATCAGTGATGTAATATCTGACGTCATCAGCAGAGGATTGCGGTCGCGTGAGTTATAGTTGCGTGCGCTAACTATAACGGGGGAATTTCATTGGTTTTTTACGAGTGAAATGTCCAGCTAACTATAATATGTGTGAAAACTATGGTTTTTTAAGTGAATTATACATATATATATATACATATACATATACACATACACGCACATACACACATATATACACACACACACTCATATGCACACACACACACACACACACATTTTGCATCTGCCTACCTCAGAATACAGCATGGCACAATGGGTCAAATCACTTCAGCCATCAGCTCTTTTCACTGTGATGGAAGGCATTTGAATTGTGCACATCTAGCTAAAAAATAGTGCATCTCAGACTGGAACTGGTAGGACAATCTCCGCTTTCATTTATGCCTTCATTACATATGGTTATATTTATTTTTGCAATGGTCGATTTCTTACTTTTCTTGCAAACCTATGCATGCCAACAATTTTCTTGTTTTGCTAAAACTGAGGTACGTTCCAGAACTTTTAAAAATGCACTCACACATAACAAGTGTCAATTAAATATCAGGTTCTTAGGAAGTGCTTCGACCCCACCCCCCCCTCCTTCTCTGTTTTTTACTCCACTTCGATACTATTAAGGCTGATCTGACATGCCTCTAGGCTGATATATCAAACTAGATTTAGAAAGAACACGGGTAAAGAATGAGGGGGATCATATGAGACAATTATTATAAAGTTTTCAGGATCTAGACATTACACCCAAGACCCAACACGCTTTGCCATAAAAGCACCCACAAATTATTTTAATGCATAGAAGAAAGTGTCTGCTACATACTGACAAATTGATAAATACTTCTATCTGGAAAGTATGCCTCATCTATCAAGTCTCTGAAGGCATGGAGTTTAATAATCTGCTAAACATACGTTATTTTGTCTTTGGTTAGGCTTTGTACAATACTGAAGAGAGTGACGATTCTTGCTGAAATAAATGGTATGGACATAGCTGCATTTTGAATGCGTAATCATGCATTAATCATGTTAATATACAAACAAATGGGATTGTGGTGCAGTACCACTTTTGCTCAGACAACACTCAAACACGAGGTCAAGAAATGTGCCTGGTGGAGGGAAAAAGGTAGTGGATATTACCAGGAACAACTCTTTAATTAATAAACAAAAAGTCATCTAAGCACATGTACAAAATAGAAAAGAGCTATGCTTTCATCAGTCTCTCGACTGCAGCATCTTTAAAAGCTCTGCATGTCTGTATTCACGAGCAGCGGTTCAATCAAGTTAAGGGATGAGGTAATGGTGTGGTTACACAGTACATGCTCAATGGCAGGCCATTATGTTAGTCCCTTGACATGCTGAAGCATCAGCCTCAGCAACAAATCTGTTTACGCCAATAGCCAGCACATAGCAGTGAAACAAGCATACTTCACAGCAGCAAAGGCAATGGAACATGAAATGACCTTCTAAACCGGCAACAATTAATGGAGGCAGGACACATAGAGACCTGTCTATGTCACGTCATCCCAAGTGTCAATCTTCACTGGTAACAGTACTGCCACTTTAATATATCTACAGTGCCACACAGTATTTTCAGCATATTCAGTATTTACTTAACCAGACATGGGTATCAAACAGATAATGATGCAGCATGCCACCAACCAGGTTGGTGGGTGAAGGGTCTTTTAACAAACCTTATGGTTTTCTGGCACTCATGTTAATCATAATACAAGTGAGACGTCTTTGCAAGTGGGTTCGTCCACGTTTTTCGTTTATATCAAACAGATTTCCCTGATCTTTGCATCAGTGTTGCATGGTTAGTGGAAGTTTATTGCATTCACTTTAAATTGATTTTAAGCAAGAAGCATCAAGCACAAACAATTCCCATTGCTTAGTTTGAGAGTTTTTTTGTGTCTACATTTGCAAAAATAATATGACCGGCAACAACCAAACACGGTTTTGTGTTAATCTGCTAGGAGCAGACTGGTTGTGGAAACTAGCTTAGCAAGACACCCGTTTCCTGGTTATGGACAGGCTAGAGTTGATCCACTCTTTCTCCTTCATTATCATTTTTGGTTAATCTACTACTATTCCTCAGGAGCGGTAAACCCGTGCCGGACAATGTAGAAGAGTTGGTCAGTCTCTGCCATAAGCCCTTATAAAGCTAAACTAAGTAGTGTCAGCTACAGTTCCTTGGTTTCCACGCCTCATAATTGTAAATGTCAGCCACTTCATTGGTTTCTAGATCTCAGTAGGGTGGTTTCAACAGTTTTTCTGTTGCTATGTAAGATGGACGACGGGGTATTGTCACATTAGTCCTGCTGCTTCTATCCCCAGGACTACAAACACTACACTAGTCATTTTTAGGTTTCGCGTGCACACGGCTTGCAATATGCTTGCGTGATCTCTTGTATTGAAGGAGGAGAGAAAAGAAAAAAAAAAACCTTAAAAAAGGGGCTTAGAACCAGCCCATTACTTACTTTACGAACCATTTGTTGGTACCAACGTTGCAATAATTTTCATGCTTCTGATTGGAGCACGTCTTCCGCTTTCACTTTGCACTTCCTGTTTTTTGCCTGCCTTGCTAGTCTATGTCGTGAAGCATGGCCCAAGAATAGCTTCTGGGCAGTGGCCACTGGCTAGTGTCTCTCCGCTAGCTACGCACTCCAAAGGGTACTTAAAAAATAATTGCCATCTAGCACTCCATTTGAGTGCATCTGCAAGCCATCTCTCTCCTCGGCGCTCGTCCCACATCGTTGCTGGCACCCTCCCCTACTTGCTATTGTGTTCTTATTAATGCTTCCTTCCTTTCTCCTCATTGCTTGCCCGCCCCCCCCCCCACCACCACCACCTCCTGCCTAGCTGCTTAATCCTTCTCACCAGCCTTGCATACAATCACAATTCTTTCCTCACACTCAACTTCTTATTCACCTGCCCAGCTCCACCTGCATCCTTTTTCTTACCTCCTTTCTGGCTTCAACCTTTTTCCTGTGCAATTGAAACACTCACTGTCCAACTGGCCACAACATACGTCCAGCAGCGGTGGAAAAATTACTGGGTGCTTTTAAGGGTTTTGTGGAAAATATGAGAAACAACTTGAGGTACTGATATTACTGTGGATAGATTTTGAATCTTTGAACAATACACCTTGTTGTTTTGTAATAGCTCCCGTTATACAGAGGGAACCAAAGATGTAGAGAATGTCCTGCAGATCGATTACCATAAAATTGTACAATGCTGATGCTTTTTTGCCACCTTTTAAATGAAGGCTTATATTGTTGCTGAGCAGTTATCATCGCCTTATCTTTCTCTCATACTTCTCCTTTGCTCACACTCTATTTTCACCCCCGCACCCCTCTTCTACAGCTACTCTCTTTGCAGTGTCCCATCCCTCATCCATCTCTCAAAGCTGGTTTTTTCTTGCTTTTTAATTTTCTTCCTTTTCACATCTACCAACCGCTAAGCTCATCTTGTTGCACCTAGACCGGTTCCCTCACACTAACTATATGTAAACCTCCCTCTTTCTTTACATCAAGTCACTCCTCTCCTCTGCCCTTCCTAAACCCAATATTTTCACCCTTCGGTCTTCTTCTCTAGCCAACTGTTCATGCTTACCTACACTTCTACCCAGCGCGCTCCTTGTCTCATACCCTCATTATCAGCGGTTTGTTCGTTACCATGTATTTCCTTCCACTAAGTCCTCTTGTCTACACCTATATACACCCCCCCCCCCCCACCCAGCACACACTCTGGACTATCCCATCATGTTATCGTCTTTCTTCACTGTTTGCTCCGGAATCCATTTCCCTGCCAATGCACTACCATTCACTCATCTTATGGTTGTGCTAAGCTCAGTTTCTTCATCTACTTCTCTTAGTTCGTCACCTCAATCCATGTAAACCTCTGCCTTCAGTCACTTTTCCTCACACTCTCACACTAAATCCCTCTGATACATTTTTGCTCTCTTCCCCATAATGCTGTCGTCAAGAACAATTTTAGCTCCGCCACTCAAGCAGACTCATTCTACGCTTGACCGCCCAATTCATTTCTCCCATCGCAGCACTAGCCACACACACTGCTTGCCTCATTCCACATATATCTGCTCCTTGTCTGTTTCCTCTCCCTCCCCCTCATCTCGTTTAGCTATGGCCTGAGAAGAAAAGTTTCCTAATGACAGCATCTGTTTGAAGCCTCTTTCATAAACTAATGCATACCTGTATAATAATACGGCCACTGCTCTTCAAAGGTATGGGGAGCAATTCACAGGAAGGCCTGTTGGATCACATTTTGCAGGTATACAATACCTCAGATAACGCTGATGGGACAGAAAAGTCCTCTGCATGGTGAGAGACGTGTACCCAACTGTATTGTGGTCTGGATCCCATAAGCAGATTTTTGTCATAGGAGAACACGGATCATGCGTGTGCTTCCTGACATAGGCCGGTCTCAAAGATTACGGTCTTTTTGGACAGGAAGAGGTGCCCACAGCGCCACCTTCATAGGGGTGGAAGGCTATTGCCCTCACCAGGAGTTAAACAGCGCAAACACTGTGGCTGCAGCATAGGAGCGTATTGATCAATAGTAGTGAACAGGTCCTTTTTACCCTGCGTCACTGGAGAGAAACCTAAAGGCTAACTCACCTTTTAAAAGTTCCACTGCTGTGTGTTTAACACACCTGTGGCCTACATCAGGTTGCTGTGGAAGTGTGTGCATGATGAAAACGTGCTGAGGGCATGTGTGCTCACAGGGAATACCCTACGCCTAGGGTGAAGTATAGCCCAGTCTGCATAATGTAAATGTGTGTGTGCTGGCAGGGTGTGCTTTTAAACTAACATACTGTGGTGTTGACTGCTGTACTGAACAGTGTGCCAGACTGAGTGTGCTGCATGTGGGAATGCTGGTGGTAGCATAATACAGGAGGACAATAGTACTAGGCAGTGAATGTGCTGTGAATGTACCCGGAGTGCAGACGTGCCTGCATAACTACATAACATGGAGGACCTTGGGTTCCATTTAGGAAGCTCCAGCTGGTGAAAACATGAGCAGTAGAGAAATCTCTCAAAAACAGAATTGCGTATTGCTGCATTCCTGTAAGCTGGGTGGGACAAGCACTGGGTGAGAGAAAAGCCAGGCTCCCTCAGTGCATTTCAAAGGGCTCTTTGATTCAGTGACAGATCACAAGGAAAGGGGCCTGGATACATCTCAGGACGAGGTAGATGGGGCTGATAAGAGAATCATAAAGAGTAGGGCTGAGGACCCAGGATTAGTCTTTGATGCACATATCACTGTAGATGGCATACAGGCGTGAGCTCTGGTCACTCCCATGAATCTTGTTGGTTAATCAGCTTCGAAGTCCTGCCGGCTGTGATGACGGACATCTTTCGGGAGGACGAACAAAGGGGAGAGATAGCAATTTCAAAGAAGCAGAACCCAAACATAAAAACCTCAAACGTCCAGACCCTAAATCACATTTTTGCGTCTGGAAAAGAACTATAGGTAGGGGGTTCGGGGACCCAATACTACCATACTATCATCTGCCGAGCAGCTAGCCAAGCTGTGTGAGGAGGGGAAGCTCTGCAAACCTTCCAACCTGGAGCAACAGCACCTGCTTGCATGCCAAGACAGGTATGCCGATGAGGAAGAGGAGAATGTTGGAGGGAGGGGGTCACCATTAGAAGGATTCAAGCCTGTAGCAGGAAGTACCCGCCCCAATCAGATGCTGCCAGTGTGCTGAATTTGATTAGCTACCTCGTATGCCAGGAGGGGCCACTGTGACTATCTACGCGAGGCTAGTGTAACCAGATTGTGAAGGCCGGAATGGATACACCGTATGCCAGCAGGGGGCGACAGATGCTAAAGCAAGAGGTCAGAGTCGTCACCAGATGCCGGGCAACTGTTGTGACCAAGGTGGAACTCAATCGCATATTGTGGACTGACTCCACGGGACCCCGTTGGTGCAAGGAGAACAACCTCCTGCGAGGAGGACCTACCACCATTGCTGTTGAACTCTAGACTCTAAAAGCTGAACGTACTTGCAGAGTCCGAGGAAAGAACTCTTGATTATGGCCTATCAGTTTATATTCTTTGGATGGGACAATCAGTGCATGGGGAATAACACTGAACCGGTTGCACTAGAGGTGGGAGGACAGGGATTGGCCTGAGAACTACTAGAGCCCAGACTTCAAGGGGATTGCGTTACTGCTTTTTGAATGTAATTTACTTTTGCTTGTGTAGAATTAGAATAAAAATACTTATTTAAAAATCAAAAGACAAGTATTTGATTGGACATTGATTTATTGATGCGTTGCCTGCATATTGAGTTATGAGTCGTGTTCACTGAACTACATTTGATCTGAGCTTACCCTGAGGGAACCTTGACTGCTTCAACTATGCTACCTAGTTGTGGGTCAGGTGCTAAATGGGGCGCTTGACCCAGTTGAGCAGGATCCATAGAAGGGTGGGCCCCGGGACATCGGGGATTAAAAGGGCTCAACAATTTTGTTTGGTCCCAGTAACTCCTGCGTACCCAGTGGCCCCGGAACAGGGTTCCGACAGATGCATTGCCCTCCTTAAAGTTTGACAAGACCGAACACTGCACTGAATTTCCACACTGTCTGCAAACTTTAGGAAAAGTTCATGCTATTTGCTGCATTTCAATAGCTGTTGGATTTGAGGTGTATTTCATGTTTGTCCAAAGAAAAAAAGACGTTCTGTTCAAACAAGCATTGGCAAAGTCAATAGGTTTTGTCTACGTGAAATCTATTGGTTCTGCCACGGTTTTATTTACATGTTAGACAGCAGTGGAGATGCTGTATAAAATAGCTTAAAGCAAAAAAAAAAAAAAAATAAACCCCTACGACAGTAAATTTTCAAAAAGCCATATGACGCGGCCAGCACTGACCGGTAGTGTTTTGGGGGGTGGGTACTTAAAGCCATGTTACACAGCAGATCAACTGCTGTGCATCATAAAAAAAAAAAATTGACAAACCCAATACATTTTGTGCATTTGCAACCTATTGGCTTTGCCAATGCTTGCTCAAAGTCTGAGGCCGGTGTACTTGTGCTGTTGTCGAGCTCAGGAATGTGGGGAAAGATCATATAATTCAAGTGCAGCTTTATATGAGAGAACCAACAAAAGTACAGTTGAAAGACATTGAGGGAGAAGTACTGAGGTATACACAAGCCTTTAAAAATCATCATCGAGCCCCTAAATGTAAGCACTTATTCAAAAGAAAGCTGTTCGTTCCAAGATGAAACGACATTCAGGCGTAGAAATACAAAAATAGCCATTTCTTTAAATCAGTCAATAATTAAGCACTCACCTTTCAATCACTTTCGAGTGTTACGGAATGTGGCAAAAGGTTTTGGAAGCTCGTATATGTGAGGGTTAGATGAGGAAGGGAGAAGCTCTCTAAATTCTACACAATCTCGGTATGCAGGGATGACAAACTAGGAAAGTATTTGTAGGTGCCCCTGGGTTAATCTGTCTCCACAGGACTTGTGATTAGTTAATAACTATCACTTTAATGGCAAGCATGCGCTCATTATTTGCTTAAATCTTACAATATATTTGTATTTTTCATGATGGTATTTGTTCTTATTGTCATTCACAATTGCACATTTCACCTTGAGCGTCCATCAAATAAAGTTACCAATGCCTTTCAGAGACAACATGGCCTCCATCAGGGTAACACCTTGGATTTCATAAAATGTAATAAAATCAGTCGAATATTAAAAACTCATTTCCACTCTGCTCCCTACTAGGTTTACTGCGTGGAACTATAATTGATGTGGTTAATATGCTTGTTATGGGATATTTTACTTCAACTGAAGGCAGAATTTACCACTAAATCAATACAACAGTTTTAAGCGGTGCTCAATGGTTGCCTTTTTTCTTGCATTCAGGAACAACAAATCAATTCAGAATGACGAGTTTGAAAAATAAACACAAAGGAGACACTGCATTTTTTAATGTCATCCTGCTCCCAATTATCAAAAGAAAACTAGTATAAACATTTAACAAAATAAATGTTGCCACCGAAATGCGTATGAAGCCCAAATACCATGACGTGAGCAACTGAGCTTGTCCCAAATTTTGTCAAGATTAGAGCTGAGAGAATACTCCTAAAAATTATCTGCTTATAGTAGAGCGCCCTCCACACGCTCTCTGCGCCACACAGATTGTCAAACTGCAACTCACAAGACTCTAGCAAGAGGTTGCATTTGATACAGGATCTCTATGAAGATACGCTGCATATATTTCGGTTATTAATACGATTGTCGCACTGCCTTTAGGTTAAAATGCTCAATAGGAAAGATCTGTGGCATCAGAACCTCTGATCTGATGTCCGATTATAAACTCGGCTTTTGCCTTTCGTCTCTTTTCCATTTTTAGAGCGGGCCCCCTTGCTCGCGATTACGGGTAAGCGACACACTGTTTGTCGAGTACACTGTTGTAGGTACTGGTTACGATGGTCCATCAGTGGATCACGTATTGTATATATCATATAGCGCAAGTATTGAACCTCTATTATGTACTCGCTTAAACAGGTGTTAACTTCACTCTGTAATTTCTGGAGAAACAAGACGTAAGGTTGTATTTGCCTTAACCTTATATGTCATTGCTTGTTTTTTCATTTCACATTCACTATTGCGCAGTAGCATCATACCATCAAGGTCCTGAAAAAACGCGGTGATTCCATAGGAATCAACATGGCTTAAACATGTAGACTGTTTCTGGACATATGCAGTCATTTTTTCAACAAACTGCATTTGCACTGTTTTTAATCTGGACATCAGGGGATAATGAATAAAACCTTTTTCTCCTGGTAGCCCATTTTACTTTCACTTCACTGTCAACACATATGCACTGCGCCCATCACCATCACATCTTCACTTCTGAAGGATTCTAGTGATCTGTCATACTGACATCCCTTTAAAAAAATATACCCGAGCTCCTCCCTCTCAGTGAGGGGGGTATAGCCCTTGGTTGCACTAGGATTTGCAACCAAGAGGAGATCCCAGATGATGAAGCATGTCACTTCGGTGAGTGATGGCATGCCGTCCTTTTAAAAGGATTTCCCCGAACATAGCTGAGGTCTATACTTGTGCATTTCTTCCTTTATTAGGCATGACAGACCTGCTGATTTGCTTGCGTTTTTAGATTAGAGCTGATCCAAAGAGTACCTCTAAAGTTCTCAATGTTTGTCAGTAAAATTTCTATACGGTCCTAAAACTTTTATCATCACCATAGCAACTCCTCAGGCAACGTTAGTTACTTTTAGGTTGCGAAGCAGCTGACCATAGAGAAAGGAAGAGAGAAGTAAGTCGTTTACTTGTGGTGTTAACGTTCTAAGTAGCCTCAGGAGGAATGTTCCACTTGGAGGGGTGTCCGTGGAAGAAGGGTGGAAGAAGCAAGCTCTATCAAAAGAAAAAGGACAAATCTACAACATAGGCATTTGAGTGATTCGTTAAATTCATTATTTAAATGAATGTCAATAGGACACTTTGCCAAAGACATGTCCTTAAGCTGAATGAATGGCTTGTCATTTGGATTTTTGTTTATAAAGATTTTTCAGCTGTTTTTTTTTTACAACCCATTATTTGTTCCCTACAGTTATGAAAGACATCCTTATACCTCCAAAATTACTGGTAACGGAAAAATACTACACACAATAATTTCTAAGTTAGAAATAGGAGGGGGGGGGGGGGGGGGAAGTGAATGTGAACGTTGTACATGAAAATAGCTTTTGGAATATAGGTTCAACTAAGAGAAACTGTCTACACATGAATGATATGAACTGGAAAGGAACCCTGAGCCTAAAAACGGAATTTAGAAGGACAGCATGTTACAAAGGATGATAGAGCAGGTCTTCATCATTAACTGAAATATGGCTAAAGTAGACTCAACAGCTTGGGTTTTATATATAATATGGACAGACTGACTGTTCAAAACAAACTATTTACATTAGCAGACTCTTCTTGGAACATACAGTAGACCAGTGCTTCCCAGACTTTATGAACCACGGCTCAGTTTTTAAAACAAACTTTCACAACCCACCTAGCTTTAATGGAAACGAGGGTGATTTTTTTTTACCCTAACTAAATCATCGATTGGAAGTGTACTGTCATTTACCGGCAGTACATTTTCCATTGAAATGGCCACCAATACTGTGCAGACATACAGTTTTAATGATAAAACTATATTGCACACAAATTGTGTGCAAATCAGTGAATGACAAATGTTAATGTGCGACAGTCTCTGAATAATTATCATTTCTGCATCACCAAGTAAAAGTACCTTGTTTTTTTTTTATGGCATTTTAATCTTTGCTTCACACTTCAGAATTCCTCAAAAATGTGCCTCAGACACCCCACAGCCTTTCCTTTCGCATTCACTGTACTCCAGCAAGATATTAACATAATCCACCTTACTTTGACTGCAAAATGAGAAGTTTGTTAACACCAGACGTGGGTACCTCGCTCTTTGTGCCACTGGATTTAAGCTATCCTGGCTCACAAGGGGTGAACCCCCGAAACCGGTCCTAGGATGCTCGTTTCTGGTCCAGGGAGGACCTGGCTTGGCAGTTTGGACTGGACTCTTACCAGGAGGCACAAGGTCAAGACTAATTTGCATATGGCGAGGTCTAACCTGGGGTGGCACGGTAAGCAAAAGAATGATGGATTTATCCCAGATCTCTTGACTGGGGGTGAATGTTTTTGATTTGTTCTGCCTTTCGTCCATCAATTGTGTCTTTTGCTTCCTTGCCCTAAGTGCGCTGGGCATTCCCAAACGTCGGCCCCGGGCTCACTGTGCCACTGGATTCAGGCTATCCTGGCTGACGAGGTCTGAAACCCCAAAACTAGTCCTAGGATGCTTGTTTCCAGTCCCGGGAGGACCTGGCCTGGCAGTTCGGGAAGTATCTTTTGCCTTCTTGCCCTAAGTGCACCAGGTATGCCCAGTCTGGGTCCCGGGCTCACTGTGCCACTGAATTAAAGCTATCCTGGCTGACAAGGGGTGAAACACCGATACCGGTCCTAGAATGCAGGTTTCCGGTACACGGAGGACATGGCTTGGCAGTTCGGGCTGGACTGTTCCCATGAGGCACAGGGTAAAGACGGATTTGCATATGGCCAGGTCTAAACTGGGGTGGCATGGTGAGCAAAAGAATGATGGATTTAACCCAGATCTCTTGACTAGAGGTGAATGTTTTGATTTGTTCTGCATTCCGCCCATCAATTGTATGTCTTTTGGTTTTTCGTCGCTTTATTCAGTTCATATATGTGAATAGTGGTGTATTTTTGTTCTCATAAAGATACTGCAACCAAAAAGGTTCTGACCTCAGTGGCTGGAGCAAAATAAAGGGACTTTCTAATGAGAATAGCCATTCCTTTTGCATACGAACTGTAGCATGTAAAGAACCTGAAGGTGCCCCACTTCGGAGCAAATATGTGTGGACTTTTTGGTTCAAGATGTGTCTCCTGTAGGAGAACTGTGTCAAACATGAGTTTAACTAGATAGGCCAACACAAGCCTCACCTTTTTGAGGCTACTGACGCCCCCGACATTCCAACGTAAACATTTTAGATGGAGTATCTTCAAAGTAAACCACTGCACAATACATTGTTGTGTAATGTGACCTAAAGACAAACGTAATGCTATGGTACGTTAGTTACCAGACATGCTTGAATGCCCCACAAACTGTATAAAGAAAATAACCCTACCCAACCACTATCACTGCATGCCCAATTAGAGAGTGAAGGCATCTATGAGACCCCAGAAGTTTAGAATAACTTCTGAATACTAAATGTGGATTGAATTAAGAGGCGTATGCTACTCCCAGTCACATGCATGCATGTGTATTTAGTTCATTCAAAGAGTATTATAACAGAAACACGTTATATCAAGTGTGAATGAATCATCTCTTTTCTTATATAGAAAAGAAAAACATTTAACTACTTGTTCACATGGCAGAAGTAATTATGTCATATCCTAGCTATGCATAAATCAACCACCCCATCTACACAACATCACTCACTCGTTTGAGAGCCGCCTCCGATGAGGTACGCAGAGGGCTTTTTTTTGCGACTTTCTAAAAACAATTTTACAGGATTTAGGCACCTCTTAAGGCATCATGGAAAAGTATGTATGGTCCTTTGCGGTTACCTGTAGTGTGGCAGGGTATAGCATTTAGTAATCAAGATGTGCTGCATGCGATGCCTTCTTGGCCTCTGAATGCCCTGCGTGCCTCCTGCACAACAAACTAAAATCGGGGAGTGTGGGGGGCGGGAAGGGTGTTGGGGGATCCCAACTCTTTGATATTCAATATTTTTCTTTCTCTGGCCATTCTCAGAAAGGAGGTCTCGTCCTTGAAGTTAAGGAGCATTAATTGGGTAGGTAGGAGCCCACGGTGGTGGCCTTGGTGCCAGGGATTTGTGCGCTCTCTTCACAATGAAGCACGGTGAAAAGTTCTCTACCAAAAATGTCTGAAAGGAGTTTTTCCACATGGAGTTCCAGTTTAGCCAAGTCTGTTTATTCAGCCACACTAATGATGCAAACCTATTTGTCCCTTGAAAGTCTTCACATCTTGCACTATGTGGTTGCTAGTTTGACCAAGTCGGGTCAGCAAGGTATTTGTCGTTTTTGAAAAATCATAATTGTATTGTTCAGATGTGTAATCTAGTGCCTTGCCTGTTCATGAGCTCTTCCATGTAGCCTATATGCAGGGAAGCAATGTCCATTTTCCAACTGATAGCTTTGGGTTTGCTTCAGCACATGCAAGATGAACTTCATATCTTTCATCGCTGTGTTCTCGAGTTCTGCTAAGGAGCATCACAGCATGCCAGTTTGGGTTCATTCTGCCTTCAAAGGTAAGCCTCACTTAGTGTCAGATTTCCTAAGAAGAACGAATAACCGCAATGGGCACAATAAAGTAGCAGGTAACTAACAACCTGCAGTTCAAAATGGTTAACACCTTCCAGAGAAAGAGAAGGCCTCCATGCAAGTGTGCTGTATGACCACTGGGCCCAGATAAAATTCTGCCAGGACATACAGATGGTGCACTGTGCAAAATAGTAGTGAGAAGAATGATATTTTTTTTTCGAACTTGAATACATTTCATAATGCGGTGTCAAAAGTGGAAATCACAGGTGTACTCACAGTTCAGAATTGCATTATTTTACCCTCTGTTGACGTATTAGCATCATGGACGACCAGGCAGGCATCCGTGCCCTCCAAAGGACAGCAACCCTTCGCGCACCAGAGACAAAGGACGCTGGTCCCAGCCTCCGGCAGGTCAGCTCAGACCCCAAACCAGTCCAGAGTGTCACAGGGCTGCACAGGCAGGGAAAATGGCAGCCAGCACACCAAGCCCCAGAGCCACACCAAGGCCCCGCCCAGAGTCCAACGCCCAAGAAGAGAAACAAGGCCTCAGCACCTAAAGGGGACCACCCACCAAGTCGACGCAGGCTATAGGCATGCCAAGCATACACAAGTGCCCTGCTCCACGCCGTCAGGGGCCATCACCCACTATCCTCCTCATTCAGGGCACTTGAGAACTGCGACCAGCACTAACACTACAGTAGGGGAGGTCAGCAGCAGCGAGCAGATGATCACTCAATTGGATGGAGCCTCATTGTAGGGCTTATGAAGTGGAGTAATGAGACAAACAAATGCTTTATTCTACGCAGATGGAGGTCAATGCAACTGCCCTGCAAAATGCGCTAAACAAGTTTGGTGATTATTGCAACGATATTTACCAGATATTTATATTGGGGAACACTAAAGTTATGCAGTTTAGACAAAGACAACTTGTAAATGTAATTAAGAGTCGATATCGTTGCCTGATTTTGACTGTTTCTAGCGACTGTTATCTTGAAGCAGGTTTCCTTTCAATCTGACATTTCCTAAAGAACTTGAGTGCATCTCTGGGCCAGCAAGGACGGCTGGAGGGACCTTGACAACTGAATGCCTGCATGGTTTATAAAATGAGTATTCCTGTTTTAAATTATTATTATTATTGTTGTTTTGTACATGGCACCTTTGTTTATCCAGATTTATGTTGGAATGTGTGAAATAATGAAGCTGAAACTACTATATCTCTACCTTTACTAATAAACACACTCATACTTGTGCCTCGTGTGCATCTTCCTTTTTGGGACTCTTTTGGACGCAAGATATGACGGCAGCCCTACCGTGAAGACAGCACCGCAACAGCAATATAAGTGGACCCGCAGAGTCACAGAACTGCTAGTCGCCTCACAGCAGGTACAACCGATCATAATTATACCTGTTATTTTGCGCTCGGAGGCCCACTGGAGGGCATGTAAAAGAAAAATGGAGAACACCCACTGGAGGGTAATAATTTACGCCGAGGCACTACAATTCCTAGAATGCATGTGGGGAATTTGAATTGGACTCATCTGTGAGGCCCCACTAGAGGGCATTAGAAACAATCAGTGTGAGAGAATAAGGAGCCCGGAATGTTGATGCAAAGTTTTTTCCTCTAAACCCTGTGAACAAGAGCCAGGAGGCCCGAAATATAATTCCTCCACTCCTTTACACGGTGAGAGATTTCACGGCACCGCGACAGAAAGTACATTTTTAAAAAGTGATTATTTTCCACACCGTAGTGCAATTCAAACAATTGAGGACGGTCAACGTGTTTTGGCTCCCAGCCTTCTACTGGCCCATACAGTCCTCTTGTCTAGAACATCTCTTAAAGTGCTCAAGTGCTATTTCCCTCATTACTTTTTACTGCTATTCAGTAACTAGACTGCTAATCCTCACTCAAATTCATGCAATTTGATGATTTTTTCTCTTCAGAGTCTTTTTCACAAAATATGAAATATAAAGTCCCCTAAATTCGGCTGCAATTCCAACAAGATGTGCTGATACTCAAAACATGTCTGCACATAAAGTACTGGGGATACGAACAGTTAAATAAAATGACTAATGCGATTAACATATCGGAAAGAGGTTTTCGTTCCAATCAATGTGAAGTACAATTTGATTTAAATCCAATACATGTATGTTTTAACATCACATCTGCATTCCCCATAGCGCGCGATGTGTGCATTCACAAGGTGTATATAATCATGTTCTTTACGATACATTTTGTTATCAGGTGCAACCGTACATCCCACAATAATACTTAGTTCGTACCTACACATGAAGTTACTGGAGAGGTTACCAGTTGATATGGTGACTAGTGCGCTTGTGCAATATTGGTTAAAAGTTCACAATCTATTCAGTGTAAGGTACAATTTGAATTGAAACCAATAAGTGTGTGCTTCTAGCACCTCATCAAAATTACTCCATAAAGTGCAGTGTGTGCATCCATCACATATGAACAATATTTTTCTTGTGGTTCAAATGGATATAACTATCATGGTACAATTTGATTAAAAAGGAAAAGTAAAAGAGTGGTGAGGGGATAAATGATTTTTTTGTGTACTCCAATTTTGTCAAATCAGGTTAAAAAACCTCCCAAAGCATTGCAAAAAAAATATTTCATAAACATTTCTAGTGATTTGATAAAGGCTTTGTCAAATTTGATAAGAGACTGATAAAACCGCTCAGCAATGTTCAATTACTAGCATGTCCCATTTGGGAATGTTTTTCACTATGTTCTTTTGTTTTCTATATTCCATTCCTTATATATATTGTTACGAAGAAAAGTCAGGACTCCATCAA
Source organism: Triturus cristatus (assembly GCF_964204655.1). Classification (NCBI taxonomy): domain Eukaryota; kingdom Metazoa; phylum Chordata; class Amphibia; order Caudata; family Salamandridae; genus Triturus; species Triturus cristatus. The sequence goes on along the minus strand of NC_140582.1, from coordinate 492,601,879 downwards.
CAGTACCCAACTGATATCCAATCTCAAATGACAAGGAGGTGGATGTAGAAGTCGTAAATGAGACACCCAGCAACGTTCGACGCATGGAAATGATAGAAGAAAGTGATAACGAAAACCCAAACTGTCCTGTAGGATCATTCCGCAGCCACAACGTTCATACATGTTTTTATTTTTTGATGTGCTAAGTACCCTTTGAAGGCTTTTATTGTTACTATGTTTTAGTGAACTGAATACAGGAAAAGTCAATGAACTAATATATTGAAACACAAAGAAATTCAACTTTGTGAAAAGTTTGGGAAATATCTTAATGTCTTTGAGTGGATAATGAAAAAGGGTGATCCATCTTATAATCATGTTTCAATGAAAATGTATGAAATGCAGCTATAATTCATATTATATTTTCGCTTTTGGGCTGCTTTTATTGGCACACATAAAACTAATAAAAACTACTTAGAATCACTTTTAATATCAAGTTGACTCTTACTTCACTGTAAATCCAACATTATCTACTTATCATTAGTACACTATAGTCTGCTTTTATTGTGTGATTTCCAATAAATTTAACTTGGAAACAAAAACTGGCATTAGGACAAAGCAACGTATTTATACAAGGGTTTTGAAAATTTGCAGGGTAATGTTTTGAGAATGCATTTTAAGTACATTTGGAAGAAAATATTGAAAACAAAGTCCTCATAAGATTACTGTGGCTGAAAATAGCTCACCAACCTTTGATAAGTATTTGGAAAAGTATGCGATACATTTTAAGGACCATAACACACGTAGGATCTTCCGAGTGGGAGAGAGAATTATCAGCTAGAACAAGAAACAAAGAAGCAACCAGAAATACTGAGAGATGCTGAAGGGAGATGCAGAAGACTGGAAAGCCAAGCATTAAGACTGAAACACACAACACTATTAACAAACCGAAAAAGCACAATTTCACAATGCAAGTTGCTAGTCATCCTTATTTAGTCTCATGGAAAACAGTCACATGCCATCATTCATCAAATAATGCCTTCAAAATTGCAGAAAAAGTGTCTATGTGCATGCTACGAAAAGAACTCAATGTTTAACTTAATAGTAGCATGCTATATTTAATAAAAGAAACAATTTGTTTTTGGAAGCACCAGTAATTAGTTTATCGCAACTTACTACCTCACCTCTTTATGCATTTTCACTTGATCACACTAACAAAACACCAATCACTGTTTTATCACATTTTTTTGATGTACAATGCTACCTTTCACCAATGGAATGAGCATTCCTATCTTCACCTTCAGCAATGTATTTGTATGGCTTCATTCATGGGTAAAGCATCAGTTAGCATCCATTGGCATGAATCAAGTAGTGTTCTTCATAGAAATAGTGGTACAAGAGGCAGAAGATCATTAAAGTACGTTATCCCTGTATCTCACCCTAGAACACTGAACCTACGAAGTAGATGCTTGGCCAATAAAATGCTCTGAACACATTTTCACACTAAAATACCAAATTAATTTTGAAACCTAAAGATTCTACATCTAATCCCTTGTAATGGACTCCAATATCTATACCAGTCTCCTTTTCTTCAGCCACTTATGAATCCTCACATTTAAATGTAAATTTGTGAGTTTTGTTACTGGAAGCGTATAGTATGTTGAATGCTTACTAAACCTAGCTCCATTATCTGCTTAGTTTTGATAGTGTACATACAGCCACACACATTCAAGCTTTCTCTCTCTCGTGGATAGACAAACTATATCATGGAAGTGGTGTTCACATTTTATCATCTGCTTCTTTAGACAATGTTTCCCACTCACTCATCTGTTTTCACATTCACTTCTATTCTTTCGGTTGTCAGTCTTCTACCCCTTCCACTACGGTCAATGGAGAGCCCTTGACTCATTTAGTGCCAGTTTCTTTGGTCGCATTCCCTTAGTATTCCTGTCAGCAGACATTCCACCGTATGTCTTGGGTTATCCTTACCGTGATGCCTACTATGCTGGTCACTCTTCTGCCCCTGTATAGCTTATGAGAGTGCACGATCACTATGTCGGCCAATCATGCATGTATACCAGCTGCTTTTCAACCCAACATGTGAGTGTTGCTTGCAAACTCCTCAAAAAGTAGAGGGACAAAAAAAAGAGTGCAAGACAGAGAAAGAGAAAAAGAAAGTGTAATGTGTAGGTTACTTTCATTCAAAGTAGGAACCAGGGCAGGCTAAGCAGGGATGCCCATTTAACTTGATTGTTTCCCAAGAGCATCACTTTGAAATAACACAAAGTCAGGAAGGCACACTGCCCGGCAGAGCTATTGCTTGCAATGAATCCATTGCTTCCTTTGAAAAGATTATGTCTTATCGGAACTCACAAACAGTTTGGGGAATGAGTAGGCAAATAGAAAACACAATGACACACTATCCCTGTGCCTCGTCTGTGTAGCATTTTCCCCAGCCTGGGCACACGCCAATGACTATGCCACACACAGAGCTTGGTATTAGACGCCTTTATTCATCTGCGTGTAACTGCCAACTCAACATTCTAAACCTGTATTCACTTCACTCAAACACTTAACTTAGGTCACAGTTCTACGGAGTCCATCAGGAGCCAAAGGGTTCCCTCATTGCTAACCCATTTTATACTAGTCTCGATGTGGTACGAAGGGCCCCAAACAATCCATGCCATGTTTACTTAGGCAAAAAAATCCACAAAATAATATCAATCAAGGATGACCCCTCCCCACTGCAACTTTACCATTGATGCACTTCACAGTACAGCTGCGATTTTTATGGGATACACTTCAGTAAAAAACAACATTCTTCTTTCTGAACTTTAAATTCGGTGGCTTCAGGCCACCACTGCACCTCCAGCAGTGCATTTTTTGTGCACGTCTCCTTTTGTAAATTTGCAATACTGACATACTACAGTTTTAACTGTACGTTCACAATTAATGATGTCTGTACTGGCATTATTGCCACAAAACATGTTTTAAATAAAATGTGTGGAAAAAATCCCTTACGCTGGAGGCAAAACCAAGTAAGCACTTTCAATTTTTTTCCAAAATCATGCGTTAACAGTAACAAACACGATCTCTGTTCAAAACATACAGGACTCCCTAATTCGCTGCCAATTCTCGCTGGTTTGACATACTGAATAGGAACAATGCGCGCTCTCTGCCAATCTGAACAATTCTTGCATTATGTAGAGCGGACCTCATTCCCATGCTGAACAAGAGATCTGGCAATGGTTGCAAAAATCCCTGGTGCACATCAGCAGCCGCCGCTCGTCAGCTCATAACCTTTGATAGAGACACACAACTGCAAATTACATTAACAAAGTGCGGCTGTGTAGTTCTTGCTTCTTCAGTGTATTATTTTCCACTCCGTTAAAAGAAAAAAAAAAAGTTAATAAAACTATGTGACTTTGATACTGTTTTGCCTTAAGGACCTGAAGGGGGGGGGGGGGGTGCATTGTTGTGAAACGGCCTGGCACTTGCATTACTCGCAAGGAAGTATTAAACTGGATCACCATCGGATTCTCTTCCAGGAAGGACACTAGCCCATGCCATCAACAGACGTCACCAAAGTACAAGGATTGCCACGTGACTCAAACTAAGCATGCCAAGAACCAAAGTAATCTATGTGGGTCAAGTGAAAATCCGAAGACTAGCAAACATCCAAGTCAAAGATATTGAAAATGGGAAAATGTCGGTATTTAGTGCTTACATAATTCTCGAAACCCTTAAAGTACTATAATGTTAATCGTTTAGATACACTTTGTTTGCATTATTATGTGCATACACATTTACACAACTTCGATATACGTATTAAATAAAATACTAGCAAACCGTTATATAAAACTCAAATGTGTAAAATAGTGGCGTATTTTTAACAGGACCACAACTTAGCACAAGGTTTCAACCACAGATACGAGATATGCAATTGGGTTTAACTCCGTTACACAAAGATGGGTACAATTTAGAAGAATTATTTTTTTTGTAAAACTCACTTCTTGCTGTCATGGAATGTTCCAACGTTCAGCCAAAACCAAATGTAAAGAGAAAGAAATCCAATTTAAAACTGTTGATGCTGATCAGAGGCTAAGCAGCAAAATATCCAACGCCACAACTCGGAAGTGTCCCATTACCACGGTGTGCACAATCAAAAATAAGAATAAGAATAATGAAACTCCAACCTATTTAATATCTCGAGTCGATCAAGACCATGGATCGTGAGCAAGAAGTTGGACATTTTCCATCCGAACCCACAAGGAGCAATGCACGGCTTACTGTGCCAAGTCATAATGAGACATGGGGACTAGAAATCACTCCCACCAACTTCAAAATTAATAACCCGCTGGAAACACCTCCCGATGGCAGCAAGGCCATACAATATTAATGCCAGGGCTCTCCAACTACACTTCACTCCAATACAATTATGTCGAAACATCCCAAATATTTGGATTCAAGTATAATGCTATAATGTGAGTAGAGTGTATATTGATTTCCCTTTAATACATTATTTAAAGGAAGCATAACCCAGAAACGTTAGAAAGCAGTTTCACCCTTTTAAACTAATTATGAGGAAAGTAATGTAGTATAGTGCAGAGCACTTAAAACAACGGCAGTTACGGGCTATGCGCGTAATCACCACATATGCATGCAAAACCATAAACCACAAGAAGCAATCCAACGAAAAACAAACTTCATTGACACATTACTACTGCAAATATTTCAAAATTCTGGTGCTCTGGTTAGACTTTGCCATCCCGTTGCACATTATGTTGAAGCAATCAACGAAGTGGGATCTTACATAGCTCATTTATGCCATATTGAATACCCTTAAATCTGGTACAGATTCGTCAATTCTGGACCTACAATGTTCAACCTTGCATTACAGGCTTGTTAAAAATTTACAGTCAAGTCCACATGTCAATGTACAACAAGCTTTGGTAAAGTCAATAGGCATCCCAGCGTTATCAGGCGCTGTTATCCGCTTTCTGGCCACATCGCGGGAGATTCGACTTTGCCATTCGTACTGTGACTACCCCATGCCTGCAGTGAGTTTTGATTCCGAAACAAATTTTGGGGGAATCTCACCTACTCCCCTAGTTATACATATGGAGGCACGCAGCTACTCTATATGCGCTACTGGATTTTATCATTAATCCCTTTGTTAACGCACTACAACTACTGAACCTATGTTCTAATTTCTATCATCATATAATGGGGTATATTTCCTTATGCTATTTCATGGACGTTCTTTGCTACTCAGCTTTTTAATATTGGACCACATTATCAGTCCTATGGATCAATAGCTCATGCGCCTTGAAAAAGTCTTTGTACTTATTCGTGTACAGACGAAACACGTGTTGGTGATTTCTTCGTACACCGCATGCATTGAAGATTATTAAAAATCATCGACTACATTGGAACCTAGTTGGATCGTCATTTATCCTCGTCGTATCTTTGTGAATATCCTGCAAAATCTTCCTATTATGAACTTTGTTTGACACTTCAATTATGCTACTGGTCTGCGTTACATTTTTAGTGGAATTGACCTAGCATGTTACAATTGGGAGTGCTGTTTAAGCCAAATCTTCTTGATAGGTTTGTGTTTAAATTAAAGTGCTTATGCAGGCAGCATCAGCACATTAGAGCAAGACACACTGGAAGGAGCCAGCAGGACCAGAACGCAATGGGTGTATTCATAACGCAGTCCCTCGTGCAGTGCAATTCAAACACCCCAGTGGAAGAAGAAAGATACACCTGATCAACTAATAGTATTAGGCATATACTCCCCTAGACCGAGCCAGGCCTTGAGTGACAAAGTCTCCAGACAATGGCTGAAAGAGGCTGGTTGAAGAAAAACCAATGGTTAAAAGGGGTGGACAAAAAAACGAATGTATATTGTAAGCAATGGGTCTGTTTGACAGGTCCACTGTCAAAACCCAGACCAAAAAAAATTCATTAAATGAAGCTGTTCTCCAGCTAGTGAAACACAGGCTCGAACTACCGTCTCAGTTCACAAAGTGTATGGCAGTTCTCATCTTGAAAATGGATCAGGAATTCCATTTCTTTTTTGAAAGCTAGAAGACTATTTTGAAACTATGCATGCACCAACCACTGAAACCTTACCACCCATCAATTCCTTCTCATGGTGTATAAACACGCCACTACACTGCCCCTCGCAGGAGTAGTTCTGACTGAACAAAGCAAAGAAGGGCATCACTTGGCAAATGCTTAAATTGTGCACTTAGGGCCAGGTATTTTTTGGGGGAGGGGGGGGGGGGGGGGGAGTGGTGGACACGCATAAGCTAAGTAACTTTTTTAAAATTTTGTATTCTGAAAAAAAGATACCAAAAATCAAGGCTACTCTTTTTTTGCCACTAGACTGAATTCATGATGGTACATAGGTTTTGCCATTTTCACCTGACCAGTTTCCAAGACATACAATGCAGCAGGTTGGTACTGACAGAAGAAACCTATACAATAACCTTCAACCTTCCTATGAGGTCTGGAACAGGAGCACCACCACAAGAGCAGAACATCAGCCCACTTAGAACCTTATCTTGGACCCCTTGCTTTCTACTGATCCATCTCGTCATCCTCTTCTCTCATCTCCTTACGTGGAGCAGTACCAGACACTTTATTTAAAAAACGGGTCCCTGAAGTTATAAGTCTTAGAAGGGTCAGAGCCCCTAGTGGGGAGGACGATGAAGGCTAAATTAAATAATCTCTGTTTACCCCATCCTTGCTCTTCCGGCCTCTTCTTAACCCTCTTCTCCCTGCAGCAGCCTTTGTTAGGTCGATCTTTTCAACTTCAACACCTACTTACTTTCCACCAAAAACTTTGACCTGAATTATGCCACTGTATTTTTTTTTTTTTTTTTTTTTATTGCTTTGCGCAAAAACTCCTTCAGAACTTAAAGCTCAATGACAATTCATTTTTTACCGGTTTACGAAAAAGGCAAACATTTGTGTTGCATAAAAAACATGTCCTCAAACCTTGTGTGTGGGGATGTGCGGAGATCACTTTTTACCCAGTTCCAGGCAGAAGTGCTTGTAGGAAACACAGGGATATAACCATGACTGAAGAAACTAAACAATTATACGGGCACCGACCCTAAAAACGCTAAATGGCTCAATTTAGAGACCGGGTACTAATCAAACAAACATTCGAACAGCAGTTTTTCCAAGTACGTTGAAAAAACGTTTAATCTCATTTGAAGACCAGCCTATGGTTGTGCAAGCCGGCAGAGACTAGCTCAGTCAAGACGAACATAATTTGATAGAACCCAGAGTAAACCGGAACCACTCCTAAGAGACTGCTTCCCCTCTGGCGTGATAAATCGACTTCACAAAAGGTCAGAGTGCCTTCCTCCGCATGCCAACGCAAATTTAAGCACAATACATAAAGTTTTGTGGACTACTACGACACACAGTACTGCAACTATATCTTGTATGCTGTATGGTTAAAACAACAACCAACTAAGTACCAGTACTTCGAGTGAAAATATTGAACAACAAATAGCCTCAGCACTGGAATCCAAACTTTCCATCGGAATCCAAACTTTCCATCAGAATCCAGACCAAGTGTATCCAACCAGTGGATTACAGCTACCAGTATATCCCAGACACCTTCAGATTAGCTCACAGCCTTGAATTAAGTTTTAAATAAGCACAAGGTCATATTTTCCTTTTAAAAGTTAAGGGAAAGAAGTGTTCATTTTACATTATCATCAGGCTGCAGATTGCAGGGCCTGATAATGAGCACTGCTCAGTCAGATTTATGACCCAGGCTGGGGCTCATTCACAGAGGTGAGCAACTGAGGTATTTAGCTCTTAAATGAAAGCAATTGGCAACTCAGTATTAAAGTTGTGAACAAAATTATGTTTCTGAATGCTTTTAAATGGAAGAAAATAGAAATGGAAAGTTAACTTCATGATTAAGTTACCTCTTCATTTTAATTTTCTCCCATTTCAAAGCATCACAGACATCAGGCCCCTTACTCCCACTGGCCAGTAGGCACTCTGCTTAACGGAAAAATACTGCCATTTATTTTTAAATGACAAATTGGGAGTGCAGACAAATGTTCCATATTATGAACTTTACTGCAGATCATTTTTCTGCACTTAAAAAATAAAAGATGGTATGTTTGTGCAATATATGTAACGGTGCCATAAATAGCTAAAGGTATGCCCTGTGCTGCAAGTACATACGACAGACGGTCAGTCACCCGTACAAATATATCCCATTCATATGCACGCATGTTCATACATACCCAAAGACCCGCTCTTACTGAGACACATGCCAGCCCTTTCATGGTGTCCTCAGTCATAGTATTTTGTTCAAACCATAGTATCTGCTCTATGGACATTAGGCTTAAAGCCAATGAAGCTGGGCGTGGGGGTGTCTGGTAACAATGCACAAGTTGTTCGGCCGTCTGTAGCTCACGATTTTAACTGATCAGAAGTAGCTCTCACTACACAAAATGTTGGAGGCCCCTGATCCAGATGAACCACCCTCCCCTGCATGGAAGCTTTCATAACCCAGAAATTAAACAGTAATTCCCTAGATAGACCTCAGTAACCAGGTTGTCAATCTCAAGGATCGCAAGCAAAAGTGAAGTTCAGAGACATCTTGACAAGCCTCAATGGAATAAACAGAAATCAGAGTTCCATTCACACTTTGGATGAATGGAAGGCAATAGATCGGTTTAAATGGTGGAAGAGGAGGCATATATCCCACATTCTTGAGTAGGTTGCGACTCCTTACCTGGATAAATGAGAGCAACACACTCTCTCAGGTACAGTACAGATTCAGGAAGGGGCTAGGGACAATCGACAATGCCTTAATCTCCACCTTATAGTGGGCAAATATAAATATGCTAAGGGCTCTTCTAACCACCTGGCTTTTATGGACCCATCGAGAGCCTTCGATTGTATCAACAGGTCCAAGCTGGGTGTTATACTAGAGACTATGGGACTTGATACAGTTTTGGTCTCTTTTTAATGACTATTACACCAGGACTTTTTGGCAAACAAAAGATTTGGGGTTGCCGACAAATGCACCCAACGCTTTAAAGTCAAGTGTGGGGTTCGCCAAAGTTGGGTACTCACCCTCATTATTTTTCTATTATATATCCATGCCCTGGTAGAGACTCTAGCATCTGTTGTGGCTGAAGGATGGGTGAAGGATGTCTATGTTAATATATGCAGACGACGTGGACCTTCTCGCTAGGACGGAAAATGGCCTTAACAGCGAGTTTTGTGTTATTCATGAAGGACCTGGGATTGGGAGACCAATCTTACAAAAACATTTACAATGGTGAGCAGCCCTAGAAAAACAGAATCTCCTATCTTAAGCATAGATGGCAGAATACTGGACAGGGTGAGCTCTTTTCCATACTTGGGCCTAGACTTAGAGGATGCTTGTACTTGTGCCCCATGTCTGAATACTAGAATAGCTCGCTTTACCCAAGCGTTGGACACCACCTTTTTCCTTGCTACTTGTATTGGCAGAAAACAGATTGCCCCGATTATAGATATATATAACCGGGAATGCCTGCCAACTGTAACATATGGTATGGGGATTTGGGGCTGTACAGACATTGGGGTGATACAAGTGGAGAAGAATAGATTTTGTCCCCGCTTGTTGGGTGTTCCCCCCTGGATACCACCTTTCCCTCAGCACCAGGAATTATGTATGAAGTATGGGCAAGACACCATCAAGTTCACCCCTTTGGTGTTCAATCTGGGTAAATAAGGAAGCCAACCTCAACCGGGCTGTCATTAGAGACCGCCTTCCTTGTACCCATGGTATGACTATTCCTAAAATATATTAGGGACACCCTTTCAACCTTGGGCTGAATGCATCTGTTTGAGGGCCCAGAGTCTATTCTGAAACGAGAAACACTGGGTACGAGATAGTTTTATTAAGCATAAGCAGGCTTTTATAGAGGCTGTGGAGGTGGCAAAACTAGGGGTGAGAGACTATTGTATTATTCAGATGTCACCCGAGATTGCTCCGCATTCACTTTAGGGGACGAATGTGCAGGAGTGAACATTGACCAGATTCAGATTGGGCTCGATTAGCTGACTGCTGTGTTTCCCACTAGGGCAATATTCTCCTGCAGACATAGGCATTTGTCCATGCGACAAGCAATCAAGTCGATCACTATTGCACTATGTTTTTTCTGTAATTATTTCCGGCCTTTTATAAGGAGATTATTATGGTCAGAGCTACGTAGGTACAAATTTTCCAAGTGCAAAGTTGCTTTACTTTTTCTTTAGCAACGCAATGATTATTGTACCTGCCATTCTGTCGCTTTCTTCCTGAAGAGTATTTTAGCTCAGAGGAGAATGTTTTAATTGAGGTTATATCGAGCACAACTGCACTTTGCTTGGCCTTTTAATATATTCTTGTAATTGATCAATGCATGGTTTCTTTTAAGACTAAGTTTCTTAAATGTACTACAATGAGGATGGTTTTTGCATGCTTTAAACTTTTTTTTTTTTTTTAAAAAGGTTTGTCGCACACTAAATGTTTTTATTCTGTCCTCTTGTTATATGCTTATCTTTTATAATCTACTTTTGGAAGATCGAACAAAGATTATTGACTTGGCTAGAGAAGATTGCAGAAAAGTAGAGTGATGCTTAAAGAGCCCATCAAGGCTTCGATCACAGTGGTTCTATGTTCTACCAATCAAAAACTTTAGGAGGACGTAATCCACCAAGTTATTGAACACCTGAATCACGGCTGTGTGGATCGCGGGCCTTTGTACTGGACAGGTCCACATCAGCATTTCTTTCCCACCATATTGGCTGCAACAGAGAACCTTTTGCCAAGAATCTACTCACACTGCACTTCGTCTAGGAAAGTGGACCGCCCGGTTTGTATAGTTGAACATGGACTTCATCCAGTCAATAAAACCTTGAACCAAATGTGCAGTAAGAACTAAAATTGATATGCAATAGGATGCTGTAGACTGAAGAGCTCTGCATCCTTTTGCTAAACATAACTGTATCAGAGGCCTGGGATTTACAATGTTTCACCCATCGTGAATGGCCTTTCTTTCTGCTGGGATGCCAAGTACAGTCAAATCTCAAATCAATCTAACATTATTCACTAAGTGACAATAACTTGATCTTATGCATACAGCATATATTACATTTGAACTAAGATTGAACTTGGCTCCATATTTTTATGAGCATCTTTCAAGAGTTCCCAGTGAAATGTGAGCCCTATTTAGCCTTCAAGATTCTATGTCCAGACCGGAGGCTCAGATTATGCTTAGCCTTTCTTTGCTTCAATACTTAACAAATTTCATAGCAGCCCAAAAGACAAAACTCAAACATCAACTCCCATGAACAATAGGGAGATCCACAACATTATAGTCCCTTTACTGTGTCTATGATTATCTAATTTAGTCCCTTCACAGTCATTGCCTCCTCTTACTGCGCTGCTTAGCAGCCAGTTAAGTGTTTTTTCCTTGTTCTACAGATTCAATTGTTGGTCATGTTTCACCTCCGCGGAGGCGCGCGTTCAAAAGCGCCCCCCGGGGAATGTTAATGGCATACTGATTTCAGTTTGTATTGACGAGGTGCTCGCGCTTGGTTTTCAGATCCCCAGGAACGCTATTGCGCTCCTTACGCGGCCGGCTCCATTGTTGCGGTGCTCTGCACGCCTGCTAGGTTCACTGTCTCGTCTCTCCCGCTGCGCGCGTCTCTTCAAAATCGGAGACAGCGCTGCGAGAGACGCGCTGACGGAGCCCTGTCCACCGCTGCCACATTAACACCCTGTTTAACCGGGTCTGTAATCCCTGCATTTTCTCATTATTTTGAGCGCCCCAGCAGGGGTCTGTATTGCAGGGGAGTCCGCGACGACGCCTGAGGGCATAGAATTGCACAAGTGTTTATGAAAGGTTTTACCCTCGATTAGGGCGCACGGCTGGGAAGAGGAGCCCTGTCAGAGATAACGGAGGGCTGTTTTTCTGTGCGCTGGGGTCATGAAAGCCCTATTGTGGATCTTTGGTCTGCGCCAGTCATTGTCTGGGTTCCCCAGCTGTCTCATACAGATTAAACGTACCTGCGCTTCAGCTTCAACAAATCCTTCTGGGAGTATATATATATTTTGGCCTGCCTTTCTGTAAAATAATGGAGGCTTAAGATTGTACCTACGAGGAGGAAGAGTCCCAAGCATACATGCAATGGGACAATGAATTTTTTGATGCAGTCGATTCCTCCATCTATAGGGTGGTTCATGAGGTGGTTGGGCCTATGGAGCAACGCCTGTCTGACAGGATTGTCCAGGAGTGCGCAAAATTAGCACAGGTCCGCGCAGAGCTCCCAGGCCCCACTCCTGCCCCCCGCCCCCTCCCCCCACAGGGGACAAACCCCCTCCACCTAAAAAGAAATGCACAGAGGGGGTAGATAAGGACGAGTTTGCGCATCTTAAGAGCGCTTCGCTGGCGCAAGGGAATCCCACTCCACCAACTCCTTTGGCAGCTCCAGAACCCCTTGATTCTGCTTCTCCTGTGCCCGATGAGGACTCCCCGGGAGATTTGGAGGACGAGGCAGGGCCTTTGCGACCCTGGCACCCTGTGGTCACCTACCCTCCGCCCAAGGGGAGGATTCAGGCATGCTGGCCTGGGACGAGATTGTCCACCCACAGTCAGCCAACTTATACCCGGGTGCCCAAGCAGCAAAGTTAATTGCCGGTCGTCTCCGCAAACCCCTCGAGACGGAGCTGGACCCAAAAATGGCCACTTTCTTGGCTAAATACAAGATTGATCCGTGTAAAGGCATTGACAGATCTTGGCGTTCATGCCAAGATAAGTTTCTTCACGTCATCGGCCCTATGGATAAATCCTGGACATGGCAGAAGAGGCCAAGGTTTCTGGATCCCTTATATCACCCGAAGTGCTGTCCAACTGGGCACAGCGGGCCATCATTTTCATGGGCAACGCTAATTGTGCCCTGGCAACGGAGCGTCATCGCTCGTTGCGGATCGAACTGGATCCTAAGCTTGGGGACTGCTTCCTCAGAGGCTGCAAACCGTATAGGGTTTCCATATAGAATTCTACGACCACCCTCAGCAGGAGAACCACCCTCGGCTTATTTGCTTCATGACTCGCAATTCAGACCTGATCGACAAGGTCTCAGCGCTCCTGCGCAAAAGGGCCATTTGTCAATCGGTACTGCATCGCGACTGTTTCTTGAGCAATATTATTCTAGAGGACAAGTCCGATGGCGGTCGTCGGCCGGTTATCAACCTCCGGGAATTCAACGGGTAGTTGGTATACCGGCACTTCAAGATGGAGGGGGATCTATCTCCTTCGGGATGTCCTACTTACATTGGACTGGATGGTGCAGCTAGATCTAAAAGACGCCTATCTGGTCGTCCCGATACACCCCCCTCATCGGCGTTTTCTGCAGTTCCATTGGAAGGACCTGGTTGACGAATGTACCTCCCTTCCGTTCGGTCTTTCCTCAGCACCATGGTGTTTTACCAAGGTACTCTGCTCAGCGGTGGAGTTTCTCAGGGCATACGCATGATCTTATATATAGACATCCTCCTCCTCATGGTGCAGTGCCCCAAGACCTAGACAACTCGGCTCCAACAAGCGGTGAACCTTCTATAGGAGTTGGGGTTCGTCATTAACGAACCGAAGTTGGTCCTCATTCCTTCACAGACGGTGACCTTTCTAGGTTTTGTCGTGGACTCGATCCAATCCTCTTTGAGCCTGCCGTCTCGAAAGATGGCCAAGATCTGCCACGAGTTACGACAGACCATGGCCAAACCTCGCAGGTCGCTCAGGTAAATTGCCCGACTAGTGGGACTTCTCTCTTCTTCCATCCGGGCAATTTTCCCTGGGCCCCTGCACTATCAGGCCCTCCAGCGGCTGAAGGCATATCATTTGCAGAAGGGTCTGTCTTATGCCCAGTCAGTGCCGCTTACTTAGGAAGCAAAGGAGGAAATAGCAAAGTTGCTGGCTCACATAGAAGCACGGAACGGTCGGGCGATTTTTTGGCTCCGTGCCTGATCTGATTATAGAATCAGACGCCAGCAGGACCGGGTGGGGCGCCCGTTGCAGGGAATTCTCCACTGGCGAATTCTGGTCATTAGACAAACAAGCCCTTCACATCAATTGCCTGGAACTCCTGGTGGGGTCCTTCGCCGTCCGGTGTTGGACCAAGGACAAGGTTCAGCCTTGTGTCCTTCTCAAGGTGAACATTTCAGCGGTACGGTACATCAACCATCTAGGGGGTTCCCCATTCCCGGACCCTGGCAAACAATTTTTGGCACTTTCGTCCAGCCCATCACGTCTGTGATGGCAGAATACCTTCCGGGGCAAGCCAACCAGATTGCGGATTGGCATTCAAGACACCTGCGCGACTCTAGCCTGTGGAAGCTGGACCCACAGGTTTTCCAATGGCTGTCAGACCTGTGGGGACCATTTGACTGACCTCTTTGCATCGCGCCTCAATCATAAAGTGCAGCGGTTTTTCAGTTGGAGGCCGGATCCGTTAGCTGTGGCCACGAATGCCTTCCTCCAGGATTGGAGTCAGGAGAAAGGTTACGCCTTTTCCCCGTTCTCAATGATCACGAGAGTGGCAGCCCAGATCCGTCGGCAGGAGGTGGTAATGGTGACTTCGTTTTGGAGAGCGCAAGTTTGGTTTCCGGTTCTACCTGAACTTTCTTGGGATTCTCCAATCCAACTCCCCCAGTTTCCTCATCTACTTCTGACCCCGGACCTAGTACCACACCACTTCGTGGGCTCAGGGTTCCCTGAAGTTGATGGCCTGGTGACTTTCAGGCAACGCTGGTCGCTCCTGGGCCTATCGCAACTGGCTGAGGTCCTCTTGTCAAAGGCATGGGCAGACAGCACCACCAAACGTTATCGTTCCGCCTGGGCAAGATGGGTCTTCAGAGGAACCTGGATCCCGTGGCTGCAGAAGTCTAGATTTTGAATTTTTTGGCTGATCTGGCAACGGAGGGCTTGGCGTACCGCTCAATCAATGCCATTAGATCTGCAATTTCCGCGAGTCATGCCCCAGTGGAAGGGGCGCCTGTGGGAGAACACCCTTTCATTTTCAGATTGCTGTGGGGTATTAGTCTCTCCTTGCCACCAGAGCCACATTACTCTTCCTTATGGGACGTCAACCTGGTCTTGAATCTTTCTGTCCTGGCAACCGAATAAGTACCTTTCCGTGACAGAACTCTCAGCTAAGCTGGCAATGCTGCTATGTTTGGTCTCCTGCAGGAGAGTTTCGGATGAGAGAGCCTTGGACATTTCTGCAAGAGTTTTTCCCCGGATGAGGTAGTTTTCACGGTGGGGCGTCGAACCAAATCACTCACTCCCACAGTCTCATATCCGGCATTTCCAGACGTTCCAAAATTGTGTGTCGTGGGCTGCCTCAAGGCGCCTAAAGAACTGACTCAAGAATTACATCCTCTGGGCGAACGCCAGTTACTTATTGCCCAAAGAAGCTCCACAAGGCTGTCTCTTCCCCCCCCATAGCTTGGTGGGTGCGTTGGGTCATGCAGGAAGCAGGCATTGACACGAAACAATTTGGAGCCCATTCGGCAAGGGTTGCCATGGCCTCAAAGGCTTTTTCCTTGGGAGCTCGTCTGGAGGACTTGATGAGGGAAGCAGATTGGTCCTCAGACTCGACCTTCAAGAGATTTTACTTCAAACCGGTAATAGAGGTTGCTCAGTTAGTGTTAAGTAAGCTTTAAACTATCATGATCTGAGCCTCCGGTCCTGACAGAGAATAGAACTTTGCCAAGCACTGTAACGGTAAGTTTCAATTCTATTAAGGACATGGAGGCGAGGATTATCCCCTCCCGGAACGGCTTCGGTGCGAACCCTCCCCGTATGGTGGTAAGTAACTCATTCATGGGTTATGAGATATTGCTAACTGTTCACAACTGCCATTCTTGCGAGTTTCAATTTTCAATAACAGAATGTTGACACTCTTATATTCAACTGGTTTTTGCCTCGGTCCCTTACGCTATCTTTATTTTTCTAGGAAACAACAGATCGAAACAGGACCAGTGTATGTGCTCTTGGCGCAACTCTCGAAGAAAGAGAAGGGGATGACAGTGTGAAGGGACTATATGAGATAATGATGGACACTGTAAAAGGACTATGATGTTGTGAGAGTTGATGTTTTTTACTTTGAGTTTTGGCTGCTATGAAATTTGTTAAGTATTGAAAGGAAGAAAGACGAAGCATAATCCTGTCCTCAACAGAATTGAAACTTACTATTCCAGTTCTAGGCCAATTTCTATTCTACACAACTTGACGCCTTCATGCAGTTTAATATCCTGTTCCCTCTACTCAAAAGGGAAAAGGTTTGTGTTTACCGATTCGAATCAATATAGGACAATAATACTTAACAAAAAAAATACAAATTAAGCTTTCATGTCAATGAGAAATCTAACCACTTCTACATATGGCAAGTGAAACAAGTATATCAACTTAAGGTGGGAGAAGTAACACTGATGCAAGTATTAATAGCTAATGTGTGCTAAAACAAAGATTCAATCATTTATTACAAAGGGAATCTCCTGTGCACACCACCTTGTCTGAAACAGGTCTCCCCCATTCGTACAGGAGAGCAAAATGCTTAAATAACAGACTGACTCCCTGATAAAGTTCATTCACTGAGGATTATTCACCTCCACAGGTTTCTCCATTGACTTGTACTTCTCAAAATATATTAATATATAATTTATAGTACGTAAAATAATAATTTGTTTAACTACATCATCTTCCCCAATATTCCAACGCTGCCAACGTATATGTTGCTCCTCTATCTTATTGGCATATTCTCCGTTGTATGAAGCAGCTTTAAAAAAAAGTTGAAAGTCGCCAGAGTGATACACCTTCAATTATATGGATATCGCTATTGATAGATTATTAATCACACACTTGGGTGATAACCATTAAAATGGAGAACCTTCTAAAAACGGGCATTGCCTGGCCTCGTTAAATTTTAAACATTATGCTATGTGGAAACGTTCGTACTGTCTTGTCATTTTAAGTTTCACATGATCTAGCTCGATTTCTAAATGTATTTGAAAGACAAGGCAAATACTTACGCAAGGGTGTGCTGCTTCAAAAGGACCAATGGGTTGTTTCAATTAAAACGTTTGCATATTCTTTTCCTTTCACAACTATACGAAAGGTCTTACACATCTTCAATGATCATCACATTCTGGAGGTGTTCTGAATGAATGGCGTCTAAATGTATTTGCAGATAGTCGGAATGGCTATCAGGCCCCAGCTCTAAGTCAATTGCAGAGCTTTGTCTATTTTTTGGGTTCTCTCATTTTGACTTAACTACTAAAATATTCCTCCAAAATGTGCTTTTAAAAGTTTCAAAAGTAAATTGTGTACGCTCTAGTGCCAGAAACTGGGATCTTATCAGCCTGGTCCAGCTGTAGCGTTGTTCTATGGTTCAAAAAGAAAGCAGGTAGGTCTGGCCTTGGCAAGCATGCAATTTTTTTATAAAATTCTCATTTTTGCAAACATTTGCAATGTGCAAAAAAATAGCAAACATATCAAAATAAAGAAGTGGCCCAGGAGCCTGTTCTTTACATAATGTGTGTCTTTTTACTTGACTGAGGAAGACGTTAGACTGCTAACTATTCCTTTTTAGGCATTTGATTTAGAGTTGATGCATAACTCAAGACAGTCACTAGGAAAATAATCTAACCTTAAATTAGAGAAGAAATGTGGAAGAATTTGTTACAAATCACTTCATGTAAAACAAACTTTACAGAGTTAAAATAAGACATACAGGAGGGAGACGATGGCAAAAAAAATAGATCTGACGTGGTTTCAATTTTTTTTAAAATAGGGATTACTAAACTTTCTTCAAAGGAGTCGGGACAAAAGATTAGATATAAAATCAGTACAACTACAGGAATATCTGTGATTGCTATCAAATGGTGGATTATAATTGTTTTTACTGTTACATTTTTATAAATGAGCTGCAAAGCAGAGGCTAGGAAATGTGCACACTATAGAGGTTTTGCTTTGCAGGATTTGGCCAGCCTCTAATTCTATAGCTGGGACATGCTAGCACAACTCAGCACTACAAAACTTCCTCTCAGAGGTTCCACAAGTACTACACTGGCACAAAAAAAAAATCTTGTCCCAGATGTCGGTTTCATGTTTTCTTGCAATGTTACATATTCTTGCTTTTAGTTTCTTGCATATTGGCATGTGTCCAGGCGTCAGGTGATGCCTCAGTGTGAGAGGGGCAATCCTCAGCCCGAGGTGCCTGTGACTCATTAAAAGGACAACACAGATAACGGAGGAGGAGTTAGGGAATTGAAGCAACAGAAAACAGGGGGGTTTAAAGGAGACACCGACAACAGTCGAGGGAGGTGGTTTAAAAGCAACATGGACAACAGGTCTGACAGAAGGGGTTTAAAGCAATACAGACAACGTGAGGAGGAGGGGTTTGAAACTAGCAACAGGGACAATAGGGGCGGGAGGGAAGACGCAATACAACACAAAGAAAAAAGGAAACGAAAAATAGCACCTCAATCAGTGCGAGCAACAAAAGGACACTAATCAAGATGAAGCAATCATTACTTGGTTCATGCTCCACATGAAAGAAGAGGTGGAGCCAGCACACAGTGGCCAATTAGGAGGCCGCAAATAAGAGTGACTAAGAAGCCAGCGAATGGTAAGCAATGGGTGGGCACCAAGACCCTTGTTGTATACAATATCTTTTGCAAGCGAAAGCGCATGTGCATTTCTTAGGCAATACCTAAAAAGCAGTTGGAATAAACTGCAATAATTTACTGCAGCAATTTCTGAGATCACTGAATGATTGGTCAGGTCATCCACATAAAGTGGTCAAGAATCTGCAGGATACTCAGAAATTAGCAAAGAGATTAAAATCAATTACACATCCTTGTGGTCGGGTATGACATTTTCTTGGGTCCTACCACTGACCCCAGTGACATAGCTAGAGCTTTGGACGCCCGGAACGCTCTTACTGCCCTGTGTCAGTAAGAGCGGGAGGGTGATGCTGGCGAAAGAGAGAAAGACGGCGATGTGCAGACGAGTTGACAGACAAGGAGGGGGTTTAGCGCCGCCGCCCCCAATGAAGCGACGACCGGGACAGACTGCCCCGCCCCTTCCTCCCCAGCTACGCCACTGACTGACCCCCTCACAAGATGGCTCCACTAAACTCTAAATGCATACTGGGCATCAGGATCACCTATTAAAGGAAACTAATCTTCTCCTTCAAGAGTCTCAGCTCGAAGGATGATCACTTAATATTTAAAAATGTATATGTTATACACTTACAGGAATTTTATTTTCCTATATACACCACATCGTATGGAACATACCTCTCCACATTCAGAACCGAACATTTACCAAAGCAAAGACAACCAGCTTGGTCACCCTTTGACTGACTGCTCTGACCCACTATTAATTTTGCACCGACTACCCAAGATATAAGTGGCCCATGAGCACCCAAGTGAAATCAAGCTCAGCTATCAGAAGGTAGCCACCTGCAAAATTAACCAACGCTTCCTGTGATCAGATATGCTCCCGGTATCAGGGCCATAGGTCAAATGTAAAAATATTGGCTTTACAAATGCTAATTTTTGTATCATTGTACCAGTAATGTCTCAAAGTGAGTGGATATTACCAGAAGGCAGCATGTTAACTCTACGCAAAAATATAGAATGCAATTCTTCAAAGCCCAGCATACCATCACTTTTTAAATCCCTACACCCCTCGTCCCAGTGTTCTGCTCTAACCTTTCCCCATCGTTACCTCTCTTACCCCCCAAAACACAAACTCCATCCCAGTCCTAAATCTCAAATTGCTTTAAAATGGTCAAAAGGCAATATGTCCCAAAGCTTCAAGCACAGTGAACAAACACCTACACTTCGCCTTTTGTTAACTTCAAGTATGGGTACAGCTATTTACCTAAAGACACGTTTGTCCTGGGCAACAGAAAGGAAAGCCAGCAATGGACAGGAGACCTCTAGCCATACCAGTCAGTGTCATGAGAATCCGCTCGAGAGATGGCCTAGAAACATGTCTCCCACCAGAAGGCAAGTGTTAGCACTTTGCTACAGCAGTCACTAAATCAGCTGTGGAAACCTTGGGGGCTGTGCAAAGTCTGAGGTCTAAACCCAATTCCATCTCAGGAGCCGCTGACGCCTCTGTACCATCACTGCTAATTAAGACACAGCTTAATTGAAAGAAGCCATGAAGCCCAACAAAACACAGTAAGTGCTTACAAGAAGCAGTCTTAAAATCCAGAACTGTATCAGACTGCTCTGCAAAGGTGGCACTTTAACGCAAAGCTCAACCTCACTCCATCCCACAGACAAGTGCTTCATTAGCAATGGAGGCACGTTTGCTAGGTGTCACTAGTCTGAATTAAATGCGAGTGGTGATAAACAGAAATCCATGCCTGCTTGGTTTATGTTTCCAGGAATTATCTTCAGTGGTACAAAAATGGATCCAATCAAAACAAGAATTGCAAAAGTATAAAACACGTTTTTAACGGCTGCGAGATAACTACTCTCCCATTTCACAACCACAACAATCCATGCAAAACATGGTCTCACGACTACGATGCAAGAATTTGCCTGGAAAAATAGGGAATTATAAATATGCTTTTCACGTGTTATAAAGAAAATGAACCAAGACATAATATTATAAGCATTTACAAGAACGTCAAGGTCGCCCAGCAACTCCAAGGCTTGGCAGTAGGGGTTGTGGGTCACTCAAGCTGGCTGAAATTCACCATCTTCTTTTAGTTAACAAGCACACATCTACGCAAGCGTCTAATCTTACGCGAGCGGACCTTTTTCCACTGGAAGTGTGCATTATTCCAAGGCATCTTAGTGCGATGCTCAGCAAACCTCATATTAGGAGTGTGGCGGCACGCGTCTAGCAGGTCAAGCCACAGAATTGACTGCACTGAACTAGCCGTTGAGGCGACGTTTATTTCCGAGCATGATGCGCCAGGATGGACCGGCCATGTAAAGGTTCTGAAAGCCACCCTTATTCCTCTCAAGCTGGTGGCTTGCAAAGATTCCAGTCTGAGTAACGAAGACAAAGGAAGGGCTTGTTGAAGATTCGGGTTGTCTGGAAGCCGAAGGGCAACGACACAAGCATCCCCTGTCTGTCCTTCCGCCGACGTTTGAGACTGGCACAGACCTCAGCTGTAATGGAATAACTTAAGCAAAATATTTTATTCAAACATCCAGGCGACAAGTATTCTTTTCAAGATACAGCGCCCGTTGCAACTTGCCTTCAACAAGACTCGCAAAATGCTTCATGCACAGATAGCAAAATGTTCTCAATTAAGGCCTCCGCTCCATGAATGCATGTTTAATGCAACTATAAGTGCATTGAAATCCACACCAGAGCAGCTTAATCGGTTACTTGGAGCACAGCATCTCACTGGATATTGGACCGAATAAGGAACCAGAAATATTTCAACTCTGACGCAAAGCAAGGGCAATGCTCTTAGAAATGCTACATTTTAAAGCTAGGCATAAAATCATTATTCAGAACTTCCCAACAAATCTCCCAATATTGGAATGCTGGAACAGGGAAGAATTTGGACCCAAGTGGGATGTATTAACCCCCTTTTAAGATGCACTAGAGAATGTACTCGCAAACGGTTAAAAAAAAAAAAAAAACACATATTAAAATGGTTTCCATATTTATTTCCCAAACGAAGATCTGTACCCCCAAAAGGACGCCTTGGCGTTTTGGTTGCATGGAAACGAACAGCAAGAGGCGTCTCCATTGCACCATAAAGTTGTGATTTCAATATCTCAGACTAATTACATGGTGGGACCCAAGATTGAATTTTAAAAACTGAACCTCATTCAAAATAAGTACTACGGTATCTCTGAGCTAATACTTCTTACAAACATGTTTAGTTTTAAAAAAATAATAATAATAATAATAAGGGGGGGGGGGGCTGATTTCGCAGCCACTAAGAGCATAAACCTAAATGCTGGCAAAAGAAGGACAAGAGCAGAAAACTCACCCTGCAGCCCTGGTGCTTACATGATCACGCCTCTCCTCCTCTGCATCACATCGGCACTGCTCATCCCAGGGCTCTTGCAGAAGCCGCACAAAGCCCTGCTGGCCGGCCTCCAAGCCGGTGACTTCAGCTGCTCCATATTAATACAGTAATAGCTCACAGGGGAAAGGCGCACAAATGGAAGAGACGCAGGCTGCTGCTCAGACTTCCGGATGAAAGGCAACTTCACCAGGACCAGAGAGTGCACAGCAAGTGCTGCCATTGACTGCGGCTCACACACAAGCTTTGCGCATGCATGCACCTGCTGAGATCCACAAAAAATGCATTTACTACTAACATTATGCATTGCGGTTCACTCCACCATTCTGCAGTTTCTAAGCGCTGTAAACAACAGATGTTACTATTACTCAATATGTGGTAGTCGAAGTATCGGTCCGAGAAGGCCAAAAGGCTGAGCCTGCCTAGGCATAAAAATAGTGATCTTGAGATCACGTGATCGTCCAATTTTGAGACCCATACCGCAGAGCTACAAGCGGGATTATTGTGGCTATCTCAGCACGTGCCGAGCACTTTATCAATTCGATGTTCGTGATGTACAGCTTTTATTTAGAATTCTGTGCCAACATGTCAAAGGTATGGTAGGAGCATGCTTAGCATTCTTTGCAAGTAGAGCACAAAATAAGCGAAGAACAGGATAAGAAAGTGAATGTGAAGTCCAATGCTTACAGCTTAAAGGATCCCTCAGGAACAATCAGCCCTGGACTCGTGAAAACAGATGTGCTTCCATTACAGCACACAATCTTGGTTTGTGCCTGAATATGCCGGACGAGGACCCGGACCCGGGAGTTACTAAAAGTAACGCGCTGCCTCTTGCTGGTGCACCATCTCTCCTTGTTAGTGCATGAGCTGCAGATAAAGTGCACCCCGTGCACACACTTAACTGACTGTACCCGAAACAGACCGTGGCTGGGCAGAGGATTACTAAAAGTAACGCGCTGACTCCTACAGTTACAACATCTCTCGCTGTTCGTGCATGAGCTGCAGATAAAGTGCAGCCCGTGCACAGCTTATTGACTATGCCAGACGATGACCCTAGCTGGGCAGATGATTACTAAAAGTAACGCTCTGCCTCCCACAATTAAAGCGTCTCTAGTGGTCAGCGCATTATATTTGGTTGAAGGATGCAGCCTGTGCACACACTTTATTTAATATGCCAGACGAACACCGGGGCTGTGTAGATGAATATTAAAAGTAACGCTCTGCCTCCCACAATTGAACCATCTCGTGGTCGGCGCATGAGTTGGCTATAAGGGATGCAGCCTGTGCGCACACTTTATGGAATGTAAAGTGGGGGCCGCTCGGCCCTCACGCCCACATGGCGGTGCGGCGGCCCCCCTCCCCCGGCCTTTCGTTGTTGGGGGTGTGTCGCGGGGCGATGTGTCGCGGGGCGATGACGCGCGCGGCGCGCCCCCAACCCTGATGGGCTGATGCCTCCCCTGTGACCCGGAAGCGGCTTTTCAGCTTCCGGGGCAGGGGGGCAGGACAGTCGGGGGCGGGCCGTCTGGGCCGACGACCCCTGGTGCAACTGCTCGATAAAAGGTGCGGGGAGCGAGCTGGGCGCCCTCTTGCCCCTGGCTCGCGTCTCCCGTGTGCCCCACGCTCGGGGCGTGCTAATTTATTAGGGTTGGTCAGGCGGTAAGGTCATGATCGGTGAGCAGCAAGTTAAGGTCCTGGGGGGGCGTCACCATCCACGGAGGTGGCGGCCCAGGGGGAGGGGCCACTGGTCCCTCCTATAACTTCAGGGGCAGGAATATCCGCTAGCTGCTAAAAATGCGGGGGAGGGAGTCACGCTTTCCTTAGGCTGGTAGCCACCCCGCACATACATCATGACGTCAGCATATGACGCAGAGTGTAAGGGCCCTCCTTGTTGGTTAAATGGAGTTCACGATGCCGACGGGGTAGGCGGTCCCCTGTCGCGCATGCGCACCTGTGGGTAAGGGCGTGGTTAGTAGGACTTGACACCGGTTAGCGACCTTGCCATCCGGCCAGAAATGTTAGAATGCAAAATTCAGGCAGGATGTTAGATTCGGATAGGAAACACGCTGTATTAGACGTTTGTTAAGGTTAGCCTTTGATATTTGTCTACAATGCTGTAAATCTAATGTCATGAATTTTGCTTATTTTTAACATAATTGATGTAATGTTGATATTCATCCTTTATTATTTTGTATAATAAATACGGCCGGGGGGTCCCTGACCCCCCGCCTTCCAAAGACAACTTGCCTATGTCAATCCTTCAAGGTGGTGTGGAAAGCTGGGAGAGTAGCCAGTCACGGACCATGTACGCCCGACGCAGACCCGGGATGTGCAAACGATTACTAAAATGAGTGCACTGTCTCTAACCAGAGCTAAAGGATGCAGCAGAGCACTACAGAGCAGTAGTTCGAACTGCTAAACCAGGATTCTCTGCCCGGAAGCCTCTTGACTGTTGAGAGGATACTTCCGGGCCTGCAAGGACACAGCACTGCTCATGCCGCACTGACGAGGTCTTTGCATGCACACCAGTGGTCGGCGTTTTGAGGGTGACGGGAAAAACCGCAGAATCGCCTCCCTCGTGAGTGGCTGCCTGCAAGGTTCCCGATACCCTCTGCGCCTCCAAAACGGCGCTCTTGGGACACAACTTACATCTGCATCACCTCCAGTTAGTGCATGGATTATTTGCATCTGTGATACTGCATAAGAATACTGGCATAGGGTCATGCCACGGTTTTCTATCCTAGGATGCTGTGGGATCCCACTAGTGCAAAAACAAACACTGATGAATATTGCACCCCTCAGCCCCTTCGATATACAGTCCTAGAATTCAGCTTGCATTCTTGCAATAAAAGTCTACCCGCCCAGATATTTCGGGAATTTCGTTGTATTTTTGCCTCCTCAGTTACGCGAAACCTACATTGTTCCAAATGCCGGTCAAATGGCTACTGCCAGAACAATCCTGCAAGGCGGAACACATGCTGCTGACGTAGCACAGCAGGCATGCATGCATGCAAGTATCCGCCATGAAATCAGTCAGTCCCAAGGTTGACTGCACAGGTTTGACCTGCTGCTGAGGCTTGGCCAGGCTTGTACCGGTTACCAGCTGCAGTGCAATGCGCTCTACAAGGGAGAGGACGAGGCAAATTCACTCTATAACCCAGAGTTCCTCAATGTACCTTTAGCAATATCATATATGTCAAGACCTCCAAGGCCATCCCTTTTACTTCACCCATTACTTCAGACTCCCTGATAATTACAAGCAACTTTACCTATACCTTTGACCAGTATCATTATTTTCACGGAATGTACACCTTCCCTAGCATTACACCAACCCTGAAACTTACATACAGTATGTAATAGAACACCATCTCTGCTCCTAATTTAAGCTATA
Source organism: Triturus cristatus (assembly GCF_964204655.1). Taxonomy (NCBI): domain Eukaryota; kingdom Metazoa; phylum Chordata; class Amphibia; order Caudata; family Salamandridae; genus Triturus; species Triturus cristatus. The sequence goes on along the minus strand of NC_140582.1, from coordinate 492,576,417 downwards.
ACTCAATATTATCTCTACCACTCCTGCTACCCGTTACCCTTGAATTTCGAATCATTTTACATACTTTAAAAAAAAAATTTTTTTTTTTTTTTTTTAAAAAGGTTGATTTTTGTTATCACACAAGAAAATACAACGTCAATGTGAGCACATCAATAGCTCACACAGACTTTGGTTCATGTCCATTTCACAACAAGGCACCCTCCCTCACCCCACCCCATCCAAATAACTGAATAACATATCCACTAATCAAATAACTTTCATATTTACTATACTAATTCAACACTAATCCTTTATGGGTTCCAGAGTAGCGCGCTACTCGGGGAAAAAAAGCGCTTCAACACTCCATCAGGGGTAGCAAGCGAAATATGAATGCAAACCTATTTCCCTCTTTTAGCCTTCTGAATCCAAATAACTGACTATCCTATCTACCACTCAAAGTACTTTTATATTTCACTATACTAATTCAACACTAATCCTTTATGGGTTCCAGAGTAGCATGTTACTCGCTGAAAAAGCGCTTTGACGCCTCATCAGGGGTAGTAAGCGCTATATAAATGCAATTACGATACAATACAATCTTCATATCCCATGCAATAGAATGGGCTGCAGGAAAGGTTCGGACTACTGCATCTAGTGACTTGGAGTTCTAAGGACACGGTTCCAACAGAATACCTTAATATTGAGCCCAGTCGCTCCAGATCTTCTGGTGCTTGAGTAGACACCACCTGTTCTGACTGGACCACGTTTTGCAATTTCTTATAGTTGCGACAATTGGCTATTTGTCAATGCTTAGTACACTGGTGAACCACAATTTGGTAATAGCAATTCAAATTTGCATTTTGCGCTTACTAAAACTATTTGGTTCACTATGAAATTGTTGTGACTGACTCACTTTGTATCTCTTGTACGTAGGGCTTGCAATATGTAATCCAGTTTGAGACTAGCTTGCTAATCACAAAACACACACACACACATCTGGCCTTAAGTTTTTTTCCTTAGTGAAGTTCTCTAGGTTCAGCTGGCACAGTTCCACACATTACATATGCTGGCTCCCAGAGAGGGAGAAAATGTGCGGGTGGGTACGAGTGAGTGGCCGTGAAAGGGAGTGAAACAGTGAGAAGAGAGAGGTTGGTAAGAAAGGAAGCGCACTGCTCATGATTAAACTAGTCTCCTTTTGCAACCTCAGACCTGTGAAATACTTTTCACCTGTATTTCAAGTCATTTTTTCGCCACAATGGTATACCTCACAAAAAGAGTAGTGAAAGGTACCAGCTGACATGTGTTCAAGGATAACATTTACCTCTGCAATGCATTTTCTAGTCATAACAGTCTCTCAAGGGCAAAATTCACATCTCAATTGAAAAGGTGAAAATTTCTCATTTCATGCAACACGAAATTCAGAAAGCAATCTAGATTATGCTGGCATAACTAACATTTTGCAAAGGACTACAAAGAACCACCTATCCCCCATACTCCAAGTTATGGAGTAAATGAATGATAATCAAAACTTCGATTAATAGGCGCAGAACTCCAAGGGAGAGTTTGTACAGCACTGAGCTCCATACCTGCAAGACCCTTTTCCAGGTCAAACTCCAGAGTCCAACCCACAGCGATACCCTGCTCTTCAGTGCCACATCTTTCCCCGTGGACCTTTCTCCTTTCAGGTGCAGGGGTCCTCCAGCTCTAGGGTCTTCATACCAGAACAAGGGTGGAGCAGCGTGGAATAAATACACGGTCATATTTTCCAAAAAGCTTGCAATACAATACACTGCGTACGATTTGTTCTTTCCAAACTCCACCCTACGCTTAGATGACCTATGGTGCCACTCAATATTGCTCGCTATGTTTAGAAGCAAGCGTTTTCCACTTCCACTTTATCTGCAGAAGTGTCTTTCTTCGATCACTAAAGATCTTGATTAAGTTGTACATTATCATGCTTCCTTAAACCAATGGCAAGTTGAACAGCCCTTATCCAAGCGTACGATATCACAATGATGCAGCCCTGTGCACAGTCGCTCTCCCAGAGCTTTCTATCTGTCTAAATTACAAAGTGCCATTACAATGCTAATGCAATTGCTAAATGGCATGTACAAAAGATATACAAGGTTTGGATAAAACACACTTTATCATTTGCTAGAACTAAAAGGCTTTCATTAATGTTGAATGTCCTCACTTGTATTACCATTATGTTTAGCTTTGCTGCAATGCGCCTGTACAAACTTGTAAATGTGCCAAGACCACTGCAGAATGACATGCGTCTCGCTTTCATTGTCTTTCCATATTCCAGGAAAGTTATTTTGTATTTGAAACTCCAGTGACCCCAAAACAAGAAACCGGTTCACCGCCTAAATCATGACCAAAATCGCTAACTGTCTCAAGCTCAACACCGACAAGACAGACATGGGGATCTTCAGCTAGAACACCTCACCATGGGACTTCAGCTGGTGGCAGACCAAACTCGGACCCACCCAGAACCCACACCAAGAACCTCGGAATAAATCAAAAGCAACCTAGACATCAACTCACAAGTCAACACCATCACTGCATTCTGCTCCTACACACTAAATATGCTGCGGGAGATCTTCAAATGGCTCCCAAGTCACCGCAGAAAAACTTCAATCACGCCCTAGTCACTGGCAAGTTGGACTATGGGAACACCTTCAACATCGGGATCACCAAGCAACTCACTAGAAGGCTACAAACCATCCATCCTCAACCTCCCACACATAACTCACATCACACCACACCTCAAGGAGCTTCACTGGCTCCCAATACACAAACACACTGAACCCAAAGCTCCTCACAAACATTCAAGGCACTACACAACTTGGGTCCCACCTACCTGAGCAGTAGCATCTCCTTGCACTAACCACCCAGACAACTCCCCTCCACAGAACTCCTATCCGCACATACACATAACCAGGTCAGGAGGAGGAGTATTCTCTTTAATCACTCCAAAAAGCATGGAACGACCTCCCACTCCAAATTGGAGCCTCCTCTTCTCTTCTTGAATTGCAAGAAGCTGAACCTACCATAGGGCCAGGCACACAACCGTGCTCAGCGCCAGAATACCCTCGCAGGTGATAGTGAGCTTTAGAAATACACACAGCATAACAAGTGTAGGTCAACACTCAAGATGTGCTTATTGTGAAGGTCACAAAGCCACTTCTATGTGGCAAGATATGCTAGAGGAATAAATGACAACACTGAGGTTTCGCCATAGGCCCTAGTACAGATGAAGATGGGGTCAGAAAAGTATTAATTTAAGCTATTACAATTATACTGGTTAATTGCACAACTGTCAAAATGTATCTTCTTTTTCGGCCAAATAATGGCTTGGAATCCTCATCTACACTGTTAAAGGCAAAAACAGACATTGAAAGCAAAGCTGGGAAACTGAGGTACAATCGCAAATACGTGTCTTTATTCAAAGTTAACATCCTAATCCACCACACTGGCCACTCGTTTTATCAAATGTATGAAGATAAATACCCCTATATGTGCAAAGAGTAGAGTGAAATTCTCCATAAAGGTTAATATCCATATGTTTCAAAGACCACGGTGTTCGCTGAAATTGGCCTACTGGTGCTGATGAAGAAAGGTTCCACTACTGTGATACTGGAAGGTGTTATACTCTATTAGGAGACACTAGGTTTTCAAACCCACCAGCAAGAACTGGAGGTTTTTCTAGGTTCTGAGGTATGGAGGAAGTGTACCACAAGATGGGCGCCTGGAAGGAGAATGCTCAAAGTCACAAAATAGTGAAGATGGACAAATGTGGGGGACCTCTTAGGTTTGTATAACTTTAAACACGTTTGGGGGTGAATAATGGGCCGTGCTTTAGGAAGACTTTGTGTGGCCTGCAACGTGCATTTTGTGTGGTTCTTTCATTAACTAGTATCCAGAGCATGAGGCTCCAGTCCAACGTGGTACGGTTCCCCCACCTCAGGCAAATACATTCTGAAGTCCCTTCACTGCGTAATCAAACATTTAGGACATCCAAGCTACATGTTAGCACAGTCAATGCTGCCTAAAAAGCAATATTAACAGCCTGAATTTCCAGACTAGGCTTCAAGCACAATAAACCATTTTATTACCATCCAGAATTGAAAGAATCCTATCATTACTATGTTGGGCATTTTTTGCCACATCGACAAAAGCTAGTCAATGACAAAGGTTTTTTTTTTTTTTTTTGCTTTTTACTTCAAAACAGAAAGGGGCACGGTGGCATTAAGTACAAGTTGCTGTGGCCAAATCTAAGGAGGGCTCCTATTGGATGGCTGCCGCTCGAGTGGAAAATCTACTCGAGTGGCAGAAAGCAGCAGCACCCTTTGGTGCACCGGGTGGTGCAGTTCATGCGGATTTTAAAACGCGGAGCAAGCTCCCAGGGCAAAAAAAAAAAATAATAAATCAGCGCGAGCAGTGCAACATGCAGAATTTAACCCGCCGAACTCCATGGAATCCCGGAGAGTTTTTATGTAACTCCGTGGAATTTCATGAAGTAAAACTCCATGGGTTTCCACCATCCCTATTCATGAGTTGCACCATCGCTGTATCTGTATTGCCTCCTGTAGACCAATTTATTGTTAGAGCGGGGTTCTTCACTGGTTATGATCTCACCACTCTGGGTGGATCCCCTAGAGCCACTAACTACAGTGTACAATTTTTCCTGGTTTGTGCCATCACTGGTTCTTTCTGGTTAGACATCAGAATTTTTTTTAACCATAAATGCCGTCTGCCCTGTGGTGCGCTACCACTTTGATTATTTGCAGACCCCTATACTGTACTATTTCTTGATTCCTTGGGTTTTATCATCGCTTTCGAGATGAAATTATTAAAGGTACTGCATATTAAATCAACCGTTGACAAAAATAAACGGGAAAACCGTGCCCTCCAATTAAGTCATGCAAAGACTCACCACTCTTTTGTGCTAGCAAAAAGGACATATTAAACTCAGATAGTGTGACAATCACAAAGATAAAACAGAGACCAAAGAGGTTAAAAAGAATGGGGTCACATCCCTAAGGATCGTAACAGGCACAGTCACTGGCTTGTAATAAATTGTTTGATAATCAAGGTTAATGGGTGAGCATGCTCATTACAAATTTCAATAAAATTTAAAACAACCTATGTAAACAGAACAGGTCTGGATTCATTATGAAAATGCATGCAAATACTGGCAGGCAGAAATCACGTCCCATGAAATAGCACGTTACAGCTGGACCTTTTGGCTTTGCCAATGTCTGGCAGTGGTGGTGTTATTAGGGGTGGTGGTATAGTTGGGGGTGATACTGTTGATGGCATTATTGGTAATACTGGAATTGATATTGGTGATGAAACTGATGGTGGTGTAAACTAGTAAAGGTTTAGCATTGGTTGTATTGTGGCATTGCTATTACTGACTGGTATTGGTGGAATAGTGGTGGTTGTATTTGGTATGGCCAGGGTGATAAACAACAAGCATTGGCATAGCCAATAGGTCTCGCCTTTGGGACCTTATAAGTGTTTAGCCATGCAACAGTTGCATAACTAAACAGTTGTAAGGTCCCAAAAGCGAGACCTATTGGCTATGCCAATGCTTGTTTTAACTGCTGCAATCTATTGAAGCCTCACGGAGAACATCAAAGCGGCCGCAAAAGTGAAAGTAATCGCAGTAAAGCGCGACGCCCGCGCACATGCACTGTAGCTCTAGGCTGGCCTGGTAGCACTTTTTGGAGCCCTCACAAAATGCCTCGCCAGACCAGCGCATGCGCTGGGTCAGGCGAGACCTAAAAACACATCATGAACCTATGCTAGGGTCCCATCTGAACTTGAGGTATGACAAAATCATTAACAAAAAAGCCTTTTTCCAGCAAAAACACAACTGCTTCTATTTGCAATCCATATATAAGATAAAGAGAAAGTGACAGTGTGATCGCTGAGTGAACTTTAAAACGTACAAAAGTCTGTCATGCATTGCAATGAAAGCAATCCACAAAAGGCAGAGTGACACCAAAAAGCCAATAGTATGACGTGGAGAGAGGCGTAAATTGCTGGACTTATTTGAGACTTGACTGAGAATGCTTCAAGCCAGTGGCCCAAATACGTCGATTCCAGTGCTTAATTTGAGCAGGTGCTTTCCGGTGCTCAGCACCGGCACCTAATCCTCAGCACAGGTGCTTATAGCACCAGTTAAAGACACACTTGTTTGGAAGTCACATGATTTTCCACAACATTACCGGATGTTGTGCTTCGCCGAGACGAACCTGGATTCCCCAGCTCCGAAATCGGCAGCTTTAGCCATTAGGTAGAGTCCTCCCCAGAATAATAAGTGCCATGGCTCTAGTCAGGAGGCAGCTTGCACCAGCACATTTCTCCCGTTAGCGCTGCCTCCCGAGAAGAGCCCCGGCACTATTTATTTTACAAATTAAACACTGGTCGATTCAAATATGCAGACAGCAACACTGTCAACCTAGACCCAACGGTATGCTGCCTAGCAGGGGGGACTGCAAGAATCTAATCACGTTTTGGGACCAACAATTATTTTCATTCAGTGACTAAAAGGGGCCCAAATACCTTCTTAAGTCTTGTAGCATTACAGTGAAGGGGAACTAGAGTCATTTCCCACTGAGTACAAGGTCATGCAAGTGAAGAAAGACTTTACTGCAACGCAGTAATACAGCAAAATAGCTCATCTGAGCATGATTAAAATCAGCTTGGAACTACTGCTTCTCCCCATTCTAACACTGATCAATCAAGAGTAGGGGTCACAACATGAACATGTGGTCCATAATTGAGAGCCCAAACAAAGCCAGTTACCATACACGAAGAGAAGAGACCTGTCTATGTAGTTTTACTACATGCTCACCCTGTGAAGTAATTCTTGAACGCAGGCTATTTTGCACTTTGGGATTCGTAGTGGCATTCCAGGCAACTTTACATACATTTCAATACTTTTGTAATGAAATGGTAGTTATTCAGCACAACGAAGAACCATTTGGTACACAAATGGTGCGAATCACAAACTTTGATTCCAGTACAATCCTGAACAAGAATGAAACCAAAATAAAAAATATTAAACTATTGGTCAAGTCAAAGTACCTTGCGAAAAGATAAGCAATTAAACTTCAACAAGTCAAATTTAGAATCCTGAACTTGTGATAAAGTGAAGTTAGACACTCTTTATGACCAACAAACCTACGACAGGTGCATCCATGATTGTACCATCACAAATGTGTGACGAATTGTCCCAAGGAATCGCTTCCTTGATTACTTGCAGGAAAGCTCAAATATTTAAGGAGTTCAGGAAGTATGGCAACAAAAAAAAGTATATCATAAAAGTTTTGTGACAACCTTAAATCAACGTTGATACACTGCTGCCTTACCCTTAATTCTCGTAACACCTGGGGGCTGAAGTTAAACAATTGATACTGATCCTGAACAGTAAGATACCCGAATATCGGATTAAGAATCATCCATATATTTACCTTTAATACTTCCCAAGCATATAATGTTAAGAGTTCACTGACTGGTTGTAGGAGAGTAGGGTCTGCTATCCTATGGTCACCCCAAATTTTTGCTTTTTGCTTCACTGGTTTGACATATTGAGACTGTGGGCCTGCCAATCAGACCCCCAGCCTGCTGTTCTCTCTACTAAATTTACACTATGCACCCTAGGTGCATAACCAATTGGAAGTGGACCACCCTGTGAGCCCCTGTACCAGTGTACACTAGGTACTCAGGGCATTGGTGTATCTAAGGCCTACCAGGGGCTGAAGCATGTATTGTGCCACCCCTGGCCTGGCCTAACAAATGTGACACAACTGGCTGATCACTCAGCTGGGGTAAGTTGGTGTAACCACCTCTTACTTAGGTGTAGTATACCTATACCTAACCTTAAATGGTACACATGTTAACCTATAAGTCACTCCTATGGCAGGCCTTAACAATCCTGAAGGCAGAGTGCTTGGTTCCATGTGAGATGGTGCTCTGGCATGAGCTGAGCCTGTCTGCAGTGGTCGGAACAACTTCCTTCTACTGTTTCCAGATATCGTCATACCATATACTCTTAAGTGCATTATGAACCTCGCGGTTAAATGCTATCTTTGGTTTGGCTTTATCAAAACATGTTGAGTAAGGTGTCATACGAATTGGAATACTAACCCCTCGCCAATTCTGGCGACGGGGTTAGCATTCCACCCTTCTAGAGGGACACGACATGTACAGTACCTGAAACCCGGGTAAAATCAGACATAGCCTCAGCTCCACAAAATGGATGCTGCCACCACAGACACAAGTCTGCCCTCCTGCTGCTGGGAGTCCTTCCAGCTTGGGAGGTGTGGACAAAGGGTTTCCTGCCAGGGGAGGTGCGTGCACCACCCCAGACAGGATTTTGTGTATTGGTCAGGTAGGGCTTGAAAGAAACCAGACATGCCTGAGGCTCACAAGGAGCCTCGGTGCATATGCCAGTTCAAACCGGTCCTGGGGCACACCAGCCCTGGACCTGGGGCGAGCTGGACAAAGGATTGGGGGTGTAACCACCCCCCTTCCTGGTCCCACCCATAGGGAGGGACCTAGCAGGTAGTCCGGCCCCTAGAATCCGCTTAAAGGTAGGAGCTGTGTCCTAAGACTTCAGACATCCTGGAATCAACTTGAAACTAAGAAGACGGGAACTTCGATGCTCTGCCGCACAGAGGACTGAAGCCAATCTCCCCTGTGGTCAGGGAGTGACCACCTTGCTAACGCAAGCACCATCCAGCGAATCAACGTCTGCTTTGCCGCCGCCTCCCGCCGGAGCCCGAGCCCAGAGACTGACAAGACCTGGACCTCCAGACCTCTCACCGCCCGATCCACAGTCCCTGAAAAGGGGAGACCCGTGGAGGCAACGAGACACGTGGAGCCAGCCATCTAGAAACTACCACGACAAGCTGCAAGTGCAACAACCGAGGCTCCCTCCGAGTTGTGCTTTGGGATCTGAGAAGCCCCACCCTCGAGCAGCATCTGCACCAAAGGTGAGCCCTCCAGCATCTCCACGATCTGCGTGGGGCCCTTCTGCATTTTGCCACTCGACGCGCCTAACCGGTTGCTGGCCGCTGGCTAGTGGCCATCTTGGCGACGAACTTCAAGAAATACACCGCTGGTCTGGTTGCTCCAGACTGGCCCTTGCTCCCCTCCAAAGGAGCAGTCCCTCTGACCTTGCTGGTCAGAACCATCAGCTTATCTGTTCTCCACAACAATTGCTTTTGCCAAGGCTTGTTTGCTTCGATCAAGTCGCCGACACCGCCGACAGCGAGAGCCTGCGTGGGACAGCTCGTGAACCGACTCCTGGACGTCGTCGACCTTCAGGGACCACGTGGCTGCAGAGACAAGCTGCACCTTCCTCCCTGTTTGCACCCGACATCGCCTGGTACCCACCTGGTGCCACGCTGGTCACTGGCTAGTGACTGAACACTGTCCCCTCTGCTTACAGGTCTTCTACAACTCCGATCCACCCTTGGATCCACCGCATCTCTTCCGGACCGACCGCCTGCAGCATCTTTGTCCACAGGCTCCACTGAACAGATAGAAGAAACCCGACGCACTTCGAGGCCTATGCACCCGCTTCCTGTGGGTGAGGTAAAGCTGGCACTCCGGTGCCCAAGTGTAGAGTATCATCTCTAGTGTCTGTGTTTCCAATCTTGAGTTCATAGTCCATCCGGAAGATCCTTTTTGCAGTAACTTTGTACTTTTTACGCACCCATTGAAAACCTATGGGAGCCCGCGTGTGACTATTTGCTCTGCACACGCAACCCGTGGACCTCCTGGTCACTAACTAAAGTTAGCTCCTTGTAGGCCCAGCGATTCTAGAGGCCCTAGGCCTTTTCCCTTTCCTGTTCGTGGTACTTCTACCACTATTTTAGTATATGGTTTGAGCGGCCACCAGGGCCTATCCATATAAAGTGCAACTTCTGGGTATTCTACTGTAATCTTGTTTGACGATTTGTGCTCCTGTGCTCATAAAGAGTCTAGGGGATACTTTGAGAAATAAATACATATATATTTTCAATATACATCTGTGTGGTGTCCTTTCATTGGTATAAAGGGGGGTTACATTTGGTAAAACAGCCTGCTTAACACGCCTCACGAGTTTAGCCTCAAAGACTGCTTAGCCTACGCTACCACTAGGGCAGCTGGTCCGAAAAGGTTAACTTACAACCACACCATAAGGGTTGCTTGGCATGGTACAGGGTGGTCACTTTAACTAGTGAACATCATATACCAGGCCAACTTCTCACACTGGTTGACAAAGATCTTTAACAGGTAGCCCTTTGTTGAATATACCTTCATTCTTGAATTAGTGACCAAACTGTAATCCATGATGATGCCAAATTTAAGAGGAAACAGTAATCCAATAGTTTCACAGACTTCCAGATAATCATTTTTAGATATCAACAATAGCTTGCATTAAATTACTCAGTTTTAGACTCTGGACCCACCTGTCCAGATCTATAGGGCATTTTTGATAGAGGCCTGCACTTCTCCATATGTGCATAATTTCTGGGGTAGGCACAAAAGAATTTGCATGTGACTCTTGAAATTCTATTCTGTGCTGGACAAGGGAAAGCATTAATCGGTCCAGCATTGCTACTGACTAGGCGTGCCGTAGTGTGGAGGTGCTCTTATCTGAACCTGCTGCTTCAGGTGAGGGCATGGTCTCTTTTTCGGACAGAAATAAATGGGTTATTTCAAATGAATCATATCATGTGCGACACCAACGGATTCTCCTAAACTCATAACTCCTGCCCAGACTAATATTTAAACAGAGGAACTGAGAGGGGTGTGCACGCCAGTTGCATTGGTCTTCTAGAGACCAAAAAAGGAATTAAAAAAAGTAACAACTCTTGTACCCACACTTGAACTGACACTAACAAAAGGGGGGAGGGGGGGCGGCATGTGCTAAATCTAGCAAAGAAATACAAAAGTTGATGAGGCACTGAAGTTCAGGAACATATGCGGAAATGAACCTTTTAAGGGTACACTGGTGCAGGGTTACCATTTTGTCCACGGGTTCAAAGACCAACAAAATAGAGATCAGCACTGGAGTTGGAAATAAACAAGTTTATTAATCACTCATGAGTGGAACCACATCCACACAGCACTCTTAAGTGCTGCATGAGGTAGTACCCTGAATTCACAGAACACATGTCTTTTATACAGGTTTTCTGCAGGGTAAGCATGTGAACAGAAATAGGGAGAACACGTTTTAGAAATAGTTATCGTCAAACAAGGGCAGATGAATAACTGCGCTGTCAGCAAAGTGGGAGGGGGAGCAGAAATGCTTATGGCAGCAGTAAATGGTTGACAGCTAACATCTATGACCAGGTGCACTGACAGCTACAAACCCTCAGCACGAACATTGCTTTTAGCTGAGTCAGGAAGTCAACAAAAATAGATAACACGGGTGGGGAAATATTCAATACTATTTCTCTATGTCATGTGCTGATACCAGATTGTTTGTTGGAAATCAATAATAATAAAAAAAAAAAAATAGATAAACACAAGCCGAGTGGAAAGATGAGCAGCAGAGGACGGGAGAATTACGAAGGAAACAAAATGGACACCGCAGCCAAAATGGCTGTAGCTTATGCTAAGTAAAATATTACACGTTTTCCACACAGACTCAAATGAAAAATTATGAATAAATATGAATTATATTGCACTGTCAAAAAAGAACAATGCAAAGTTAAGGCTGCCTCCCCCCCTCCTACAAAGGAGTGGCTTATGTGGTGGGGGAAATGGGTTGGAAAATTTAGTTTTAAGAGTAAATATTTTCTGTGAAGTGCAGCTGCAGATTAATTTCCATAAATCTGCATTGGACAACAAACTATACAGAATTCAATAGATTGTTTCAGAATAGGTTTCTCCTTCATGCACCACTTCTTGAAAATGGAGAAGGTGCAACTGGATGCGCTCACACACTTTAGGTAGGAGCACAACAACGTAAAAGGCCATTCTACGGAGTCGAACTATGTAGAGGGACTCAAACTGAAGTAAAACATGCTACAAGAGGACAACTACTGTGAAGTTGTAAATAGTGGTACAAAAGGGGGTGGTGATGGACGGAGCATCAGAACCAATCAAACACTCAAACCCAGTCAACAGATCTGGGTGTTGATCCATCACCGTTTTTTAGCCCACTCTGCCACCCCCGTTCAGACATGGCCATATGCAAATCAGTCTGACCCTGTGCCTCATGGGAACAGTCCAGCCCGAACTGCCAAGCCATGCCTTCCCTGGACCGGAAACAAGCTTCCTAGGACCGGTTTCTGGCATTTCAGCCGTCTTCAGCCAGGCTTGCTTGAATCCAGTGGCAAAGTGAGCAAGGGACTCACGTCTGAGCATACCCTGCCAACTTATGGCGAACAAAGCGGTACAAAAGGGGGTGGTGATGGACGGAGCATCAGAACCAATCAAACACTCACACCCAGTCAATAGATCTGGGTTTGATCCATCACCGTTTTTTAGCCCACTCTACCACCCTTTTTTGTACCGCCTGTGACCAATACATTTTCTTTTACTTTCGCCCTGTCAATATTTTGACGACTGTGTACCTCCTTCACACACATTTGCACAGAATCACAATTGCAACTAGTGCACATGACCATCGCTCTTGGCACTCTGCAGAGAGACCATGAATTGGATTACCATGTATTCTGAACACCCTTCTGACCCACAACCAGCCACTTAGAAAACATTGCATTGCCTTCACCCTCAACTCCAGAGCTCTCAATTGTGGCCCGTTATAAACACCTGGAGGCGACTCAGTTCAAAGTATGCATTGTAACAGTAATATGAGTCACAAAATAATACAGAAACACAACATCCAAGAAATAACACTCGAGGAATGAAAGATTAAGTAAAACAAACATTTTAACTAAAACAGGAACTAAATTGCGGACTTATCTTAACATGTTTTACATTCATCGTTTAGAAATCAAGCAGAGATTTTTACTATAAAGTGAAGGACATGAATACAGGGCCCGATAAGGACCCGTTTCAATGTTAACTTTGAATTACTACTAGGTCTGAGACCCAGAGGGACCCAGCCCACTTAAAGCTCTTTCAATTCATATGAACTCTAACCAGTCTATGCTTTACTTTTTATGAACAGAACGCTTAAATTGTTTATGCACTCTTAAGATGTGAAAAGATGCAGGTAATTGCAATAATGAAACAGCCTAGAGTAAAAGAATATTTAATCTTAATGAGAAAAAGAATGCAATGAGTAATGCCGATTTGTACATAATAGTTGATGATTTTGTTCGTACAGTTACAGTATTTGTTCAGCCCTCATCAGGTGCATTACTTTAAACTGTAATTAAAGAATACTACTGCAGAAGAGAAGGTACACAAGAAATTGGATTGGACAAAACACTACATGTATTAAATAAATAAACAAAACAAACCAGAACATGCGCTAACATACATCCCCTTAGGACAAGGTATCTCCCAGAGTGATGCACGTTGTTAACACATTGAAAGTGGCTCAATTATTTAAGTGCAGAACACCTTTCATATGAGCATAATCAATAACTTCCTACCATTTAATGATCCTAAAATTCCAGAGAGAGGGCAGAATGGGATCAATCACTGGAACATCACTCAGCCACAATGAAGAACTGGCAATCAAAATATCCAAAGCAAGACAAAATGTATCATGATGAAGGTACACTTACCAAAGTTAGAGGATAAGCGAGACAACGCTAGAAAGAACCATGACGTAAATACCACAGAACCTCGAAGCTTCTGTCCCATATTCTTTGCAACATTTATTTTTAAAGTATAGGGGAACTAATATTTCTTGATGTGTTAGGTGAAGTTCACCATTACCATGATCCCTTAATAATGAACTTTTAAGGGGTCAAGTAGCAGGTGCCAAGCTCCATCACGTAACTGGATCAATCTGACTTAAAGGGAATCACATGTTTTCATTACCTTACCAATTAAGAATTCATGAATCCAGGTCAACGATTTTGAACCTTCAACCAGCATGGTCATAATTCTGAATTTCACAATCTACAGTATCTATGTTAAGAAATCGCTACTGTACAAGGCCAATATAAAAAAAAAAATACATGTGGATTCTCATCAACTTGAAATATGATAATTTCCACAGTCAAACATTGTAAAATCTTTTAAAGGAAGAAAAAAAATAATCAGATTATATACCTTGTATAATCTCTGTAATTGCTGCTTTCTAAACAAACCAGCAATAAGGAAACATCACAAGAGAGCAATCGCGACATGCAAAGTCCATCTATCTGGAAACTGGTAGTGGAAAAAACCCAAAAACTTTAGCCTGTTTATTTTTTAGTCAACGCAAAACAATTATTGTAAAGAAATGGCCTCATGCCTTATCTAAAAACAGCTATCTGAACCAAGCGTGGTCAAATGGTAAAGGAAGAGCAAGTATATCTGAAAATATTACATCTTAAAGGTTAAGGGGATTAACCTGCTGAAAAACATCAGCTTTAAGACTGCAAATATTGCACAGAGAATTCAGCTGTAAATTCAAGAAAGTAGCAACCTAAGGTGCTTTCAAATTCGTTCACATTCCGACTTCTTTGGTATTCATTTCTTTTCAGAAAAACTGATAACGTGAGCTCAAACTGGACTGAAATTGCAAATCACAAATATCGAACAGTTATGAATACTGACTCAGTTACGTATATGTTCTAAGTATTATTTTAAATTAACAAGGACCGTTGCAAGATGCTACTATACCTACCTTTAATAAAACACCAATTTGTGCTTTCTGGGGAAATACAATAAAAAATGTGAGTTATTATAAAATTCAAATACTTTTTTAGAGTATTAAAAATGAAAATCCAGTTAGAACATCTTCAGACTGTATATTGTCCAGTCGGTCTTCGAAACAGAACAGTTGCATAACTAAATACTTATAAGGTCCCAAAAGCGAGACCTATCGGCTATGCCAAGCGGCCGCGAAAGTGATCGCGATCAAACATCAAAGCGGCCGTGAAAGTAATCGCGGTCAAGCGCGGTGCGCGCGCCCGCGCACATGCACTGTAGCTCTAGGCTCGCCTGGTAGCACTTTTTGGAACCCTCTCAATAAGTCTTGCCAGACCAGCGCATGCGCTGGGTCAGGCGAGACCTAAAAACAGAGAAACCAGTGTCTAATTTGTATAACAATTAAGTGCCAGGGACCTAAATTTTGCTCAGAAGCCCCTGACCGGCACTACTGAATGTTGCATAGTCATAATTCCACCTCGTGCCTCTTTATTCCACCCCACCGACTCCCTGCCCATTTAGCTCACTCTTGAAGGTGGCTGCTTTCGACACTTTCCCTGGTTTTCCTAGCTCTTTCCCCTTGTGAGTTTTTCCCGCTCTTGCTCAGGATCAAAGTCATCTGATGAGGAAAAATAAGTGCAGTGGGCCCCACCTGCAACCACCAGCTCAAATTATTGCAGATATTTTACCAAATAAGATAAAAAAAATAACTTAATTTGCAGAAACATTTTCACCGGAGGGGTAACTTGACATTACTGATATGTAAAGGAGCATATCATTCCAAGTCAATGATACTAATTTTCCTGAACTAAGAAGGTTAACAGGCTACTAGGTAGATTGCAAAGCATTTCTACCTGGGACCATGGGATTCAACAGTGCTCACTACAGCGGATAAATTAATCCAGCAGACAAAGCAAACCAGAAATCTCAACTCTGGATCATCCCCTCTATTCCGGCCAAAGGAACTTTGTGCGCATTAGTCACGGTACAGAATCAAGACTGTTCATTAGGGTTTGTACTGTCAGCCCGCATCCTCTGCCTATATCGGACTCCACATTTTAATTCCAGGAACTTTGCTTTGATGTAAACAAAATATGGCCTGTGATAATTGGCACAACACAAACAAAACACATACATTTCCTTTGCAGTACAGATTTGCGCCTATAGGTTAATTAACTTCATAGAAACAAGGGCACACAGATATTGCATAGATTTTGTGTCCATAAACTGTGTAACAAAACCAAATAACTATGTAAAATTTCAACTTTGTTAGCATTCCCAGCATAACTTAGCAGAGAATGTGGCCAGTCATTCAGCATTCAACCAGAACACAACTTGAGCGGAAAACAGCTAAGCAAGTTTCCAGAACAGAAGCTGTAAACATGTTTTCATCCAAAAATATTTTTTTGTTTTCACTTCTGCTCTCTTGTGATGTAATTGACACTGCTACCTCTTTACAACGATTATTTAATTACAAAGAAAGAACATTTGTTTGGTAGAAGAGTTTAACAGTTCGGTACCTTAGACTTGTGTTCTGAGTGGATGCTGATGAAAAGAGCAAAGTAACGCACTGGAGTGACAGGGGACCTACATCAACCTACTCATGATAAGGCATTCTTAATAAACAGAGGACTCTAAAAGGATCGATAAATAGGGGTGTTGAAGGGTATAAGAGTGAACCAAAAATATGGACAGATGATTATCATGCCTCCAACATCCATGAAAAATTAATCAATCTCCCCACCACCCCCTAGATTTAAACGAACCCGGTTACTCTTCAGTAAGCAGCGCTCAAAACTTTCTTCCCAATAGCTACAATATCCTTTTGCACAAAAGAACACAGAAGGTGAGGAGGAGAGTTGACATAAGCCATGATTCCATATAGTTTAAAGATTTCCCGGGTCCAGATTTTAAATCCCTTGAGAACCTACTTTTGAAGATCTTCACAGCTCCTGTGTCTTCCTTCACCTGCAGTGTAGTTTTTACTCTGCACCCAAACTCCTCTCAGGAGCAACTGTCTATAACTGACTTGACAAGGCCCAATATTTTACCAAGGCCATGCATTAACCAAGGCGATCTAAACATCGGGACTGACGAGACTGCAACTCAATCATATTTGTATTTTCGTTTCTAAAATGGTTAACAAGCCATCTGGCTAACTGGACATAGCCAGGATGTCAATTAAAACACAAAAAGGTAAAACACAGGTGGATGGAATGCTTGAAAAAAAAAAATCATAGCTACTGGCAACTTGTGGGGCCAGATAACAGTCCTTTGTTTTTTGCCCACTGTGCCACTCCAGAGACCAGCTTTATGCAAATTAGCCAGTGTCCTTCGACCCAAGCAATTGCCAAGGGTTTGGACTATTTGCAAGCATTCCTCCCTTCACATTTTGTGTTTGATGTAATGCCCTAAATCATCAAGGGAATGCCCAGATGTGGGCCCTTGAGTCCCCTTGCTCGCTGTGCAACAGTTTAAGCTAGATCTCAATGACAAGGTTTAATAGGTCTGAAATAAGTCTGAGGTTGTTTGCGTTTCCTTCTGAAAGGAGAATAGCCTGGCAGTTTGGCATGAGCTGGTCAGAACTGATTTGCATAAGGTGAGCCGCTGGCTAGCGTGGCACATTGGGAGACAAGAGATAGGTTGGAAAGCAAACCAGAGCGAGTGTCAATGGTTTAAACTTTTTACAAGCATTCCCCTCACCTTTTATATGTTTGGTGACCTAGATATTGCCATCTCCAATATTCCCAAAATCCCTTAGCGAGAGTTCTTCCACTTAAGCTGGTCAGATTCTGTTCATCATTTTCTCTACTTTGGATTAGCTCCTCTCTAAGAAGACCTCCACTCCCAAGAAACTGACCACCTTCTGGTTCAGAACTGTGAAAATTGCTAGCTCTGAAAGCCAGATTCAAACCTCCCGAAACGTCATCCTACCTTGCGATTACTCACCTTCAGCAACGCTGTCTTTGCAAGCAAAAATACATATATTACAAGCTAGTGGTCTCGCCACGTAATACAAAGCAAAATACAAAACTAAAGAACAAATAACAGCAAAGAAAAGCTCTAAAAAAATGAACATTCCCACTAACTGCAAAACCAATCTGATTCACTTCAGAAGCTTTATACACGGTCGTCATACAACAAAGAAAGTCTTTCTACACCCAAATATCTGACACATCAAAATCTAATACAACAAAATGTGCCTTAAAGGAGCCAGCTGCCACATATGCGTCCCACGTCCACCCCACAATGGCTCACCTCGACTATGTCTTTCTGCCGTGCACACATGCTTCCCGGATCCATTCATCAGCGATTCTCTCCAGAGGTCTCTCAGATCATTCCCCAGTACAGTTCACGTTGGCCCACAACACACATAAATCGGATTTTCGCTGGAGGCTCTCCCCTTGGTCCCTAAAAGACCGGGACCACCAAAAACTAGTGACGGACACTCTCACCGACTACTTTGAGCACAATGTAGGTACGGTTCAACTGGCTGGGGTGCTGTGGGAGGCATGGAAGCCGGTGCTTCGTGGGGCCGATATAAGTTTCCGAGCGGCGGCGAAAACTAAGGCCCTCCAACAGATAAAGGCGTTAGAAGACAGTCAGGCGCAACTACAGCAGCGGGTGCGTGTGTGGGGGGGGGGGGGGGCGCAGTGCGACGCAACATGCTCGCTACCCAGCGACGGTTACACTCATTGCAAACTAACAGCGCGAAAGAGGCCTGGCTGGCGATGCAACATCGTATCTATCAGTGGGGGGATAAATCGAGCCAAATGCTGCATCGGTTGTGCCAAGCTCGGACAGCTCCGACACAAGTCCCGATGATACGGTCCCCAGACGGAATGCCCCATTCTGCCCCTGCGGCGGTCGCACAAGTGTTTGCCACATTTTACTCAGATTTATACGCGGCACGGGAAGTGATCGCCCCGCCTTTAAGCGACGCCTTCTTTCGGGACATCCCTCCTCGCCAACTGTCTGACGAGGCACGGGATAAACTGGAGGAGCCCATCACGTTAGACTAGCTCCGCGCTGCGCTGATGGCTACCCGCCCGGGTCGGGCCCCCGGACCGAACGGATTCCCCGGAGACTTTCTGCGGCCCCTTATGCCGACGCTAGGCCCCTATCTGCTCCAGGTTGTACAAGAGGCCGAGGAGACTCAACTGCTACCACCTGATTGGCGACATGCCGAAATAGTCGTGTTTCTGAAGCCGGGCAGACCCCCTGAGGAGCCGGGGTCGTATCGTCCCATATCATTATTGAATTTTGAACCTAAACTACTGGGAAAGGTCTTGGCCGATAGTCTACGAACATACATACTAGAGCTGATCCACCCGGACCAATCAGGCTTTATGCCGCATCGGGCAACGAGGCATAATATCCGACGGTTGCATAATGCGATAGCAGAAGCCCATAAGCTAGGCTGCCCGGTCGCGGTACTGCTGGCCGATATAGACAAGGCGTTCGACTCCCTTAGTTGGGAATACCTTTTCCGCCTCCTCGAGGCAGTAAACTTTGGTCCCAGATTCCGGACGTATATCAAGCTCCTATACACGGGTCTCACAGAGTCGGTCCGGGTGGCCGGTCATCGGTCGGCCTCGTTCCCGCTCCTTCGTGGCACCCGACAAGGATGCCCACTATCCCCACTGTTATTTGCGCTTGCTATAGAGCCACTAGCCGAATGGGTGAGGAGGGACGCAGTGGGTTGTCATGGACTCCGGACTACACAGACAAAATAGCCCTGTACGCGGATGACGTACTATTTTACATGGCTGACCCACGGGTCTCGGGGCCTAGGGTCCTTCAGATCCTCCGCATCTTCGGTGAGACGTCTTGCCTGTGCGCTAATGCTTCTAAATCTATTTTATTCCCGGTGTGCGGGGACCTAGGACACATGGCTTGGGCAAACCAGGTGACTGTCGCTACCGACGGGTTTAAATACCTCGGGGTCTACGTGACCCGAGATCAAGATACGGCGTGGGCTCGGAATATAGCCCCTCTTCTCCCGGTGGTGCGGGACGACAACGATATGGTCGCAACTACCCCTCTCCCTCTATGGCCGATCGGCGATCTTTAAGATGATTTCACTGCCCCGCATGCTTTATCGCCTCCAGAATTACCCATACCCGATCCTGCAGACGTGGTTCACGCAAGTAAACGCCCTGCTGAACAGGTTCCTCTGGCAAGGGGGCGCCGTGCGGGTGGCCCTGGCGACCTGTGTACAATCTACATACTGCGGGGGAATAGCAGCGGCGGATATGCGCGCCTATTACTGGGCATCCCAGCTGCTAGTGGTCAACGACTGGTGGTATGGGTCGCTCCAAGATCCGGCGTATGCGGTGGAGCATTTAACTCTCCCTCACATGCGGCTGCTACACTTACTATACGACTCCTCTTCAGTAGCCGGTCATCCTCCGGCATGCGGTACGGCGATTCAGATCTGGAGGCGCGTGGTGCGTATGATGGGCTGGTGGGGGAAACTTACCGGGATGACACCCCTATGGCGCGGCGCCTTCATCCGGCCGGTGGCGGCCCTGGAGGGATTCCGGGAGTGGGATACAATAGGAATCTCCACGTTGGGGGATGTTATGCGAGGGCCCACAATTAAATCCTTCCAACAACTACAAACCGAATTTGACCTACACAAATCCCAGTTCTACCGATACTTACAGCTTCGACATGCGTTGATGCCGGCGGTGCGTTCACTGACGTCCCTACCAGAATATCACCCCCTAGAGAGTCACCTTTTGATGGGGGACCTCGGCCCTCATAAGATCCGACAAATCTATCAAACCCTTACAACACGCGCGCAACACAATCTCCATAAGACACGTGAGCGATGGCAGGCCGATCTCCCCGACCTTACAGATGAGGATTGGGCGGAGGCACTGGCGAGCCCCCGCTATACAGCAGTTTCCACTAGATATCGCCTGATCCAATATAAATACCTACACAGGGTCTACTACACTAGAACGCGATTGTGGAAAATGGGGAGGATTCAGTCCCCGATATGTTTACGTTGTGGCGTGACCGAAGGCACGTTCTTCCATACAGTATGGCTCTGCGTAGCGATACAACCCTATTGGCGCAAGATCCTTGGGTGTTTGGGTGTTTGGGGAACGTTCTGGCCTGGGAGCTCCCACTCGATCCAAGACTCACACTCCTACATAGCACCGAGGAC
The DNA here is from genome assembly GCF_964204655.1 of Triturus cristatus. Taxonomy (NCBI): domain Eukaryota; kingdom Metazoa; phylum Chordata; class Amphibia; order Caudata; family Salamandridae; genus Triturus; species Triturus cristatus. The sequence goes on along the minus strand of NC_140582.1, from coordinate 492,555,470 downwards.
ATCGGGGGGGGGGGAACAGATATAAACAACACTTACTGTTTCTGGGGCTCGTGTTGGCGAAGCGGGATATAGCGCAGAGCTGGAAGGGGACCTCCCCGCCCCGCCTAGGCAAATGGAAGAAAGCCATGGACCAATGTATGATGGCGGAGATTGCGGTCTTTGTGGCACGTGGCTGCCCCCGGAAACATGGGAAGATATGGGGAAAATGGGCCATATACAGGGGTGTGGACCTGCCACAACTTACTCAAGACGATTCAGGGGATCCCATAGAACGCCTGTTGAGACAGGAGAGATAAATACAAGGTATCGGGTGACTGTGTACAAACATTAGGATAATAGTAATGATGCCATCCCGGAAACGGATGGGACTACGTGTTGACACGGGGTGGGTGGGGTGGGTGTGGGAGTCTGATGTTTGCAGACTAGGGGTTGGGGGCGGTAAATCAGCACAATGTGTACCCTGGGGGGGATGTACTTGCACCATAATCTCTGGATAACTGTGCTGGTTGTTCGTTTAATAAAATCAATAAAATATGTTGTAAAAAAAAAAAAGGAGCCAGCAGCTAGCAAATGTCTGCTTCCAGCTTAACAACTATCTGATCCAACATCTCAGTTTCTAAGAATCTATATAAAACAAATAATTTCTGCAGCTATTTCACTTTCAGGGAATTCTCTCTGCTTTTCATAAACCGTCAGGCTTTCACGATCATAAGTACTCGAAAGCCCATACATGTGCAACCTCACAGACACTTGCAAAGCTAAGGTCAATAAATTGTGCCAAGCAGCCCTCAAATTCATTGTTCCAAAGTTGAGCTGGGCTTAGCTTGGACAAAAAGCTGCCCCTCCAAACTCAAACATAACCAATAATCACACTGTTGAAGAAACCAAGTGATCACATGGAGTTTCTAAATACCAAGACCAATCCCTTGCCTTGCCTGCCTAGCAAAGGTCACTAAGAGGCATCAATTCTCTGCATACCTGGATCAGAACTACCTTAGGGTCTTTCTCACCCCGCTTCACTTCTGAATTGGGAGAGAAACTGTCATACTTAATCTTAGTCACCACAGCCAATGGGGGCAAATCTACACCTTGGTTTGTCTTGAACACTCTAATGCTTTCGACACAGTGAAACAAACAAATCTACTTGACCATCTCTCAACACACTGTATTAAGTGAGGCGTGGATCTCAATCAGTCACCATGTTCTGGTCAGCAAAGTCTCACCTGGTAAAATGAATATCCTTCCTAACCACATGGTTTTCCAGCTCTGGTGGGATTTCTCAAAGGCCATCATCACTATCACCAACTCTTTTACTGCTAACATGGTACCACAGTTCCACATTTTCCTTTTGCCATGGGCTGCATCACATGCATGATGATAATATCCAGATACAAGTCTGTATTCAGGGCACTCACCAAAACACCACTGGCTGCCTTACTTGGACCTAAACATAGAAGCATCAGAACTGGCTGGGCCTGATCACTTACAAGACGGAGGTCTTGCTACTGGGTACCCCTGCTGTATCCCCATTAGGCCGCCTTCCCTCAAATGGGATCCTCGTCAAAACCCTTTCCATAAGTGTGCAAATTAAGAGTCATCAAAGATCACCTCTTTGCTTTGTCAGGCACAAGTAGTGTTACATAAAGTCTATAGTACAATACTACGCCTCTGCTTCTAAAGTAAGAATTGTTTTCAAGAACGCCTTCTTCGTAACAAAGTGCATCAAACTCTTGCTCTGCTACTCCTGCCACCTTTACTTGCCCGTGACCAGGTCTAGAATGGACTACTGGAAGGGAATCTATGCATACCTCTCGAGCAAGGAAATTACCAAACCAAGCAGCAAAGAGTACAAAACCAAGCTGCTGATCTGATTCTTGAGCTGAAACTCCTGAGGAGAAGCCGCCTTGGTGGGCAGTTATTTTTATTTAATGACCAAGGATGCAGATAATCATGCGGCACAAACTGCACTTGGGTAGGTGGGACTCCTCATTCACGACATTAACATAGATTGTACGTAAACGCTATGTCATTTGGTGATGCTAGTGACTTGGTTTAAATTCAGCAGTGCACAGAATGGTTTTAATCTTCATTTGCACAAACTATCTTCGGAGCTCACGGACTAGTGAATAAAAACTTTAACACTTGAGTGGAGTAAATTTGGACAGACATTAGGCAGTAGCCAAGTGAAATGCTGCAAAGGCACAAAATGTACCTAAAAACAGACAGTCAATCGAACACTATTTTCAACCTCGTACTTAACATGTTCAAATATATTTGCTTTCATCTACAGCTTTTAATAGCACTTGTCAAACTAGAAAGGCAAGTTTGATTTTTTCCAGTAAGCAAACAGACTTGCAGCATGACATGTTGAGACATTTGTTAAATTACCTAGACCTTACTAGACACAAACATGGGCTGTTCTTCTACTTGGCACAGTTCTCACCGTTTTAACATATTGATGTACAAATTGTTGTGCAAATACAGTCTTTATCTGGCAGTCGCTAGCGAGTTATGTCCTCATTGTCCCGTCCCCCCCCCCTCTACCTGACGACTTTCTAGTAAAAATGCGCGGACATTCTTCAAGAAGACACGCAGGAAAAAGAAGCACCTGGGGTGGAAACCACATTTTTACCTAAACTCCCACTTCGAATCGTCGTCTTGGGATCCAGTGAGCTAAACCTACTTAATTACCAACCTCTTGTGATACCCCAGAGTCGAAAAAGAAAATAATTTCTGTCGAGAACCAGAGAAACTTGCTCTTGCTACACAAGGAAGCTGAATGTCACCTACAATATGCAAAGTGACTGTTGATTGTCATTGTCTGAACAGGTGTGCAGGCAGCAATGTTGCTGCCACACCGCCGTTATGCACCTGGTGCATCCACAGGATGGGCGTGTCTGTACAGAAGGCGTTGGAATGGTAACATACGAACCATCCACACTGTCAACCAGCTAATGTGACATTACTGTACCCAAGTAAAGGACAGAGCAGGCACTTCTCAGAAGTGAGGCTCTGTAACAGGGTACTTCTGATGCTTCCCGGGAAAGATGCGGACTGTAATTTTAATTGTACAATACTGTTAGCAGTCTCAGCAGAGAGGGCAAGCACTGACAGAGCCCACAGGTTGGAGTCCTTCTCATTCCACTGGGGGTTATTGCACACACTACTGGCCAATGAAACGAGCTTGAGTGAAGTCAACTTGTTTTTGCCTTTAATTTGAGAGTACTGAGTGACTGTCTTAACCAACTAAGAATGTTAAATCCACTCACATGCCTCAATAAGTGATTACATGAAATGAGACTGCAAATCCACGTATATTAAATGTGTACCAATACATTTCATTAATCAATTGCGATTTCATATTTATACCTGCTTGAAGCCCACTAAAGCCTCAGCATTATTGGACACTTATTAGCATTTTAAATGAGTTTCAATTTTGTTGTCCTGTGCAGTGCACATTGAATCAGAGCTATGTCAGTAAGATAGCTTCATTCTGAAATTTGGCACATTAAAGCAATGCGGCCCATTTTAACTTTGGCGGGCGTAGGTTAGGTTGTCAGGGTGACTGAGCAATTTACTCCGTTCCCTTGACTGTACCTCTGCCCGCCAAATTCTTGCCATGCTGGAGGTAATTTCTTAAAGCATTGCCAGGAACAGCCATCACTGCTTTTCCCGTCCATGCTTTTGGCAGTGTGAGGCACAGCTCCATCAAGCATGAAGGAGCCGTATGGCAAACTTTATATTTTCAGAAACATCCCGAAGCAGGATTTTATTTTTAATATAAAAAGACAAATGCTCCTCACACGCGATTAGCTCGCTATACAACATTAAACAGGAGAGTCATCTCCCATGGCAAGGGGAGCATTTTGTACTTTTTAGTGCACCTTACCACCAGGTTTTCCTGGCGGTGGCTGGCAGTGAAAACAAACCTCTAATTCCACTCACCTGTATGAGGTGGCCGGAATTAGAAGTCAACCTCCGAATGTCCTTACTCTGTCAGGCCATTGGAGGGGTTTAATAATGGCAGAGAAGTGTGGGTGGGTGAGCCACAGTCTTGTCGGTATGAATATGCCATTGCAACGGAGTATCCATACCGCCAAGATATAAATCCGGTCAGAGTGTCTCCGAAAACTATTACTATCTTGCAAGGTCTTCTCATAGTCTTACCACAAGGAACGCTTGATACCTGCTCATTAGCGCCTATCTACAGTTTTGGCCCATCACATGTGCCTGCTTCCATTCAATTGCATTGAGAAAGTGTATAAATGTAGGAGCAAAACTTATGGATTTTAGCATTACCTACTCCAACTGATCAGAGGTGGAACTGTGGTCTGTTGATTAGGAGATTGTCTTTCTTATTTTGAATGCTTGCTAGTTATTTTTGCATTAAACAGGTTAGACTTTTACAAACTATCCAGAGAGTGTGTTTTCTCTTACGCAATGCTTGCTTGTATAGCCCTGTTAAACAATACTTTAACTGAACAATGAATTCAATATTCTTAATTGTATATACAGCATGGTTCATTTTTTTTTTAATTTCACAGAAAATCCTTGAAATAATTTGAAAGGGCTTTTCTATGTGTTCTAGTGTAAAAATAACCCGAAGGACTAACTACAGGTACTTAAAAAAATGTAACAGCTGTATGACACTGTTAATAAGGGAGTGTCGGATTAAACAAACAAACAAAAAAAAAAAAAAAAAAAAAAAAAAACACCAGCCATATTGCCAAAACAATTGCTCCCATCATTTGATGCTCTGCAGCATCCCGCACAGCAAATGTATGGGCCTCCAGAAGAAACATCTCCTTTTCAGTCACACTAAGTGCACCTTCCTCCTCTGATATATGCGGACAAACTACAGCAGCCAGCTCATTCCCCAGCGCTATAAATACTGCCTTTGGTGTCTGGCCTAAGTTTTCATGGAATATATAGAAAGACGGGGGTAAAAGAAAAACAACCCAATAAAGTCTGCTCTTTACTCAAACCTGAAAAAAATATACAGGTTGCTGTGCTTTTATAGAGGAGCTAGGTGGGGAACAACACGAAAAGCATGATGGGCTGGGACAGGACCACGAATGCAGCACATGAAAGAGCTTCAAAAAGATACTTTAAACCCCCCCCCCCCCCCAAAGAGTGCTCCGGGGAAAGAAAAATGCACTTCCATAATGTGTGCCCTGGAAGTATGCAAGTTATTCAATCAAAATGAATGGAAAGAAGCTATGCTCTACGGTGAAATAAATACAAGAAGAGAAGGTAAGCCACTTAAGAAGCAAGCAGATGAGATCAATAAGAAAGGCAACAATTGACCAGCAATGGGCATCCTACAGGGCCCCCTGTTGCCTCTGGCCAAGGGGATGCATGCAGGGGGCACATGGTGTGCCCCCCTCTCTGTATGCACCCTCTGTTCCAGCACGGCATGAACTTCACAGTCCATGCAGTGCTGGAACACGCTGTTGCGTCCCATAGCACTGCCTCTAAGGCTCCCATACGAGTCTTCGAAAGGCACCGCCTTGGGACCACCGCCACAGGATCGCCCGACCTATATTCTAATCAGAATACGGCAGGCGGCCAGGCTACGAGTTTTGCTGTCTTGGCGCTCCAAGTCCACCAAACTCGTAATCAGGCCTTAAGTAATGGTTACTGCACACAAAAGGGCTTCAACAACATACAAGAAAAGCAGTCTCTAAGCAAGACTTAAAAAGGTTGCACTCCTGCTGTAGCAGTGTATATCACTATCCAATTTGGAGTAAATGATGAAGAAATTAATCAACCTAGCCAGAAATCCACGCTGTGGACTTGCGGGTTGCACATTCAGCTGTAGGCACGAGAAAATGTAATCTTCCCCAAAAAACACTTGATAGAAAATGTTTTCCCATTAAATAGTTGGAACGCCATCCACACTCAATACAAAAGTAATACATATATATGAATGTCTTCATGACACTACTACGTGACTTTGAAGCAATAAAGGTTAAATGCCTGATCTTCAATGCAAGATTCATTAATATCTTTGATCTAATCTCAGAATAGGTACTGCAACACATTCATCACAAACTTGGCTCAGCGATAGCGTGGAACCTATGTGTCAGGAAAATGTTCCCACTGAATACGGTATCATCAAGAGGACCCGTTTGGGGAAGACAAGAGGTCTAGCAGTCACTTTTGTATCCAACTTTGTTTTATTTAGAAAAAGAGGTGAGCTCAAAGTACACAGCTGTGTGCCTACAACCAACCTGGCCGGCAGCGAACAAAATCAAATTCCATTTTACAAAGGCCTTACTGCCTAACATATCGCAGTTTTTCCCCCCCTTCCAATTCACTGCCATCAGCGTGTCATACTCCGGAGGCCCACCACCCCGCATCCCACCCAGAGCCGCGTGTATGCCCGATGCGGGGGCTGATAAGGCATGTGTACCTGGTGGCGCCCGATAATCTCCGACACGAAACTCGCAGCTGAGGGCAACCCTGTCACTAAGCCGGGGCTGCAGCGTGTTGCGCGGGTACACAATGTGTGAGGTAGCTCGTGTGTGGCGGTGTAGCGCCCCGATGTAAGCGCGCAGGGTCGGAAGGGGTTGGATAGAGGCGCGTCGCGCCACCGCGCTGAGTTATCAAGGCCCTAGTAACGCACTTAACCTCTACACGTCCTGAAGGCAGGACAAACTTAAGTAAACAGAAAGCGGGGGAGGGGAAAGTGGCGGGGGGAGGGGGAGGGCGGCGGGGGAGGGGGAGGCAGCACGGCAGTCCTCGCAGCGGTGTGGAGGGGGAGGCCCAGGTCTAAGGGACGAAGCCTGTGGGGAAGTATGTCTGCACCGTGGTGGGGTCCGGCCCCGGCTAGCCCATCCGCAGCTAGGAACCCCCCAACGTCGAGGGTGTCAATGCCCCCGGCCGTGTGAGAACCTCAGAACGCGCCTGAGATATCTCGTCGTCGAACAGTTTCAAGGCCCGCAGTCTCGGCGGTGTCATTCGCGCGTGTTCTATCCTGCCCAAGTGGGCCACCAAGGGAGACCAGAGGGTCTTAAACCTGGTGTCTCTAAACTGAAGGCGGGCTGTAAGCAGTTCCATCGCCAGCACCTGCCAGAGACGAGTGAACCACACGTTGACAGACGGCGGCTCCGCCTTCTTCCAGTACACCGCCACCGTTTGCTTTGCGGCGCTTAACATATGAAGGCTCAGGTGCCAATCGCGGCCTGTCATTGCCCTTCGCGACGTCGGCCGAAGGCCCAAAATAATCGTGAGGGGGTCCTCTGGCAGGGGGTAACCAAGCACCTTCTTGATGTGGCTGAGGACTTCCTTCCAATAGATAGTCAGACTCGGGCACGTCCACCAAATATGGATAAAGTCTCCTGGTGCTTGGGCACAGCGCCAGCACAGCGGGGACACCTTGGGGAACATTTTCTGCAATCGGACAGGGGTGTAGTACCACTGGGTCATCACCTTGTAGGCTGATTCCTGTTGAGGAATGCTGCGGAAGGTTTTGGGGATGTCGCTCCATAGTCTTGTCCATTGGGCGGGATTAATCTCGGAGCCCGAAAGATTCTGCCAGTGCTCTTGGTACGGGTGTAGGCCTGGCCGCTGAGAATGCTGAAGCACTTTATAGACTCGAGAGACTAGGCCCTTGTAGGAGCCAAACGTACGCGCCAAGTGTTCAAACTGGGTGAGAGGTCTCGTGGCCGCCTGCATCAGCGAAGAGCCCTGCACCCAATGCCGAAGCTGAGCGTATTGGAACTTGTCCCCGTCTGCCAGCCCAAAGTCCCTTTGACATTGCTGGAAGGATTTGAAGGCCCCTCCCTCGAAGAGGTCTCGGATCGTCCGGCAGCCACTCTCCGTCCAGTTCTCGAAGTATGGCGCGCAGCAGGCCGGCGGGAACTGGGGATTGCGAGCTAGAGGGGTGTGCGGTGAGGGGAAGGTGGTGAGGCCCCTGCGGACCGCCACTTTATCCCAAATCTCTAGGACCGTCCTAGTGGGGATCGCCATATACGCACTACGGTGACGCGCCGCCCGGGGCAGCCAAGCGTGATCCCAAATCGGGCGACAGGTAACCGCCCTGTCCATGTGGAACCAGATTTTCTCGCTTTCCCACGCCCCCCACTCCAGAACACATCGGAGGTGTGACGCCCAGTAGTACTCAAGTAGATTGGGACAGGCAAGGCCGCCTCTATCCCGAGGAAGCTTTAATATTTTGTTAGAGAATCGCGGCTTCTTACCTCCCCAGATAAAGGAGATCAAATCCCTTTGTAGCCCCTGGATATAATGTTCCGGGATGGGGGTCGGCAGGGTCTGAAACAAGTAGAGAATCTTCGGCAGCACGGACATCTTAATCGCGTTGAGGCGACCAAGCCAGGAAAGCGGCAATGCCTTCCAGGTGCGCAAGTCATCTAGGACAGAGCGTCTGCACTCCTGCCAATTGGCCTGCGTCCAGGTGGCTAGGTCCGGCGTCAGGTTGAGACCAAGGTATCTCACGGAGTCGCTCGCCCATTGATATGGGGTGCTCGTCCGCAACGTCGCTGCCTCCGTCTCCGGGATCGTGAGATTGAGCACCCAAGACTTGGCGTGGTTAATTTTAAGCCCGGAGGCCCGCTCATAGGTATGTAGCAACGAGTGCGCAGCTGGGAGCGAGGCGGAGGGCGAAGACAGCGTGAGGAGGAGGTCGTCAGCGAAGAGCGCCACTTTATGGTCACGTCCCCGAAGAGAGATGCCCTTGATGTCCGGTGACTGGCGAATGAGAATAGCTAAGGGTTCTACCACCAGGGCGAAAAGCAGAGGCGATAGGGGGCAACCCTGCCGCGTGCCCCTGCAGATGGGGAAAGGCTGTGTGAGTTGGCCGTTCACGCGCACCCGGGCAGCCGGAGCAGCGTATGGGGCCATGATGCGTGCCTCCATTTTGGGTCCAATCCCCACTTTCCGCAGAACCGCTCGAAGGAACTCCCAATCCACCCGGTCGAACGCTTTTTCAGCGTCTAGGGACAACAGGCAAGCCGGGATATTCCAATGCCTGGCCTTTCCCACTATGTGGGCAATGCGGCGAACGTTATCTGCCCCCTGGCGTTGGTGGATGAACCCCACCTGATCCGGGTCCACGAGGCGTGGGAGATGAGCACTAAGCCGTTTGGCAAGGATTTTAGTATAAAGTTTAAGATCCGAGTTCAACAGGGCTATGGGCCGGTATGAGGAGCAGAGGGTGTGGTCTTTCCCTGGCTTTGGGATGAGGGCAATCTCGGCCATCGCCATGTCCGGGGACGGCCCCCCCGAATCCGCGAAGGAGTTAAAGAGACGGTGTAGGTAGGGTTGCAGCTGCGGCAGAAAGGCACGGAAGAATGCCACCGGTAGCCCGTCTGGTCCAGGTGTCTTGCCCAGCGGAAGATCTCCCAGGGCTCCCGCTATTTCTTCCAGCGTGATGGGCTCCTCTAGGAGCTCAGAGTGGTGGTTACTCAGCGGTTCCCACTCACAACTACCCAGTGTCTCTGTGATCAGCGCAGGGTCGGGCGGCTCTCTCTCGTACAGGGAGGAATAATATCCATGGAACGCCCGAAGTTTAGCTGCCTCGGTGGTCACCCATGTTCCTCCCCCTCCCTGTAACTTCGCAATGTGGGCCTTTGCCGTCCTAGCGCGCAGCCGCCTTGCCAGCACCTTACCCACCTTATCCCCACCGATGTAAAAGCGCTGCCGGAGCGCGAGGAGTGCCCGTTCCGCCTTGTTCGTCCGGTGTGCCCGTAACTGACCTCTAAGGACCGCCAGGCGCCGCTTATGGACCGCCAAAGGGCGGGTCTGGTCCATCTTCTCCAGCGTCTGGAGTTCGCGAGTAAGTCTGGTTTCATACAGTTGGGCCTCCCGTGTCCGTGCAGCAGAGATAGCCGTGAGGGTGCCCCGTATCGTGGCCTTGAAAGCGTCCCATAGGAGGGGGAGGGGGGTCTCCGGCAACTCGTTGTGCTCAAAGTAGCCCAAGATGGCCGTCTTTATTTCCTCCCTGTCCCTCGGGTCCCGTAAGGCGTGATCCGGAAACCGCCAGCGGCGCGGGCCGGGGGCGCGAGTGGAGCGCTCGTGGAGCAGCAGCTCCACATGGGCATGGTCGGAGACCGAGATGCTCGAGTGCGAAACTGATATAGTGTCAGAGAGCAAGGAGTGGGAGACAAAGAGCATGTCGATGCGGGAGTAGGAGCGGTGGACGTGCGAGTAAAAAGTGAAGTCTTTCAGCCCCGGGGAGTGATAACGCCACACATCTACCAAGGTCAGAGCGGTAAGGGATTTTTTCACAGTAGCCGACAGGGCCCCCACGCCTCGGAAGCCTCCCCCACAGCGGTCTAACTCCGCGTCCCAGACCAGGTTAAAGTCCCCCCCCACTATGAGGTCCGAATCCACCGGGTCGAGATACTCCCGGATGACCCCGCGCAAAAAGGTATCTTGCCCCTGATTAGGGGCGTATAGATTGCAAAGCGTGAGCCTACGGTGCCCCCTCGTGAGCTCCACCCTCAGGACCCGGCCCGCAGTGTCTTTACGCACCTGTGTGTCCCCGTGGCAGAATCCCGCCCGGCAGAAAATAGCAACCCCCGCTGTCTTGGTGGCTGCGGAAGCCCAAAATCTGTGAGGGAAGCGCGGATGGGCCATACGACCCACATCAGCCCGCAGAAGATGCGTCTCCTGCAGGAATACTACGTCTGCCCCCTGTTGGAGCAGGTACCTCCAGATCTGGTGGCGTTTGCTAGGCGAGTTAAGCCCCTGCACATTCAAGGAGACGAGCTTCCAGGAGGGTACAGTAGTCACAGACATGGGTCAGCATGTGCAAATGTCCCCCCCGGCCACCCCCAGCCCCCCCACAGAGCCCCCCCGCCAGAGGGTAAGGAAAGAATGAGGAAGGAAGTCAAAGAACAAAGATAAACGAAAGAATTAGAGGCACAAAACGGCCAACATGGCCAACAAGGACTATTCCAGTCTAGGGAATGGCCAGGCACTTCGGCACAGGTTATCCCAGAGAAGTCACTCTCCCAGGAATAGTGGTGGGGGTCCGTCGGCACTACCGCCATTCTCCAGGTTCGAAGAAGCCCCGGGCCACCGCCCGGTATCAGGAGCTGCAGCAGCGACAACAGCGAGAGGGCCGCCGTCCCCTCCCGCACCAACAGCCGGGAACCACAAGGCGGGACATCTCAGTTACCCAAGGGAGAAGGAGCCCAAATTGCATGTCCGGAAGGCTACTAGGGAGCAGGCTCCTGTGACCCCGCCGGTGAGGTTCCGGCCTCCAGCGACCGAATGTGGCGTATGATGTCTTGTTTGTCCTTCGAAGAGCGGCTGGCGGCAGGGGAAGGAGAGCGCCCCCCCCGGCGCACCCTGGACCAGCTGGGCTTAAGCGAGGCTCGAGGCCCCGCGGCACCGCGCACTGGGCTGGCCGGAGGGGAGTCTGGGATCTGGAGTAGCTGCGCGGCTTCCCTGTAGGACCGCAGCACCCGTCGTCTGGACTCCCAGTTGAAGATGAGGGCAAAGGGGTGTCCCCATTGATATCGAATGTTGAGGGCTCGCAACTTGTCCGTAACCGGTCGGAAGGCCCGTCTGCGCCGGAGAGTCGTGGGAGCCAGGTCCTGGAACAGCTGTATCGGGGCCCCGTTGAATTTGACGTCCGTCCTGTCTCTTGTCGCCTTGATAATGGCCTCTTTCTCGACGAAGAAGTGGACCCTCGTCAGGATATCGGGAATCAAACCTGGCCTTCCGGGTGGGCCCGACACTCTAGGGCCCTGTCCAAAGCCGGCGGGGAGGCGTCGTCGTCCCCCCGGAGTTCATGCAGGAGGTCCGCCACGAAGGTCATGATATCCGTCCCCTCCGCGCCAATCGGGACGCCCCGAATGCGGATGTTATTGCGGCGCCCCCTATTTTCCAAGTCCTCCTGTCTGATCTGCAGCTCCACATTCTGCTCCTCCAGGGCCGCTATCCTCTGCCACAGGCGCTCCTGATCCTCCGAGCGGGCGTCCAGGGTTTTCTCCATGTCGTCAACCCTGTCCCCCAGCTCCCCCACATCTCTCCGGAGCTCCTTGACGCATGCCTGGACCTCCGTGCGCAGCGAGCCGATTTCGGACTTGAGGTCCTGCATGAAGACCGCCATGAAGGACTGTGTCACGGGCTCTGCCGACCCACCGGCTCCAGCCGCCTGCGAGCCCGTCGGCGCCCCTCCAGGCTTGCTCCAAAGGTCCTTTACTGTGGCATCTTTCGCGGGCGCCGATGGGTCCTTTCCTGACTTGGTGCGCGTCATCGTGCCGTTATACGCCGCCTCTACAGGAAGACCCCAGCCGCAGGACGGCTCGTCCACTCAGCGCCCCCGGGGGGCCAGCCCGCACCGAAGGGCGTACGGGCCAGATCGGGTCACGTCTAGTGGAGGGCCGCTCCAATCCCCAAGCCGCGAGCCCTGTCGCAGCGCCGCCGCAGACGTGCCTCAGGTGCTGTAGGTAGCCAAGGCCTCGCGGCCCACGCCGATCCGCGTCGTCTTCAGGGCACGGAGGCCACCAGGTCGCCGGGCCCACCAGAGACCAACTCAGGGCCCTCCCCGCTCACGCAGGGAGCAAGCAGCACAGCGTCCGGCGCTCCAAGAAAGCGCGCTGTCCCCACAGCTCAGCAACCACCCGGGGGGGGCCGGTAGCTAAGCAGTCCCACCGTCCCGGGTCCCGCTGCCACCGCACCCCTCAGCCCCGCTCCTCCGTCGAGTCCAGCAGGGGGGGCGAGCTAATATCCCGGGCCAGCCTCCAAGCCCACAGCCGCCGCCCGCGAGGTCCAGCCAGCCCAGCCACCTCCAGGCCAAAGCTCAGAACCAGGGCCACAGCGACCTCCTCTGCTCCAGGCCTTCAAGCGCCCTCACCGCAGCCGTCGCCACCACACTGACAGCGCTCTCTGGGGCCCCCCAGCGTCCGGGACCACCGCTGACAGGGTATCCTCAGCGGCTACAGGCTTTACCCAACCAGGGTGAACCGCCCCGCGGGCCGACGCCTCCCGCCGACCTCCTCACCTCGAGCGCAGTCCAGCGCAGAAGGGTCCGGCGCTCGCAGGCAGCATCCGTGGCTTCAGCGGTGCAGGGTCCCAAAATGGCGGCCTCGCCTGCCGGGGCAGACAGCCCAGCTCCGCTGTCCTCGACCGGCACCAGGGGGTCTCGGCCCCCGCCCTCCGCCGCTTCAGATCGCCTCAGGCCGGCCAGGCAGCCTCGCAGACGGCCCCTCAGCAGGCTCCAGCGATCGGGTGGTCCGCGGGACCCAGCAGCATTCGCCGGCGCAGGTCGCGCAAGATGGCGGCCGTCTCCTCTGTGCCCGGGATTCCCCAGTGTCCGGCCTCCGATGTCGCCAGTCGTGCTCCCCGAGCCCGGCACACCAGGCAGCGGCAGCCCCCTCCAGCTCCGATGGCCTCTCGCACCAGGGGAAGCCTTGTACCGGCAGTTTAAGGTGCTTTAAAAGCTTATTTTAGCCGGCGGCAGCCCGGAGCTCCGACAGCTCGCGTCCTACACCATGCTCGGCTTGGCCACGCCCCCTAGCAGTCACTTTTAAAGATCACGAAGAACTAAACCCAAGAAGAGATAAGAGCACCTCTCTGGCCACCAACGCACAACAGGAAAACACTTTACACTTAGGCCTACAGGAAAGGCAACACTCTTTGAACTATACCCCCCGCCCATAAGTAGATTCCTGCTATGGCCCCCAAAGAATGGTATAAAGAGTAATATAAATGATGTCAATCACTCATGTGCTGCCGTCCTCCAATTCAAGCCACTCCTTTTATCAACCCCTAAAGATCTCCAGCCGAGTCATCTAATGAGGATTCAACCCATGCTCTGCAGGTGGTAGAAAACTCAGCAAGAGGGACACAAACACCAGCCTATTTTCATAGATAATTAGATTTTATTACTTACTTTGCAAATTGTATTCAAGTCAATGCAAAAGGGGTTTGAAATGATCTGAATGTAAAAGCCATGTGCTCCCTCCACCCTCGCCGCAGGAGCTACAAGGCGGACAGTTGTTTTTGTCCCACTGTTGCACGTCTACAGAAAACAATTACAGAGGAATGTGTGGTATGTAGGACGTCTTTGCTGATGAGGGCCCATAGTCACTGCAGGCTTCTTTAGTGTCGGTCACATTCTTTAAACTCTCAATCAAAATGTGTGCCTTGAAGTGTGACTCTACTTTATTAACTTAAATGACTGATCTCATTAGCTGTCTAACTTTGAAAACAGAAGAATGTTTTACCCATCTACTACGTCTTTCTCGGCTTGACACTTTTCAGCAGGCAAAACAAATGTTCTGCATGGGAGTTGCGCATCTGTCACAATAAATGTTCTTACGTTTCAGTGAAAAAGTCTACCCTTTTACAGTCATCATCTCTTCGAGACACCTTACTCCAATTACGCTACCAAAATTAGAACGCTTTGGCTGCCTTGCTAAGGATGACTAGACTTTCGAGTTCATTTCGGCTACCTGAGCTTTTCAGCCAAGCACGAAAAAAAAAAAAAAAAATCCACAATTTATTAAACATGAAAAAATAGAGGAGGCTGTGTGTAGTGGCAGGTAACAACCAATACTGTGAAAATATCAGTAAAACAAACAAAAACGTTTTGGGAAAGCAGAATGAGCTAAACTGAAAAAGCATAGCAATACCCTGAGAGGACTAACAAGCATTGAAAATGCAATAGGCCTCGCCTTTTATTAAGTTAAAGCCATTTGATTTGCTAATGGTATTATAACGCAAATGGCTTTAACTTAATAAAATGCGAGGCCTATTGCATTTTCAATGCTTGTTTAACAGGGTGAACGCCGTCCATCCCCACTGAATAATGTGACGAACTCGTCCAGGTGTTATTTCCAAACACCGGGACACTTTCAGCAGCGCCTGCCCGTTGTCTGCGTTTCACCTGCAACAACATGCTGGCAGGAACGGGATGGGGCTCACATCACGAAGCATAGTTTGTTTTTTCTTACTGCGTAAATCATTCAACCATGTCGTATAATTTGGCCCTCCAGCAGCCCTGGCTATAAGGACTAGGAAATCGATCCCCTGATCACTCACAAAAACAGAAAATAGGACCGCATGTCACTAACATTAGATGAGAAAATTAGCAGTGGTCAGTTCTTCAGGTAGCATGCACAGGAATTTCACACCAATTACGAGCACAGAATTTAGTCTGCTTTTTTAAAAACATGACACAAACTACACACTACACTCGCTAATCGGGATTTCATGCATTGAGTGATATCAGCAGATCAAACTGGTGGGTTCTCAAAGCTGCACATTAGTGTTTTTACGCACTTCATTTACACTATAGTTTGTAAGCGTTATTTCGTTATTAAGCCGGTCTTCTCGGCTGCAACAAGTACCATGAACTTCTGAATCTGACAACGCCGTGCGCAGTGATTGGCACAAAGCCACCCCACACTTGGTACCATAGCGCTCCGAATAGTAGTTCCCCCACTATAATCTTTCACAATCAGCACTCACATCTTCATAGTCCCTTTAGAACCCAGGATGGTCCGCAGCATGTCCTGCAGCCCACGAGCCGCGCTGATGTTAACAGCCAGAGCTGCCTGCGCCCGAGCTACCTCAGCCTTAGGGTTGAGAGCTTTCACGGCAGACATGGCTGAATCGGGAGGGTTCCGGGCTGGTCTTTTGGAACGGAGCAATGCGCGGCCTCGGAAGGTAAGGGAGCAGGAAAGCATGCAGCCGGCGTTTCCAGAACAGTCTAACGTGCTGCGCGCCTCCCCATTGGCTGTGAAGGTTTGTGTCGCCACTGTCTACTATTTAGTAGCATGTTCGTATTCAGCACTAGACCGCATAAAGGCATATGCAGTCATGTTAGGTGTAGAAAATAACTCGTCCATGTTAAACTGCAAGTGTGTGAAAAGGGTTTTGCGGGTGGGGCATGGCAAACTAAGTATGTCCCAGCTACCAGCCCGTTCATGCTTTGACCTAACATGTATACTATCAGAGGTGGCCACGCCCATTGAAATCCTTCAACGCCAAACACAGCGTAATCTTTCAAGCTAAATAATTGTTTACGAAAGACGGCATTACCTTACCTCCCTTGTCAGGAGGCTGACTTTAAGCACTCTAATGTGATCATATGAAGGAAAGAATTACCCGAAGGTGTCAGAGCGCTGTACAAAAGAGGTAGTTCCGTTACAAGAGAAAAGTGGTACAAAATAGAACATTACAAAGACTAACAAGAGACGAGCCCCCCCCCCCCTCCGCTGCCTGCTAGGCAACCTGCGAGGCTGGGCCAATCCCAGCACGGCTTGCGGTGACGTCGGAGCTTTATGAAGCTCCAGGCGGTGATCTCTTGTCTTTATGAGGCCATGTGTTTGAAACACATGGCCCCATAAAGATAAGAAAAGGCTTTACTACAAGCGTAAAGCAAGCAAGCCAGTCCAACTGGGACGGCTCTAAAAGAGAAAAGTGTACGTCACTAGACGCTCTTTTACAATGGCTGGCCACCGTTTAGCATAAACGGTGACGCCAGCCAATGGAAAAGAGGGGCGGGGCTTAAAGCCCACTAGAGAAATCTCTTCAAATCATTAGGTCTCGCCTGGCGTAAGATGTCTGCGCAGTCTTACGCCAGGCGAGACCTAAAAGGGGTGGTAAACAAGTTACCTCTCTACTCTGTAGCAAACAAAAAACATAACGTAAAATGAGAAAGAACAGTTCAAAGCTACATTGCTTTCAAACAACCTTGTAACTTTGGCAATACTTGCAATTACAAGCTCAGAGGGAGATCATTTTTTTTATTAGTGTTTGATACGCTCTGTTCTGTGCATCTGTCTAGCATGTAAACTACGAGGTTGGGGGGACAAGAAAATAGACAGGTTTAATAACAAGCTTAACCAGTGTCAGGACTTTACCTCAGAAGTGATTATTATGCAATACATACATAAAAGCTTGAGGATTACTTTATTACGCATCTTTAATATATATATATATATATATATATATATATATATATATATATATATATATTCACTTAAAAAACCATAGGTTTCACACATGTTATAGTTAGCTGGGCATTTCCCTCATAAAAAAACCAATGAAATTCCCCCGTTATAGTTAGTGCAGGCAACTATAACTCACGCGACTGCAATCCGCTGCTGATGACGTCAGATATTACATCACTGTATTTAGACACTTATTTACCCATGTCTTCTTCCATTCATCTTTAGCTATACATATATTTCATTTTTTTTTTCAGAAAGACACATATGTCATCAGTGATGTAATATCTGACGTCATCAGCAGCGGATTGCGGTCGCGTGAGTTATAGTTGCCTGCACCAACTATAACGGGGGAATTTCATTGGTTTTTTATGAGGGAAATGCCCAGCTAACTATAACATGTGTGAAACCTATGGTTTTTTAAGTGAATTTGCAAGGTTTTTTAAATGCTAATTCCTAACTATAACGTGTGTGAAACCTATGGTTTTTTCAGTGAATTTGTACGGTTTTTTAAATGCTAAGTTATTTATTAATATATTTTTTTAACCAAAACTTTCAAGCGCGCACCGTGTGCGCTCGGTGGGCACATGGTGCGCTTCGCGCACCGCGCACGCTCGGTGGGCACACGGTGCGCTTCGCGCACTGCGCGCCCACTTTACGCAGTTCGTGTCGTGCGCAGTTTACGCAGTTCGGTGGGCACGGAGCGCTTCACCCACAAGGGCCAAATCCATGTTTTTTTTGGGGGGGAAATCGCGGAGTGCGTGCACGCTGCGCGAACTTCGTAGAATTGCGCGCACTCGGCGATTTTTCGAAAAACAACAATTTTTTTTTGCCCTTGGGGGTCCTTGTGGGACCCCCTGACCACGGCTAGGGGGTCAGGAACTGTCCACCCTGCCCCCTTTTCACGTTCTCCACATTTGTTTTTCACCCCCTCAGAGTGCGAGAGACAAAATGGCGGCCGACACTTCCTGGATTCGACCGATTCGAATGTTTACTAAGATCTAACAACCAATCAGAATTGCGCTCGCGCACGGCAAGGTGCGCGCACCCAGCGCGCACGCTGCGCGCGTACAGATATATATATTGATTTAAATGCTATTTTCTCTGGAAATACTGAGCAGATTTACACCAAACCTGCAAAAGGCACTTCATAGACCTTATGGCTACCTCTCTGCCAAATTTCACGTAATTCTGTTCAGCCGTTCGGGCTGTAGCTGCGACTAAAGTCCCTATGGAAAAATCCATGGGGAAAACGCGTTTTGGGACCCCCCCTTTTTCTCGGCCCCCGCTTGACGAATCACCCCGAGACTTTCAGGGTAGGAGCGGAGCGCCCCATTAGTTTTGAAAATTTCGCGAGGATTCGTCAATCGGCGCCAAAGTTATTCAAAATAGAATTTTGAGATTTCCTATGGAAACTCGGTCCTAACGATAACTATCTACTGGCGACCGCCAGTAGATAATATATTATATATCCATCTATCCATCTATCCATCTATCTATGTTGTAACTTGCATTTGTGGCTTGCGCTATGTTGGTAGCACAGTGTTTCCAGTTAAGAAGCGTACGCTAGAGCATGGAGAGATTTCTGATGTTAGATCTAAGATCTAAGATCTTGTTTTTTGGAATTGACAGGGTTGCAGTACATCCACGTGGAGGTGACCGAGAACGCCGCCTGCGACGTTTGGAGTCTGAATATATCATCCGTCTACAGAGTAAGGCGCCTGGTGGCCTGAATCGAGAAGAAGATCTTCATGTTCATCTAGGATGAGGGGATATCATATACATGTAGTGTTCCAACAATCTGGACACTGTATACACACACACACACACACACACACTCACTCTGGCTCCCCTTCGGGCGCTCCCTTGTAGCTTCTGCTCCTTCCCCATCTCCTGCCACACCATTTTCTTAGACATCTTGCTTTGGCAAATGTTTATTTTATTTCTCCCTACATATTCCATTTCACCGCCAATTCGTCCAAGCGGCTGTTTGGCCGATGGGTGGTCATAGCCGCCACGCCTTAGTTTTTAATACACTGGGGGTGGGTTTTTCCCCCGGCATGATCCAAGCTTCTCCTTAGATATTTTGTCTGTTATTACACTTTGTGTGACCTTTTATATTTGTTTTTGTTATTCGGGTCTATACTTTATAATTTTAGCCTAGCCGTCTAGCGCCTATCCAGGGTAGGTGGTTGCTGGTGCCACTTGGCAGTTCCACTTGCTCTGGATGTACACCATTTTACTGTGGTACATATTTGATGGGATCGCATTTACTCTCTTGCAATTGGCGGCTTTAGCACAAGCTAATATGAAGGCCTTGCTGCTTTTTCTGTTATTATTTATTTTCATCTGCTTAACCTTATTTTATATTTTTTCCACATTAAGCATTTATAAGTGAGGAATTTAAATTCACTAATTTGTTATTTCATATATGAAACAAAGAAAAACTATTTTCATTAACGGCAGCCTTAATGTGGCGAGTGCGTTTTTCATATGTACCCACGACTCTTTTTTCTATGTCTATCCCTAAATCTGCTTGGTAATGCTTGGTTGTAAAAAATGCCTTGATATGTAATCACTTCCTTTCTATGAAGTGACTTTGACAAAGACCGTGAGGTTGAAGCGAGTCAGTCATTAAACCTTTTCTTGCAATCCCGAGTGCGACTCCTACCTTTTTGTTGTGCAGCAAGGGGGATTTTAATATATATATATATTCACTGAAAAAACCATAGGTTTCACACATGTTATAGTTAGCGGAAATTTTAATGATAAAAAACCAATGAAATTCCCCCGTTATAGTTAGTGCAGGCAACTATAACTCACGCGACCGCAATCCTCTGCTGATGCTAATACTGTATTTAGACACTTATTTGCCCATGTCTTCTTCCATACATTTTTAGCTATACATATATTACAAATATTTTTTTTTCATAAAGACACATATGTCATCAGCAGAAGATTGCGGTCGCGTGAGTTATAGTTGCCTGCACTAACTATAACGGGGGAATTTCATTGGTTTTTTATCATTAAAATTTCCGCTAACTATAACATGTGTGAAACCTATGGTTTTTTCAGTGAATTTGCAAGGTTTTTTAAATGCTAATTCCTAACTATAACGTGTGTGAAACCTATGGTTTTTTCAGTGAATTTGTACGGTTTTTTAAATGCTAAGTTACTTTACGCCATTCGTGGCGTGCGCGCCCACTTAACGCAGTTCGTTCCGTGCGCGCACGGTGCGCTTCGCGCACTGTGCGCACACAGTGAGCACGCGGTGCGCTTCGCGCACCGCTCGCCCACTTTACGCAGTTAGTGCCGTGCACGCACGATGGGCACGCGGTGCGCTACGCGCACCGCGTGCCCACGTTACGCTAGATGGGCCATGTACGCACGATGCGCTTCGCGCACCGTGCGCACATGGAGGACATATGATGCACTTCGTTTTGAAAGGTAATATTTTAATTTTTCGTATATGTTATAAGCCATGCACAAATGGTGCCCTTCGGGCACCATTTGCACACGGGGTGGAGAGAGTGTGGATAATTTTTTTTTTATTATTATTTTTTTTAATATTTTAGTTTAACTCATCTTTAATAAGCCATGCACAATTGGTGCCCTTTGGGCACCAATTGCACACGGGGTGGGGAGAGTGTGGATAATTTTTTTTTTTTATAATTTTTGTACCGTATGCGTACGGTAAGCGTAATCGGCGAAATTAGCGAAAAAATAAAAATTCCGTTTTTGGCCTTGGGGGACTCGCTCAACATTGCTATGTGTGTGGGAGCTGTCTAAACAGCCCCTTTACATGTTTTTGTGCTTTATATTTTAAACATCACTCTCAGTGCGAGAGAGAAAATGGCGGCCGCCGCTTCCTGGTTTCGGCCGATTCGAATGTTTACTAAGATCTAAGAGCCAATCAGAATCGCGCTCGCGCACGCCACCGTACGCGTACGGTAAGCGTACCGTAAGCGCACCGTAAGCTGGCTCAGATATATATATTGATTTAAAGGCTATTTTCTCAGAATCTACTGAACAGATTTACACCAAACCTACAAAAGGCACTTCCTTGACCTGAGGACTACCTCTCTGCCAAATTTCTAGTAATTCTGTTCAGCCGTTCGGGCTGTAGCCCTGTCTAAAGGTCCTATGGAAAAATGCATGGGAAAAACGCGTTTTGGGACCCCCCTTTTATCTCAGCCCCCGCTTGACGAATCCCCCCGAGACTTTCAGGGTAGGAGCGGAGCGTAGCGCCCCACCTATTTTGAAAAATTCGCGAGGATTCGTCGACCGGCGCCAAAGTTATTCAAAATAGAATGTTGCGGATTTCCTATGGAAACGTGGTCCTAACTATAACTACCTACTGGCGACCGCCAGTAGGTAATATATATATATATATATATATATATATATATATACATACACATACATACACACACATATACATTCACACACAAACATATACATATACGTCAAGCTATATTTTACATTTTAGTTTTTTAAAATGAACTTAAATTTATATTACTTTTGCTTAAAAATGATTCCATTACTAATGTAATATATAGTAGCATTTTAATTATGTACATAGTAATGATATATTTTTAAATTAGACGTCAATATTTTTGAATAACTTACCTTCGACGTAAAGTACTACTGATGCAAAAGTAGCAAAACTTAACAGTGATGTAATAAAACCAGATACATGGCCTGCGATGTACCTGTAGCATACCAGTTTGAGATGTGAATTAGTTCTGCCCAGCTGCCATGGAAGACCAGCATTGGCATAGCCAATAGGTCTCGCTTTTGGGACCTTATAAGTATTTAATTATGCAGCACAATATCCTTGGTGCAACAACATCAACTGTTGCATAGCTAAACACTTATAAGGTTCCAAAGGCGAGACCTATTGGCTATGCCAATGCTTGTTAATCTTTCCTATGCTGCAACCCAACATAAACTAGTCGCGTATTCACGCTTCCAACAAGCCTTCAAACTTGCAAGTAACACCCAACTTACACAAGGTTGTGACATAAGACTGCGACATAAGACTCAATGGATTCCTGTGCCCTTTGCATACGTCTACCGAAATGGTAGTGCTCCAAGATCGTAATCACTTTTGGTAGATAGTCCCTAAACCAATTTAGCCAATCATATCTCAAACTCATTAAGATTGTCAGTATCACTTCCACTTAGGTCAGGTAAATGTTCGAGGACCTCTTGACCTTCGGGTCCATAGCAGTACAGCAACAAAGAAGTCTTTCTCCCAGCACTTAGTGAGACACTACACATAAATGCGTAATTCATAAAGACCATTTTACACAGACCACCTGTGAGAAAGTGCCATCTTTCTTGCATGGTATGCCCCCACTTTTTGCTGAATGTACTTTGACTGAGTGTACCCTGGACTCCTGCCAATCAGGTGCCCAGGACCCTTGTTCCTTCCCTAGAAACACAAAACCCAAATTGGCAAACCCTGGCCACAGGTCAGCCCCTGGTAAATGGTACCCTAGGTACCCAGGGCCTTGTGACCAGGGAAGGCCTCTAAAGGCTGCAGCACTCATTGTGCCACCCTCAGAGGCCCTGTACACACGTGTGCGCACACACACACACACACCTTGCAGGCTGGGTGCAAGACAAAACAAAGTCGACATGGCACACATCCCTGTGTGCCATGCCCATCACCTACACTGCCATGGCATACATCAGCCACCTCTCTAGCTGATTGCCCAATGCCAATGGTGTGGGCACAGGAGCAGGAGCCCTGTGCCGCTACAGTACCCAGGTCCATTCCTGGGCACTGTAAGTGCAGTGCTGCCATTTAAGAGTACATGGTGCTGAGAGCTCGTCAAACACGAACTCCACAGCACCATAATGGTAACACTGAAGACTGAGAAGTTTGGTATCAAACTTCTCAGCACATTAAATCCCACACTGGCATCAGTGTGGGTTTAATGTACCAAGCACCCCAGAGGGCATCTTAGAGATGCCCCCTAAAACCTAACCTACAATCCACGTCTGTTCTGAGGCTGCCTAGGCTGCCACACAGCAGACATGTTGCTGGACCCCTGGGTAGGAGAGCCCCTGCTCTCCTGGGCCTGCAACAATGCACATCCTGGGCGAGGTGCTAAATCTCCTCCACCAGGATGGGCAGGGGGAAGCTTCAAAGGCATGCCGTCTCTGTGAGCTTCCCCAGGCCACTGCAACCCCCCCACTCTGGCAGGAAGCTTGGCCGGAAACCCCAAATAAGGACAGGGGATGTGCCAGCCTGCGAACCCCACCCCTCAGGTGGGGGAGGCGAGGTGAAGCACATCTCCGGGCTCTCGCCATCTTGAAGATGGGAAGCCCTACCCTATCAGGACTAGGCTACTGCCCCCCTCCCACAGGAGAGAGGCAGGATAGGGGGTGCACCCACCCCAGGACAGGGACCCATTGGTCCCTGCACTTCACCTACCTGTAACTCCACTAAATTTAGTTTTTAGGGGCACCGTGAACCTTCCTTTCCCAGATTCCAGATTCCAAAACCCGAAGAAGAGTTAGAAGAAAGAAGACCTGCCCTGCAGCTGCTAAGAAGAGGAAGACACCAACTGCTTTGGCCCCTACCGGCCTGTCGACCCTCGAACCTGCTCCAACCCGGCATCTCTTGTAGCCAGCAACCTCACAAACCCCGGAGGACCTGGCTACCTTTTGACTCTAAACCCCTGGGACTCCCATGAGTAGAGGCTCTACTCAAAATCTACTTCTAATCCCTGGCAGCAGCCCGGAACCGCGAACCCAGCACACACTGCACCTGGCCTGTGCCGGAGTGAACAAAGACCACGAGGACGACCCCACGGCGACTGTGACCCCAAGTCTGGCACCCAAGGACCTCCCTCGACACTCCTGAAGAAGCCTGCAGCCTCAGAACAAGGTGCCCCCCCCCCCCCAACCGCGATCAACAGAGGGTAAGATTTCCCGACACCAAAAGGCACCCCTGCACCCGGCGCCCCGCGGCCCCCTGTGCCCAATCCCGGGGTACATAACTATCCTCCAACTACCCAACGTACCTCTCGAAGTGGTGGTGGCACCTGAAGAATACTCGTCCCCGAGCTTGCAGTCTTTTTCTAAACCGGAGATTTCCCATTGAAATCAATTGAGCGCCCAAAGACTCAAAAGCACCCTGCACCCAGCCGCCCGAGTGGCCCTGGCAGTGCAACCTCTACACCTATCTACTTCCCGACTTGACCTGAGTAGCTGACCAGGAGACCAGCTCCCACAGCCGCGTGGCCTGCTAGTCAGCAGCCACCAACCAAGGCCCCCCCTAGCCCTCATAGGATAACATTGGGCCTAACTCTCTCTGCACCCGGCCGCCCTTGTGCCGCTGGGGGTGAACCAACTGTACCTACCTGACCCTGGGAAAACCCTGAGTCTATGCCCAGAACCTTAACTCTGCCAGTCGAGTACTTGCCTTTAAACCGATAACTCAATTTTCTCCATAGGGTAACATTGACTGGCTTTTCCTGAAATTTCTTTTAAGTGTGGACTTTTCAAAACTTAAAATATTTCACCAAAAATCAGCCGAGTAACTAAAACGAAAATACTCACCTGCTCTTAGGTGAGCTCCCAGTGCTGGATCTTGGTGCCCAGCACGGACTCTGAAAAATATTTACAACTGTACTTACCAGTAACCCAATTTTCTCCCATAGGAAATCATTGACTGTTTTTCTGTGAAATTTCTTGTGTCAATTTCTACAATCTTTAAATATTCTTTAAAAATCTTATAATATCTGAAAACGTAATTACTTACCTGTTTTGGATAAAGGTCCCAGTACTGAGTCTAGGCACCCAGTACTTGATTACAAAAGTAACGAGAACATACTATACCTGCAACTTGAATTTTCTGCCATAGGGAATCATTGACTGTTTTCTATGAAATATTTTTTAAGTGTCAACTTTTAAAATAGCAATATATTGTCTAAAAATCATCACAGTAATTAAGTCGACTTTCATCACTTGATTCCAAGTACTGACCCAAGACTGAATCTAGGATCCAGTCCTGGAATTCCAAAAGTAATCTAAAAGTAATCTATGGCAAATAACTTGAAACTTCCATTGAACTCCATGCATTATTGGGTTTAGAATTGTGTTGCCTATTGCAACCACTTGTAACTTTCTACAAAAGTCAATTGCATATTGCAAGAGTATTTATATAAAGCATCTCATTCTGAGAAAGTATATTTTAATACCTATTGTTGGTTCTAAAATAAAACAAGCATATATTTTTTATATATAAACCATTGGCCTAGAGTTCAGTTATTGAGTGTGTGAGACCATTTGCTGGCTGAGTGTGCAACAAATGCTTTACACTGTCCTCTGATACTGCCTTACTGCTCGACCAAGCTACCACTTTAGAGAGTAAGGTTATATCTAACTTTAGCCTCTGCCAAACCTCTGGGGACTGTGGACTCTGTACACCATATACCTATTTGGGAACAGTATATACAGAGCCACTTTCTCACACCACCTAATGGGTGGTTTTCCTGGATTAGACAAAAAGGGTGGAGGCATAACATTCTGCATCTTTAAGAGGAATACAGTAAATAGATACCAGAAGCAAAGCCCAGGACCTAAATATCAGAACGCCAATGTGACACTTTCACACCTTGGACAATAAACATACCCATCACCCCGGCGTGCAGTTCACACCCGAAAATGACCTAAACATTTCAGCTTAATGTCCTAACACTAAGAGACAAAAGTACATGCTTATTAACTAGGTATTTTTGAAGCTAAGCAATTATGAAAAATTAGCCTCTCAAACATTAAGCGATTAAAAATGTCTTAAAAGAAATGGTGCGTGCATCACCATTGTAAATCCACCAGCAGACACGCAGTAAGAAAGATCACGTAATATCACCATAGTTCATATAAAAGACCAAAATATGCAGTAATGCGCCTTGAAGACTATTTACATTTCCCTGCATTCAGTCTGAGTACAGAGATGGCAGGGGGAAGAGGATAGACACCTAGCAAAATCGAAGGAAGAGAGAAAGTGGGAGGGGGAAGAGGAGGTGCTGTGCAGAGAGGAAGAGGAGGTGCACGAAGAGGCAACGATAGGCAGAGGTAGGTGCCGAAGTCGAGAACATGGACTAAGTAGGCAAGAGATGTAGGAAGAGGAAAGTAGTAGCAGAAGGGGAACAGTCAGACAACGGAGGGATGCAGGGAGAGAGTAGTAGGGGATTTAAGGTGGGGACAGGGTGGTAGAGAGCAAGAAACGGGAATGAAGCACAGATGAGAACACAGGAGAGGGCAGAAAGAAGGTAGGTAAGTTAAGGCTCAGAAATAAAAGTGGGTGTCAGTGGATGAGCCAGGAGGAGGTTGCGAGATGGGAGATAGGGGGAGATAAGACAGGGAGAGTGAAGGAGAGAGGCAGGTAGTGACACGGTGCTCACAAAGCTCAGAAAGCCACTGTTCCGCTCCTACCTTAACAAGACGCGCGGCCGCCAGACACGCTCTGTGGTGGGGGAGGAACGTTGAAGGCGAGGAAGACGGAGAGGCGGAGCAAGGCGCGCGAGCCTGTGTGCGTAACCGCACGCTCTATGCCTTATTAAAAGCTGTGGTCGGGCTTTTTGAAGCCCACTAACCAAGCATTGGCATAGCCAATAGGTCTCGCTTTTGGGACCTTAGAAGTATTTAGTTATGCAGCACAATATCCTTGGTGCAGCAACATTAACTGTTGCATGGTTAAACACTTATAAGGCCCCAAAGGCGAGACCTATTGGCTATGCCAATGCTTTTTTTTTTTTTTAAAGGACAAGGAGAGTGAGAGCGAGAGAAGGAAGAGAGGGTGGAGGAAGAGAGAGAGAGGGTGGAGGCAGCACGTGTGTGTACGGGTCCAGGAAATGGCGGAGGGTCTCACCCAGAGGTGGGAAGTAGGCAAAAATTAAGGGTGACAGGGGTGAGCCACCCAGGTAGTTGCTCGGAGGATCCACTAAGGGATAGTGGATTCTACAAGTAAAGAAGCACCATGTGAGAATCACTGCATGTAGAAATCGCTTCACAATAAGTAGGTCCACTAATGATTGAGGAAGTGAAATCCATACGCGTTAATTATGGGCCATAAAGAAGGAAGAATTCAAATTCACCATATCAAGCTCAATGCACGTAAATATGGGCCACAGTGAAGGAGGAAAAGCTAAATGAGCAATAAGAATGTGCCATTATGTAGATCATAGGCTCACTGTAAGTAGCGCAACACATACATGAAAATTCTGTGCATATCTACTGCTTTAGAAGCCTCATTACTAAAAAATGTTTTTTGTAAACCATCTTACTTGTCAATGAACACAGCTACTGGCTTTGCAGTCATGACTGACAGCATTTAGAATCCCTCACAACACAACTTAATTTCCGTTCACACCCACATTTATATATAACTACAGGATACATGCCAACATTTTAGAGGATTAAAGTGGGAGATTCTTAAAAAAAAAAAAAAAAAAATTATAGGAATGCATTTCCCCCATTGACTTCTATTGAAGGCGAAGCAATTTCAGGTAGGAGCCAAAATAAAGCAATTTTTTTGCTTCAAAATTGGGAACTCCCAACCGAATCGAGTCTATTGGCATGCATGATACAGACTAGAAAATAGTTGTCCGTCTGTATTTATGTGTAAAGACCAGTATAAACAGAAAATCAGGAGCCTTAATCATAAAAACATCCTTATTTCCTCATAGTGCACTAGCACTACAGGAATCTGTTAATATATGAAACCTCCCCTAGTGTACATTTCCATGATACATGTGTTCATGGACAAACTCACTGTCCATCCCATGTGCGCATTACCGAAACTGTCCCTACTTCTTTTGAGCATTTATACAGCCTGCCACAATCATTCAGCCACAGGGCAATGCAGTCGTCCAAAACAACTGAGCCGAAAACGCGAAAATTCAGCACCGAGCACTTGTCAGATATTTATTTTAAAAAAATGCCCAAATGTTAGCTTGAGGAATAAATGACAGCGAAAGAGGGAGTTCTGAACACCAACTGGATACAGAAAACGGGATACATTTCAAAAGCAAAAGTGAATAAATAGAACATCAACACGATGCCAGAGCGCCAGACGAAACCAAAACATACCAGGCGGAAAGTTGCCCGTGCCCGAGAAAAACCCAAGACACTGAATTGACTCCAGAAAGAGCAACTGTCCATATGACTGGATGGAAGCAACGGCAGTCACTCTATTGAGCCGGACAACTGGGTAGCCATCTTGAAATTACACTATATTCGAAGTTCTTTATGGAAGGCTTTATCTTTACTCCATCATACCAAGAAAATATGTGCAGAATTATAAATTATAATTGTTTCCAAATTTCAAAAACCAATATTTTGCAGTATACTTTATGAAACAGAATTACAAATACACATTGACTTTATACTATACTAACAGAGAATTGGTCTTCATATATGAAATGGCTGTAAGCTCAAGTGATTTTTCACAAAAAACGTTCGATCCTTTGACAGAATAACTTTGATTCCAAGACAACTATTAGTTCTTCAACTTGATGGCGCGGGTACAGCTTTGTCCGTCATTTTTATTTCTCATTTACAGAAAGTTACTCTGTTTCCTAGTGTACGAAGTCACAGGCGGACTTGGTTACTTCCGGTTATGAGAATGTCAGAGAAGGAGCCACTTGGATTGGTCTGTTAGTAGTTTGTCAGTATCAGGTGGTAGACTCACGCTCACCCAAGGAGCGGAACTGCAGCCTCCCCTTCACCCAACCGCTTTACCTGATGGAGATGCTACTGGGAGACCTGGCACCGTCAAGAATATGCCACCTCTAATAGTTATTGATTGACGGGAGGGAGGAGCGGGTCTCATGATGGAGGTCGAGTCTGAAGCGAAAGAGGGAACAGTCAGACACACACCTGATGATTTGTGCCAGACTGTATTGTCGCGCACCATCAGACACCCAATAACGGAGTATGACCCAGTAGCATAGAGATGGCAAAAAGCCCTTTCCAATAATCTTGTCAGTAGCCACATCTGGCCTTTTAGTTAACTACACAGTAGACTCCGGATGTTGTAGTTTCATTTTCAAAGTAGGACTGTACGTCCGATCACAATACGTGCTTTTGGCTAAAAACCGAATCAGCATAGGGGTACTTTCTTAACATGGGCCTAATTGTTATCTATGACACAGCCATTAACACATAATGGTTACCAGCCGGCAGTGTGCTGGAGGAGGGAGGAGGAGCGCATGCTCTATGCCTCACTAAAAGCTGTGGTCGGCTTTTTTGAAGCCCACTAACTAAAAGTCTCGCCAGAGCAGCGCATGCGCTGGCTCAGGCTAGACCTGAACAGTGCAGATATCCACCTCAGATAAACACTTGTTAAACTCCTCTATCCCTTTACCTTACAGTTTATTTTGCCTTTGTTGTGAAAGCTGTGAACCAAGGTCTTTAGTCTGGAGACGGAGGAAGTGTAGTTTGTGGCATAAACTTCTCAGATGGCCAAGATCTCTTTACCTTGCTCTGTGGCGATGATGGGTAGACTACTCCGGAGTCATAGGCTACTTGGTTAACCTGTATTTTTGCGATAAACAAACTGAGGCTTTTAGCCCTTTTGATCTCTTGCCCTTCCTCTCGGAATTCTAGCCATTTCTTTCTTCAGGTCATTGATGGTCTTCCAGCAGCAGTGTTTTTTGGATTACAACAACCTCGAGTGCTTAAAATGAAATTCCCTGCCAGGGTGGCTAATTATATGTTGTGGGGGGTATTGTGTGAGGACAGCTGTAAAACTCTCCACGCTCCTTATTAAAGCCAGATTGACTTGTGAGTAGGGGGATCCACTCTAGATTCCTTCCTGGCTAATATCCAAATGTTGGCATCAAAAGATGGGGATTTTCTGGTTCTTGCTAGTACACAAAGGGGGTCCCATTAAAAAAAAAAACTTCTCAAAGGCATATTTCGGGCACCTTCAAAGATACAGCCTTGGCCACTAAAGTGTACACTATGTACACGCTTAGGAGAGGTTTAAAAAAAAAAAAAAGAATTTGTATCTTTACTTCATCTCAGAAGGAAAAAAAAAGTACACAGAATGAGTGTGCAGGCACTCAACTTATCGAGAGGAGTTACTCTTTTGCCCATTGTCACCATACCCTTGGTGTCCACTCCCTTATTTATTGCTGCAAGTAAAATGGCAGCAGGGGCTAGACGCAAGTGTCTCTTTACTCAACCCTTGCCTCTACAAAATAAAATTAAGCCTGCGTCCTGCACACTCTACTAGATCCATTCAGATTCTGCATAGGCTAAGTTATTCCTTCTTCTCATAGCCGATATCAGCTGGGAGAATGGAGATGAGACAAAAGGTCTAAATTACTACAACAGTATTAGGTGCTGCATACAACAGGAAGCAGTTGGCTTCGGTGGGAGACCAGAGCTCTCTCGACTGCATGCAGTAAGCAGGCTAAAAAGGGAGGGGGTAGCCTATTCAGGGAACAACAGTGCCAAAGGGATAGCAGGCCCCACTAATCACACAGGTTCAGCGCAAGCAAGCCTACTCACCTGTTCTTGCACTCTCCCCTTCCACCCTCCTTTCACAAGAGAGATCAACAGAACTGTATTTCTGTAGTGAAATAGGCTCATATCCCAAAGAACAAGCATTTGAAATGTTATAGGTCTCACATTTGCGAGAGTTTAAGCTATCGGCATTGTAAATTACAATGCCTTTTATTTATCTGTTTTTATAATTAACACATAAATAAAGGCATGGTCATCTACAATGTCAACAGCTTAATCTGTTGTAAATGCGGGACCCATTTAATTTGAAAGAAGAGGCCGCCATTGTCCCGGGCTGCTTGGAATGTGAAAGCACGCATGGCGCGCTGAATGTTGCAGGAAAGCACGTTGTGCCTGCAGAAGGAGAAACTCATTTAAGAAAGTAGTGCTTACAGACTAAATAAGACACACCGTGTGACAACAGAAGTAAAAGTGCCAGTCCTCATGGGAGGTTAGTACAAATGAAGACAAGGTGGTACTAAGGAGGGACTAACAAGCCTATTAACAATTCAGAAGCCAGCATTTACAAAGGACAATGCCGCAAGCCAATGAAAAATATGGGCGGAGAGTGGGTGAAGCTTCAAGTCTATACTTGAATACAGCATGCGCTGTCCAGGCTCTACCTAAAAAACATTCTGGCATGAAAATTGGAGACATTCCACTCTTCCGTTTGTTCAGTCACAACACCTATGAATACCTATGCATGGGTAGAAAAGACAAACCTCAGACTGATAAGGGCAAAATGGAGTAGATGAAATTTGACAATCCTACATAAAAGCAGGATACTTTCTTATAGGCTTGTCCAATGTTTTTAGTATTCATTTCTTCATCATGGAATTAATACTTCCCCAATTCCCAATCAGATCTGTTGCACCCAGCAAAACCCACCATCTCAAATGAGGTGGACTCAAATAATGCTCTTCACTAGCAACTGAAAGGGAAGATACCACACCTGCACAAGAAAAATGATGAGTCCAACACAGGGAGTGCAATGTGTTAAAAATGAAAGCACCAAGCCAGCTGGTGGTGCTCTGATCTGGTACAGGGATCAAACTAATGAGCACAATAATTGCTGCATGGTGTGCTCAATTCATTTGGAACATCCTGGCGCTCATAACCATGCAGTTATTACCTTCCTCTTAAAAAAAAAAAAAAAAAAAAAAAAAAAAGATCCCAAGTAGTCCGCTTATTTCCAACATAATCTGTAATCTACCCTTCCAAAGAATGCTCCTTGAGAGGGAGGCTGTGGAGTAAAAAGTGTAATGAGAGTGATCCACAAACCAGATCCTCCATGCAAAGTCAGGGCTGATTGTAATTGTCGGTGGTTGATCCTCCTGCATCTTCCTCAGTACTTTTAACAGAAGTAGACCCATCGGAAACATGTAAGCCTGAAGGCATTTCCCATAAAATCATTCAAAGTGAAGTGAACAACGAAAAAATGAGAGCACTTCCAGCTCCGGCATAGTGAAGAGCTCCACAAACGAAAATCCCAATCTTGAGAAGATAACCTTGGTCACTTTGGGATGCAGCAGCCACTTGTGAACTTTGGGTAAGAGATGACGACATATGCCATCACAATGACGCAGTCTGCAGCACGAGCCGCTACCGGGAAAATTTCCCTTTGCTGCACCCACTTTTACAGGCAAATGACCTCCCAACATAGGGTCCATGACGTCACACCGCCATGTCTGTTGGTACAATGGACATTGGAGGGTTTGTCCGACAATCTGAATGTTGTTTTCAGGGAGAAATACTGTCATTACAAGACAGATCACCTACAGGTCAAACACTTAAGCACAAACTTTGCTCCAACAAGGACCAAAGTCATGTCACACACATGGGCTTCCCACCAAAAACTGTTGGCAAGGTCCATTAACGAGTGCTGATCTGGATGAACACAATGTGAAATCTGAACCAGAGCCATGAGACCGTCCTGAAACTGAAGTAACTGGGACCTCAGGTACCACTAAAGAGGCCCAACGGATATCTGGTGTGCGTTACCAACCAGCTCAGAAAGGCCTGAGAGCAGTTCCCAGTTTTTGGAACATGGGAGAACATTCCACCACCAAAAGATGATAATGTAAGGTGGAAGTCAAAGAAGTTTAGCAGAAGCCGATGTGACAAAGGTTGGCAGAGACAGGATCCGATGATGCTTACGGTGTTCCTAGTTGCCCTACAAAGGACGTTTTGTGATAGCTGTACTAAAGTGTCAACTATGTTAACGTAAAGTAAAAAAAAAAAAAAAAGAAAGAAATGTAAGTGGGACTCAAGTATGATTACCTGGTCGATATACCTTCAGAGGATAAAAGCTGATAGACATTAGCACGTTATAGGGTAAATCATCAATTCACTCTATTGAGATACAAATGATTTGGTGCCTTAAATATGAATGTTCACACCATTTTTTCGTGTGGTTTGATACAAGTTTAGCACTACTTTATGAAAATGGCAAAGAGGCTTGCAAACACATCTTTGAGTTACTTCTAGAACAGCATGCAGGGGTTGACTGAAAAGCCCTTCACATTTTCCGAAAAGGTATACCTACCGCACTATAAAAGCGGTTCCAACAGCTTGCGACTCGGTTTTAAATTAAAAAACAATACCAATATGTGAGATTGGAATTGCAAACTGAAACAAACAAACTGAAAATGGGGGTGTACAACTATGGAGCACCATCAACTGGCAACAAAGTCCACTCACACCACACAGCGACAAAGTACTTACTTGGCTAAAGACATGCAAGTAAATGTTTTTGAGGGTGGCGGGAATAGAGTTTAAGCTTGCTGAACCCAATGTGAATTAATCACTGCTAGAGCAATCATCTGTGCTTAACAGTTTGCATTTTAATGTCTTCTGGTAAAGGCACCCTTTACCTTGGCACCGATTGCCTAGCTTCCCTGCTCCGAAGGGCTGCAGTACCCGGGAATTTGACCTAGCCATTCTCCGTGCAGAGCAGCCAGCCACGTATTCACTGAACGCCTTCCTACCACACTCCGTTTCACGAGAAGAGTTTTCAGCCGTGCATTGTGGGATATCTAGTTTACTTACTACAGGAGAACACAAATCACAGTTGTTTACATGTATGGTTCACACGCTCGCTCATATGTGATTCAACTGTCCTATCATCGTGCTCGAAACTTAGATTGCATTATCATCAGCAGAATAAGGTTTGCAGGTTGAAAATAATATTGCAAACCACAAACTACTTCAACACATTTATGCTGATTTCAACACAAGGTTGAAATTTGTGACTTCTGCGTAGAATGCTTTTGCCAAAAGGATGGGATCTCCTGACTTGGATAGGAGATAACCATGAAGTCTCCAACATAACCGAGGAGCATCTCTGCTGATTAACAGGAGTTTGACACCCACCTCAACAGCACTCATTTTTATTAAACTCAGGAAGATGAAAGGCTGAACGGATCAGCTGGGATTCGAAACGGTGACCATGAGGCCATCAGTCCCGACACTGAGGCTATGCAGTTTTTAGGTCTTGCCCAAGAGACAGTGTAAGTACTTGGGTCGCGTAAAGCTAACTGCCAACACAGTGGGCTTAGAGCCCGCCCACTGCTTAACGATGTTTGGCTTTATTGTCACGCTCATGATTTGCTTGATTTTTGTTAGCTTGTGTGGCTTTTCTTCTGCTGGAGTTTCTCCCTTCCCTGGGCCAGTTCTCGTTATTTGTGTCCTTAAACTGCTTGCTTTTCAAGCAATACTTTTTTCTTTTTAGTTTTCACTCCTTGTTGTGTGTATTTTCCAGCTGCCTCCCTCACAAACTTCTTTCCCCTCCACTAAGCTACATGTTGCTCTCTCCCCTGTGTGCTTCTCCCACGTACCCCTCCAAGTAGCGCCCACCCTCGTGCTTCCCCTACCAATGCTCTCACCCTTGTGTATACCAAACCCACCATCCTAGCGCCATGTTGCTCCCTACTGCCCTGGAGCTTCTCTTGCCTCCCGTGCTCCATGTTGCTCTCTCTCACACCCAAGTCATATATTTCTCCTCCATCCCCCTATGTTGCTTCTGCCCACTCGCAGTCTATGTTGCTTTTCCCCACCTGTGCCTTCTGTGTTGTTCCCCCACCCTCCCCTGCAGTAAACAACAAGCATTTGCAATGCAATAGGTCTCGCATTTATAAGAGTTTGAGCTATTGGCATTGTAAAATTACAATGGCTTTTATTTATGTTTTGGTTTTAAAACAAATAAAAGGCATTGTCATTTACAATGTCAGTAGTATAAACTCGCATAAAAGCAGTGTGTGGAGTGCAGCAGTGTGCGGCATGCAGCAGTGTGCGGCAGTGTGTGGCGTGCAGCAGTGTGCAGCGTGCAGCAGTGTGCAGCGTGCAGCAGTGTGCAGCGTGCAGCAGTGTGCAGCGTGCGGCATGCAGCAGTGTGCGGCAGTGTGTGGCGTGCAGCAGTGTGCAGTGTGCAGCGTGCAGCAGTGTGCAGCGTGCAGCAGTGTGCAGCGTGCAGCATGCAGCAGTGAGTAATGCAGCAGTGTGCGGCGGGCAGCAGTGTGCGGCGGGCAGCAGTGTGCGGCGGGCAGCAGTGTGCGGCGGGCAGCAGTGTTTCATGTAGCAGTGTGCGGCGTGCAGCGGCATGCAGCAGCGTGTGGCGTGCAGCAGCGTGTGGCGTGCAGCAGTGTGCGGCGTGCATAAATAATACCTAATTTAAAAAAATTTGCTTTCATACGAATAACCGTATCCATTACCTTGAGAGTTTTCATGTACAAAGGCACAAATATATGCAGCCATTTTGGAGCCTGTGCATCAACATTGCAACTAAAAACAGTATATATGTGGGGGCAAGTATGTCATCATGTCTTAAGGTATTGAACTAAATATGTGGACATTACAAGGACACGTTTCATCTCATTCTCAATGCCATGCAGAGAAAATATAATACTCAGGACACAGTGCATGCATGCCAACATGTGTAGACACGAAAGATGTAAATTTAAAATTAAAAGAATAAATAAATGGGAGAATTTATTTCCCCATTAACGTGCATTGGAGGAGGTAATTTCAGTTAGGAGAAAGCAAAAATAAAGTAACTTTTGGCTTTAAAAATCGGGTTCTCCCGCCTGAATATGTGTTTTGGCAAGTATGAGAGTGTGGCTGATGTGCAAGATGGGTAGGGGATGTCGATTTGTCAGAATTAGTTCTGAAAGCAGGTAAAAGCTGGCTTTGGCAAAGGGTATGCGAACATGAACCTTTTTCCAGTGCATCACCAAATCAAAGTGTAAATTGGGTAATCTAATCATCTGCAAAATCCTCTAGGCTGGCCCTGAAACATAACGGACAACCGGACAAACCAATGCCTGAAAGGAGCTCACCCAAACAGACAAAGGTTAAGAAGAAAAACATTTTTTTAAAGCGCCGCTCCTGTCACCTCTAGGTGCTTTAAATAGAAACGGCAACTGTTGCCATTACACATTGTAAAGCTGTAACATTTACCCACCTTAGAAGTATGGTCCACCTATAACATCCCAAGTCAGCCGCGATGTTTAACTCTCTGAGCCACTTTGTACTGTTATTATGTTTGTGAGATAGCTGTGCAGTGAAGAGTGCATGTATGTACTGAGTACGTGCATTAAGTTTCATTTCTCCTTTTTAATCCGAATTAAATTCCAGGCAGAGGCGCAACTAGAGCCAAATTTCGTGGGGGGGGGGGGTTGGGGGCTAAGCAAAAATTTCGGGGGGGGCTGAATCTTTAAACAGTAGGCAGAGTGGCGCTGATTTCGGGGGTGGGGGGGCTGAATCTAGGCGGCTGCAGGGGCTCTTGGAAGGGGTGAAACAACAGCGAAGCCTCATTAACATGCAAATGGTCTTTTTAAAGACCTGTGAAGTGCTCGGGCGCGGCTTTGTGTCTGCCCGGGAAGCGGTCTCATCCCGGGCTGCCACACACGACGGGGGGGGGGGCTGAAGCCCTGTGAATCCAATGGGTGTAGCGCGCCTGATTCCAGGTATGCCAGAATGTGTTCACCCTCATTGGCACAGAGATTTGTACATGGCGTTCTCTGATGGGGAAGCTGCCATTTACAAGGGATGACTGAAAGTTCCCCTCGTGAGATTGGGCCATTTGCGAAAACATATTTTAAATGGGCGAAAAATAAGTGATCAATCATACACGGTCAGAACGCGTGAGGCAAAATGACACGCAGCTACAACTTGTCATCTCTCGTTCTGTCTGCTACGATAAAACGCAAGTCAAAATGTAACAAACTGCACAACAAACATTAGGCGGTTTATAATTCCTCTCTTCTCCCTTTTCTTTCTAACAAAGATGTTTCTTAGGTAATATTTTAATGTTTACCTACCAAAAGCACCCCACTAGCTGCAAAGAAAAGCGTAGACTTGCAAGCAAAGATGCAAGAACGCGCGCACAAAGCCAATGTGTAGTCCTTACCTGTGGAGTATTTGAATTCAAATAATGAGTAGTTAATGCAGACGTGCTCCGCGTTTCAGACAATATTTTGAAACATTGAACTTCTGTTGATCACTGAATATTGATAAAACGGGAATAACCAGTTCATCTGGCTTTGGGGGGGGGGGGGGGGGGGTCGGGGCAAGAAATCATGCAGCTTACCTGATTCAAACGGCGGGGGAGGGAGAGAAGGCCAGGTACGTAAAAACAAAAGGTAAGTGAGAGTGAAGATAAAGTCCCCGACAGGAGTCCGAGCTAAGAGGGGAGGGGCAAGAAGTTGGGGCCTGTAAGAGGCTGCAGCGGGCTGGGAAGCAGTCTGTCACCGCAGTTGATTTCAAGCAAAAGACTGTCTACCCCCTCCCACCCAGCCAAGATTAACAATCTTGTTTACAGTGGAGGAAGGAAAAAATGCTTTGGAAGCGGCAGTCCCGGGTAGAGAGAAGTGGAGAAATTAAACGAGACCTATGCTTTTAGTAACCAGCACAGGCGGCATGCAGCGCTCGTTACTAAAAGTATATAATATTGAAACAAGCGCGCACTGAAGCTGACGAGGAGGGAGTGGGAGGGGGGAGTGGGGGCGGGCACAGTGGTGCCGGGAGAGGGTGAGATTGAGAAAGGGAAAGATAGGGATCGAAGGAGAAACAACATAGATAGAAACCACAGGAGGCAGCGCTTTAACACCTAGCTAGACAATAACAAGCAGGAAGGGGGTGGCAAATGGTGTGCACTTTGATGTCCTCAGTGGCCGCGCGGCTCACTGAGGACATCAGAGCGGCCTTGAAAGTGATCAGGCAGTGCTTTTCAGGCTGCCAAATTGTGCGCGCGCCTGGCGCACATGCACTGTATTTGGAGGCCTGAAAAGCCACTGTTTGCACTTCCAAAACTCGCTTACTATAAGTCTCGCCAGAGCAGCGCTAAAGCGCTGTCTCAGACGAGACCTAAAAAGGGAAAAATAGCACCTGCATCATTTTGTAGGTGCGCACACTTATAAAAGGATGTGGCCACAGCGTCATAATGCCTTTTTTGGGTTGGTCTTTGGCAATGCTGCACAGCATCGAGGATGCTTTAGTGCATCACTAAAAACCATTGGTAAAGTCTATAGGTCCTAAAGGCAAGACATATTGGTTTTACTGATCCTTGATTTAATACAATGTAGAAGCATTGAAAGGTGTGCAGAGAAAGGACACTATAGCCTTCCAACTGAAGAGCGCCAGTATTTGAGATTCTGTAGCTTCAGAGTGCTATATGTCCAGAATGTAACCTCACATCTTTTCTGAGTGACTATTTTCCAGTCCTGGAGACTGACCCACAGAGTGTCCTCAACTGGGATCCTATGAAAGTACTTATTACTACTTTGGTTTCCCTGCTGGACCATTCAGGTGGCATGAGCTGACATGGTAGTGTTATGCTGAGACACCAACCCTTCGTCCAACCACTACAATCACACTGACCGCCCAGAAACACATTAGTACATATACCAGACTCTGCATGCCCCATTCCGGTTGTGAAGCAATTGGCCACTAAGAGTTTAAGCTTCTGCCCTGCAGGCCAGATTAAGGATATCTACCGGGCCTTGCACTGTGGCAATCTGACAGATAGACTAAAGAAGCACCGAGGCCATCTTTGAAGAGGAACCAGGATCAAATGCAATTAGCAAGGGAAACAACAGTTAACCTTTGGAATACATGATACAAATGTTAATTAACCATTCACGCTCTCAAGGTCCTCTTGCCCACAGTGACTGTTACATTAAATGTGGTAGACCAGTAAGGCCAGCATCCGATACTCATACTACAATAGATTTGGGCTTTTTATTGTAGAATCAATGACTTCAACTTCTTTTGAGATGCAAGACTGACAGTGTGTGGCCCCCTGTGTTGAATGCCAGAGAGAGGTTAAGCAATAGTAAGAATGCAACAATACCCTCGTCCATCATCTTAAGCAGGCATCTAACAGGGATGTTGCCATGCCATGAAAGGATGGAAACCAGTATGGTAAATGTCAAGAATCGTGTACATGACTAGGTTGCTCTCAAATAGACTCCGCACCACATTTTTATGTGCAACCTGCCAGCAAGCTTTGCATCTAATGATGCTTGGTGTTGAAACATCTAAAAACAAGTTTATTCATGACACAATAATTGGCGGACACATTTGGGAAACTGATGTAAAAGCCAATCTGGAGCAGGATCATAACCTTTGAGCCACAGGGTTAACTGAGTTGCACTAAGACTGAAATTTAGGGATCTGGTCAGAAGTTACGGTCTAAAGTTGATCAGTAGAGTTAGGGATAATGTCTGATTTGTCAGCTGCCATATTCCAATCTGGTAAGAATACTACTTTTCCCACAATAAAGTGGCTATAGTGGGGAGAAAGACCGGCCAGAAGGAAGAATTTGGTTTCTCAAAGAAGGATCAATGCTATGTTCCAGTCAAATGCCTAGAGATGGGAAAATTGATCAGGAAAAGGTTTGGGGTCTTTTACATTCTTGCTCTCCACTTGAATATTAGAGCATCAGAGCTTCAATACAATGGCTATAATTGGCAATCAATCTTGTGACAGCCTAGCTAAGGTGTAGTGATAAGTAGGTTACATTATTTGAGAGCCAACAAACAAAACGTAGCAAAAACTGTAGATCAGCTATGTGACCAGGACAGGGTTCACCACCACTCAGAAATGAAAACAACTGTAGAATTTTTCAGCCAACTATATTACAGCCTGAATTCAAGATTTTCGGATTACCCAAAAAGAGGGAAGTGGAAGAATACCTGTACAGGCTGATGAAATCTCAAATTTCTGTCCAAATGTGGCTGCTATTGATGATTAAGGGGGACACGGACTGGACGAGCCATGTTGAACTTTGGCTGGCTCTGGCCGCGGGGGTAGCGAAAAGAAACATCGCCAGGGGGGTGGGGTTCTCAGACGTCCCCGCAATGGGAACAGTGGAGGAGGGACCTAGATTGGTGCCAAAGAGCTGAGGAAACCATATACAAGAGCAGGGGTTGCATCAAGAAATGGAAGATCTGGGGGCCATGGCGGAAATATAGAGGGTCGGGGAGGGAATCGGGGGAGTAATTATGTAATTGAATATCCCACTTGTGTACTGATTTGTTAGTATTTATTCACCACAACGCAATTATTATTTTATTTATTTTTTTATATCGGCTTCTTGGACACGGTCTATTGTTTTATGGTACTATGAGCTATGTTAATAAAAAGATTAAAAAAAATATCAAAATAAAAATTTGTCCAAATAAATGGGTCGATTTTGATCCTCACTAAGAAAGCCAACCTCCAGGTTGGAAATCTAAACTAACCAGCACAATCCTAACTGGCTAGTAGACTCTGGTTCCACTGGGCAAAATTCCTAACTCACATATATCCAACATCAAATCGGTCATTGTGTCGGACTAATCTGGAAATGAGAATGGTGAAACCGGATTAAATGAGATACTAAGTCCTCTCCTCACACAGTCCAGCCACCAATGGATAGCTGTCTCAACAGCTGAGGTTTGGGAGGAGATACTCAAAGGTAAATCTTGGATTGCCTGTGTGCATGCTTACCGAGGAATGTGGATCAAAAACAAAAGTAGGCTTCAAAGTACGGATACCTAAAGAGAGTAAGGCAGGTGAGAGAGGGAGCAGAGCAAATTCAATTTTGCTGTTCGATCAGATAATACATTATATAATCTTCAGACTCCTCAATTATCTGAAGAATATTATATATATATATATATATATATATATATATATATATATATATATATATATATATACATATACACACACACACACACACACACACACACACATATATACACACACACACACACATTCTACTGGCGGTCGCCAGTAGATAGTTAGGACCTATGTTCCATACGAAATCCGCAACATTCTATTCCCAGTAAGTCTGGTGCCGGTTGATGAATCCTCGCAAAATGTTCCAAACTTTTGGACAGCTCCGCTCCTACCCTGAAAGTTTCGCGGTGATCCGTCAATCGGGGGCCGAGAAAAAAGGGGGGGTCCCAAAACGCGTTTTCCCCATGCAATTTTCCATAGGATCTGTTGTCGCAGCTACAGCCCGATCCACTGAACGGAATGACACCAAATTTGGCAAAGAGGTAGTCCTCAGTTCAGACTCGTGCCTTTTGCATAAATTGTGTGAATCCGTTCAGTAGTTCCTGAGAAAATTAGAGTTAAAAGTACATATATATCTATGGCCGGGGAGGATCCGCGCACCCTACCCGCACCGTAAGCGCACCCTCCCGATCGCGCGCTGAATGCTAATTGGCTGTCGAGTGTCTGTCTACATTCGAAACCAGGAACTGTTGGCGGCCATTTTCTGCCTCGGTAGAAGCGAGGCTGAAGAAGCAAGGGGAATAAGTGTGTAAAACACACAAAGGGGCAGAGTGAAAATACTCTGACCATCTAGAGGTGCTTAGGGGGTCCCAGAAGGACCCCCTGGGGCCCCTTTTTTTTTTAAACGGCGAAATGCGCGCACCGTGCGCGCATCCTATCGCGTTGGTTGCACGGATTCTCGCGTTGGGTGCGCGGATCCAAGGAAAAAAAAAAAAAAATTGAAAAACGACAAGAAATCATTGGTTGTATGACAACTTTCTACACTGAGAGCTAGGGTGTATATTTCTGTTTTTAAAGGCATGATTCTTATTGGTTAACAAAAACTGATTGTAAGGAACATTATATACGATAAGCTGATATGTTGAAAAGTCAAGCACACTTGCTGTCTTGTTTAGCAACATTGTGTGCTGAACTTGTGACCTGTGTGCTCAGTGCAGTGCTCCATGACCTGTTTCTATGGTAACAGGCAGAAGGCAGATTGGGGGAAGGGTTGAAATGTATTTCATTTGGAAAGGGTTGAATGTTTAACCAATAGAAATGTGTGTTTGCTTTTGAATTTATGTGTGAAGGATTGTGATGATGTTTACATGTATATGTGTGGAAAATGAAAGGGAAACTTTTCCATTCTTTGTTTTTGCTGAGAGGTGCACAGTGCAGAGATTCTGTAAAAGAAAATCTGGTGTGTGACCGATATACTTCTTAATCTACAAAAAGGTGAGTTATTTAATTGTATGGGGATGTATGTAGACTATTTTGATTTTAAAATCAGACTAATGTATTTCTCCTGCTAAAGTGTAGGGAGTACTTTTTTTCTCTACAATCTTATTGACTGTGTGCATGTAGAAACCATTCTGTGATAAGCATTTGTGTTTTTCATGTGTTTGCAGACAGATAACTGTGCTGTTTTTATATTTTGGTAGAATTAGAAACCAGTCATTTATGAATTTGTGAAATGAGTTATGTTTCTATACTAAAATGTAGTACTCCTAGATGAAGAAATGTGTTTTGGTAAGCTGCTAGGGATAGTGTTGCTGGTCTAGAATCACACTGAGTCTGTGTGCATTTGGGTAAGGATTGTGATAGAAGCATTTGGTAACATCGTGTATTTGCTGACAGATGACTGTTTTAAAATTGGTCATGTTGTCAAGTTTTAGTAGCTTTAGAAGCTATTCTTTGCTTATGCATTGATAAAATGAGTCAGGGTTTGACACTAAAGTGCAGTACCATGTACTATTCTCTTCACTGTGCCAGAACTGAAAATGTAAAAGTTTTACCCAGGCACTGTCCTAGCAGTAGTCTGATGATTTAGTCAGTTTCCAAGTACTCATGTTGTGAACCATACATTACCACATAGACTGCTTCAAATGTCTATGCAGTATGCATGCAGTCTTCTACCATACACTTGTCTTTCACATCTTCAATTCCCTAGTCAGTATCCATACAGTCCAGCAAACATCCTGTCACTCCCTTTGCACTCCTCTAGTGACCCATTCAGTACCAAGTACTAATCCATTCACTGTGTCAAAAGCCAACCACTTATAAATTCACCCAGGCACTCTCTTTGCTGTACTCTAATCATTCCGTCAGTTCCCAAGTACTCATGCAGTGAGCCAGGCCTTAGCACATAGACTGCTTCAAATGCCTATTCACTATGCATGCAGGCCTCTAACCACCTATACAGTTGTCTTTCACACCTTCAATTCCCCAGTCAGTATTCATACACTTCTAGCAAACACCCTGTTACTCACTCAGTGTGTCTCCTTATAGTAGTGTAATTATTCAGTCAGTTAGCATGTAGTCTTTTAGTGAGGTAGGTTTTAGGGCATGAACTGCTTCAAAGTAGTATGCACTATGCATGTAGTGTTTTAACCATCGTCACACTTGTGGTTCAGTGTTATAGTTTTAGTCAGTTTTCCTATAAAATGTGTTTGTACAGTAATGGAATAGTATACATTTGAAAGTTATTAAAATACATTTGTTATTCTTTTTTACAGATACAGAATAGGAGTGTTTCTCATCCGTTTGCACTCTTCTCGTGCAAGATTGTTTGGATGAAGGGTCCTTCATCATACTTGCCGTGCTGTACGAGTATTTCTTGTTAGGATCCCCTCGCAACAGAACTCTTTTGCAAATCTTGCACGTGAGCAAGGTGGTATTGATCTTTGTTTGCCCCTCGGGAAAAGTAAAAAATTTCCACAGCACTGAAGAAAAACGTTGTGGGCGTGGTGCCTCCTCCAAACATTCATCCTTAGATTCGGTGAATATTTTAAAGCGACAACATTTACAGTTTTTGTAAGTTAAACTTATAAAATGTTGTTAGCCGTAAGCATTTTATATATCTGCGATTTGTATCTTGTGGTATTTTGCTGAGAATAGCATGTTGTTTTTTTTTTTACCAGTCTTTGATTGTTTTTTTTTTGCACGCTGTTAAGTGATGAGTATGATTGAAATCACTATTTTTAGTGAAATTCAATATATTCTGAGAACAGCAAAAAAGGCAAACAAATTACTTTGTGGAAATTATGCTGTGTTGTAAAAAATG
The DNA here is from genome assembly GCF_964204655.1 of Triturus cristatus. Classification (NCBI taxonomy): domain Eukaryota; kingdom Metazoa; phylum Chordata; class Amphibia; order Caudata; family Salamandridae; genus Triturus; species Triturus cristatus. The sequence goes on along the minus strand of NC_140582.1, from coordinate 492,511,682 downwards.
TACATGTTATATATTTTTTCCTTTTCTTTCACAGATCCAAATTTAAAAATAAGCAATTTAGATTGCAATGAAAATCTGAATAAAATGTATATCATTTTTTATTCCTATTACTGTGAAGGTAAGTTTAACTAAGTCTCAATATGCAGAATGAGGAGGTCTGCAAGAAGCTACAAAGTTGAAACACGTTTCTAAAAACTCTGTTTATACCTATGCAGTTTTGAAATCTGACCATAATCCGATATCATGTGACCTGCACAAAAAGATTTGAGGGGGTTCATAATATTTCCCATTGTAGCAATTGAAGGATCGCAATAATTTCAATCATTCTTCTTTGAATATCTTTGCAGACAAAACTCTGTGCTTACCTTCCATCATTCGCAAGGAATTTTAAAACTGGAAATATGTCACTTTTTGTAACATAGTTATTGCGCAAGACACTCCTTCATATTTACAAAGAGAGGAAAAGGCACTCTGTGCACTTTTTATACTCCATGTAAATACAACCTCATTATGCACACCAGTTTGCGCTGAAAGGGTGTTCTATAAGTGTCGTTGTGCTTGATTGCACTGAATACTCAGAACAAGACATGTCTAGATTTGTCAGAAATTATAAATTTCGATGTGTGTGAATGCTGCACCATTCTAAAATTGGTGTAGGAAAGCACAACAAGGAGAATTGTTTTCCATTTCTCCACATTTTTATATCTTCAATGCATGCTACAATGCTCAGCATACATTGAAGGACAAAAATGCCTTTACTGATTGTTTTTGTGCAGGAAGGTGTGTCTTCCTGCACAAAAACAAACAGCACATGATACGGATATCCTTGCACTATGGTGCAAGGGTGCCTGTGTCACCACATGGCTGCAGTTTAAGCAGCCGTGCAGAGAGAAGCATAGATTTGCAACATATTTATGTACATATGTTGCATCCCTGTGTTTCGGAAGTACTACAGCACACTGCAGTAAAAGAGGTTACCGTGTGATGCTGCAGCACTTCCTCATAGTTCTGCACTTATACATTCACCATACGCTACTAATGCATTAATTCAATTACGTACTACACATACATTCATCTAAACTTTCAGATACCAACAAAGAAATTTAGCTCTTTTTTTAAACCAGTAAAGTTAGTTATTACAAGCAATTTGTTTTCTTCCTTTATATTTTTTGGGGGGGGGTTTCTGAAAAAAAAAAAAAGAAAAAAAAAAAAAAAAACCAAAACAGGAGGAACCAAACGAACTTCAGGGAACAATGAAAAAATAAAAAAAAAAACCTAGCAAATGTGACTCTTGCCGGCCGCAGATTAGATCGATCGACTGCTCACTGTAGCACAAAGTCGCATTGCACTTAGTGCAGAGCACTTTTAAATATTGAAATTGAGGACGGAAGTGCTCGGCTGGGATGAGGTGGAAGGCGCAGGAGTGTTTCTCATCCGTTTGCACTCTTCTCGTGCAAGATTGTTTGGATGAAGGGTCCTTATGTGCTTCATCATACTAGCCGTGCCGCACGAGTATTTCTTGTTAGGATCCCCTCGCGACAGCACTCTTTTGCAAATCTTGCATGTGACCAAGGAGGCATTGGTCTTATTCTGCCCCTCGGGAAAAGTAAAAAAAAATCCACACCACTGAAGAAAAACGTGGTGTGCGTGGTGCCTCCTCCAAAAATTCATCCGCAGATGTATGAGGAGATGCAGGTGATGCCTGCTGCCCTGAAGCCATTTTTAGTTGAAAAAAGTTAGAGCTAAGTGTAAACTTAGTCTAAAAAAAAATCTTCTTCTCTGCAAAGAGATGCTCCTCCAAAGAAGGTCAAAGAAGAAGGATTGAATTGGGTGGGGTCTTTCAATAGTTAGAACAGGAGGTGTAATGAACCAATCAAATCTCTTTTTTTGCAGGTCACATGGGATCCGCGCACACTGCGCTTACGCAGCACGCACCCAGCGTGCATCCGCGAAATTGAATTAAAAAAAAATTATAGGATTAGATGTAAAAATATATTAGTTGTAAGACTAGTTTAGAGTTGGTCTTCAATTAATATTCACATGAAATACATAGACATATATATATATATATATATTTTTTGAAATGTTAGATATTTCGCGGGATCCGCGCACCTACCGTGTCAGACGCAGATGACGCATCGCGGAAGTGCGTAAACGTCGTGTTACGTACATCGAACGTGTCGCGTATAGGCTAAGAGTCGCGTAACTGTCGCATTGCGATCGCGCACTACAACACGTACCCAACGCATACCGTGCACGGATGCTTCCGCGTAGGGATAGAGAACGGTGCGCGGATCCAAAAACATTGAAAAAAAATATGTAAAATAAAGTTTGGAACATATAGTTAAAGAAATATTTTTTAAAATATAAAAAAATATGTTTGAAAAACCCAATAAAAACAAATCTTTTATTTTTTAAAAGAATGAATTATATTTAAAAAATGGTGATAAAAAGTATTTTCAAAAAAACATAATTAATGAAATTGACACACTGAAATTGAAAAATATAGGAATCCAATGAAAATCATTAAACATATCTTTAGAGATATGTTATAGATAGGAATTAGCATTTAAAAAACCTTTGAAATTCACTGAAAAAAACCAAAGGTTTCAGGGGCATTATAGTTAGGAATTGGCATTTAAAAAAAACCTAAGAAATTCACTAAAAAAAAAAAAAAAAATATATAGGTTTCAGGGGCGTTATAGTTAGCTGGACATTTCCCCTCGTAGGAAACATTAGAAATTCCCCTGTTATAGTTAGTTCAGCTAACTATAACTCGCGCCCCCGCAATGCACTGCTGATGATATTACATCACTCATGACATGGTCAGTGACATCACTGATGACGTCATCCATGTGATAAATTAGTGCATCTTGCCACACCCTAATATAACCTTTGATACACCGACTCAAAATTTCAGACGGACATTTTGAAAACCATAGATACTCCAATACCAATAACTACATACCCACTCATTGACTCTTAGGTCTACATACACCTCCACTCACTCACCTGTACAGTCACTCATACTTACAGTCACTCAGTACAGGAAAATCATATGCTTTTATACACCTATATAGACACTTACACACCACCAATCATCCATTGAGATACTGACACCTAGTCAGTCATGCAAATAATTGATTACAGTCCAATTTACTCACCTATACAGTTAAATACACTCAAGTTCACTTACTCATAAAAATACTAACAAATTCTGACGCTCTTATACAATTACTGGTACAAGCACACACTCATCCATACAGCCACTCCCAAAAATCACACTCCCATATAAATAGTTATATACTCTTACACACATATACACTGTTTCACATTTGTAGTTACTGACACATGTACAACTGAGATATACATTCAATCACTAACACACCCTTACATACAGTCACCCAACCATACAGTCCATCACACATGCACTCTTAAAACCATGCACCCACTGAATCACCCACTCAGACATCTATGCACAGAGTCACACACACCCTACCCACACAAACACCCAGGCACCCATACAGATACTCAGACAACCAATCAATAACCCATATAGACACTCATAGCTATTCACAAAACCATGCAGCCACTTATAAACCAACACACAGACATTCACAGTTTAGTCACTAGTCTGCAGTAAGATACATTTAATGACTCACTTAGAGTCAGTTACGCACCTAGAAAATCACCCATTCACACACTTATACACCCACTCATTCTTCCATAGGCTTTTCACTATAAATAAAACGTATTTAAACTTTTCAGAAAAACACACATTCACTGGATATCATCGGTGATGTCATTTGAGAGGTCATCAGTGATGTCACTGACCATGTCATGAGTGATGCAATATGTGACGTCATCAGCAGTGCATTGCGGGGGCGCGAGTTATAGTTAGCTGAACTAACTATAACAGGGGAATTTCTAGGGTTCTGTACGAGGGAAATGACCAGCTAACTATAACGCCCCTGAAACCTATGTTTTTTTTTTTTTTTTTTTTTTTTTTTTTTAAGAGTGTGTATATATATATATATATATATATATATATATATATATATATATATATATATATATATATATATATATTCACTGAAAAAAACATAGGTTTCACACATGTTATAGTTAGCTGGACATTTTACTGATAAAAAACCAATGAAATTCCCCCGTTATAGTTACTGTAGGCAACTATAACTCACGCGACCGTAATCCTCTGCTGATGCTAATACTGTATTTAGACACTTATTTGCCCATGTCTTCTTCCATTAAATTTTAGCTACACATATATTACAAATATTTTTTTTTCATAAAGACATATGTCATCAGCAGAGGATTACGGTCGCGTGAGTTATAGTTGCCTACAGTAACTATAACGGAGGAATTTCATTGGTTTTTTATCAGTAAAATGTCCAGCTAACTATAACATGTGTGAAACCTATGGTTTTTTTCAGTGAATTTGCAAGGTTTTTTAAATGCTAATTCCTAACTATAACGTGTGTGAAACCTATGGTTTTTTCAGTGAATTTGTACAGTTTTTTAAATGCTAAGTTACTTTACGCCATTTGTGGCGTGCACGGCCACTTAACGCAGTTCGTTCCGTGCGCGCACGGTGCGCTTTGCGCACCGTGCGCGTACAGTGAGCACGCAGTGCGCTTCGCGCACCGCGTGCCCACGTTACGCTAGATGGGCCATGAACGCACGATGCGCTTCGCGCACCGTGCGCACATGGAGGTCATATGATGAGCATCGTTGTGACAGGTAAAATATATGTTTTTTTTTTCTCTGATGAGCCATGCTAAAAAGGTGCCCTTCGGGCACCTTTTGCACACGGTGTGGGGAGAATGTGGATATTTTTTTTATTATTTCTTACCGTACGCGTACGGTAAGCGTAATCGGCGAAATTTTCGAAAAAATTAAAAATTGCCTTTTTTCACTTGGGGGATCGTTGGGGACTCCCTCGACATGGCTAGGTGCTTGGGAGCTGTGTAAACAGCCCCTTTACATGATTTGCACTTTGTTTTTCAACCCCCTGTCAGAGTGCGAGAGAGAAAATGGCGGCCGCCGCTTCCTGGTTTCGACCGATTCGAATGTTTACTAAGATCTAAGGGCCAATCAGAATCGCGCTCGCGCACGCCACCGTACGCGTACGGTAAGCGCACCGTAAGCTGCCACAGATATATATATTGATTTAAAGGCTATTTTCTCAGAATCTACTGAACAGATTTACACCAAACCTACAAAAGGCACTTCCTTGACCTGAGGACTACCTCTCTGCCAAATTTCAAGTAATTCTGTTCAGCCGTTCGGGCTGTAGCTGTGTCTAAAGGTCCTATGGAAAAATGCATGGGAAAAACGCGTTTTGGGACCCCTCTTTTATCTCAGCCCCCGCTTGACGAATCCCCCCCGAGACTTTCAGGGTAGGAGCGGAGCGGAGCGTAGCGCCCCACCTATTTTGAAAAATTCGCGAGGATTCGTCAACCGGCGCCAAAGTTATTCAAAATAGAATGTTGCGGATTTCCTATGGAAACGTGGTCCTAACTATAACTACCTACTGGCGACCGCCAGTAGGATATATATATATATATATATAAAAAAAAAATCAAAAAAACAGGGCAACTGTTGCATCTGCAGCACTGCTTAGTCGTCATGTTGAGTTCAGGTAGGAAGAGAACAGATAATTCTAAAGCTAAGCCTAAAAAAAGTTCCAAATAAAAGTAACCTGCAAGAAAAAGCAGTTCCCCATAGTCAGTGAGCAAATGGGGCTACTGAAACTCCACTGACATACTCCATGCAATATAGTTGCCAAACATTTCCACAAAAATTCAAGTCTGCGTATTGTATGCATTTTGTTTAGCTTCTACCTTTCTGATGCAGCACAAGGTGTTTACATTTGAACTGGAGTCGGTCTTTGTGAATACTACCTGCGTTTTCTCTCAGGAACAAACTAGTCCTGGCAAGGGCTGCAAATAGTGTGATGGTAGTGGATGTGAATGACAATTTTAAGTATGGGATGCAAATAATTTGCAGTCTCCACACTAACATCTGGATCCAGTAATCATGCTAAGGAGCTATCTGGCTACTTGGGAAATGGACTAAGTGTAAAATTCACCTGGAGGATCTCTTGGTGCTGAAGAGCAAGGCCAGTTAAGTGCACGTTCTTACAAACTGCTATCCAAGACCCACGTTTTTGTGTTTATTTTGTTTTTCTAAAGAGAACTTTACTGAATTGACATTTAACAAATCAAAGATGATTGGAAAAAAAGAATATAACAAAATTGTCTTAAAGATCAGAGTTATTTGCAAACAAAATACGCTGGTCATAGCTGCCAGATGGGTGCGAGGGAGTAGATTTTACTAGTGTACACCAGTGAATATTTTGAAGTCTTGCTCTGTGATGTGCACAACGGTAAAACTCAAAATAACCTTAATTTGTCTTGGCTGTTTTAGAGTGCACACATTTCAGAGCAATTTAATTTGTTTTTAAGGAGTCCCTTTTAAGTTTGAACTGCTAAATGCCTTGCGGCCAGAAAGAAAATCTGTTTTGGATCATTACAGTTCATCAAAACAAAGGCCGCGTTACTGTAAATACACGAGCACCAGATAGAGAGGGGTGATCTATGTGGGAGGGGAGACCGCAGACAGCAACAGAGCAGTGACCACTGAAACTAATGTCAACCTAGCCTGGTCCCAGTACTGTAAACGTTAGGAATTGGAGAGCAAAGACAGAAACTTCAGCAGAGAGAACTTCCCTTCCACGCAGAAAATCAACGTTAACGACGCAATGCAACAAATTCACATGTGGAGTTATCACGAGCCGAATGGGAAAATTATTCAATGCAGGCAGCTGAGCAGTATTTAGAAGTCCCCTCAATCTCACCGGTAAGACTGCTGACTTAAACGAGCACCACCTGCATCTTCTATGATCTGCAGGTCACAACTTTGAACTCAGGTTTCCATCCTTACAAAGTTGGTAAATTTAGTGCAATTAAAACAGACAGTCATAATCTCTGTTAGCTACAGGGATATCGAATGCTAGTTAGAAGAGCTACATTGAACCAAGTGAATTCTAACAACAAGGTAAATCAAAAACAATCTGCATCCAACGTAATAAACATAAAAAAATATACAAATTGTGTTTGCTTCATTACTTCGTGGTCTAACTCCAGCATTGGCAAAATGCCAATCAGATCACGCCTTTTCATTAAACAGAAGCCTATTCCAACTACTTCTAACAGGTAGGCTTTCGAGGGGACCTCAGGAATCTAGGGAGGGAGGAGAGATCAATTCTGCATGAAGGGAAAGGGGATACAAACTCCCATTGAAACAATCTTAACACACAAACTAATATCCACTCACTGAGATTAGAAATTGGAGAGAGAAGATGGAAAAAGCAAGTATATAAGTTTCCACTGCACTCAGAGGTGGAAAGAGGAAAAGCCTCTTTTTTATTTATGACCCTCTCCCACTCTAAAAGTGGCATGCTTCAATATCGGGTTCACTCTGACTCCTATAGGTCAGGGTGGTCTCGACCGTATTCCAGGAAGCACGTTGGAAACAAATTGTCTTACTGCCTAGGGTTTTTTACTGCTTAGGGGTTTTTTTACCATTAAGATAAAAATGCCTAAATTACCCCAGGTATCCCTTTATTGGTGGGGTGAACGGGGATATTAAAAGTAAAAAGGAAAGGGGCAATCAGCATATTGTGGTCCTATGAACCTAAACTCCATGCGCCAAAATGTTTCTGCCCTACTCCACTGGCCCGTGTGGGCCCAAGGCATTCGTCTGGGCATTACCAGAGAAACGATCCCCCAGTAGCGTCACCTTGCAATTTTACCAAAGTGAGCATGCAACGTAACCAATCAATAAGGTAGGTTGTGGGGCTTGAATGCAAAAGGAGGGATGAATGTGCCAAGTCATCCTTATGGCCTGCATATAAAGCTCCTCAACAATATACAACTGTTAGAAATGGGGGTCTCTAGTTGGCAATGGCTGGCCACTGTCCAAGTAGGGACCCTTCTTCCTAAGTCAGAGTAAGCAGCCGACAACCCCTGCTCAACCCTGTGGTAACGTAGCACGAGCAGCTAGGCTTATCTCAGAGGCAGTGTGTGAAGCATTTATGACCATACACAGTAATATAATGAGGAACACTACAAATGGACACCACTCAAGTAGTTATGAAAAATAGGTATTTTTATATAGACTTAATCACAAGACCAATAACAGTAAAAATCCACAATACTATAAAAATATAATTACTTTAGAAATGCTGCAAGGAAAAATAGTTCAGGATGCACAAAATGATGTTTAGTTCAAGGCAGTGGTCTCTGCGACCCTTTTACTCACAAAGTATCTGGTTCCTGGAGCAAAGCAACAAAAATGTCGCTAAGGAGTTGTTGCGATAGATTTCCTCACGCCAGCCAGCGATGCGTTGAATCCTTACCGCAAGGGAGGATGATGCGCTGGGTTGCGGGCAGGACAAAGCGACAAACTTCTTCACGCTGATCCGGTGATGCAATAAAATCCTTGCCGCAAAGGGAGGATGATGCACCGGGCCTGTTGCGTGTGCGATCTTGCTGCGTTGACAAAGATGGCGCTCCGCGAGGGAGCGACGATCCGGATTCGATGCGGGGAAAATGGCGAACGCTCGGCGTCCGCGCTGCGATGATCCTGTTGCGATGATTTCAGATAGCGGGCGTTTTCAGGCCCGCAGACAGGTGCTGCGATGATCTTCGGGGTTAGCGAGCGCTCGGCGACAGCGGAGCGGCGATTTTTCTCACGCTCACCAGCTGCAGCGGCTTGCTAACGGAGGTTAGCGACGATTTTCAGCGCTCTTCTCAACAGTAGAAATAGAGGTCCTGGAACACACAGGAGCCTCACCTGCAGATAGTAATCCTCGCTGGGAGGAAACAGGAGGCTGATGGTGGAGTCTGATGTGCCTGAGACTCCAGCAGGAGGCTAGCTCTCTTCTAGCCCTTGGGTAGTTGCTGTAGCAAAAGAAATAAAAAGTCCAATCAAAGTTCCTTTCCTCTTCTTGAAGTCCAGTAGTAACAGCTGCAGGCCAGTCCCAGAAACAGCACACAAGTCACAAGGACAGTCCTCCTCTTGCAGATTCCTGTAGCCGCACGGACAGAGGTTCTTCTTGTTATCCAGGAGCAATACCAATTGTAGGGGTTTGTGCACAAATATTTATACCCCCAAAGTCTTTGTTCTTAGGGGTCCCAAGCCTCTGAACCCAGCCAGAACCAGTTTTGCCCAGCCCTGGAGCACTTTGTTGATCAGGCTGCATCCTTCCTTTCAGAAAGAGGGGGTCTGCCTCAGACGCACAGTGGGAGGTGGAGCCAGCTTTCACCTTGCCAGGCACAGCCCTATTCAAGTGCAGGAGCTACCCCTCCCCTCACACCTAGGCAGGTCGCTCTATTCAACCCAGGTCTGACTCAGCCTGCCCTGTCCCTCCAAAACCAGACAGCCAATACACATAATAGCAGAGCAACTGGAAGGCTTAGGCAAGAAAGTACCTATACTCTAAAAGTGGTAGTTTCAAACCCAGAATATAAAAATAACCTTCACTAAAAGATGTATTTTAATATTCTGAGCTCAGGCATACTAGATTCGTTTTTCTACCATGTTCTGTGGGTCAGTTAGGACTATAGGATGTAATAGCCCAGACCTCCCATTCTGGCCTATGGAGAACAGGTAGCCTTACAGTAGTGAAAAACGAAATTGGGTGTAATTCACTACTAGGACATGCTACATACAACAGGGCATGTCCTACCTTACACATACAATGCGCCCTATCATAAGGGGGGCTTACATGATGCCAAGGAAAGGTTTAGGGGCTGGGAAGCAGGTGCACTTCACAGCCAAGATGGCAGTTCTGGACTGCACGCAGACACTGCAGTGGCAGGTCTGAGACACACTTTACAAGCTGCTTCTGTGGGTGGCACAAACCAGTGCTGCAGGCCCACCAGCAGCATTCGGTTTACCAGCCCTGGGCACACACCGGCCACGCTACTAGGGACTAACAGGTAAACTGAATAAGCCAATCATGGATGTACCAAATCATATGTCATCTTTACAAAGGGAGCATTCGCGCTGTGGCACTGAATGGCAGCGGCACAGCGCCCAGAGCATCTATAACCAGCAAAAACAGAGGAGACACAGCGAAAAAAGGAAGGGAGACTCACGCCAATGGTGCCAGGTCTAACAACAACAATACAAATAGTTATGGTTAAAAGGTTGTACTTGCTGTTCCTTGAGAAATTATCCCTAATTTCCAACAAGAACGCATGTCTTGTTATGACAAACTTTATTGTTGTGGTTTCTGTCAGGACCTCATCATTGTAACAAAAATTGACAAAAAGCAAAATACCTTGTGGTCTCAAAACGCGCACATTGCCACAGTAGTCCCTGGCATTGAACAACACTACTTTGTGCGCCAATATATGCTCCTTCTGAAAGAGCAGAATGCGGTCAGAGTGAAGATAGACTTTTTATAAAAACATACGGTCTAGGTTAATGCCAGACCTAATTAGGGACCAAATTCTTAAAGAAAGTCACAAAAGTGCAACCATTCAGGCAAGATTTCCAACTGAAAGGCCTATGATAGAGGACACTGCGTATTCAGGGAGCTCAGCTCTGGAACATTCTAATCTTGTTGAAGGATTAAACATCATGGGTATATGGGATTCTGGGCTTCAGTGTGCCATACTAGGTGGCAGCAAACTGCAGACAAGTCTTTTCAGAACCAGACCGCCACAGGAGAGGGCACAGCAGATAAACAAGGCATAGGGCCTTTATGGCAGCTGCACACCCCGATGTCGAGACCACCATTGATGGTAAATTTTCAGCCCCGGGGTTTGGAGCAGACCATGTGCCAAAGGATACCCGTCAGGATATAGTACTAGGTTTAAACGTAACCAATCAGTCAGGTAGGTTCTGCGGCTAGAATGTAAAAGGAGGGATGAATGTACTAAGAGTCATCCTTGCGTCCTGAAACAAAGCTCCTCCCACCTAAATGGGAATATGCATTTCAAGACTAAATGATGGTGACACTAGCCAATACAAGCACTCTTCAAACCAAAGGCTCTTCGGGACAAAGACTTACAACTGCTAAGATTAGATACACGCTTTTGTTCACCTCAAATTAAAATTTACTGCTAAAAGAAAAATCGATAAAAATGCAGAGCAAAAACCACTATGTCAAGAGAATTTCGTATCTGAAACAGAATATTATTTTCTTATTTGTAATTTCGTTTCTAGATGTGCCCAAACAGATTGACATTTTTTTTATACATCAGCTCGCTTGGGGAAGCGATTCGGAGTCACACCACACAGCAAATGCTTAGTCATACCGGACCACTATCAAACTTTCACCCCAGTACAGAGATCTGGGCCTAACTCCATCGGTTTTTTTTTTGCTCACCATGCCATTTTAGGTTGGATCCAGCCATATACAAATTAGTCTTGACCCTGCTCCCCATGGGAACAGTCCAGCCCGAACTGCCAGGCCAGGTACTCTGCGGACCAGAAACAAGCATCCAGGGACTGGTTTCGGGGTATCACCCCTAATCTGGCAGGCTAACTTGACTCCAGTGGCATGGAGAGCACAGGACCCATATCAGAGCATACCCGTCCCACTCGAGCAAAAACAACGATGGATTAAACCCAGATCTGTGACTGGGAGTGAAGGTTTGCATTGTTCAGCATTCCCTCCACCATCTGATCTTTTTTGCTAAAGAACGCAACAAGCATATCAAAACTAGGCATTCGGATTCCAGCTTTTGGACGAGTTAACAAACAAACCATCAAATTAATAGACTACAAAAATCAGGAAGCATGGTCTGTTCAACTATAGGATATATTTTCTTGCGATCACTCTTAATTTACTCTCGATTTTGGAAAGTAATGTTATACCATCTTGGAAAGATGAGCTGGTGCTTATTTTACTGCAAGGTTCCACGAGAAAAAAAAAGTTGGGGTGGCGGGTTGGCGGGGGGGGGGGGGGGGACAGATGGCAACCTTTGTTGAATTACCTCGCCCCTAACCATCCTCACCAAGAGTTATTTTACCTTCACAACTGTCTTTCACAGATTCAGTCAGGTTTGGTCCATGGCACAGGCCAAAAACAGCCCTTCTCAAGCAATGCAATTAATATCGTGGACGAAGGATGATCGCATTGCTGAGTCTGTTGGCAGCATATACACTGAGGATCATGGGATGTTTCTCGTTAGACAAAGTTTCGCTCAAATGCACTAATATTAGGGGATGTTTCACTTACTCAAGTTCTTAGCAATTCATTCCAGCTGGTCAAATCGTAGCCTTTTGGGGTAAGGCGTCAAACTCACTTGGTGTAACAGGGTTATCCTTTTCATGACCATATTTAATGCACCCATAGCTTGACTAAATGTTCAATATTACTCACTGCCGATCTTAGGCTAGCAATAGTCAATTCTATATCAGGGTTTGAGAGCCCACGCAGAACTTTGTGCCCCTGCAGCACGGTTTACACAGCAAATTCGCTTTATGCTGGTCTGCAAAAAGACATACACAGGTTGTGGATATCTGAATCACTGGAAGGTTGTGCTGGAACTTAGGAATCTTTAACATCATTTCATTAAATTGCATTAAGAGGGCGAGTGACCTAAGCAGGTTGAATTACATTTCACTACAATTTTTAAGTTAACAACCTTTCCACAACTTGAACGCATCATTTATTCCATTATAGAAATCGGGCAGGCCAAAAGTCACAATTTCTCTCATCTTTACTTTGCATAGCACACAAATGAAGTAGCAAAACCATTATCTAGCCTTTTTTTGCGAAAAAACATACCAAAAAAAAAAAAACATGATTATGTATGCCCTTTTTATGCGCACGCTCGGCACAGTAGCACCAAGAATACTGCAGATCAGTGCATGGCTCTTCTTCATACATAAAGGTCAGTGTAAATGGAAACCGATGCAAAGGCCTAGGAATGGATTCAGCAGAAACACACATTTATGTATATTGTGCTTCTTTTTTTTTTTTTAATCTTTTACAAGATTCGTTTTGCTTCCATGTCTGGGATCCCATCTCAGGCATGTGAGCAAAAAGCCTGAGAATTATTATTGATGTGGTGGAGATAACCCAATTTCTTACAAGGTGAAACTTCAGTTATTAGTTGAGGAGGGGAAATGCTCCCCTCAAGTAATAGTCACAATTCCTTTAAGGGTGAACCACTAAATAAACCAGAGCTCAAAGCCCTGGTAGTTATGGCACAGAGCAAATAGGCTTAACTTGGAGGTAATGTGTGAGGCATTGATGCAGTACAAGACTAATAAAGTTGAAATACAAAAAACAATAAACTAATTAGAAAACAGAGTAAAATGTAATTCACAAAATGACATCAGTGACAAAAAAAAAAATACAATAAAGGGTACGGGAGAGGCACATTTTTAAAGCTTTAAGTAGAAATAGCGCCAAAAAGCTAAGAGAGCCAATGATAGTCAATGGGGTTCAATGGTTGAGGTAGAACAGGAATGACCTAGGAGCAATTTGGTACAGACTGCGATGGAGGGTGGATTGCATACACAAACCAAGTTCGTCCAGGTTAAAGACTTTACATTCTAACATTTGTCTTTTAAAGCCTAATCTATAACAGGAGGGCACTTCTAAAGCCCACCAGGATATCAGGGGAGGCACTTAGAGACTCACAGAGTGACAAACAGAGGTCAACTGGAGGATCTAGTCAGGTCCTCTAGCCACTGGCCAGTTGCAGAAAAATGCCTATTGGAGCTTGTTGAGCCCCTGTAGCTTTAACTGCAGGTCAGCCATATGAACCTTGGGGTCCACTTCTTTGTCCTGTGTACAATAGGGAGAACAAGATCAGTCTACTAGACTCTTCTCAGGCCTCAGACAGCATGTCCAATCCTCTTCTGATCTTACACAGGTTCAGGATCGTTCTTTCGTGGGTGCCTGGAGGTGCCACATTTAAGTCCGGCACAAGTTCATGGGAGGGAATGACTCCTAGGGACGTATTAACCAATGAGGTAAAGGTTTTGGGGTTAACCCTGCCCCCTTTGGGCATTTTCAAGATGCACAAAGTCTTTGGCCACACCAGACTTGGGCTCGGAGGGTTGGGGATGTGTTTGGGGAGTGTACTATGGTAATCCTAAGGTTATTCCTCCTAAAACACATAAATCTGGTTTGATGTAGTCCCTGTACCCACAACTACCTCAGAGACAGAAGTCTGGTATAATAAAGCTGAGCTTTCAACAAATAGACAGTGGACACACAAATTGTTTTGCCATTTTGTTCTCCTCCTTTGAAGTGCACCCCAAATATATTATTTATAAAAAAAAAATTATATATATATATATATATATATCTATATATCTCAGACCAGTCAAACGGGCTTTAACGCTGTAATGTCAAAAGAGGCCCTCTGTGATCGGGGCCTGACTGGCTGGGAAGACAAAAGAAGGGCCTTGCCAAAGTATCAATTAATATTGGTCTGTGACAAGGGAGGGCTATTTGATGTGCGTCCCAAGTGTCCTTTGAAAAACCGCAACAGACCTATCAAGCAGGACTCAACACACATTTTAAAATAAAAAAGGAACTTCCTTTCCCCCCTTCCATATTTGGTCATGTTCAGAGAGGTCATCTCTGCCCATTTAGGTCTGCCTACTGTTTTGCTCCTTGGAGCAAGTTCTCACCTTCTTCACGCCTATTTAAATGCTAACTACTGGCTGGCCAAAGTGGAACAACAAAATGCAGATTTTGCTTCTAGGAACTTCAGACACAGCAAAGGATCATTTTTACAGTTACCTTTCGGTGATACTTACAACAAATCTGACTTCTCACCTCAATTCAATTTTTTACAACTATTAAAAATAGGGGTTTTATTATTTATCTAGCTAGTCCCATCCCCAAAACACAGGATTAGTATTTAATATTGCATCAGTGTTTTCGCATGGAACAGTCAAACCTGCCACTGTTAAAATGGCTTTGAGGGCATTTGCACTGTAAGGGCGTTAAACATGAAACATTTTCATGTTATATATTTAAAATACCATGCATGCACTATGCCTTTATGGGCAATAAAATATACTTAGGGGTGTTTTATAAACATTGAAAAATAAGGTTTAGGCCTATCAGAAGGGGGGGGGGGGTGAGGAGGTTGACCGTTCAAATTTGCAGTTAAGACAAGCACAGCCAGGATACTGGTGGCAGGCCTGCAGTAATGTTTGCATTGCAACTGCAGTGGGTGGCACAATGAGTGCTACAGCACACTGGTGATACTTAACTTATAGGCCTTGGGTACCATATGTAAAAGGACTGATGGGTAAATATGGCAATTTTACTGTGTTGAAAGGAGGATCACAAGCACTTTACCACTGGTTAGCAGCAGTAAAGTGCACAGGATTCTATAGCACACAATAAAGTGGTTTCAGCAAAAGAGGCCAAAACATTTGGGCGAGCCAGCGTAAAGAGCAAATTTCCAACACATCTCCATAGCCACGGAGCATAAACTACCTCAAAATGTCTGATAAGGCCTTTGAATGCCTCCAAATAGGTCTCTTAGAAACTCATTTTTTGAATTATCAAAGTGCATATATGGACCTCCTCATGCTATGGACTGTTTGGGGGAGATGACTATTTAGTCACTCAAACTCAGAAGTAATAAGCTCTTTAGTGAGCCACTTTAGAGTGGGATTGTGTGCAGAACTCAAGTGTATTTTTGGGGGTAACGATTTTCATGCGCTGCTAGAGATTCACTCCAGCTCAACAATTATTATGAGGTCTTATGGTCACATGAAGATACTCACAAACTCCTATGTGAGCAGTATCCTAAGCCGGATATTAGGAGCATGGAGACCAATGGAGAGAGCAAGATGGGGAGATTTCCTAAAGGAAAGATTGGAGATTACAATTATTAGAAAATGAGGGATACAGTTACATTGGGCTGATTGACAAGTAAAAAAAAAAAAAAAAAAAAAACCAGCAGCAAGGATATTTGGGAGGTGGGGTGTCAGAGGTTTTTATGACAAGTGGAAAAAGATATAGTACTTGCAGGAACCCTGGAACACCTCCAGTGCATGCTTCTTTAAAGATACCTGGTAGGATTATCAAAAATGTGTCAAGGGCACAATTTTTGAAATATTATTGAATGTTTTTCTGTGTTGGAACAGCCTGGGGCTGCCTCATGGACACAAATTATTATGAACTAGAAGATCATAACCCTAGCTTTTGACCCTCACCAATAGCAATGGTTCATTTTTCATTTGAAAATTGGGAGGGGGAGAAAGGGAAGCGGGCTCAACAACCATGAATTAAATATAAATCAACTCTTGCAAATACATCTTTAAATAAAATCTGTGAGCATTGATCTTTCCTTCCCCAAACCTCTCCTATTTCACAAGGAAAGGCAAAGGCCCCCGACGTATGTAGCAAATGTTTTTTCATAGAACAAAAAAAAAAAAAAAACACAATGACTTTCTCTTGCATTTAACAAGGGCCTGTCATTTTAATAGAAATACATGCCATTTGTGTTAGTAACAATGAAGTATTAAAAAAGCAGTTTATTTATTACACTACAAGTTAATTTACACATCAAGGTTAGTTTGGCTGACAAGAGGGCTGATGTAACACTGATTGTCAAATTAGTTTTTTTGTTCTTGGTTGGAGCAGAATCGTGTATGGGAGCAAGCAACACACCACAGTGAACTGGGCGGATGTGTCACAGGTGGTAAGCGTGCATATAATTTGAGAAGGGGTTAGGAATACCACGAAAATTATGACTAACGCTCGAGTCACAATCATATGAACCCACGCTTGTAAAACCAGCATTTCAGCTTACGTAGGAGTAGCATGCCATAGTCCAAATGTAACTGAATTATGTATAGGATGCATCTTACAGGTTCAATTCAAAGTGGTTTTATGAGGCTTGAACTTGAATGCTCAATTGCAAAAACCCAAAGACTGAGCTGAGACCTTTTGGGTGGAAATTATAAACTGAATGAGCCTAGTCACCCAACGCCATTGATCTCATTCTGAATCCGGTGCCAAAATTTAAATATATGCATCCAATTTAAAACCACAGGTTTGAAGCAAACTGCACTTGGTTTTCAGAGTTCATGTGCGATTCTCTCTCCAAAAACAGGACTAAAATTGTGTGGGCAAAATAGTGTAGTAAGGTGAAAACACTGAAGAAAGACAAGATGGACACATTACTGCAGGTACCCAGAAGTAAAACTCTGGACTAGGTGTAAAGAACAAATTTATTCCGGAAGGGGAGAGTTTTTCTCCAGGGTACTTTTTGTGTCAAATGGCAACCCGGCTTTCAGGATTACAGGTAAGAATTCTTTAACACTGTGTGTATTACAGATTCCCGTGGTACACAGATAGCACTTATAGATTTTGTTGACACTTAAAGCAAAGACTTTTACAATAAATATTCTTTTAACCTTATTGAAATGTTGATCGGCAAATTCAAGTTTATTTTGTAAATTGCTTTTTCCCAAAATAAACATACGTTCTGGCGACTTGGGAAGAGTGGCAAGGATCCACCTGCAGACACAAACTACAGGGAATGTCAGAACCAACAGTCCTGACATACACACCATTTTTGTGAATTAATAGAAGCTATTAATATTAAATTGCCACTGATTTTACAATATATGAAGACCGAGCTGTACGGCGATAGCCTTTGTACCACCCTTCTCTTGAAATGTAGTCTTCAGGTGGTGGAAAAACAACAATGTTCACTTGAGAAGGGCACGATTTAAAAGCACATACAAGCCTGCATGATCCTGTTCTTCGGATACTGGCTAGTTTTATGGTTTGGAACACAAGACATTAGCATCCTGTATTCTCTAAACCAAATTACCTGTATCTTCTTAATTCAGAGCTATTGAAATCCCTTTACCGCAATATGTGAGCACCAAGATCTAGTTTGGTCCTCATGTGAGCCATGTAGACTAGGAGATGAAGTAGAAGGTGGGCAAATTGGTTGTGAATAGGGGTATCGGACAGAAGCTTCTCTGGAGCCAACACTATGCTTTTGTCCTCCGCTACCTTTTTTGGGGAGAAAGAACAGTCTGTTTATGCAAATAAGGAGAAAGGCTCAGGACAGTGTAGAAGTAGCACTTGCATTGATCCATCTTCCAAGGACAGCCATGCTTGTTGCAGGCCAGGATCTCTTTTCAAAAGACTTAGTACAAGGATTTTAGTAAGCATTTTTATGCAGTTTCTATTTTTACGTCTACATTTTTATATGCATACTGGCACTTTTTGATCTGTTTTAATGTTTGATGAAATCACACTTAAACCTTAAGTCTGCATTTATTGAGGATATTTTTATATATGAAACCTTTTTTTATTTAGAACCTGTTAAAGACTACTTATGATTGATAAGTACATTAGCTTTAGGGTCCGCAAAGGGCTTATTTTGAAATTGCGCCAACACTTGAAAAAGGGGATCCATTTGATCTTAAAAGCCAGTGTATTCAAATACACTTGTAGTTGCTTATTGGCCCAATGATAGGTATCACAATGAAAGGCACACCATCTTTGACTAGCACTGTCCCAAGCACCTTTTATGGGAAATAAGATGAACAAATGCAAATACAGTTGGCTAGAGAGCAGAATGAATGTGTGTTGAGTCTTTGAAATCAAAGAAAGTAATTCATACCAATGACCGCTACAATTGTTTTGAATTTGCACACCATCATGCAGGTCCTGCTATGATACAGTGTGGTACCTATGCATGTTCATATTTGGTGTGAAATAATTTTACTATCAGCTCTGTCTATTTGATTTGCTTACCATTTGTCTGGTAAGAGAAAATGAATTTCTATGAAAATGTTTAAGAATTTTCGATTTCCCACCGAGTCTCCCTGTTCTGCTTCTTCATTTCACATGTAGACAGTCCACCAGGTGGGCAACCTGCATGAATACGTTTTGCAAAAATTTCTGTTTGCACATAAAACTTTATTTAACTACAGTCAAAATACTTTTCGGAGGTAAAACCACTTATGCTACATTGTCTGAAAACTAGGAATGTTTTAAGTTCGTACAAATGGGAACAAGAGTTGTGAATACTTATTGGGATGATTGTACCCTGGATGGAATTGGTGCTCACTATTTGCAGTAAGTATTTGGTAGCTCAATTAACATAGGTGCCCAGGGAGGAGGTAATCATCCAACAACCTCACCATTCAGATCAACAGATCTGTACAAAATTTGA
This sequence comes from Triturus cristatus, assembly GCF_964204655.1. Taxonomy (NCBI): domain Eukaryota; kingdom Metazoa; phylum Chordata; class Amphibia; order Caudata; family Salamandridae; genus Triturus; species Triturus cristatus. The sequence goes on along the minus strand of NC_140582.1, from coordinate 492,492,459 downwards.
ATCAAGCCCTGGCACACATTGCAATGATTATAACAAGTCAATAACTTAAGTTTCAGGGCAAATACATAGAGAATATGAATAATTTAATGATTTTGTTGTTGGGACTCCAGCCAACACGTGGTTCGTCGTTCAGGACAAGACACCCGCGACTTCCTCAGGGCTTCAAGTAAATGAAACAGTCTTATGTGCCTTCTGACTGGTTAGAATTCCGTCCCAGCCTTACTATGGCCGGGCAAGTTGCATGTATTCCACGAAAAAAGGCTTATTATAGCATATATCAACGATGCAAGGTAAATCTCGTGCTGGTGCAAGGGCTGCGTATTAGATCAGCCCGCGACGTGCTGTATTTAGCAGCGTTAGACCCAAAGTCCGATCCCCGGCACCTCAGTTTGACCGCAGTGAACAAGAGTTGTTTACACTCGTAGCCTAGAACTTTTTGAAGTTGGAAAATATGGCATACTGGTGGGATTTCACTAATTGCAACTGCAATCCAACTGTTCTAGCACTCACAATATGGAAATGAGATGATTACACTTCATTATCTCCAGAGTTCCATTAAGGATTAAAAATAATTGTAAACTGTACTCTTAAATACTAGTTTTATATTCTAAATTCCATCATCAATGGTTCTGGCCACTAATGTTCGGTTTGAGATACTTCTGGTAGTAGTACTGCAGAACCAACGGTTAGAATGCATGCTTGGCAAGCGGGCTGAGCATAAAAAGTTTAAACACAATTTGTTGTAGTGAGAATTACTCTACTGGGAGGGTCTAGAAAGTGGGATGCCCGAGGTAAGCAACAATAAAAGGATGGCTAAATACAAGCAAAAAATGTTTTATTTCATTTACTCAGTACTTTATAATACCACTAGCATTTTACTAAAAACTCTGGAGCAATGGACAGCAGGAATGTGCCCCCATTCACTTCACCACAACAGCTCCCCCCACCCCCACACCCCCTCTGGCACTGGTTTAGCCTTAATTTTCCTCTGGTATTATGCTAGAAAGGTAACAGACTTCACGTTACCAGTAGACTTGTGCGAAACTGCATTATTTTCTCACAAAAATGCAAGAAACTTTCATGCACTTACGGGAAATTATGCTTTTATAGCAAAATGTGATTTGTTCATGCTTCACATAGCATTTTTCAAGCAAACACACACCTTGAGCATAACAGTTTTTGTGGCAAGAAATTTTTTGAGGTGAAAGTCTCCCACTGGTCACTCTAAATACCGCCTACGAGGCGCTGAAGCTCTTTGCGGCAAGTAGCATGTTGCTCTGGAGCTTAATGTTATAGGTAAATAAATAGGTTGTAGATTAGTAGTAGGTTTCCTTTTCCTAGTAGGATTAGTTGTGTTAAGTTTGTAGTTTATTTTCAACACAAAACTCTTGCTTGGAGGGGAGGGTTTGCAAAATTGTAAATTTTGCTGAACAAGGAATTTGGGAGTTTCACTGCATAGTTTACATTTCTATGACTATTAATCAACACTTCTATAGAGGATTTCTATCACTTGTAGGGCCATAAGGCACTAAACATAGCATCTCCGACAGGTGAGGGTGGGGCAATAGATCCAAGTAAATACGTAACCATCTGGGTGGAACAGACACACCTTATGGCATCGCCAATGATAGACTGGAGAATGACGCATAACAGGCGTGGAACCTAAACAAAGTCTAGAAGCACTTGGTTTGTGCAGAGGCCAACATCGACAAGAACCCTAACAGAATAATCCACATGCTTCCAACTAAGTAAGAAAGAAAAAAACATCAATAGTTGCTTTACAATATTGGAACCCTTCTTGAAAAGTGGTCTATCACACCTTTCCTGGTTAGGGCATGATTGCTAGCAATAGAAACAGGGACTACCTACAGACAGTTGACTTTTCTCCTTTGAAAGTTCTATCTTCATTCTCCATATGTACATATTTTAGGGATATTTCCAGGATTGCCGTCCTACAACACTTGCCCCTTTCTCCCCCAAGATGTACCTATTGATGTCTCGGGCTTTCTCATCATTGCAATTAGACTGCAACCAATTTTGTAGCTCAGTGTTTGTACTCTTTTAGTGTCTGCTCTGTGATTTACACAGAAATAAACACTTAATCACAGCCTTCCCACCGGTTCTACTCCAACATCCTCTGGTACTGTTTGACCAGATATTCTCAAGAGCAAAACAAACCCAAAGCTGTAGGTTTCTTCATGCACGACTGTCTTTTCTCACACTTTTCTGCAACACATTAAGTTACCTGCAACATATGGGTTTTACTTATACTGCACTCACCGTGGACCAAGGACAGTGTTTAGTTTGCATCTCGGATCCTCACTCAACACCGCCACCATAGGCCTAGCTACAAACAACTCCCAATCAAATATGCACACCGGAGGGACACCCAGGGCCCGGATATGAAATGGGGAATTTCACAGCCCCATCAAGGTTTTAAAGTATTGTAGAAATTCTTCAATACAGCAGAATAAACCCATTATATTCGGAATGAATGATGTATTTAAGTAAAGCCTGGGAAATGAAGCAGCTAGTTAAAGACCGTGGAGTGGGTGGTAATAGACTGCTTTGGCAAGCAGTAATTCCGAGGCCAACATTTTACATAATACGATGGTGGTCAATGCCATCATGTTGAACTACCAAGTTAAACATAAAGTATATGTTGTGCGACCTCCAGTTCTAAAAGACTGATCTAACTTTAGGAAAACAAGACAGGGAAACCCTGAAAAGTGCCCTGCCATTCCAACTCTTTCAGTCAGTCTTACAACTTGGTTGCCATAAAACAAGCACTTTAATCACTCTATGTTGTGATCAGATTAGTCTTTGAAAACACACAGGCACGTGTGCAATAAAACTATAGGGATTTGGAGAGGAAAGGGTTCTCCAACATTAAGCATCACTAAAAACTCAAACATTAACAGTAACAAGCCTCCAGTCATACCAGAGGTTTTTCATTTCGGAGGCTTCTAAACAAGATTTAAGCTTGTGTGCTGCAGCGCCCCACCAAGATCCGTATCCAATATGTGTCTTCGACTAGCCCAGAGGGGAGGCAGCAGGTCCGCCAGTCTCCCATTATGGCAAGCAAGCAAACAGAGGAATGTGGCTGCTCTGATGGGGACAAATCACAGAAGGATTGGTCAGCTTACAAAAGTAATGTATGAATCAAAGGAGTAGGGGCCATTTCATGATAAGCTTTGAACATGTCGAATAGGAGTCCAGATATATAACCGGACCAAAAAGCAGCAACTCTAGATAACATTTGAGGATTTTTTTAAAGGTATCTCAAGCTTTCATAGACGGAGATGGAGGAGGTGTTAAGTCGACAATGGGTAAGCAGTTAAAATACATTTTTATTCCGTATATCAAGTACCCTTTCAGATTATCCAGCTAAAAGGGACAACAGCAAAAGTGCTGATTTTACACGGTTAAAAGCTCACTAAAAATGCTTGTTTGATCATGACCATAATTTATGAAAGATTCTAACATAGATGCATTAATAAACTATTTTGCAATTCCAAATGTAGCAGCATTTTGCCCCCATTGATGGCAGAGTGTCCAAAATCATTGCACACATTCCACCATTCTAAAGTTATCAAAGTTCCAGGCTTAAAATGTCAATGAAGCTGCCGCTTGTCCATTCCCTGTTGATTCAGAGTGCCGAGCAAGGCTTTCCTCAAGTTGTACCAGCAATCACCCCGCCCCGCTAATTGTTCTGTCATCTAAGAGTAATCTCAAAATTACGTTTTCTAAGAAAAAGCAAAAAAAACATGGATACCTAATCATGCCTAACTAAATACAGTTTTAGTTCAAAACAAAACATTTGCCCCGCTGGGCTAACCCACCGTGGTGCTTGGTTATGTTCTCATTTGCCTGCTCAGAAAAAAGTAAAGCGATTTTACGAGTTAACTTTCCTTTCAGTGGGGACTATGCTGCTCGGCCATGTCCCAAAGATCTGCTCTCCGTTTGAGCCTCCTGGGAAAGGAAGTGGTGGTTAGATAATTACTTGGGACATCGGCATTGTGGTGATAAACTATATTGGGTATGTCACATACTCCCAGAAAGGAATATAAGGAGTTCACTTCTCGAGATCAGCATCTTCAAGTTGGCTTTAGTTAAGTCTACCTGAAATGATAAGAATGAAGCCAATTCCTGAACCAAGAGATGCCAGGATAACGTTATTCACAATAGGTAACCAGACTTGTAAGCATTTAATGGGGGAGAGGATGTAGCCTTACGGTTAGAGAGCGGTTGACCTCGAAGCTGGGGAACCAGGTTCGAGTCTCGGCAATGACGCTCAACATCGTGTGATTCTGGGCAAAGCACATTATCTCCCCCTGCTTAACAAATACATTCATTGGACTAGCCAATAGGTCTCGCCTTATAAGTGTTTAGTTATCCAGCACAATATCCTTGGTGCAACAACATCAACTGTTACATGGCTAAACACTTATAAGGTCCCAAAGGCGAGACCTATTGCATTGCAAAATGCTTGTTATGGTTTGTATTCTTAAAACAGAATAAAAGCTACTTTGATGATGACAGAAGTAAAAAGCGGGAGATTCTATGGCGGGGAAAGGAGTGAAGGCTTGGAGAGCATCGAACTGAAGAGAGCCGACTGAGCTGAGAGGGAGATGGAGGGGGGAGAACATGAGAGGTGAGGGGGAGAAAAGAATACAGTCTGAGATGTAAAGAGATATAGGTCAGTGATGGAGAGCACTGATGAGGGACAGTGTGTTAAAGAGAATGCAAAGGACGACAGAAAACGCTGTCAAGGGGGTCAGGACTGCAGGAAGGGAGACAGGAGTAAACGGGCTGAGGAGAGAGACAAAAGCTGAGCCAGATAGACAGGGAAGACGCGAGAGAGAGGTGGAGAGAGAGGCCAGGGTACAGCGTGAACCACACTGAGGGCGAGAGGGGTGTGGGTGGAGAGACAGAGGAGGATAGAGGCCAGGCTGCACAGAGACACAGACACGAGCTGTGAGAGGGACAGAGACAGACAGAACACGAGAGAGAAACGGAAGGTAAAAAGCAGCAGCATGAAGGAACGCAGTATGGGGAGAGGTCAATGAAGAGAGCGTGAGGGGTAGAGCGGGAGACAGTGAGAGAGAGACTGCATGAGACACAGAGGGAGTGGGAAACACCCGGAGAGAGGTGCACAGAACCAAGATGGACATTAGAGGGGAGAGGGGGGGGGGGGGCAGGGCTGGCAGAGAAGTCCGTGGAGAGGAGCAACAGAAAAATACAGACAGCTTTCAAAACAACCTGCCATTAATGTGCACGAGGACATGGTACATACAGTGACTTTCAGAGATCATTTGCAGATGTCTTGGTCATTCAGAGTTGTTGGGTTTTACTATCCAGCGGCTCCACGAGAGAGCGACAGAAATACAGAGGGTGCTAGTGAGAGACAGGGCATGATAGAGAGACAGAGCTGCGAAAGAGAGAGCGAGCTAGGTGAGTGATAGAGGTATTGAGAGAGTGACATATAAGCAGAGTGCAAAGTGATACACGAGAGAGAGCATAAATAGGCAGCACCCCCGGACAGGGGCAAGGTCCCGAAAGAGTGACAGGGGAAGAGTGCCACGAGTGAGCACTCGGAGAGGTACTGACAGGGAGTTTGGCGGGAGGCCGGGTCGGGCAGCACAGCGGATGCTGCAGGACACACGCGCTCCTCTCCCAGGCACCGGAAGTGAGGTGGGGTTCCACGAAGAGACTACAACACTCACCCAGGTGCAGGACCAGCGGAAGCAGCCAGCAGATGCGGCGTCTGATAGATGCCCCTAACACATGATCCATATAGATAGGGGGTAAGAAACAAAAATTTATTTGGAACCCACCTATTAAGAATTTGTGGATATCAAGGCTTTTCTTAGATTTAGGCCACTAAATCCAAGAAAAGCCTTGATATCCACGTGTTAGGTGCCCCTATAGTTACTAGACAATGTACTATACTGCTAAAACCAGCAAAGAGTTTAGCCCATATGATCTTAGTGTCTATTGGGATTAATTTTGTCAAAATGTGGTAGTTTTTATAACATTGGCTATTTTTATGTCATAACGAGATGTTTGCTATTTAGACCTGTTGAAAACTTTGTCCTGAAGAAGGTGAAGAAGTCACGTTTTCACCGAAACACAGCGTCGACTTTAAGTTTTTGCTTATTTATTGAAAAGTATAAATAGATTGCATACTTTTCTAGTGAGGACATTTTTAATACGGTATGAATCGAGATATATTGTGTTTCATATTTTTATCTGCTTAAATCAATTTAATGAATATACTTATGTTAACTATTGTTTTATTATACACTGAAATGTCTAATTGAATGTATAACTTTGCTGCTCTCTGTTTTTGCTCAACGCTTGATCCATATCGAGGGATGCCCATTGTATAATACTCGAGGGATGCCCATTGTATAATACTAAGTCGGTTGCCCCACCCGCTACCCTTCTCTAGGGACTTTGTGTTTTCTCTTCAGTGTCACTGAGGTATGTCATTACGTTCTCTATGACGCATTGTATAATGTGGGGAGGATAGAAACGGTGTTGTGCTGGTAGTGAGCAGTTGTGCATTTCTCTCCACCAGTGGGCCTTGTTTTGATACACGAAGTAAACATTGCCAACGCACATTATTTTGTAGCATTAATTCATCTTTGCAATGGCGACAAGCAATGGTTACAGCGTCTGCCCACTGTGAAGATATCAGCAGCGACGAGAACTTCGTCCAGAATTGCCAGAAGGATGGTACTCTGCAGTGGAGGAGAATTGTTAGAACCACTGGTGTCACCACTCAAAGGAACTGCAAATATAATATGTTTGTTTGTACCTGCATCGCTTGTTCCTGCATGGCCATTTACAGCTGAAAGCCACGGTAGGGCCTAGTGTGCACATTCTGCTGATGAACAGAGAAAGGCTGTCATGTGCACATTCCATGGAATGAGGACGAAGCATGACTGGTGCGTGCACTTGCAGTCCCGTAGGAGGAGCCGATTCAACGTTGTGTTAGAAGCACCGCACATATGTCATCACGTTGCAAATTAACGCAGCAGCCATCTTTAACCTGGATATATTTCACCGGATGCAACACTTAGATCTGCTGTTAGGAGAGATTATTTACAGCATGTCAGTGTCTGTGACGCGCACACCCACTTCGTTCGCACAAGTCATTGAAGCGCATCAGTATCAGTGACGTGCACACTATTTGAGATTGTTCCATCAGTGACTTCCACAGTGTCAGTGACACAAATAGTGTACATATTTAGTCCATGGTGATATGCACACCCTCATCAGGTCATCTATTTTAGGGGCTTATTCTATAGTTGTGCATACTGCTTTGTGAATTGGTTGAAAATATATATATTACAAACAATAGCCAATTTTCTACATAGCATTCATAATTGACTTTATTGTGTTTGTAGTAGGATCAACGGCGAGACATGGCCAACGCACAGATGTTCAGTTAACCATCTGTATTTTTACAAGTGGAAGGTAAGCCACCAGTAATTTGGAAGAAATGTTTAAAACCTTTAGGAATTATCCGATTGCCAATGACGGCAAAGCATTTTCTGCAGAAAGGAAACTAGCATTGTTGTTTCTTTTTTTGGGAACTGCGGCTTTTGAGATCTTTTATAACTTACAACCAATTCCAGCATCTGGCGGCGAAGGCGATCATTGTCTGAGGTTCTTGATGTAGCCAAGGGGACAGAAAGATCCATTTTATCATTCAAAGAGTTAACTGTGGAAGAGGTGATTACAAGTTTGCCAGTGTGTGCGGTAAATGTATGTATGGATACTTGTATAGCGCACGACTACCCGGAGGTCTCTCGGCGCTTGTACGAATACCGCTGTGGAACCCATCCTGGCTTTTCCCTGTGAGGCGTCCACTCCTGGGCACCCCCAAGGTGAAGGCCAGGCATCCTTAGCGTTGTGGGGCCGTTGTGGAGATTAAGCAAGCTATTGCCCAGAGTTGCAGAGTGGGACTCCATGATTAGAATGGCACCGAGGCGAGAATTATCAGGTCCGTGGAATTTTTGAGCCCAAGACCCGCCGAGGCAGGGAATTGAACCCTGGTCCCGGGCTAGACCTCTGCAGCAGGGTCTGCCGCTCTAATCATTGAGCCACACTTCTCCACAGTACAAGTTAGTAGGAGGATTTTTAAACCTAGTGGTGCCAAAGCAAGACCCAGTTGTTATAGGTGTGGTTCGAAGACACATCTTAGTAATAATCCAGAGTGCCCTGCAACTAAAAGGAGATGCATCAAGTGCAACAAAATTGGGCGTTTTAAAAGTGTCTGCAGGAGTATGAAATCTGGGATAAGTGGGAGTGTAAAGATGTGAATGATGTAAGTAACCCGGTAAATGACGTAAGTAACAATCTGGAGAATATGGTTTTTATGTAGTATGACCCGCATATCAATTTTTTGGGGGAAAACAGATTTTATTTGTCACAATACCACATATAGAGCAGAACTATGAACCCCAGAGACAACTGCCGCATGTAAGATACAAATTGAATATGACCATTTTTCATAGAAACACAGAAGAATGTGAAAGGCAATACAAATAAAATCATAAAACCCCCAAAACAACCAACCCACCCCCAAAGCACTGTCCTCTAATTCTAGGGTAACTTGTCACTGATCCGAACTGCCATTGAACACTAGAAGATCCCATTATCCACTAAACCATTCCCTTCCATGGAGTGCGGCCAGAGCGCACGTAACTGCAAAGTACAGGAGAAACAAACAATAGAAGGCATGGAGGTCACCCTGGGTCTCGACTCCGGCTCTCCCGCGGCGGCTCTAGCTCCAAGCCACGATAATCTGCCCAGCGCCTTCAGATCTTGCAATGCTTCCGGGGGCACTCCTTGGCCTCAAATATGGTGTGGGGGGGGGGGGAAATCTCTAAGCCCATACAAAAGTCAATACTGTTTTTCCAAACCGAGACCGAGGGTGCAACTGCCGCATTCCAGGCCCTGGTTATGTCCCTTTTCGCCAAGGTAAAACTCAGTGGCAGGAGATGACATAGATATTGCCCCCGAACCCTTCCATCACATGCAGGAGAACTAGTTTCGGTGACAATGGGGAGCTCCCACCCCAGCACTTCAGAGAGACAACCAAACAACCCCCACCAGAATCTTGCTAAAGCACTGCAATGCCATACAGTGTGTAACAGGGTCCCATACTCGTGGTTGCAGCGGAGACACTCCAGGGAAGCCACCAAGCCCACCCTCCAGAGCCTAACCCTGGTGAAAAACTAGATGGAGATTTAAATTGTATAAGCCGCAGGCTCATCGCTATGGCCGCACCCCCGCGTAGAAGCCAGAGCCTCTGTCCAGTCTTCCTCATCTAACTGACCAACGTCACCCTCCCAGGTCTCCCGCAAGCGTTGCAGCGATGGGGGAACAGTGCATAACCAAGGACTGGTAGATTTTGGAAATCTTATGGTCTAGGAGGTCCCCTTGGCTTCCACTGGACTAAACTCCGGCAGCGAGCGAAGCCAGACCCTCGAGACTGGAAGAGATAGCATGTCTAAATTGTAGGTACTTAAAAAAAAAAAAAATTGGGTCTTCGGCATCTGAAAGTCATTCTGCATTTCTTGAAAGGATTTTAATACCGTACCCCACATGACGTCACCCAAGGTGGAGATAGCAATACTGTCCCAGTCACGGAACCCAGCGAGAGTTGCCAGTTGTGGAAAGCGGCCATTGTGCCATAGTGGGGTCTCACGGGTAAGCCTGTTCCACCAGCCCATCCTCCGTAGTGTGCCTCCAGATTTGAAATACTATCCACGTGGCCGACGGTAGGATGCGGTAGGGTGCGTCTCAATTGGGCAGAGTAAAGAATAGTGTGAAGAGTATGATCGCCCATACAGCGCCGCTCAACAGCGTATGCCAGGTCCGCCCCGTACCCCAAATGGGATGCCCTATAATAGGACCAAATATCCGAGGTGGCCAGCCCCCCACAATACGTGGACTGAAAACAGGTCCGTATTGCCACCCTACCCGCCCCACTATCCCACAGGAACTGACCCAACGCAGAGTTCAACTGACGAAACCACCGCGGAGGAATCGGGTAGGGATGATTCTGTAGTTGATAAAGCAAGCGTGGGAGCAATACCATCTTAAAGATGGCCGACCGGCCATAGATGGAGAGGGACATGCAAGACCACAAGACCAGGTCTTGATTTTTGCGCACACGATACCATACTGGCGCGAGATTGCGCTCCAAGCCATGGTGGGAGAAGCAGACCGATATACCCAGATATATTTCAAACCGCCATGCACTACCTGTACCGACAACGCTCACAAGCCAAGCACGCCCCCGCCGCCCAGGACCCATAGAATGGATTTCTCATATCAATTTTAATGTGAATGTAGTTGGTTCAGGGTTTCAAGCACCACTGGGTGAGGGAAACATTGGGAAAGTGGCTTTGGTTGTTATGGCTCGATTCGGGCTCTCTGATCACCATTAGTGTCTAAGAATAGTTTTCAACACAAGTGAAAGCATGTACATTTAAAGAAAATGGAAGTAAAGCCTGAAGCATTTGGCAACTTTGAGAATGAAAGGTTGGGCTACTCTGAGGACAATCTGTAGTTTCAAGGGTGCAACATTTATACAAAGATTTATGTGGCAGTCAATGGAAAGGGGTTTGTCAGATGGCATGATCTGAAAACTTTGAGTAATGTTATCTCCAGGTACGGATTGTCCTGTTTTAAGGGATATCATGCTGAACCATATGGAAGTTCAGGAACCTAATGTGGTGAAGATTACTGAAAAGTATAGTGCAATATTTGCAGACAAAGTTGGCCAAGTGAATGGATTTACTCATTGGATTAACCTTTAAAAGGATGCGCTTCCTGTGCAGCACAAAGTACGGATGGTACCTCTGGGAGTTCGCTAACAGCTCAGACGACACTTGGATATGTTATGTGCAGATGGTATCATTGAAACAACTGTTAGTTCGGAATGGGTTATGGTGATTGTCATTGCTTTAAAAGAGAATGGAGATTTATGGCTTTGTGTTGACTTGAGGTCATTAAACAAAAATATTGTAGGTGATGGTCCTCCATTGCCAAGAATGCAGGAATTGCTTACGGCGGTCAATGAAGCTAAATGTTTTTCGATTATTGACCTCAAGTCGACATATCATCAGGTGACACTAGAAGACAACTCAAAAGATTTAACAGCTTGTGTTACCCCATTTGGGGTTTATAGCATTTTAAGGCTGTCGTTTGGGTTGGCCTCAGTGGGCACTATTTTTCAGAAATTAATAGAGGCTTTGTTTCAGGACTTGATGGGGGGTGCAAGCTTTCCACGATGACACTTATTTTTGCAAAAACAAGTGAAAAACGTGATGGGTTGTTAACATTGTTTACTTCATACATTAGAAAGCAGAGTATGACTATAAGGAGAGGTAAGTGCAAATCCCAAGTAAAGGAGATTAATTACTTAGGTCATAGGATTAAGAGTGAGGGCATTCTTCTCAAAGCAGACTTGGTTAGTGCTATAAAGAATGCTGTATGACAAGGATTCCTTAAGGTCCTTTTGCAGAATTAGGAGAATACTACGCAAGATCCGTACATGGCTATCCCATTTTTGTGGAACCATTGCGAAAACGTTTGAAGAAAGGGGTACCATTTGCATGAACAAATAAACAATATGATGCCTGTGAAATGGTCAAAACATTAATTGCACAGGCACCTGCTCTTAACACTTTTGATCCACTTGGTAAGTTTTATGTGACTTTTGATGCTAGTTCAACTAGGGAAGGTGCTCAATTCATGGGTAGGTGCTCTAATAGTTTATAACAAGGAAAGGGCGATTTATTTTATTTCCAGACCATTGAGAGGGGTAGAACTGCATTATAGAACAATAGAAAAAGAGGTTTTCGCCTGCATTTGTGCAGAGGGAAAGTTGAAGAATTTTTGTTTGGGGGGGGGTGGGGCGTCATTTATGTTGGTTACATATCGTAAACCTTTGGTTAATATGTTGGATGGTGTGAGATCAGGAAAATGCTATTTAAGATAGGTGAGGCTTATTGCTACACTACATGAATTACATTTTGAAATACAACACATTGCTGGGGTTATAAATACACAGCCGATTGTCAAGATTGCCACAAAAAGTTGATAAAGATGAAACTGTTCTGGATCAGCATGAATGCGAGGTCACTGTGGTGGATTTGCTGGACACATGTACTGGTAGTATATCTGAATCTGAGTGGGTAAAATGGTTTGTTGAAGATGAACAACTGTTGAGGGTCAAACAGTATTTTCAGAAAGGGTGGCCACCTAGCAGGAATTTGGGTTCAGGATTGCAAAGTTATGCACAGGTGTCTAGTGAGTTGAGTTTAAAAAAAATAGCATTTAAGTGAGACATAATTTGTACCACCCTTAGGACTTGGACACAAACTCAGTGATCTGGCTCATCTTGGGTATACAGGTGTGTCTGGCATCACTAAATTTCTTAAACAACATTATTGGTGGCCAGGCAAGGATGCTAATGTTGAAAGGTTCATTGATGCTTGCACAGTTTGTGTGAATTTGGCTAAACATTGGAAACGGTCATATGAAGCAGCTAATTACCAAGATATTCCACAAAGGCCTTGGGAGAAAGTTTCAATTGATTTTTCTGGTCCATATGATCCGTTGGGACAAGAACAATTATTAGTGGCAGTACTAATAGAAACTTTTCCAAATGGATATATAAATACCTTTGTGAGAAATCCCACTTCTGATTAAGTAATTAAATTTATAGAGGGGCGGGGGGGGGGGGTATTTCAGAGGTGTTAATGTCTGATAATGGAGGGCAATTTGTTTAATTTAAAATGCTGCATCTCCTAGGAAAATATGGTATTAGAACGGAAAGGGGGGCCTTTGTACTGTCCCAAGACTAATGGTCAAGTGTAAAGGGCCAACATATTTCTGAAAGAGGGCAACCAGGCTGCACTGGCTACTAATCGACATATTTCTATATTTTTGAAAGATAAGTTATGGCGTTATAATACTACACCACACTCGGCAACTGGGGTTGCTCCCCATCTTTTAGGGAGGGGGAAGAAAAAGTCATACCTAGTGGCATTGAATAGCATGATAATATAAATCAAGTCAAACCCAAAATGATTCAAAAGGGAGACTGGGTATGTATGATTAAACTAGGTTTGAGTAGCAAAGGTACTTCAAAATTCTATGAATCTGTTCAAGTAGATAATGCATCAGAAAGTGCAGTGTTATTACACAAAAACGAATGGTGGAACAAAAGTGCAGTTGTAATTCTTAAACCTAGGCAGGAGAAGATGTTCAGAGAGGGGGATATGGATAATTTACATTTAAATGAGGTCTCTGAGGAAAAAAAAGTGTCTGAAGATAATAATGGTGGTAATGAGTCTTCTGTTACTCACAGATGTTTCACTTTCCTCCTAGGCAGATATTACCACGGAGGCATCTTCTTCTGTAGAGATTGGTGATCGAAATTAAATTCAGATATGTCTCCAGGGTAAAAAAGGTGGTCAAGTTGCTTAAGAAATTGGAGGAACATATTTTGAAATGAAGAAAATTTGTAGAGTCATTACTGATAATATTTCTCGTCTTATTTATTGATTTTTTCCCCCCCAAATATTCTTAATTTTCTTTGTTTTTGGCATTAAGTGTTATTATATTGTTCTCTTTATTATTTATTTTAAAAAAGGGAACATGTTGTATGGTAAGTATGTCACTGAGGTATGTCATTACGTTCGCTATGACGTATTGTAGAATGTGGGGAAGGTAGAAACTGTGTTGAGCTGGTGGTGAGAGGTTTTGCTTCACTTCTCTCCACCTGTGGGCCTTGTATTGACACTTGTAATAAACATTGCCAATCTGCATTATTGTAGTGGCATTTATTCACCCTTACAGTTTTCTACACTCCTACAACCCCCAAAAGGTCTCCAAAAGGGATATGGTGGCTTTATGCTAACTGCATGCAAATATTCCCACTGTGCCATTGGTGATCGCTTCTTTAGATATTTAATAGTGTTTGTAAGCGTCTGCTTGCTTTTCTATTGAAGACGCATCTTATCCAAATACTGCGAATTTTGGTCAACTCAACTCAACACAGGGAGGTCTTCAACTCTTCTAGGTCTTTATTACTGCAACCAACTCACATAAGCCTTGATGAGGCCTCTTGGCACATTTTGCAGTTAGGTGGTCTTAAGTCAAACTTTTGTTTAGCACCCACTACCACTTATCTCAGTTAATTCGTTTACCTAAGGATGAGATAGCAGGTCATAGGTTTGTAAATTTAAATCCATTAGGATGGTCACGTAATCACTGCTCAATACAAATAACATTTTTTCACTACTAATCTAGACTCAAGACAGTAACTCCAGGAGATTAATCTCTCAGAGATACCATCTCAAAGACTATTAAGGATGGTGACCACTTTCAGCCTGGCTTATATGGCAAAATTGCACACTAACTGAAAAGTGGTAGCCTTCACCATAATCATTCGGCTAACTTTTGTTAAAAATACATATGGTGTCCTCTGCATGAATATCCCCTCTTAATCCTACAATTCAAAAATCATAAATTACATTTTTTAAAAGACTAAACTTGTACATCCTCGTTTTTCCTTGAATTTCTGTGAAAAAAGGATATTGTGTAGGTCTGTTCCGCATACAGTTACGGTACGCCAACCTTTATTAGGAAACAAAGTACTGGTTCTCTGTATACATAAACTCCATCTTCTCTTATCTATGCACTGTATTTGATTTTTAAACTTGTAAAGCTCACAAATGCTCAAAGGCCTTTTGGTGCTGCTGCCTGAAGATAACGCTGATAAGTTAATGAGAAAAAAAGCCATGTTTTTAAGGATCTTCTGAAGTAGAGTAGGTTGGGACTCTACCTTAATACCAGGGGAAGGGAGTGCCATAAATTAGCAGTGCTTGTTATAAAGCTTCTCTCCCCCAATAAGCATATTTGAACTTGGGGACAGCCATCAATTTGGTTGTGGAGGAACGAAGCATTCTGGAAGGGGTATACCACAAAGTTTTGTACCTCAGGTATTCAGGGCGA
Organism: Triturus cristatus; assembly: GCF_964204655.1. Lineage (NCBI taxonomy): Eukaryota > Metazoa > Chordata > Amphibia > Caudata > Salamandridae > Triturus > Triturus cristatus. The sequence continues at coordinate 492,477,411 of NC_140582.1, read as the reverse complement.
AGAATAAGTAATGCCTTAAAGGCCATGCAAAGTGCTTTGAATTCAATCCATCTCATTACTGGCAGCCAGTGAAGCTTAAACAATGTCTGGGATGCAGACTGATGTTTAGGTATCCCCAGTAGAAGATATGATGCATTCTGCAGTGTCTGTAATTTGCGAAGACATATGCTGTTCATTCAAAATCCATTTTGGATATGGCAAGTGCACTCACTACAATTTTCTGAAGGTCCCCGGAGATAAAGGGACAGATTTTCCCGATCTTCAAAGCGAAGAGACTGGGGAAGTTAGGGCATTAGCCTGATCTCCAAAAGCCAGCTTGTTGTCAAATAAAATTCCTAGATTTCCGACTTTCTTCACTGGGATCAGCAGTAGAGCCAATTCTTGATGCCACCAGTTGGGTCGCCAAAAGAAACAATCATTGCCCAGGAGAAGAACCTCCGTTTTCCCAGAGCTCTATTTGAGACAACTGATTTTCTTCCAATTTGTTTCAAACAGCTATTAAATCAGATTGCAGTGTTGTCTGGGTTGCTAAATCCAGAGACCACAATTTGAGTGTCATTTAGCATAAGAGGACACTGAAAACTTGAAGGATTTAATGAGCCTGGCCAGTGGGGTGATGTATAGATTATAAAGGATAGGACTCAAGGAAGAGCCCTGTGTCCTACCACATGGCAGATGCAAAAAAAAAAAAACCCAGATATAACGTTGCTCATGGAGACTAATTGTTTCCTCTCAGAGGAAAGGATTTCAGGACAGCGAAAGCGGTTCCCCGATACCTAATTTGAAAAGACAGTCAATCAATAACTCATGATTGACTGTATTTAAAGGCCGCAGAGAGATGCAACAAGATAAGGGCGACCCTTCCTCCCTTATCCAGTGTGGCCCTTAATTCTTCTTAAGCTACAATCAATGGCTATTCAGTGCTATGAGCACCTCTGAAACCAAATTGTATTGAGTCCAAAAGATAATTAGCGTCTACGAATTAGGTTAATTCAAGATTTATTGCAGTTTCCAAAATTTTGCCTGAAGAGGCAAATGAGAGATTGGTCTGTGACTGTTAAGATCTGGTGGATTAAGGCTTGGTTTCTTTAAGAGAGGAGGAATAGAAGCTATTTTCCATTCTTGAGGAAAGTGGCCTGCAGTGATTATCTCATTGAAGATTTCAACAAGATATGATCTTATAATCTCCAAGGCAGGATGTATAATCATAGTGGGCACAGATCCAGAGGAGAGCCGGACTTAGTAGACCTGGTTAGGCTTAATACCTACTCAGTACTGAGAGGGCAAATGTATTTAATAGTTCTGGACTGGATGGGAAGCCCTTCTCATGCTGAAAAACTGGGGTTAGATGTTTGTTAGCAGCAAATATATCAAAGACATTCCTCACTTAAGCCTGAAGAAACCCAGCCAGTGTGTTGTAAAAGGCTTGGCTACAGTGGTCTTAACTTTTCTTCTGGTTGGCAAGTTTTTTACTGTGCTACAAAGTTCTTTAGAAGAAGCTTTTGAATTCTGTATTATGTTAGTGAAGTGTAGGGTTTTTGCCAAGGGTGTTCACAAACACATTTGGTACTTTGACAACTTTTATCAGTGGACATTCACCTGGTGAGAGTATAACTTTCATCAAAACATGACTACAGTATATCTGGGTTTAATTTATGCAGTTACCTACAGATTGCTAAAGATTCTAGTTCACAGTCCTCAACAATTAATGTTCCAACAAATACTTTAGTAATTATAAAAACTGGCACCCCACCCTAATGATGGTACTGATCTCCTTTGAAAGAAACCAATATCACCGCATAGCCCACCTTTTCTGTAGCAGAACTATATTGCGAAATGATATTAAAATTGAAAAATCAAGGATTGCACACATGCCTATTTGAGCTAAAAACACAAGATAATCGCAATACTATTTACTAAAGGAGAGCTACACGAGTGCACCACTTAAATAGTTTTTATAAAATTCCTTCAAGCCACAACCAATTCAAGACTGTGTTCGGTTTGCTTTGTACCAATGAGGTTCTCCACACTATTCTCTTTGTTCCTCAGTCATTCACTACGTGTGAAGCAAGTAGTGTGGAATCAAATAACACATAAGCTACTTCACAAGCATTGCACCCAAGTGGTCCTATCTGCCCATGCCTTCTCAAATATTTGCTCAATCCCCTCCAAGTGCTGATCCAGAAGGTGTTATTTGATAAAAAAAAAAAAAAAAAAAAAAAAATTCTTTTATACCCTATCAAATGATCTTGGTAAGGAAGAGCCCAACAGGATCCAACCAAAATGTGTTTTCAAGCCACAGAGATATCTCAAGCCACCTGCCAACAACAAAAAGTATTATGAATGAGTTGGTATGCCTAACCACACCATTGCAACAGTTTCCTAGGTAGGATAGTCTTCTGAAATCTTTAAAAGTGGATGAACACCATGCTTCACTGTCAATGTACACACACAAGATTGTTTTGACCGGTCAAGTGGTTTATTTACATTTCCTGACCCTGACATCCGACAGAAAGCTTTCTGTCAACAATGATAGACCTAGTTTGCATTCAGCGCACATCATAAATGATGTAGATGCCACATTTGAAAATCTGATAAGCAGATTACTAGATCAACTGGGTAATTGTGAAGGATATACGTGAATCCCTTTTAGACCATACAAAGAAATCACTTTCTAAATTATGAAATAAGTAGTAATAATTAATAATTAATTGTTATTAGACAGACTAATCAGGATTTAACTAAACAAATTGTTTCATGGAGGATTCAACTGCACCAATGCTTTATAAATAAACATCTTAGAAGTACAATATATCATAAAAACCAAAAATGTATTACTATCCCACAAGTCATCTTTTCATAACATAAATTTAGATAAATATAGTGAGTTCGTTAGTATACTGAACAGGACTTAAGCAAATTTAAAGCATGAAATCAAAAGAAGAGAAATGATACCATAAATATATAATGTCACACCGACATAGAGCTTAGATTTCCTAATTGAGAACAAGCTAGTTCAATATTAGGGAGCAATGCAGAAATGTACGGTCATATTTACAGCCAATGTCAAGGTAAGCAGCCGGCACGATTTGTTGGAAAGCCCGCTTCTTCAGGGCTGTTTGTAGCAAGACGTTTCTCTTCTTTAGATTATTTTGGAAACACATAGGAGAACGGAGAAACAGCGGCTCTCATCCTCCTAGACCTCTCCGCGGCTTTCGACACTGTCTGCCACCATACCCTAGTGCGGCGCCTCAGCAACGTCGGAATCCAGGAGAAGGCACTGGAATGGATCATCTCGTTCCTCACCGGAAGGACACAGAGAGTCCGCCTCCCCCCCGTTCAGATCAGAAGCCACCGAAGTCATCTGCGGCGTTCCTCAAGGCTCCTCGCTCAGCCCAACCCTCTTCAACGCCTACATGAGCCCCCTCGCAGCCATCGCACGCCAACACAACCTCAACATCATCTCCTACGCCGACGACACCCAGCTGATCCTCTCCCTCACCAACGACCCCGCCACCGCAAACCTACACGAAGGGATGACAGACGTAGCCAAGTGGATGACGAACAGCCGCCTGAAACTGAACTCGGACAAGACGGAAGTCCTCATCCTGGGATCTTCACCCTCCGCCTGGGACGACTCCTGGTGGCCCCCCGCCCTGGGCAGCGCACCCAAACCAACAGACCACGCACGCAACCTGGGCTTCATCCTGGACTCCTCCCTCTCCATGACCAGACAAGTCAACGCCGTCTCCTCGTCATGCTTCAACATCCTGCGCATGATCTTCCGGTGGATCCCCACCGAGACCAGGAAGACGGTCACCCAGGCCCTCGTCACCAGCCGTCTGGACTACAGCAACTCCCTCTACGCCGGAACCACCGCCAAACTCCAGAAGAGACTCCAGCGGATTCAGAACGCCTCAGCACGACTCATCCTGGACATCGCCCGTCGCAGCCACATCTCCGGACACCTGAGAGATCTGCACTGGCTCCCGGTCAACAAGAGAATCACCTTCCATCTCCTCGCCCACGCACACAAAGCCCTACACAACCAAGGCCCAGGATACCTCAACAGCCGCCTCAACTTCTACGCTCCCAAACGCCAGCTTCGATCGACCGGCCACGCCCTCGCCGCCGTCCCCCGCATCCGAAGAGCCACCACAGGAGGAAGGTCCTTCTCCTACCTGGCCGCCAAGACCTGGAACTCCCTCCCGACCCACCTCCGCCTGACCCAAGACCACCTTGCCTTCAGGAAGCAGCTCAAGACCTGGCTGTTCGAGCAGTAGCGGACCCCCCTCCCCTAGCGCCTTGAGACCCTCCGGGTGAGTAGTGCGCTATATAAATGCCTTGATTGATTGATGCCTCTACATTAATAGAATGTCCTGTTTTGTGTTATAAATAGCTAAATCTCAATGTACTTCCATGTGATTAACAGATCTGTGAGAACTGCATCTCTTTGATTGCCTCCCTATCATTATTAGTGGAATATTAAGTTCAATCTAACACTGATCTCTAAAGAACAAAAGAGAGGAGCAACTTCGAGCTACTAACGGCCCTGAAGAAGTGGGGTTTACCACGAAACATGTAGTGGCTGCTTACCGCAAAGTTGCCTGTAAACAGGGCTGACAATGTTGGCATTCGATGCCAATGTTGAACTGGCCTGTTCTCCATTAGTAAATCTAAGCACTACGTCATGTGATCTTCTATACAGATATTATAATTTCTCTTCTCCTTTTGATGTCACGTTTTAAATTTGCTCAAGTACTGTGTGGTATATTAAGTCTCACTTCTATTTATGTAAATGTACTTTATGAAATAGATGACTTGTGGGCGAATACATTTTTGATATGATATTATTATTATTATTAAGGAATCTTGTATAGCGCACAGATACCCCAACGGGGTGTCCCGGCGCTTATGTGAGAGCTGAAGCTGTGTCTGAACTCAATAGATATCAACAGAAGAGAAAAGTTTTCAGAGCTCTCCGGAAGGGGAGTTCCTCCTGGATGGTCCGAATGGAAAGGGTAGCTTGTTCCAGTGGAAGGAAGCACAGACTTGGAATGTTTTTCCCCCAGAACGAGCTTTTTTAACTCTGGGAGTAGAAAGGAGATGTTTGGAGCTCGAGCGGAGAAGTCTGGTATTGCTATATGGACGAAGGCAGGAGGATAAGTATGCGAAACCCTTACCCTTGATCGCACGATGAGCAAGGGTAAGTGCCTTAAATTCCGCCCTTTTATGAACCGGGAGCCAGTGCAGCCTATGTCGATGGGGAGTGATACGTTCACGAAGGGGGAGCCCACAGACCAGACAGACAGCAGCATTCTGGACTGTCTGGAGGCGACGCTGGAGGCCCAGGGAGAGACCAAGGTACAGTCCGTTGGTGTAATCCAGATGGGAAGTGATTACAGCCTGCACGATAGTTTTCCTAGTATGGCTAGGAAGGAAATTGATGAATTTTTTCATCAGCCTCATCTTAGAAAAACAGGCCGCGGATACTGACTAGATTTGTTTTTGAAAAGAGATTGGTATCCCAAATTACCCCGAGATTTTTGACTGAGTCTTTAGGTGAAGGGGGTGTACTTCCAAGTTACGCTGATTTATAATGCATTGGTACAGTTGAATCCTCCCTGAAACCTTTTCTGTTTCGTTACATTTCGACCAGGGGGTATTTCTGGTCTATTTCAGGTAAAAGATAACAGGGCTCTTGTACCTGATCCAAAACTCCAACTCTTTTACTATATAATCATGATTTAGAGGATCATCAAGTCTGTGATTATTACTAAAGCGATATCTTAAAGTGTTCATCATAGAGAGGCCATTTGATTTCAACTGATATTTACATGAGACGTAAAGTCAAGTAGGTATTTGATATATTCTACATATATTCATAATTAATTAGTGGCCCGGCATTATCTCTATATTCATCTCTCCTGATATTAAGTATACTGCCACTGAACATGGACTACAGATATTATATTTTCAGTGTTGGGAGTGAACGGGTGTGTTTTAATGTGAGCAATTCTTCCCTGGAAAACGGCAGCAAGTTATCTGCCAAGCTGTCCAATCAAATAATGCAACAGCCCTTGGATGTGTACAAAGGACCACAGCCCAAGGCATCTCAAGCCTGTCAGATGGAGACAACCTAGCCGATGAGCTTTTGTTGCTGTAGGTAAAAGGAAGCTGCGGGACCCAGTAGCCTGTTCAGCACCGAGATAGGAAGTGGCAGCAGATGTTGTACAATTAGCACAACAGACAAGACGGAGGGGCCATAAAGTTAAAGGGTCTGCTTAATGCAAGCATCTGCACAGATACCTACAGTAGTCGAATGGCTAAAATATACCTTACTGTCTCCTTGCAATGGTCAGTGTAATCACTCGTCAGCTGTTCACGCTACTTCTAGCAAATGGTTAGGTCATTCTAAGATACCACACAACTGGGACTTCAAAACCCTCTGCATCCGAAAGTGCTACCGCATATATTAATGGACTAGACCTGCACCACTGCAGCCATAATCTGGTAGCCGACATTTGCCTCAATATGGCGTTAGAATATATTCTAACAGGTTTGGGAAGCTCATGATCCAAGACCGCTCTGCATTTTCACCCAGGATCGCAGGCCTCCTTGCTCTTTAAAGGCTTTATCATGTCATGGTCATATTCGATGGAAGGTAATGCCCTCGCACGGTCCTTCAAAGCTGGATGATCGAACCTGTTCTTCGTCAATTAGTTCGTGCAACTGCACTAAATAGCAACTTGTAGCATCCCCACCCCAACGGTATGTGCCTATATTCTAGGGTATTCTGATGGCACGGGTGGGGGAGAAACTTACCCTCCCCCCAAAAAAGCAAAAAACAACCACGGTTTTAAATTATAACAATGGCATAACGCATGAAATAACACAACTATGTCAACAGGTATAAAGCAGACCGGTTAAAGCGAACCTCTACACAGAGCGTGTCCAATCAACTTAGGTCAAAGACTGGGGTAAGTGTACAGTACGGTGCAAATTTGGCGCAATCCAAAAGTGAATCAATAAAACGAAAGAAACGCACCTCTACAATACAATAAGAAGGTGAGCCGGAAGACCAACACCAAACCACCATGTTAGAAAGAAACAACACCCTTGTAAAATCCACAGCCCTCCACAATAAAACACAAAACTGTCAGGGGAAAAGTCACAACACTGCAACTTTTCTACCCAAGATGAGTACATGCCTCAAAATGTTGTTTTCACTACAAAAGATTTTGTAAGTGACACTCGCTGAAACATGTTTTTAATTACAAACCACAACAGACGGATTCATCTGCAAACACAGAGCAAACATTTTATCAGGTAGTCCGTAACTAATGGGGAAAGTGTTGCATTTACAGCGAATTCGGCAAATAAAATACTGAAAGACGCTTTAGCCTCCTGGGGGCTCGCTGGAAATCTCAGGACTGTCCACCCCCACCGCTGCACAATCTCATCTGCTCGAGTTACAGATTCCCACCCTGCAGCAGCGAGCTAGCCCATGCCTAAACTTCTGCTTGCGTTTCCTTGAGAGCAACCAGTGTGAGAAAGAGGCAACGCTGGCGGAGCGGGCGCCTTCCGTGTGCTGTGATGGCAGCACCGGGCCTGCCTGTCCTGCCCCTTCCTGCAGCACGCACTCTGCCTATCACCTCCAGTGGGAAGTTCAGGCCTACGCTCCTCCTCGGCAGCCCAGTGACAGGAAAGTTGGTCAACGCCAGAAGAAAACAAATTGAAAGTGAAGGAATGGTTCTGAATATAAACAATAGGTAGTTTTGTAGCTTAGCGAGGAAGTTCGTGCTTAAAGTACTGGCAGCGGGGCAGGTAGGGAAATGAGCTGATCCTGAGGCAGCGTCCAACGCCACCCCTGCGCCGATCCCTGTCTGACAAGAAGGTGCTGAGCCCCTCAGACGGGTGCACGCTCCAGGGGGGGCCGTCACTGGGAGAACAAGGCATTCCTCAGGTGGCTCTGGCAGAGGGACTCTACTCCCTGCCTCGGGGTAAGCACTTCTCCAGCGTAGCCCCAGCGACCCCTTAGCGCTCATACTTACATAGCGCTTCAACTTTTTCTCGGGCGGAGACTTGCGCAGCCAGCCGCAGCAGACCACCTCTCCGCCGCCGCTTCCACTGGAGGAGCTCATGGCGGAGGAGCCGACTGACGCGCGTCCCGCCGCCGCTCTCGGGCCCAGCAGGGATGGCAGCCCGGCAGTGTGCGTGTCCCTCCTGCAGCCGCAGTCACATCCCGGACCGGCCGCTCCTCCGCTCAGAGCCCGGGCTCTCCACACTCTCCTTACAGGCGGGATCCCGGAGCCCCTCGCCTTCTGGACCTGGGCTCACAAACTTTCCTCCGCTCCCTCCAGCTTGGGTGAGGGTCAGCGCGCCCCGCACGCCTCTCCCTTTCCAGCCGGGCCAGAGCAGCCGCCGTGCGAAGGAGCTCAAGAAAACAGGCAGCGGCACTGGCCCTCCACTCCCTCCTTCTTCACTTTCTAACACTCCCTTTTAATTCCAGCCCAGCAGAGGCCTCTCCCCGCCCCTTTCCCAGGCTCTCTTGTCTGCCCGCTTGCCTGGGAAGCTTCCCTGGCCCATCCCTCCTCCCTGTATACCAATGAGCGTCCGAGAGCAGCAGGTCCAGTCACCGACCGCGACCCCACCGGCAAAGTCGTGACTGAACTGTGGAGGGGTTTCTCTCCTCCGGTACCCAAACCTGGAGCCGTGCTCCGTGAGTGAGTGTGTTACACCTCCACGCTCACTCTGTGTGAGCAACTCACTGAAGTTGGAGTTAATAATGTTTTTTTCTTTGTTAAAATTGTGTTTATTGCTTATTACATTTCTTTCTTTGGTAGACATTTATACCGTGACCTTTGTGATATCTCCATCTGACATCTGGAGCCTTGCAAGGTGCACTTTAACAGGCTCACTTAATCCCGTTCAGGCTTGATCGCCTTCTACACTTTGATGAAGTCTCAGGAATCAGTTAAAAATATTCCTGAATATCAGTAAACCTACAAAGGGCATTGTGGAGCACAGAAGAGGGAGAATTTGCTGCAGAAAGAAGGAGGAAGATTATTTTATTGAATTGCTATGCACTGGAATTAGCTATAACGTAGAAAGGGAAGGTAAACAAATCACAATTTTTGCTTAAATTAAAACGCACTGCTGTGTTTTAGAAGCCATTGTTAATAATGGTCGCACAAGCATCCCAAAACGCATAACATTTACAGCAAGTATGGGATGTATGTTTGCAGTAGATTTAAACCGTGGTGTGAACAGTAGTAATAGGAGCAACATGCACACACGTTTTGTGTTTCCGTTAACACCTGTTTTTTCACTATTTTGTGCAGACTGCTCCCTCCAGCTAAAATATGTGATACTAATGGGCTCGAGTCGGGGTACCATGCGGGTGGACGGCATCCCCCCACTTATTTTACCGAGAGCTCGATCACTGGAGCAAATGGAGCCACACATTCACTCTTTGGCCTCTCTGGGGCGAGATCGGAGTTCATTCAGAACGCTGCTTACGCGCTGGCTTCTCTGATGCAATCGTATCTAAGGGGTGAGCGAGGGGAGGCAATGAGTCTGATGGTGCAAGCCACCTTTCGTGACGTCACTTCCTGTCTTGACGTCAGCGTCCCCCCACTTCTTTTTTAGGTCTCGCTAGCATAGGCTGCGGACATGCGCTGTCTCGCTAGCGAGATTTAACGTTTTGGGGATTTTTCAGTAAAGGGTCAAGACTGATTTGCATATAGCCAGGTCTAAACTGGGGTGGCATGGTGAGCAAAAGAATGATGGATTTAACCCAGATCTCTTGACTGAGGAGAATGTTTTGATTTATTCTGCATTCCGTCCATCAATTGTGTGTCTTTTGCTTTCTCGCCCTAAGTGCGCCATGTATGCTCAGACGTGAGTCCTGGGCTCACTGTGCCACTGGAATCAAGGTATCCTGGCTGAAGAGGGGTGAAACCCCAAAACCGGTCCTAGGATGCTTGTTTCCGGTCCAGGGAGGACCTGGCTTGGCAGTTCGGGCTAGACTGTTCCCATGAGGCACAGGGTCAAGACTGATTTGCATATAGCCACGTCTAAACTGGGGTGGCATGGTGAGCAAAATAATGATGGATTTAACCCAGATCTCTTGACTGGGGGTGAAGGTTTTGATTCGTTCTGCATTCCGTCCATCAATTGTGTGTCTTTTGCAATGGAAAAGAGGGGCGGGGCTTAATGCCCCTTACAGAAAATCCCTCAAAACGTTAAATCTCGCCGGCGAGACTGCGCATGCGCGCAGCCTACGCCAGGCGAGACCTAAAAAGTGGGTGTCACTAGACAGAGTTTGGATATGGCACGTCTACATTAGGAGACCCACTGGCTTCATGGGACTAGGACGTTGAGTCATCATTTTCTCAAAGTCGTTTAGGACTGTTTGGACGATCTTCCACCATTGATGGAAGTTTGTTTATTACTGATACTCGTTTGTCATCAGGGGTATGTTCTCCTCAAAACTGTTGTAAGAACACATTTCTTGTGTTAGTCTCTGTTCCTTTCTTCGCTGTCACGTTAGTCCCTCATGCTTTCAAAAGAGTCCACAGGCACATTCATATGTATATGTACTCAGTGAAAAAAACAAAGGCTAAAGTAACGTTACAGTTAGGTGAAGATTTCAGTGACAACGTAACATTCTAAACTCAAACAAACACTGAAATTCACCATTTATAATTATCCCAAGTGACTATAACTCTTGCCGCAAGTAACTGTAACTCGCATCCCCGCCATGCATAGCTATCTCGTCGATGATATTGCAGTCACGTTATCAATGATGTCATAGATTATGTCATGAGTGATGTAATATGTGGGGTAATTAGCGGTACATGGCAAGGGCGCTAGATATAGTTACTTTTAGGCACAAGTTATAGTTACTTGAGATAACTGGTGAATTTCAGTTTTTTTTAGTTTAAAACATTACATTTCACTGACATTTTCACCTAACTATGACTTTACTTTAACCTTTGTTTTTTTCAATGAATTTCTACGTTTTTTTTAAAGGTTTTAATGTAAAGTGAGATATAATTCCAGTTATTATTATAACATCACTTTAACTTTTGTTTGTCAGTGAATTTGTAGACTTTTTTCTAACATAAAGTAATATTTTATTGCCAAACGTAAAGCCGACCCACTGCAGCGCATAGGATTGGGCTGTGTGCAGCATGGAGTTGGCCACAGGGACTGGCCTGCTGCCAGGCCCTGCATCCACCCCTCCCCAGGCAACCAACCCCCGATCAACTGCCTTTAGCTGTGTACAACATGGGTTGGCTGCGGACCTGGCCTGTAGCCAGGCCCTGCATCCAACACTTTGCAAGCAAGCAGCCCCACAAAGGCCATGCGTGGGGTTGGCCGCAGGCCTAGCCTGTGGCAGTTCCTTCGGCCAGCTCCTGCACCCAATCCCTTGTGAGCATCCAACCCCAAGCCACACACGACCTTCTGGTTTGCGTACAGTTGGTCTCGCAGGTCCTGGCCACACTCTGGCGGACTTACTGACTGTCACAATACCAACATATAAAAAAGTTTAACTATTGGCTTTGTTAAGGAGTGAGAATATCAATATATATAAAGCAGGTCTTTCATTTTTCTCCAAAAATCACCAACATTTTGTAGTAAATTACTTGTCAGCTGTTCTCCACTGTACTGCTCTGTTAGAATGTTGCATGACATCATAGAACGCCTGAGTGCCTCTCTGGGTGAGATTGTCAGTTGGTCTACTCAGGCTGAGCTGTAAGGAGCTTGCTCCTGGTGGGGCTATCTTTGTATCATCTATCTTCTTCTACCATCCTGACCACCTATGCTGGAACCAAGCTACTAATAAAGAAGTAACCTATATGTACAGATGGACTCTGTATCTTCCTTTACAACAATTTTGGCGACGATCTGAAGAACTGACGCGTGTATTAAGGAGTTAAGACTACTGAGGAACCAAGGAACTAAAGCAGGAGGAACTAAAGACTTTAATAATTTTCAAGACGTCAATTGAAATTCAGATGTTACGCCCTGGCCAGCCCCACCAGTGTCCTGTACCACCCGGACAGCCTGCAACCTGAGCGTTAGTTATTCTTCCACTAAAGACTCTATTGTCATCTGGAAGACTCTCTGGCACATCAGACACAGCACTGAACCACCGATTTCACTAGTGTTACAATTCGCTTCTAACGGGGCCTCGCAGTGTGCTCAAACAGTGTACTCTTCAAAGACTGGTGATTGTTGTTCTAAACAGTTTCGTTGGCAGTGTGCTCATTTGCGAGCTGCATCGGCAGACTACGCGCTCTGCACACTTTGGGAGTGTGTTTTGCATCGGCAGACGACGCGCTCCACAAACTTTGGGTGTGTGTTTTGCTCTTGGTGCTTTTGCGGGGACGCTGTCTGCACTGAATCATCTTTGAAGCTTTTCCTACAGTGAGCTGCTGACCGAGTGGTGACTTGAGGCTCGGCGCTTTCGGTGAGCACTTGGACATATTTGTGGGGGCAGAGACTGTGTGTTCTGGTGTGTGTGCGCGTTTCGTGTTGCCGTTCTTGCTCCCTAATGGACTTTCCATATCAAACGGTGGCGCATTGTGTATATTCAAAGCCTTCCACGCGCACCTCACCGTTTTCTTAGTTCCATGTGGAGGCTTGGTGAATCCGGTGTGACGTCTTCTCTGGTTCTCCATAGCTGACCAGTGACGCCTGCATGCAACAGCGTGCCGTGAGCCACCCGGTGCGGCGTCAGAAACGTGCCGCCATCTTGTGCTTGGTAACAGCACATACAGGGTCTCGTGGTATTCTATGGTGAAGTTCTCATTGCCAACCACGTTTTTTTGCTTGAGCGGTTGAAACTTCTTTATTCAGAATCGCCATGGACTACAACATTTCGACAACGGACACGGTTACGTTTTGGTGTTTGGTGTTAAGTTTCGAGGAAAAAAAAATTACCCGATTGGCCTTACAATATGACTCACACGTGCTCAACGGGCAGGGCGAAACAGAAAGGGGAGGACATTGCGCAATTTACGATGAGGTAATGGAACTTACGATCAAGCGTGTGATGGAGCTTTGAACGTTGTGGCACTTAATTTCAACGGCGGAATTCAGCAAAAAAAAAAAAAAAAAGAAATAAAGGGACTCAAGTGTTCTACATTGTATGCTGGCAGCTGCGGGAGGCCTTGTGTGGAGTTCTCAGGTGAAAAACCGATCACCGCTGCATGACGATTTCTCCCTGGTTATAATGCCTTTGACATTTCCTCTGTGTTGTGTGACTAAACATTGGATGTACTCTTTTCTTTGGGGGAGGTTGTGTGCGGGTTTAGTGCCCCAATTCAGACCTGGTGTTGTTTGGAGGGCTAGTACCCTCCGGTGTACCCTATTTAGGGGAGGTTGCCTAGGAGCTATTTTTCCAGGGTTAGTACTTTGTGGTGTACCCTACGTAGGGGAGGTTGTGTAGCTTTCCACGGTTACTATCCTACCTAGAGGTAGTGGTGGTGTTTTCTAAAGTGATTAACTTGTAGTGTACCCACTCTTTGGGGAGGTTGTGGGGGTAGTCAATGTTTTTAGTTTCGTAGTCTTTGTACATAGAGTGTACCCATTTCTTGGGGGAGGTTGTGGGAGTAGGCAATGCCCCTAGTCTAATTTTCAGTTTTCCAGGGTTGTAACCCTGTGGTGTACCCTATCTAGGGGAAGTCGTGTGGTTTTGTAAAGTGTTTAAAGTGTTTAACTCGTAGTGTACCCATCTTTCTGGGGAGGTTGTGGGGGGTAATCAATGCCTCTAGTTTAATTTTCAGTTTTCTTGGGTGCGTGTACCCTATGGTGTACCCTATCTAGGGGAGGTTGTTTTGTTTTCATGGGTTAGTACCCTGTCGTGTTCCTTGGTGAAGTTTTTGGTTGTTTCCTAATGTTATCTTGGGTCTTCCTTTCATGTGGACACCATGCTCCGGTCGAAGTCTACCTGCGTGGAATTCGTGGCCAAGGGTTTCACGCTTGTACAACTTTGAGTGGGAAGTTTTTTTCGTTAGTGTTTAGACCTCTTTAAGTGTCAGCATGCCTTCCACCAAGGGACCTCGTGTTTCTTTACAGAGTGTTTCCTCTCTGGAGTATATTTGTTGTTGTGGTGGCACTCTTCTTGTTATCTAGAGTGTATCTAGCCACTATTGTATCTCTTTGTTGGGGATGTTGTTTTCTCCCAAGGGTCTGTGTTTTACACCCACTTTTGTTTAACAGGGTGTCTACCCTGTGGTGTACCGGAGTATGGGGAGGTTGTGTGGGTGACCGCCCTTCTTTGTTGCAGTGTTTTTTATCTAAGCTGCTGTGTTTTTCTTAAGGGAGGGGGATGGGGCGTGTAGTAATGTTGTTTGCGATTTTAATGTTTAACATCTTAACACATTTCTGTTCATGCCAGTGAAATTCATGATACCTCATGCAATACACCTGTGGATATGTGCACCTCATTGTTGCACCTTCTTGCTAAAGATTTATTGGGGTATCTTATTTGTCTTTACTTTTACTTCTGTTGTTCCCTAAGGAAAGAGGATGTGTAGTAAATTACTTGTCAGCTGTTCTCCACTGTACTGCTCTGTTAGAATGTTGCATGACATCATAGAACGCCTGAGTGCCTCTCTGGGTGAGATTGTCAGTTGGTCTACTCAGGCTGAGCTGTAAGGAGCTTGCTTCTGGTGGGGCTATCTTTGTATCATCTATCTTCTCCTACCATCCTGACCACCTATGCTGGAACCAAGCTACTAATAAAGAAGTAACCTAAATGTACAGATGGACTCTGTATCTTCCTTTACAACATATTTTTAATCTAATGTATGTTTCAGTAATTCACACAATGCAATGTTTAATAATAGCGATTATTGTAAAAATGTTTTAGAAAAAAATAAACATGTCTGTGAGTCTTTCTTTTAATATAGTTTTTAATATTGCATTTTGTGGGCTGAAAAATGTTAAAAGGAAGACTCAAAGACAATGTTTTAAAAAGAATAAATAAAACTAACATGACTCTGAGACTTTTACTTTTAACATGTTTCAGCCCACAAAATGCAGTAATAAAAACAACCACAAGAGGACCTTTCACACCAGCTGAAGAGCATAGAGCTCCAGCTAGGCTTAATTAAATACAAATATGGTAAGTTCTCATGTCATGGATTTGATGACCCAGGAGACGTACTGTATTTTTTAAAATGTTGTTGGGGGCTGCAGTACTCCTTGCAGCCCCCACAACATTGTTCAATGTTAGCTCTGCTAACTAAAACTGGTGACTTTTCTCTGTTTTTGTTTTAGTTCAAAACGTTAATGTTGTCACTGACTTAGTCACCTAACTATAACGTTACTTTAACCTTTTGGTTTTTTTCCTGTGAAACTATATATAAGGAAATGGAAATCCAGAAAAACAGTTCCACACGAGCCTACTCGGTCAGTTCAGCAGGTTTATTTTTAGTACAGCAGAAAAGGACGACGCGTTTCGACCACGTCCGTGATCTTGGTCACATGACCATTGCCTCCATTATGTGACTTTTAAAGGGTAAGTGCACATTTAAAATCATAAACATAAAAGAAATGTTTAAGGCACATTGTTTGAATTGTGGCAAAAAAAATAGTAAAAATAGGCGCAGCTGTTTTGTAAAGAAATATTATTACAATTCTGATCATTCTCAGTGATCTAAATTGATTGACATCTTAAGTCTCAAGGAAATTAGGGTCTAGTGCCCTTTTTCCAAAGGGTAGCTATGTGCAGTGGTGTAACTAGAGGGATGTCCCTCGTGAATGGGATAAGTGCATGACATAAGTCATCTTGACATGAGAACGCAATAAATCTTTCTGTCTGCATCTACAACGGAGTCTGTGCCCGTGTTTTACCCGGCGTGGGTAAAACACGGGCACAGACTCCGTTGTAGATGCAGACAGAAAGATTTATTACATTCTCATGTCGAGATGACGCGTTTCGACTGCAAGCCTGCGGCCTTGATCACATAGCTCGCTGCAATGGTGATAGGGTACATATAGGGGATAGGTAGTGACTTTTCAGTATCTACAGTTGGTTAGCAGAACTGCGTTATACCTATGACATGTTGAAAATTAGATGAGTCATATGCAAATGACTTCAAAAATGCTGTGGAGCAGACAAGAAGCAGACATAGACAATAGACTGATGTGACACTGTGAACAACCGCAAAATAATTAGGACAAAACCCTAGTCAGGCAAACAAGCTGCACTTAAAACTATAATAGGCTAAATGAGGCCTGTCACGCTAAAAACCCAAACAGCAAAATAATAGAATAATTTATGGCCGACATTTCACTGAGTAGCAAAAGTTCATGTGTAACGCGGGGATTGCGTAATCGCTAGCAGTCATTTGGTAGAAAGACTTAAATGAACTGGAAATGCCGTGCGAAGTCCATATACATATATAATGATACATCATGAGCCAAAGAAGCGGCCCAAGAATCATGCTAGTTAGGAACAGTACACAGAGGAACATTGAACAACCAGATTCATAGGTTGAATGTCTGAGTATGCTGTGAGTTTAAAATCAGTGTAAATTGCTCTCTGCCCAAATGCACACTGTCTAGTCAGCAATATCAGCAATTATCAGAGTAATGTTGCCCCATGTGGAGACTGAGTCAAAGTTCAAGAGCACTACCTAAACGATGCCCGTGAGTGGTGAAAAAAGGGGGGAAAGGGAAAACAGGGAAAGTGTTGGCGTGCTGAATGTGTGTGAGGGAAAGTGCTATCAACTGTAAGTAGGGATATCACTAACAGTTACCCATGTCGAATCAAGTGTACGCCAGGTAAAAAAGTTCATAAAATGAGTTAAAAGAAATGAACTAAAAAAAAAAACTGAGAAAGATGTCCTCCTCTCTAAGCTATGCTGTCTAGGGAATGACTAGTGAGTAAAAAAAGACCG
The DNA here is from genome assembly GCF_964204655.1 of Triturus cristatus. Classification (NCBI taxonomy): domain Eukaryota; kingdom Metazoa; phylum Chordata; class Amphibia; order Caudata; family Salamandridae; genus Triturus; species Triturus cristatus. The sequence continues at coordinate 492,460,489 of NC_140582.1, read as the reverse complement.
CTATGAGTCAGTGAATGGGCTCCAGCCGGATACCCACAATCACGGTTTAGAAATGCGCACGGAGGGACAGCAACAAAAACACGCATCTGGCTATGTTACTGGGTCACTGGTAGTGCTCATACATAGTGTATCTAACACATATAAAGATCTAAGCACAGGCAATCTGTTGGCACAGTTCAGGTGGCAAGACAATCAAAACAATTAGCATCACCAAGCAACAATTTACGACAGTATGGGTAATTCATCTAGCTCAAGCGCCATATAGATAATGTAGAGACTATATAGTAGGAGCAACACTTGTGTCAACTTTAAAGGAAATTGGGAAGATCTTCACTCATGTTCAGACCTGCAGGAGCCTTGGTATTGAGTTCTAGAATATATCTAATTTCAAGTTTCCGGAGTTGTTTTTCTCGGTTACCTCCACGAGTGGGGGTACACAGTCAACAACATAGTATTTTAGGTGTTCCAGGTTATTGCCGTGGACCTCCTTAAAATGTCGTGCAACTGGGTACATGGGGTCATTGTTGACTCTAGCCCTGAGGTGTTTTAGGATGCGCAGATGTTCCTGTCATTTGGTGCTGCCCACGCACCTAAGGCTTCACTTGCATTCAAGTACATAAACTGCATACTCAGTTCTGCATGTGAGTCTATGTTTGATGGCCAGGGGCTCTGCACGAAAAGTAGCAGTGATCTGGCTAACGTTATCTCCAAATTTGCAGGCCCTGCAGCTGTTGCATTTAAAGAACCCTTTTAAATCAGATAGCGAGTTGGATTTGGTGATCACTTCAGGGCTATTTCTAACTAGGGCATCATGCATGGAGAACGCCCTCCTAAATGTAATGTCAGGGCGTTGAGCTACCATTGGGCCGAGGGTAGGATTAGTTTAGATGATACCCCAGTGTTTATTGATGATAGACCTGATGGCGCACTCTTCCGTGTTGTGAGTAATGATCAAGCGAGTATTAGCAGTGCCTGGGCTAGTCTGATCCGTCAGTGCATCTGTGTCATTGAAACTAATAGTGGGCCTACCCTTCAAGAGTACATCCGTACGTGTTGTGTTTGCTTTATTGGTGGCTGCAATGATATCCTTTTCAGCCTACCCCCGTGCCATAAATCTAACGTGAGCATCTCTCTGGCAGGAAATCAAGTCACTAGTGGAGCTACAAATCCTACGCAAGAGCAGCATTTCACCATATGGGATGCTGGCAATGAGGTGTGTGGGGTGGAAACTGGAGGCGTGTAGAGTGGAATTGCCTAACATGGTCGTTCTATGTAATGTGGAGTTAAGTGTGCCTTGGGAGACATAAAGCTTAACATCAAGAAACTCTACAGAGACTGTGCTCATGCTGGCATTGAACTCAAGATTAAGCTCGTTGTTAGTAATCTCCGATACAAACGTCTCTGCACTCTCAATGTTGCCCCTCCAAATTACAAGAACGTCATCAATGTAACGGAGCCAACACTTTTTTTTTTTTTGTTGAAACATTTTTATTGTTTTCCAATACAACAAGCCAGCATACTGTTCAGCTTCCCCACCCACCTCAGGAGTACTGTACTTCAATCGGCAATACCCGTTTCCAAGTGGAGTAACACCCCTCCCACGTAACGGAGCCAACACTTGATGAGAACCCGCTGCTCTCACCAGCCCAAATGTAAACATGTGTAGCTTGGGGAAAAGCAAGCTCCCATGGCAACACCCCAGAGCTGCTGATACACTTTGCTATTAAACATGAAGAAATAATGCTGTAGACACCATTCAATAAGGAACATGATTAGTTCATTGTGTATGTAACAGGTGACGGGTCTTTTGGTAAGGAAATGTTGATATGCTGCCAAACCATCACGGTGACGGATGCTGGTGTACAGGGAAATGATGTCGAGGGACATCAGAATATAATCATCAGCCCAAGGAATCTCATTGATTTTGAGCTGGAAGTCACTTGTGTCTCTGAGATAAGTGGGCAAGTTTGTGACAAGGTCCTGTAAAATATAGTCCACCTATTTAGAAATGTTCTTGCACATGCTTTTGTGGGCCGATATTATGGGGCGTCCTGGTACTGGCGATGTACACTTATGCACCTTGGGGAGGAAATAAAGCACGGGGAGAACAGGGAATTTGTTATTTAAGAAGTTAAATTCATCCTTGGTGAGAATTCCTTGAGTCCTATAGGTGTTCAGACTTTTTTTCAACTCTTTGCTGCTGGCAGTTACTTCTTTGTGATTAGAGATCCTGTAACATGTGGTGTCATCAAGGTGTCTGTGAGCTTTTTCAATGTAAAGATTTCTAGGCCACAGAACCATTTTACTGCCTTTGTCAGATTTATCAGTGATGATCTTATTGTTGCTTTGGAGTTTATTCATCAGATCCACATATTGTTTGTGGCGAAAATTGAGTCTGCGTTTCGAGCGTGTTTTGTGATGGTGCAAACTTTTAAGTTTTCAATAATGACATCATTTATGTATCGATAGCGTCTCTTGGCATAGTGGGGGTGAAGGTTGTGGAAAGGACGCTACAAGTACCCCGTTACCGCGATGTCCGGGCGCGGGGATCCTGTCCCCCGCGCCCGGTCGATTAACGTCCCGGTCACACAGGACACCCTCTCTTTCTCGTTCCCTGCAGGTACCGCCTCCTGGACTGGGTGAACCGGAAACACTCGCCAGTCATCCCGGACGCAGAAACTGGACGACCTCGATCGACCCGGAAGCACCCGACCCTGACCCCGGAAGGGACCCGCCAGACAACAACCCGGAAGGTAGAAAAGGCCCCGAGAACGATGGAGAGGCGTTCGGAGCAACCGACTCGTGGCAGGAGACAATGGAGAGCGACGAACCCCCGACTGAGAGCGGCATAGCCCGGCTGGTCCGAAGCAAGGAAGAGGACGAGGACGTCTGGACAGAAGACTGGTGGCATCCTCAGGAGGAGGCTGGAGAGCGGCCGCAACTCGGATGAGAGTTGCGGCGGGGCACGTGAGTACACGTCACCTTTCTCCGTGGCCCTCTTGTAAATATAGAACTGTACATAGCATAGGAGACACGCGCACTAAGACACTGTATACTTATCCCCCTTTTCACGAGCACTGTATAAATTCCGATCACTACCCAACACCTTGCACCTCTATCCCCTCCCCTCTCTTACTCACCTCTTCCCTCGCCCCTGTCCGTCCCGCCCTCACTACCCTCCTTCGTAAACCCTCACTCTCGGGTGTCGGTGGAAGTATTCTGACGGTGTCGCTCGGATTAAAAAGCCCTTACGCTTCTCTCCCTTTTCAAGCCTCCGTGGAGCTCCAGTACCATTCCGAGGAGACCGTAGGAGAAAAAGGAGAAGCAAGAATCAACCTCGGCTCCACCACGCCGACCCGGGTCACCAGCCAAGTCAACCGTCCCTTCCTCCATTCTGACGTTGTATATCTGTTCAGCTGTTGATTAAAGCAGAGACATTGCTCACTATATTCGGCCTCCCTGCCTGTTATTCCGGTCCGCCCTACCCACAAGTCCACAAGTGGTGTCAGAAGTGGGATTGTCGGGAGGCATGGAGGCCGCAGTCAAACAATTGGCAGAATGCCAGGAGCAACTGGGGAAGATGATGGAGAGATTCCTCAAGACAGCGGAAGACGATAGGGGGCAGCTGCATGATGTGCTGAAAGGCCAGGGTACCGCGCAGGACCAAGCCCTCGAGAAACTCACCACTGTCATGGGGCAACAAAGACCCGTCACCTCCCTGCCCTCAGTCGTGGTACAGAAGTATGTACCTGGAGAGGACCCCGACTACTTCTTCACGAACTTTGAGCGCCTAGCCCAGGCAGCTGCCTGGCCCGAAAACCGGTGGGGCCACTACTTAGGTCCCCTATTGACCGGAGAACTACAGGCCGCCTACCAGCAGGCTAATATCCAGGGACAAACACCATACGCCGACATCAAGACCTGCATCCTGGAACGATTAGGGATAGACGACGAGACATATAGGGTCCGACTCCGTCAAGCAAAGGAAGGACCCCAAGAAACTCCTAGGGCTCTGGCTTTCCGTATTCAAGATCTGGCCAATCGGTGGTTGAAGTCGGCTACAGCCACTAAGGAAGACATTCTAGCCAAAATATACTTGGAGCAATTCCTGGCTTCCTTATATCCTGCCACCCAGAAGTGGGTACGCCAACATTCACGGCTAACGCTCGACAGTGCGGTGGAAATAGCAAGCGCCTACAGCAGAGCCCAGGACTCCCAGCGACCCAAGGAGGAACACCATTCCCGCAACCCTCCGGGGAACCAACCCCGGATCACACGACCCCCTCAGGTGGTCAGGAAACCCGAGCCTGTTGCCCTCATGCCGTATCCTGTCTTGCCTCGCCCCCATCCACCTGGACCCCAATGCTTTCATTGTGGTGGGTACGGACATATTGCTCGCGTCTGTCCTCAAAAGGAGGAGCCCATGGACATAGGGATGGCGAAAAACTATGTATGTCTCACCGCTGACACCACCCCTCCTCCGTTCCGATGCCCAGTGCGGATTGAAGGACACAGAATGATGGCCCTGGCCGACACCGGCTGCAGACAAAGCGTTCTAAGACCCCAAGAACTACCTCACCCGGTCGGTCCAGTGACCGGTACCGTGGCTATTAAATGTGTTCATGGCGACACCAAGCACTATCCGACCACACAGGTCCATGTCCAAAACCCCACAGACATGGGTAGTCTGTTGACGGTGGGCCTTATACCTAACCTCCCTGAACAAGTGATATTGGGAAGTGATTATAGTGGTCTACCCCCTCTCCTTCAAGACACCACCGAATCTCTGAGGAAATGGTGGGCAGAAGCTCCGTTTTCCCGTGAATCCCCTCCGGGGCGTCCAGCGGTCAAACTATCCAAGACCAAAAGACAGAAGAGGAACGAAAGGAAGGACTTCGCTATGGCCTTTCCTGCCCAAGTTGATATCCATCCATGGGAAACCGACAGGGAATTCCGCGCCACGCAACAAGAAGACCCGATCTTGCAAGAAGCATGGGCGCGTGCGCTGGATGCTGAAGATCCCCTACATGTAGGTCCTTATTTCTTCCGGAAAAACGGACTCCTCTACAGAAAGGGAGGACCCCAACAGCCTCCCCAGCTGGTTATCCCTGGGTTGTTTCGTGAGAAAGTACTGTTCCTAGCACACAGCCATTTGCTGGGAGGGCATTTCAGTGATGAAAAAAACGGTCATACCATCCTAGATAAGTTTTACTGGCCAGGGGTACACGGACAGATCAAACAGTATTGCCGGGAGTGCCCGGTCTGCCAACGGAATAGTCGGTATCGGCCCCCCAAGGTCCCTCTCCAACCCCTCCCCATCATTGATGTCCCTTTCACAAGAGTGGGCATGGACATTATAGGCCCCTTGCTTCCCTCGAGGTCCGGATGTAGATATGCTCTCGTACTGGTGGACTATGCCACCCGCTTCCCGGAAGCGGTACCCTTACGCCACCCCACCACTCAAAACATTGCCAAAGCTCTCCTATCCATTTTTTCGAGGGTTGGTTTCCCACGCGAGATATTGACTGACCAGGGGACCCCCTTTGTGTCTTCCCTGATGCGCCAAGTCTGCTCCCAGCTAGGCATCAAACAAATACGAACAGCTGCCTACCACCCCCAGACTGATGGGCTAGTAGAGCGATACAATGCCACCCTTAAGACAACCCTTAAAAAGCTTTTGGGCCTCGAAAGTAAAAGGTGGGAGGAGATGCTTCCCCTGGCACTGTTTGCCATTAGGTGTAAGCCTCAAAGCAGCACAGGATACTCCCCCTACGAATTATTGTATGGAAGAGCCCCACGGACACTCTTAGATATGGCTAAAGAAGCGTGGGAAGCCGAGCCCGACAGAACCCGACCCTTACCTGAGTACGTGGACAACCTAAAGACACACTTAGAACAGATAAGGGTCATTGTGAGGCAAAACCTGGTAGCCGCTCAAAACACCCAAAAACACCAGTACGACAAAGGAACCAAAGTCCGGAAGTTTAGCCCTGGCGATCTAGTTCTGTTACTATTGCCTTCTTCCGACCACAAGTTACTAGGACAGTGGCAGGGCCCCTTTTCTGTACTAAGAGCCGTGACTCCTGTTACTTATGAAGTGGAAACGGAACCCACCCGAGGTGTCACGCAGATATATCACGTGAACCTCTTGAAGAAGTGGGAGGGACCCCGTCCTGTCCTGTCTAATACCATACCCCCTCCCTTTGAAGTGTGCATTGACCCTGACCTCCCCGAATCCAACAAACAGGATCTCAGGCGGACCCTGTCCTCGGTGCAAACGGTCTTTTCCTCCCTTCCAGGACACTCCACCGTGGTCGAACATGCCATCCACACGGAACCAGGAAAAACCGTGAGACAACGGCCCTACCGCATCCCGGAAGCTCGAAGAGCCATCATCAAAGAGGAGACAAATCAAATGCTGAAAATGGGCATCATAGAGCCCTCCAATAGCAGCTGGAATTCCCCCATAGTGCTAGTACCCAAGCCGGATGGCTCCACCAGATTCTGTATAGATTTTAGAGAAGTGAACAAAATATCGGCCTTCGACACCTATCCCTTACCCCGCGTAGACGAAATGGTGGAACGCATAGGTAAAGCCAAGTACATAAGCACCCTGGACCTTTGCAAGGGTTACTGGCAAATCCCCCTCAAAGACACGGATAAACCCAAGACCGCCTTTTCCACCCCTGAGGGGTTGTTTCAGTTTAGGGTGATGCCTTTTGGGCTTCACGGTGCCCCGGCTACCTTTCAAAGAGCCATGAACTTGGTACTACAACCCCACTTAAGGTATGCCGGGGCGTACCTAGATGACATCGTCATTTATAGCGACAGTTGGGAGCAGCACTTACACCACTTACGTTCTGTGGTAGCCTCTCTGGGCAACAGTGGTTTTACCATCAACCCCTCCAAGACCACCCTAGCTGCCCAGAGCGTGAAATACCTTGGATACCTGTTGGGGGAAGGGCTCATACGGCCCCAAAACAATAAGATCAAAGCCATTCAGGCCATCCCCTTTCCCCAAACCCGGAAGGACCTTCGTGCCTTTCTGGGTTTATTAGGGTACTATAGGAGGTTTATCCCGAATTTCTCCCAAACCGCGGCCCCTTTAACGGACTTGTTGAAGAAATCCACGAAAACTGAAGACCTACTCAGACATCCCTCAAACCTGGTGGTCCACGCCTTTGAACGACTGAAACAGTCCCTACTCTCGGAACCGGTGTTAGTCAGCCCGGACTATACCCAGACTTTCATCCTGCAGACTGATGCCTCAGACCAGGGTTTAGGGGCTGTTCTTTCCCAAAAGGACTCGACAGGGATCGAACGACCAATACTATACCTTAGCAGGAAACTTTTTCCCCGAGAAGTCAATTATGCAGTGATAGAGAAAGAGGCCCTAGCCATTAAATGGGCAGTGGAAAGCCTTAGGTACTATCTGGAGGGGCGTGAATTTATATTATACACCGATCATGCCCCTCTAGAATGGATGGCCCGTAATAGGGGTCACAATGACCGAGTCCTTCGGTGGTTTCTCTCCCTACAGCCCTTTAGATTTAAAACCGTACACAGGAAAGGACTACAACAGGGCAACGCTGATTATCTGTCCCGGTATCCATTCCCCAGCCCCCCTACTAGAAAGACAGCTAGGGAAAGGGGATGTGGAAAGGACGCTACAAGTACCCCGTTACCGCGATGTCCGGGCGCGGGGATCCTGTCCCCCGCGCCCGGTCGATTAACGTCCCGGTCACACAGGACACCCTCTCTTTCTCGTTCCCTGCAGGTACCGCCTCCTGGACTGGGTGAACCGGAAACACTCGCCAGTCATCCCGGACGCAGAAACTGGACGACCTCGATCGACCCGGAAGCACCCGACCCTGACCCCGGAAGGGACCCGCCAGACAACAACCCGGAAGGTAGAAAAGGCCCCGAGAACGATGGAGAGGTGTTCGGAGCAACCGACTCGTGGCAGGAGACAACGGAGAGCGACGAACCCCCGACTGAGAGCGGCATAGCCCGGCTGGTCCGAAGCAAGGAAGAGGACGAGGACGTCTGGACGGAAGACTGGTGGCATCCTCAGGAGGAGGCTGGAGAGCGGCCGCAACTCGGATGAGAGTTGCGGCGGGGCACGTGAGTACACGTCACCTTTCTCCGTGGCCCTCTTGTAAATATAGAACTGTACATAGCATAGGAGACACGCGCACTAAGACACTGTATACTTATCCCCCTTTTCACGAGCACTGTATAAATTCCGATCACTACCCAACACCTTGCACCTCTATCCCCTCCCCTCTCTTACTCACCTCTTCCCTCGCCCCTGTCCGTCCCGCCCTCACTACCCTCCTTCGTAAACCCTCACTCTCGGGTGTCGGTGGAAGTATTCTGACGGTGTCGCTCGGATTAAAAAGCCCTTACGCTTCTCTCCCTTTTCAAGCCTCCGTGGAGCTCCAGTACCATTCCGAGGAGACCGTAGGAGAAAAAGGAGAAGCAAGAATCAACCTCGGCTCCACCACGCCGACCCGGGTCACCAGCCAAGTCAACCGTCCCTTCCTCCATTCTGACGTTGTATATCTGTTCAGCTGTTGATTAAAGCAGAGACATTGCTCACTATATTCGGCCTCCCTGCCTGTTATTCCGGTCCGCCCTACCCACAAGTCCACAAGGTAGATGGTGGCTTAAAAGGGCTCTCAGTGTTTGCCATGAAGTCAATGCCCTCATTATGAAGCAACTCTTGTGTGGAGATACTGTCATTGGTGGATTCTAATTCAGCCAACGATCGTATAGTGGGGATGTCAGACACCAAAAGATTGCTGCTACCGGACCCTATAATGCTAGTGGACGCTGACACAGGGTTATTGGCGTGTTTATGTTTGAAAAACTTGATAAGTTTTAATTTGCGGATGAACTTGAATATTTCAACTCTGGTGGTACAGTAATTGAAGCTGCTTTCTGGGCAGTTGGTCAGGCCTAGTGAGAGGAGTTGGGTTTCAGCTGCAGTGAGGTTGAAATCTGTGAGGCTGATGACAGTTTTGGAGTCAGCCTTCATTTACGTCTCCAGTTGCCTCTTTTTCTGTTGTTTCCGCTTGGGTTTGTACCACTTCCTTCGTTCACGTCTCCTACAGTTGCGCCTGTGCCTGTTTTCTTCGGCAACCGAGGACGCAAGGTCTGTCGCCTGTCCAGGATTAAAAAATAAAGCTCCTCTGCTAGGCTAAAATTACTGAGTTGTGGGTCACCCCTGTTGCTTATGCCCATACCGTCCTCCGAATCGGTGCCACTTTCTAGTGCTGAGCTCAGGTCAGATGTGGAGGCTGAATCAGCTCCATCTCGAGCTGAAGACGAGTTTGCTGTCACTGCTTCTGGTTTGACGGCTGAGCTCATTGTCTGTTTTTTAACAGAATCATACTTTCTGGTGAATGTGAAAATCTGACCGCATTCATAATCCATTATATCTCTTGCAAATTTGATTCCTTCCAAGTCTTGATGGTTTCCTCATGTTTCTCGAGTCTTGTCATTATTTCCTCATGGCTCTTCGCAATTTGGTGTTTATTCTCCAAACTATCTAGTTCATTGTTTTATTTTTTTATTTTTTATAATTTATTGAAAAAGAGGCATGTAAACAATCAAAGCACAACATTGCTCAGATGATCCGTAAAGCACAGTGGTACAGCATCAAGAGCTCATTGCACAGTACAGTAGAAGTGTCATCAGGAGTCGCATACTATACAACTTCAGCAGCACCCTCATCTCCGCTCCCAGGTGGTTCACATATACCCCCTCGAAAAGTGTTCCAAGACCCCCATATTTGTGACCATTTCGTCGGACACCCCCTGGAGACATAAATAGGAACCTCCGTAACCATACACCAGTCCATGTCCTTGGCCCAATCGACAATGCTGGGTGGGTTCGGGGCCCTCCATAGACGTGCGATATTCCGCTTGGCCACCATGAAGCCCAAAGGCACCCAAATTCTCTCTTTAGCGCTGAGGTCCGTGGGGTCCCAAATATTCAATAAAATCAATTTGATGTTACATTGTATCTGCTGACCCAATGCCTCCTCCATCATAAGTGCCACCCCCTCCCAATATTTCTGTATTGTAGCACATTCCCAAAGGGTATGAATAAAGTTGCCCTCCTGCCCACAGTGTCGTGCACAGCTACTGTCTTGGGCGTAGCCCATATGGACCAATGAGGGTCCAGACAAATATGTTCTGTGAAGGATTTTCAGTTGGACCAATCGGAGTATGGAGGAGATGGCGACTTCACGTGGAGATGTCACTGCAGACCGCCACTCCTCATCATCCAGCCCAGCCACATCGTGGTCCCATTTACTTCTCAGGCGGATCAGGGGATCGGGCATGTTGTTAATGAGCTTCTTGTATATGAGAGATATAGTCTTCTCAGGCAAATCGCGATCTAGTATCCAGTCCTCCAGTGGAGAGGACTCAGGGAGGTCAGCTACTTTAGGGAGAACTGCAAGCAAAGCTTGCCTGATTTGGAGATATCGAAACTGTTCAGAATTGGCCATTTCGTACTCTTGCTGCAATCGGGAGAATGGTATGACCTCGCCCGATTTCCATAGGTCCCCAATTCTGGAGATTCCAATGATCTCCCGTTTATCGAACCCCAGGGAACGCGACCATCGACCCAGCTGGTCACAGTGCCAGAGCGGCGTGGCCCTGGTGAGCTTACCTTCCCAACCCAGGCTTCTAGTAGCATCTTTCCATACGTGCACGGCATGTTTAGTCGGACCGTACAGGACGGGCATAGGAGATTTTCTGTACAACGCCCCATCGAAACCGTCATAGGTCTATGCGAAAGGCCGGGTCATCGTGCCGTCTCTGTCTAGTTCATTGTTAATTCGGTATCTTTTTGTATTTCAGCGTGGTCGATCTCCGCGTACTTGATTTTTTGAAACTTATTTTTATTGCCATTTTTACATTAGACACATTGTACATCATATAGATCTTTCAGATTGTACATTCAATAGTGGTACATATCAACTGCATAATTCAGTGATACGTCATCGGAGAACTTAACCCACGTACAGACTTGATATGAGGTGTATACCCCGTTGTCTCAGGTTCCAGATATGGCACAGAAACTAGGGTAAAACGAAGGCCTAAACTAGGGGGGGGAGGCATGAACAGGCACAACCAATGACATCGGCGAGGGTTTGTAGTGTCGTAGGGGTAAGGCACCTCTGTGTCTCATGAGTGCCTATCCTATTGGGGGTCGACCTAGAATTACGTTAGCATAACCAATATTGGGGTATGTAATGAGATCATGTGGGCGGAATGTCGAGAGATTGGTTGGGCGGGGTCTGTGACTGCGCGTGCAGGGCCGACGGTGAAGTTGGCTGTCTGTTGGATCTGCACCTGGGGATAGCTGCTTGAACTGAGACAATAGCATGGGCCATTCCATTGATATGTGGCGTTTGCGAACCCCTCTCACCTCCTCCTCCCGCAACGTCTCCTCCTCTGCCGCCGCCCACTTGTGTGTAGCTCCCACCCATGCCGCCAGCGGTGGACCTGTGGGGGAGCGCCAGTGCATAGCGATGCTGCGTTTGGCCAAAAGCACCGCAAGGGAGAGGAAGCGAGTCTGCACCCTGTGCTGCTTACCCGCACGAAAGATGCCTATGGCGGTGGCCTCCCATGTGGTCATGGAGGTTAGCCCCGTGAGGGTACCTAATGCTGTGTGAATGTGGTGCCAGAAAGTTTTGATGATGGAGCAATTCCAAAACATATGTTGGAAATCTGCATTCCGTTCTTGGCATCTGGGACAGAGGAACTGAGTGTCAGGGTAGAACCGTTGGAGGCGTGCGGGTGTTAAATAGGCCCTATGCAGGATGTAGTATTGAATGTTCTTAAAGCGTGCGTTTCTAGAGACCTTCTTAGGGTACTCCAAGGCTCTCCCCCACTCCCCCTCGTGGAACGCACGCCCAATTTCGGCCTCCCAAGTGGCTCGCAGGGTCTCCAGAGGTTTGTTAGTCAGTTCCCGGATGGCTTTATAAAGCCAGGTAGTGAGATGGCGTCCCACGCCCATGCGTAAGATCGCGTGGAGAACCGGATGTGTGTGTGGCTCCCCTTTGATTAGGTCCTGATGCGGTCGGTAGCTATCTAGGAGTTGGCGGTGGAGCAAGAATTGTCCCGGGGGAAGATCATACTCTTCTACTAGGCTATAGAATGGTCTTAGTTGCCCCTCCTCGAATAGGGACTCCACCTCTGTTAAGCCGCATGATGTCCACATGCGGAGCTCGCTATTGGTGTAGTAGTGTTCCTGTTTGGGCCACCCCACCAGGGTGAGTAGAGGGGAGTACAACGGAGCCCCCGGGGACATACGGTGTATCCTCATCATGCAATTACGTGCCACCGACACTTGTAAAGGGTATGTGCGCTTTGGTTTAGTGCCAGGGAGGAGTAGGCGACGGATCTCCGGAACCGATATCCGTCCTGCGACAGTGTGAGTTTCCACAGTGTATCTGTCTGCCGTCCAGTGAGGCAGCCATTGCAGTTGTGCTGCCAAGAAGTAGGCCTCAAATGAGGGGGCTCCCAAGCCACCCTGTGTGGTGGGTAGCTGCAGTTTTTTCAGGGCTATCCTGTGTCTAGTGGATCCCCAAATGAGTGCGCTAAGGAGGGAGTCTAGGTCCCGGAAAAAGGCCCTGGGCGGGATCACTGGCAAATTGGTAAAGAAATACAACAATCTTGGGACTATGATCATCTTGGCTAGCGCCACTCTCCCAATTGGAGCCAGTGGAAGACTCTTCCAAAATCCGATCGCAGCCCTAATACTAGCCAGTGCCCTGTAATGGTTACCCTCGAACATATCTGTGGTGGAGTGGTAGAGACGGACCCCGAGGTATCGAGGGGCCTCCGCACTCCAGGGCACCCACTGAGCACCCAGTCGAACCTCCCACGGGGGCAGATCCGGGTGCAGCGGGTATATCGTGGACTTGTCCCAATTCACCCGTAGTCCCGAGGCCGCTGTAAACTCCGTCAAGGTTTCCCAGAGGGGGGGTCAGGTCGTCCGTGATGTCCCGCACATAGATCAGCAAATCATCAGCGTATAAGGAAGCACTATGCAGTGTGCCTGCCAGCGGGATGCCCCAACTCTCCACTTCCTGTCGAAGGCATATGGCGAGCGGCTCCACCGCCAGAGCAAAAAGTAGAGGGGACAGTGGGCAGCCCTGTCGCGTGCCCCTCCGAACCGCGAACTCCGTCGATATGTACCGACCTAGGCGCATCCGCGAGGTCAGCCCAGTGTACAGTAGGCGCGTGTAGGCGAGGAGGGTGGGCCCAATGCCCGCTCGCTGCAGTACCGAGAACAGAAATTGCCATGTGGGGGAATCAAAGGCCTTCTCAAGATCCAGGATGAGACAGGCCGCTCGGGGGTATATTCCCCTTACCTGGTCCTGGATGTGGAAAACCCGACATCTATTCTGGGACGTGCGTCTGCCGGGAATAAATCCGCACTGATCCGGGTGGACCAGGGAGCGTATGATTTGTACGTATCTGTCCGCGAGTGTTTTCCAGAGGAGTTCGCAATCGGCGGACAACAGCGTTATCGGACGATAGGAGGCCATGTGTTGCGGGTCCCTATGGGGTTTCAAGAACGTCACAATTACGGATTCTCGCATGGATTTCGGTAACTCCCCCTTCTTCAGTGCCGCCGCAAACATTTCCACCAATCGAGGGACTAGAATGTCGTGTAATATTCTAAGGGGAACCCATCTAGCCCCGGAGCCTTATTGCAGGCCAGGGCCTGCAGGGCCCGCTTCACTTCTGCCGCTGTTATTACGGCATCTAGAGTCTCCCTCTCTGTCCTCGTGATGGTTGGGATAGGGAGAGGATCGAGGAATCGATCCACTACAGTTTGCGGGGTGGGGGCAGGGTCGCTGTATGTCTCAGCGTAGTAGTCACGGAAAGCCCCCAGAATTTCTGCCTGGGAGCGCACCAACACCCCCCCACGGTCTAGTACCTCGGTGATGGGCTTGATGTCCGTGTCCTGCCTAGCCAACCACGCCAAGAGAGTGCCTGTTTTGTCCCTCTCTTTATGCATCCGTGTAGCATACGACCGGAAGTTGTACTTTCGTAGGTCCGCGGAGGCAGCCTGATAGGCCGTTTTTGCCTCGGCTACACGTCGCGTCTCCTCCTCGGATGTGACATCCCGTTTGGTGAGAGCAGCCAAGCGTTGCTCCGTCGTTGTGAGAGCCTGTTCTAGCACGCGCTTAGCCCCCGTTATTTGCTTCAAGCATTCTCCCCGGGCTACCACCTTGAATGCATCCCATTCCACTAATCTAGATGATGCCGTGCCCGAGTTGCGCGTGAAATAGTCTTGGATGCTACTCTCCTGATCGTGCCGGAAGACCTGGTCCGCCAGGCAGTCCCGCGGTAAGCGCCAGGTGGGGACCGGTGGGCGTGGGGGCCGCCAGTGTAACTGGAGGATGTGAGCATCGTGATCGGATATGATCCTGCCCAGGTAGTCTGAGCTGACCACCTTAGGTAATATAGCCGCCGAGCATAAAAAGCGGTCAAGACGAACGCGCAGATTGTGGGGGATAGAGTGGAAGGAATACATTCTGATCAAGGGGTGGCGCATTCGCCAAGCATCGGTGAGCGACCAGTGATTAATCCAAGCCTGGAATCTATCAGTTTGCTTATGTGCCGGGGAGTGCAGTGGAGGGGGGTGTGAGCGGTCAAGGTGCAGGTCGATCGTGCAATTATAGTCTCCTCCCAGGACCCAGGGTATGGAGGCAAACGGGGCAAGGACCCCTGTGAGATGGTCCCAAAACTTGTCTTGATCCACATTAGGAGCGTAAATGCTACCGAGAAGTACCGCCTGCCCATCTAATAGACCCTCCAGCAGTGTATATCTACCTTCTTTGTCAACCACCCTCTGAAGCTCCTGAAAGGGGGTTCCCGGCCGTACCCAGATCAACGCCCCGCGTGCATACGCAGAATAAGTCGTGGCGCATATGAGACCCCTCCATTTTGACTGTAGTTTCCCGACCTCTTTCGCGATGAGATGCGTCTCTTGTAAAAACACTATCGGGGCATTGTGACGCTTTGCGTAAGAGTACGCCGCGTATCGTTTGCGCGGAGTGTGCAGCCCCCGAACATTGAGGGTGAGGAATGTATCGTCGTTATGTAGCGCGTGAGGTGTCATGTCTGTGTGCCTACTCGCCATGCGTGAGGACTGCGCCTATCGAGGAGTGTAAGACTCCGTCGCACGAGCTGGCTAAGGGTACCGGTGTCCCCCGACGCTGCGCGGTCATAGGTAGTGGATGTTTGGATCTGTGTCATGCCATGCGGGAGGTGAGGGAAGTACTGAACTGGGATAAGCAACAGAACCTTCGGGGTCGGGGAACATTCCCAATGCGTAGGGCCCATCGTCGACAACGATGCGTCCAAACCTGTTTACCCAATTAAGGGGGGTACAACAATATAAGAAGGGGGCGGCGGTGCATGCGTACTGGGCCAGAAACTAATCGGGCCATTAGTAGGGAAAATGAACGTTGCTCCTGCTGTAGCAAATAGTGGGGCTGATGTCTAAATACAACGGGAGGGAGGAGAGTATACTTAGCTCCATGTCAGTTTCTGGAGTCCCATCTCATTTCGCTCAAGAGCCAGATTGTTCGTCCAGAATGTGGTCCGCCGTCTGTGGAGTGACCAAGGGGGGGCGTTACAGAGTCCTCCCACGACAGTGTTCCGTCACTTTCATTCTCCCCTTCCGAGGTGAAGATATGCGGCGGTCTATCTATGTCGTCCGGCAGGGGGGATGCTTGCAGATCGATCACAGCTTGCAGGGCCTCCCTCCTTTCTTTCACAATCTGCTCTAAATCCGGAGAGTCCTGGGTGCGTGCCCGATCTCTGCCACCCACTCCGCCACGTGGGCGCCGCTGTGAATGCCTTCCAGATCGTGAAGGCTTGGGGTGGGGGTCTCTTGTGCTCTCCGCTCTAGACTGCCGCGTGCAATGTAAATCTGCCCAATCCTGAGCCTCTGTGGCATTAGTAAAGAATACAGTGGAATCGGCGTGGACCACTCTGAGGCGAGCCGGGAATAGTAGGGAGTATTGGATGTTGTTCTCGCGCAGCCGGCGTCTGACATGCAGAAAGGAGGCCGGTTGTTGTTGAACCGCTCTGGCATAGTCTGGGAACACCATAACCCGTTGATTGTCCACCTGCAGGGCGCCTGCCACTCGTGCCGCGCGTAATACTGCATCCCTGTCCCGGAAATGGAGGAACTTCGCTATCATCGGCCTTGGGGGCGCTCCCGGCGGTGGTCTGCGGGCTGGGACCCTGTGGGCTCTTTCCAGAGAGAAGAACGCCGAGCGCTCCTTTTCCGGAGTGAAGGATTTCACCCATGTCTCCAAGAAGTGCAGGGGGCTTGCGCCTTCAATTCCCTCGGGTAACCCCAGGACGCGAATGTTGCAGCGTCGTGAGCGTCCTTCCAAATCGTCCACACGTTCTTCCATGATCGTCAGGCGATGCAGTACCTCCTGAAGAGTCTGTTGGTGCTTATCGATCGTTGGCTGCATGTCCGCCATCTTCTGCTCTCCGTCTTTCACTCTATCCGGCAGTTTCCGATGGTCGTTGCGGATAAGACTGATGTCTGTCGCTAGTGTCCCGAGCCTCTCCTCCATCGAGACTCTGGAATGCTCAATGGCGGCTAGTACTTGGTCCAATTTGACGGAGACCGAGGCGTCGGGCTGTGTCTCCACCGCGCCCACCCATGTCCGGGCCCTGGGCATCTTCTCCGGGGCCGTCTCTGGGACCGCCGTCTGTTGGGTCCCCCGGGGCTTCCCCATCGCTGCGACCAGGGCACCTCAGCGCTTCGTGCTCGTCTGCCGTGAGCGCGGGATCCCTCGTCCCCCAGGGAGGTAAAGGAGTCGCCTCGTCGTCAGGCCCGCACTCACCAGTGAATTGCGCCCTCACCGAACGCTTCCGCCCTCTGCTGCAGGTCACCACGGGTCCAGAAGGCACCCCGTTACTCGTCCCCCGTCCGTGCACCACAAGGGGGCTACCATGCGTCGGCTCCAGGAATTAGAGATCAGAGCGGGTGATGTGTACTGTCCCACCTCGTGGCCCCCCGCCAGGTGGGGCCCCAGGTCCAGAGGACACTCCACCGCTTGGCGTCCCACAACCGATCTCCAATGGGGCTGCCCTCCGTTGACTCGCAGGACACTTTAGGGGGGTGATGTCAGGCGTCCTCCAGACTCGCTGCCCCCCGCAGGGTGGGGCGCCCCAGGCCCGATATGAGGAGAGCGCAGGTCGTTCACTGTTGCTGCCGGCAGTCTCAGTCCTCTGGGTCACACTCCAGATACTACTAAGGCAATGTCCCAACGGGCGCCATCTTGGAGTCAGGCGTCCCGATGTTGCGCCGGGACACACCAGGGCTCCCCTCCCGTGCCGCTCTCACCGCTAACGCCGCCTCCGGTAAGCACACTGCAGGGGATGTGTCATCTCTCCCCAACACTGTTCTGCCGCTTCACACACTGCGCTGGTCACTGTGTCAGGTGTGCGCCGCAGGCAACATGGCGTCCCGTCCTCTGCGCGCCAATTCCGGCGCGATGTCACTCGGTTGCCCAGGAAGCCTCCGGGGCTCCGCCAGCGCTACTCGGCCGTTGTTGCCGCTTCACGCGGGTGCCGCGAGGGGGGTCCGTCGGTCTTATGTGTGCCCTGCAGCCGTCCTCCGGGAGCGCTCTCTCTGTGGGCACCCGCCGCCATCTTGGGCCACCGGGACTCAGTCTGACAGTGCCTTCCGCCACCGTGATGGTTCTCCCCCTCCATGCGCCGAGTCAGCGCAGCCAAAGACTCCGGGAGCGGTCCGGTGCCCAGGGTTGCGTTTGTCAGTAGGAGCAACGCCTGGAAACGGTCATTCTGCTAGCCCGGTCTCGGAGCCCTAGCAATCTGCAGCCACCATGGTAGCCGGCTTGGCCACGCCCCCGATCTCCGCGTACTTGATGAGGATTACAATCAGGCGCATTGAGGCATCAAGGTTACTTTCCACCCACTCTTTGAGCATTTGTGGGTTGGGGTTATCGAAACTGGGTGCCAGCATGATCCTTAGTCCACATGGAATGCGCCAACATCGCAGTATTTTATAAGCGACTTCCCACCACTTGGTCAGTTTGGTGCGCATCAGTTTCTCAAGCAGTTTAAGTTTAGCTTCAAGATTGTCATTGTTTGAAGCCCCAGCGGAGCTAGAGGCTCTCGGTTGATTGGGAATATTAGGTAAATTTTCAAACAGCACTTCAGCTGCTGCTTCCCTTTCTCGCAGCGCTTCATTTGACATGTTGACTATTATTCAAGATTTTGTGAGACTGCCGATATAATGAAAGTCAGGTGCAGTTAATCGGAACAGTCAATCTGAAACCTCTTCTAACCTGCCAATATCCCAGTGCTCGTGTACTCACCACCAGGTATGAAGATGATGGACTGGTCCTCCGACTCGACAAGGAAATCGACCGTGGTGGCAATGGAACGTAGACTGGCGGGCTGGCAATTGGGGCAATGATCAGTCCATACTCCTTCCGGAGAGATCACACCAATTCAACTGTAGTAAATCACCAAAGCCCATGAAGATGTAGAGACAACCGTACTCTGCCAAAATATACAACAGGATCCCAAAGTAGAACTTCGCCAGGTAAAACACGGGCACAGAGTCCGTTGTAAATGCAGACAGAAAGGTTTATTGCATTATCATGTCACGATGACGCGTTTCGACCGCAAGCCTGCGGCCTTGATCACATAGCGCGCTGCAATGGTGACAGGGTATATATAGGGGATAGGTAGTGACTTTTCAGTATCTGCAGTTGGTGAGCAGAACTGTGTTATACCTACGACATGTTGAAAATTAGATTACTCATATGCAAATTACTTCAAAAATGCCGTAGAGCAGACAAGAAGCAAACATAGACAATAGACTGATGTGACACTGTGAACAACCGCTAGATAATAAGGACAAATCCTAGTCAGGCAAACAAGCTGCACTTAAAGCTATAATTGGCAAAATGAGACCTTTTGCGCTAAAAATGGCCGACATTTCACTGAGTAGCAAAAGTTCATGTGTAACGCTGGGATTTTGTAATCGCTAGCAGTCATATGGTAGAAAGACTTAAATGAACTGGAAATGCCGTGCGAAGTCCATATACATATATAATGATACATCATGAGCCAAAGAAGCGGCCCAAGAATCATGCTAGTTGGGAACAGGCACACAGAGGAACATTGAACCGCTAGATTCATTGAACACCTGAATACGCGGTGAGTTAAAAATCAGTGTAAATTACTAATTTTCTATGGATTTTGCTGCTTCTTGAGGAGTCACAGGACTAGGATTTCTAGATAAGAAACCTTTTTCTCCATCCTGGTCGATGATACCCAGAGAAAGAATACTCCTGAAGTTGATGGTGCTACTTCCCAATCCCAGGATGAGATTGGGACTAGGGCCATTTGAACAGAGAAATTAAAGGCTTGAGATAGGTGTCCCTGCGAATGGATTGTCGTAGAGCTAACAATGGGAGTGGCAAGAAACCAAATGTATGACTGTGGCCTCTTTTTCGATCTGCAAATACCTGGCCTTTTATTTACTTTGCATACAGAACAGGTTGTTAAGATTTATGCACTCAACAAAGGGGCAGACACGGTATGCCACATTCAGCGAAAAGTGTCACAACACTACAAATTACACGCTATCAGAGTTGTCACCTGGTCAGCATGCACTGCACATTTAGCCTGTTTTACTAGTGCATTCACCCTCCTACTAGTGCTTTCTGTGTGACTGCCCTGCTCCATATTTGCTCCCTGCCTTCCTCTAGCTTGGCAAACAGCACTGAACATAGCTTTGTCCTCAGAGCATCCACTGCACATTTTCAATGACAGATTTGTGGTGTTAGCAACTCCAAGCATGCATTTTATTAGTGCTGTCAGCCACCTTAGAAGGTGCCCTGCATACCTGCCTTGCTTTGACCAACTCTCATACTCCATCATTGCTGTCCCAAACCTCTGAGCTTGCCCTGCACACAGGAGACCAGTGTTCTGATGAGCCCGCTTTGTGAACCTTTGGTTTTGGATTGTGTTTTTTGTGAGTTTGAATGTGTACATTTTTATATTTTTTTTTAGGTTTGCTTATGTTCATGCTTTCTCGAGAATTTTGAATGCATGTGTTGGAGTTTCCTTTAATCAAAAATATAAATGCTTATTAATATTAGTTATTTGCAATTGAGATGAAAATGCTGGAATATGGTAAAAATGTATTTCTTGGATTTTGCTTAACTAAGCCCCAACTCTATCTTGTAAAATATGGCTGCTGTCTACATAATATTCATCGTGTTTATATTTCTCTTTTAACCTCTTCAGTGCCCCGCCCTTTCCCCGCCCTGTGCCGGCCGTTGCATTAGCGGGCGGGGTTCATGACGAGATAGTCTCGTCGTGGGCACAGCGCAACCGCGCTCCATGAGAGACTATCTCGTCATGGGCACTGAAGGGGTTAACACCGCATGCAGCAAAATGTGCACTGTTTGTTTTGGAATGATGTGCTGTTATCGAAGAACTCCTGAGAAAGCCTTTTTGTTACTTTCAAGGTTCTTCCTGCTTGCTCGCTGAAAACAGTTTGACTATGAGTCTTTCCATTGTTTATTGTAACACATTTGTTGTGACACCTCCAATGACTTCAACTCATAAGGGACTAATCAGTATTCATGTAGTGGGTTAGTGCTAACATGGTGGGATTATATGTTGTTTTATAATGCTGAAATGTGATTTAGTACCATACTGTTACATATACTCATCTGATGCTGCCATTGCATTTTTCATTGGTTTCTATGCAAGAAATGGTATAGAAGACCCTCAAATTTGGTGGTGAGCCATATCTTTTTGGGTCTCTCCTAAGTCTCTACAGATTCTCTGTCGATTTACTGCA
Source organism: Triturus cristatus (assembly GCF_964204655.1). NCBI lineage: Eukaryota > Metazoa > Chordata > Amphibia > Caudata > Salamandridae > Triturus > Triturus cristatus. Next base: position 492,439,576 of record NC_140582.1, on the reverse strand, counting down.
GACACTGATTTATTGCTGCATCTATTTTAAATTGCTACATGCCTTCATGACAAATGATTGTAATGCCTTATGACTAATTTATTGATTTAACTGAGCCTTAATTTTATCCTCTGTGTCACACTTTAATATTTTTACAAGCATCTGTGGTTTTCCTAAATTATTGATCTTGAGCTCCCTTTTTTGAGTCAGTCTTTATTTCTTTACTGATTTATTGTTTGTTTGAAATGCTGTTTTGATTATTACCTTTAGGGACACATTGCCATACATACTTATGAGGACAACACCGTCCCTGACCCTGCACTTGGTGCTACTATCATGAAGATCCATATTTTTGGTGACCCATATTGGGAAGATTTGAGATAAGCTAAAAGGTCTTTTCTGAGATCATTTTGTCCCTCGTCTGCAATATGTCTGCATTCAGTGGTATGACCAAATTGAAGTATTTGCAATATTGTAGTGTTCCAGAGCTGTCCTCAAACAAAGGGGAGTGAATATTAGTAGATGAGGATACATTGTGAGTGTTTGAGAGCTATTTTAGCACTTTGTTGTACTGCTTGTATGATTTTTGGTCATTTGCTTTTAATTTGTGAATCATTAGGTGGTTTGATAACCATAATTTTGACATTTTTAGTATAATTGAAGGTTATTGTTAGCTTTGTTTGTGTGATAGAAAATCTGATTCTGTGTTTTGAATCAAGGAGAATTTTGTATTTCTTTATGTTGTTTAAGGTTATTGGATTTAGCCTAATACAAAAACCTTAGATATTTCGTTGCACCTCTCTGCAAGTTGTTGGGTGTTTTGTGAGGCACCCAACCACACTGAGATAAGAACTTTCTGAATTAATAAGAATCTTTGAGTTGAATGTTTTTTAATTAGATTGATGTATTCATAGTGCACAGGAATAAACTTGCTGTACTAATAATGTGGATTATTGCTGGTTGAATGCTGCCAGTGTAAGGGTTCTTCTTGTTTAGTGAGATTGACTTTTGATTTTCTTCTCTTAAGAATGTTGAGCAGACAAGATTACATTTTTTTGTGTGAATGTGACTGACGTTATTGTGTTAATTTCTGTTCACCGAAATATCTTGCTGCAATTGGTTGGTTGACACTAAGGGGCTTATTACGATGTGGGGCGGACTTGTGTTCGCCCGGCACTGTCACGGATACGGGTCACGCCAGCCTAATTCCGATGTGACCACACATGGTGTGGTCGCATACTCACATTTCCCTGTACCTTGTGGAGCAGTACTGTCTTGAGAATGAGTACGCATTTTTCTTTATACCCAACAACTATATCGGTAAAAATCCACCACCTGTTGTACAGTTATTAACACCCAAGTATACAGTACCAGCAGACTACATCTTTTCACCTGCGTGCGTTTCATCTACAGAGAGTGTCTCTGTGTTACCTCTGTCCCTAGCCGTGACCACTATGCCTCCCCTGGACTGTCAAAGGTGGAAGGAGGAATTTGAAGCCAACAATTCCCCAACAAAAAAGATATCACTTATTCACAACTTATCTCCAGAGGGCAGGACAATCTAAAACATATTCCCCAGAAAAAATGTAAATAAAAAATGGGCTGGGGGTGAACTATCAGTATAGATTCTGGATGAGTACGCTGCAGTCTTAAAACACTGGGATAAAATGTTTTATCCAAGTGAAAATATGGTTTGTGAGAGACATACATTTTTGCAGAGAGCCAAGCAACTTGGAGAACTATTGCCAATGTTAATGCTTCCTGCAGATGATTTGTGATCAAGTAATCAAGAAGACCAACAACAAATCCAGGAGAAGATGCTCTCTACTGAAAAATGAGACATTGAATCAGCTCTGAGCATTGCTTGAGGCTTTGAGAAGTGAGATCTACTTTAAAGAGATGTTGAGTACATCTGATGCACTGTATTGCAAGGAAATAAGAGTTCAACCAGACAAATACAAGGAAATAGTGAAGAAGAGTAAAGGATCTGGATGTAGTAATCAAGCAGACAATAGAAAGGACAATAAGTCTGTTTGTTTTTTCATATGTGGCAATGTCATTAGCACTGAGAAGAATTGTCAAAGTTGGTCCAAAACATGCTTTTAGTGTAATTGCAAAGGACATTTTACTAGAGTATTCTGATGCAAAATTGTACACAGAACAGTAGTGTCTAAAGTTCAGTAGGAGTGTGATAGTGATGGGAATGTGTTTGTCTTAAATATTTCTGATGAAAACAAAATCTGGGAAAGGTGGGCGTGATGACGGGCATGGTGGACATGTGACTTCGCAAGATTGCAAGAAGAGGAAATCGCCATATTGTAACATTTGTATTCACGAGCCTGCAGCACGGTTCATGGCAGATTCCAAGTCACCATTTGCATTAGTTGGCCATGACATCTCACGGAAGATCCAGCAATTGGGGTTGAGGCTTACTAAGATTAAGATATTCGCATTTGGGGATAAGAGGACTGAATGTGACTTTGATACGGTTTTCGATCTGAAGATAAGGCAGCAAAAGGGGTATTCTACATGGCAAACGAAGGATCGAGTCTGTTGGGATGGGATGTTCAAGGCGAGCTAGATATAATTTCAGAGCAGACTCACCAAGAGCAAGTTATTGCTAGCAGAAAATTGTTCAGGGTCACTAGCAGCAAAAATTTGTTTTTTTTCCTTGGTGAATAAATGGGTGTGTGAGTTTCATGAAATATTCACTGACCAACTGGGGAGATTATAAGGGTTCCAACACATGATTGTCTTAAAGGAGATGGCTACACATGTGGTCCACAAGTTGTGGAAGATGCTGCAGTGTTTAAAAGATGAATTGTGTTAGGAGCTGGAGAAGCTATGAAAGCTAAACATTATTGAGCTAATTGAAAGTTCTGAGTGGCTCGCCCCTGTAGTTCTGGCATACACAGCAGACAAGTTGCTAAGGTTTTGTGGGGACTTGCACTTTCTCACCTGCTGTATTTGGGTTGACTGTGAGCCCCTGCCCATTATTTCAGGAAACATTGTGCACTTTGATGGGGGTTGAGGTCTTTACCTCTCTTGATGTGTCGGCTGCTTACCATCAAGTTGTTTAGAATGAGAATTCAAGGTACCCTACTTCCTTTGTGATGCAAGAGCAATCTTTTTGCTACAAATGCATCCTTTTTGGTTTGATGTTGCATCCTCCGTGTTTCAGAGGGTTATGAGATAAAATTCAGGGAGACTAGTGGGGTGCTGCACTTTAAAGACAACAATTTGGTGTTCTGCAAGGATGTGAATGAACAGTGTGCTGCAGAAACTGTGGGATCAAGGTTTGATAAGTACGAATTTCTCAAACTGGGTGTGAACTATGTGGGGCACCATATCTCAAATAATGCAGATTAGTCCAAGATGAAAATGTTGAGAGTGATTGAAGAACCTTTTGCTTCATTGGTCAACAAGAAGCAATTAAGATTCTTCCTTGGCTTAGTTGAGTTATACTCGAACTTCATGCCTCATTTTGCTGAGAACACTACTCCCTTATGGAAGCTGCTTAGAAAGGTGGGTGGCATATGTGTGGAGCAGTGACTTTCAGAGTGTTTGACAAAGTGTAAGCATACATTGTGAGTGTGAGAAACATCCTTAAATATCAGGGGCCCTACCATAGTGGTTACTGATGCCAGCAATTGGGAGCTTGCTCATGTAGAAGATGAAGGATGGTAGGCAGGGCTTTTTTAGGTGCTGAACCTGCATTTTTCACCATCAAGAAGGAGGCCTAGCGTTATAGTGGGGGTCCTCAGCATTTTAGGACATTCATTTGGGTGTCCCGCACACCATTCACACAGCTCATAAACAATTGGTGGACCTGTTCAGCACAGGTATGCAGAGATGCCATACCTTGAACCACCAAATGACAGTTCCGTCTGCAGGACAAGCTTAAGTATGTACTCGGAAAGAGAAAGCTTGTAGCCAATGAGAATGACTCTTGAGGATTCCCCAGATTGCTGTGATTTGAAGGATGATGTAGAATTGATGTGCATGATTAGCCATGCTCCTGCAGTACTGGAATGCCCCATGTGAGGAGTAATGGTGCTATGACCTGGATAAGGATCTAGCATTGAAAATAGTAATGTTGTGGGTCATGAATTGTTGGCCTAATGTAAAGAGCTTAAGCACAGAGTTGTCACCATACACTCAGGCTAAGCATGAACGGATGTGTGATGAAGGGGTACTTCGAAGTATTGGGCAATCGGTTGTTTCTGTGGGTCTGAAACATAAGGTGCTAAGTCTCGTCCATGAAGGTCATATTGTGCTCACAGTGATGAAGCACTGAATGCATGAGGATTTTCAGTGACCTGGGGTGAGTCACACAGTTGATTGCTATTTGAGGTATTGTGGATCATGCATTATGAATGATAAATCTCAAGTTACCAAGCTGTCTATAGTCATGCCATTTCAGGCATCTATGTGACCTTGATATACGTTTGCCTGTGATATATCTGCCCCTAACGGTGTGTTGGGAGAGACATACAAGTTGCCATAGTACGTGTTGACTACAAGGTCAAGTTTGTGAATAGGATGGACAACTGCGTTTTATAGGATGTGTTTGGAAGGTGAGGTTGTCCAAGTGAGCTTGTTATAGACAATGTAACATAGCTGGGGTTGGAGGAGATGAGAACATTGTTGTATATGCATAGAATCAAGCATATGAATAGTGACTTTGTACCATCCCAGGAGCTAGGGCCCTGTAGAGTGTCCAACCAGAACAATGAAGGGACACTTATAATTGAGGCTGGTTAAAAATCGTAATTGGAGAAAGGTAGTGGATGAAATGATGTGGGCAATAAGGACAACTCCGTATGTCAGTACGAGGCTGTCTCTGTTCTTGTTGTTGAGAGGACACGTCCCATGTTCTAAGCTAACCAGACAGTGGATTGGAAAGTTAGAGATTGGTCCCTCTCTTACGTTTGTAGTGGCAGATGCGAGGAGGCAAGTGCAAGTGAAGTATGGGGATGTGTAGGAAAGTGGAGTATTATGCAGTGATGGTGGTTAGGCTTCAATATGTAATACTCTTGCATTGTCCCAAAATAGGTTCTTTGGATTCACACTAATAAATCCCTAGCTCAAGCCTCGTAGTGTGGCACAGAGCAGTCAGGCTTTACTGGAGGAACATGTGTTAAGCATTTCAGAGTACCAACATGGATAATAAATAATTTACACAATTCAGAAGACATCCAACATCAATTTATAAAAATAAAGCAGATTTTTATATAAATTTAGACACCAAAACAAAGACATTCAGATCAGTATAACTGGAGTTATGGATTCTTAAAAGAAAAATAAATCAGTGCAAATCATTTTGCAAAACTTGAGCATTGTGGTCAATGGTAAAAAGAATCGGTCAATTGCAGGTTGAATTGCGTGGAACCCACTGGTAGTAAGGTGATGCGGGTCCCAGGACCAGGCCATGACAGTCAGTTGAATTTTACCTGGATTGTAGGGCCTAGGTTCAGAGTTGTCTTGGCTGTCCCTAGAGCTGAAGTGGAGACGCAGAGGAGCTGGTTTTACCACTTAGACGTGATAGTGAGAACATAGATGCAAAAAGTCGATAATGGAGCCAATGAGGTGGTAAGTTGAAGGGGCTGGCAGTGTTGGGTGAAGGTAGCGGTTGCCGGACTGACTACTAACAAGCCTTGGCAGCGGTAAGGTCAGTGAAAAGTTGTTTCGACATCCGGAGGTCCGGGAGAAAACATTGGCCACCTGAAACTTGCTACTTTTGTGCGGCCAGTGATTCTTTGGTTCTGGGACGATGTTTTTACCTGGGGGCTGCAGGGGATTAGTGTTACTAGTGCAAGGGAGTCTGGAGTTGTCTTTGGCTCTCAAAGTGGTCCCTCTGTCTAAGGTAAACGGTCTGTGGTCTGGGACGAGTCTCAGTCGTACTGGTGCAGGATGGTTGCCACAGGTGCAGAGTATCGCACCTTTGTTTTGTGCAGATCCTGTAGTTGCAGACTCAGGTTTCTTCTTTGTTCTCTGTTGCAATTAGAATCAGCATTGAGATTCTGGTGCCCGGTGTGCCCCTTAATTCCTAGATTTGGGGATTCTAGGGATGTGGGTGGAAGTAACCAAAGGGCTACTAGCCCCAGCAGCTAATACGCCCCTGGGGTGACCACCTCCAGGGGTGTGTGCCATCTTAGCCACTCAAAACCCTCTATTCTGCCACTTTTAAAATGGCAGAAACCTTCTTTAGTTGTACAGACAAGATACCCCACCCTAGGGGCGTGGCTAGCTTTCTGGGTGTATACAGCTCCTGACTACAAACTTTTCCCTCCTGCCCGGGATGCAAATGTGCCTGGGGTCAGGGGATGGCTGTTTCCTCCTTTGGGAGGCAACCTGGTTTGAAGTTCACCGCCTTGATGTGCCCCTTCACTAGCCATTCTGTCAAGGAGGGAGGCCTTTGTTTCTGACTCCTGGGAGAATCCATTCCTCCTGGCAGGGGGTCAGATTCCTGTCTCATTTTAGCCAGGGCACAGGAACGGCTGGGAAACCAGGTGGACAACCTCTGAGGTAGCCACCTGGGTGCATGTTGCACCGACTCTGACATGGGTATCATGTCCGGGGTGATGAAGTAAGTTGTTTGATACAAGACATGACATATTCGGTGGTACCATAATGGAGCTGTCAATGTCAGGAGTGTCCAGGTGCCAGCCTATGTTATCCTATGGCCCACTGATCACTTACAGTAGCCATTAATTGAAAGAGGCTACTATAGGGACCTATATGTATACACCTTTAATATAATGGACCATGCCTCCTGGGATCAGTAGACCTATCTTAGGGGTGACTGGCATATACTAAAAATAGTGCCTTGACCTTGCCACACATGGTGAGGGCAAAGTCGAGTTTGAACAGTTTGCACTGCTCATGCAGCCTGCAGTGGCAGGACTGCTGCCATCTGTTTACTTGGGTCACTTAGGGTGACACAACTATTGCTCCAGGCCCTGGTGACCCCTCTGACTCCCATGGCTTGGATACCACTAGGTTAAAGTCCTTGCCAATTGGGGTTACCAATTCACAGGTATCCGTTTTAGGGAGAGAGCACTGGCACTGGTGCCCAGTTAGCAGTCTCCGGTGAACTTTCAGAGTTGAAAACCAGCATCTGGTAGTGCAAATAGGGACAAAAAGTGGGGGTACACCCCCAAAAAAGCCTGTTTTGTTACAGGGTGGCTTCAAAGATACGACCAATAAGAAGTTGTGTGTAGTTTGCTGAGGCAGGACCAAGAAGCCTGGCCACATCCTTAAAGGTGAATCCAGGTACATAAATACATCAGCTCTATAGTAAACATTTTTATAAACAAGATGGGTAAACCTAGTGTGATTTAATCAAAGCCATCAAAAAGGAATGATTGTTTGTAAAACTAGCCAATTTTATGTATTAAAATGCACCTGGGTTTTCCCCACAGTACAAAGTTAAATGTAAAGAAAACACAGTACCCTATTTATATTTTATATGTAAACAAAGATAGCTACTTCAGAACAGTCCAAAAATACATTGACGAGACAGTGGTGTCAACGAAGGCCTTTTAGAGCTGGCTTTTAGTTTACACGCCCTCAGGGACATAGATTTGTAAAACGCAGCTCATCCGCTGTCCGTGCGATATATATTCAATTTATTGTTCTCTGTTTGTTTTCAACTTTAATTTCACTGAAAGGGGAAAAACACATTTAGGATTTGATTTACGCACATGCTGTGCTACAAAAACAGCTCTTCAATTAACAACAGTATGAGCCATGCTTTTTTTCTTCACAAAAGTGCTCAAAGGAGGCGAGAGGGAGGGCAGTGCTGTGGCCCATCATTCTGATTTAAACGAGAAAGAGCCAAGCCAGAGCCAATCATCTGGCCTGCCTCCCAACTATATTAAAAAAACAAAAAGACAACAAATATTGCTTGCTTTGAGTGAAACTGAAAAAAATGGTTGCAGGCTGGGGCGGCACAGTCGGGCCAGATAGGGGACCGCGTTGAACGTCTCCCGACGGTGGGCACCTGATGGGGGAGGGGGGTGCATGTGGGGTGGAGGGGGCGGCGAAGGTCAGTAGGCCTGCGGAAAGCAGACACCACGATTGGCGGGCGGCATACAAACTGCCCAATCACGAGGAGGGCCTTTGTTCAGCACAGCGTTAAAGGGGGCAAGCGACAGCTGCGCAAGCCATTTGCGATGTGGAAGGGCAGACCAGGCATTAGATTGGAACAATTGCTATCCACCATCCAGAGAGGGCTACAACAGTTGGGGAAACCGGATGCAGTAGTAGTGCCCTCTGGGGAAACCACTTGGCCAGCCTGGGGTGGAGGGGACTGCTAGGGGCCATGCTATTTGGCCTCACAGCCTTTGACGTGCTCATTCACCAGACAGAGCTGATTTGGTCAGAAATCATAGCACGATGTGAACCGAGAGCGGCTTTGAAATAGGAAGCAGTGAAAGGGTCCAGACGAAAGTTGAATTTTGCGATGGCTGAGGGATGCAAAGGTAATGGATGGGGCTTCGTATGACATGGGCTCATCAATCAAAAACCCTGGGGTACTTCGAGGCAGACGGAATCCACCTGAAGGGAGGGCTATGGACCTGTTTTTATTGAATATAGTGGCAGCTCTTGAGCCCCTGGGTTTCAGCTAGAAGGGACTGCCGGAAGCAGAGGGGAGCTGCCTGACCTCAACAAAACAAAAGGCAGTGTGGCAGAGACATCACAGAAGAACGGCCTAGAAAAAGGAGCCGCTCAAGTACTTGATCTTGGGATGCCTTACAGCAAGGGCACTGGGGATCAGGCAATTGGTCAGTAAAGAGGTCAGCACAGGGCGGATATGACACTTGCACCCCGGGCCAGGCACAAGGGCCGCCCATGAAAATCTCTGCAGCAAGGTGAAGGCTCGGGGCCTTATAGGAGCTAGATGCCCATAAGAAGGAGAGGCTATTGCTCTATGGGCAGGCAGAGGGTGCTCTCAGGACAATGAACTGAACAAAATAGTGTTAACAATTTCAGATGTGCGTGCAGTGTGTAATGATAAATAACTTTGTTCGGATACTTGGGCTGTGAATAACACTGTGGCCGTTTTGCACCAAAAAGTGGCTACTGTGTGTAAATAAAGAGGGTAAGGTGCATCTGGCAACGGCCTGGGAGCCCCCAGGTGGTTCTCGCCTGTCTGGAAGGGGTTTGGTCACAGGCCGGGGACGGGCAGCCGGACCAGATAGGGGCCCACTTTTAACGCCTCCCGAAGGCGGGCACCCAGGGGACGGGGAGGTCAGTAAGCCAGCGAAAAGACACAGCGATTGGCGGGTGGCATACATACGGCCCAATTATGAGGAGAGCCTGTGCTCAGCGCAGCATTAAAGAGGGCAAGTGGCAGCACAGTCCTTCATGTGCTCTGTGACCTCGTAAGATTCACACTCCCACCCATACCAGAGACGCAGGCTTCGCATCTGCAAAATTAGAAAGGGGGCATGGGTGGAGTCAGCGTAGAAGAACAGCTTGGATGAGCCCTACAGCCTAGAACGAGGAGCCGCCCAAGTTCGTGTCCTTGGGATGCCTTATGGCAGGGGCACTGGGGAACAGACAGCTGGTCAGTAAAGGGGTCAGCACAGGGCGGACACAGCACTTGCAGCTCGGGCCAGGCACAGGACCCGCCCACACAAATCTCGGCATCAAGGTGAGGCCTAGGGGCCACATACGTGCTTGGAACCCATAAGAAGAAGAGGCTATCGTTCTAGGTGCTGGCAGAGGGTGCTGTCAGGACAATGGAATAAACAAAATAGTGTTAACAGTCTCAGACCTGCATGAAGTGTGTAATGATAAATGATTTTGTTCTGATAATACATGTGTTATGAATGCAACTGTGGCGGTTTTGCACCAACAAGTGGCTACTGTGTGTAACTAAAGAGGGTAAGGTGCACCTGGCAAAGTCCTGGGAGTCCCTGGTGGGGGGGGGTTCTCGCCTGTCTGGGAGGGGATGTGTCAATAATAAAAGAATAATGCTACTCACAGTCACTGTTTCATGACATACCTCCGGGGCTAAGTTTCATACGTGTGCACCATTCTATAATTATGATAATGGCTGTCTCTATTGGTATCTTAAGACATGAGCAGTGCCATTTTTGGAAAATAAATGTAAAGGTAGGCAGAACGTTGCATCTTAGTGTGACTCAATTACTTTGGGAGGATTCACAAGACGTCACCCCACTTCTAAATATTGTGTCACTCTTGCTGTTTGGCACTTATATAATGTAGAGGTACAACGATGTATTCACATGTCCAAAAAGTTTTTTGATTTATTTCACATTCCAAAATTTTAAGTTTAAAAGCAGCATTACAAAGTGCTCCATAAATCCATCAAAGAATCCCATTCTATATATACACCAAAGAATTTACAAAAGAAGACAATGTCCTGAGGCTAAGATGCTCGCTGGAGTCCAAACTACCCTCACAATCAGTTCAGTTCATACGTCTTTATTTCGATATGATTTCATCATAGAAGACATGCGATAAAACATTCCACTCATGACTAAAAACTCCAGATGTCAACATTACACAAAATATTAAAAGATCAGGAAAATAAGATAAAATACATACAAGAGTTAATTAGCACAAATCATCACTAATAAGCGGAGTTAAACATATTATACACAATAAAATAGGATTAAAAGGTATTTAAAAATGTCGGTTAAAGACGTGTTAAAAATATGTACTTGTTATAAGGGGCTATTTAGCCACTATTACAATGTTGACTGGCTCTAATAATCCATGTCCAACCCAGAAATTTTGCAATGGCTATGGCCACTGGAATCGATGTATTAGTCCTTAAGAGCCATAATGCCTCCTGGCTCACCCGAGTTTTCATGTTTTTACAGATGGGTTTGAGCCATTTTCCTCGGGGGGCTGAATAGGATGGGCAAACAAAAACGGGTTATGGTCGCTCTCAGGTCGAGCCATTATTAACATATCCTCCAATAGCACCCAGTACTCGACCCCGATTAGGATATAGTCAATTCGACTAGTACTGGTGCCGTTGTCAAATGTGGCCCGGCCTTCTTTATCAGAATGTGATCGGCCATTAACCGCTCTCAACCCCCACTCAAGACACAAACCCATCCATTGTAGTGCAGCCTCTGTCCCTCACTTAATCGGTTTTAGTTCGAGGGGAGGGATATTCCATTGCACATCTTCTTCAGCAAATATGTCCACTCCCTCATATTGGAGTGGTTCGAAGGTACAATTAAAATCCCCCGCCACTACCACGAACTTATCCCTACCGATATTATTAAGGAGGAGATCTAATTCTCTAATAACCAACGGACTACTTCCCCCAGGGAGTCCGCGAGCATATATGTTGACAATAAAAATCTCCTGGAGGTTGGGACTCGTCAGCATAATCCCAAGAATATCAGGAGTATCCACTAACACTTCATTGATCCTATAACTGAGTGACTGGCTCACCCAAATAGTTAATCCCCCAGAAGCTCTGCCCATTCTACCCCTCTGGGCGGGTTTGTAGAAATTAATATACCCATGTCTATAAATAGGATCAAGGGCCCAGGTTTCCTGAAATATTAAAATGTCCTGGTTGTCCACAAAGTCAGCCCACTCTCCTAGGCCTACCTTGCATTTCAGCCCCGCAATATTCCAGGAAGCTATTTTAAGCAGGGTATTCATACTAGGGGATTGAGAATGTTCGATAGCCTGGAGACTAATACTCGATAACCCTCCACTCTCCAACAAGGAATCCTTGTCTGTAAATATCCTGGTTGGAAATGCGGACTGCCCCTTTCCTTGCACACCCTCCGATATCGCCGGCACCAATTCCAATGGGCTACCTAAAATTAATCCATCAGGGACAGCTACTTCCCCCCTATGGTACCAGTCCCTATGGAGACCGCTTCAGGATTCATCGGCCAACTATTTTTACCGTGCCTGTATGAAAGTCAATCTACCCCCTCTAGACCTATAAGGGGCTCGAACCAGTTAGACAAGGGAAGGTGTCGCTCTATCTGGACTACAGGAATTCCCCTCGGGTGTCTTCTCCTATATGGATTGAAAGGTAAGTGGGAAGAGCCACTAGTTGAGCGAGGGTAGAAATAATCAAGACCTAAGGATTGTATATCTCCCTCCCTCCCAAATCTTGGCTCTCTGCGGATAAAATCAACCACCCAAGGGTCCCTAAAATTCACAATGATACAGTCACCCTCTAAGTCCTTTGGACATTGTCCCACCCAATTCACCCTTCTAACACAGAGTATCTCAGTGTTAGAGAAGGGAGGGAGAGTTCTTTTCTTATTAAGCCAAATTGACTTTATTTTTTAGCTCTCTATCTGATTCTTGTTTATCCTCCCTCAATGAAGGGACTCCCACCAGAATGATAGTGTAAGGTGTGGATTCTGGGGGAAGATTAACACAAGGCAAACGCTGCTTGTTTTTCTCCTTCTCCAACCGAGAATACCCAGTTAGCCCACTAACTGGAACTGGATCTTGCAGAGCAACCTTTGTTTTAGACACCGCCCCCGCCCCAGTATGCCTAGCCTGTGTGGTAACTATAATGGTTTTGCCTACCTGGGGAATATCCGTACTATGTTGTACTTCTTGGGAATTAGGAATGTCATTTACAACTGATGTTAAAGCACTTGTTCCATTATCTAACCCTGTTTTTTGGGGTTCAACAATCAGTACGTTAGGGTTTTCCATTCTTGTAACTAATTTGTTCAGTACGTCTGTGTTTAATAAAACAGGGTTCTCCAACTTGTCTAATTTCGAATTAATCAACCTTGTTCTCTCCACTAGGGGTACGATCAAGGATTTGATTAGGGTTTCCAGTTTACCCAAAAGACCATCAGCAGCACTACTCGTGGGGGTCTGTTGGGCTGGACCTCTTTTGACCAAAGTTGGGTTTGTTGGCTGGGTAGTATCATTAGGGATCAAAGTTTTCCCAGTTTTGTTAGGGATTTTGGGCATTTTAGCAGTTCCACCCTTCTGAGGACCACCCCCTCTTTTCCTTTTGCTTGGTTTGGTATTTACCAGTGAGCCTATTTTTTGGGTTTCTGTAGTGGGTCTATGTGACGGAGAAGGGCTAGAAACTCTACTGAATAGGCTACTAGATATCATACTGGGTGGAGAATGATTGGGGGTAGAACAATCCGCTGAATGGTCCGCAACCAGAATCGTTGGGCTCGAGCAGGATCGAGATTCCTGGGTAATAATAGGTTTAGGTAAACTTGAGGGGTCAGGGAAGATCACAGTCCCAATGTGGCCTAAAGATGAGCGTTTCCCTGTATTGAGATCTAGGGACAGACGTTTCTCAGTAAGAGCAATCTCTTTTTCTAAAATCACTGTTGCTCGTTTTATAAATTGGTCCATTGTTCCACTGACCACCCCACCCGTGGTTGGCAATTGAGCAGTTCTTCCCTTCCCAGAGCGTAATGCCATAACTGGTTGGTGGCAGTACTAAAATACAATGAATCGCAAACAATGAACAACTTAAAAACCAGATTTAAGGGGAATAGCCCAGCCCGGCCTCAAACGACCTCGGACGGCCTCAGACGGTCCCGCCCTTGTCCCGGGATGCTCCCGGGATGCTCCCGCGGCGCTCCCGCGCAGCGGTATGATCAGCTTGCTATCAAGGCAGGGAGAGTGGTTCGGGGGCGGGGCAGGCATGCAGGGAGAGCGGACCAGGTGGTGTTAATTGGTCATGCAGGGACTCCTGGGAGATGAAGTCCCTGTAAATACGCTCGCAGCCCTGTAGCCAGTTGAACCCTCACCTTTCCCAAACACAGTGCCTCTGCGCCAGTCCCGGTACAAACACAGTCGGCAAGCCCAAACAACGAAGCGGGACCCGCGGAGCGGGTCCAGCGAGCAGTGGACAAATTCACGGGCAGAAGCACATCAGTTCTCCAGTACTGCTACACCTCCTTACGATCACCAGCAACTTGAATGAGTGTCCCTCGGTCTCACAGGAAGCGGCAGGTTTTACTCCTTCGTGGTCAGGGGGCGGGGCAGGCATGCAGGGAGAGCGGACCAGGTGGGGTTAATTGGTCATGCAGGGACTCCTGGGAGATGAAGTCCCTGTAAATACACTCGCAGCCCTGTAGCCAGTTGAACCCTCACCTTTCCCAAACACTGCGCCTCTGCGCCAGTCCCGGTACAAACACAGTCGGCAAGCCCAAACAACGAAGCGGTACCCGCGGAGCGGGTCCGGCGAGCAGTGGACAAATTCACGGGCAGAAGCACATCAGTTCTCCAGTACTGCTACACCTCCTTACGATCACCAGCAACTTGAATGAGTACCCTCACAATCTTTCTATCTCGTATACGCTCGTGTTCGCTTTTTTTCTTATGATATCATTAAAAGCTCCTTATGACATAAATGGCGATGTTTAGGACTCCTGTCATTCATGAGTCTCCTGCCATGGCTCACCCATTTTTAAAAAAAATCCTCTCAAAGTTTGGCATAAGGCACACAAAGCGCAGTATAGCTGTTGTATCTTTATCTTATCACGTTGTGTAAACTAGAATGTTTATCTTTGAACTCTATCTTGCAGTCTTACCTCCCAGCTGGTCTTTGGCTTGGGTTTTTGATCATGAACTTGGGCAGTTGAACAGCTCGAGCTGAAGGAAAGACACTGCTGGATCGGCTAGCTTCAAATAAAGACCTCACTATTTCAACCATGGGAACTCGGCTGTTGTTTTATTATCACAGAGCAATTCACTGTAATTGGGGCCACTGCAATTATGCAGCAGGCGAGGGCCAAATTATGTGGCAGGGTTGGGTAAATTATGCGGCAAGAAAAGGTAAATTATGTAGCATAATGTGCTAAATTTTGTAATAGCATTACTTCATCATTACGTTATATTTAAACTTGGTAACACTGTCAGGGCATTGGTTGCAACTCATTCGTACCAGTTTAACACCCAAATATAACAATAAGGAACAGAAATGTGACCAGCCCAGCTTTGCAAAGAGCTTCCACTGCACAGCAAAACGTGTTTCTGCATTTTTAGAAACTTTTCACCCGATTGAGCTAGAACCAACTTATTTTTTTTTATTGCAGGTTATGTGGCTGATAACAAATGCAGCAAATCTATACTCATGAAGAAATTACTGTGGCCGCCCAATCGCATAATTCCAGTGGCCCTGACTATAATATCCCTTGCCTACCTACCACTAGCGACCATATTATATCAATTAATTCTTCTTTGCTGCCAGCTGATTTTTCACTTCATTTTATCGTTTTGCGTTTTTCGTTCACGAGTACTTGAAGGAATTTCAATGTTCTATTTAGACCACTGAAAACAGACCCAAAATTATAACCCTCTAATTTTGCCATCCAATATTAACTGAACTGTCCCAGTATTGAGAGGAAGATCCCTTAGTTGCTGTTGAGTTTCAGACAGACAGACAGACAGTTGCAATAGTTTCAATCCTTCCGACCTCTGGTCCATATTTCAGGCCCCCGCCCCTCATTTGTAGTCTCCATGGTTCCTCCCGGCTGTCCCAACCTCAACCTACCCGGACACATTGGCCTCAACCCTGACAAACTGAGTATGCACTTGTATGCAAAAAAGATTAGATTTGTTGTACTATTATCCAATTTTACTTTTCCCCACCACCTGATATACATTCTGGGTCATCTGTCACTCCCTCCTCCAATGCTCTAATGTACTGTCTCCTTCTACTTACAGTGTTACTGAAATGGTTATCTACGAAGGAATACAATTAGAAAGTACAAGCAAATGTTTTATTTAAGAGAGTGGGACACAGCCATTCTGAATGATGGGGGAAGAGTCAACACCGCTAATTGAAATGTCAGAAAGTGCCCTTAATCTGGAGTCAATATATGAATTCAGGCCTAAGTCTCAACATCATCCAAGCCAACATCTCACAGAGCAGCCGATGGATTCACAGTGGACTGTGCTAGCACCCACATCAAGGTGACAGACAGCAACCAAGCACTCGAGTGCTTTAGTAGTCCATTGCCAAAGCATTTACTGCTCAAGGTTTCCCATGTCCAACAGCTGCCAGGGATCTCTTGGACAGGAACTGAATGCACTGTGAGGTCCTCACCCCTCCACTCGAGTCAGGTTACCTTATGGCGCTCCATTCCCCATCAGAGTGTATCACACTTCTCACCATTGGTGGTGTTGTGATCACCCCCACTTGGTTACAATTCTCTCAATGCAGTTTTCATGTTGAATGTACATCTATGCAGCAATTGGAGCATTTCAAACTATTATACTCTTTTGGCATTCATGGAACATTCCCTTGCGTGACACCAACTTTGCCTCATCCCAGGCACACTTTCCTGGCATAGTTACAAACAGGATCAGCAATAGACCATTGTTACGGGGAGACCATTGCTGT
Organism: Triturus cristatus; assembly: GCF_964204655.1. Lineage (NCBI taxonomy): Eukaryota > Metazoa > Chordata > Amphibia > Caudata > Salamandridae > Triturus > Triturus cristatus. The sequence continues at coordinate 492,423,240 of NC_140582.1, read as the reverse complement.
AAACAACAAGACAACACAGTTGTCATTTTGCAGTGTTGTTTCAACCCTGCAAAGGGTCCAATAAGTTAGGTTAAAGGGGGGTTCACTGCCATCAGAGTTACATGACAGTAAAGCTTTAGTAAGTGATCATGCCAAGTGCTAAGTTTAAAGTTGGTATTGTGCAAATACAGATTAAGGTTTCATAATCACTTTCTTTCCTTTTCATGCATTCTAGCAGGTATTGTCTACTAATCTGATTTTCGTGGGTCTGTCAATATTACCACACAGATCTCACACACCATCCTGATGCATGGCTTCTCTGAGAGGAGATGCAGGGCACACTACCACTGCTAGAGAGGCCAGTCCATAGTTGTGACAATCATTCAATAATTGTCATTAGGTTACCCAGGTGCATATTAACAATGCAGCGCAAAAAAATTATCGACGCTTTTGCGGCCATTTTCGGCCGAAAAGCGGCGATAATTTTATCACCTTATCAGCAAAGACATGCTATCGCGTGTTTTGCTGATTTTACTCCTGTTTCCAGCATGCCTAACTTCGCATCGCTAATGAGATGCAAAATAGGCGTGTCTGTGGAAACAACATGGGTAAATATCGTGAAGGCAGCTTCGCAATATTTACAATGCAGGGAAGCGATTATTTTAATCGCGCTAAGTATGCCTTAATGCAGGAATTTAAAGTATGTTAAATTCCTGACTATGGCATACCTAACATGGGAGGTGGATTCATGTGATACGACCACAGGGTCGTATTATCAAGCATATCGCCGTTTTACATGGAACATCGCTGGAAAACCAGCGATGTTCCATGGAAAAGGGCGCTATCGCTGGAATATACATCGCCATGGCGCTAAGCGTTGTTAATACAACACTAGCCTGGCGAAATATTCCAGCGATAGAAAAAAATGTGGTATACAAGGTCAGCGATAATTATCGCTGCCTGTTACAAATATGCCCCCCAATTCTTTCTTTGATCGTGACCTCGAAAGAGCAAGAGAGGGTCCAGAGGCTTGAGTAAATACCAACAGCTGAGAGTAATTACAGCGCTCAACTCACCACATTTTTGGTTTTATCTATTAGAACCGGGAGCCCCATAGCCAATGGAAACATATACTAGACTCGTGTGGGGGCTCGCCTCGTGGTCCGCATCCTCCTCCCTATTTTCTACTTTGGTGATAACCACTTCCCACCTGAGCTCAATTTGGAAATTGCATGGCTCAAAGACAGTGCAATGTCATTTGAATACATAAAGGAATTCTAAGAGATGTCTAAAAGCGTTTGTGTCAGGGTCCATGGCAATGAGTGAAATAATAACCACAATATGCACACTAATTTTCTTAGAAGCTTCCTCACTGTGAACAGCAGAGCCTACAGTATAACCCCTCACAGCTACCATCCACCTAATAGTGGTCAGGAAGGACTAATCGGCAGTCGCTTGATAACAAAGTTCATGGAGTAGCTGGAATTGCCCTGTCTACATCCCCCGTATTACATTGCCTGAGTCTCTACCCTTCAGCCACAGGAATGCAAACATGAATTCACATACACCCTCCCCAACTAAAGACCATACCCGACTCCTCTTATTATAATGTACCGCATAAAAACTGGAGGATATGTCTGGAATGTCTGCCTTAAGAGAACAAGACTAATCCCAAAACCCAACAATAACCACTGAAACATACCAACAACCTTGTTTTGGAGTAGTGTGCAGCTTGGCATAAATCTTTTCTACGCCAAGTCAGGGATAATGAGTGCTATATAAAGGCAATTTCAATACAATGCAATACAGAATGAGGTGTATTTGGTCTGCATATGGTATGAGTGTTGTATTAAGATTCGTCAGGCTACGGATCACCTAATTTTGTACCTGTGAGACAGTCAAGGAAAAGTTATTGAATCGGAGTTGTCCATCACTGGTATCTTCATTAAGGGCCAGATGTATCAAAATTGGATTTTGCGATTCTATAATAGCGGATTTTACCAATTCGCTATTATACACTCGCAAAATGCAATGTATGTAGGTTTCAGCAATTTTTGTGTGATTCCTACACATTCCTTATTTGCGAGTCGCAAATTGTGAGTCGCAAATAAGGAATGGCTTCCTATTAATTTCTATGGGCCTAGAGGCCCATAGGAATGAATGGGAATTGCATGCGCAATTTGCGAGTATCTAATAGGTACTCGCAAATTGCGCATGCAATTTCAAGGGTGCGTGGGGGCCAAAAGGCCACCCTGATGCACCCCTGAAATATTCATGTGTGCACATGTGGCGCACAAGCATGCCTAGTATGTGTGCCACATGGCACTTAGAAAAATGCAAAATTGGGCATTTTTCTAAGGATTTGCAATTTACCACCAACTTGAAGTTGGTGGTAAATTGCAATTCCTTAAAGCAGGGTCGCAATTTAAAAAAGCGCTTCCTGCATTGCATTTAGAGAAATGCAAATTGCGATTCTCTTAATGCATTTGCAAAATAGGTAATACCATAAATTGTGATTCCCTATTTTGTGATTGCCTTTTGGAATGAAATATCCCAAAAGGGATGTACTAATAAATATTTGCAGGGATTTCCTAACATATGTAGCTCTATCATTAAGAAAAGCAGGGCGAGTTCTCAGGGAAATTTTATTGTTATGAAATACAGTCAATGCTCCCAGGCACACAAGACCTGGGTCTCATTCAACCTTACGGCTAATGTAAAGAGTCCGAAGAATGCTTGGGCAAGTGTTATAAAGGCTTTAAAAAACGTACACATTAATTTGGCATTAGTTATTATTTAATACACAAGAAACAGATGATCTCCATAGGAGCGATCATGAGAAGGTAGTCCTCGAGACCCTCTAGAACCTCCGTGAAGACTGACCAAGGTGGAATTTGTTGGAAAAAAAGCTGGAAACTAGAGTGAGACAAATAAAGAAGATAATGTAGTACCACCTCTTCTTCAAATGCATAATCTCTTTCATTTAAGGGCACACAGAGAACTTGTGGTTGGATGTCTTTTTAAAAACAGTCATGCAGTAAGTCAGCAAAGTCAATTGAACGTATCAATTGTATTTTATTCCTTCATCATCCATCTTCGGCACGATTACTCCACCCTCTCGCAAATTGTTTTACATTTCAAGCTGTTTGCTCTCATTCTATATTCATTTTCTTAAATGACTAAGTAGACCAATATAGTCTGATTATCTTATACCCAATGTTGCGTGAAGAACTGTACTTTGCTTAGGTGTACATTCAGGCGCAAGCTTTTCATTTATCAGGGCATCAATCTTCACAGCACTCGAAAATACCACAGTAAGTTTTTTAAATGGCACTGGGAATTCACCAGAGAGTTTGCTCACGCATCCTGTGAGAAGAACGCAGTGCATCTCTATTCTTTAGGTCAACGCACATTAAGGCAGTGCATCCCTGGTCTTCTCGTTCAGAGTATTGGGTGACTCACATGGAATGTTGGCCTGAGAAGGCAGCAGTCAAGGCATGGGGGCTTGAAGCATGTCAGGCATGGGCTGCTTCTTCTCGTACCTCAAAGGCGCCATATCCTGAAGCTTTAGGCCTGGCTAGCTTTCAATATAGGCCAATAATAGATAGTGGCTTTTCTAGTGAGTTCCCAATGCGTGATGGTGCAAACTCTTTTGTAGTAATGTTATTTCCTGCTTGGATCAAAACTAATTTCCTTGAGATGGATGTGTCGGACACCCTATTTAAGGCGGTCCATCAAGAGGGTCAGCTGGACAAGGTATCTGTGTTCATTAGCGCGCCATAGGACTCGCGCGCGTAGCGCTATATCGAGGGTGTGCTCTGCTGATACAAATATTTGTAAACGTTGCCCGTTCTTGTATTTGTGTTGTTTTTATTTCTTCTCCCCTGGTTTTATCCTGGGAGCTGCCCTCTCACCTGCACTGTAATCGTTGTCGCACCGCTGCTTAGCGGGTCCTGTCCTGGGGTTTGGGAAGTCGGGAGAGCATTGGCCGCCATATTGAGTGTGGGACTGGTGGTGACACTGTTTGGGCGCCATCTTGAGTGTCCTAGTGTTGCTGCCTATATGCGGACACCCTATTTAAGCCAGCCCCTCAAGCGCGCAGCGGTGACGCGCAGCGGGGGCGCCCTCCCTGCGCCTGAGTCATACCAGAGTCCTGCCCGTCTGCGCTCGTCCGCGCTGAGTCAGGGCTAAGTAGGGCTCTGTAGCTCTTTTCACTGTCCGTGATGTCACAGAACCCTTCAACATTAAGGTATTCTAGGACTGCACTGCTCAGTCTTCGGAATTCGATGCTGTGCAGGTATGGTGAACAACCTTTACAACGAAACTATTACAATGCACTACACTTACAACAAAATTTTTACAACGCAACATCCACTACAACGCATTCCATTACATAGCATGACACTACAACGCATGTTTAAAAACTACCTTTACAACGCATTCCATTACATCGCATACTACCTTTACAACGCATACCATTACAACGCAATCCAACACTTACCCTACTGTTGCACCCCCTGGAGTTAGAATAGTAATTTTTACCCCTATACTGTGCGTTGTAATGGTATGCGTTGTAAAGGTAGTATGCGATGTAATGGAATGCGTTGTAAAGGTAGTTTTTAAACATGCGTTGTAGTGTCATGCTATGTAATGGAATGCGTTGTAGTGGATGTTGCGTTGTAAAAAATGCGTTGTAAGTGCATGCGTTGTAAAAGTGTGCGTTGTAACGACATACATCCTGCAGGTATACTTCGTTACACCCTCTCTCTGGTCCTTTCCATTGCCCAGACTGCGCTTTTAAACTCCTGTCTCCTCTTTCTATCTTTGCATACAGGAAAGCCCCCTCGGGGTGCCTAGATCGTATTGCACCACCGCTGGTTAAATCTCAGGCCCCTTTCAACCTCAAGATCTGCCATCTCAATGTGAGGTCGCTGGTTAGACACCACATGGATGTACACAACTTACTTACGGAGGCTGCCCCTGACATCTTGTTTATGTCAGAGACATGGTTACATGAGGATGCTTCAGCCGCAATTAACTTGGCTCTTCCCCCTGAGTATGCGATTTTTACTCATAATCGTAACTCGAGAGGAGGTGGCATTGCGGCCATTATTAAATCCTGCTACTCATGCATCTGGAAGCCTCTGGACATAGCTGGCTGTGAAAGTGTTTATTTTTGTATCTCGGTCAGTCCTCATTTCACTTTTTCTGGGCTACTTATCTATCGGCCCCCGGGCCCAGATGCTGCTTTTAGGTCAGCTCTTCCTGAAGTTGTTAGTTCACTGGCCTTAAGGGCTGCCAATTTCAGTATTATCGGCGACCTAAATCTCCATTTTGATTTTCCCCTTTCTCCGTCCGCCAGTAGTACCCTTGCAGACCTGGAAGCTCTCCAACTATATCAGCTGGTTAGCCATTGCACTCATGATGGTGGACATATCCTGGATCCCATTTTTTCCAATCTAACGTCGGCTAAAGTGCTGCCTCCCAAGCTTATGGCCTGGACTGATCACCACCTTATAGAGATGCACCTTACAATCAAGGACTCTCCTCACAGAGTAATGGTGCCTGTGTCATTGAGACGCCCATGGAGTAAACTGAAATTAGCTGATTTTCATCGGCTTCTTGGTCAACATCCTCTGGGCCCTTTCCCTGACGTGGAGTCGGGATATGATCTCTTTTGCAATTGGCTGACTGGAGCCTTGGATTGCTTGATCCCAATTGCTGAGAGTAAATGCCGCCGCGTTGAGTCTAGTCCCTGGTATGATGACGCGCTTCGGCTTCTAAGGAAATCTTGTAAACAAGCCGAAAGAGCTTGGCGTAAGTCATATCTGCCCGATAGGAAATCGGAGTATCGCACCAGGACTAAGCTATATCATAGAGCGGTTTGTAAAACTCGGGCTGCTTATTTTTCCCGTGAATTTAACATCAGTACGAATCCCACCAAACTAATTTTTAAGGTGCTTAAGGATCTCACAGCTAGTAGAGCCTCACTTGCTGAGATTTGTTCTGCCTCGCACTGTGAGGACTTGGCCGCCTTTTTTGTGGGAAAGGTGGAGGCCATATACCGTTCCTTCCCAGATTTTTCCGCCTCTTCGGAGAAGTTGGAACCTTGCCCAATGACAACTATGTCTCTGTGCTCTCTCCCAGAGCTTTCGATGGAGGAGTTTGATAAAATCGTGGTGAAAGTTAAATCAGGTTCACCAAGGGACCCTCTTCGACCTGCTCAATTTAGAGAATCTCCGTCACTTTGTTTCCCTCCCCTACGCGATCTTGTCAATTTATCTTTGACGTCTGGCTCTGTCCCTGCTAGTTGGAAACAAGCCCAGGTGATGCCTATCTTAAAAAAACCTGCTCTGGATCCATCTAAATTGGAGAATTACCGCCCCATATCTCTTCTTCCGTGGGTTGCTAAACTGACTGAGGCTCATGTCAACGCCATTTTATCCAACCATCTTCATTGTGCTGATATTCTGGATCCCTCACAGAATGGCTTTCGACCCGGCCATAGCACTGAGACGGCGCTGCTTTTTATGGTCGATCATTTGCGAACCTTGGTCGACTCTGGTCAAACGGCGGCACTGGTGCTCCTTGATCTCAGTGCCGTGTTTGACACCGTCTCCCATGCTATTTTACTACAGCGTCTTGGTGAGGCAGGTGTCGGTAACATGACACTTGAATGGTTTCGATCATTTCTATCTGATCGTACGTTTAGGGTTGTTACACCTCCCTTTCAATCTAAACCTTACCCTATTGCCCAGGGCGTGCCGCAAGGGTCGGCTCTCAGCCCCACACTTTTCAATCTATATGTGCAGCCGCTGGCTGCTGTCGCCAAACGTTGGAACCTGACTATGGTGTCCTATGCTGACGACACGCAGCTGGCGGTTGCATTAAGTGGGGCTTCCGACCTCGAGGCTGCTAAGTTCCGTGAGGGAATTAGTTCAGTAGCACGCTGGATGACAGATAATTGCCTGCAATTGAACGCTAAAAAAAACAAAGTGCTCATTGTTGGCAAGCAGAGTCATCTATGGGGTGATCATTGGTGGCCATCGGAGCTTGGTCCAACTCCTCTCCCTGCCACTGAGGTAAAAAATCTTGGGATTTGGCTGGATTCCAGACTCAGCTTTGTTCCCCACACAAAGAAAACCGCTGCCACGTGTTTAGGAATTCTTCGAAGGCTTAGACCTACCTTCAAATTTTTTGATGCCCCAACCAGACAGCTTATTGTACAAGCTGTGATTCTGTCTCGGTTGGAATATGCGAGCTCTCTTCTGTTAGGAGCTAACCTGGCTGAACTCTCTAGACTTCAACGCGTCCAAAATGCTGCCGCCAGGGCTCTGGTTGGCTTACCGAGATTTTGTTCGGCCAAATAAACCATCAGCAGACTCCATTGGCTCCCTGTTGCTCAGAGGATTAAGTTCAAGTCTCTATGCCTATTGTTTAAAATCTTGAAGCACTCCTCTCCTCAGATTTTGGAGCATCTTATTCTGCCCTATGTACCCTCGCGTTCTCTAAGGTCCTCTGGACTTCATTTGGTCACAGTTGCACGCTTTAAGAGGGCTAGGGCCGGTGGCCGCTCTTTTAGAGTGCTTGCTGCTAGGCTCTGGAACTCTCTTCCTGTTCATATCCGCGCAACTGATGAACTTTTGGTCTTTAGAAAGGCCGTTAAAACCTTCCTCTTCCCTCAGGATTCTTAGTGCTATGCTCCTGTCTCTGGTATTGTTTATGTCCGGTATTTTGTCCTTTATAGCGCCGGGACGCCCCTTTGCTGGGGCATCTGTGTGCTCTATAAATCCGGCTAACATAACATAACATAACATGCGTTCTCTTATGTCCCATCACGTTCATCGCTCGTTCAGCAGCCTTTTTGTCCTTGAGTTATGCTCTAGTATTTCTGTAGCAGGATTTCCTATGGTGTTCCTTACTTCTGGAAAACATATGCTGGGCTTTCTAAACACCAATTCAGGGTGGATTTGGTGATTCGCATTTGATCTCATATATTATCCATCATCTTCAATCTTGATTTACTGCTATTGTCAAGTTGGTGTTTTCTGCCAATGGTTATCTAGGACCCCGCTGAGGAAGTCACGTAACCTTCCCAGATGTATGCCTGGAAAGCTGTGCTTGGTACATTTTTCCAGGCATACTCCAGGAAACATTTGTGAATTCCAGTAATTAGGAAAAGTACAGACAGGTGGAGGCAGAGATCGCCGCCGCTATTTTTCCTGCTTAATTTATGAATCAAGCCCAATAATCCTCTGAATGTAGCAAACACATAACAAAGTTTAAAACATGTAGAGTTGCACAAAGGCGATGTAAATGTAATATTTATGATATGTAAGCATTGTAAGAATGTGGTTGTTAAATCAATACTTTATTTGGGTGGTGATTGCATGGATTTATAGTAATTTATAGGTTAACTCACCATTAATTTGACTGACAAAAGTGAGTGCAATCAATACATAATCATTTGAAACAGTAAGCTTTGAATTTTGGTTTCCCAAATGTCTTCCAATGATATTTGCAGGTCTCAGATTTAGGATTATATTTCACTACAGACCTAGGTTTTTAGAAGGTATACTGGTCAAACACAATATGGTTCAAAAACCCTTTCAATTAGGTTATTCCATGCTCCCCATATTTTTAAATTTTGGGGTAGTAACCAAAAGATTCGCCACCTTCAATTTCAATAATTAAACACTTTACTTGAAGCAGTCTCCCCAATGAGCCTCATGGTGTAAAGACTTGTGTAAAATACACCAGATGTTTCTCTAATCAGTAGATTAATGAAAGAAACGTGAAAACAAAAAATGTGAAGAGAGACGTGATGGCACCTCACGTGCGCAACACCAATTGAGCCTGCTGACTGGTACTCATCAGCTATGCCCACTCTTATCATCATCGGTAACCATCACGCTCAAAAAGAAGAGTAAAGAAAGTGTCCACACTATAAACCCAAAATAAACTGTTGAAGGTAAATGGTGCGACTAAGTAGTGAAGATTAAAAAATGAAAGGGATGCACCCTCTATAGGTTCCAACTTTATTCTTCCTTAGAAGTGCACCCAATCCAAAGCTTAAAAAGGTTGCTAAATATGCATACCATTAGCATGTGCCAACATGTTTCATCGCCCAGTTTATTTGTGGCGATTTCATCAGGGCAACTACAGTCGCTAGGCACACGTCAAGGACACTTCTTAGAGTTTCATCAGGGGACTGCCAAAAGTAAAAAACAAAGATACACACAACTTAACCATTACCATGACTCGTTCTATAAGGGAAACAAAATATCTCTCATCTTAATATCTCTTATTTAAAGATATCAGTTACCCTTGTGGAGCCATGGTCTCTCGTACCGGCTCATTCATGGAGGTCATCCAAAGGCTCCTTGTATGAGTCCTCGTGATGAGAAAGCATTCAGCAGTAATGCCAATCTATGGATAGTATGGTTTCAATACATTCAGACATCCAATATTTACAAATCTAGTATTTACAAACTCGTGACCACAGGCTCGCATCAAACGGTAATACTCTTTGCCCCTTGTTACTGCTCTCCACATTTATCAGCGTTATACTGGGCAAAGATTTTACAGCGCTATATAGGGCAAAAAAGTTTTCGCACTGATCTATGGTCACCCATGAGCCTCAATTCCCCATTAGTGTTCTCAAACAATTGGTGACGGGCTATTTATCTTTCACTAATTCCTCGATGCTCAACCCATGCGTGAATCACTAGAATCTACGGAGTCCATCTATGTTTTACGTTTTACATACCCCCTACCACCTCATTCTACTCCTCCTTACCACCCAAAGCCTCACGGAGCTCTTCCTCTCGGCCGGTCAGGTGTGTTATGCCAACGCGTCTGCTTATATTCCTTTGCCGTTGCCGCCAATCGGCTCACGGAGTGAAAATGCGCGCCATGTTGGATTGGGGAGGTATTTCATACAGGAGCCAATTTACACGTAAATGCGTGCCTTTCTTAATTTTGCTATTTTTTATTTATTTATTTTTGTTTATAGCTGTTGTGCGTAATAACGTAATCAGCCCACATTTTAGTGCATGACCCCTAGTGTGTTTCTATGGGGTGCCACTGTCGGTTTACAGTCTGATGTAAAAACGCACATCTACCTTATATTAACTGTGGGCGCCATGTTGACACATAAAGTTAGGAAGTTAACTATTAACTTGCCGGTTGGATTTATTTATAGTGTCATGTCTCTATAGCATAAACTAAGTTGTTCTCAAAGCGAGTCTCATGAGAAGGGGATGTTGCATAACCTGAAAGAGGTTCGAGCACAGCGCTCAGGGTAAATCAGAGCGCATGGATTTCTATTTGAAGTTTCTAGTGGTTTTGCTGGGCATCTGTACCATGTACTGGGCACCGATGTAAACAAAACCCAGTTCCCCAATAGTTGGTGGTTCCCTCCCCACAGAATTAGTAAGGACACCACAGGGGAAACAACAGGGGAAACACAGGGGAAACAACAGGGGAAACAACAGGGGAAACACGGAGGAGAGTGAACCGATGTTCAAGTGGAATGACCCATTTTCCACTATGGTACTCAGTTCAATATTTTGGACACTCAATATCTTGCCCTCCCCCACTCAATTTGATCATTCAATCCCTCTTGATCAGATTTCTCCTGAAAAATCCATCTAGCTTCTTTCGAGGCCAGAAGATCTTCGACGTTTTGGGGTGACCCCATTATTCTCTCCAAAACTACCCACGTGAAGGTATGCTTGTTGTTGTAACAGTGTTGTACCAATTTAGTCGTGAGCTTGCCTCCTCTGATAGTGCTCAAATGCTCCTGTATTCTGACTTTCACCTTCCTTGTTGTAAGTCCAATATACTGTAGGTTGCATTGGCACGTCAGTCTGTAAACCACATTAGCAGTGTTGCAATTGCTAAAGTGCTTCAAATACCAAGTTTTTCCTGAGTTAAGGATAACACTTTGGGTTTTCTTAGTTATACTACACACGGAACATAGTCCACAAGGGTAATGGCCTGAAGGAATGGACGACTCGGTCGGCCTTTGTGTCACTTCGACGTGTGTATGTACAAGTTTGTCACCTAGGTTGCTGGATCTTTTAAAAGCAAACCTAGGGGGAGGCATGTTAAAATCCTCGGTGGACAACAGTCCACCGAGGCTTTGGGTGGTAAGGAGGAGTAGAATGAGGTGGTAGGGGGTATGTAAAACGTAAAACATAGATGGACTCCGTATATTCTAGTGATTCACGCATGGGTTGAGCATCGAGGAATTAGTGAAAGATAAATAGCCCGTCACCAATTGTTTGAGAACACTAATGGGGAATTGAGGCTCATGGGTGACCATAGATCAGTGCGAAAACTTTTTTGCCCTATATAGCGCTGTAAAATCTTTGCCCAGTATAACGCTGATAAATGTGGAGAGCAGTAACAAGGGGCAAAGAGTATTACCGTTTGATGCGAGCCTGTGGTCACGAGTTTGTAAATACTAGATTTGTAAATATTGGATGTCTGAATGTATTGAAACCATACTATCCATAGATTGGCATTACGGCTGAATGCTTTCTCATCACGAGGACTCACACAAGGAGCCTTTGGATGACCTCCATGAATGAGCCGGTACGAGAGACCATGGCTCCACAAGGGTAACTGATATCTTTAAATAAGAGATATTAAGATGAGAGATATTTTGTTTCCCTTATAGAACGAGTCGTGGTAATGGTTAAGTTGTGTGTATCTTTGTTTTTTACTTTTGGCAGTCCCCTGATGAAACTCTAAGAAGTGTCCTTGACGTGTGCCTAGCGACTGTAGTTGCCCTGATGAAATCGCCACAAATAAACTGGGCGATGAAACATGTTGGCACATGCTAATGGTATGCATATTTAGCAACCTTTTTAAGCTTTGGATTGGGTGCACTTCTAAGGAAGAATAAAGTTGGAACCTATAGAGGGTGCATCCCTTTCATTTTTTAATCTTCACTACTTAGTCGCACCATTTACCTTCAACAGTTTATTTTGGGTTTATAGTGTGGACACTTTCTTTACTCTTCTTTTTGAGCGTGATGGTTACCGATGATGATAAGAGTGGGCATAGCTGATGAGTACCAGTCAGCAGGCTCAATTGGTGTTGCGCACGTGAGGTGCCATCACGTCTCTCTTCACATTTTTTGTTTTCACGTTTCTTTCATTAATCTACTGATTAGAGAAACATCTGGTGTATTTTACACAAGTCTTTACACCATGAGGCTCATTGGGGAGACTGCTTCAAGTAAAGTGTTTAATTATTGAAATTGAAGGTGGCGAATCTTTTGGTTACTACCCCAAAATTTAAAAATATGGGGAGCATGGAATAACCTAATTGAAAGGGTTTTTGAACCATATTGTGTTTGACCAGTATACCTTCTAAAAACCTAGGTCTGTAGTGAAATATAATGATTGAGAGGAGGGCGACCTAGGTTTTGTTCCCTCTATAGCTCCTTATTGTTGTACACGTTGAGAACGGCGGATCAGCCGTGAGAGCATTTTTTGAAAGTACCGTGACGTTTTAGATAGACACAGACCATACCATTCTCACTCCTTGTTTCCCTCCCTGCCCTCTTCCAACACAAAAAATTCCCCCCATTATATATTATATATTTTAGGGGCTTCATTCACTTCACTTTTTCCTAATGGACAGGAACTGTCTAGCTTTCACCGACGAACAGATAGCAGCAATCCTGTCAGGTCCCTCACTGTTCCCAGATGCCCCCCTACTCAATGTAACATCAGTAAGAGAAGAGTGGGATAGACTCAGCACAACTAAGAAAAAACAAGTCAGGATAGCTCTCCATGGAGCCTTAATGACAGAATATTTAAGAGCAGGGGCAGCCCCGGCGAGTCTCTTAGTAAGGATTGAGCCTAAAATCTTCCTAGAAGATAAAACATTCAGGCTAGATTGGAGCTACATAGCCAATAAATGCACACGGGATTGGCTAATCTTTATAATTAATACTGCTAAGAGACTAAGCGAAGAGTTACTTAAGGAAATAGTGGACCTAGAAGAGAGCATAAGGAGAGACACCACCCTGGTTGATACTAAGGAACAGCTCCTGAGGATCCAAGAGGATCTGAGTGATTACACAAATTATATGATCAACCAGAAGATCAAAGGGTTGAAAAGAAATTTAGACCGTTTCTCCCACAAAAGGGCGTTTCCCTATGTGGATGAAAAACATTACGATTCTGCAATAGAACACACATTTAGAGGAGGTAGAGGTAGAGGTGGGAGACAACAGAACAAACGGACACCCAATAATTGGACTTTCGACAATAACTCCAGCGAGGAGGAAGAGTTAGGCCCCCAGTCAAATCCTCCCCGAGTAAGATTTAATGAACAACAGGAGAGGAATAACGAAGACCTAGGCGCTATCCTTCGTTCTTTTTTAGGACAGAGCCACAGGGGCAACAGAGGGGGAGGTTCACGGGGCAGGGGCCGAGGCAGGGGCAACCAAAACCAACAATGGCAAACCCACTCCCCCAGAGTAACACGGAGTCGCAGAAGGAACCAGCTATGATCAATAACAACATAGTGGTGAATCTATCAGACCATCAACTCACCATCAATGAAGAAAGAGTTCTTAATAAAGGGCTAGGTTTTGTCTCCACCCCCACACATGACCCTTTTAAATGCAGGATTGAACTTCACGAAACTTTGCGAAGAATAAAATTGAAAAAACTCTTCGCTAACAAATCACAGGAGTCGCCATCCTTGTTTAACACCACACTCAAGAAACCATCCACCTTCTGTCCACCCAACACAATGGTAGGCCCGGAAGTATTGGTTTTTGAAAATAAGGTTCGGCAGGATATTTGTCGATTAGAACAGGAAAGTGCAATCCCTAAATTTAACAACATGAGTCGGGTGGATTGGGAAGCAGTTAAGGGCCTCCAGAATAACCAGCACTTGACGATTAAAAACGCAGACAAGGGTGGAGCTGTAGTGGTTATGAACACCACCGACTATGACACCGAAGTGAAGAGACTATTGGGTGTGCGCCAAAACTACCGTCCACTTACAAAGGACCCGTTGGAAGAACTTTAGGAAATTATTAAAAGGATGGTAGGGGTGGCAAAGGAGAAAAAGTGGATAACGACCAAGGAGGCAGAGTTCTTGGTTAATGAAAAACCAAGAACTCCGGCATTTTACATTTTACCCAAAATCCACAAGCCACAACGCCCCCCACCCGGTCGCCCCATTGTTTCGGGGATTCAGTCGGTGTTAGAACCCCTTTCGCAATTCGCCGACTTTTTCCTGAGGGAATCAGTTGTCAATCAAAAATCTTTCGTAAAAGATACCACAGAAATCCTCAACATTCTTGAGGATTTCCAGTTTGACTCAGGTAACGAGCTTGTGGTAACCATCGATATAGAGTCACTCTATACCTGTATACCACAAGATGCAGCGCTGGTGGCAGCAGCGCATGCTTTGAATGGGCAAGAGTGGTTCTATGATGCGCCACAATCCTTCGTATTACAATGCATAGAACTTGCCCTGACACGTAACTATTTCTGCTATAAAGACAACATGTATTTGCAGACCATGGGTACGTCTATGGGCGCGACGATGGCGCCGAGCCTGGCCTGCATTTATGTAGGCCAGTTCGAGGAGCACGTCATTTACCACCAGTCTAATCCCTTCCAGAGCAACATCCGTCTCTGGAAGAGGTACATAGACGACGTGCTCTGCGTCTGGGCCGGCCTAGAGGATGGGTTACTAGAGTTCTTAAACTGGCTCAACCATCAGGACCCCAGCCTTAGGTTTACATGGAACTATAGTCGCCAGACAGCAGTATATCTGGATTTAGACATCTACGAAGAAGGGGGCAGACTATGTTCCAAAGTGCATCAAAAACCCACTGATAAAAACTCCCTCCTGGCGTATAATTCGTACCACCCTAGAGCACTTAGGGATGACCTACCCGTGGGACAGTTCCTGCGGTACCGCAGGAACTGTTCATCCATCACAACTTTCTTGGACCAGTCAGAGGAACTAAGTGCTAAACTCGAAATGAGGCAATGTCCCCGAAAAATCATCAGACAGGCGAAAAAAAGAGCAATGAACACTCCGCGGAGCGTTTTGCTTCAGAAAAATGAAAAAACAAAAGATGACTGCCTACCTGTAGTCATGACGTTTGACCCCTTAGCCACACAGATCCGTCAGTCCATACGTAAACATTGGACACAGTTGTCCACCGAGGATTTTAACATGCCTCCCCCTAGGTTTGCTTTTAAAAGATCCAGCAACCTAGGTGACAAACTTGTACATACACGCGTCGAAGTGACACAAAGGCCGACCGAGTCGTCCATTCCTTCAGGCCATTACCCTTGTGGACTATGTTCCGTGTGTAGTATAACTAAGAAAACCCAAAGTGTTATCCTTAACTCAGGAAAAACTTGGTATTTGAAGCACTTTAGCAATTGCAACACTGCTAATGTGGTTTACAGACTGACGTGCCAATGCAACCTACAGTATATTGGACTTACAACAAGGAAGGTGAAAGTCAGAATACAGGAGCATTTGAGCACTATCAGAGGAGGCAAGCTCACGACTAAATTGGTACAACACTGTTACAACAACAAGCATACCTTCACGTGGGTAGTTTAGAGAATAATGGGGTCACCCCAAAACGTCGAAGATCTTCTGGCCTCGAAAGAAGCTAGATGGATTTTTCAGGAGAAATCTGATCAAGAGGGATTGAATGATCAAATTGAGTGGGGGAGGGCAAGATATTGAGTGTCCAAAATATTGAACTGAGTACCATAGTGGAAAATGGGTCATTCCACTTGAACATCGGTTCACTCTCCTCCGTGTTTCCCCTGTTGTTTCCCCTGTGTTTCCCCTGTTGTTTCCCCTGTGGTGTCCTTACTAATTCTGTGGGGAGGGAACCACCAACTATTGGGGAACTGGGTTTTGTTTACATCGGTGCCCAGTACATGGTACAGATGCCCAGCAAAACCACTAGAAACTTCAAATAGAAATCCATGCGCTCTGATTTACCCTGAGCGCTGTGCTCGAACCTCTTTCAGGTTATGCAACATCCCCTTCTCATGAGACTCGCTTTGAGAACAACTTAGTTTATGCTATAGAGACATGACACTATAAATAAATCCAACCGGCAAGTTAATAGTTAACTTCCTAACTTTATGTGTCAACATGGTGCGCACAGTTAATCTAAGGTAGATGTGCGTTTTTACATCAGACTGTAAACCGACAGTGGCACCCCATAGAAACACACTAGGGGTCATGCACTAAAATGTGGGCTGATTACGTTATTACGCACAACAGCTATAAACAAAAATAAATTAATTAAAAATAGCAAAATTAAGAAAGGCACGCATTTACGTGTAAATTGGCTCCTGTATGAAATACCTCCCCAATCCAAAATGGCGCGCATTTTCACTCCGTGAGCCGATTGGCGGCAACGGCAAAGGAATATAAGCAGACGCGTTGGCATAACACACCTGACCGGCCGAGAGGAAGAGCTCCGTGAGGCTTTGGGTGGTAAGGAGGAGTAGAATGAGGTGGTAGGGGGTATGTAAAACGTAAAACATAGATGGACTCCGTAGATTCTAGTGATTCACGCATGGGTTGAGCATCGAGGAATTAGTGAAAGATAAATAGCCCGTCACCAATTGTTTGAGAACACTAATGGGGAATTGAGGCTCATGGGTGACCATAGATCAGTGCGAAAACTTTTTTGCCCTATATAGCGCTGTAAAATCTTTGCCCAGTATAACGCTGATAAATGTGGAGAGCAGTAACAAGGGGCAAAGAGTATTACCGTTTGATGCGAGCCTGTGGTCACGAGTTTGTAAATACTAGATTTGTAAATATTGGATGTCTGAATGTATTGAAACCATACTATCCATAGATTGGCATTACGGCTGAATGCTTTCTCATCACGAGGACTCACACAAGGAGCCTTTGGATGACCTCCATGAATGAGCCGGTACGAGAGACCATGGCTCCACAAGGGTAACTGATATCTTTAAATAAGAGATATTAAGATGAGAGATATTTCGTTTCCCTTATAGAACGAGTCGTGGTAATGGTTAAGTTGTGTGTATCTTTGTTTTTTACTTTTGGCAGTCCCCTGATGAAACTCTAAGAAGTGTCCTTGACGTGTGCCTAGCGACTGTAGTTGCCCTGATGAAATCGCCACAAATAAACTGGGCGATGAAACATGTTGGCACATGCTAATGGTATGCATATTTAGCAACCTTTTTAAGCTTTGGATTGGGTGCACTTCTAAGGAAGAATAAAGTTGGAACCTATAGAGGGTGCATCCCTTTCATTTTTTAATCTTCACTACTTAGTCGCACCATTTACCTTCAACAGTTTATTTTGGGTTTATAGTGTGGACACTTTCTTTACTCTTCTTTTTGAGCGTGATGGTTACCGATGATGATAAGAGTGGGCATAGCTGATGAGTACCAGTCAGCAGGCTCAATTGGTGTTGCGCACGTGAGGTGCCATCACGTCTCTCTTCACATTTTTTGTTTTCATGTTTCTTTCATTAATCTACTGATTAGAGAAACATCTGGTGTATTTTACACAAGTCTTTACACCATGAGGCTCATTGGGGAGACTGCTTCAAGTAAAGTGTTTAATTATTGAAATTGAAGGTGGAGAATCTTTTGGTTACTACCCCAAAATTTAAAAATATGGGGAGCATGGAATAACCTAATTGAAAGGGTTTTTGAACCATATTGTGTTTGACCAGTATACCTTCTAAAAACCTAGGTCTGTAGTGAAATATAATGATTGAGAGGAGGGCGACCTAGGTTTTGTTCGCTCTATAGCTCCTTATTGTTGTACACTCAGATTTAGGATGCAAGCGTGGTATGTGTAGCCTAATTTAGCTGTCAGAAATCCAATTAAAAAGCTTGATAAAAGCAGGCATGGAGCAACTAGTTTAATTAGTTAATGGTTTGATTCCTGCATCAATGTATCATATCCCGAATTACTGAAAGCAGTACTCCCTCTCAGGATGCAGGTCCCATGTACAAACACTCACAGAATTTCCAGCTGCTTGCTATGGTGAAACAGTCCCAGAAAATAACATTCACAGATCCAGGAGTTGATAGTAAGCTAAAGAAAAAAACAAAGGCTCTCCAATAAAAATATCAGCGAGGAGATAATAGTGCAGAAATGGTGACGTTTTCAGTGGTGCTAGACTGCCGCTGCTTGTGAGTCCCACTCAAGCTGTGCTCCAAATGCAATTTTTACAGCAACAGCCTTTACCCAAGAACTATAAGTTCTTCTGAGAAAGTTTTGCTGTTCCATCCTTCAGCCTGTTATTGGGTGTGGTTTGTAATGCATCTGTCGCGTGCAGGATTCTTTTTGTGTGTCAACGATCCCTATCTCTATTGGCTCCTGGTTTATTTGTTTTTCCAGCCATTTTACAATATTAGGTGTCAGTCCAATTGCTTTTCAGGGTTCAGGTCACTATTTCGAATGGACTAGTCCAGTCCTTAATAACAGCCAGTGTATGCAGGTAGGGCCCACCAGGATACATATTTGGGCACCGGGACTTGTTTTTCATTATAAGTCATTGGCCCATAGCTGGAGAGAGAAAGATAGAAAAGGAGAAGGAAGAGGGAAAATAAAGACAGGAAACAGTGACACAAAAAGAAAGTTGGGATGAAAAAGAACCTGCAAGAATGAGCTAAAGGGGCAGGGAGAGTAGGATGGTGGATACAACATGCATAAGGTGAAATCAGGACTAAGCAGACTTAGGTGCCGATCACGATCCGGTAAAAAAATTCCCCGTGCGACTCGTATCCGGTCTTTTTACCGTACGAATCGTACAAGTGCCGTACGAACTGGCAATCACGATTCGCATGGGAAAAAGACCATACGAATCGCATTGGGAATAATTCCCCACACGTCCTCGGGTCGGAAAAAGTGTCCGACACGTCCTCGTACGATTTACCGTACAAACGTGAAAAGCGAAGTCCGACCGGGGAATCACGATCCGTCCCGGGTGTCCGAATGTACAACCATATGGTTAAAAGACCGTCCGCACCGAACTCCTATAACAACCATGGAGACGTCCAAACAGGTGCCCGGTACGTGCCGTACCCCCCCAGCCCCCGCATGTACGTGTCAAACCCCCGTGTATGTACACCCGAGTACGTGTCGAACCCCCCGTGTATGTACACCCGAGTACGTGTCGAACCCCCCCATGTATGTACACCCGAGTACGTGTCGAACCCCCCCGTGTATGTACATCCGAGTACGTTCGAGTCGTACCCCCACCCGTGTATGTACGGTGCGCACCCCCAGCGCGTAGCTCGGGTGTACATACACGGGTGGGGGTACGACTCGAACGTACTCGGGTGTACATACACGGGGGGGTTCGACACATACTCGGGTGTACATACACGGGGGGGTTCGACACGTACTCGGGTGTACATACACGGGGGTTCGACACGTACATGCGGGGGCAGGGGGGGGTACGGTGCGTACATGCGGGGGCTGGGGGGGGTACGGCGCGTACATGCGGGGGCTGGGGGGGGTACGGCGCGTACATGCGGGGGCTGGGGGGGGTACGGCGCGTACATGCGGGGGCTGGGGGGGTACGGCGCGTACATGCGGGGGCTGGGGGGGGTACGGTGCGTACATGCGGGGGCTGGGGGGGGTACGGCACGTACATGCGGGGGCTGGGGGGGGTACGGCACGTACATGCGGGGGCTGGGGGGGGGGTACGGCGCTTACCGGGCCACCTACTCTGGTCGTTTCGCGCCGTACTTCGCATTTGCGGCACTTTTTGGGTGCCGTGAAAATATTGCCGTCCGGACTGCTGTTGGTTCGAATCGTAATTCCTGGGTCGTGAAACGCTGCCTAGAAGCGTCCCGACGTCACGTCGCAGCATTCCCGGATCACATTCGTATGCATATTTTCGTCGGTCGGTGTTTTTTACGATTCGTACGGAAATGGTGTTTCCGTGCGAATCGTTATTCCATGTTTGTAATGTTTTACAACCGGGTACGAGTCGGACGGAGAATACGCTCCGACCGACGGTTCGTACCCGGTTTTTACCGGATCGTAATCGGCACCTTGGTATTGGGCAATCCTGTCACTCAGAAGCTGGCAGCAATACTCTGAGAGAAAGTTTGGGCACCAGCATTTATTCTTTAACAAATTAAGCACTATGGACCGCTGATACAATCACTGAATCTGGAGTAGTGTTGCATTTTAGAAAGATAAAGCTCTGCTGCGAATCCCTCTTTATCAACTAATATGTTGGTTGATAAGGTTTTGCTTTTTCTAGAGAAAGGGAGTTAGTTCTCTGTGTAGCGTCTGCATGTCCCATTGTGCATTGAAATGCACGCATCAAAATAGTCTGCCTTGAATACGAGTAAACAGAAGAGGAAACACACAATCAACAAAAAGCATTATATATGTATATATATATATACACAATACAATATACCTGCAAAAAAGAAATCAAAAAGTGGAGAATGTTCGCAGATATTAAATGAAGAAAAACCCCAGCTTTAATTAAAATTCTGGAGGAGACATAACACAAAAACACACAAAGACTCATTAGTCTGTTCAGGGATCCTTGTTCCACGAAGAAGGAAAATTACCTGACCCTTTGGCATTGCACTCTAAAAGCCTGGAGCCACTCTGTCTTAAAGCATTTGTGTCAAATTTCTCTTAACTTAGCTGACTCCATTTCCTGCATCATGTGCTTCAAAAAGGAGGAATCAAAAGGGCATCTCATCCCATTTTTTTGGTGAAGTTTATATTTTTATTTTAATCGGTATTGAAAATTAACGTCCTCAGATAGGCATCGGATTAAAAGCATTTTGAAAACTGCTATTTTTCTTTTTTTTTAAACTGTTCTGGGATCCCACACATAGGCAGAGATATTCAGTGTTTATGAATATTAATGATCGCATCGTGGCGGACATCATTATTTATTTCCTTTCTTCAGGCTTTGCTAGTTTATACAGGATTTGATATTTTAAAGCATGTTGACAGTCCTGCAATGGATTTAGGCATTATGTTTCCAGCAATATTATAAGAACTGTAGGATACACTGTACCAAATCTCATTATGAAAGTAAATGTTGCCAATATCTTGCAAATGCTATTCTCATGTGAACTTTAGGTCTGTGCATTCCAAAGCTGCTTTCAACTGCATAGTTTATGAAGGATGGAGTTAATTTTGTAATGGATTAAAAGGTTACAGGAATATAGCTTTATTGATTTGTTTTTCAAAAGGATGTTCAATTAGGAAAGAAGTACAAATCAGAGCTAGTGCGTAGTCCATTTTCAAACCATAGCTTCAAAATTGTTGGCATTATACATGTTATGTATGCGTTTACATTATGAAGCATCAGACCTCTATAGATACCAAGATATTGATGTCAAATGAGGACGGCCAGACCAATCTAGCCTACTTTTTCCCTGAGTGTTGTTACATCATTGACCTTACTTCTACAGAGATGTATAGAAAGCATTACACCTGTGGAAAACAGGCCTGATGTACAGAGACAAATTTGCAAACTAGGGGGTCCATTAGGATGTAGGGCATATCGCCACTGCCCGCATGGCGGTGGTGATCCGCCCTACATCCTTCCCCGCCCGCCACCCATTTCCCCCCCGCCATATTAGTATGGCGGGGAGGACCCCGGCGGACGGAAAGACCGTCCACCGGTTTTCCGCCGGTCACACAGGTGACAGGGCGGAAAAGGGGCCTGATATGGTGGCGGTGTCTGCTAGACACCGCCATCCATATTAGGAAGGCAGTGGGACGCTGCCTTTCTGTGGCGACAACGCCGCCACGGAAAGGCATGCGGATAGTGACTTTGGGGGACCGTTGCGGGCCCCCAGGGCATTGGGGGGTGCACATGGGGAGTACCTATGGTACCTCTCTACATTGTCATGGAGAAGATGGCAGTCACCGCGCGGTGCCTGTCACCCTGTGCATGACAATGCACACAGTGCATTCCCAGCATTGTGGCGGGCAGTGCTGTGAGCGGTGGCTGTGGCGTTGGCATCCTAATTGCAGGTGTGGGACCACCGCACCACTGGCGGCCAGTCCCAGCACCGCTAGGGTGGCGGACGGACTAAAGTCCGCCCGCCATCCTAATGGGCCCCTAGGATGGGGAAATTGCACATCGACAGGTTTGCCAATGGCTCTGCAATTAGCGATGAGACCAATGTACTAATAGGTTGTATTACAATCTGTACATTCCAATGGGGTCACAAAAACTCAATGGGAATGTACAAAATTATTTATTAGGCAGGTTGCAATCTGCGCCCCCTATGAATGTCTCTGAATGCAGTTATGGTCTCTTGCTTGAGCAGGCCACTGTCTGTGCATTTTCATTCAAAAATTGGCAGCATGTTTTTTAAGTGACCTATGTTCACGAGACAGGTGCTGATTTTTTTTTTATACTACCCGTTTGAGAATACACTGGGTAGAATCAAGCAGTGACCCAATGCCTGCTCCTCCAGATACTCCTTGATACGATTCTAATTCTTCTTTGCCAATCAAATACCACCCACTTTAAGGAGTTGTTATCTGATCAGTGGTTTGCATCCACAATTGTAGTTAAACAGCATTAAGACATTCTATTGCGACTCCTAAATAGATGAGGGATGTTTTCCTTTCATGTCCACTCCTAGCTGTGGTCCATAATGGTTTGCAAACCTCCTTTTACGTGTCAGAAAGACTTTTCTGACTTGCATAAGTGGATGTACATTTCAAAACACTGCTTTGCGGTTGCCAACCCTCTCATTTTATGAATTGAAAGGGTTGTGACAGCAAAATTGTTTTGGACATCAGGTCTAAAATGCTCAATTAATTTTGCAGAGACACATTATATGTTCACTAGGTACACAAGAAACTGGAACGCCAAATGGCGAGATTACAATTCACAATTTGAACATTGTGTCAACTTGTGGTTTGTAAGCACGTGGGGTGGTGTACCCTGTTTATAAATCTCAAAGTGCTGTAATGGTTTGTTGTATAATCTTACCCTGCCTCTCTCCAAGGCTGTGCAAGTGCAATACTGCTTTGCATATTTAGAGGACGTAATACGTGTTGGGCAGAAGAGCATACTTCAAGAAACTACATTTCCCATGAAGCCACTGAAAACTCGCAATGTTTGGAAATAGCAGTAGCAATCTTGATGTTATTGAGCATTAATATGTTCCTTGTGATCCAGAGCATCTATGCTAAGCAATTAAGATTAGTTTATTGTTACCACCAGGACCTTGATGCTAGACCTTAAGAAAACCTTAGTGTCAGGTTTCATGGTTCTTGAACAAAGGAGTCTGAAGGCTATCTGCCCCATAACCCCTGAGCATAGCTCTGACCATGAGTGAGTGAGCAAGAATTTCAAACCTAAACTCTGGAGGGGTGTTCACAATAGCATTTGAAAAGGCGAATGCCAAGAGTACACTAAAGGTATGAGAAACCAAGTTCCACCAGGATTCATGAATTTTGAAATTCTCTAAGTTAAGAAGACATTGATGACAAGGCTTAGCAGCCTCAAAACGTGTGCTGCAGCAAACCTAAGCCAGGCACAGAGGAAGCCGGTAACACCAACGGTGGACCTCCCGATCAAAGGCAAACTTGGAATTCAGAGAGGAAGAGGGAGAACAAATACTAAGTTAGCATGGCTGATAAGGGGTGTTACCCCGAAACCGGTCCCAGGATGCTTGTTTCCGGTCCAGGGAGGACCTGGCCTGGCAGTTCGGGCTGGACTGTTCCCATGGGAAGCAAGGCCAAGACTGATTTGCATATGGCTGGGTCTGAACTGGGGTGGTGTAGTGACTTTTATGTTTCACCCTGACAAGGATTGTGGCTGTTGCGTGAGAAGGCCTCACATCTCCCTCAACCAACAACCCATTTTCTCACATTATGCTTATTTGTACGGCGCACATATCACCTGGCGGGGGGGAGGGGAGAGGGGAAACTAGCATTCAACGTAGAGAGGATATTCTCTATCTGATGCCTATTGGAAGAGCCATCTTTTAGGTTTCAAGTGCAATTCTAAGTTGGAGTTGATGTGGTAGGGACATTTGTTCCTGGCTTTGGGGCCAGGTAGGAAAAGTCAAGGTCCCTGGCTCTAGCTTGCCGGATGCAGGGATGTGGGTGAGGCGATGAATGGCTGAGTGGAGAGGCCTGGTAGGTGTGTGCAACCAAAAGCAGTTGTTGAGATATGCTGCACCTTGATTGTGTAGTGCCTTGTGTGTGAGGAGCCTGAAGAAGATGCATTTGTGGATAGGGATTCAGTGGATGCCCTTGAGGTGTCTGTATATATGCGTGTGGAGTGGTAATTTGAGAGTGAGTCTGGCTGCAGTATTGTGTATGACTTGGAACCTCTTTGTGAGTTGATTGGTGATGCGGACATAGAGGGCATTGCTGTAAACGAGTCTTCTGATGATTAGGGCTTGTGTGACAGATCTTCGGGTGTTTTGAGGGAGCCATCTTCAGACCACATTGAGGGTAGTAAAACAGGAGGATGTGGCCAAGTTGACTGAGTTGTATATTGATATTTGATTGTCGATCATGATATCCAGGTTCCAGTCATATTGGATGGGCTGGGTGCCAGTCCACCACGTCGAGGAACAGAGAGAGGTGTCCTTTGCAAATATGACCACTTTAATTTTGTCAGTGTTGTTTTTTAGGCAGCTGGTTTTCATCCACTTCACAACCTCTGAGATGCAGCAGATGAAGTTTGCCTAGGTGTCCGAGGTGTCCTTTGAGAGGGAGAGGATGAGCAGGGTGTCATCGGCGTAGGAGATGATGCTCAGCCTGTGAGCACAGATGATGATGGTGAGAGGGGTCATGTAGATTTTGAAGAGCGTTGAGCTAAGTGGGGAGCATTGAGAGACGCTGCAGATCAGGTTGGAAAGAGTAGATGAGTAAATGAGTACCGGACTAGGCTGACCATTTGGGTGTTACCTGAGCAGAAGGAGCTGATCCACTGGAGTGCAGGTCCGCAGATTCTGGTCTTGTGGAAGTGCAGGATGAGGATGTGGTGGGAGATGGTGTCGACAGCAGCCGAGAGGTTGTGAAGAATAAGGCTGCTGTGTCCCGTTTGAACATGATGAGGTTAATGTCGTCTGTGGCAGCAGTGAGAGCATTCTTGGTAATGTTGTTTGGTCTTAATCCAGCTAGTATGGATCCAGGAGATGGTTGGCATAGAGGTGAATGGACAGTCAGCTGTTGATGTGTTTTTCTTTGGCCGAGTAAGGAGGGGGGATTAGTTTTTAGTTATCCAGTCTTAGGGTCTACACAAGGTTTCTTTGGGAGTGGTAGAATGGTGATGTGTTTGAGTTGAGGTGATGAGTTGAGGTGCAGAGTTCTTTTAGATGGTGTTAATTTTGTTCATGAAATAGTAGGAGAGCTAAGTGCAGCAAACCTGTTTGGGGGTGATGACCATGGAGCTGGCAGCAGGGGATCTGAATTCCTTCAGTATAGTGAAGATTTCTTTCAAGGTGTTGTTGCTGTTTTGAGTTAGTTCAGTAAGTGTTGTACGCTTGGTAGCTCTGAGTCGCTGGTGGTAGATCTGGATGGATGATCTGTAGGTGTCTCTGTCCCTGTTGTCATGAGGGAGTACCTTCGCTCCCAGTGTGGCTGGACTGTACGTGTATGCCTTTGAACAAAAGTTTATCCTCCCTGTTTCTAATCCACATCGTTCTTCCGTAGGCTTATGGAAGCGGTATATAGACGATGTGTTACTGATCTGGCATGGCAACAACAACGCCCTCCAGACTTTCCTCACGTGGATAAATACCTTGAATCCAAACCTGAACTTCACACATACTTATGACCAGTCTGAAGTTGTATTCCTGGATGTAGTGATCACAAAGACACAAGGTTCACTTCAGACCAGGACTTATTACAAACCTACCTCGAGGAATAATCTCCTTGATTTCACGAGCTTTCATCCTCGCACACTGAGGGAGAACTTGCCCTACGGGCAATTTCTCCGCCTTCGACGGAACTGCACTGCCTTGAGTGATTTCAAAGACCAGTCTCATGATCTGACTACTAAATTGATAGCCAGAGGGTACCCTTCCCCTCTCCTCTCCAGAAGCTATAAGCGTGCGAGAAATCAACCCAGGGAAGTGCTCCTAACTGACTATGTGAAAGATACTGCTCCCATCCCACTAACATGTGTCACCACCTATAGCACCTTATCCAACCAATTGAAGAAAGCCATCACAAAACACTGGGGGATAATTAACAGCATCAATCGCAAGTGGGAAAAACCGCTCTTTTCATTTAAACGTGCTCAGAGCCTACGCAATAGTCTCGTACACACACGCCCTTTGGTACATTCTGACACTTCACAAAGAACTATAACTGAAGTATGGGGCCTCCCCAAGGTAACTGGACATTTTCCTTGCTCTGATTGTAGCATATGCCATCTGACTTCACACACTAAAACCTTAAACCTTGAACCCAACAAAGTTTGGACCCAAAGAGGTCATACCAACTGCAATACACCTAATGTAATTTACTTAATTACATGTCCTTGCGGTCTACGATACGTAGGGATGACTACGAGGAAGGTCAAACTCCGGATATGCGAGCACCGGAGCAACATCAGGTGTAAACGTGTTACCACAAAACTGAGCGAACATTTTCTATCTGTTAATCATACAACAAATGACTTAAGGTGGACCATTATTGAAGAGATCTCAACAGGCAGAAACATCCCCAAAACCCTTTTTGAAAAGGAGCAGAGATGGGTTTACCGTCTGGGTACCAACCTTCATGGCTTGAATGATAATATGTTCACAATGTGAGCAAGTAATTCATACATCCGTTCCGGTTGTCATACGTTTTAGACAATCTTTAAAGCATGCGATTATTTCATCTATGCTATTCGTCGGTGTAGCTCACTTAAGAGAAGAAAGGAAAGACAAATATTTTGCATACGAGGTAAAGCAGAATGACTATCAATGCGTCTAAAAACTTATGTCTCCAACACCCAAGCGTGATGAAAAAAGAGTGAGTGGGAGTGTTGGTGCCTCACGGTAGCGCCACCAAGGAGGGTTAAGCAGGATGGTACTCGCCTGCTACCTCAAGATCTCATCATCAGCTACCAACACTCCAAAAGCAAGAAATATGTGTAAGAAAAACAATAAATGACTGTACAGGTGCTAAGGTGTGTGATTAAAGAAAGAAGAACTGTGCTATAGTGTGTGCACCATGTTGAACCCCATAGTGATATACAATGATATCCAAAATTGAGCTGAATCACACTGGCTTGCGTTTTTTATTCTAAGCTGCGTGATTGCTCATGTTTAAAATGCCGACATGTTTCATTGCCACTGGACAAAACTCACGGCAACTTCTTCAGGGCGTGGGGTCTGTTCGTTTCACCCTGCACCTCTGTTTGTCAATTAAAAACAATTCTGTTGGAGACAAAAGAAAAACACACAAACATAACAACACAGGACAGGCTTGGTTGGCAACCGGTTTACCTCGGGACTGATGTCCTATGTATTGCATTCTGAGTCACACTTTATCATATTTACCGGGGTAATGCCCACCATGGGCATACCTTTACCCTTGAGTCCTTGTGGCTGTATACACGCGTTCAAGGCTCCACTTATTCAACTCCAATCGTGAGTCTGTAATATATAATATACAACAACGATTGTATGGCTGACAGTGTCAAATGTCTACCCTGAGTGGTGTCATTGATAATTAATGCTGGTGTATCTCCGTCCTGATTAGGTATCTCCCCAGCATCTAAGTCTTTCCTTAGAACTTCCTCGTGTTCAGCATCCTGTTCGATAAGTTGTGACCCCTTACAATAGCATACCCTTTATGGAGTTCTAGCCTGACCCATATGCGTTAAAACCTCCCGCTCTAACCGAAGTTTCCCAAGTTCCCTTCCTTTAATGTTTTCGTGCCGAATGCCCCAAGTTAGATTACATCAAGCAAGACTCACCATAAAAGTGTTCGTGACTGGCGTTTACTCAGCCCAGCAACAACGCGGCTGTTGTGTTTCGCGGTTTAAGAACGTAATTACGTTCACCACGTGACTTGCCTTCACAGATCCCGTTCTCACATGTGAGTTCGCGTAGTGTAAAAAGGGGCTGCCATTTTGCAGTGGGGGGTTCCTTATTATACCAACCCCTATTCGTTTGCAAAAGTGTTCTGCTACATATAATTACTGCACCCCAGTGATGGATAATGTTGGATATATATCAGTCGACCTATTTGTAACATTTAAAAAAAAACGAAACTCAGGTCTTTCCAGAAATCCCCCTTCGGATACATGTCCCTTTGTAGTTTTTAATTTTCCATTGGGAACTAACCAAGTGGTAGATGGAAGTGTATTACCCTGTCCGGTTACTTCCGCATTAATGATAGGTAAAAGCTTTGTATTCTCCTATTCTCAAATTATAGCAATGAGAGTTGTGACCCGTTAATAATGCACTCTTTGGGTTAACTCATTCCCAGAAGTTTGGACCTCTTGGATGTACAATTCACAAATTAATACTGACTGGGGTCTGAGTACTAGTAAACCTTTGGTGGTATAGAGGAAGGATTAGGTGATTCATGTATTCACCTTATTCTCAAATTATAGCAATGAGAGTTGTGACCCGTTAATAATGCACTCTTTGGGTTAACTCATTCCCAGAAGTTTGAACCTCTTGGATGTACAATTCACAAATTAATACTGACTGGGGTCTGAGTACTAGTAAACCTTTGGTGGTATAGAGGAAGGATTAGGTGATTCATGTATTCACCTTATTCCATTCGATAAGGTCGTTTAGTCCATTTTGGTCCACACCCTCTTGGTAAATCCAACGTGCTTCCCTACTACTAGTCTGGATTCAATATTAAACTGATCGCCTGTAACTTTTTCCAGCACTACCCAGCGCACGTCTTGAGGGGTATGTTTTTGTGTCTGAAAATGTTGTATCAATTTGGTGCTCAATTTGCCTGCGCGAAGTGTACTAAGGTGTTCTTGTATCCTTGTTTTTACCTTCCTGGTGGTAAGGCCGATATAGTGGAGCTCGCAATACATGAATCACCTAATCCTTCCTCTATACCACCAAAGGTTTACTAGTACTCAGACCCCAGTCAGTATTAATTTGTGAATTGTACATCCAAGAGGTCCAAACTTCTGGGAATGAGTTAACCCAAAGAGTGCATTATTAACGGGTCACAACTCTCATTGCTATAATTTGAGAATAGGAGAATACAAAGCTTTTACCTATCATTAATGCGGAAGTAACCGGACAGGGTAATACACTTCCATCTACCACTTGGTTAGTTCCCAATGGAAAATTAAAAACTACAAAGGGACATGTATCCGAAGGGGGATTTCTGGAAAGACCTGAGTTTCGTTTTTTTTTAAATGTTACAAATAGGTCGACTGATATATATCCAACATTATCCATCACTGGGGTGCAGTAATTATATGTAGCAGAACACTTTTGCAAACGAATAGGGGTTGGTATAATAAGGAACCCCCCACTGCAAAATGGCGGCCCCGTTTTACACTACGCGAACTCCCATGTGAGAACGGGATCTGTGAAGGCAAGTCACGTGGTGAACGTAATTACGTTCTTAAACCGCGAAACACAACAGCCGCGTTGTTGCTGGGCTGAGTAAACGCCAGTCACGAACACTTTTATGGTGAGTCTTGCTTGATGTAATCTAACTTGGGGCATTCGGCACGAAAACATTAAAGGAAGGGAACTTGGGAAACTTCGGTTAGAGCGGGAGGTTTTAACGCGTATGGGTCAGGCTAGAACTCCATAAAGGGTATGCTATTGTAAGGGGTCACAACTTATCGAACAGGATGCTGAACACGAGGAAGTTCTAAGGAAAGACTTAGATGCTGGGGAGATACCTAATCAGGACGGAGATACACCAGCATTAATTATCAATGACACCACTCAGGGTAGACATTTGACACTGTCAGCCATACAATCGTTGTTGTATATTATATATTACAGACTCACGATTGGAGTTGAATAAGTGGAGCCTTGAACGCGTGTATACAGCCACAAGGACTCAAGGGTAAAGGTATGCCCATGGTGGGCATTACCCCGGTAAATATGATAAAGTGTGACTCAGAATGCAATACATAGGACATCAGTCCCGAGGTAAACCGGTTGCCAACCAAGCCTGTCCTGTGTTGTTATGTTTGTGTGTTTTTCTTTTGTCTCCAACAGAATTGTTTTTAATTGACAAACAGAGGTGCAGGGTGAAACGAACAGACCCCACGCCCTGAAGAAGTTGCCGTGAGTTTTGTCCAGTGGCAATGAAACATGTCGGCATTTTAAACATGAGCAATCACGCAGCTTAGAATAAAAAACGCAAGCCAGTGTGATTCAGCTCAATTTTGGATATCATTGTATATCACTATGGGGTTCAACATGGTGCACACACTATAGCACAGTTCTTCTTTCTTTAATCACACACCTTAGCACCTGTACAGTCATTTATTGTTTTTCTTACACATAGTTCTTGCTTTTGGAGTGTTGGTAGCTGATGATGAGATCTTGAGGTAGCAGGCGAGTACCATCCTGCTTAACCCTCCTTGGTGGCGCTACCGTGAGGCACCAACACTCCCACTCACTCTTTTTTCATCACGCTTGGGTGTTGGAGACATAAGTTTTTAGACGC
This sequence comes from Triturus cristatus, assembly GCF_964204655.1. Lineage (NCBI taxonomy): Eukaryota > Metazoa > Chordata > Amphibia > Caudata > Salamandridae > Triturus > Triturus cristatus. The sequence goes on along the minus strand of NC_140582.1, from coordinate 492,392,607 downwards.
ATTGATAGTCATTCTGCTTTACCTCGTATGCAAAATATTTGTCTTTCCTTTCTTCTCTTAAGTGAGCTACACCGACGAATAGCATAGATGAAATAATCGCATGCTTTAAAGATTGTCTAAAACGTATGACAACCGGAACGGATGTATGAATTACTTGCTCACATTGTGAACAGGTCCTTTTGTATACAGTGCATTGAGTGGGGGATGACCTGTTCTCTGCCCCTTCAGCTCCTTATTGTAGACTGGTTGAATGATAATATACCTTGGACTAATATCTTATAATCTACCTGTGGTCCACTGGGGGCGCAGCATCTAATTATGTCCCTTGTCCTTTATTTACTCAGGAAATCAGGTAGACTCTGTCAGGCATTATTAAAACACGCAATTTTGCCGAATAAATGTTTCCAGCAGAGCTGATACATTGCTTGAATGATAATATACCTCGGACTAATACCTTATAATCTACCTGTGGTCTACTGGGGGCGCAGCATCTAATTATGTCCCCTGTCCTTTATTTATTTACTCAGAAAATCAGGTAGACTCCGTCAGGCACTATTAAAACACGCAATATTGCCGAATAAATGTCTCTAGCAGAGCTGATTATCTCAATACTCTGTAGTTGCACGCATGTACTGAACTTATCTCACTCTGTCACCTATATGGTGGAATCACTGATCTTTGTCTTAACATAACGTGCTCCTGTCTATAATAGTGAGTCCCCTTTACACGCTCTCCGTGTGGTTTTGTCTGGGTCCAATGATTGTTCCTCACGGAGCCTTTCAATAAAGTTTTGTGCTCCTTTTTCTATTTTGCGTGTCGCTCAGTACTGTGAACGACTCTTCTCTTTTTCGCATTCCCATTGGATGTTCACTACACCCAATCAGAAACGGAGTTTGGCGAATCTGCCCAATCCCGTCTGTGCTCTCTCTTTCAGCCCCACCGGGGTCTTTTCGAATCTCTTCTTATACCAGCCTCCGGTCACGGATCCCTACTATCCGGACCCGGCAGCTAGAGGCTGTATAGGTGCCATACGGGTGCTGAGCAGCAAGGGCGTAAGTTATTCACACTGCTCCCTGTCCCAGAAGGTAAGCGGGATCACACTTCTCCACTCGAGGTTGTGACTCGCCCTCTTTTTTTATCTCTCTCCTCTTTCATGCAGGGTGTGCCATATTGCTCCCACCCCCCTCCCGGGATCCTTGAGGCATCAAACGGATTGGCCTCTTTGTAAGATGTTTTTGAAATTCTTGTATATTAAGCATCGGGGTCCGCTTTGTCATTCCCTAGCCCTCCCCATTTTTCCGTATTTAGAGTGGCACGCTGTATAATTCCCGTGCGTTCCGATATACGACTCTAGTCACATCCTATAGGATATTCAGCAAAGGTTTTATCCTACACCGATATCTGGATACACCTAGGTGCACATTTTTTCACCATTTTAGCACCTGAGGTAGACTTAGTGGCACTCCTTCGTTCTCTGAGCACTATTGTTCTCAATCCTCGAGTATTACAGTACGAGTTTGTCACAAACACTTATGACTCCTTTTATGTTTTGTCTTTTGTTTGTGTGTCTTTCTCAATGTCAGAATAAACTCGTTTCTCTCCCCCATTATATATACCTTTTGGCGGATTTTTTCACTGTAAATAATTTTTCACACAGCAGTCCACGGTAGGGTGAACCTTAGCGCGTTCATACCACCGGGGCTCCGCACTTCCACTCTGGTCCTGATGAAAGCCTGATGAACACTCACTGAGGCAGAAACATGTTGACCGCCGTGGAGTGAAACAGGTCTTCTATTTTTTGACCCTCACTCCTTTTTATTCTTTTCCAATTAGCAAAATTATTAAAGTTTTATTTTTGACTCAATTGGATATTTTAAATTCACTACCACCACACACGAACCCCGCTCCGCAGTAACCTGGCGTTGTAGCACACTGGGATGACATTCGGTCATCCCAGTGGAGCCCGATGATGAAGCATGTCACCAACCAGGTTGGCGAGTGAGGGCTTTTATACCAACTGGGTAATATTCATTGAGGTCTGCATTCTTCTCAACAACATATCGGCTTGTTCGGAACTTGTGGATCAGTGCTCTTCTAATCAGTAGTGCCCCTTTTACTGACTTGGCTTACATTGACTTTGTTGTTTTTGAATAATTCCTTGAGGGGACTAGTCGTGTTGATCCCTTCCTCTCTTGTTGGTTTTCTGTCATGAGTGTGATGTCATCGGCATTCCAGCTGTTTGCAGTGGAGCTTGGTGAGTCTGAAGTCTTTTGTGTCCCAGCTTGCTTGCAGTTTGGAGCGAGTGGTGGAGGTGGTTTTTAGCAGAGGCAGAGAGTCTGCGCAGGAGGTGATCCATGAATTAAAGTTCTTGATGGAAAGCGTAAGGATGACGTGGTGGCGGGTGTTGTGACTGAAGCTCAGAGGTCCAGATATCTATGGGGATCATGTTCCAGTTCCCCTCGGAAGTCTGGGTGTGTTGGATCCAGTGCTGGTTGGGCAGGTCAGGCTGAAGCAGACAAAGGAGTGGTCAGTCCATGGTAGTAGGGTGGGCTTGTCCACTGTGATGTTGGAGAAGGTGGTGAATACCGGGTCGAGGAGGTGTCTGGCACTCATTTGGTGAGTATTAGTATACTCAGGTCTTTCAGGAGGTTAGTGGTTTTGAGGCTGGTGTGGTCCTCAAGGTGAAAGTTGAGGTCTTTTAGTAGACACACAATGATGTCATTGCACATGTGAAAAGAGAATACACAATCCCTCACACCTGTGAAATGGTCAACACCCACCCTGGTGCAAAGAATTACACCGTTTGGCCTTGTTGGGGCAGGTATGGCGGAGATTGTTGTTGTGGGTAAGAGACAGAGACAGGGCTCAGAGAAATTAAAGTGATAATGAATAGGCTGGTAGGACAGGTAAAGTGGTTAACAAAAACAAATGAGCAGGGGAGTTTTGCAGCCCTGGGCCTGGATTGGGGAGGCTAATTGAGAGGCTGGTAGGTCAAACACAGGTTGGGAATATAAGGTAAAAGGAATAGGGCTCAGTAGATCCAGATAGGATCTGTAGGTCCGTAAAAGTGAAGTGAAAGTTAAATAGGAGTTTGATTATATAGGGCAAAATAAAGAGGGGAGGATCTATCTGTTGTCCGATTAGCGTGTTTGAGATATGCCATGTTAGCAAGCTGAAAAACTAAGTTAATGTACACTGCATTAGCTGAGAATGTTTACTGTGCGCCTGGCGTACTTCCTGATTACAGAGATACTTTGCATATTTACAAAGCAACTCTATGATCTGTCCACTCCCCATCATTGACATGGAAAACCAGGAACACAGGCGCTAGATAGTAGAATCTCTAGCCACTAAAAACAGGATATTAATATATGTATTGTGCCAGGGGACTCATAACACATGCCTGTTGATCAGTGCTAGTCTCCTCAATGACCCAATCTGTAAATCACGCTTTGCAATGCAATTTCTACAGTGCCACAATTTGCAAAGTATTGCTTCTTTAGTTAAAATGCCATCACAATTCCATTAGTGGACTCAGCCTGCTTCACTAACATCCATTTTAGAGTTGCTGAAGAAAATGTGTCTTATAAATTGTATGAATATGTTTCCTGCTTGCATGTTTCTCTTATCTATTATTCCTTTTAATAAAATAGAAAACATGACATTTACTTTATAATGTTGTTTTCTTGCTCTAAAGAAAATATATTAATTTGTGTTTCTCGAGAAAGAAGCCCCATACCAGGAGATGTAACACACACTTAACATTATTTTTCAAGGCCTTCTGCTTCCCAGGCCACAACTGTACTTCATTCATTTTTAAATGGCTACCTGTTTAATTTGCTTCAACAGTGCAATGGCATTTCCCTTGTTTGTGGGTGTCCAATTAAAAATTAAAATTAAAAATGTAGGCGTTCATGAGAGTATCTTGTTTATGTAGCAGAGTTTCTACAGTGTTAATGGTTTCATGTTAGTACAAGCCTTATGATTCCTGTTCACGCCATGTTGAGCGTGTGCCTTTTCACTTCTTTGAAACTATTTGACAATTATTTACACACATCCTCAAAAAATGCAGAATAATAATTGGCAGGGCGTGGGATCCGCCATCTCCACACGGAGTCAATCCTCTTCCCCAGCTGAGTGGTTGCCCGGATAGGCGGACACAACATCCCTCTGTCAGTATTCCAGTTTCCCCATATTTTGGACTACTTGTGGGGGCACCCCCCCTACTCTCCCAGACAACCCGCTCCGCTTGCATACACCAATCCATATCATCTTCCCAATCCCTCAGGGTTAGTCTAGAATCTGAACCCCATTTTCTTGCTATATTGCGTTTCGCAACCATGAGGCTGAGTGTAGCCCATAGTCTTCCTCCTCTTGTAAGATCTGTCGTTCCCCATATATTCAACAAACCTAATTGGGGGGTGAGGTCGATATTTTCTGTCAAAACCGAATCCATACGGGATTTAACCTCTTCCCAGTAACTCTGAATTATAGGACAGTCCCACAAAATATGGAAGAAGGTGCCCTCGCCCCCACAGCCCCTGATACAGTGCGGTGAGGTTCTTTTCCCCATTTTTACAAGAATGGTGCAGGCATAGTAAGTTCTGTGTAGGATTTTCAGTTGGACCAATTAGAAACAGGAACATATGGCAACTTCTTTTGGGGACGCAGTTACTTCTAACCATTCCTCGTCATCTATGTGGACATGGTCCTTCTCCCATCTCTCTCTGAGTTTCGTAAAATTCTCGGGGGAGTTATTTAATATTTTCCGATATGTTAGGGAGATCGCCTTCTTTTGCATATAATCACCAAGTAGTCTGTCTTCTAATGGGTATGATTCAGGCAGTTCCCCTGTTTGCGGGATAGCTCATTTCAGTGCATGATTTATTTGGTGGTAACGAAATATTTCTGTGGGTGCTAACTCGTGCTCCTGCTGTTCAGCAAAAGGTTTTACCCCTTCACTAGTCCACAGGTCGCCTACCTGTGAGAGACCTATGAGGTCCCATTTATCAAAACCTCAGCATCTCGCCAGTAGGCCTAGATGTATTGAGTCCCATAAGGGAGTGGCCCATGTAATTCTATCATGCCACTCTAATGCCGTCGATGTCGTATTCTAGATTTTAATTGTCATTGAGGTGGGGGTGCGAGTTGGCATGCTCTGCCTTCCCCCATATATCGCCCTTTGATACCCTCCCGCCAACATATTATATCTGTCCACTCGGTAAGCTGGGTCCTCTGGCGGCCAATGCACCCAATAGTTGACTACCACTAGTTGTGCGGCCCAGTAGTATTATTGTAGGGACGGAAGGGCAATACCGCCATCATACCAGCTCTTTGTTAGTTTGTTTAGAGCTATTCTTGGAGCTTTCCCGTCCCATAACAGTGTTCTTACAGTTGCTTCTATAGTCAGGGGACTGGGTGTGGTATATTTTGCAGTATGTATTGCTGAACTATATTTTGGTTCTGGCTGATTCTCTTATGTTAGGACCTCACAAAATTGTCTTTCTTTGTTTATGTTTTTGGTACTGATTTGAATCTAACTAACTACTTTTTGCTTTCTGTTTTGAGTATTACATTTTGAATGCACCTTTATGGCAGCCTCTGCAGGTAAGAGCAGTGGGGCCAGGTGAGGGGGGGTTTTTAAGAGACGACCGAGGTAAAATTGATTATTTATTTAATTTTCCATCGTGGTCGTCTCTCGAAATCCCCCCTCACCTGGCCCCACCGCTCTTACCTGCAGCGACCGCGGCTGCTTTATGGTTTTGACTTTAAATTTTGTTCTGTGAAGGTTTTCTTTATTTGTTCAACTACTCCCGCCCTTTGGGACTCACACTGCCCCAATCCTGCGCGTCAGCCCTTTACAGGTATTAGTGAAAGTGCCGACAGCTGCAACAGGTGGGCAGGGAGCTGCAGTATATAACAGTCCCCCATGGTACATCTTTCTTCTGTCCATGCCCATGGAGTAAAGCCACGATTTACAATGCTAGTCTGGACATACTAAGGAAACACATCAAGTGACTGGGGCCTTGTTATCCCATCCAAGGATGGACTGGTACATATGAAACAATGCTGATTTTTAACTCTTCTAAGTCCTGGCTGAACGAGGGCAGCTTGACCAGTGGGAGAGAGCTCTATGTACTGAGAGAGATATGTCTGCTTTCACGGATGGGAGGTCTCATCATCCCCCCAAAACTGTCATTTAAGTAACTGCTGACTAGCAAAAGCGTGCTTCACATTGGCCGCCGGTGATCTGAGAGGAGACCATCAGCAGAGGGCGGGAAGGAAAACCACCCAAGGGAACCTCAAGCAGCAAGGTAAGTAGAACGAAATGCGTAGTCACCAATGTCATTGCAACATTCCCTATGCGGGTCTAGCATTGAACTCCATGGCAACAGAGCAAGGACAGTCAGCTGCCTCTTAACAGAAGGGGCTCGGCTGAATAGAACTGTAAAGTTGCTGTATGCACAGGCTTCGCAGCTGCGGGAGGGGAAGCAAAGACAGCTCCATTTCCAGAGGATGTCAGTGTCAGAAACTGCAATTGTGGAGCTGAACACTGGAGGCTTCTGTACGCATTGCTGATACAGAGATGCGCATTGATTGCGCACACAGTGGATTGTTGTTGGAAAATGTGCAACACGGTACCGATTAATTAGGTATGTGCAACGATTAACTTTACGAATCTTAACTGATGCAGTATTGAAAAACGTGGACATTGCAGCATATGTGAGTTGCACATTGGTTGTAGTTATTCATTAAAGAGTAAAACAATTACGTACATGAAGCTCACTACTTTTATATATCCTGGTGTAACATTTGCATAACACTTTCTACCCCTAGGTGGGGAACTCAATTGCTTACCTGCATAGGTAGCATGTTACATTGTGTAGTGTGTGTGGTTGGAAGGGTTTTCTCTTTGTGTTGATCCTATATGGGAAGTGTTTCCATGTTGGGGTGATGACCACTGAGGTGCAGTTATCGTGTTATGGTACGCTGCGTAGTGTGTTGGAGGAAGACGTGTCTGGAGGGCTGGCTTTAGTGCTGATGGGGCCCAGTGTGACAATCTTTGTTGGCATCCCCCTATAACCTCCTTCTTCGTGTATGTCCTCACTACCACCCTCCAAAGGTGCCCCTCATCTCTCCTTCACACATCTATCACATTTATTTGTTTTGTAGTGCTACTCATCCCAATGTAGGGTGTTATAGCGCTTTACATCACAAACATATTATCCAGAGACATTGAATCAAATAAGTGTGTAGATCAATAAAGACAATCGTCTGGAGCACACCAAGTGGGGTTTCTTATAGATTTTCCAAGAGTTATGTAAATTGGAAAAACAAAGATTGATAGTCAAAAAGTTCTGGTAATTATATGGAAAACGACCACAATGATAGTACATTCGTAGAGGTGAACAAATTGTTAAGACAGTACAATAATGGCATCCGAACATATCAACAATAGTACGTCAATTGTTAACAATTGTACTGCAACGTTATTAACAATAAAGTGAGCAGTAAAGACTTTCCGTCGTTTTGAGTTCGGTAGACAATCACATCCCACGAACATATGATGTTACAATGCAAACAATTCCAACGCATGCTTTTACAACATGATTTTTACATCGCAACTACCATTTCATTGCATGATTTTACAACGCATGCCATTACCACGAATTTTTTAAAACTACCATTACAATGCATTCCAGTACAACGCATACCATTACAACGCATAATTCTTTTAGGGCAACAGTAAGGTAAGTTTAGGATAGTGTAGGGGTAAATATTACTATTCCCACTCCAGTGAGTGCAACAGTAGGGAAAGTGTTGGATAGCATAGGGGTAACATTTCTATTCCCATCTACCCCAAAACCCATACCCACCCTAAAACCAAACAAGCATTGGCATAGCCAATAGGTCTTGCCTTTGGGACCTTATAAGTGTTTAGCCATGCAACAGTTGCATAACTAAGTACTTATAAGATCCCAAAAGCGAGAGCTATTGGCTATACCAAGCGGCCGTGCGGCCGCGAAAGTGATCGCGATCGTGATCAAACATCAAAGCGGCCGTGAAAGTGAAAGTAACCTCGGTCAAGCGCGGCGCGCATGCCCGCGCATATGCACTGTAGCTACAGGCTGGCCTGGTAGCACTTTTTGGAGCCCTCACAAAATGTCTCACCAGATCAGCGCATGCGCTGGGTCAGGCGAGACCTAAAAATCTACATTACTTACCTTATAATGCTTTGTAATACTATGCGTTGTGATGGCATGCGTTGTAGTGACATGCGTTGTAATGGCATGCGTTGTAATGGCATGCGATGTAAAGGCAGTTGTGTTGTAACAGTTGCTTTGTAAATGCAGTGCGATGTAATGACTGCATTGTAATAGATGTTTTCCCATCCCACACGTGTTATGTCACAATGACTTTTTCAAGGTTGTCCTCTTCTTCACCTCTTTGTGCCTCTTGCCCCTTCGCTCGGTTTTGTGCCTGTTTCCTCTCTCATCCCCTGTGCTTTCTGACCTTTTACTTATTTTTGTACTCTCACTCCTTTTTAGTGCTTTTCATTGTTTTTGTGCTCTCACACTAATGCTTGTTCTCTTTCTTTTGTTTCTCACTCATCGCTTTTTGCACTGTTTTCTCATTTCAGTCCTTGTGCTGTTTGCTGTTGTTTTTCTGCATTTTCTCTTTTCTGGCCTTCTGTCCTCTTTGTTGTGCTCCTTGCTTGCCCCCTTCCGATACCTTTTCACACCCAGTGGCGTAACGAAACCTGCAAAGTACATGTCAGTCAGTCTCTCTCTCTCTGTCAGTCTCCCTCTCAGTCAGTCAGTCAGTCCCTAAGTCAGTCAGATCCTCTCTCTGTCAGTCTCTGTCGGTCTCTCTCTGTCTCTCTCAGTCTCTCTCTGTCTCTGTCAGTCTCTCTCTCTCTCTCAGTCAGTCTCTCTCTCTCAGTCAGACAGTCTCTCTCTACCTCAGTCAGTCTCTCTCTCTCAGTCAGCCAGTCAGTCTCTGTCAGTCAGTCAGTCTCTCTCTGTCAGTCTCTCTCTCAGTCAGTCTTTCTCTGTCAGTCTCTCTCTACCTCAGTCAGTCAGTCTCTGTCAGTCAGTAAGTCTCTCTCAGTCAGCCAGTCTCTCTCTCTCTCAGTCAGTCTCTTAGTCAGTTAGTATCAGTCTCTGAGTCAGTCTCTCTCTCTACTCTCTCCCCATTCTCTCTCTCCGCTGTCTCTCTCCACTGTCTCTCTCTCCACTCTCTCTCCACTCTCTCTCTCTACTCTCTCTCCACTCTTTCTCTCTCCACTGTCTCTCTCTCCAGTGTCTCTCCTCTCTCTCCACTGTCTCTCCACTCTCTCTCTCCCCACTCTCTCTCTCTCCACTCTCTCTCCCCTTTCTCTCCACTCTCTCTCTCTCCACTCTCTCTTTCCACTCACTCTCTCCTCTCTCTCTCCTCTCTCTCTTTCCACTCTCTCTCTCCACTCTCTCTCCACTTTCTGTCTCTCTCCACTTTCTGTCTCTCCTCTCTCTCTACTCTCTCTCTCTCCACTTTCTCTCTCCACTTTCTCTCTCTCACTACACTCTCTCTCTCTGGGGGGCCATGAGTACATTACCTGCAAGGTCCGCAGGCCATTATGTTGCACTCTCGTTCTGGTTAATTATAATGTTTAGAGGAACAACAGTTGCTGCGTAAATATGATATTTTCAGGACTTCAATCACATTGACATAAATCATTGCTTTCTAAATGAGATAATAGATATTTCTCTCTATATATGTCATTCAGGCATATGATTCATTTTTGAACACTCACTTTTTGTAAAACCCTTTATAAATATAACTATCAAAAGCAATGTTGAGTAACAGTGACTAAAAAGGCAGCATTGTTCTTATATAAATAACTTTTTGAAAGCACACTGTCATCTGGAAACATTTTAAATTTGTTAGCACAATACAATACGTCGCAAATATCTATGTATTTTAAGATGGAAAATCTCTGATAGTGCTACTGAAAAAGAGGCATCTGAAGCATACCAGTAATGAATCAGGACACAGGTATGCTGTTTCTTTTTAAGTTTATTCCACCAAGAATCCCATCCATCAACCAGCAGGTCTTCACATCAACTGCTCAGGTTCACTTACAAAACCTTTCATGGAATGAAAAGATTCTGTACATGACATAAGAAAGTTCCATGACTAGAACAACACAAACAAAGGAGTACACCACACACCTCCCCTCTTTATCTAAACACAATAACACAAGAATATATTATACATAGTCAGAAAGATAAGATGGTTTTTTGCACAACCTAGATGAGCTACGAATTTCACATTTACCACCATCATGAGGTGTATCTCCATTTAGGCTCACATTTGAGCTGTGACTAATCTTTCCTTTAACAACAACAACTCCATTTAGGTTCCAAATGCGATGATCTTCTGTCTTCACCGCATTTTTAAACACTTTGATTACTTTTATCGGTTTCATAAATTTTGAAACAGAATTTCCCATCAAACCTGGACGTTTAATCATCACAATATCACCCACAACTACTTTAGTCGGCCTTACAGCTTTCTTCACATCAAAGTAACTTTTCCTTAATTTAGCCTTCTCCTCCTCTCTCTTCTGAATTAGAAAATTATCACATTGTTTTTCCTTTCCCGTACTTACTTCATACTTATTCATCCATGTAGGTTCCACATCTGTGTTTGGAACTCTAACCCGGAACAGTAAGAAAGGTGTCTTGCCAGTTGTAGAATGAGGAGACAACCTGTAATCCTCTATCTTCTTCATTAGTTCAGACTTCCAATCTAAAGATAGAGACTTTGCTAAAGCAATAGTTTCTTTGATCACTCTGTTAATTCTCTCCACCATTCCGTTGGCCTCGGGATGATAGAGAGAACATACTTTATGAGTAATTCCTTTTGAAGAGAGAAAATTCCTCATTTCTTCAGAGACAAGTTGAACCCCATTGTCAGTTAATAAGGATTCAGGAATCCCTTCCCTTGAAAACAGACTCTTTAAACAATTAATTACATGCTTAGAATCAATAGTATGTAAAAAGAAAACCTCAGGCCAACATGAAAACATATCAATGACAACCAATATAAAAGTTTGTGTACCGTTACTATGTATAGGGCCCACAATGTCTAAAGCTATATCTTGCCAAGGGTTGGAGGAACGTCTTCTCAAAACCATTGGTTGAACATGTGTACACTTCGATTTGTCACTTAATGAACATGAAATACAATCACGTAACATTCGTTCAATTTCCCTATCCATACCTGGCCACCAATATGTCATACACAATTTCTCTTTATATTTTGTTAACCCAGCATGAGAAGAATGCACTAAATCAATGAGCTCCTTCCTGAGAGAACTTGGAGGAATTAGTCTCGTCCCACTAAACAATAATCCATTGTCAGCGGATAATTCATTGCGCAATGGCCAAAACATTTTGCTTGAATCTGATCCCTCTTTGTTACTGTTCCAGCCTTTCTTAATGAGATTCAAGACCTCATTCAAAGTGACATCTTGAACCATTTCATCACACCATCTTTTCTCAGAAATTATATCATAGTCAATTGCACAACCCATTCTTCAATTTCTTCTAAGTCGACTTCATCAGATACAGTTTTTGGTGTAATACGTGACATCACATCTGCCACCTTGTTCTCTATACCTGGAATATATTTTATTCCAAAATTATATTCCTGTAGTCCAATTACCCATTTGGTTATCCTACTAGAGATCGAATCAAGACCCTTCTTGCTAAATATTTCAGTCAAAGGTTTATGATCCGTTCGTACTGCAAAGTCAGTGCCCCAAAGAATTTTTTTACATTTTTTAATAGCCCAGAATACAGCGAGAGATTCTCTCTCCACTACCGAATATCTGGTTTCAGGATCTTTAAGAGTCCGTGATAAAAACATTATTGTTTGCATACCTTTAGAACCTCTTTGTTGCAAGACTGCACCCAACCCTTTTTCACTCGCATCAGTGATGAGTTTAGAATTTGAATTAGGGTTGAAGCTACTCAGAGAAGGGGCACTTTTAAGTTTCTCTTTGATTTCAATAAACTCTCTTTCACAGGAATCAGACCATACAAAATCGACTCCTTTCTTCAATAAGTACCTCATGTTTACAGCACAATCTGCAAAGTTTTTCACAAAATTGCGTAATACTCAACTACACCTAAAAACTTCATGAGCTCGCTCTTGCACGAAGGAGAACTCATTTCTTGTATGATATTGATTAAATCTGATTTGGGTTTGACACCCTCACTAGTAATGTTATGACCTAAATAATTTATTGACTTTGTACTGAACTTGCATTTTTCTGCCTTAATAGTAAGATTATGGCAAGACAATTTCTCCAACGCTGATTTCAAGCGAGCATTGTGCTGACTTACATCATCCCCATATATTAAAATATCATCCTGATACACGTAAACACCAGGGAGACCATGAAGGACACTTTCCATAACTCTTTGGAAGACTGAGGACGCCGATACCAAGCCAAAAGGCATCCGTTTAAATCTATTCGTCGCAAAAGGTGTTATGAAGGAAGTGAAGTCTCTACAAGACTTTTCCAATTCTATTTGGTGAAATGCCGAAGTGAGATCTATTGTACTGAAAATTTTCGCACCATCTAAGAGCGTTAATAATTCATTTATGTTAGGCAAAGGATATTTATCCACCACAACACACTTATTTAATTGCCTCAAGTCGATGCAAAGCCTCAAGTCCCCATTAGATTTTCGAGCTGCTAAAACTGGGGCCAACCATTCTGTTCCCTCAACATCCTCTATAATGCCCCAATCTTTAAGCTTTTCTATTTATTTTCTCATATCATCCCTCACTGAAATGGGAACATTCCTAACTTTGCAACAAACAGGAATAGCATCAGTCCTCAGTACAATCTTATGTTGATACCCCTTGAGACAACCTAACTCTTCCCTTAAAACATTGGGATATTATTTCATAAGCTCAGAAATTAAACCATTATCACCATCCTTCACCAAAACAGAACTGACGTCATTTTTCAGTTGAATAGGAGGACCAGCATTAGGATCCAGATAAACTCCAAGGTCACCCTGATGGATCCAGCTAATAATGCTGTCTCCTTTTTTGAAACATAGACTTTACCTGAGACTAACCTACCCTTAAATTCAATTAGGCCTGTGAAGTACCCATGAAGTTTAATAGGTTCACCGCCGTATGCTAGTGGCCTAAAACCAGGTTTCAGCAGTTATACCTTCCCTTTCAAATTCTCCACGTAAAAATCACTAGAGACAATTGTAATTTTGGCACCTGAATCAAGCAACACTTTTGTGCTTGCACCTTCCACTAAAATATAATCATAAGGAGAATTTTTCCTCTTTTTTCGCTTACTACTTGTACCACAATTTGTCCACACTCATAATCTTTTGTGCTGGAGTCATTATTCTCACCACCATATATTTCAACTTCCTTAACTTTAGAAATGGGTTTACTCTTGCAAAATGAAGCCAAATTACCCTTTTTTTTTAACACTTAGGACAGGTTTGACCCAAAGCAGGACACTTCTTGTCATTAGCCAAGTATCCAGTCCTACCACACCTGTAACATTTAATGTTCACCCACTTCTCACTCAATTTTCCACTATTTAACGCAGGACTTTTATTCTTTTCTTTAGATTCAACCATTGTTCTATTCTTGCGTCTGACCTCTTGCACTTTACATTCTTTCTCAGACTCTTTCTTTAACACAGCAACACACTTCAACGAGTGCTCAATCCTTTTTGCAACAGTGACAACCTCATCGAATGTAGGCTCATCTCGAAACCACATTTCCTCTCTGACCTTTTCCATGTTGCATCCAAACATGAACTGATCTTTGTTGGAAAAACACACTCCCACTCTGGAAGGGTGGTGGTGTTCTCCCGGACACACTGTGGTAGCTTGGCTCGAGTGGTCAGGAATCAGGCACCGTGCTAAGCATACGACATACCCATACAATAACCATGCGTGCATCCGTTCCAAAAACGACTCTACACCGTAAAAATTATGAAAATATCTTTCTTTATCTTCTTTTTCTCTCAGTTGCTGATTAGATAAATAATAACACAATCACAATATACAAACTTTTTAAATAGTGCAGGTCAAATAAATACTGGCTTAATGATTCAATAAATAGGGGTGATCATAAATAAGGAAGGTATAAATATAAGTGCAGTACATACAGGCAATTAAATATTTTGAGGCAATAAATACTGTAAACCAATAAATATTGTGCATCAATAAATACTGTGGACCAATAAATACAGTGAAGCAATAAATAGGTTAAATACAATAAATACAGTGCCCCTAATAAATAATTAAAAGCTGACAGTGACACTCATAGAATCAGATCACATTTGAATTCCTAAGGGCTGATTTGGCCCAGGCACAGCTTGTGGGGATGTGGAAGGCTTGAGGGTGTCTACTCCCTGGCTTGGACAAGGCTGAGGCCTAAACTGAGGTAGATCAAGGGGGGGATACCAGAGACCTGGCTCTCTCACTCCACACAACCCCTCTAAATTAGTCTCAGCTCACCCCCTGGCACAGTCAGGTTGGTTCCAGCACCTCCCTAGCCCCTTAGAGCAGTCTCTCAGGTCTCCACAGGGCCTTAGGCGCCCTCTACTCCACTTACTGCCCTTTTTCTGATGCTCCGACGCCGCTGGAGTCGTGTCGACGCCGTGAGGCGGTTCCGATTCGATGTCGGCGGCCTCGGCGCAATGTCAGTTCTTGATAACGCCGGTAGGCGGTTCCGGTTTCGATGTCGGCGGCCTCGGTTCGATCTCGACCTCCGATTCGATGACGTCGGGCAGTCTTGGCTCGGTGTCGACGTCGGGCGGCTCCGGTCCGATGGCGACCTCGGATTCGATGACGTCGCCCGGCCTTGGCTCGATGTCGACTTCCGGCGGCTCCGGAGTGCGATCTCCACTCCCGACCTCCGGTGCCCCTCTCCTCAGGTTTCCGGCGACTCCGGAGTGCGATCTCCACTCCCGACCTCCGGCACGATTCCCTTCAGGTTCCGGCGACTCCGGAGTGCGATCTCCACTCCCGACCTCCGGCACGCTTCACCTCGGTCTCCGGCGACTCCGAAGGGCGGACTTCACTCCCCCGTCGACGCCGCTCACTCGACCTCGGGTGACTTCCTCCTCGACCTCTGGTACTCCTCACGACCTCTGACGGCGCCCTCTCTCGACCTCTGGCGGCTCCGGGTATGACGTCCGCTTTCCAGTCGGCGCCGCTTCTCCACCTCGGGCTCTAGGTCTCAGGCTACTCGACGTCGGACTCCAGGGAAACCAGTTTCCAGGTCAGGATCTTGCTGTTCTCTGTTTCTAAGGCCTGTTCCTGCTGTCCAGGTCCTTAGGATGGTTTTTCTTGCTTCTTCCCACACAGGGCTCCAGGCTGGGCTCAGTCAGTAGGGACTAGTATCAAGGGTGGGTTTATGGACCCCACTCCAGGCACAAGTTTCCACCCCTGCTGCTTCACTCCTTCCTCCCTCAAGTTTCTGCTGCTCACTCTTCACCAGTCAGGTGCCAACTGCCAGCTCCAACTGCCAACTCTCTGTCTTAGCTTCCCAACATTCTAAACCGCCTCCAACTGTCACAGGGTTCTGGAATGTTCTGGAAGGTGCTAGCAGGTTCCAGTGGATGCTGGTGATGTCACAGGTGGCCACCATTTTGTGCTCCAGGCCCTCAGACAGAAGTTTCAGGGGTAGCTAAAATGGCTCCCTGAATCTGCAGCAACACTAAAAAGTCTGGTGGTTCCCACAAAGGAAAAATTCAAACAGGGTTTGAGGCAAAAGTGGGACAAAATAAATAATGATGAGGAGGGACCACCCAAAGGGCTGACAGGTCTAACACGCGTCCCCCCCAGCTGAAAGTGGGGAGAGCTACCCAACCCCTTGGGAGTTCTCATCACTAAGGCGGAAATACCTTGAGAGACCGTCTGCATTGGCGTGGTCCACTCCAGGCCGATGTTCCACCTGAAAGTCCATTCCCTGTAGGGAAATAGACCACCTCAACAACTTGGGATTCTCCCCCTTCATTTGCATCAGCCAACGAAGGGGTCTGTGGTCGGTCTGAACCAGGAAGTGCGAGCCAAACAGGTATGGCCGCAACTTCTTCAGAGCCCATACCACTGCAAAGGCTTCACGCTCTATTGCACTCCACTTCTGTTCCCTGGGAAGTAGTCTCCGGGATAGGAAGACCACGGGTTGATCCAGACCCTCTTCGTTGAGTTGCGATAACACTGCCCCAATGCCATGTTCTGATGCATCTGTCTGGACAATGAACTCCTTGGAAAAGTCTGGGGCCCTTAAGACCGGGGCCTCGCACATGGCTTTCTTCAATCTCTCAAAGGCTTGCTGACAAGCCTCCGTCCAGACTACCCGTCGAGGTTGTTTCTTGGACGTGAGCTCCGTGAGGGGGCTACGATGGTACCGTACCCCTTCACGAAGCGGCGGTAGTATCCCGTGAGGCCCAAAAATGCTCGGACCTCAGTCTGTGTCTTGGGGGGTTCCCAGGCCATGATGGCCTCGATCTTCGCCTGGAGGGGTTGCACCGCTCCCCTACCCACCAAGTGTCCAAGGTACACTACCGACCCCTGCCCGATCTGGCACTTGCTGGCCTTGATCGTCAATCCAGCTTGTCTCAGGGCCTGGAGAACAGCTTGCAGGTGACGCAAGTGATCCTCCCAGCTGTTACTGAAGACGGCTATGTCATCCAGATAAGCAGCAGAGAAACTCTCCATTCCGGTGAGGATCTGGTTTACCAGGCGCTGAAACGTGGCAGGTGCGTTCTTGAGCCCAAAGGGCATCACACAGAACTGGTAGTGGCCATTGGGCGTGGAGAAGGCTGACCTTTCCCTTGCTCCATCAGTCAAAGAGATCTGCCAGTACCCAGAAGTAAGGTCAAAGGTACTTAGATATTGGGCAGCTCCCAGCCGGTCAATCAATTCATCCGCCCTAGGGATCGGATGAGCATCAGTTTTGGTCACTGAATTCAGTCCCCGATAGTCCACACAGAACCTCAGTTCTGGTTGGGCACCCGGTGGTGCAGCTTTTGGTACTAACACCACCGGACTGGACCAGGGGCTGCTAGAAGGTTCGATCACTCCTAGCTCCAGCATCTTAGTGACTTCACTATGAATGCTGGCCTTCACCTTGTCTGACATCCGGTAGATCTTGGACTTCACAGGTGGGCTGTCTCCTGTGTCCACGTCATGGACGCACAGGTGAGTCCTACCCGGGACAAGGGAGAACAACGAAGAGTACTGCCCCAGGACCTGGCGACAGTCCTCCTGCTGTTCAGGAGTTAGAGATGGGGAGAGAATCACTCCCTCCACCGACCCATCCTTCTCTTGAGACGCAAACAGATCAGGGAGAGGCTCGCTTTCCACGTCCTCTCCTCCGTCAGTCACCATCATCAAGATGACTTCGGGCCTCTCGTGGTGGGGTTTGAGGCGGTTGGCATGCAGCACCCGCAGGGGCTGACGAGGGGTCTTCAGGTCCACCAAGTAGGTAGCCTTACCCTTCTTCTCCAACACCTCAAAGGGTCCTGACCAGCGATCCTGGAGGGCACTAAGCTCTCCTGGTTCGATCACCCACACCTTCTGGCCAGGCTCCAACTCCACCGGGTGAGCATTGTGGTCATACCACGCCTTCATCACTGCTTGGCTGGCTTCCAAGTTGTCAGAAGCTTGCTTCCACAACTTAGCCATTTGGCTCCGGAAGGCCAGCATGTAGCTCACCACATCCTGGGGAAGCTTTCTGGGAGTTCTTTCCGATCCGTCTCTCACCAGGTTGAGAGGTCCACGTACAGGGTGCCCATACAGAAGCTCGAAGGGGCTGAAGCCCACTCCCTTCTGTGGCACTTCCCTGTAGAAAAAAAGTAAACAGGGTAGGAGGACGTCCCATTTCCTCCGCAGGCTTTCAGGCAGACTTCTGATCATGCCCTTCAAGGTTTTGTTAAACCTCTCCACCAGACCATTGGTCTGGGGGTGGTAAGGAGTGGTGAACCGGTATGTCACTCCACACTCCTTCCACATGGCCCGCATGTACGCTGACATGAAGTTGGTCCCCCTGTCGGACACAACTTCCTTGGGAAAACCCACTCGGGTAAAGATTCCCATCAGGGCCCTAGCCACAACAGGTGCTGTTATGGTCCTCAGAGGTATTGCCTCTGGGTACCGTGTGGCATGATCCACCAGAACCAGGATAAACCTGTGACCAGCTGTAGTCGGTGGATCTAACGGACCCACAATGTCGATGCCCACCCTTTCAAAGGGGGTGCTAACGACAGGGAGTGGTTCCAGGGGAGCTTTCAGCTTCACCCCTGTTTTCCCACTGGCTTGGCAAGACACACATGTCCGGCAGTAGGTATCGGACGACACTTTCATCTGAGGCCAATAAAAGTGTGGGACAAGATGGGCGAAGGTCTTGTCTTGCCCCAAGTGTCCTGCCAATGGTATCTCGTGAG
Organism: Triturus cristatus; assembly: GCF_964204655.1. Classification (NCBI taxonomy): domain Eukaryota; kingdom Metazoa; phylum Chordata; class Amphibia; order Caudata; family Salamandridae; genus Triturus; species Triturus cristatus. Next base: position 492,374,117 of record NC_140582.1, on the reverse strand, counting down.
CCAACTCCAGAAGGAAGGCTCGATAACGTTGAGGGACTACCAAGGCTCGTGACGATCCGTGTAGGGGTGCCTTGGGTTCACTGTAGAGGAGGCCATCCTCCCAGTAAACACTGTAGTTCCCTTCAACGTTCCCTGCTGCCTGGGCTTCGGCCTGTCGCCTCAGCCCCTCAAGGGTAGGGCACTCCCTCTGGCCCTGGCAGAATTCCTCCCTGGACGGGCCTCCCTCCACGTGCCACTCGGCCGGGATGGGTAGGTCCTCCAGTTTGGTAACGTCCCCCACCGCAGACTCCTGGTCCACCACCTCCGGTGGCCTATCCGTCCTACGGGGTGGGGACGCCGAGGCAGGCTCCTCCTGTCCTCGGTTCTTCCCTTGACTGGCAGCTGGCTGGGCCTTTGTTCCAGGCTCCAGCCGAAATGAACTCCCTCTTCGGGTAGTCGCGGACCTTGTGCTAACACAGGCCCAGTCAGGTGTACCCAGCATCTCAGTGTGAGTCCGGTATTCCACCTCCTTCCAAGCGTTGTGCTCCATGTCATTCCCCAGCAGACAATCGACTGGCACGGCAGGGCTTACGGCGACTCGAAGTGAACCTGCAACCCCCCCCCATTCAAAGGGAACCTCGGCCACTGGATAGTGGCCTGTTCTGCCGTCAGCCATCGCGGCTGGGTGGAGTACATCGGGAATTACCTGCTCTGGAGACACCAGTTGGCTATGCACCATAGTCATACTGGCTCCTGTGTCTCTCAGAGCCTCCCCTCTTTGGCCGTTGATGGTGACCCACTGCCCATACTTTGCGGTATTTGCGGGCACCTGGATCTTAGGAACCATCTCCCGTTCTCCCAGGGACACTAAAGTGACACCCGCCCACTCCCTTCCCTTAGTTAAGGGCATCTCCTCCCCTTGCACTACACTAGCTACTCCAGGGGTCTTTCCTCCAATGGGAGGGGGTGGTCGTTTCAAGCACTTCGGATCTCCTTTATAGTATCCAACGCCACCGCACTCGTAGCAATGGACAACCCTTGGCTGCTGACTCTGGCCAGGATTAGGGTTTCTGGGTGGGTTAGCCCTAGGGGTGAATCCTGTTCCCTTCCCTTGGAAGTTATTTTGGGGGCCTTTGGAGAACTCCTTTTTCTTTTCCCCTCCCTCTTTCTTCTGGGGGGCGCCCTGTCCGGCCTTTTGAGTATCCCCTCCAGTCCCCCTTGTGGACACCCGGGTACTAGCCCAAATGTCCGCCTCCTCAGCAAGCTTCCGGGGACTGGTCAGCTTGCTATCCACCAGGTGTTGCCGCAGTTCAGGGAAACATTTCTCAAGCAGGTGTTCCTTCAGTACTAGGTCAAACAACCCCTCGTAGTTCCTCACTTCACTGCCCTGAATCCAACCCTCTAGCGCCTTCTTTGCATAGTCCAGGAAGTCCACCCAATTCTGTGTGCCCAGTTTGTGACTACCCCTGAACTTCTGTCTGTACTTTTCGGGTGTTAGTCCAAACTTTCTTATGAGCGCCAGTTTCATGGTGGGGTAGTGGGTCTGCTCATCCTCTTCGAGGGCCAATAAAGCATCCCTACCAGCTGGAGGCATGTACTTGTACAATCCCCCTCCCCAGTACTTCTCTGGAACCCCATGGGCCCTTAACGAGACCTCATAGGCCGCTAGCCACTTGGCGATATCATCACCCGCCCCATAGCTAGCTACTATGTCCTTTGGCAGGTAGGGTTTGGGTTCCCTGGTGTACTCTCGTTCTTCGCTGCCACCGTTAGGTACAGGGTGTGCCCCGATTCTCAGGATCTGAAGATCTATTTCTTTCAGCCTTATCTCATGAGCCATCCTCTGTTCCTCCTTCTCTTTCTCCAGCCTTGCTAAGTCCCATGTGAGCTGCCTTTTCTCCCTCCGGTCTGTTAACTCCACTTCAGACAAGCCACCACTAGAGGCACTGCTGCCCTTCCTGGAAAGTGTCCTGGGCCCCGCTGACAGGTTCCCCACCTCAGGTTGGTACAAACCAGCTCCCTCAATGTCGGGCTCTCTATCCCTGTCCTCCTCCTCAGCCTTGCTTTCCCGTCGTTCCTTCCCCTCAAGCCCTTAAGCTGGTTTGGAGTGCACCCTTCTTTGCTCCTGGGGGACAATACACCCCCTCCCGCTGACAAAACTCCCTGAGTTGGGCCACAGTGTACGTTTCTAAATTCTCCAGTACAAACTCCATCTTGCCCACTCAGGTCAGAGGACAGTTATTTGCAGTAACTATGCAGGGGGGTACCTTATATAATACCTCCTCCCACCACCAGAGTAAATTTGGAAAAAACAAAAACCCACAATTAGGAAGGCCGCTTTGAGAAAACTCCCGGTGTAGGCCTATGGACTACCCACAGTTATTGTTGAGTATACGTAGGCACAGCTCTATCCCACCACTGAACACCAATTATGTTGGAAAAACACACTCCCACTCTGGAAGGGTGGTGGTGTTCTCCCGGACACACTGTGGTAGCTTGGCTCGAGTGGTCAGGAATACGGCACCGTGCTAAGCATACGACATACCCATACAATAACCATGCGTGCATCAGTTCCAAAAACGACTCTACACCGTAAAAATTATGAAAATATCTTTCTTTATCTTCTGTTTCTCTCAGTTGCTGATTAGATAAATAATAACACAATCACAATATACAAACTTTTTAAATAGTGCAGGTCAAATAAATACTGGCTTAATGATTCAATAAATAGGGGTGATCATAAATAAGGAACGTATAAATATAAGTGCAGTACATACAGGCAATTAAATATTTTGAGGCAATAAATACTGTAAACCAATAAATATTGTGCATCAATAAATACTGTGGACCAATAAATACAGTGAAGCAATAAATAGGTTAAATACAATAAATACAGTGCCCCTAATAAATAATTAAAAGCTGACAGTGACACTCATAGAATAAGATCACATTTGAATTCCTAAGGGCTGATTTGGCCCAGGCACAGCTTGTGGGGATGTGGAAGGCTTGAGGGTGTCTACTCCCTGGCTTGGACAAGGCTGAGTCCTAAACTGAGGTAGATCAAGGGGGGGATACCAGAGACCTGGCTCTCTCACTCCACACAACCCCTCTAAATTAGTCTCAGCTCACCCCCTGGCACAGTCAGGTTGGTTCCAGCACCTCCCTAGCCCCTTAGAGCAGTCTCTCAGGTCTCCACAGGGCCTTAGGCGCCCTCTACTCCACTTACTGCCCTTTTTCTGATGCTCCGACGCCGCTGGAGTCGTGTCGACGCCGTGAGGCGGTTCCGATTCGATGTCGGCGGCCTCGGCGCAATGTCAGTTCTTGACGACGCCGGTAGGCGGTTCCGGTTTCGATGTCGGCGGCCTCGGTTCGATCTCGACCTCCGATTCGATGACGTCGGGCAGTCTTGGCTCGGTGTCGACGTCGGGCGGCTCCGGTCCGATGGCGACCTCGGATTCGATGACGTCGGCCGGCCTTGGCTCGATGTCGACTTCCGGCGGCTCCGGAGTGCGATCTCCACTCCCGACCTCCGGTGCCCCTCTCCTCAGGTTTCCGGCGACTCCGGAGTGCGATCTCCACTCCCGACCTCCGGCACGATTCCCTTCAGGTTCCGGCGACTCCGGAGTGCGATCTCCACTCCCGACCTCTGGCACGCTTCACCTCGGTCTCCGGCGACTCCGGAGGGCGGACTTCACTCCCCCGTCGACGCCGCTCACTCGACCTCGGGTGACTTCCTCCTCGACCTCTGGTACTCCTCACGACCTCTGACGGCGCCCTCTCTCGACCTCTGGCGGCTCCGGGTATGACGTCCGCTTTCCAGTCGGCGCCGCTTCTCCACCTCGGGCTCCAGGTCTCAGGCTACTCGACGTCGGACTCCAGGGAAACCAGTTTCCAGGTCAGGATCTTGCTGTTCTCTGTTTCTAAGGCCTGTTCCTGCTGTCCAGGTCCTTAGGATGGTTTTTCTTGCTTCTTCCCACACAGGGCTCCAGGCTGGGCTCAGTCAGTAGGGACTAGTATCAAGGGTGGGTTTATGGACCCCACTCCAGGCACAAGTTTCCACCCCTGCTGCTTCACTCCTTCCTCCTTCAAGTTTCTGCTGCTCACTCTTCACCAGTCAGGTGCCAACTGCCAGCTCCAACTGCCAACTCTCTGTCTTAGCTTCCCAACATTCTAAACCGCCTCCAACTGTCACAGGGTTCTGGAATGTTCTGGAAGGTGCTAGCAGGTTCCAGTGGATGCTGGTGATGTCACAGGTGGCCACCATTTTGTGCTCCAGGCCCTCAGACAGAAGTTTCAGGGGTAGCTAAAATGGCTCCCTGAATCTGCAGCAACACTAAAAAGTCTGGTGGTTCCCACAAAGGAAAAATTCAAACAGGGTTTGAGGCAAAAGTGGGACAAAATAAATAATGATGAGGAGGGACCACCCAAAGGGCTGACAGGTCTAACAATCTTGTATCTGTTCATCGGTCAGGTTACCAAATTTGCACGAGGATGCAAGTTTCCTCAAATATGTTAAGTAACCTTCCAACGTTTCATCTTCACCTTGCATTCTTTTAGCAAATTTGTAACGCTCCAAAATAGTACTCACTTTGGGCAAATAGTGTTTATCTAATTTCTTTATGCAAATCTCATAATCATTGAGCCCATTTTCTTCTTCAGTAGAAAGATCTGGTAAATGGTCAAATACATCTTGGCCCTCGGATCCTAAGCAATGCAATAATAATGACCATTTCCTTTCTGCGCTTAGTGAGGGCCCACATACTTTAGCATATCGTTTGAACACCACCTTCCATTTTTTCCACTGTAAAGGAGGATCACATGAAGTAGTAAGAAAGAAGGGTGCAGCAGTAACATTCTGCATTTTCCCACCCTCTCTTTTTTTTTTAAACTTACCAAACAAGTACTGTAAGGCTAGTGTACTACTTTTTTTTACAAATCTTTTTATTCAGGTTAGCAAATCAATGACATTACAGTTATGGACATATAGAGCCTCAGCAAAAGCAGGCAAGTTCTGAACCAATCAGTCACTGTAAATCAGCATATAAACAATTATTGTTTTTCTTTTACCCCCAAATCTATTTTTACGTAACCCTAACCAAAACAACCAATGGTACAAACGGAAAGCAGCAGAGATAAAACATATTGTTCTAGCAATTGAGGAGCAAAACCTTCGAAGGAAGCATCACATGTGCAGTAGTTGTGTACAGCAGCAGAAAACACACCTATAGATCGGACCGCGGCACAGTGTAATAGGCGCGGGCTTACGCCTTGTAGTATACGGACTCCGGGATAGGCTATTCGCGGCATGCCACCCCCCAGACGACGGGGCCCTGTCTCAATCCCACCACCCTCAGCCGGCTGCATCGAATTGCGAAAATGCCCAGAGCTCAGCAGCACAGGCGAGCACCTCCTCCCAATCGACAGTGTCAACCCATATCGTCAGAGACCTCTCCAGACACCGACCGCGTGGAGTTGGGGGAGCCAGCCCCCTTCCGGGACCACTGCAGAAAAGGCTCCCAGATGTCCCTGGGCCGGGAAGCAACTGGCATCGTTTCCCAATAGCGTTCAAGTTGTGTGTTACCATATGTTACATCCTTCACCCACTCTGTAAATTTGGGCAGGGATCTACGACCCCAGCGCACCGCCACTTGTCTCTTAGCATAGAGGAGCAATAGCGCATGTAATTTCCTAGTCTTTGGTGGAGTATCTTTAACATATCCTAGCAGCCCTCGGTGTGGAGACGGCGTATCGGCTCTAAGTAGAATTCGATTAATAGCAGTGAAGATGTTTGACCAGTATTCCTCTAGTCGCGGGCAGCTCCACGCCACATGTATAAAAGAAGCATTTTCGGCCCCACATTTCCAGCATGTAGCATCCTCCCTGAGACCCATGCGGTGTAGCGATCGTGGTGTACGATAGTACCTGTGTAAAAACTTGAAATGCACCAGGCGCAACCTATAGTTAGGCGATAGTTCCTTTAGTTGCCCACAGCAGAAGGTCCACTGTTCTTCAGACAAAGGATCCTCCAATTCCGCATTCCATGCATGCAGGGAGGGAGGCACAACGACAGGGGACTGTTCCTGCATACAGTTGTATAACCTGGACACAAGTTTTTTGGGAGATGCTTTCGAGAGTAAGTTTTGTAATGCCTGGAGTTGTGGGGGTTCATCCGGAAACTGAGGCCACAGTGCTTTACAGGATTCTTTAATCTTATGGAGAATAAAGAGGTCAGCGAAGGTGGGTCGACCTCTCCAACCTCGGGAGCCCTGAAGGTGCCATTGGGGTAAATGTCGGTAAATGTCGGCGAAAGTATGCAGGGGCTTCCCTCTAATAGCGACGTCCCCCCCTCTGTCCTGCAGGCAGGGCAACAATGGATTGCCCCGCAGGGGAATGGCTGGCGCATAAAGAAGAGGGTGTTTTGCCCTCCTCTGCAATTCCCGCCACGTCCATCTGAGCAGGGCCACCGTGTCCACATCTTTTGAGGGACGAGGTGACTTCCCGTACAATGCTACACTTAGGGGCAAGGGAGCCGCGACCGCCAGCTCCACCGCAACATGTGGCTGATAAGGAGTGGTAAAAATCCAAAAGTGCAGAAATTGTGCTTGCGCACATAGCGAGTATAGTTTCATATCCGGGGCCCCCAGTCCGCCCTGCCTCAACGGGAGTGTAAGCAGCGCCCAGGATGATCTCGCCTGGCCCCCAGCCCAAACCAGCGTCAACAGCAGTGACCTCACCCGAGCGTGGAAATGTGCAGTCAGGGGCAACGGGAGATTTACTAATAGGTATAAAAAATTTGGAAGGACCACCATTTTTGCTAGGGCTATTCTTGCAACCAAAGACAGGGGGAGCTTGTTCCAAATTTCGATCTTCCCTTCCAGCCAGTCCACCGCCCTACCATAATTCAGAGTCCACAAATCGCTCAGGTTTCGGCCGATCCAGACCCCCAGGTACTTGACTGAGTCAGTTTCCCAGCGTAGGGGGTAGTCTGACACCACCTCCGATGTGGTATCCGTCAAAGGGAACGCGACAGACTTGGACCAGTTGATAGATACCCCTGCCAGGCCCTCGAAGCGGACGAACTCCCTCAGCAGTGGGCTCAAGTTCTCAGCGGGGTTAGTTACATACAGCGTGACATCATCCGCATACAGGGAAATCAGCAGGCTGCGAGAGCTGAAGCCAATGCCCCTTGCTGTGTGGTGTTGCCGGACCCTAGCCGCGAGGGGCTCCATGGCAATAGCAAATAGTAGTGGGGACAGAGGGCACCCCTGTCTAGTCCCACGGGAGATGTCGAATGGCTGGGAAATCAGCCCGTTCACTCGCACTCACGCCCTGGGAGCGGCATATAGTAGCCTTATCAAGTTTATAAAGAGGGGGCTGAAACCCATCCTGCCGAGAATCCTAAACAGGTAGGGCCATTCCAGCGAATCAAACGCTTTCGTGGCGTCCAAGAAAATGACCGCCGCCTGTATGGAAGGGTGTAAATAGTGTAAGACTGAAAAGATCGTTCTAAGGTTGTGCGACGTGGCTCGGCCAGGGATAAACCCCGATTGATCAGGCAGCGCCACCATCGGCAAGAAGGGCTGATGCCTGTCCGCGATGAGTTTAGCATAGATTTTAACATCTACGTTAATGAGGGATAGTGGACGGTACGAATCCAGCAGCTGGCAATCTTTGTCCGGCTTTAGCAACGTTATTATTAGTGCCTCGCGCATCGAGTCGGGCAGGGAGCCAGTTTCTAGGGCCTCAGTAAAGACAGAGTGGAGTCTGGGGGCCAGTTCTCCGACATAGGCCTTGTGCGCGGGCATACTTTTTATCACCTGCGCGATATCCCAGGCAGTGAATGGGACATCCATATACCGACGGTGGAGGTCATTAAACCAGACGATGGCTATCGAATCTAGGAATGCGTCCAGGGATGCCGGAGCGGTAGTCTGTCTGGAGGTATAGAGGGTCGAATAAAACTTTACAAAAGTAGTAAGAACTGCTTCGTGCCCCAGCATGAGCGCCCCCTCACTATTTTTTATGGAAGGTATAAAGTTGGACTGTGAGCTCGGAGATATGAGCCGCGCTAGGGTTCTGCTAGGTCTATCCCCCTCTCCATATCTGCGTGCCTCCGCTTGTTTGCCCAGGAATTTCACCTCCCGCTGCGCCTCCTCGCTGACCTCCAGCAACTTGGCCTTCATCTGTACCGCCAGCTCGGGTGAAGGGTCAGTGCAGAAACGCACGTCCAACTCCTTTAATTCCCCCTCCAATTTGCTGAGAGTACCACGGATTGCTTTTAGGACACCTGTCTGTCTAGAGATGCACTGGCCGCGGATCACCGCCTTAAATGCGTCCCAGAGGACGGCCTCAGTAGTCACTGACCCCGCATTGTTGTCAAAATATTTCACGATGTCCGACCTAATTTCCTCAGTGAAAGCAGAGTCGGTAAGCGCATGAGGGGGCAAACGCCAGGAGAACGCACGAGCAGGGGCATCAGGTACTTTTACCACCAACAAGCAAGGGGCATGATCTGAGAGCGACCTGGCCTGACTGTCCACCCCCTCCACCCAGGAAGCCACATCCGGCGAGACCAGCCAGTAATCCAGGCGGGACCAAGCCGCATGCTGACTCGTTATGCACGTCCCCACAGTATCAGTTGGGTGCCTTGATCTCCACACATCTGATAGCAACCCCTCCTCCATGATATCCAAGACAGCCTGACGAGCTCTAGTGTGCGTGGGTCCTCCTGCACCTCTACGATCCAACGCATCTGCGAGTACAACATTAAAATCTCCACCCAGGATAATTGTGGAACAATCCATTAACATGATCTGTGCCCATAGCGCTCTGAAGAAGTCGGGGTCGTCCACGTTAGGTCCGTAAACGGCCGCCAACACCAGTGCTCTCCCCTGAAGCACGCCATGTGTGATAACGTATCGCCCCTCTTTGTCTAATAGAGTGTGGTGTTCTTTCCAGTCCAGCCCATTGCGTATGAGGATCGCCACCCCTCTAGCGTAATTAGATTAAATGGCGAAATACACCCGTGCCCAACGCGAGTTTTTCAGTCTGGGTGAAGGAGTGGAGTTGACGTGCGTCTCCTGTAGAAAGCATATGTCCACCTTATGTCGAGAGAGGAACCCATGCATCAGCCTAGCCTTTTTGTAGTCCCCGAGTCCTCTAATGTTCCATGTCAATAACCTAACGCCTACCATCCCGCTGCACGTTCCGCGTAGTATCCACCCTGCCGCTGTGTCGCATAATGTATAGCAACCCTAGTGTACATCCTGTGCAAAGAATAGAGCAGTTCCCTACCAATCTGTGAGAGAACACATCCATCGTACCAATACATAAATAACATTAAACGTCTCAACTCCCCCCCCACCCCCCGCCCTCACCAACCCCCCAATCAGGTTGTGACAAATCCCCTCCATAGACAAGCAAAGCGTGTTGGCAACTTAAACACAAAAACAATGGGAGACACCCCATGGGGTGTGGTGCTCCAAGCGTACACCCCCGTTTGCACAGGGTGGCTGCACTATAACAGTCCCTTCACAACACCAGCGTCGACCACCTCACACAGTTCACAGCCCACACCCCAGAGGGACCGTACGATGTAAGTTTATCCCAGCAACAGAGCACGAAGACCAGGGGCAGTTACCCCGCGCCCTCCCATAAACTAAAAACAGGGCCGCAAGAGCAACTGTGGGTGGGAAGAGGATGGTAATGAACCAACAGTGGAAGATACCCTATGAGGATATGACACGCCGCACATTCTCAACTGGATCAGTCATTGTCACTCAGACGTCCGTCCCCCACCTCCACACGTGGCGACATCCGTCTCGCCCCAGCACCACCAAGATGTTTAGCAAACTTCAACGCCGCCTTGGCATCCATGAAGTGATGTGTGGTACCCTCGTGCGTCACCCTCAGTTTCGCTAGATATAACAATGCGTAATGGACGTTAGCCTGAAGTAGCAGTTTTTTAGCAGGTAAAAATTCCTTCCGGGCGGCCTGCACCAAGGGAGTGAAGTCAGGGTAAAAGGAGATGTTGCTGCCTTTGTGCGTGATTTTACCCTTTTCACGAGCCAGGCGTAAGATGAGGTCTCTGTCCTGAAAATTCAGGATCTTAACTAGAATGGGGCGCGGTGCCGCCCCCACCGGCGGTTTTTTCCCAAGCGATCTGTGCGCCCTTTCAACAGCGAACACCGGGGAGAGCGCGGGGTCAAAGATTTCGTGGAGCAGGTCGGACATGTACACTTCCATTCTGCCAGTGTTCGTCGTCTCCGGGATGCCCGTAATACGGATGTTGGATCTTCGAGAGCGTGCTTCTAAATCATCTGTTTTGGCCCGGAGGAACTCCAGTTCTTTTTCTACAGACGTAAGTTGTTTCTTGGTATCTTGTTGGAACTCGCAGCATTCTGTGTGCCTGGTCTCCAGGCAGTCTAGCCTGGTTTCGTGCGAATCCACTTGCTGTTTGACAGACTCCAGCTGTGAGGACATGGCGTCGAGTTTGGCATCTATGCTCTTGAGGCTCGATCGAACCTCCATCATCAGTGCCCGGAAATCGCCATCCGAACCTGCCCCCTGCGAGGAAGACTCCGCCGACTCCAGGTCCGCCGCTTGTTGTTTAGCCTGGCGCTTGTGTTCGAAAGTGAGCTTAGTCTGTTTTGCATCATTTTTCCCCCCCATTTCGATGGCCCAGGCTCGTTCACTTACGGGGAGTTCACCTCAAGCGCATCTACGCATCAATGCCAGGAAGCTTCTTATCCAGTCGGTAGTGCCAAAGGCAGCGGCTGGAACCCCAGGGGTCCAACTCCCACTCCTCACGGTCGCTGCCCAGTCGTCTCCGGGCCACCAGGGGTACAGCGTGGAGTCACAGGCTTTACCAGCGTCGTCGATGGGTGTATTTCAGCAGCGAAGTTCTCCGGCAGGCAGGCACCAATCTCCAGCGGGGCCACCGCAGACGCCCCAGCATTGAGTGTCCTAGGGTCGGCTACGTGCAGAGCCACCTTCCCGCAGCATCCACACCTCTGCAAGATCATGGATTCAGGTACAATGCTGCCGCACCCCCGGTGGTCGACCTCCACACAAGTACCGCCGCCCCAGCGCAGCCTTGCCCCGGTGCTTCAACTCACAGTGGTGTCCTCAGCTGGGCAGCCTGCAGCCTGTAGACGTGTCCGCCATGCCTCTCGCGTCCAGTACTAGGACTCTGTGCAGCGCAGCACACGAGCCACGCGCGTGAAACGCCGTACCCAGGAAGGGGCCAGGAGTGTCACCTCACCATCCAAGCCCAAGCCGGGCGTCCACAAGGTTCAGTCCCAAGTCCACATATAACAGGTGCCAGGGTCGTGTTGCACACCAATTGCGCAGCCGGCGCGAGCCTCAGCGGAGCACCATCAGCACATCTCTTTTCCATTCACCGCTCCGGCACCCACCAGGAGCGCTCGATATGGGCGTCGCAGTCTCTTGCACAGCGTGGTAGGGCCTGGTGCCCCGTGGTCTCACCCGCAACGGCGCCGCGTCTCAGGGCCAGCCGCCAGCCAAGGGGGGCAAGCCGCGTCCACGCACCTCTCTCCCTTCAACCGTCCTCAGGCTGCAGATCGTGCGCGGCGGCCCCCCTGGCAGCAGCCGCCCCCACTAGCTCACCTCCGGTGGTCACCGACTCCCTCCGCAGTGTGTTCGCTCCGACGTGGGGTCGCCTCTAGGCCAGCTCGGGCGGATCTCCACCGCAGCCAGCCGCCATCTCAGCGCCGATGGTACACACAAAATGGCGGTCACGCCGTCCGGGTCTCCCTTACCCGGGCCCGAGGTATGCAGCCGCGCCCGCGGCTCCCCCAGCCGGGAAGGTAGAGATCAATGCTTCAGCCCCAGCGTATATTAGTTCCACCGGTTCCGCTCAGTTCTGACCCGCTCTTATGGCTCAGCCTGTAGTCTGCGGCTCTATGATTCTCTTCCGGCCTGGCAAACCCCGGACCGCAGTATCTGTCCCCGCCCGCCTCCGGCTTCCATGGAGGCGGGCTTCCGTTTCGGTATTTACTCGGGCAGGGCGTCCGGGTTCACAGCTCGGTCCTCTGTCCTCCGGCAGCCACCAGAGTCCGAGTGGTGAGGCTCTGGGGCTCCCGCCTCCAACTGGTGTGCGAATCGAGGCGCTGTGTGCGTCCGGAGCAGGATTTTGACAGGATTAATAAGTGCAGCCGGCGGAGCTCACTCACAGAGCGGCCATCTCGCTGCCCGGTTGGCCACGCCCCCAAGGCTAGTGTACTACTTAAAATTTTAGATCACTACACTATGTGATAAAGAAATGTTATATTATATCATAAGAGATAAATCTGTTCCAAAACAATAGAAATAACTAGTTCATGGGAATATTTGAAATCACTAGGTGAGTAAAATGAAGACATTAAACATGAGCATTATGACATACAAAAAAATCTTAAATGTTATGTGCAACAGCGTACTATAAACAATATAAATGTGTTATCCAGTTACCGTGCTGTGCACATCAGCGTATTTAGATCTGTGAGCATCTGACGATCGTGGAGCTGTGCGCGTGATCGTTATGATTGCTGAGCGCATCAGCGCAGAACCAACAACCAAGGCAAGTTGAGAAAAATATCAGGCTGTGCGCATCAGCGACGATCCTGGAGCTGTGCGTGTGATTGTTATGACTGCTGTGCGCATCAGCGCAGAACCAACAACCAAGGAAAGTTGAGAAAAATATCAGGCTGTGCACATCAGCAACGATCCTGGAGCTGTGCATGTGATTGTTATGACTGCTGTGCGCATCAGCGCAGGACCAACAACCAAAGCGAATTTGACAGAAAAGTCAAGCTGTGCGCGTCAGCGATGATCTTAGAGCTGTGCGCATTAACATAGTAGCAACAAGAAAAGAGTATCACTAAACAATGTTAAGCTGTGCGCATCAGCGTAATTCACATCATACACATCCCCAAACCAAGATGTCTCCTCCGCAATGCTGCGTGATGATTTAGGACGTAAGACCCAGCGCTCCGCGATGACATAGAACACAGGACACAGCTTGAAAGGATGCACAAGCTTGAACAAACGAGCTCCTGCGCTCAAGGTTCGAAAAGAAAAAGCGTTGAGGAGGTTTACCTTCAAGTCGTCAACGATCCACAACAGGTAACAAGAATGTCTACCTTCAAAATCTTAATGATTAAGATTTACAATCAACGTTTTGTACTACCGTCTTGCCACCGACTGTGATCCCAAGGCACGGTTTCAAATGCAATGCAAGGGCTGAATGTCACTTTAGTACAATGTCACAACACACAACCGCTTGTCAAAATTTCTTTGCCATCCAGATACTCTTTATTGCAGACACAAGCGTTTTGATGAATTGTATTCAATTTAGAAACAAACTCTTCCTGCTGGTTACTACAACATGCACTTCAAACAAGCGCTTCCTGCTGCACTTTAAAACAAGCGCTTCCTGCTGATTTTCACATCAAGGATCTTAAAACAAGCGCTTGTTGCTGCTTATCATGATGTTATAGAGATGCATTACAGTGTTTTCTATTTTAGATATGTGTTATGAGTCGCGTGATAGCACGCGACTCTTGCTGTTCTATTTCATGTCATTGTGTGCAATCCAGAGCGTTGCTTTCCAATCGTGGAGATTCCTTCTGAACGACTCTGGACGTTGGTTTCTTCGCGTTTGGATGGCTCCGGTCGTGGGTGCATTATTTATACAATAAACCACGCTTTGAACTCTACTTACCTTGTCGAGTTCTTAATAACTTGGCGACGAGCGGGATCCTTCTCCGTACCCACCACCAAGAGCCTAATCTTCAAAGAGATTCATCCTCCTCCGAGCAGCTGATCGTTCCTGAGCCGATCACCTCCGAGCGGCCCTTTCAGATGAAGCGACCCTGCTCTCCATCGACTGTCATGACCTCACGCTCCTGTAAAAGGTCGTATTAATTTGACTTTCACCATTTTTACATGTATGGCAGTTGAAATCCAGCTGGCTTCTCGCGCTTCACTGCGTGTCTCCTCAAATTCGATTCACGCACGCCTGCGCTCACCTTACATCACAGTGACTGATCCGCGTTGCTAAACAAGGTCACTCCCCTCAAGAAATCACGCTTAACCGTAACCATGGTTACAGCGTCAAGCAGCCATTTTTGACTCAAACGAAGCTGTCTCCTGCCTACAGCGATAGGCACGCTTTATCTCAGACTTTATTAATTGATCGCTACGCTTTCAACTGCATTGTCTCTGCTTTCAGCTTCAGTGGTCAAATTTTAAGCTTCACGCAGCGATAGGCACGCTTTCATCATTGCCTATTTCCACTTGCTATTCATTTACTCTGCGATATGCACGCTTTCACCTGCATGTAATTACAGTGCATGTACTAACTAACTATTATTCACTTACTCAGCGATATGCACGCTTTCACCTGCGTGTAATTACAGTACTTGTCCTAACTAACTGTATTTTCCTCATCTTCCACATCTCATCTCATTCTCATCTATTTTGCTTATTTTTATATTTCTTATCTATTTTCAACAATACACACAGTTACTGAAACATTGTTTCAATTGACCAGCGTCGATCATATTTATTTATTTATTTATTTTCTTCTGTCATGGCTTCTTCACAACAATTTCAAACACCAGCTCCATTTTTACAAACTCCTAGCAAACCACCTTTGGCGTGGCGTAATTGGCTAAAAGGTTTTGAAAACTATTTGATTGCCATTGATGCTGTTAAATACCCTCCGGCTAGCAAGGTTGCCATTCTATATGGTTGTCTGGGAGTTGCAGCACAACAAGTCTTTGAAAACCTTCCACCGATTTCTCCTCCTCCAGATTCAGGTGACAGTTGGAATACATACCAAGAAGCCCTTTGTCGTTTAAAAAAACAATATGACGATGAACCCAGTATTGTTTTAGAACGTCATAACTTTTTCAAACGTAAGCAAAATGCAGATGAAAGTGTGGTAGACTACATTGCTCAACTCAGAATCCTTGCTTCCACATGCGAATTTGGTCCAAGTACAGATACTTCAATTAGAGACCAATTCATCTTTTCATGTTCGTCTAAAAAAAAATTCAAGAACGCCTATTAAGTTGAAAAAATCCCACATTAGCAGAAATAGTGGATATCGCTAAAGGAATTGAACGTGCAACAATATCTTCAAGAATTTTACAAGAAAGCCAAGTTGGTCAAGTTAGTGTTCACACGATTGATGGAGCGTCTTCTTCTCCCTCTGCTACCTGCTCTGTGAATCTTGTCAATAAGCCTTTCAGACAATCATCAAAGAAAACCACCATTTGCTATAGGTGTAGCTCAAGAAGTCATCTTGGCAATTCCCCTAGTTGTCCTGCATCTGGGAAAAAATGTTCTTTGTGCAAAAAAATTGGTCATTTCCCATCTGTTTGCAGAGGTGGCAAAAGATTCACCAGAGTGAATAACCCTGAACTTGATGAGAATCTAGAGTTGTGTTCTACTAGACTTAACGATGTATCATTGTCTATTGAATGTGATTCTATTGATTTTTCCAAAGTCAAGGGTCCATTGTGTGAATTAATTGTTGGTACTATTCCCTTACAGGTCAAAGCTGACTGATTCACCGATCACCATCTTATCAGACCTAACATTTCATACAAATTAGGGTAGCATTGTGTCTCTTTTTGAATCCGATGTCAATCCCAAAGCTTATGGCGAAAAAGATATTGACATGTTAGGGTACTTTCATTCAAAGGCTGAATGCCTTGGTAGAAAAACTTTCACAAAAATATATGTCGCCCTCAAGGGCAGAAATATTTTGGGTTGGTTGGATCAAGCTAAAATGGGTTTAATTCTCAAACCCGGGTCGGATCAACCCATTGCTTTGGGTGATAATCCAGATGATTATTACTCTAATCTTGAACTTGAGAACATTAATGTGGCTGACTTGTCTGTGTCTAACCATAAAGTTGATAATATACTCAGTCAATTTCCCAATGTTTTTCAGAATAAGGTTGGCACAGTCTTGGGTTTCAAGCATGAAATTCGCCTCAAGCCCAATGCCCAACCAATAGTCCACAAAGTTCGATCTCTTCCTTTGAGCGCAAGGGATGAATTAAAGAAAGTTTTGAAAAATTTGTGTGATGAGGAGGTTATTACACCTTGTGATTCATCCGAATGGGTTTCCCCTATAGTTTTAGTTCGCAAAAAGTCTGGCGAGGTTAGATTATGTGCTGACTTGCGCTCCTTGAACAACAATATCATCGTGGATTGTCATCCTTTACCCAAAATTCACGATCTACTTGCTAATCTGGGTGGAGCAAAGTGTTTTTCCCTTTTGGACCTCAAGTCGGCATATCATCAAA
Organism: Triturus cristatus; assembly: GCF_964204655.1. Taxonomy (NCBI): domain Eukaryota; kingdom Metazoa; phylum Chordata; class Amphibia; order Caudata; family Salamandridae; genus Triturus; species Triturus cristatus. Next base: position 492,357,816 of record NC_140582.1, on the reverse strand, counting down.
TTCCCTTGTCTCCAAAGTCTCAAGAATTAACAACTTTTGTAACGCCATTTGGGGCGTACAAATACTTGAGACTTCCCTTTGGCCTAGCCTCAGCTGCTAGCATTTTTCAAAAACTAATGGATAATTTACTACGTGACATTCCTGGGGTACAAGCTTACCAAGATGACATCCTAATTTTTGCCAGCAATATTTCGGAACATGATCTGATTATAGCTAGAGTGTTAGGAGTCTTAGAGAGAGCTGGGATGACGGTTAGGCATGACAAATGCAAATTTGCCGTCCAAGAATTGGACTATTTGGGTCATACACTTTCTCCTAATGGCATAAAACCCACATTTTCATTAATAAAAGCTATTAGAGATGCCACCCCTCCCAACGATAGGGATTCTCTTCGCTCATTCCTTGGCCTGGCAGAGTACTATGCCAGATTTGTTCATGGTTATGCCCAAATTGTTGAACCTTTAAGGAATCTTTTGAGAAAGGGAGTAAAGTTTAATTGGTCACACGACCTACAAAAAGTTTTTGAGCATGTTAAGAAGCTCATTGAAGACTCACCAGCCCTACATCCTTTTTCTGATGGGTCAAAATGTTTTATTACCGTAGATGCATGTCTCACTGGTTTGGGGGCTGTCTTAGGACAATGGGTGGATGGTAAAGAACACACTGTCGCTTTCGCCTCTAGAACACTTTTACCAGCCGAAACTAGATATAGTACAATTGAAAGAGAGGCCCTAGCTTGTGTTTGGGCCATACAAAAATTCAAACCATATATTTGGGGTCGTGAGTTCGAAACCTACACGGATCATAAACTACTCATGCACATGCTTTCAAACAGCACGTCAAACAGAGCTTCTGCAAGACTTGTTCGACTGCTGTCAAAACTTCATGAATTTCACTTTGTCATCAAACACATTTCTGGGGGAATTTTTTTTAGAGCGGATTGTCTTTCAAGAATGTCTTTAAAGGAAAATTCTGTTGTTGATGATGATGTTGAATGTGTTGTTGCTGCAATTGATGCTATTGCGGAATGTCCACCCATTTCTGAAACCGAGTGGAATTCAGCTTACAACGATGATGTCACACTTTCCAAGGTTAAATTTTTTATTGTGAACAAATGGCCTGAGCGCAGGACTCTATCTCCAGACTTAAAAGCCTTTGCAAATGTTTCTGAAGAACTTTCTTTAGTTAACAATATGATTATGCGCCATGATTTGTTTGTTCCACCTGAATCCTTACAAAATATAATCATTCGATCGGCTCATCAAGGACATCTTGGTGTTGTCAAAACATGTCAACGCATAAAACAATTTTATTGGTGGCCTTCCATGGATGCACATGTCAGGAAAATGATTGACAATTGCACTCAATGTTTTCTTTCTGATAAACATTGGAAGACTCTTTCCACTCCGTTGCATCCTGTACCACTTCCCGTAGGTCCATGGGACAAAGTAGGGTTACATTTTTCTGGACCTTATGATATTTTACCAACTGAAAACAAATTTCTGATTGTTTTGATTGATTATTATACTAAGTGGCTACACTATTCGTTCTGTAATGCAGCGTCAACTGATAATGCTATGACATTTTTGCAAACAGTATTTGATGTTGAAGGTTTTCCCAAAACCATTGTTACTGACAATGGGACACACTTTGTGTCACAAAAGATGTGTTCTTTTCTCAAAACCCATGACATTTCTCATTTTAAGGTTGCCTTATATTCTCCTTCATCTAACGGTTTGGTTGAGAGGTGCAATCGAATAATCATGGAGGGCATTCAGACTGCAATATCTGCTAGATTAGACCCTTTATCTTTTGTACATGATAAAGTCTGGGCATATAACACCACTCCACATACCACCACTGGCATTGCACCTTTTACTTTGCTTAGGAGAAGGAAAGTGCATACACATCTCAATTCCACTTGGTTACATAAAGATAATAGTGTTTCACTTAAGTCTGCTTCCATCCAAGAATATGTTAAAGTAAAACAGAACGCCATGAAAGCACGCTTTGATGCTGGCAAACATTCTGTAGATCAACCCTTAAAAAGAGGAGATTGGGTACTTATCAAAAATCCTAAAAAGATGCCGAAAGGGCAATCAAAATTCTCTTCTCCAACGTTAGTTATACATGTCAGTAGAGGTTCTGCTCTTCTTGATAACAAAGGATGGTGGAACAAGAGAGCTCTTGTTAAGGTATCTCCTCTTCAGGGTGATGTCATTAGACAACATATCTTTTCAGAGTCAGAGTCAGAACATTGTGACTGGTTTGATTTAATTTTCGAGAAACCTTCTTCCATTGGTATTTCGGTACCATCTGAAACACAAATCACTCAACCCATTGTTACTGACAGTTGTGCTTTGTCCATACCTCTTTCGAGTTGCGTTTTGGAACCATCTGGAAGTCAACTCACTCAATCCGTTGCCTCTGACCCTTTGCCATTGTCTTCGGAAATTCAGTCCAGTGCTACGGAGATTGGTGAATTGTCCGAGGCAACGGCAAAAAGAACATCACGTCTCAGACAAATTTCGTGTAGATTGAGAGACTTTGTTTTGGAATAATGATATGTTTATTTACTTATTTTGTTGCTCTTTAAAGAGGGGAAGGTGTTATAGAGATGCATTACAGTGTTTTCATTTTAGATATGTGTTGTGAGTCGCGTGATAGCACGCGACTCTTGCTGTTCTATTTCATGTCATTGTGTGCATTCCAGAGCGTTGCTTTCCAATCGTGGAGATTCCTTCTGAACGACTCTGGACGTTGGTTTCTTTGCGTTTGGATTGCTCCAGTCGTGGGTGCATTATTTATACAATAAACCACGCTTTGAACTCTACTTACCTTGTCGAGTTCTTAATACATGACAAGGACTTTCTTTAAATAAATCCCTTAAGTGTCTTAATAATCTTCACAAGACAAGGATGAGCCCGCATCGATAAACTAAAAGGTACCAATTATGCGGCGAAGCTCCCAATCCTTCCCAACGCAGTATTAAACATTTCAATTGAAAGAATTTCTTCAAATTCCTTTAAATTGCTATTTCTTTAAATTCCATTATATATAATCCATACTCCTCAATATTTTATGAGTAGGAAAGTCAAGTGGTAGTTATTCTTGAGTGAAGAGTCTCTATTTATTTTTTTATTTAAAAAAAATAAAAATAAAGATATATCTCTCACCAATCTTCTGTGTTGAGATTCTTAGTGTTCATCCTGCCGACTACGCCAGTGAAGCATACCAGTAATAAATCAGGACACAGGTATGCTGTTTCTTCTTAAGTTTATTCCACCAAGTATCCCATCCATCAACCAGCAGGTCTTCACATCAACTGCTCAGGTTTACTTACAAAAGCTTTCATGGAATTCTATGACATAACTCTCTGACTCATAAAAGATTCTGTACATGACATAAGAAAGTTCCATGACTAGAACAACACATACAAAGGAGTACACCACAGCAACCTACTGCCCAAGTTGGGGGGGCAGAAGGATGTCCTCGCCAGGGTCAGACCCCTGACTCAAATCAACTCCGATGCCTGCGGTGCTGGTGCAAAGCTGCCTTTCTCGTTGAGGGGGTAAAACAACCGACTGTAAGTGTACACTTTCTCTGCCAGCGGGTGCCCTCTGGTCTGCCTTGCCAGCACAATTCTGCTGCGCTTGCCATGTATTGCCAGATTTAGCCAGAGCCAGGCTATTCCCGGAACACAACACACTGACAGCATCAAGTACAACTGTACATCACCGCTCACAAGGACTGACCACACCTTCATCCACGAATCAACTTAACCCCACGGACACTCTCAATGAAGACATTGCCAACTTCAACAACTGATCAACAACTTTGCAAACGTCCTCTCATCCATCAAACCCAACAAGCAAAAAAGAACCAACTAGAAATTCAGCTGGTCCATAGAGGACCTTCAGAGCTCCAACCGGCACTGCAAAAAGCTAGAAAGAAAATGGAGAGCCAGCCACAAACCCACCGATAGAACCACCTACAAGGCTGCATTCAAGGGCTATAACCCGAAACTGAGAGACACTAAGAACAGAGCACTGGTAGAACGCATCGAATGGAAGACCAACATTTGCAATAAGATCTTCTTAGTCAAGGACTTCACTGCACCCCCAGCCTCTGTCATCAACCTATAAATCTTCTTCCATAGCAAAATCGCAAGCATCTACAGCAACTTCACACACCAACCAAGCCCCAGCGATCTTATTGCCAACCTGCCCATCACCAACCATGACAACCACATGAACTAATTGGAAACTTTCATCAGAGAAGGCACTGCGACGTTCATGAAGTCCATTCATTCTGGAGCATCAACAGATTCATGCCCCCACCACATCTATAACATGGAAGCAGCATCAGTCAGCACCCCCCTCACCCACATCATCAACACCCCATCACATCCATCACATTCCATGAAGACTGAAAGCATGTAGAGGTTGACGCCCTCCTCAAGAAACCGTCGGCCAACCCAAACCAACTGAGCAACTTCCATCTGATCTCCCTGCTCCCCTTCCCAGCCAAAGTGATTGAGAAGGCAACAAGCAACTCACACCCCATCTCGAACTACACCACCTGCTAGACAAAACTCAGTCAGGATTCAGAGAAAACCACAGCACCAAAGCAGCACTCTTCACAGCCACTGACGACATCTGGAGAGATTGCGGCCCTCATCCTACTCAACCTCTCAGTGGCATTCAACACAGTCTCCCACAACACACTCATCAGAATACTCCAAAAGATCAGCATCCAAGGACCTGCACTGAACTGGATCTGCTCCTTCCTCACTGGAAGAATTCAAAGAGTCAGATTGCCACCCTTCACATCAAAAACCAATATCATGATCTGCAGTTTCCCCCAGGGATCGTCCCTCTGCCCTTCCCTGTTCAACGTCTACATAACACCGCTCACCAACCATCTGATCCCAAGGCATCAAAATCATCTCTTACGCTAACAACAACCAAATCATCCTCGCCCTGATGGACAAGACAACCGCCACCAGAACCAACTTAAACAACTGCATGACCATGGTAGCAGAATGGATGAGAACCAACTGCTTGAAGCTCAACTCTGGCAAGACAGAAGTACTGATCTTCTGAAATAAGACCTCCCCAAGAGATGCTACCTGGGGGCTAACAGAGCTGGGAACAACGCCACCACTCACCGACCATGACAGAAAGCTGGGGATCACCGTGGACAACAAGCTCAGCATGATGGCACAAGTCAACGCAGTGAGCGCTGCCTGCTTCCACATCTTATGCGTGCTACGAAAGATCTTCAAATGACTGGCACAGAACAGCAGATCCAACATCACGCAGACACTCATTGCTAGCAGACGACTATGGCAACGCATTCTACCCCAGATTCTCCAAGCAACTCGCATTCAACTCCAGACCATCCAGAATGCTGCTGCAAGACTTACCTCCACCTCCCAGGCCACACCCACATCTCACCTCACCTCAGATAGCTCCACTGGCCCCCCATTCACAAATGCAGCCAATTCAAACTCCCCATACACACACACAAAGCTTTGCACAACACTGGACCAGCCACATTCACTTTCAACAGCCAGTCAGACACCTACGCTCAGCCTCACTCTCATTCGTGCACACCCCCACATGCATTTGGAAAAGCAGCTAAGGAGGTCACTCGTTCGCCTACATCGCACCCAAAACATAGACCGACCCCCCACAACACATCAGAGCTTCCTCCTCACTTCTTGAGTACGGCTCTTTGAATAACCATGTGGGGACCACACGTCTACACTCCTGTTCAAGCGACTGTATGCCCTCAAGGGTGAAGAGCATGCTCTTCAAATCGACATAAAATAACATACCATAACGCATAACATAACATCAAGGGTCACATCACATAACTGAGGAAGATTTGATAACTCTCCTGAAAATCAGGTAGAGAGAATTTTACGGATAAGTAAAATTAGATACGGTGGCTCATTCGACAACTTAGCAGCTTGATTACGGATTGACGTCGACTCCAGGCTTTGTGAATTGAGGATGTTGTATGTTGTTGCATAACATCTGCAAAATAAGCAATGGAGCAAAATGAACTTCTCTCATTGTTTTAAAACAAATATGGAAACATATGAGATAAAATATATTTTTAAGCAAGCAAGAAGAGTGATGCAAGAATAGATTCACCATATTTCCCCAAAAAGACATAATAATAGATGCACCTCTTAGACTCTAGCTAAAAAGGTTCTGCTCATGTCCAAATGCTTCCAATGACAAAATAAGGTACAGCTCTCAAAGACCCTACTTAGTTTGTTTTTTACTTCAATGTGTTTTTAATTTACAGTTCTATATTTATAATTACAATTACAACCGTGCCTGGAGATTGTCTCAACTAATCATAATTCTTCCAATGCTGGCACTAAATGCAGTTTTCAGCTTGCATGCTAAGGCTGCAGTGAGAAGAAGGGGCATGGAGCAGATAGGGTCAGCTGGCCTGTTTGTCTGCCTAAGTTGGGTGAGGTTAGAGGGACAAGTGTTAAAAGCTTTATTGTCTATGTTTTGTCAAACATTACAGATGTTAATTGCCCTTGTAATGTAATGTAAAATAGGCTTTTAAAGCACACTGTTACCAAACTGGTGTCCTGGCACTTAGAACTGTGGACTACGGGATAAGCCATGAAGTCTAATTAGAGAGCAACCAAGTTTTCACCATCCTGAATATGCACTAGATTATTGATAGAGCGCAGATGGAATAGCAGCAAATTTCAGGACTAGGGTGCCATGAGTGAGAAAACAGTCTTTCATGTGGTACGGGCATATTCTGGGCTCAGCCAGAAGGAACGTATTACAAGGTCTTAAGTTTCCAAAATGTTGGTAAAGATAGTGGTTTATTTCACAGGTAAGTAGGGCCAAAGTGATGATAGGTGCTAATTATGATGCGCCATGCCTTTAAAATAATCCTTTTAGCAAGTAAGAGCCAATGAAGTAATTTCAGAAAAGAAGATTCAGAAGAACAAATAGGGCGGTTTAATGCAATCATGCAGCTTCATTTTTAATTCTCTGTAAGTGATGCAGAGTAGAAGCAAACTAGACCAAGAACAAAAAATTAGAATAGTTCAAGCGAGTTAGAATATTGGCTTGGACCACCAATGGTCTAGTATGAGAAGGTAGATCACTTGAAAGTTTTCTAAGCAATCACATCAAGTAAACATAGGCAGAAAATAATTTGGTTACCTGATCCATCAAGGACAAATCTTTGTCAACATAAAAGCCCAGTTTACGGACAGAAGACACAGGAGCATAAGAGCACTCTAATTGGTGAAGTGCTTTAGGAGAGTTACAGCCAGAAACTATGAGCACTGTTGTTAGACCTGACAGCCTTAGGGTGGTCTTCCCCCAACATTTTGCCTTCCTCCTCTCCTTTTTCAGACCTTGATTTTGCTGGTATTTGGACTCTGCACACTTTACCACTGCTAACCAGTGTGACAGTGCTCTCTCCCCTAAACATGGTCATATTTATTCATCGACATCATCAATAAACGGGATGCACACCTCAGTTGCTGAAAATCTTCGTGTTTGTCAAAATTCGTCCATTTATGCGTGCATTTACACTGGTGACGTGCCTAGCCCAAACTGCACGTTATTTACTAAACAACGTCCTAATGGGGTTCACTTTAAACTCCAAACCATGTACTAATGTTTATATCGTTATAACCTGTATTTCTTCCTTTTACTTTAATTCCGCCTACTTTCATCCACTCTTTCACTCAAGTGTTTAAGATCCACATGCAAGGAGCTGCAATTTCCTGACATCAACACGTGATAGAAGGGGAGGGGCTTTGATTTAGTTTAAATGCCGGTGAGACAATACGCTAAGTAAATCTTTCGGCGCAATATGAGAAGAGGATAAACAATTTTAACAGCAGGTATGTGAGAGATTTGTATCAGAAGTGGCTGGTTTTCATGTAGCGCAGAGAGGGGTGATCTTGAGAGTTTGTAGAGGAGTATACTTGATGTAAAGAACCGTTATGAAACAGTGGAAGGCAGGGAAAGATGTGAGACTGAGAAGGATGGGAGTGACGGGGTGGTTACACGAAGAGAAGGTAATGAAATGACATGAACGCGTGTTGTTAAACCAAAAGAGGCATAGGGATGAGATTAGGGAACGAAGAGTTTAGAGGGTCACATTTCAGGATAACGGCAGTGCACGGGGTAGTAGAGATTGGGTTGTTCAGGAGGATGGGAGTGTTTAACTCGGGGAATGGTTGTGATGCACATAAATGTAGGGTTAGCTGTTGCAGTTCAGTGATGACTTGCTGTTTTTTTCAAATCGAAGATATCACTACAGTGTGTTTAAACAGTCTGTTATTTGTAAAATGTAGCACAATCAGTATCGTTTACACAATGTCATGAAATTTGCCTGTAGATTATATTCGTTGTGATTGTAATGCATACCTTATTGTCATTTTCAGTTACCCCTGACGAAGGGCCCCCGAGGCCCGAAATGCATTGGGTGTTAATAAACTGCTTGTAATGGACATGGCTTCAGCACGTGTTTTTTGAAGGAGAGGTTCGGATGGCCCACTTAAAACATGAGAAATTCAGGAAATTGCAGCTCCTTGCATGTGGATCTTAAACACTTGAGTGAAAGAGTGGATGAAATTAGGCAGAATTAAAGTAAAAGGAAGAAATACAGGTTATAACGATATAAACATTAGTACATGAAATATTTGCTGTGCCACTGGTTTGGAGTTTAAAGTGAACCCCATTAGGATGTCATATTTATTCATCCCCAAGTGACATATTTAATTTAGTTTCAAGTCCCTAGTAAAGTGTACCACAGGTGCCCAGGGCCTGTAAATTAAATGCCACTAGTGGGCCTGTAGCACTTATTGTGCCAACCACTTAAGTAGCCCTTTAATCATGACTCAGGACTGGCTTTGCAGAGCCTGTGTGTGCAGTTTACACTGCCATTTCAACCTTGCAAGATAAACCTTTTGCCAGGCCCAAATCTTAGCTTTTTATGCATATAAGTCACCCCCAAGATAGGCCCTGGACAACCCAGTGGGCAGGGTGCAATGTATTTAAAAGGCAGGATATGTACTTTTAAGTTGTACATGTCCTGGTAGTGAAACACTGTCAAAGTCCTTTATCACTGCAACAAAGGTCTATCTCTCCCATAGGATTGGGATTGCCTTATTACATTTGATAAGTGTAATACCCAATTGGGAAGAGATAAATCCTGCAAGTCTGGTGTCTCTAGAATCACAATTTAAAATCCAAACCTATGGGGAAGACGGATTTTAAATTGCAATTCTGAAAATGTCACTTTTAGAAAGTTGGGATTTTCTTACTTGAGCCATTTGGTGCCGGCTGCCTGGATATGATCACGTCTGGGGTGGGTGACAGCTGAGCTTTGTGTATTCCCCCTAGACAGCCATACACAATGGGAGCTTAGGTGTGACTTGATGGGCCATCCAGGCAGGATAGGAGGGTGGAGCTGGACCCAGATTCACTTACACCTGAATAGGCTGTGTCTTGTCTCCACACAAAGGGCTGCATATCTCCCTGCGGTGAGTCTAGAGCAGAGGACTTCAAACTTTTTGATGCTGACACCCCCTTGTCAAACCTTTTTAGGTATAAGGACCCCGTTCTGACAAAAATTTCTAGAATCTGGTACTCCTCATCATTGACAACTATTGACAACCATAACGGCCCAAATTCCCACAGCAAATAATTTTTACGGTAGGGAAATATTATTAAACAGTGTTTAGCAAACCGAAGGTCAGTGAGTGTGAGGGTGTAGTCAAAGGTGTAGCTAAATACAAAGGGACTCATTTATGAGGAATTGGTCATAGGGCAGCACTGCAAGTCTTCTTGCTGCGCTGACCTTCGCCAATGTAAAAGGGCTGGAATGCACCGTATTTATGGAATATGGTGCATTCTTGACCTTTTCCCGGTGCGTTGGCTCACAAATTGGTGGGTAGCACCAACATAGGCAGGATTGTTCTTGTACAAGAAGGGGCATTTTCCTTCACAAAAACAATCCAGACAGGCGTTTTTCTCTTTCATTGTGAGCTGCAGAATGCAGCACATGGAAAAAGGAAAGAACGAGGAGAAACGAAAACATTTCTCCTCGTTACGCCTCAGATGGGAAGGCGTCCGTTTTTGGAGCTGCCCAGTTTAACTTGATTTTGTAAATATGAGGCAGGATCAAAATCCATGGGTGTTGCGTGGGAACCCCATTCAAAGCACATGAAACGCCTCCTTAACGCAGAGTGAGGCAACTCACTGACTTGCGTTGCTATGTCTTACTCCATATTTAGGAGGCCATGCAAAGCCATGTAGGTTGACTTTGCACCGCCTCATAGGTATGGTTGAGAGGCTTGCGCCGCCGGAGCATCAAAAAAAGTGATGCTCTGGCGATGCAAGCCTCAAAAAAATCTGTACATTTTTTAGGTCTTTCACCATTAGGTATCTACATATAAAATAATGGGCAGTGTAATGACAAATAAATGTAATAAGTTGTTACTCAGTCGGAATGCACTATAGTACATTATGAAACCTCTATTAGTTAATGCACTGCAGAGTTCTATGTGTAACCAGAGAGTCACAGAATTAAATCTTGATTGGTGCAGTGGAGATGAGTATTTTTAGTGCTACGAGGTCACAGCCTATGGCAGAAAGCACTGTGAATACGTAAGTCATTATTTTATACTTGCATTACACACAGTGTAAGAGAGAGTGCTGCAAAACCTGCAAATAGTTTTACAATAAAATAGTGGTTCCAAAATGTAGAGTTTAGTAATACCAGAGCGTACGTAATGCAATTTATTTTTACATAACTGTCCCTTCAACACCTCTTATAGGGTACTCAGCGCTGTGAAAATGCTGTTAAAATTAAAAGCAAGCACTTCATAGCCCAGTTGTTAACTCTTTGCACTACCACTCAAAAATACAAATCTTTGTCATCACAAAGCTTGGAGTGATTTGAACAATTAAAGCCAGAACCGGCTCCCAAGCACCCTTTACATTTGCAGATTAACTGATAGGCACATTTGCATTTTATTCAGGCAAGCAGGCACCCTGGCATAAAATCTTTTCACAGCACAAGACACTCAACTGATGAAACTTCAGCGGATAAAGATCTAAATTAGCCATCCCAGGACGGCTGTCTTTTTCCAAAATGAAAGCAAACGTTTTGGTTTGCAGGCACAAGTGCAGCTGGGGGATGCGCGACCCCCCTTCTCAAGACTCCACGGCCCCCCTGGGGGTTGCACCCCACAGATTGATGACCTCTGGTCTAGAGCCAGGGCAGGAAGGGAGGACCTCTGTGCACTTCAAAGGCATGCCTTTGAAGTTTCCCCCAATACAAAGGCATCGCTGGGTATAAGTACTGGACCTCATACACCACCACTTCATTACACTTCTGGACCTGTTGATACTCTGCCAGGAAGAAGGACTGCTGTGCTGCTGAAGGACTGCCACTCTGCTGGACTGCTGTTTTGCTGAACTCTTACTTTGCTGTGATGACCTGCTGATCTCCTGCCTGGGTGAGAAGGACTGGACCTCGAAGGACTGGACCTGTATCACTTGACCCCAGAACCTAGAGTGATGCCAAGGGTTAGCTGGCGGGCCTTCTGATCTGAAGCCTCAGGGTCATAACAGGCTTCCAACCCCTGCACCTGGCCATCTGTGAGTCTACCCTACCAAGTGGTGCCACCCCAACCCTGAACCCTTGGAAGTGGGCCTATGGTGCTTGCCAGTGGAATCAACACATCTTCTCTTCTGAGTGACACATCCCAGAGCAGACCTGACACATCTGCTCAGCTGAGTAGCGCATCGCTGAGCAGAAAAGCCTCATGGATTCGACCTGTTGCAAAAGACTCGCTTTGCCACAGCCTCAGGCATCGGGACCGATGTATCGCATTCAGAACCTCTGCTGCGCAATGCTTTTCCTCGCACAGAGCTCCTCACATCCCTTGTTAACCGTAGCCTTGATGACACCACAGAATCTCCGTATCACAGCTTTACTGCTCATCGAAATCAATGCATCGCCTCTGCTGCACTTTGCATTCTCTACACCGGACTTCACATTGCAAGCCTTGTTGACAGGATCCACTACGTCTATGCATCAGTAGTACACACCGCAGCCTCGCTGCAGCCTGGAACTCACACATAGCATCTGCTGCACAGCACATCTTTGACGCAGATCCAGGCAATCCTATGCATCCAGGATTTAAGGTACTATGCTCAGCAGGCTTAACTCAGTTAATTTAAAGTTTGCCTGCTTCTTACCCTGACTAGGATTGTGGCTGCTGCTTGGCCAGGGCTCATACCCCAGAAAATCAACAACCCAATTTCTAATGGCCATCCACTCTTCAACTGACAACATGCAGCTGTTAAGCATTGCAATATCATCAAGCTAAAAGTGTGGATGAGTAAGGCCAAGGTGCAAACGTAAAGATTAAACAAAGTAGGGCTATGTGATGATCCCTGAGCGACACCCTGAAAAACTAATTTCATCTCAGATAAGAAAGGGCCAAGCTGCACTCCTTAAGATTTGTCTGCAGTGGCATCAGGCATGTACGGAGGGTCGTGAGGTAGGAGGTAGGTGGGACAAAAATAAAAGTAAATAAATAATAAGTAAAAAAATAATTATACTTAGCTTCTTGCCGCGACGTCCTCTTCTCTCGGGTCTTCTACAGGCAGGCAGGCTCCTACGCGGGACCCAGGAAACTGCTCTAACCAATCCTTGTGCTGCTCTCATGCAACATGAGAGAAGCGCCAGGATTTCTCTTTCGGTTCTTCCAAGGACACTTGAGCCATATACTTTCTCCAACCGTCTTATACAACTGGGTTTAAGAGGTTTGAAATGTGCATGTCTGGCTGGCCGTCGCAAAGAGACATGCGCACTTTAAACTTAAAGTGACCTGCTCTTCACTGCTCTCTGCTGCTGCCAGTCAGCAGTGGCCCCTCCTCCATCCTGACGCTTAGCTTGGGAAGGGGTTTTGAAAAATAAAATGGTAATAAATTAACTTTATTATCATTTCATTTTTCATCTCTGGGGGCAATTTAGATAGTGGGGCGACGCTCCTCCGCCTTAACGGAGGAGCTGCCCCGTCTCTCTGAGTAATAAGACTCGATCCAAGACAATGCAGAGCCTCCTATTCCAGTTTCCTCTGACTTAAACAGAAGACGGTCATAGGAGTCTGTGTCAAAGGCTGCAGATAGATCTAGCAGAACCAGAGCAGAAGATTTGCCGCTGTCTGCCAGAAATCATTAAGTCATCAAGGACCTCCATACCAGAGTGACAGGTGAAACCCTGACTGAAAGTCCCCCAAAAATATTCCAGGGAAAAGAGACAGTTGTTAATAACCGTCTCCAGAATAGGATAAGGAAACAATAAAATTGTGCAGTTGTTACACAACGCCATAGGATCCACGTTAACTTTTTTAACAAAAGTCAAACAAGTGCCTGCTTTCTTCCCATTATGCTTTTTTGGTTTCAGATTGGGCCCATAATTATGTGGCAGGTAATTAATAGCGGTTACATAAAATGTTACATTAAATTTTTTTAAAAAAATAATAAATAGAAAATTTTAAGATAAACAATAATGAATCCTAATAGAAACAAAATAAAATCAATAATGTATTATCTGTTAGAACTCACCATGAAGTTTTGAGATTGACTTAGGCAATCACAGTGCTTAGATTGCTAGCATTGCCCACTGATGTTTGCTGCCATTCTAATATCTGTGCCAACGTGAAGCAAGTATATAGAACAGACAAGGACAATTGGTCTGTGTGTCTCTATTGTGTGAGATTTGGGGGGCAATTGCCAATGGCCTTATTGCCCCCTTGCTCTCGGGCATTAACAACTGACCATTGTCCTTCCCTATTATGCTCCCCTGCCTTGATCTCAGGCCCAAAATGTTTGGGTGGGCCCCTTGTAGATGGCATTTACTATTGTTAACATTTTGACCACCAGCCAATAAGGTGTATTATATAGCAACATAAATGGCAAACTATCGTTTTATTTGGTGTATGTAATTACAAATTTATAAACATTAACACATCTTGAAAAAATAAAAGTAAGGAGGAAGCAAAAGCAAGAAAGAGAGATACAAAATAAATTATGTATGCATTATTTTGTTCACAAAACAGGTGATTAAACATTCTTCATAAGTTATTGTATATTAGGTAGAATTTCATCATAAGAGGAGAGCACCCTGATTACTCTTGGAATGGGAATGTGTCTCTATAAGTAAGAGTCCAGGTTTTCCCGTCCTTATGTCGACAATCAGTTAGCCCATCAGAATCCCGCTATGAAGTACGCAAATAGAAATGGTAATATTATGATAAAAGTCTAGGCATATAAACACAAATGAGAAAGATGTTTAAAAAATGCTACGAAAGTGCTACAGTTGAATCCCTCCCTGGCTCACAGATGTTTACAGGCTGGTTGAGACAGCTGCTGCAGGCACCGTGTGACGCGAACTGAAAGTATAATAGAAGTCATGAAACATAACACAGCAGTCGCAGAGTCAATAAAAATTACCAGTCAATTACAATTATAATGTGCCTGCCTGTCCGCCTTTCTCGCTCACTCCTTCTCCCAATCACACTTCTAGGAGCTGCGCCACAAGACCAGACAAAACCACCTGTCTGTCTCTCACACAGGACACCAAAAGGCTTCCTAGATAAGACCAGATATAATACAAACACTTGTTACCCATGCGCTCCTCCAGTGTTAAGTGTGCGCCCTATCCAATCACACACTGTTTGACCCCCAAAGAGGAAGTGCGTGGCTGGAGGTGTTGTACTTGGAGCACTGCACTGTATATGTTACAATACGCAAAGCCCGACGCCATCTACAGTTGTAGCCACCTCATTCGCACGGCTCCGAAATAAAGTAAACCAGCACTGGAAAAAAAAATCAAGGCACATTAAATAAGCGCGGCCGAGCTGGGCAGGAGCCGATGCAAATAGGTAGGATGGCATTCAAATTAGACTTCCATTTAGTTTGGAAGTTTCTCTGCCCCTCGTTGACATGGTCGATGTTGACTGGTAATGTTTTAGCAACAAGAAATATCAACAGAGTAAAAAGATCCCCCATGATCTGGCTAAAGACAAACTGGTGTGCGGAAAATGGAGTCAAGAAAGCAAAGGGCAGCTGTCTGACAGCTCGAGCAGCCTGACGTGTACAAACTCCCACCTGTCCTTCAGTGTGCTAGTAGATCGAATCTTTTTTTTTCTCAACTGATTATCAGTGTGGCCCTAGACAGGTACGACACTCACTTGCAAGCATGACACTAGCTTTCCCAAGAGTCATTTTGGTCCACTGCTCAGATCCTCATGAAGAGACACCACCGATTAGGCAGGGAACAGCCGGGTAAAGATCTACACAAAGCCAAACAATCAGAACTGAGGTCGCACCATCCCCAAAGAGAGTAGGTGCACCAGGTAACAATGCACCCAAAATACTAATACCAATTATTACGTACATCCTGGCAACTGGCCCATCCCTTCCCCGACTCTAGCACCAAGCGCAGACTTGCATGATCTGCCTCACTGGGGATTCTGGTGAAGTCTGATGGCGGGAGATCATAACACGACAAGAGGCTTCGTTTGTAAGAACCCGCTGGTTACGAGGGAGGGGGGGCAGGTGTAAGTAGGTCAGCAGAACACGGTAATACACAATAAAACGATCCTCCACTCTCCTTCCTTGTCAAGGCTTTCCATCGGCCGCGAGTCACGACGAATTGATGGGTTAGCCGGGCAGGGCTGAGTGAGGGAACGAGCTAGCAGGAGCCGCAGTCACAACTGACGTATGGCTTCAGGGCAGAGGGCTGTCGTGGACAGCACCCCCAGTGTGTCGCCAGGGCCTTTGCGCTAACTCAAGGTCACCGAAGCCCAGATATCAGCTCCGAGGCATGCAGGCCTCATTGAACCACCTTGTGTGCAGTCAGCACAACGGTACTATTGCTTTAACTCAATGATGTCCAGCTATCAGCACCGAGGCACGCACGCCTCATGAAAGCATTCCGTATATTTTCAGTGACACCGAAACCTAGATATTGGCAGAATGGCACGCAGGCCTCACTGAACCAACTTGTCTGCTCCCAGTGCCACATTGCACTCACTCCAGCTCACAGAAGCCCAGATGTCAGCTCCAAGCTACGCAGCGCTCACTGATCCAAACTGTGTTCTTCCAACGCAACAGTGCACTCGCGTGAACACTCTCAAGCAGATCTCAGCTTCAATGTATCCAAGTCTCACAAGGCGAAAGCTGAAAAACAACCGAGTCTTAGTCAAACTGCAAAGGGGTGAGCGAAAAGCCAGCACTGGAAAAACAAGTACGGTCTTATGTAGGAGCCCAACTTGCGGGCATTTGTTTAGGGGAGACGTTAAACAAAGCCTGCGGATCAGAGAGGGACGGCGAAAAGCTATACCAAAAAAAGTGCAAAGCGGCTAATTAGGAGACACTGTCTCCCGCCGCCAGTAAAAGATGCAATCCCGGTGGGCGGGGCCAAAAGGAGACAGGGTGGTAACCAGGAGGGACTAAAAACCCTCATAATTGCATAATTGGTTACGCAAAATGACGTGCACCAATGCAAAACACGGGTGGAGAAGAAAGCGAGCTTCTAGAATCGTATTGATTCCAAGAAGCCCTCGTATGATGAGGGCAGCGCATGTGCTGGTTTCGTCAGGCCGAGACCTAAAAAGCAGGTGCTGAGAGGGGTCCCTATCGGACTCCCCATTTTCGCCCTCACCCTCGGTGTGAAAAACAAATCTTGACTCTGTAACAGTACCACACTTCCCCGGCCTTAGATGTAACTCCAAAGTGACTCGGTAAGATTCTTCCAACTGTCTCATCATGACAGAACGGAAGCATTTTCAATATTCTATCAATTAAGTCATACTTGTTGCTTATTTATCTTATGCAACTAATAACCATTGACAAAGCCAATTGTCCTGTCTTGTTATAGGTGTAATGTTACTTGTTGTATTACATGTCTGGATGCAATGTCAGAAGCAGCAAAAATTCCAGTCAGGGGCACACTATGCTTAGCAAAGATTTTTTAGCTTAGGTGTTTTTAGGCCACGCCCTTGATTACACCGACCACACACCTCAGTTTTTTCATCCTACTTAAAGCCCTGTTTATATATCTATCTGATTTCAATATCAACTACACAAAAACACTCAATCCATCCGGAGACAAAAAAAATCACAAATGCTGGTTTAGTTAAAGTTAAAGAGACAATACAAAAAATAATTTTGGTAAATTGAAATGTTTCTTAAAAGTTGCAAACCCTTCCCATATACAGCCCCACATGCAGCCCTTTGAAGCCTCAGACAACTTACTTTGAATGACTGATGCAAGGCGAATAGTTAATTATTCTGACAATAAGTGAGTCTCTGGCAAAAAATTACTAAAAACATTGTTTTTGTTTAAAGTCACTGCAGTGCCAGTTAATCATACCTATAAGTACATATGTGTAGCGCTTCATATCCCCTTGACAGGGATGCTGGGCTGACGCCCGCGGCCACGCTTTTCCTTGCCTCGTGCGGAGCAGACAGTTGTCTCCCCCATGTCTAATGGATTATCAGTGTTTTCACTATCATTGGAACTTCTGCCTCACGCCTCCTTGAGGCTTTTGGTGCAGTACTGATCCTGTTTAATTCTAGGATTTCGAGACCTCATACAGGCAACAGTATATTACAAGTGCTACGTTGTGCACGTTTTCCACGGCACATATATATGTCCCTGCTGTATCTTCTCGGGGTTACTCAGTCTACGCCCCGAGTAAGTAACTTTTTCCTTTCAGAGCACCTTGGGTGTTGTTTTTAGGTCTCGCTAGCGTAGGCTGCGCACATGCGCAGTCTTGCTGGCGAGATTAAATTACTTTGGTTATTTTCTGTAAGGGGCATTAAGCCCCACCCATCTTTTCCATTGACCGGCGTCACCGTTTATGCTAAACGTTGGCCAGCCATTGGAAAAGAGGTGTTTGTGATGTTTTTGCTCGGCTTTCTGAGCCGTCCCATTTGGACGGGCTCCTCTGCCTTCCTTGCGTCGCAAAAGGTTTCCTATCTTTATGGGGCCCAACACATGTACATGTTGACACAACCAAACTCCTAGCCGATACCACTCTCCCAAGTGGTTTCACCCCACACACAGGCCTCTAGGTATGACTAGCAGGAATGTCAGTGGAGGAAACACAGTACAAAGTGGGACGTATTTGGCTTCACCTGTATCCTACATTGTGATTGGTAAAAGCAGTTACTGGATGTTAACATCACTCTGGGTGATGTCAGGATGGGGCGTTAACAGCATATACCCTGGCTGGTGGTGGTCAAGAAATAAAGGCAGGGCTAAGAATGTGGGTGGTGTGCGTATGTGGGATACACAGCAAACATCACATCCTGCGGCAGGTGACATCCGTAATGAGGACACAGATGGTGCGAGGACCCCCCCGCTCATTAGCCACCCGCACAAGTGTCCACAACTTTCCACCATTTTGGCCCTTTGCTTACTGCATCCTGGTCCCCAGCCAAGCTAAGAGGTGATCGGCACGTGATGCACAACTCCCAGGACCATACGGGGAACCAAGGCATGAAAATAGGACTTGGGTTTTCCAACAAAGCTCCGAGAGCATAAGGTTGGAGTAGTTATATTGGGGGTACGATTGCGTAATGGAACAAATGATAAAAGATCCTGTCCAGGGATATTCCATTCATGTAGAAGCGGTGGACCAAGAATTTTCATTCAAACTAAGATCCTTCTGACCAAGGTAATTGACAGTCATTATTGACTGGAAGAGGACAAAAGGCTTATTCAGTGACAATCCATGCAAAATTGCAATTTGTAACCTTCACACAACTTACAAATCTGCCAACTAGTATTAAAATGCATAATTTATTATTTCATGTATTTGAGCTGTTTCTGTAGATTGCATATAAGAGTCCTTCACATAGGTAATAACTACTCGTTCAATGCTCGCTACAGAGTGCAGCAGATTGTCTTATTGGGTTTAGAGCTATCCAGCCCAGCTTCTGGTTTAGCTGGACATGACTCTTTTGTTGAGTTTGAGATTACTTAGTAATGCGGTGGTTTGTGTGCCGAAATGAGTTCTACTGTCTGGCATTACCCTTTTAACACATTTCTCTGCCTCATTTCTTGACTCGAGTTTCTTTGGCTTTTGCAGTTTCAGCAATCTCATCCGGTGTCGGTGATTGACTGTTGTAATTCTTGCTCCCTTTGTATCAGTTCTATGGTCATTAGTGAAATAAGTTGCATGAAGTAAAACACTAGCTATTTAGATGGACTCTTTTGATTTGTGGGAGGGTTTTACTGTCAGATAACAGGAGAATAGTTGGAATGGAAAGGGATTGTTGGTCCATTATTTGGGCTAGATGGCAACCTTCCAATTTCCGAATTACAGTTTTTTGATGTTATTTATTTAGAGTCTTATACAAGCTTGTAACCAATTCCTAGCCACTTCTATTATTGGTCTATATAGAACCTAAGACACAGAGAGACAGAAATGTGTCCAAGATCACGCACTGTGGTCAAGAGGTGAGAACCAGGGTCTGAACTCTACACCTCCCATTAAAAGTTTGCAATTTATCAATTCTGTCTGTCCCATATGGCAACTCCTCCTTTACGTCGCCCTTTCCTTTCAAGTGCATGCCAAATAATGTCTAAGATAATTTGAGTAAGAGCATATTGTGACATATGTCCACAAACTTGCGGAAAACCTACTGTTTGGAGGCTTACGATAGGCTGGAACAACCGCCCAATCCCTTTAGAGGGTTTCCCATGGAATCAACGGTGTCCATTTCCTGGAAGCCTGACTCAGTGACCTTTCTTAGTAATTATGTACACTGTATAGCTGCTGACATGTCTCACGGTGCATTGGCAGTAAGTGCTGATGGGACGGGAAGTGCTCCACCCTGCCACACACTCAGAGTTGCCAGCTGGCCTCATGTTATCAGAAATGGGGATGGATAATTGACAAGAGGTGATAGTGGATATGTAGCAATAGATACTTAGTTGATGGGTAAGTGGATGAAATGTTTTTTTCTGCTTTCCTGTTTGCTTTCTGCTTATCTTTCCCAGTTCACCAGCTCAGAAGCACTGCAGTCAAACTAAATAAATCAAATAAATCGTGGGATGGACTCTCATTTCCACCGTTCTCACTCTGACTTTTTTGAATGAATGAATAGGGGCATATAGAATTGTGATGGAGAAGGTGTGGGTAGCAACTCCCAAGTATCATGATGACATACAACTAACAGCTCAGTTTAAAAATGTCCATATTTCCAAATATCTGCATTCCACATACAATCTATTCTAACTTACTGAGATTTTACAGGAAAACAACAGCATTTATTGTCCTTCATCTGCAACTTGATGCCAACATTTACAAAGATTTGTTGCCTGAATTAAAGTTATCTCTCATTCTTTCGATTATCTCATTACTCTCCTATCCTCCCACCTCATTCACTCCCCCATTCACACTATCCTGCTTGCTAGAGAAATTGTAAACTAGGGGCTTGTAGCCCGCCCATTGCTTAACATTCATTCACTTCATTGTCACTCCTATTTGCTGCCTTCTAATTGGCCAGTGCATGCTGGCTTTATTTCCTCTTTCGACTGGAGCATGGACCAAGTACTGATGGACCTCAGGTTGATTGCTGTCCTTCCATTGATCGCGCTGTGATTGAGGTAATTTTTCTTGTTCCCTGTACCCCTTCTTGAACCTCTTTCCATTTGTAGCTATGTTTTACTAGGCTACACACACTTAAAATAAACCCTTTTCTCCTTTCAATTGGATGTTTATTGTGACACTAGATGTTATCTACTTTTTTTGTGAGAGCAGATGGTATCTGCTTCCAAATGTATCTTCACTTAGACATAACATGGGTGCAATTGCTTTCTTTATGTGATAGGATATTTTGCTGCGCATGGGACGATCAACTGATTTGCCCGGAGTCACAGGGGTGTTGTGCCGAGAAATAACAAGCATTAGCAAAAGCCAAAGGTCTTTTGTTTGGGACTGTTGGCTCTGCCATTGCCTTTTGTTCAAGCTGTACAGCATGGGCATTGTCAACTTTAGCAACAATTTGTAGCTATTCTGTATAGCAGTGTGGAGGCTGCGCAGCACAGCTAGAAATACTTACTAAACAAGCATTGGCATAGCCAATAGGCCTCGCTTTTGGGACCTTATAAGTATTTAGTTATGCAGCACAATATTCTTGGTGCAACAACATCAACTGTTGCATGGCTAAACACTTATAAGGTCCCAAAAGCGAGACCTATTGGCTATGCCAATGCTTGTTTTTATATGTACGTTCTGAGCACTGAAGGAGACGAATAAGGTGTCTCTTTATTTGTTGGTCCTGATGCGACCCAATATCCATAACTGGGTAGAAATGTCGTCGACACTTCTATAACACAAACAAACTAGCGTTGAAATTCCCATAACTGACATAAGGGCACAGATTTATCATAACTCCTGTTACATAGGGATGCTCATATAGTTGTTTGTTGTTCCATGGAACACACAAGTTTATGTTGCTTTTTTGTTATATGTATATATTGTGTATTATTGCTTTGTTTGGTTTTGTCTTTTTCACATGGGACACTACGCACATGAAATATAAAAAATAACGTTTGTATACTTTTTGACTAATCTTTCTTTCTTCTGAATCAAGTTATGAACAGAACACTTGTGTACAGCCGTTGTTGCTTTTTGTTATTCTAAAACTGAGTGTATCACTTCTAAGAATGACAGTTTCTCTCTATTTTCATACCCCTTTTGAGACTCCCAGGCACTTTATCGAACAGCTAGTACCCTGTACTGTGAGCTGTTCTTGTTTGGAAGGAAGTTGAATTGCAGTGAGGTCTTCGTGGCAAGTGCTTTGGCATCATGCTTGAGTTACTGGAGTATCCTGTCATTGCTTGCAACCCGGCTGTAATAGTGAGGTGGTGGGATGAAGAGTGAAGGACAGAGTGCCCCTAGTCTACATTAATCCGTTGTTTGCAATTATTCTTCAAGTCCCTGTAAAATTCTCCCCGGCGACAGTTGCTACCACCCATTCCATGTTCTGTGCTGGATACATCAGTCACCACAAATGCTTTGCGTAATCCTTGGTGAGGTAAGTGAAGGACAAGAAAGGGAACAGCAGGGATGGACTGCAAAGACATCCATGATAAGGATTAGGAGTTTTCCCCATGGGAGGATGAGCCGATAGCTCTTACGTGGAAAGGTGTTGCCCTACTGAAGTATCCTTAGGTGGCACAGATAGAAACTCAATAGAGAGTTACTGGGGGCAATAGTGTGAACCCAGTGAATGGATTGAATATGACCAATTAAAGGGTAGAGGGGTGGGTTACGCCATGCACTAGTTACAGGCATTGAGCAAAAAAATGTATGGTGCCACCATAGGGAATAGACAAATGACATGTGGGATGTGCTGTAAACAGACCGTTATTGTGAGGACAGAGTTCATAAATGCTTTGAAGTGACAAATTGTCATGATCAATAGCAGACCTCTTCATGCATTGGATGTGTGTCTGCTTAATAATAAGTAGGATTAGTTTAGAAGTGGGGAAAGTAGAGGCACTTCTCATGGAATGTCTTAATTACAGGCTGTCAACATATGAATAATTTACAGCTCTGCTTAGGAGGTCAGAAGAGCAACTCTCAGTCTGCAGACAACCCAGATACATGTCTTATCTGGATATCCCAGTATGAATATATGCTTTGCCCATGACATACAAAGTGTAAAATCAGCCACAGGAAAACAATGTTTCAGTCATTCCTGTGTCTATCCTGGGACTGATCTGAGAGGGTGTCCAATGTTTTGTTGAGCATAGTCCTCAGTTTAGTTAGGCATCCTTGTTCCACAAAAAGCCAGCTCTTTACTTTCTTACTGAACTTTAGATCCCCTTGTATGTTTCCTATCTCGGCTAGTAAGGCATTCTGAAGATATTTTTTCTGAATGGAGAATGCTGTTCCATCAATGCTCTTATACTTAGGGGATTGCTAGTCTTCAATATAATGTTCTGATCGGCGAGTATCTCTGTAATTTAGGTTGAAAAACACAGGACCTTTCCCTTCAGTGGCCCTGTGCACAATGCCTTGAACGAAGGCTGACTGGATATAGGCAGCCAAATAATTGCATGGATCACTGTTGTGATGCATTCCCATGGTCAAAAGTGTAGGATTTGTCTTGCCTGTCATATTTGTAATCCTTTGCAGATTGTGTGGCATGAAGAAGGTTGTTTCTAGGTAAAGGCCATATGCATAATCTACTTTTGATGTCATGAGGGTGAGAATTGCCTGAAGTGTCTGCAGATATCCTAAGTGTGGTAGGATGTGTCACAGAGTTCTCGTTATATAGAAGGCACATCTTGTTGCTTGATTCACTTTGGGGGTCAGGGATAGTTTGGAGTCTATGATCACTATGAGATTTCTTACCTCCTTTCATGTTGATAGTGGTGTTTCTTGTTCCTTTTTGCCAGATGCTTGTAGGCTGTTAGTTATTGTTTTGTCCACATTTTATGTTGTTGGTTTTGGAGGTATTGAGTTTATGATGGTTGATTAGCATCCACTAATCAATGGCACAGAGATGCTTCTCCAGTCTAAGATGGTACTAGGTTCTAAGGATCTCCAATTTTTAGGATAATTTTGGTGTTGTCAGCATACCTGTATCATGGTAGGGTGACTTGCTTGAGCCAGTGTCATTCTAAGGATTTTGTTGGCCCTGGGCGGCAAATATTTTGGGCTTCCCTGCCCTGTTTGGAACAGCTTCAAATTGTATTACCCTCTTTCTGCTAAAACTAGGCCTGTGTAGGCAAAAACATTGAATTATATGGTAAGGGGAGAGATGTAGAAATACTCAGAAGTAAGCAAGAGAGAAAGTTCACTTTCCCAGGGGCCCCTTGGTTGGTGGGGTACTGGGCAATGGCCGACGTTGCCCATCCCTTAAAACGACTCTGGCCTTACCAGATCTGATAAGGGAGTAAGATAGAGTTTGAACAGGAGTGGAAAGATGATTAAACATTGGCAGTTGTCGCAGTGTGTGGTGACAGGGAAGAAAATGAATGGTAATAGTGACATAATACTTTGTCTACATTGACAATAAAAGTTGATCCACTTTAGAAGGTGCACAGTGTTAATATTGTATCAAAAATATTGTTTGACACAAATGCTGTGAAAAAAATATCGTGAAGAATAGAATACAACAGGACAGAATATTACAGGTAAGCATTTAATATTGTTTTTCGTAAAGATATTGTAATCTGTTATGATTTTGTGTGTTTAAGTTATGAATATGTCAATGTTAGTTCACTGTTGTTTTAGCAGTTAATTCATTGTTTTGGAAATATTTTTAAAGTGTTGTTATTTGTAAAAAATTTAATTGGTTAATTAGATAATTATTTATGCAAAATGTTTATTTAATATTAAATTATTAAATGAATATCTTTAAATTGTTAACCATTGCTTTATTTTAATTGGATAATTACATAATTAATTATGTACATTAATAAATTGAACTAATTGATGTTCTTAATTTTAATATGTTATTTTTTTTGGGCTGTTGGGATCGTAGGGGTGGGCATTGTTTTGACTACAAATGTTTTACATTTTTTCATTTAAAAAAAATGTTTATATATATATATATATATATTTTTTTTAATAAAACTTTTTTGAAACACCTTTTTGCTTAGTTAAATGATAAGGGCCTTATTACAAGTTTGGAGGTCTTCCTACAGGGCCACCACTACGGAGGTTCCAGGAAGACCGCCAAGCCTGTGGTGAAACCGCCTGCTGGATTCTGAGTTGAATCCATGGCGGGCGGGCAGTGCGGCGGTAGTGTCACAGCAGCGGGTATGTTAAGCTCATAGGAGAGCATAAATGTGACAGTGCCTATAGCACGTTTGTGCATGGTGTAGCACACACCATGTCATGCATGCCACACAGTGCACAAGCGACCGTGCACTTTGGGGGGCACATCATGTGCCCCCCAACCGCAGATTTGCCCAGGAGCCCTGTTGGGGCCCTTTGTGATGCAGTTCGCCAAACATTTCATGGTGGGGTCCCCTCCATGAAATACTTGGTGGAAAGGCAGCTCGGAATCTGTTTGGCGGTGCCGACATCAGCACCACCTCGATTCCCACCTGCTTTCCACACTGCCACTTGCATGGGATCCTGGTAGCGGCGGTGGTCTTGTGGCGGTCCCACCACCACCATTGTAATACGGCGGTCGGACTACTGGGGTTTTGGCAGTCGGATCACGTACTCGTAATCGGGTCCTAGGAGTTTATTGATATTTATATAAAACGGTGAATGTTACTTCTTAATTTTAAACTGCATTAGATTTTAATTTTTTGTTTTTATAAATATTTTTGTGATTTTATTTTACAGTATGTATTTGCTGTAATTCGATGTTTTTATTTTATTTAGTAACCTTTTTAAGTTATACACATTTTTTATTTGTATTACATTTTTGTTATTAATTTATATATATGCTGTGTTTTTGGAAAGTTTTAGTTATTAATGTTTGGAATTTTTTTAAATAAGTAAATTTTTTATATATTGTTTAGTATACATTTATTTGTTTACTTGCATTTTTAAGAGGGATAGTTTGTTGACATAAATCACATTTATGTTTACATCTTTCATATTACAGAATTTTTTTTGTTTCATTTATATTTTTAAGTTACTTTTTTAAGTTATCATATAAAATATTTTTTAATATATATACTTATGTAATCTCGTTATTTGGGAACAGAATATTTGTATGCAATATTTTTGTAGTTTACATTGTATGTATGCAAACTCGGCATTTAGTACCACAGTATTTTTGCCTGTATCCCAATATTCTTTACATCAATATTATGTCACAGATGTGTTAGGAATACAACCTCTTATGTCTTCTTGTCTCAGCAGAATAGCATTTCGAGGGGACTTAAACATTCTCGAAAACAAATGAGGATCCAATTGTAAGTGAACCCTACAAAGTCCAGATGGTGCTCCACAGTATCAAGATCACATGCATACTATACTGGTGTTTACAATAACACTCACTTTCAAGGCACTTCCTTTAACCCCTTGTGTGCCCCGCCCTTTCCACGCCCTGTGCCGGGCGTTTCATTAGCGGGCGGGGCTCATGACGAGATAGTCTCGTCATGGGCACAGCGCAACCGCGGCCCATGACGAGACCATCTCGTCATGGGCACTCAAGGGGTTAATCTACGGGATTTAGTTGGCTTCAAGAGAGGTGTGCAAAAAGTTAATTTAAAGGCTTTTGGTTAGCTGTCTCGCACCTGTCATATGGGATGCACATTGTTTCATCGAGCCCCATGATTATGGCCTAAAAGAGGAAACTACTTAGTATGATTTGTACCCTCTAATTGCTCATTGTAGAGGGATGGGATCCTAGTCTTGGGCCAGAATAAGTCTGGCTGATCCGATGTTTGTTGGCCTTTGATTTGTGCCCTACCAACATTCCCAAAACGGTGGGGAAAAACTTGGATGATAATATATCACTTGCGCAGCAAGTCTATAAGGTAGTAGCTACCTGCTTTTTCTCCATTTAGAAGAATGCAGGCTGGTAGCATTGTGCTCATTATATCTAGGATTGATTACTCCACCTGTATAAATCTGGGGGCCTTGACAGTGATCAGGAAACATTAAGTGCTTCTGAACTTAGTTATTCGATTGATATTCAATCTCTAATTCGTGCTGATGCTTGCTGGTGGTCAACACCAACACTTACTTTTGGAGACTGGGGAATCTTTGTTGCCGTTTGTGCCAAGGGTCTGATTATTGTAATTGTAAATTGTATTTATATCGTACTTACTGTCCCTGATGAGACATCGACACGCTTTGCAGCTAGAGCATGCAACTCCGGAACCCAAGATTAGAGTTTAATAGTTAGTAGATTATTAGTAAGCGCTTTCTTTTTTTTCCATGTGGATTAGCTGTGTTAAGTTTGTGCTCTTGGTTTCTTGTGTGCTCAGTAGAGTTTAGAATAGGAATAGAAAGATGGGAATGGATTTGAAATGGGGAAGTAGCAAGTTAATTTTGTAAGTAGTGGTGGTGTGTGCCCAGAGCCAGACTGGGAACAGAAACCGGCCCTGGCAAACTGCTTGGGAGGGAAGGGGGCTGCGGCCGAGCTCTTTGCTAGGGCCCGTTTCGGCCGATTTTGCCGATATTGCCGGCCCGGGTAACAGAAACGGCCCCCAGAGGCCCAAAACCAGCCCTCACTTGGACGGCCCACCAGGGAAATGCCCGGTGCCCGCTATGGCCAGTCCGGCCCTGTGTGTGCCACTTAAAAGTGGCTAAAAAGGAGGAGGAAGTTTGAGAAGGATGTTTGAGAGTTCATAGTAGTAAGAAAGGTTTAGAATTAGTCAGATAGAAGAGGGATGAAACGATGATTGAAGGGATTATTTTTGTATTTTATATATATATATACATGTATGTAAAAATCATTTCTGACTTGGCTATTACTTTGGTGTTGTTTGACCAATCTGTATAAAATTTTCCCAAAAAAGTGTCACAGTGGGTACTATTGTTATGCAAAGTTTGGGGGCGCTCCTTGGAGTGGGGATCGAGAATTTGGGGTCCAAATTAAAGTTGGGTTTGTAATGTTAGTTCCCATAGGAACTTTTAGCCACAGCTATAGCCGCACCGCTGAACGGACTTACATCAAATTTGGCAGGCATGTAGATGTTGGTTCAAGAAAGTGCCTTTTACCTTTTGGGTGTAAATCTGTTCAGTAGTTTTTGAGAAAGTTGAGTTTAAAATTATAGTGAGATCTGTGGCTACGGAGTCTCCGTGAAGAAAGAGAGCTCTTGCAGGGAAATGCACTGGTCTGATCGCCTGCCAACACTTCAACCAGGTAGTGTTGGCAGCCATCCTGGGACTCGTCTTCGAGCCAAGTCCCCAAAAAAAGTGAAAATAAAGAAAAGGGGGCAGGGTAGGAATACCCCAACCCCCAAGCCATGGTCTTGGGGTACCCCCGAAAAAACAAATTGCATCGAATTTGTGATAATTGCAAATTTGTGGCAAAAAATAAATAAAAGGAAGTGCGGGTTCCCGCGCTTGCTTTGAAATAACCCACATGTGGGCCAGGTCCCGGGGGCATATATTAATTACAGGAGGGGGGCACATGGGTCTCCCCTCCTAGGGCTTATGAAAGCCCCATGAAGCGCCACTTCCTCGGGTCACTTTTGATAATGAATGCGGGCGGGTCCACAGGACCAGCCCGAAGCCCCAGGAACCACCACCTCTCTGGTGCTATTTTCAGCTATGGGGCGGGGGCCTCGTAATTAAGTTGTTATGGTAGAAGTTAACGATAACAAGAGCTAACTTCAATTCAAACAAAATAGTTATAACTTGAAAATGGAGAGAGTCCAAATAGGAGCAACGCGTCCCGCAGCCAAACATGGACGATGTATATAAAAATACAATGTGTAGCCCCCCCCCCCTGCCTCACATCCGGATGTTTGGTGACTTAGGAATTGGGGAGAGAGGAGGCAGCATTCATCTGCTTTAAGGAGCACAACTCTGGGTTTGTTGCCGACGGCCGTGTGACACCAGCCCGCAGCCAACTGAAGTTGGGAAGTTGGGGCATTAATATTTAATATGTGCCTTATTGGTGGTTACACAACTGCCTTCACGATAGGGATTGTTGTTCCATGGCTGTTAACAAACATCGTTTCTACACAAGTCTCTGAGGGACACTATGACTTTAATATTAGAGTGGGTTGGATATTTGCCCCAGTGGGAGTGGTTATCTACATCCACCCAACGAGCCACAGCTGACTCGTGGTAACCTTCCGGCACTGAAGAAAGCTCACTGCTGAAATGCGTCTGCCGAGGCACGCAAGAAGACTTTCATGGCTTAGTTGGGTACATCTTGTATGGATATTACATTTGCAGAGCATGTTCCGAGCTGTGTCAGAGCCTATTTTTATTGAATGGGTGTTGGACTTTATGTTTTTGCCAGCACTCTCGTTCAGGAGCAACACGTAAAATACAACGCGTAGCCCCCCCCCCCCGCCTCACATCAGGATGTTTGGTGACTTAGGTAATGGGGAGAGAGGAGGCAGCATTCATCTGCTGTAAGGAGCACAACTCTGGGTTTGTTAGCGATGGCCGTGTGACGCCAGCCCGCAGCCAACTGAAGTTGGGGCATTATTATGTGCCTGATTGGTGGTTACTCAACTGCCTTCATGGTAGGGATTGTTGTTCCATGGCTGTCAACAAACATCCTTTCTACGCAAGTCTCAGAGGGACACTATGACTTTAATATTGGAGTGGGTTGGATGATTGCCCCAGTGGGAGTGTTTATCTACATCCAACCAATGAGCCACAGCTGACTCGTGCTAACCTTCCGGCACGGAAGAAAGCTCACTGAATGGGTGTTGGAATTTATTGTATTGTAATTGCATTTATGTAGCGCTTACTACCCCTGACGAGGCGTCAAAGCGCTTTTTCGGTGAGTAGCACGCTCCTCCGGGACCCATAGAGGATTAGTGTTGAATTAGTATAGTGAAAAATGCAAGTAAATTTTAAGTGGTGGATAGTTTAGTCAGTTATTTGGATTCGGAAGGATAGCAGAAGGATAGAAGAGGAAGAAAAAAGGTTTGTATTTATATAGCGCTTGTTACCCCCTGATGGGGTGTTGAAGCATGCTACTCCGGGAACCCATAAAGAATTAGTGCTGAATTAGTATGGTGGAATATGAAAGTAATTTGATTGGTGGATATCAGTCAATTATTTGGAGTGAGAAGGATAGCGGAGGGATAAAAGGGGAAGAAAGGTTTGCATTCTTGTAGCACCTGTTACCCCTGATGTGTTGAAGAGCTTTTCTGGCGATTAGGACGCTACTCCGGAACCCATAAAGGATTAGTGTTGAAAATCAGTATAGTGATATATAAAGTAATTTGAGTGGTGGATATGTTATTCAGTTATTTGGATAGAGAAGGGTAGGTTGGGGATAGAAGAGGGAAAGAGGTTTGTATTTATATAGCATTTGCTACCCCTTGATAGGGTTTTGAAGTGCTTTATTGGCAAGTAGCACGCTACTCTGGAACCCATAAGGATTAGTGTTGAATTAGGATGGTTAAACATGAAAGTAATTTGAGTGGTGGATATGTTAATCAGTTATTTGGATAGAGAAGGGTAGGTTGGGGATTGAAGAGGGAAAGAGGTTTGTATTTATATAGCATTTGCTACCCCTTGATAGGGTTTTGAAGTGCTTTATTGGCAAGTAGCACGCTACTCTGGAACCCATAAGGATTAGTGTTGAATTAGGATGGTTAAACATGAAAGTAATTTGAGTGGTGGATATGTTAGTCAGTTATTTGGATTGAGCAGGTTGGGGAGGGGTAGAAAAGGGAAAAAGGTTTGCATATATATAGCGTTGGTAACCCTGATGGGGAGATGAAACGCTTTATTGACGAGTGGCGCGCTGCTCTGGAACCCATGAAGGATTACTGGTGAATTAGTATAGTGGAATATGGAATTTAAGAAGTGAACATGTTAGTCTGTTAATTTGATTGAAAAGGATAGTGGAGGGATAGAAGAGTGAAGGATTATTTTTTTAGGTCATAGCAGTAGGAGGAGGCTTGTGGATGAGTAAAAAGGGGTTTTTAAGGAGAAGAGTCAGAGGGAAGAGTTTAGAAAGATTTGTTTTGGGGGATCGGTATAGTAAAAGAGGTGTCAGATGATGCAAGGAGGGATAGAGTTGGAGAGTCTAGAAAGGGTTATTTTGGGGATCATAGTAGTGGTATGGGGTTTGGGATAAATGAAAGAGTGGATGTAGAGGATATATTGATAGATGTATAGGGTGAGAGATAGGGTAGTGCATTGGAAAGAGTAGCAGAAAGAAGTTTGAGATGAGTCAGAAAGTTGGGCTGTAAGGTATATTGAGAGAAGTACAGGCCGAGATATAGGGTACTGCATTTGAAATGCTAAATTAGAAGAAAGTGATAAATATTTAGGGGTCTATTAGTATGTCGGGGGATTGCCACCGCCCGCATGGCGGTGGCGATCCACTTGACATTATCCCCCGCCCACCTCCCATTTCCCCCTGCCATATTATGATGGCAGGGGTACTGCAGTGGACGGGAAGACCGTCCGCCGCTTTTCCATCCGGTCGACGAGTTGACCAGGCGGAAAAGGGTTGAATATGGTGGCAGTGTCTGCTAGACACCGCCATCCATATCACAATGTCATCGGGAAGCAGCCTTTCAGAAAGGCATGCGGTTTTCTCAGTTGGGGGCCCGTTGTGGGCCCCCAGGATGTTGTGAGGTGAGGGGGACATTTGCAGGCACCGTGCGGTGCCTGCCACGTTGTGCATGCAAATGCACAAGGTGCATCCACAGCATTGCGGCGGGCGGTGCTGTGAGCACCGACCGCCACAATGTTGTGGATGGGGGATGCCACCGCCACCATGGCGGTGTCATCCTAATTGCCTGTGCGGGACCGCCGCACCACTGGCGGCCGGTCCCCGCACTGCTAGGGTGACAGGCAGACGAAAGTCCGCCGCCATCCTAATAGGCCCCATAGATCCATAAGTACATCGAAAGTATATAGATGCATAAATGATGTAAGTATATATAGGTTAAAGATAATGATAGAGGTACAGGATAAGAAATAGGGTAGTGATTTGAATATGCTTTTTCAGGAGAAAAGTAACTGACACACAGATCCAGGTACATGGAAGGTACATAGTTGCACAATGGAAGTAAGTACATGTAGACCAAAGATGATTTTTATTTATTTATTTATTTTCAACAACATAATTTTTCTACATGTTTATACAAACCAATACACAAAGATAGGTACATATCTATAGTCAAAATAAATGCTAATATACATAGGGACATGCTGTAGATTTCTGTTTGCGTATGGTGCTTATGTGGGGAAAAGCTAATTCTTGAGTAGTTTTCAGAAGATAAGGTAGTTGTCGGTGGATCTTATGTTGGGGGCTAAAGAGTTCCATAGTCTGGCTGCTTGAACAGAGAAGGAAGTGCCACCCATGTTTTTTTTTCTGGTATGTTGGGATTTTGAGGCGAGATGCCCCTTTAGAGCGTAGGTTCCTTTGTTGAATGTGTTCGGTGATTTTATTCCTGATGAAGAGCGGTCCCATTCCATGTATTGCTTTGTGGGTGATACAAAGTAGCTTAAACGTGGATCTTCTGGCAACCGGTAACCAATGCAGGGCTTTCAAGGCAGGTGAGATGTGGTCTCGCGGTTTGATATGGTAGAGTAGTCTAGCAGCCGAGTTCTGAATCCGTTGTAGTCTTTTCATGGTTGTTAGGGGATTTTCCAATGTCTTTGGAGCATTCAAGTTGAAGGAGTATTTGCGTGTCATCTACATAATTATAGCACGTGAGGTGAAATTGATTGATCAGTACCGGTAATGACTTCATGAGGATGTTGAAAAGCCTGGGCGAGATGATAGAACCTTGAGGGACCCCTGCTTTTGTGGAGTATGGTTTGGACGAGAAAGGTGGGGTATGGATGAAATTTGTTCTGTTTCGAAGGTAGGACGCAATCCAGTCTATAGCAGTTCCCTCTATGCCGGCTTCATAGAGTCTTTGTTTCAGAGTGTCATGGTCAACCGTGTCAAAGGCAGCCCAGAGGTCCAAGAGGAGTAGCGCAGCAACCCTGTTGCGGTCAACTGTATTCTTCAGGTCATCCCAGATGGCAAGGAGGGCAGATTCACTGCCTCTTCCCGGATGGAATACTGTTTGGAAGTCTGAGAGTCTCTTCAATGAATTGTGTCATCTGGGCGAACGCTGCTCTTTCTATCAGTTTGCCAAGGAAAGATCCATTTGTAATGGGTCTGTAGTTGTCGGGGTTCAGCGGGTTCAAGTTTGTTTTCTTCAGTAAAGGGCGTATGTGTGATTTTTTTAGTTCTTCTGGAAATATTCCGGTAGTTAAGGAATCGTTGATGATTCTTCTTACTGGAGTGGCAGCAGAGGTTGTTAAAAGAATTGTCTTGAAAGTTTGTGGTGGACAGGGGTCAGAAGGGCTGCCGGCAGGCCTGCTTGCTTTGACCTGGTCCATAAATTCATCGTGTGCGATGTGTTGGGAGGAACGGAGAGGTTGGGTTAGAGTATTGTTGGATTGTTGTTTTTGTACCAGGGTTAGTGCTGGTGCTTTGTTTCTGTTTTAAGTATGAGTCCAATGTGTCTGCTTTGTCTGTGTAATGATTTGCCAGTTTGTCTGTGAAATCTTGAGTAACAGGAGGAGTTCCTTCTAGGCAATTTGGTTTGTGAAATTCATTGAGTATTTTATAGAATTCTTTATTTGCACATTTAGCATTTTGAATTATGTCAGAATAGTACCTTTCTTAGTTTTTTTGATAGCTGACTTGTATAATCTGTTAATTTTTTGTAGGTGCAGTTTGTCTTGTTTGGTGTTTGTTTTGAGCCAGGTACATTGCAGCTTTCTAATTCGTTGTTTTATGTCTTTTATTTCTATGTTTCTCCAAGGCGCTTTTTTTCTTTTGTGCTGTTGTGTGGTTTTGAGTGGTATCAGGATGTCAAAATCTTCCTGTAGCCACTCATATAGATTTTGAACAGAAGTTATTGTTTCCAGATTTGTTCTTGATGTTAGTTTGTTTCTAAGTGTTCCAAATTGAGTTTGATCCACGGCCGATAGGTGGATGGATGCAAGGTAGTTTTAGTGAGTTCCTTAGTGTTGTTTTATGTTGGAAAGCAAGCAAGTGGTGGTCTGACCATGTGACTGGAGTTATAGTTTGAAAGGTAACTAGTTCATTTTCAGCAAAAAATACATCTAGGATATGTCCAGCGATGTGTGTGGGTTTGTGGACAATCTGATGCAGGTTCAGTGCGTCTAGGCCAGTGATTATTGTTTTTGGATGGGTCATATTGGGTTTGTCAAACCAAATGTTGAGGTTACCCAGAATGCATAGGTTGGAGTGTATTGTTATCAGGTTTGAAACTGTGTCTAGAAGTGTGTCTGGGAATGTCGTCTTGCTAGGTGGAGGTCTGTAAAGGAGAAGGAATTTACAGGATGAAGACGGTATAGTATAGCATCTTGTTAGAAGAGCCTCACAATTCTTTATGGAGATGTAGTCAACTTTAGTGATATGTAATGTTTGCCTGAGCACAACAGCTAGACCATCTCCTTTTTTGCCTATACGATTTTGGGTGATCGTTTGATAGCCTAGAGGAATGGGTTAATGCAAGACTGGAGCCATATCATCTCCCAACCATTATTCAGTTATGAATAGTATGTCTGATTTTGCATCTGTGAGAAGGTCGTAGATGTGATGTTTGTTTTTAGAGAGGGATCGAGCATTTATTAGTAGACAGTTTAGAGAATGGCCTTTGGTGATAGTGAGACTTTGTTTTGTAGAAGAGTGATCAGTATTGTGTGGGTTTGTAGCAGGTGTGTTTTTAGTGCTGGTATTAGCTGTATTAGGATAGCAATCATGTGGCTGTTCTGTATCATGTTCCTCATCCAGCATGCTAAGAAGGCATTTTGATGGGTCTGCGTGAGTATGTGGTGGAGATGGTGTTTGAGAGTGAGTTCGTGTGCTGTGTTGTTTTCGTGGTGCAACATTGTTGTGCAGTAGACATGGGGAAGTTGTGAGTTGTGGCACGTCACTTATATTGTTTGCGTGTGTTTATGGCGGAAGGTGTATGAGTCAGAGATGGTGGTGCAGCATGTGGGTTATGTAGTAAGGTTCTACATTGTCCAATGGATGAGAGGCAGTTAGAAGAGAGTTGTTGTGTTGCTGTACCTCTGTTAGGTGTGGTGGAAGAGAGAAAGCTTGGCATTGCAGTTTGCTCCTTTGTGTGGTTTGAAAAGTGGGTGTATGTTTGTGTTTTGTGATGCTAAGTATTTTGAGGTGTTGCGCTTTGAAGATCTTGTTGTGGTGGTGTGTGTGATATGTTTTGTTTTTGAGGAGTAGTGAAAAGGGGTGGTGGTGTATTTGTTTCATGCAATGGATTTGGTTGTATAGTATTGTTTGTAAGAGGAGGTTATAAGCTAGAGGGGGTGGTGATGTGTTTATGAGTAGAGTGCATGGTGTGTGTAGAAGGGAATGAAGTAGAGGTAAGAGTGTTTGTCTTAGACTGGTTTGTTGCAAGAGTTACAAAAGCGTGGTGGTGTGCAGTTTGTGTTGTGTGTTAGTGTTATTATGGTAGAAGGGAGAGGAGGGTGTTGGTTGGACAAATGATGGAATGATGAATATATGTTTGTTAGTGATAAAAGGTGGTCTGTTAGGTGTAATTAGAGCAGGGAGCGTGTGTCTGGATGGGATGTAGTTATGTATGGTGTTGAATGGGGTTGTGTTAGTGATGAGTGGATAGGTTAGTGGTATAGGATGGAGTTGTGTACTGTTTGTAGGTGATGGTGGGTATGTATGGTAGTTGAGATAGAAGGGTGTATAGATGTGGTTTGTTTGGGTTTGTAGTGCATCTTGGTACATTGATCTGTGCATAGGGTTGTGTGTGGTGTACATTTGGTGTGATTGTGTCACTATGTTTGTGGATGGTGTGGGGTGGCTATTATTGAATGCAAACATGGGCATCAATTCTGGCCCTAGTCCCAACCAGTCTTGAACAGGTTCAAACAGGCAATTGCCCTTGTCCTCTCCGCCCTTAACCTCGACGCGTTGGGCTGAGACGCCCTAAGCCTCGGCCTTTTATAGCCCTAGTAATCAGGTGACCTCTTCTGCCAATGGGAACCCTAGCCCTAACCAATCACATCACTAGCCCTAAAATGTAGAACCAATAGGAGACCAGGATCTTACAGCCAATCTTAGCCCTAGTCCAAGCACCCAATAACTTTCAAAACCCCTGATCTCTACGTCCAATGGAGGCCCTAGCCCTACCAGTAGTCCCAACCCAAGTCCAAGCAATCAATGGTACAGGAAGCCCTAGTCCCTAGTCCCTACTTCCAATAGAAAGCCCAACCCTACTCTTAGTCCCACACCTAGTCCAGCAGCCAATAACACCAGAAGCCCTAATTGCTACTTCCAATTAAAGGCCTAACCCTAGCCCTAGTCCCAACAACCAATCATACAGGAAGCCCTAGTCCCTACTTCCAATAGAAATCTAACCCTAGCCCTAGTCCCAACCCTACTTTGACTGAGTCACAGACCATGAAACCAATCAGAACCCTCAAATACCCAACCAATGAGGACACTAACCCTAATCCAATAGAAACAACAGATACAAACACCAATCAGTGTACACATGTACCAACCAGTAGCAGACCATATAAGGTCCCAGCGACCTCAGACAAGGTTTGCTGGCCAGGGACTGGGGAGCTGCTTCTCTTGTTCAGAAAACGAAGTGCACAGTCCCTATTAAACACAGTTTAAACAGCTCGCAGAAAGATTACTGCTGTCTCAGAGCACCCTCTGATGTTGAATATCCCTGTTGTTGGGGGGGGGGGGCGAGGTGGGGCTAGTTTCACTGACTTGTTAACACAAAAGGGTGGCAAGGGGGTGCACTGCTTCACATACAGGTCTTAGCACAGAGCCAAGGGGAAATTTGGAGGGAAAAACTGATAGTCAATGGGAATGAGAGGGAAAAACTACAGAGTTTGGACTGCAAATTCCACAGTTCAACACGTTAAATGGAAGCAATCATGGGCAGGAAAAAACACAAGTTTAAACACAAAACAGGTGATAAAATATGCAATCACAGGCAGGTTAAAACTACAATTTTAAATTGTAACAACCTCAGGCAAAGACAGTAATCACAGATAGGGAAAATTGTTTTTAACTTTTTTTAGGAAAGAGACAGCACTAGTTTGCCTCCTTACAACTTCCTGAAATCTGCTCACTGCAATCTGGGACACAGATAGGCTGCAATTCACACGATGGAGGAGAATGATTTGGGGTGCACCCAGCAAAGCCTTAAGGAGCCTGGGCAGATGTGAGAGGAGGGCTCAGGGTTGCCTGGGAGCTGAATAGCCAATCACCAGTCCTAGGTCTGCTGGCCTGGGGGTAGAGCTGAGACTGTGGAGCTGCTTCTCTTGTTTAGAAATCTCCCAGGAGACAGACAGGCTCAATACACACTTTGGACTTCTGCAGGTACGGGCCTAACTAACAGTCCCTATTAAACACAGTTTACCCAGCTCACAGAAAGATTACTGCTGCCTCAAAGCACCCTCTGATGTAGAAGATCCCTGTTGCTGGGGGGGGGGGGGGTGGAGGAGGGGCTGGTTTCATTGACTTGTTAACACAAATTGGTGGCTGGGGTGCACTGCTTCACATACAGGTCTTAGCACAGAGCCAAGGGGAAATTTGGAGGGAAGAACTGATAGTCACCGGGAATGAGAGGGAAAAACTACAGAGTTTGGACTGCAAACCCCACAATTCAACTCGTTAAATGGAAGCAATCATGGGCAGGAAAAAACACATATATATATATATATATAATAAGCTCAATTCTGTATGGCAGAGGAAAATAGATAGGCTATTTGTCACTGAAAAGATTCTTCTTAGAAATATATTTTCAACAATTTGTAAATTGGTGAAATTACAGTAGCCCCATACCCCTGCTCCATGAGTCACCGTAGATAGGCATTGTACGGGGGTTCCCTATGACCATAAAATGAGATTTGGTAGTGTTTGTTTTTAAGCACAAACCGTTTATGAAAAGCTAAAATCTATTTAATAATTTTTGCTAGCCTACCCTTGCCGGCATACAATAAGGTGGGTAATTTTCTAGACCCAACTATTGGTGTATCCGCCCCATCTAGATTAAGGTGATTCTCTAGTCAGTATAGTGTTAGAAATGTCCCCGCAAGGGGTGTGCTCAAAATGCACTTAGTCCTCAGTCTCCCATTCAGGTAACTCGCAGACAATCGAATCTGACACAGTTCATAATTTACAATTGAAGTCACTACCCCCAGATTACAAAATACTCTGTTTTAAGTTTGTCTAAAGAGCGGCTAAGAATTGTATCTAGTGCAACAGCTATCTCCATATTATTCGTAATTAAGTTGTTATGGTAGAAGTTAACGATAACAAGAACTAACTTCAGTTCAAACAAAATAGTTATAATTTGAAAATGGGGAGAGTCCCAATAGGTTGTAATTACCTTTTTCTGGAAAGTGGGTGAGATTAGGATTAAAAGGCCACCTTTATGATGGCCTCCTCTAGGAATTCCCACTGGAGTGTGAATAGAAAGGAACCCATCAATATAGACTGTGTCCCTGGTCCATGTTTCCTCCAGACATACAATGTTAAAACTCAGAATTAGATTATACCAATAA
This sequence comes from Triturus cristatus, assembly GCF_964204655.1. Taxonomy (NCBI): domain Eukaryota; kingdom Metazoa; phylum Chordata; class Amphibia; order Caudata; family Salamandridae; genus Triturus; species Triturus cristatus. The sequence goes on along the minus strand of NC_140582.1, from coordinate 492,319,541 downwards.
TTATTATTGACCTTATTTAAAAGACCAGTCACATTCCAAAACATGCATTTAAAAACAAACTGAGTATGAACATGTGTCTTGAAAAGTTTTTTAAGTGCTGGTAGAGATGACCCCACAGCTGTTCCTGGCATGATGCCTATATGCTCGACAGTACGAGTACTGGTTCTCTTCGACTCAGTCACTCAAGGAGCGGTGTTGGAAAGCTCTGAGCTCGAAGCTGCTCGGACCTTCTCAATACTTTCAGAGAGACCTAAAAGTGAACTGTCCACCGGGCCTAGATTAATCCAGAGAGAAGTTGGGTAGACTTAGAAGATACCGTCCCCGATGTTTCTCCTTGTAACTGGTTGCATATGGAATATGACCCTGGAAGAAGCAGTCAATCAACCTGTTCCAAAGGAGTAAAACGATTGAAGGTAGGAATTTCATATGGTTTTTGAACAGGGACAGCTTTATGAAATCTTGAAGCAACAAGCCTGTAAAAGTACCCAAGGGGTACTACTTTGATTTGGAAAATTAATCTAAGAGAGTTTTTCCACTAGCAACCCCGCAATAAATTTGTTTCCAAAATTAATAACAATGCAGTCCCCTGTGTCGTTTTTGGTTGTGGACCAACCCAATGCACCCACTCCATATTTGTTTTATTGTCGGAGAGAGATTCACAGCTGTGGAGATCAACAGTTCCAACCAGCCAGTGCACCACCTTATTTTTTAACTGATGGAAATCCTCGTCCTGGTCTTGATTAAGAGGTAGAACATAGTTCAAAATTAAGACCAGAGGCATGGTCTCTTGGAGAGGCTTCTCATATTCAATTGTCACTGCATGTGCCCTTTATTAGTAGATCTAGTACTAGGTTTATCTGTGTCCTCAGAGCTTGTATGGGCTATTGCTGGAGGTGGCAGAGGATTTTCTGAATTGGTAGGTATTTGGAGATCATTTCATGCGTTCGTATTGGGTGGACAGCGGTGGGTTCTATTTCCTCATTGGACACCCTCTTGACTCAAGTTGGGCTCTGTACGAATCAGTTCTGCACTTAATATTTCCACACTGTCAGGAGAAGGTGTGGGCAATGCCCGAAGGTTGATATGGACCTGAGCAGTCAAAGATTTTAATGCGAAGTCAATATTTAGAGTGATCATTAGCGGGTCAAAAACCTTTTGGAGTGCTTCCTCAACACTGGCAGTCAATAAGTGACTTTCCCAAGACTGGTCTCAAAATCACTCGCGCCTTTGGGAGTGACAGCTTTACCGGAACTTATTCAGTCTTTTGAGAGAGTGGCAGCTGATTTGGTAGAGCTTTTGGCCTTTTCCCATGCGGGTTGATTATTTTGTTACAGTCACTCTAGGTCTTATTTTCATCGATTGTGAAGTCATCATTGAGCATTCATGGATTAGCGTTTACAGCGGGCGCCACTTTATTTACAGTTGTGATAGGTGCTCTGGTGGTCTCAATACTACCGGTTACCTGGTTTGATTGTAGTGCCTTTTTCATGGCGCCGAGCCTCTCCTCAACTGATTCTATTTCATTTTCTATGATGCCAATAGCTTTTGTGAGGAAACTTTGATCGTAGCACGTATTGGGCACTCTTTAGTGGCAGGCATGACGTTTTTCCTTTTACCCATTGTGCCTCACCTGCAGAACGGAGGCAGGAGCTGTTCTATGTCCATGACCATGAGTACTAAACGCAATGATTAAGAGGGATGGCCCAGCCCATTCTTGGACGATCTCGGATGGGCGACCTTCATGCGTGTCCTGCACAGCGGGCTCAGTAATGCACTTTATAGAGCCTTTTAAGGCCAAAGTGTGATGAATTCACAGGCACTGCCTCCTGGGACCCTGTGTATTGCCGGTGATTGAAGTCCCAAAACACCTGGGAAGAGACGCTGATTCTCCATTGGCAAATGAATTCAACCTGATGGGCCATCCACATGCATGCACACTCTCCCATTAATGCTTATCCATACATGCACTGTCAAAGTTATGATTTGCTCCTCTGTAGACCCCTGCCCAGTTCCGTTTTGTAGAAAATGGGACTATGTGCTGCATTTGCATACTCCAAACCAGGTCACTGACATGGGCTGAAGGCCAAGCGTCAGCCATGGTTCCACTTCCAACACCTGAGGCAGAAAGGATCGGACTACAGGAACCCAAAAGAGGGGCCTACACTAAAGATGCCATGTAGCAGCTGTAGCACTGACTGTTTATGATGAGGGAAATGTGACCAGGCGTGTGCGAGGCATCAAGCTGAGAGAGGGAGGGAGAGTCTAAGCAGGCAAAGTAGGACCCCCACTGAAGGCCAGCTGAGAGTAAGAAAGAGAGAGAGCGAGAGAGGTATGTGTGTGTGTGTTTGTAAGCATGTGAGTATACTGGATCTGGCAGGTTTGAGGAAATGCCTGCCATACTGTGCTACTTCACGGCATGAAAGTGCCCACCCCTGGTAAGCTGGTAGCTCTCGAATAATACTGACATTCTTTGGGCAACCATCACACAGGATGTGGAGACATAAGCATGCAAGGCAGGATTTATTCATGTGTGTCAATAGTACATGTGAGACTATTACCTCGAAATGATAAATTGACCAATCACATAATTCCTAAAAATGAAAAGCTGGAACTCGATGAAATTAATCAACATTTGTTTTGGAAAATTGAGTTTATTTTTCCAAAATAAAAAGTGCATTTGTTTTCAAACTGAGAGCATTTTTCTAAACTGAAAAGCTTATGATTAAGAGCAAAAACTTCAAAGGTGTGGCAAAAAACATATTCCGTAACTTTTTTCAAACTTTCACCTTCAGGTAACTACATATAAGATAACACACGGCTAAAATGAAAAATAAAATAAAATTAAGTTAATTGGTGGCAAATGCCGATGCAGAGGTCTGTGTCTATAACCAGAGAGCCACAGAATTGAATCTACAGAATTGAATCCTTGTTGGAGCAGTGAACAATAGTGACTTGTGTATGTTTAGTGCTAAAAGGTCCCAGTCTGTGACAGAAAACACTGTGAATATATTTAAGCCATTATTCTAAACTTACATTACACACAGCATATGATAGGCTGCTGCAAAATGCGCAAAAAGGTTTAAGATTAAAAAGTGCTTCAGAAATATAGATAGATTTTAGTAATACCCAGACTGTACATGTGCAACTTGTTTTTATAACTGTCCTTTAAAAGCACACACTTCACAGCTCAGCTGGTAAATCCTTTGCAATATCACTCCGAAAAACAAAATCGGTGTCATCATGAAGCTTCAAGTGATTCCATCAATGAAAGCCAATACCACTTCCAAGTATCCTTTAGATTTGCAGATTAACCAGTTGTACACATTTACATTTTTTTCAGGGAGCAGGCACCCATGCAAGAAGGCTTGTTTAGCAGTCTGCCACTCCTTCAATCTCACAGCACAGATGACTCCCCACCTTAAACTATAGCTGAAGCATTTCACCTGTTGGAATTAACCATCCTGGGTTGGTTGTCTTTTCACAAAAAGTAGGGGAACTGTTTTCCTTAAAAAACATAAAGTATGTACAAGTCATACCCCTCAGATCCCACCCACTTCGACTACTGGTTTTGATTTTAACACAGTGCTTTAAATGGAAATAAAGGCGTACAGGTACTCACTATTTAGATTACTTGTTTGCTCTGGAGAATTGCCGGTAATCTCCCATTAAATGTATTGCAGTTTTGCTTTGAAGTGCCAGTACTCTCCCGTTCAAATTATAGAAGTGCTGGCCCAATGGGGAGGGGCATATTTGCCACCTAATTATCCCATGCATTGTTGAAGTGTGTGGGGCAAGTTCATTAAACCTACTGTCTTACCCAATGGCTGAGTAAAAACATTCCCCTAATGCCTCCCATTGGATTGTGCAAGTGTGGGTAGCATTTTGCCTCATACTCTGCCTTGCTCAAGGAAGTGGGTAAAGATGTCTCAAACCACTCCCCCCGCATTGATGATGTGTGTGCATGGGGTGCTCAAACCCCACCCCCTGAACTTGCACAAAGGTAAGGAGATCAATATGGGTGCTGGAGTGGGGTTTTCTTTAAAAATTGTATACCCTCTCCATTTTGCATGTTTAGATTAAAATGAATAATTAATTAATAGTAATTGTACTAATTGTTTGCTGTGTGAATTGACCAACATTAATAATATAAGAAATACACGTGGGAATTGCATTTGCATGGCCTAATTAATGACGTAAACTAATTTCGTATGCATATTAATAATAGACAATTAGAAATTGCATGATTATATGTTGCTTTCGTGATGTGTGTTTTATTAATGTGAATATAACCCGCATTAAGTGTTGCTTCTGCTAGATAAATACATACACATATGGGTATTAGTAATTTCTATGTATTAATTACATTTTTGTGTTTCTTTGCTTAAGTTGACCATTTGGTGGCCACAAAATGGCCGACATCCCTATCAGACGAAATTGACTTCATTTGTGAGCATCTCTGGGTGAAGTGCGCATGCGTCGCCATCAGCTGCAGTGGCCTTTGAACAACCCTAACTCAACTGTGCCACCCAAGGACACACCGGGCTATTAGCCAGCTGCTCTGAAAGAAATAATGAAAAGATACTATTCCGTGGAGAAAATTGGAACTATATCTAAAGACACATTATACGTATGGGAAAGAAGTTGAACGATTTTAAACGGACCAATAAGAATCGTTCAAAATATCATTTGTTACACTTTGGAATGTAATTTTACTATAAAAATGGTAGAATAGAGAGGATGAAAAAGCGAGACCCTTCAGAAGATTTTCGATTTCCTGACGTTATGCTGACGGAGAGGACGGTGACACAGCAGGACAGCTGTTTCCTAAGACTCTGACAGTATGAACTGATTTTTTTTGTTGAAACATTTTTTATTGTTTTCATACACAGCAATACAACAACCAGCTCTCAATCCCCGCCCAGTCAGGAAATACCCCACATATACCAGCATTCCCACTCAGCTGTCCCACCCGGCCCCTTCCCCCCCCGCCCCCCACCCTCTGTCAGTGTGCCCCCGCCTGCTACCCCGGTCCCACGCTCGATGCTTCCCCTCCCCTCAGTCAATGCAATACAGGAGCCCCACCTCTCCCTGCAGCCACAATACCTTCCCCCCAACCCTATCCCGAGTGCAGTCGGACAGGGCCCGCCAGTCGCCTCCACTACTCCCCACTCCCCACTACCACTTCCTCATCAGGCCCGCTCCCTTCCTCCCCCGGCTCGGACATCAGCCCCTGGAGTTCTACCACCACTGACAGTATGAACTGATGACCAAGATTTTGACTTAGAGGGCGACTTTTAGCCAGAATAGGTAACTATGATGATCTATTTGCTTGATTAAACTAAAGACTCTAATTTCAATTATTTAGATAAAATTTAAGATTCATTACAAGAACTGTGTTGGGTCGTTATTATTTGAGAAAATGTATTTATTTAAACGATGTTATAGATTTTGTTATCACTCCAACCTGCAGCTAGTTGATCCATGGCCTATTCATGGGAGGAGTACTAAAGGTGAAGTTTGGGTCTTTATGAATAGGGATATGTAAGTACTCTCTTCCATTACAGCGAGTGGAACAATCCCCTCCTTGAAACAGGTTATTAGAAGGATGTATGTTGGTGTTATGGGCCCCACCAGCGAATGTAGTGATTGTGTGTGATCTATGATCTGTGACGAAGGGAGGGATTTTGCATTCCGCGCTGCATCATGGGCACTCTACCCCTTTATCGTGCCTTAGAGGGTTTTACCAAAATACGAACACTGGGCAGGTAACATCTACTCAGGTGCTGCCTTTGCATTTCAAAAGACAACACTGGAGCAGTTAGCAGCTTCCCCGCTTATCCGTAACCACAATATGTTGATGGCCGTGGTGGAGCTTCAAAGGTCACATTTTAAATTTTCAGCTGCCCTACTAATGCGTGGCCCACAAAATGCGAACGGGCAGGGAAGAGTGGTCAGCTCACAATGCTACTAGGGTGGGATGGCACCCTTCTCTTTCACTCAAGGTGGGAGTTGTGAAAAAACAGGATTCTTACCACTCTTGGACACAGCAGAAGGGGTCGAGGGCTGTTTACACGTTCTACTTTCATCCTTGGACAAGGAATGGGTAGTTAAAAATGTAAACCCCCGCTCTTGGGCAAGTCGGGCCGTTCAGGCCCCTCGCCATTGGGCAAGCCAGGATGAATGCAAGCAATGCCCCCCTTGTCCCTCACCTGGCGGCATTTTGCACCAGGCCTAGTTCTAGAGGGAGGACCAGGTCGGCCAAGTCTTCTCAAGATAGGCCAGTGCCCCACCCAAATCCCATTCAGAAGCAGAAAACCATCTTCTGTTCTTTTTCTTAATTAAAACAACCACACAGGTCTGCAGGCTCGCAATCAACACGCAATTGTGCAACTTTCATCTATAATCGATGCCTTGGGCTGCTTTAAGTGCCTGGGGACAGGAGTGAGGCCACAGGGAATGGCTGCCGTCGCTGTGCACGCATAAGCGGAAGTACCTATCTTGAGTCCACAGCCTCCTGTCACACAGTAATTTAGAGACAAAACCGTTTTATGGCAGAAACATTTTGAAGGATTTTGCCACTGCAAGAAAAGCAAATGAAAATGAGCATACAATCAGAATATACGTCTTAGTAGTGGTTTGTTATATTTTCTTTCTGCTGTGATGTTAGCCTTAATTTATGGCCCGGGCCAGTGGAATTATGCGGCTGGGCAAAACAAAATTATGCAGCATGGTTGACTAAATTATGTAACAATAAAAGCCACACTACTCGGCTCATTTTGTGATACTATTGCTTCATAATTTTTACTTGTTAACACTGTCTTGGAAAAGGTTGCACGTCTTAAGCACCACTGTAGCACTGAAACACAGCAATATGCACCTGAAAGGAGACCCAGCAACATTTGTGAAGGGCCTTCCAAGGCATGTTGCTGCGTTTTTAGTAACTTTTGATCCCTTTGAGTTAAAAAAATAATTTGTTTTGTTAAAATCTGCAAGTATGCAGCAGCTGATCGATTATGTGACAAGTGTGGAAAATCCGTAATTTGCGGAATAAACTGCTGCTGTAGAATTTAATAATGCCAATGGTCTTGTGACTATATTAAGCATAAAAGCACTGATAATGGCAAACTTTTCACTCTTTGAAAGTGAAAAGACTTACAAAGTTTCATAAATACAACACAAATGCACAATGGGAATGAGCAGTGCAAGTGCCTATTAGATAAATAAGAGCATGGCAACAATTCCATGGCATCAGTCTCTGATCTGCTTGCAGAAGCAGGAGCTGGCCAATATAATTAGAAGCACTCAAAGAACAGACACCCCACTTTGGGGCACCAGCGGCTGTGCATGTATTCTCTCCCAAAATATTCTCTCATTTTGTCACATGAATATACAGAAATGGATTTCAGTCGTGGGAATGGAATTTATGCAATTGCGCTGACGTAGCATTTTTATGTGTAATTATGGATTTGTTGCATCTGTCACATAATCCACCATCTGTTGGAAACGTTGCAGTTTTTACCAGAACCACCTTAAGCGAATCAAAAGTTACTAAAAACAAGGTGACGTTCCTGCACAGTGGAAGGCCCTTCGCAGAGGTTTATTGGTCACCTTTCAGCTGGTTATGCTAGCGGTGTATTTTAAACTGGCACCATTGAGATTAAACTTTTTACAGTGTTAACATATGTAAAAAATGACATAATAAAGTAATACTGCCCAGCATTATGCTGCATAATTTAGTCAACCATGCCGCATAATTGTTCCTCCCCGATAAGATGATATACTGGGCTAATGCACTTTCTGCTGAGATGTTCCGACAATCTGTGGCTTCACAGGTTCAAAGCTTGCTACCCAGCCATCTTTTTGTGAAAAAAGAATGAGACGGTGTAGGGAATCTACCTTTTCTGCATGAACAACCCAGACGTTTTTGCCTTTTTCTGGAAACTATTTTGCTGGGTTTTTGTTTCAATACACTTTATCCCTGCTAAGCAGGAGTGAAGTGCCAGTGCTCCCCCTTTAAAGTTAGCTAAATTGGCGTATTCCTAATTGACACATTTTACTTGCCTATAAGTCCATACTATATGGTCCAGAAAATGCACCTATGGTCTGGAAGTTGAATGTTATTTGTGGACAGCAGCATCAGAGTGGGCCTGCAAAACATGACTTCAGGCCTACCATTGCAACCTGACTGCTGCTGTGTAAACCCTGCAGAGCAACCTGTTAAAATAACCCTTTCTGACAAAGACCCCCTTTTAAATATGAAGTCTCCCCTTGTACCTTGGGCCTTGTAGCCCAGGGAGGGTAGGGTGCATGGTATTTTAAAAGAGGAACACATAGAAAATTAATGTCACTGTGTCCCTACAGTGGCAAAGCCCCAAAAGCTATTTTCAGCAGAGAAGAACAGATCCAGAGACAGAGACAGAGAAGTGCCGGGTCCTATTACGCACACCCATGCATCCACACAAGCACATGGGCCCTCATTCCTTTACATACACAAAATCATCACCCCATAGGCAGCAGCAGTAATGGTGAGGCTGACAGAAGAGGGTGAGATGGGAAGAGGGGAAGATGAAGCAGGGACACATCCCTCCCTGTCACAGATCCTTCGGATGTCTCTCAGGAACTCTGTGATAGAATGGCAGATTTTTTCGTACAAAAATTACACATATATATTCTTTGTTGGAGGCTTCTAACTCTAAAACTGTTTTATCTGCTCAGCCTATATTCCACCTTAATGATTCAGTTATCATGGAGGAGGTACCCAGGCTACTCACCTTCCCTCGCATGTCGCCAGATCTTATGGACAGGATGCTAGAAGGAGTCACTTCTGGTTCTCCTTTGGACGCATGCCCTCTGAAGGTATTAAAATTAGGAAAAGAAGCAATTGTTCCCCACCTCACCTCTGTACTTAACGTAGCTATCTCCAAGGGGCAGTGTCCTACCCCTTGGAAGACTGCGGTGGTTAAGCCACTCTTAAAAAATCCTTCATTGGACCCAACGGAATTGAAAAATTATGGTCCTATTTTTCTGCTACCAGTCCCAGCTAAGCTTTTTTGGAAAAACATTTAAACTCTCACCTTAGCGCTTATCTAAAGGATCACCAGCTACTTGATGGCTCACAGCATGGCTTTAGAAGCCACCATAGTACGGAGACAGCATTAACTGTGGTATTTAATAACATCCGTACTCAGGTCGATGCAGGGCACACCACACTGCTGGTTCTTCTTGACCACACTGCAGCTTTTGATACCGTATCTCCTTTGCGGTTGGTGGAACGTCTCAAGGAGATAGGGATCGGGGGCACAGCCCTTGGGCTTCTTGCATCCTTTCTCAGTGATCGGGCACAGACAGTGAAAATGGGCCAATTCTACTCAGCACCAAATTCCTCGTTGTGTGGAGTTCCGCAGGGCTCCTCCTTGAGCCCGACGCTTTTTAATATCTACGTTGCCCCGCTGGCTAAGGTCGTGAGATCCTTTGAGCTGGAGGTGTTGTCTTATGCTGATGACACACAAATAATCCATCACCCACAGTATTAGGGAATCCGCCACAAATTTTCAAAGTTGTATACAGGCAGTTTCCTTTTGGATGGTTGAAAACTATCTTAAATTCAATGGGGAAAAGACCGCGGTCTTGATATTTGGTAACCAACATGACATCTGGTCCAATGATTGGTGGCCTGATCCGCTTGGCAGCTGTCCCTGCCCTGTATCCCATGGGAAAAATCTGGGAGTCATAGTGGACAATTCTCTCTCTCTGACTTTGCAGATTAGTAGAACCGTGTCCACTTGCTTCGGGATAATCAGGATCCTCAGAAAAATTTCCCAGTTCCTTTCATTTGCCTCACGAAAACAGGCTGTTATTGCCTTAGTAATGTCCAGACTAGACTATTGTAATGCCCTCTATTTGGGCATTAACAAAGGCCTGGTGCGACGTTTGCAAATGGTGCAGAATGCTGCAGCCAGGCTGGTGATGGATCTGCCAAAATACCACACAGTTTCGGCTTCCCTCATCACGCTGCACTGGCTTCCTCTGGACCGTAGAATTCTCTTTAGACCCTATGCCTGACCCATAAGGCCTATCATGGCATAGGCCCTGAGGCCATTAAAGCACTATTTCAGCGCTATGTTCCCACTAGGCAGCTTAGGTCGGCAAGTAAGAATCTACTAATAGTTTCAAGTTTTAAGAAGGCTAGATGGGGAGGAAGGGCTTTCGCCACTGCCACTGCTAGGCTTTGGAACTCCCTCCCTGACGATCTCTCTGGGCAGGTGTCACATTCTCTCTTCCGCAAGGCCCTGAAGACTTGGCTTTTTATACAGACATCAGCCTGAGCATGTTACTTTATGTCTGTACAGCAGTCCCTCCGCAGATCCTTGACGCCTTTGGGCTAAGTTAGCGCTTTGCAAATGTAATATTCATTTATTCAATTAGGGAGGAAGCTGAGACAGGATGAAGGACAGGGAGGCAAAAAGGAGGATGGTGAAGGGGGACAAGTTGGAAAGATAGGAGAGTGAGTAAGAGTGAGAAGAGAGTGAGGAAGAGAGATAAGGGTGAGGTGGAGAGAGAAGGGAGAGGTGAATATAGAAGGGTGAAGTGGTGCGAAAGTAAGTTAACACAGTGAGAGTCTGGTGATGTCAGAAGAGGGTGAAAGTAAGATAAGGTGAAAAGGGAGGCGGGTGAGGTGAGAGAAATACATGGGGAAGTTTAGAAAGAGAAGGGCACAGCAGGGAAACAGGTGGAGAGTTAGGACGATGAGGTGGGAGGAAGTAGAGGGTGAGGTGACAGAAAGGTGAAGTGGAGAGAAAGGAGGGTGAAGTTGGGAGAGAGAGAGGAGGAAGAGACAGAGAGAGAGGAGGGTGAGGCGGAGAGAGCAGAAAAGATAAAGCCCATATGTTAAAACCTATAGAAATACACAGTTAAAACTAGTAGACAGAACCCAGCAATTGGTAAGGTATGCAGCTTGGATGCATATCAGACCATCCAGCATGGCTAGACACAGCTCTCACACACGTGGGGAACTCTGGACAACCCCACTCATCTTATGGCCCACCCCTGCTTCTTCACAGCCCCCAGATCCTCAATCCTGGGGCTGGCCTGAGCCTATGTTGCACCTTATGCTTGAAAACCCGGACTTCATCAATAAAATAGCAATTGTGTTGGAAAGGGCATGTGCTCGTGATGAAATAGCGGTTTTGTTGAAAACATTCACCTGGTTCCTTAAGTTTTTTAGTGGGTACATAAAAAAAACCAATTACCTTCTCGTCCTTGATAAAGGTGGGCGATAAAGGGAAGTTGGAGGGACTCCAAAATCCCCCTGGCAACTGGGAAAAGAAATAAGACCCCCACACTCGAACAAGACACGGACAGCTAACATCCCCAGCCGTCTGATTGCGACCCTCCATTTCACGGTGTGTCTTTGCGATTAAGTAGTGATCACGTGTGGCAAATGTTTGTGAGCATTGCATGAACCGTTCCACTGTTTGCAGTAAATGCACTTTTATTATTATTATTATTAAAAAACTCTTGTACAGCGCGTAGTCACCCGAAGGTATCCCAGCGCTAAGAACCCCACTGCTTTTGTGATTGCAGATAGTTGGGCCTAGTTTAATCTCTATGTTGTATTAGGGTGACCAGAATTTTAAAGCACAAAACAGGGACATATCCCAAAAATAGAAATAGGACTGCAATTTTACTTCAACACAATGCACATAATGACAGTACTCCTTAGAAGAAAATTACAGAAAAAGCAGAAAGAAAATACATAAAATGCCATTTTAAAGCCAGTTGCATGCCTGTTCACTAAATTGCTTTCCTATAACAGCTGCTAACTATCCCTGCTTTGAGAAACATAAAAAAATACCTCCCACCCTTTTCAGCCGACCCTCTCAAAAAACCGGGACATGAGCTTAATTTCCTGAAATCTCCTGGGACAGCTGCCGAAAAACTGGGACAGTCCGGGCAAATCCGGGACACCTGGTCACCCTATGTCGTATTGCATTCCCGTTTTATTGTCGATTGCGTGTTGTGTGCTTTCGGCCACTTTCCTCTCATTTGTACTGTACATAGAAGTGATGTATAATTAAATGTTGTGAAAGTGTTATGCATTTACAAAAGCAGTCAGCTCTTTGTTGCAACTGTGCTAATTGTGTTGTAAGGTACTCTGGCTCAAACTAAAACCCCCTCCTTTGAGCAAGAACCGGGTCTCCTCAGACAGTCAAGGAGATCTGGATGGCCGACCCAGTGCCCTGTGGGAAGGAACGCCAGCGCTTGCACCTTTTCCAATGCTTGTTTGTCCTCTTAGTGCAAGGCTGACAGGCCGCCAGGAATCTTTTACGTATCAAGGTGTTTCATCGCGCGGTGATTCATGCAAGGGAGGTTGTGCCTAGGGAGGCACGGCCAGACTGATTCATTTAAAATGCCGTAGACAGCAGGACATTTAATGACAGGACAGACACATGGAATACAGACCGAAGAGATTTTGGAACTGAGTGCGTGGAGGTTAAGCCAACACTGTGGACAAAATGTCAATGTAGATTTGCTGTTTTCAGTGATTATTTGTAAGGACACGCACAAGAGTGATCAAATATGAGATGGCAAAATCAGATATAGTTTAAGTGGAGGAGAGTGGAGGAAGCTTGGCCCAGCAGTGTAGGTTTTTAGAGTTCTGGTCAAAACCTGCTCCTATCCCATCCAATTCCAAAAGACACTATTCTTCATTAATGAGGAACACGGGGTACTGTGGTGACAGTGACTGGTGCCTGCAACACCTTGGCCTCAGGGGACTGTATATTGGGGGTTTGTTAAGTCCCACTGCTGCCACATTAAGAAATGAGGTGCAGGGTGACTTAAGAGATATAAGGGTGGCCAGTGGTGGAGCAGAAGCAGGTGAAGGAACATCTCCAGAAATTGAGGCGAGTACTATCAAGGCCATATGGGAGCAGTTGAGGCCTGAATTGTTGGAGACACACATTTTAAGCATGGGCAAAGTGGGCCACTATCTAGGGCGTCCACCTTAAGGGGGACCCTGGTGGAGTTCACTATGCCTCACCTTTCTCACTAACTTGTCCCTTTCTCAACACCTCCCCCTAACTCATTTCTCTATCACTGCTTCCCTTCTGCCTCCTGTCTCCGTAGCACCACTCTCTCTATTCCTCTCTCTTTATCCCACTCTCTTTTCACGCCTCTCTTTCTCATCTAACGATTGCTCACTTTCTCTCTACCTCACCCCTATGACTCTACCTCATCCTCTCTACCCCTATATAAACCTTTCCTTTCTTTCTCTACCTTACATCTGTCTCTCTACTTAATTTATTTTCTCTTAACTCATCTCTCCTTCTACTATTCACCACTGCCTCTCTACCTTTCTCACTTCTTCACAAGTGTCTTTACTTGACCTGTCTTTCTATACCTCACATCTCATTTAGGTGCCTCTCTATCTTACCTTTCACTCTCTCTCCCTACCACAATCTCTCAATACTACTCTCACTAACACCCCTCTCTTCCTGTCTGCTTTTATCTCTCTCTGTCTTATCCTTCATGATCCCTGGAGAAATATGGCCCAATTTCAGGATTACAATTTCTAGGGAAAATTCTCTATAAACTTGTCATCATACAGTCCCACGGTGTCCTGCACTCCTCTCAATCAGGCTTCCGCCCTGGTCATAGTACAGAGTCTGCTCTTCTTGAGGTCACTGAAGAACTTAAAGCCATTCTGGACAGGGGTGGGACTACAGCCCTTTCCTTTTGGATCTGAGTGCTGCCTTCGACACCGTGTCCCACTCGGTGTTACTCGGGGCACTAGATGAGTGTGGGGTTTCAGGCTTGTGCTTGCGCTGGGATTCTTCTTTCTTAGCAGATCAGTCTTTTCAGGTCACTTATATACCTTGTGCCTCTTCTGTGTGGTCAGTTCATCATGGCGTTCCTCACTGCTGTGTGACCATGGCTGGTGTCTGCATGACAGTCAGTCTCTCAGAAGTGAAGGGACATCACCTGAAGTCGAAGTGTTTATCTGGAAGAACTGAGGGTCTGCCTAGAGCCTAAAAGTCTGCCTGTCTGATGAGAGAGGGAAGCAGTGTGCATGGTCCTGCAGGACGAGAGACTGTCTGTGTGTTTCCATCATGGCAGTAGCCAGAGAGTGGGCGACAGACATGGACCAATGCTGAGGTGCGCACCCCTATTTGTGCAAAGACCATAACTGACAGTCTTTTCCGAGGTCGAGATCAGCCGGAGTCTCTCTAAGCTGTACCCAGCTTAGAGAGACTGCAACTGCTGAAGATGGGAAGCTGCCGGAGGCCTTCGCATCGAGATCTATTAAAGTCTTCAAGTTCCTAAGGAGGGCAAGGGCTGTATTGCTGACAGCTCCAAAGCCACTGTCACTGCCGGAGTGGGAGCTGGGCCGCTGCATGTGTTTATCCTGCAATAGGCAGGACTCCAACTGCCATAAGCAGGACAGAAGAACTGAGTGGGAATGCGAGACTGAGTAGGGGACTGAAGCCTGCCACGTGTACTAAGACTTTTTCCATATGAATATTGCACAAACAAAAGCAAACTGAATTGCTGTATGCACACACTGGGCACTGAAGAATATAGCACTTAGAATCGTGAGCAGGATTTTGTCAGGATTTGGAGTCAGGGACCTGCTGAAAGCCCCTGCCATCCCTCCTTGGTTGCTGTGCTGGTGAACATAATGATAAGTATCACCAGACACAGCAATTGGGGGGAGAAACACATCACGGTTAGAAGAGAAATCCAGTACTACAGCTCACTTTCAAAGACTTCATCTGTTCCAAGAGGCGGTACCACTCAACCTTCATGTTATGACTCTTGGGTAGATCTTTTCTGCTTTAAGACACTGGGCTAAGGATCAGTAGAAATACCAGCTGGAAAGTAACATTCAGGAAACAAATGAAGCAAGGCTTATTGGATCCAGCCCAAAGCCGACCACAAATATATGATATGACAAGATACGGCAAGCCCAAAGCCGACCACAAACCTGGTACAGGCATCAGGACGCTGTTGGACAGACACAGGTGAGACTCTATTAGAAATGAGGGTTAAACCAGGAAATCAAATGGACAATCTAAGGTCAGTGGTAATAAAGGAACCAAGGGAGTTGAAAAAGCAAAAAACAGCAAACAGTGAGGGACACCAAAACAGGAGCGAACTATAGTGAGGACTGGAAAAGCCAATGCAACCATGGAACCTACTGCCAGAAAATAGGGCTTTACTCCTTCAGACCTGGAAATGTCCTTAACAGAGGAAGTGTGTGAGCATGCATTCCCAGAAACTAGCAGTCTAGTGCACCCTCCTGTCTGAGGTTTCCCACGCCCATTCTCCAGCGCTTCCAGCCACTTTGTGCATGTCATCTAACCTGATTCCTAACATATTTATATTCCCCAATTGCACTGTGTAGTATTATGTAGCATTCTGTGCTTAAAGTACTTTACTTTACTCAAACAAGTAGCACCGGGCTGGACAATACTTTATTGTGTCGGTTGGTTGATTGTTGACTTCTTAGCTCTGACACCCTGCACTGCCTCCCTGAGAAGCCAGTGGGTGCTTGTTCTCACTACACTGAAAGTCAAGTGTGGAAAGGGTTGTACTTTCCAGTTTGCAAAGATATAGTACGACGGACCACAGGACACTAGTAGCAAATTACCTCAACCACCATGTTTGGGGCCCAGTAGCACCTGTCTGCTCTGTAGCCTCCCAAACAGGGTCTTAAAAAGTCTATTGTCTAGTCCACTATTCCACCATGTTACATTTACTGTGCCTTTCCCACAACAGAAGAAGCAGGATGGTCATCTATTGAATTCTACATAAAATATTGTCCACCCAAAATCTAGATCCAACACCTAAAAGACATGGATTCATCAAAACTTGATCTAAGATGGTAGTGGGCATGAGGCAGCTTGCGCTTTCAGCTGTTGCGTGCACCCATTTCTACAGGTTTAACATTTAATTCAATATTTTTTCACATTTTAGGGGCATAACTTATCTGAAAATGGATAATAAATTTAAAGTTGTTTTCCGAACATGGGGCTTCAAGATATGTCTAGCCGGGCACATGCCACTGAGGCAAAGGAGTGGCAGCAAAAGGATCCACACATTAAGTCATACTCATGGGTACACACACAAAATTCCTATGCAACGGAATCAGTGAAACAGATATGTAACTCTGTTCTTGTATTTCATAGATGAGAAACAAGTCTTGGAAACGTTGTGGTTCGTTTAATATGAATTTCCTTGCAAGACCAGCCAACGCGCGTTTCGTCAGTGGGTAATAGTTATCGTCATCGAGCCCTGCAGGCTGTGGATCTGAAGTCGTCGAACAGCCTCTGTGTCGGCGTCGAAGGGTGATGCAGCAGAATTTCTCAAGCAGTCGAGGCAACTTGTCATTTTTTTGCAGAAATTAGCTGCAGAACCCACATCTGAGGCCCAGTACTGGAGGGGGCACCTCAGGCAAGGGTAGGACTCCCAGATGGCAGAGTCCAGCAACACCAGTAGGATTGCAGGAACTCTTTTGTGTCCCTGAGACTTGAGAAAACAGGAGTCAAGCCAGCAAGCCCTTTGAGTCACTCTGGGTTCAAGTAAGATGAGTCCAGCCCTTGTCCGCAGTAGGGAAAAGATCAGCAAGCAGCAGGGCAGCTCAGCAAAGCAGAAAAGCAGTTCCTCAGAACAGTCAATCACAGCAAAGGGGCAATCCTTACAGCACAGCAGCCTTTACTCTAGAAGTGTACTGATTTGGTAGGGTCAGAGCACTGGTATGTATACCCAAAACTGCCTTTGATGTAGGTGACGTCAAAGGAGTTCTCCGAAGAACACAAGGATCCCTTTCAATCCAGTCCTCTCTGTCAGGTTATCTGTGGGGGGTTCTCAGCCCTTTGGGTGAGGACAGAACACAGCCTATTTAGATGTAAGTGTGAGCCACTTCTCCTCCTTCCTGCGCAGGAAGGTTATCAGAATGTAGATGAGTCCTCTGTCACAACCAGCCCTTCCTGTGTTTGTGGCTGTCTAGAGGGAAATCCCAAAGTGTAGCTGTCACCCAGCCCAGACATGAATTGGAGGCACACAGAGCAAAGTTTAGAGTATAGAAATGCCCACTTCCTAAAAGTAGCATTTCCAAAATAGTAATGTTGAATCCAACTTTACCACTAAAGAGGATTTATCATTCCCATTCCAAAGATAGGAAACATGATTTAGCTACTCCTTTCTAATCAGGAATTACAGCTTAAACGTGTTTTAAATAATTACCAATGCTAGCCTATGAGAGGAGAAGGCCTCCCAGTAGTGAATAATGTGTGTAGCTGTTTGTTACTACCAGGACATGTAAAACTTATAAGTACATGTCTTACCTTTTAGTTATACATCACTCTGTCCTTAGGGCTACCGAGGGCCTACCTTAGGGGTGACTTACGTGTGAGAAAGGGGAGTTTAAGGCTTGGCAAGTGGTTTAAATCCCAATTTGAAGTGTCAGTAAACTGCACACACAGGCCTTGCTATGGTAGGCTTGAGACAGGGTTGAAAGCTATGTTTGTGGGTGGCACAATCAATGCTGCAGGCCCTCGAGGGGCATTTAGATTACAGTCCCTGGCTATATGGTATACCACTTTACAAGTGACTTACAAGTAAACTAAATATGCCAATCAGATATATATCAATGTCATCGTGTTTTAAGGGAGAAGCACATGCACTTTAGCATTGGTTACCAGTGGTAAGTGCTCAGTCCTAAAGCCAACAAAAAGAATTCAGAAAAAAGGAGATGAGGAAGGGAAAAGGGTAGGGGTAACCTTGCAAAAATGGCCATTTCCAAGACAATATTGCTATCAGTTCCTCAATGGATCACATTCTTACCATTCATATACACACTCAAAAAGCAACCCTCAGTATCCCATAATGGTTCCAAACCAGTTCCACCACTCCTACCACTTACAATACTTCAACCACTGAGCATACTCTCATTCACGTTTCTAATGATGTACACTCCCATCTACCACCTATCACAAGATCTCCCCTATCCAAGACAATAATTGACTGTGATTACATCCCTACATACTTTAACTGGATCCACAATAGCCTCATGCCCCTGAAATACTCAGTTTTATTGGATACTATTCAATGCCCACTACTCCCTTTCTTTCTTCCTTTCAGAGAATCCCTATTCTCAGCTCTGGGTTCACCCTTTATCCACTTCTGGACAACTAAAATGCATAGCTTGCTGTGCAAATGGAAAATTCAGACACACTAATGCATCTTGAGGAGTACAAGAGGGATGCGAATGTCCCCACCATTGCTCTTACTGGTACCAAAGCTTTGTCCCACCAGGACCTTATCTCATCTTGATCTCATCGAAAAGACGTCCCAAACAATTAATTTAGTTCCACCCTCCCGAAATTACTGTTATATCTTTTAGCCTCAAAACTAATTAATTTTCCACAAGCTTCTACCTTAAGGTTAATAATAATTACTCTTACAACTTGTTTAAAACACTCCTTCTATTCAGCTCCCTCCAATCTTCCCCATCTGTCAACCTCGTTATTTGTATGCCAGTGCAGTAATGAGACTTTGACTATCCTCAAGTTGCTAATCCTTCATATGCCATCTCAAAGCCCTTGTCAGTGCAAATTGTTACACGTTTTGCTTTCCACTCTAGTGTCAATATCTCCCTCTCTAAATTGTTAACTAACCTCCTTCTCAATTGTTAGTGGACACAAGGTTTTTGGTGTGCTGTAACAGTACCACTCCTAGAATAAATAATGGCAGAGCCCTGTCCCTCAATTGCATTTTTCTTGAAATCTCTGAAACAGTTGGTCTCAACTACCTCACACATCGCACTACATTGTGCAAACTGCTTTGCCTCCTTTCAGTCAGCTTTAATGTGTTCCACTTTCACTGACACAGTACTCTCTCACGTCTCCAGATCAGCTCGCCCCCTCCTGGACCCATTCGCTACATTCGACAATGTCAACGCTTTCTCTTCATTCACACTTTCTGACATGGCTCTAAAATGTTTCTCCACCTATTTTCCTCAATGCTTTTGAATTTCTTGGTGGTGCTCAATTAATCAATCAGTCCCTTTGTACAGTGTGGCTAATCACTCAAGAGAGTATCCAGACAGGATGCGATAGGCTCAGTCCAATAGCCAGGTCTCGAGAGCTTTTCAGAACTCCGGTAGAGATGGGGAGATATGGAGCTTCATAGCTGTGCATAGAGGATGATGCCAAAGTTTCTGGCGTGATTGGATGGGGAGGTTACTGGTCCTTGTTCCACGGGCCACCAGGAAGTGTTCCAGGGGGTGGAAATGTTGCCAAAGATCAGTACTTCTGTTTTGTCGGTGTTGAACTTCTGGCAGTTCTCACTCATCCAGTTGGCTAAACTCATCATGCAACTGTGGAATCTGGTTCTGGTGGTGGTGGGGTCCTTGGAGAGGGAGTGGATAAGTTAAATGTCATTTGCGTATGAGATGATGTTATGCCCGTGGGATCTGGTGATGTTGGCCAAGGATGTCATGTAGGTGTGAAAGAGGGTGGGGCTGAGTGATGAGCCCTGAGGGACACCACAGATGATATCCTTGGGTTTCGAGGCAAATGGAGGTAGGCATACTTTCTGGGTTCTTTCTGGTGAGGAATGAGGTGATCCATCTGAGGTCGTACCCTCAGATACCGATGTTGTGTAGACTGGTGATCAAAGTTAGGTGGGATACTGTGTTGAATACTGGTAAGAGGTTGAGGAGGATCAGAGCTGCCACCTCTCCTTGATCGAGGGGGGCTCAAACATTGTCAGTAGCTGCGATGAGAGCGGTCTCGGTGCTGTCATTGCTGCGGAATCCAGACTGGGAGGAGACAAGAAGGTGGTTTTGCTCGAGATGAGTGGTGAGTTGTTTGT
The DNA here is from genome assembly GCF_964204655.1 of Triturus cristatus. NCBI lineage: Eukaryota > Metazoa > Chordata > Amphibia > Caudata > Salamandridae > Triturus > Triturus cristatus. Next base: position 492,299,663 of record NC_140582.1, on the reverse strand, counting down.
TGATGGCCTTTTTCCAATACTTTAGCCTGGTAGGGGAGCAGGGCTGGGAGATGGGTTGGTAGTTTTTGAGTTTGCTGGGGTCCACAACCCTTCCCTTGCACATCCCCTACATCTCCATCATGGTCCCTCTATTTTTTCCACTGTATGCCACTTACCTTGTTGTCATTGTATCATCATTTATTTGTTCCTATCAGCTTTATGCATGTGGCAGACACATTTTCTTCTCCTTTCCATCACTCTCTCCTTTGTTCCACACTCAAATGTTCCATTGATTGACTGCTCCACAACACCTAAATGGCTTTCTATACTTTCATGCTTGACTAACCCAAAACTGAAATGTTCTAATTTCCAGCCTCTTCTACACTTACTCTTTTGAGCTCTTGTATTTCTTTCCCTCCTCAGGTACTTACTCTTTCCTCTGTGCTACAAACCTTGGAGTAATATTCAATATAAAGGGGTATTTGTCTCTGACACAGCAGCAAGATTCTGGTTGCTCCATATTAGAAAGAATTTCCTGCACCTTCTATTCTAGACTGCCAAGCCGCTAGTAAATACACTTATCAGGAACAAGTATGATTACCGCAATAGGCTGCTGGTGGGTGTTTCCTGTGTTGTTCTGCCCACCTGGAGCTAGCATCAAATTTGCTCAGTCCTAGGCAGATGAAGGCTCACAATCTTGTTAAACCCTATCTTGCAGATTTGGCATCACTTGGTCTACGGACTGGTAGACTACAGCAGTTTCATCACACCCCAAAATGGATCCACCAACAAGCATGCCAATGAGCTCCACCATTAAGGGTGGTACTTCCTGTGTGCACGCTGGGATGATAGAGAAGGAGCAATTAGGTCTGCTTTTTCCTATTGAGGGAATGACCATTCTTCTAGGTTACCACTGTTATATTAATTTGCTGCATTTCACATTAGCCATTGTGCTACGACCAGGTGTGTTTATTCTTTGTATCCCCTGCCAGAACTGGTCCTCTCTTGCCCAGTAATGCTATCTGACGCCCCCTTTTGTCTGTTCTCACATGAGCCCCAGTCATTCATACTCCCCTAGCTGCACCAGGAAATTCATTACATAAAACCAGCATCAATCTTCTTGGATACTCACAGTCCTTCCTATGCCAACCATCCCTCCGGGCTGGGCAGGCACACAAGTTTCCTGTTACCGACCAAGTCACATGAAGTACCAGCTGTCTACACTGGTGTGTAACCGACCTCCCCCGTAAACCACACAGGTTTACACAGGACCCAAAATCCTCTTCTCACCTTGAAAACCACCAACTCTGACACATATCACCCCTGGGGGGCGTGGCCAAGCCGCGGGCTGAGATGGCCGCGCGGTGTTGAAGCTCCGTAGCCGACTCAGCGCTAATACTGTCTTCCCCGACCTCCTGATGCGGGCGGTGGCTGCCCGGACCCGGCGCTGACTCTCCTGTGGCCCTGCAGCGACCCGGAGTGGCGATCTGGCCCCGACTGCGCCCGGAGCGACCGACGAACGCCAGGACCGAGCGGACCTGATGCCCAAGATGGCGGCCTGACTCGGCGGCCGGGGAGGTTAGTGCGGCGGCGGCGGCCGGTCGTGATGCGGGTGGCCGGGGGGGAACCGGGGGGGGGGTATTGAGCGCTGGGGCGCGGTCTGGTGTGGGTCTGCTTCGCCCCCCTCGCCGCCGCTGGCCAGGAGCGGTCCGGGTGTTTGGCCGTTGCTCGGCGCCGCGGTCGCGGCCTCTCTCGTTGACTCCTCTCGGGTTCCCCGGGCTGTTTAGGTCTGGGAGTCTGGGGGGGGCGACGGAACGGCTGGTTGGCGGTGGGGGTGGGCTGGGGGGGATCCGCGCTGGCCCTAGCGCCCGGGCCGCCTCTGCCCCCCTTCCCTGGGACCTTGCTCGGCGGCTCCTGTGATTCGCGGCCTGCGCCGTCCGGTCTCCCTCTCCCCGGCCCTGGGTCGCCTGGTCGCATCAGCTGACGCCCCACTGGCCGCCTGCTCTGCTTGATCCGGGGCTCGGGCCCCCGAGGAGGCGCTCCCTGGTCTTGGGCGTGGAGAAGTCGCCTTGAAACGGCGCGGCCTGTGTTGGTGCCCGGGCCTGGTGTGCCGCGTGGTTGGGGCTGTCCGGAGTCTGCTGGGGACCACTGCATCGCCCACGCTACGGGCCAAAGAAGTGGCAGATCCGTTCCTCCTCCTGGGCCGTCGTCGCAGCGCCTTGAAGCCGCCTTGTGGCCCCCTACCCGCGATTCGCAGTCCGGCCGTGCGGGGGCATGGGACGGAGGGACCCAAAGCAGAAGACTCTGCCCTTTGAAAGGCTACACGATCAACCGGCGGACCGTCGCCCGGACATGCCGGATCCTGCTGGAGGCCAGTCCTCTGGCCCGGCGGCTGTTGCTCCATCCCCTGACTGGCTTCAAGAGATGCGTGCTGGATTCAGGGCCCTCGATGGACGCTTTGATGCCCTGAACAAAACGCTAGAAACGATGGGGGCGAAGATCCAGGCCCATGATCAGCGTTTGGTGGAGGCTGAGGATCGAATATCGGCGGTGGAAGATGGCGCAGCGCAGGACACCAAGCGCTTAGATCACTGGAGCGCATACTAAAGGACGTGGCCATCAAGAACGAGGACTTGGAATCGCGCAGTCGGCGCAATAACGTCCGAATCACTGGGGTTCCGGAATCCACGGCTACCGGCAGGCTGGATGTTTTTGTGGAGCAATTGTTGTCGGACATTTTTGGGAGAGACTCCTTTACACCAGGCTTTGTGGTCGAGAGGGCGCACCGCTCCCTGGGGCCGCGACCTAACCCGGGGCTCCCGCCTCGCCCTCTGATCGCCCGGATTATGAACTTCCGAGACCGGGACACAGCCCTGCGGCTGGCCAGAGAGAAGGGCGAGATCACCTGGCAGGGCTCGAGACTCTCGTTCTACCCAGATTTTACCGCCATGGTACAGGAGGCCAGGCGTAAATATGTTGGGGCGAAAGCGGCGCTCCGCAACCTGGGCCTCAAGTATGGTATGCTGTATCCGGCCCGGCTGAGGGTTGACATCGATGGCCGAACGCGGCTATTTGACAATCCTACTGCGGTACAGGAGTTCTGCCGAACATATAAATCACGCAGGGGCCCTTCGGGGGGCGATGAGGATGGACGCTCTCCTCCGCGCAGTGGATCTGCGACTAGCCAGGACCTGTTTTCCGGCTCTGGGCCTGGCTGAGTCGGTGCCCGCATCCCAGCTTTAGACTTCTTTTTCTGACTGTTTGCAATGGGGAAGTTTGGGGCACTTTGTTATGTCATTGCTTTTTCTGTGGTGCTGGGTCGGCGGCGGGTCGTTGCCATTCCCCTTTGGTTGACACCGCCGGGAGCACTTTTGGCTTAAAATGCTTATTTCTTGTCTAACTGTACATCATTGGTATTGCTATTTGGAGCTTCGTTTTTTTTCCACAGGTTGGGGTTTGCCTCACGTTTGCGTGATGTGGCTGGGTGGGGGGAGGGGGGATGGGATGGGGAGTTTTGATATTCTCGACATGGCTGGTCAGATTGTAACTTTGCGGATACACGGAGACGCTTCTGCTTTCCTGCTCTCATTGCTAGTGGTATGGCAGCGACGGTACACATAGGCTTACATGAAGCCCCCCTTGGCCTATCGCTCATGTCTTGGAACGTCAGAGGCCTGAACAACCAACGAAAATGCAAGCAGGTACTACACTATCTGAATCGGCACAGGGTTGACATTGCCTTTCTTCAAGAAACGCATTTACACACCTCTGTTCCCGCGCGCTTTGCAGCTTCCTGGGGCGCCCATAGATACTTCTCCAATTTTAGCAATTATGCCAGAGGCACCGCGGTGCTGATTCACAAGAGAGTCCCGTTTCACTGCCAGCTGTTCCGGGGGGATCCGGAGGGACGCTACTGCATAGTACGAGGGGTGTTAATGGGTCATGCGGTCATCCTGGTATGTGTGTACGCCCCTAACACTGATTCCCCGGAATTTTTTCATGCGCTGGCTGCCCAGCTTGCGACTCTTGAACCAGCGGGCCTCATTCTTGGCGGCGACTTTAACTTATTGCTGGATGCTAGTTTGGACAGCACGTCTGGGGCTGCTCCTTCCAAGCCTAGGGCGCGGCGCGCACTTTTGGACCTTTGTCACCAGTTCTCCCTAGTTGATATTTGGCGCAGGCGCAACCCGAACACCACTGACTACATGCATTTCTCGGGGCAACACAACACTTGGACCAGAATTGACTACTGGCTGCTGTCCCCGGGCCTGTCCCCATGGTTTCGTGGGCTACTTACTCTCCCTAGAACGTACTCAGACCACTCCCCTGTGTCGCTCTGCTTGGATGTTCCGCGCCCCGAGGGTTTTGAGCGTCAGTGGCGATTCCCGGGGAGAGCGCTGCTGGACGACTTATTTGTCCACGAGATTTCCGAGGCGATAGAGGACTACTTCACGATTAATGCAGGATCTGTAGACTCTCAGGCCATGCTTTGGGAGGGGTTTAAGGCCTACATCAGGGGGATTTGCATAGCTAAGCATGCTGGGGCCCTGAAGGCGCTGCGCGCGACCATTAAGCAACTGGAGACACAGTTAGAGTCGATTGATGCTGAAGCGCAGCGTGAGCTGGCTGGTGACGTGTCCGCTAGGCGGCTTTGCCTCCTGACTGACTTCCGGGAGGCAGCAGACAGAGAGATTCTGTATCTGGGGAAGTACCAGACGGCGCGTAGATATGGTGAGGGGGACAGGCCGGGACGCAAGCTGGCTCAAGCTTTGAGGCCTCCGTATGGTAAGTCCTTAATAGTTGAGGTGCGGGGCGTAGATGGTTCGCTCCGCACAACACCCGCCGAGATCAGAGACGAATTCCTGACCTACTTCTCCGAACTATACACGACCAAGCTGGGGGAACCACCAGCCTCTCGTGCGGCCTACTTGTCGGAGATCGCGCTTGTGTTCCTGGATAAGGGCATGCAGGAGTTCATGGCGGAGCCTATAACTGTGGCGGAGGTGCGCGGGGCGATTAATGTGCTTCGCGGGTCCACAGCCCCCGGCCTCGATGGCTTCTCCGGGGATTTTTATAAGGCCTTTTCTGATCTGCTGGCACCACAGCTGATAGAGGTGTATGCGGAGGCGCTGGAGCGCGGCTCCCTTCCGGCGACCCTCAGCGAAGCGGTAATAGTTCTGCTCCCAAAACCAAACAAGGACCCGACGTTGTGTAGCTCTTATCGGCCCCTCTCCCTTTTAAACTTTGATTACAAGATCCTGGCAAAGATAGTGGCCAACAGGCTCTCTCAATTGATGGAATTCATCATTTCGCCCGTCCAATCGGGCTTCGTCCCGCGCCGCTCTACGTCTTTAAATCTGCGGACGCTTTTCACGGTTCTGCATAGAATTAATCCGGCCACGCCTGCTGCGGCGGTCCTCCTGGATACCGAGAAGGCCTTCGACACCCTAGAATGGCCTTTCTTCCTTTCCGTCATGCAACGTATGGGCATGCCGGAGAACTTCCTTGCTACCACGCGGCTTTTGTATAGCCGCCCCACGGCCCGATTGCGTATCAATGGCACGCTGTCTCGTCCCTTCTCTCTAAGCGTGGTACGCGGCAGGGCTGTCCACTCTCACCGCTACTGTTCATTTTAGCCATGGACCCCTTGATCCGGCATTTCCATGAGCGCCATCTCCACAGGGGTCTCCAGTTCCGTACGGGTCCCTTGCTTGCTTCCCTCTACGCAGATGACACTATACTGTATGTAAGAGAACCGCAGGTCAACCTAGCCCCCCTGATACGGGAAATCCTCCGTTTCGGCGCACACTCCGGACTGGGCATCAACTGGCACAAGTCCGTAATTTTCCCATTAACCAGCAGCACCTCCCCATGGCAGTGCGAGTTCCCGTTGGAGTGGTGCTCTGACTCGGTTCGGTACCTGGGCATACAGATCCATCTGAACACGGACGAACTCATCCGCCTCAACTATGGCCGCGCTTTGGACAGGCTGGAGGCACAGGTGGAGGGATGGTTGAGGCTCCCGCTGTCCATGTCGGCCAGAATTGCAATCATAAAAATGATAGTTCTCCCTAGATTTTTATACCTCTTCAATAATATCCCTGTCCCTCTCACCCGGGCCTTTTTCTCCACGCTGCGATCCCAGCTGATCAGGCTGGTATGGGGCGGGAAGCACCCCCGGATCGGTTGGAAGACTCTCACGCTCCCCCATGATAGGGGCGGCCTCGGAGTACCGGATCTGTATTTATACTATCTGGTTGCTCAGTGTGCGCATGCCTATGCCTGGTACCACCCTGATGCGCGTATTCCGTTCCTTCGTCCCGAGGCGGATTTCGTTCTCCCGGGCCGTTTGGTGGCTGTGTTGCCCAAGGGGGTTGCCCGGGACCCAGTAGATATTCAAACGGTGTCCACCACCAGCTGGGCGTGGCATCGCCTTACTCGCTATCTAGCCCAGCCTCTCCTCTACTCCTCTTCTCTTCCACTTCCCAACCCCGGGTTGCTGTCTGGCACGGGGTAGGCTCTGGTGCAGCGTACTTTGACTAAGTTTCATCTCACTAAGATCGGAGACCTCTACCCTGGGGGCCACATATTTTCTGTTTCGGAGGAGGAGCGCTTCAGTGAGGCCACGTTCATGGACAAATTTGTCCTACGCCGGCTTTATTGTGTGGCTCGTTCGGACATTGCGGGATTCCCTCTCGAGCCTGCATCCTTCGAGCCCCTAACTCTCCTCATTGACAAAGACACTGGTGCCCATATGGTTTCTAAGCTTTATAAGGCGTGTGCAGCGCTGGTTCCATGTGAGGATGGCCGATTGAGAGCGGCTTGGGAGGCAGACTTGGGTAGGCCGATTACAGATGAACAATGGACCGCTTGTTGCAAAGTCACTAACGCGATATCACTCAATAGTCGACATAAGCTCCTCCATTATAAATTTCTTCGCCGCTGCTACATGACCCCTGATAGGCTCCACGCCATTGACCCCGCGCGCCCACTCACATGCTGGAAATGCGCTGCACCACACGCTGACTTTGCGCACCTGTCCTGGACATGCCCCAGACTGCAATCATACTGGACGCAGATACATGAGATCCTTGGCGTTATGTTGGGGCTCACGCTGGTTCCCACTCCGGAGGTAGCTTTATTGGGCTACACAGTAAATTTCCCTAAGAATGTTCGCAGGCTTGCCTCCCTGGGCCTGCTCCTCGCCAAGCGGGAGGTGGCAAAACATTGGGGCGGTAGAACGGCCCCCACGGCCGGGACGTGGCTCACGTCTATGGCTTATTGCAGCACAAATAGCGAGGTCTACGCCAGTCTCCTCCCTGCAGTGGCGCGTCCCAAAGATATCTGGGGCCCCTACAAGACCTACATCGCTACCCTCCCGAGCTCTTCCCCACCGCGATCCAGTTCCGGAATAGTGCCTACGGGAGTAGGGTAGTTCTGGTCTTCCTCCCTGTTGGGCGTTGGGGGGCTGTATTCTCTCGGTGTGGGCTGAATTGGGGGATGTGGGCCGAAGATGGGGGTGACCGCTGAACATGCTTGGTGGGTCCTGACTGCGTCCTTTTCCTTTATGAGCACAGGCGGATGAGAATGGTGGGCTCTTGATTGGGGTCTTTCTATGGTCCGATGCCTTGATAATGTGCTGTTTTTTGTATACGAGGGGGGAGTGTAATGTTGTATCTCCGTACTTGCTATTAACTGTCTGCACAGCCGATATTTTCATATTGTTATGCTTTTCAAAACTAAATAAAGCTTTAAAAAAAAAAAAAACTCTGACACATATCACCCCTCACATGAATCACACTTCCCACATAAGCCAATGTAACTACCAAAACCCAAATGATATATCATCTTTTGTACGGTTAAGGTTTGTCACATCACCTTTCAACACTCCAGACAGCTGCTCATGTAACCACACAAGCGCCAACCATCTTGTATGTTCTTTGAACGTCATCTGCTTCAGTTTGAAATGCTCATGCAAATTTAAAAAATACAATCTCATCTGAAGGTAATTTCCATCCACTTTTGAATCATTTGGGGGTTGGCACACTATAATGGATACCAAACGTATGAGATAAGCAATGGACGTCTCCGTGGATCTGTAGCTTTATTCCATAGGATGGTCAGATTCTTGTTTCTTTGCCTTCCTTGGCTATGAAATCCATTCCATGTGGTCTGCAGCATCCTGAGTCAACTCTTCCACAGCCAAGCATGTTGTAATGGATCCAATATGCTAGAACTATTTTTTCACCTACATCATCCATAATTATCCCTCATCTGAAGCTGGCTATGATTATCTTGACTTTGTCGGCGTGGTAACATTCAATCCTTCTGTGATAATCTATCTGTTGATTATTGCACTGAAAAATAGAGAGGGTGCCAGTTCTTTAACTGCAAGAAGGGTAGAACTCACCAGGCAGGTTAGCTGTCACTGTACCCACATGATCTAGTTAGAGACAATTAGGGTAACCAAGATGAGGTGGGTGTTTGACTTCTTGGGACATGAACAATGGGCACAATTATGCATTGATAGTTATCAAAGAATTTAAGGACCACCAGCATGGATAACTAAGTCAGAGTCTTCATGTCATAGGTGACACCACCTCTGTAGGAGCCCCACTTCCAAGTTCATCACGTGGCCTTATAAGGATCAGACAGGGCAGGCAAGGTTTCCGCGGATCCAAGCCATTCCCATGACTTACTGCCCAAGTCATAGTCACCACAGGCTGAAAGAACCAGTGGCAGCACTGGCACACATAGGGGCATATTAACAAGGGGATCGCGACACATGGAACATCACTTTTACCAATATTCTGGTGGGCGCAATGCCCTGCACCAAATTGACAAAGTGGCATTAAGCCCCTTTTTGTGGCTTAACGCCACTTTGAAAATATGGTGCCCTTTCACGCAGGTATCTGCATGAAAGGTGCGTGAAATGGGTTTTGCTGTGGGTGCTTCACCGCAACACCCATTGCTTTTTGATTTTGTCCCAGATTTACAAGGATCCCTGAATCTGAGGCAGCACCAAAAACTAATGCCATGCAATAGCAGACGTTAGAATGTTGTAACGAGGAGAAATATTTTTATTTTTCCTCGTTTTTAGCATACAGAGAAAGGGCAAACGTCAATAATGATTGTTTATGTGCGGGAGAGTGTCATTTCCTGCACAAAAACAATCATTAAACAGTGACTATTTACTACTTCTATGTGTGCTGTATTTTGCAGCACACATAGAAGTAATAAATCGCCATTATTGATTGTTTATGTGCAGGAAGGGAGACCTTCCTGCATATAAACAATCATTCCCTGCAACGCAGGTACCATAGTGCAAGGGTGTCTGTGTTGGCGCTAGGCAGCTATTTTTAGCAGATTGCAGAGGCGGACAACGGCGGACACACTGACCGCACTTCCCAGCGCTAGGGAAAACACAGAGGTGTGCCATATTGTTGTAAATACGGGGCATCCCTGCATTTGGGAAATGGTGGAGCTCGGCGCTGAGAAATTTGCTGCAGCGGTGCACTCCGCCATTTACTTGTAAATATGCCCCATAGTTCAAAGGTCAGTGCCCTAGGATCAAGGCCTCGAAGCTAGAGAGAAACATTTGCCTTACTGGTTTAAGGAGCTGAGGCACGGCTGATGCTGAAAGGGCATTAGGTATCTGAGGGTTGTTTCCAATGGGAGTATAATACAAACTGCATTGATTTTCTGTCCAACAGCAATAAGATGACATTTCTAAGAAGTAGTAATGATTAGGTTTCATGTGTTTCAGAAGGAATATATATCAGGGGTGGAAATATTCTTTTCGTTTTTTTGTATAAACTGAAACTTGAAATCAGAACACATTGCACTCATAACCACCATATGGCTCGTATGAAGCAAAAGTGTCCGAAAGAGTTGACACAGGCAAATGGAAGGGATTTCATAGCCAATGAAGGCAAAGCAACAATAATCTGCCCAACCATTGGACTAGAGCGGCAGATCCAGGGGACATTTTAACTTTTCATGGAAATAGGAAGCTCATCCTCTTACTGCCCACTCTGAATCCAACCTTATTTCAGGCTTGGAAAGAGGGCAGTGTTGGAGCAAATAAAAGTTTGGTTGTTGGTTGGGGTCATGTGTGTGTGGGTGGAATGTAGTGAGGTCATTTCCTGTCAGTGGTTTAAACACTTAGGGGCATATTATCAAGCACGGCGTTAAAATTATCGCCGCTTTAGCGGCAGAAAACTGTCGCTAAAGCGGTGATAATGGGCTTGATAATATGCCGCAGAGAATTCCAATAGAAGCCCATGTTGAGGTTCCGTGAAAACTGAACCCATGTTTCTGAGCTAATGGTACCGTGACGATCCTGGCATTAGTGAATTGCAAATAATGAGTCTAATGTAAAGCAAGCGTTTTCGCAACGCTGCACTGAAGGATTCGTCATGTGTTACTGATTCTTGTGCTCGAACCTACGGGTTCCATTTCGTGCACGACGTCCATTTTGTATCATTGCCCTCACATAGTCAGTGAATGAGCGATGTCCGAACAATGACCCTGATTAGGCAACCTCGAGGGCACGTAGTCCCTAGTGCGCGTTCTGCCGACTTCTGCATGACTTGGCGAAAGCTGACCCCGTCGCCTGAGGCGGACTCTGCCGTACTGGTTTTCTGTCCTGTCCTGCCTGAGCCAAGCTACTGACCCTGACACAATAGACCACGCTTCTTTTATTAGCCTACGAATATGTCTTATCTGAGTCTTCTATTTTCTGCATCTGTTCCTGCTTTTCCCTTTAGCCTTTTATGATGAGGGGGTGACCAATTTTATTATGGGGCGGTCCGGCCTTTCAATAGAGGGATGTCAGAAACATGTGATTGAAGGCCAGACACCTGGAGATGGGAATGTGATATTGTGTGATCTTATTGTTTGGAATACAGAAACGGGAATAATTGTAAACTTGCAGGAATGTTTGCCCGAAGCAGAATATTCAGTATTTAAGGAGCGACCTGCTTTGTACAAATCGAGCAGTCTCCTTAGAATCTATCTTGCATGATACTTCTGTGACTTCTGTTCCTGACTGCAGTCATTAAAGACGATCTTTTGACGCCAGAGGAAGAACCCCGTGTCTCTGTTTGTTAAGTACGCCAAAACAGGTGAACCCCGAAGGTTTCAGGTGTTGTCCCCTGGCACCGCTGGGTCTTAGAAATTGCCCAGTCCTTCAGTTGGCGCCCTAGCGTGGTGCGACATCGAGCGGTTCCGGTCCTAGCCTGAAGATTGTGAGGAGCTTCGTGTGAAATTTCCGAGGGAGGTGCACCCCACTTCATCGATCCATGTATGTCGCATAAGTGGTCCGAAGGTCTTTTTCCGTGAAGGTTCCCGCTTCCAGACGGCTGCAGAGGACTGGCGCCCTGACTGTTGACCTGTTTTGGAGCCTGGCGTAGTCCTTAGTACGGCGAGACGATAGACGGGTCTTCCTGGTGACGTCATTGATCTTTCAGTTAAGTATACGTGGGTCGCTCCCAGTCCTTAGGTTTAACTCGAGTTCTTTGGTCCTTAGTTTTGGTTTGCTGCATTTGGTTTAGTTTGGTCCTTAGGATTATTTGGTAGCTGCAGTTCCCAAAAACCGAGGGTCTTGTACATTTACGAGTGTATCGATAGAGATAGCCCCTTGAAGTTTGAAACTCGGTTAGTGAGCGAAAATGCCTAACCGTAGTCTTGGTTTCTTGTCTTGTCTTGGATGTTGCAACAAGGATTCCCGATTGGAGGACTCTTGTCCGATACCTCCGGTTGGAACTCCGACTTATGAGCTCTATTCGAAGCATGGTGTGGGCCCTATCACGTATAACGAGGTATGGGTCCGCTATACGAGGAAAGATGGTGTTCTCAGATGGCCATTACATGGTAGTTTTGAAACTGCAATTTTGGATAATTTGGAGGCGAAGTTATTTAAGAAGAAAGCCCGGCCGGCGATGTTTGACTCTTTTCGTCTATGGCGCAAAGAAGCCAAGCAGAAAGAAATCAAACAGGCTAAAAAGGATAAGCGAGAAAAAGGTGTCTCGATTATGCAAGCTGCTAGGCAGTTTAAGGAAGATGAAGAAGAGAAAGCGACCGAGATTTTCACTAGACAACATAGCATGGCAATTGATAAGTGCTACCCTGTTTTGCCATCATGTCCCGATAAGCCGAAAGAGGACCCGAAAAAGGATCCTCTAATGTCTTATTTACTGAAGTCACCACCTCCTTATGTACACAGCGCTACACCCCTTTTTGTTCCCCCTGCTGTACAACCGGCTGCTGGTCAGCCCGTGGTAGTTCCTCCCCCACCTCCTGTTCCTCAGCAACGTTATGTTCCTCCGGCACCCCCTCTTCCTGGGTTGCCTTTTTCGTCTTTAACTGCTACACCTCACCTTACTACACCTGTCACTCCTGTTTCTGTTACCCCTTTTGCTCCTTCGCTTTCGCTGAATGCTGTTTCTCCCGCCCTTATGTCTACTTCACCTTTCGCTCGTCGGCGAGTAACCGACACTGTCTCTAGTTTTCTGTCTCCTCTTTTTGGGTCGCTAATTGCGCCCGTCGTTACTGACTCCATGCAGAGACGTAGCCAGCTCCCTGAGTCTAGGGAACAAGCATTATTAGATTCGATTGCTCATAGATGGATTTTGAAACCCGATAGGTATAGTTGTCGTATAGTTTACGATACATTTTCCCAGGGGAATGAACCGACTCAGAGATATGTGTTTGAGGAAATGTGTAAGTTGTTGCGAGACGAATGGGACAACGACGAATTAGACTCAGCCCCTGCTGAAATGCTCGAACTCCAGAGTAAATTTGCGAAAGGTATGATTGTGGGCTCTGATGCTAGACATGCGTTGGAACGGCTTCTTGCCTATAGGTCTGTATTACCGTCTAGAGTTTTGTTTGCGAATGATTCCTCGGCAAAGAAGACTTTAGGACAGTATCCTATGAGAGAGGTTCCGCCAGTATGGCGAGATGCAGTACAGGCTGATGCAGGGAGAGGTATTGCGGCCGCTCCGGCACATTTTCAGAGAGTTTGGATACATGTCCCATGGAAAAGGTCTGAAGTACTAGCATTAAAACAGACTTTGCCAGACCCACGTAAGAATCCTGCTGGTTACTATAAAGAATTGTCCCAGACAGTAGACGCCTGTATTATGAACATTGCAGATATTGAGATGTTGTTTGGCAATGTAGTGCCACAACCGGTATGGGCGAAAATCCGCCATGAGGATCATCCGAACGAGTTAGGTGGTACCTGGACTGCTATTTTAGCGGCGGATGCTCTCCAAGTAGGAGGTGCAAAACCTGAACCCCTAGTAGCGGAGTTACCAGGTAGGATAGTTAATGTAATGAAGACGCTGATGCCAGCGTTGAGAGTAAACTGGGATAAATTGTCGGCCTGTAAGCAGAAGAAGGATGAAAGTGTGTCCGACTTTTTCACGCGATTTGAGGAGACTTTTGTGGACCACGGCGGCCAAGATATGAGTTCAGAGGGAGGCCAGAGACTATTTGTTGATAGGTTCGTGTTTAACTTGCTGCCTGACTTGTGCAACAAGTTGAAAGACTCAGAAAGTGCTTGGGCTGTCTCTTCAACGGCTCAGATTCTAGCCACAGCCCAATATTACGAGAATAGAGATAAGGAAGAAAAAGAACGTGTAGAGAGGAAAACGAAGGACCTGAAGACTAAGGTGTTGTTGCAGCAGGCGTATCCGCCTAGCTCGAATCAGAACGATTCACAGCAACGTACTCAATTTCAGCAACAGACACCGTTTCCGAGAGTACAACTGAGACCGGAGTACCTCGTTTCTAGGCCATTGTTAGGATTGAATCAATGTGCATACTGCAAGGAAGAGGGTCATTATAAGAACGAGTGCCCTGCTCTGCGGCAGCGTATGAATGGTGTGCCAGTTCAAAGAGGTCGTGGTTTCCAACAAATCTCTAGAGGTAGAGGACGTGGTGTCACGCCTTCTCAGAATGAGCGTTCTCTTCCATCACAAAGTTCTCTTAATTGTTTTGACCAATCGAAGGTGCAATCTGATAGATCTCCGCAGTACCATGTAGATGACTACTATGTCGAGGGCGAGAGTACTGCGTATAATGACTGCTAGGATAGCCATGGACAAAGAGAGGGAGTAGTGTCAGTTCCAGTTGATCAGAGTGGGCCTTACGTTTCAGTAGCTTTATCAAGTGTGGTTGAGCCTTTTCTGTTGGATACTGGTGCGGCAAAAAGTTCAATCAAACATTCTAAACTGCCTGGCGCACCCTTGTCTGGCTTAACTAATGTCTCAGTGGGATTCTCTGGCGCCCCTGTTCGTAATCCAGTCTCTAGTCCTTTGTCCCTTTCAATTGGACCATGTAAGTTAGAAGCACCGTTGATTTTGACTACTGGTTGTGGTGAGAACTTGCTGGGTTTGGACCTGTTGAAACGATTGTATGCGACATTGCATTGCTCCCCATCGGGAGTACAACTTACATTGGGCAGGAAAGTGATCTCTCCTATGTATGTGGCGACAGATAGGCTTCCACAAGAAGTGCGTTCGCTCCCCGAATCTCTTTGGGCTACGGGTCCTAATGATGTGGGTCTTCTGGAAATTCCCCCATATGTTGTTCAGCTCAGACCGAATGTCAGGTTACCGCGAATTCCGCAGTATCGAATTTCGAGCGATGGTGAACGAGCACTCTTAGCGATTATCCACGATTTGATCCAGAAGGGTGTGATCGAAGAAACACGAGGTAACGTGTATAATAGTCCTGTTTTGCCGATTTTGAAACGTACCGATTCTTCCCAACCTCCTGTGTATCGTTTCGTAATTGATCTTAGAGAAGTAAACAAGATTGTGGTTCCGCAGTTTCCTGTGGTTCCCGATATCACAGCTTTATTGACATTGATTCCTGTTTCAGCTACCTGGTTTTCGGTGATTGACTTGAAGAATGCCTTCTTTAGCATCCCGATAGCAGAAGAGAGTAGGGACATTTTTGGTTTCTCCTTGGGTGGTCGTAGCTTCAGATTCAAGCGCGCACCTCAAGGTTATTGTGAAAGTCCTTCGATATATAGTCAGGCTCTGAAAAGCCAGCTTGGTACATTTGTATTGCCTGTCGGGCTGCTTTGATCCAGTACGTAGATGATCTTTTAGTGGCTGCTGATGACAAGACAACTTGCAAAGCAGCTACGATATCTTTGCTACAGCATTTGTCCAATTTACATCACAAGGTGTCACCTTCTAAGCTGCAATATTGTCGCCAAGAGGTAACCTATTTAGGTCATCTCTTGTCAAAGGAGGGAAGAAGGTTGACCCCAGAACGAATTAGAGCAATTGCTCAAATGACTGTGCCAAACACTCAAAGAGATGTACGTGCCTTTTTGGGTATCACATCATACTGCAGACAATGGATCCCAAATTTTTAGTTGTTAGCAAAGCCTTTGTTAGCTCACACGTGCAAAGATGTTTCGAATCCTCTGCCATGGTCTGATGACTGGCAGAAGAGTTTTTCTGAGCTACGCGATGCGTTGTGTTCAGCTCCTGTGTTGGGTACCCCCGACTACAGTAAACCATTTACACTATACGTTCATGAACGAGAGGGTTGCGCGTTAAGCGTGTTGACACAACAATTTGGTGATAAACAGCGTCCGTGTGCGTATTTTTCTTCAACCTTAGATCCAGTAGCAAGAGCATTGCCGAGTTGCCTTAGAGCGACAGCGGCAGCTGCTGTGTCTATTCGACAGTCTGCTGGTCTGGTCATGAATAATATGTTAGTGGTAATGGTTCCACATGCAGTAGATACTTTATTGAACAGAACAAAAACTCAACATCTCACGAGTGCTAGGTTGTCAGGCTATGAGCTGACACTCTTGGCAAGTCATATTCAGATTAAGAGATGTAATGTGTTGAACCCAGCCACATTGTTGCCGACTACTGTAGACTCGAGTGATTCAGAACCACATGATTGTTGTTTGCGAACTGAAGAAGAAACGAAGGGTCGGATCGATTTGAAAGATACCCCGTTGTCAGATCCGGATGGTACTTTGTACGTGGATGGTTCGTACTTTAAGTTGTCGAACGGTGATGTGACTGCCGCGTATGCTGTGACGACATTGAGTACGATTGTTGAGACTGCGAGAGTAAGTCAGAATTCTGCACAAGCTGCAGAGTTAATTGCGCTGACGAGAGCGTGCGTTTTGGCCGAGGGAAAGAGAGTGAACGTCTTTACCGATAGCCAGTATGCGTTTGGTGTTGCACATAGTTTTGGACGATTATGGAGAGAGAGAGGATTTTTGACGTCCCACGGGACAAAAATACAGCATGGACAATTGGTTAATGAGCTTCTGGAATCACTTACTTTGCCAAAGCAAGTTGCGATTGTGAAGTGTAGTGCTCATCGGAAGGTCACGGATGATGTTGGTCGTGGTAATGCATTTGCAGATGAGATTGCGAAAAAGACGGCAAAGAACATGACGAGTCGAATGTATGTTGCAAGTTCTGCAAGATGGGTTACGGATGCTGGAATGTGCGAAGACACGATTGAGAGTGTGAAGTAAATTCAGAATGAGGCTACTGAGAGTGAGAAGAATGTGTGGAAAGACAGTACGGGTAAATTGGATTCGACTGGTTGTTGGATCGATCTGTCAGAACATCAAAGATGGATGTTACCTGATGCGTATGTGCTTGCAGTAGTTACAATGGCACATGGAATGGCACACATTAGTGCGAAAGGAATTTGCAAGTTGTTGGCCCCGGTATGGAAGAATGATGGAATTTCTAAGTGTGCGGAGAGGGTGGTTAAGAATTGCATGGTGTGCCTGATGCATAATCCTGGCAAGGGAACTCCAACTCCAGCTGGTCATTTTGCTCCCCCGACTTGTCCCTTTGAGGTTATCCAATTAGACTTCATTCATATGGAAAGGTGTAACAACCTTAAGTATGTCCTTGTTGTAGTTTGTGCATTTTCCCGATGGATTGAAGCCTACCCCTTGAAGGATAATACAGCCCTGTCCACAGCCAAAGTCCTTCTCAAAGAGTTTTTCCCTAGGGTTTGGCATGCCACGGATTGTATGGTCGGATAACGGAAGTGAGTTTGTGGGAAAGGTCATGAAGAGCGTGTGTGTGGGTTTGGGGATTAGACAGAAGTTCCATAGTGCAAATCACCCACAGTCCGCAGGTCTTGTTGAGGGTTATAACGGGACTCTGAAATTAAAGTTAGCCAAGATCCAAACGACCACTGGGTTGTCATGGCCAGATGCATTGCCTCTGGCTCTTCTATCCACTAGGGCGACTGTTCACTCTCGAATAGGGCTTAGCCCGTATGAAATTGTGTTTGGTCGTCCTGCGAACGTTTGGGGAGTCCCTAGACCTAAAGAATTCACCCAGCTCGAATATCCCATGTTGATCGATTACCTTTATGACTTGACTGCTAAACTAAGTGCCATTCATCAACAGGTTTTTGAGGCTCTGCCAAAGCCAACAGAGGGACCAGGACACAAGTTACAGCCTGGCGATTTCGTGGTCGTAAAGAACTTTGGGAAATCAAGAAGCTTGGAGCCAAGATATATCGGACCGTTCCAGGTCCTGTTGTCAACACGAACTGCTGTTCGATTGGCTGGAAGAAAGCACTGGGTATACGCTGCCCATACGAAACGTATACCGCTTCCTTTACCGTATGACAAATGGATTAGACAGGGAATTGGCAATTCTGAGACAGAGTGTGTTCCTAGGCTTATCCCGTTCAGCGATGCACAATTTAAAGGTCTTGAGTCTGCTAACATGAAGAACACTGCTGCTTCACCTGGAACTGTGCCTTTGCCCCTGGATCCGAACATTACTCCGTTCAAACATTCACCTGAACAATTGAACACTATTTCGCCATCTGGTCCCTTGTTCGAAGAACAGACACAACCTGGAAGACATCGTTACTCTTTACGCTCCCATTCCAAGGACTAATAAAGGTAATACCATTTTGTGTTTTCCTTTGCCCCCTTTGCCCTGACAACTCATCTTTGGACAATTGTATTCTCCTCAGCCAGGAAGTTTGCTGTGTGCGTTGTTTTTTTTTTTTTATATATATATTTAGAACCGGCCATCCGGGTTCGCCGTAGGGCCGTGACGTGTGCCTAGTTTTGATTTGCAGGTTACCAGACGCTAGGTCGGTTCACCCGGTTGGTCTTTGGGAACTCCCAAGGCTAACTGACACATTTCCGAACAGGTACAAACCAACCGCCACGGACGGCTCGAGTAGAGGATGGAGCTTCCTGCGCTGCGAGGTGTTAATACTATGATTGAGCGTAAAGTGAAATTGCATGAAATACTGCACAGCAAATGTTTCCTGATCCAGTGTGCCCTAATGTTTTTGATTGTCTTGGTAACTCTGATGGGTGGAATTGTCTTTGGTGCCCAGTTAATTTTTGTACCTACTATGTCTACGGTGCCTCCTCACGTTTCCTTTCCTGTTGCGACTGCTTCTTCGCACTCTTTCCACCTTTTACCTGAACACGAACAAGCGAGACGTTCTGAGTTCGTGAACAATTCGTTTATTCAACTCCTGCACCAACACCAACTAGTGATGAATATGACTAATTGCTGGGTATGTGGTTTTATGCCGCATACCGTCGATAAAGGTATCCCGTATCTAGTTCTGCCTTTTAGCTATAATGGGTCATCGTGGGCATTCCAGACTATGTTCCTCTTTGCGCTTGAGACCTATCCCCCGCGACCACCACGCTCCACAAGATATAGCTCTAGCAATAAAGCCTTGGTAAGAGGAGTTGCCGATATGAGTAGAGATATCGATGCATATTCTTCCATTCCTAAGGACGAGTTGCGAGCTTATGTGGGTTGGAATGCGACTGGGTATAGCATTAGTCTGGGTGAGAAACAGCGCAAGAGCTCGTCTCCGATTTGAGTCGTACCACACTTAGGTCGTTTTTGTTTGCAAGGCAATGGTCAGAATACGAGAGCTCAGCTAGGGAAGAGTGACTGTACTGAAACGTACGTTTTTCCATCACAGTCTTCTCCTACGTTTTTGGCTGCCAAGGGTACATACTTTGTCTGTTATGACCGAGCATACACATGGTTGCCCCCAGATTTTTTGGGAACATGTTATGTTGCTAACTTACTGCCGCCTACATTTACGGCTGCCTCTGATTATCACAAGGCCAGAATTGTGAGGGGCGTTGTTAGTCAGGAAGACACTGCGGGTCAGGAAGTGGGAGACTTCCTCAAGGGTTTTCTGCCGTTTTGGGGACCTATGGTTAATAGTAGGAACCTGAGACAACTGACTCGTGTAGTTGAATCCACTGTTAATGTAACGGCTGGTGCCCTTGGTAACTTGACGGCTGAGCTTCAAGCGGATCGCCTTATGACGTTGCAGAACCGTATGGTTCTAGATGTGGTACTTGCAGATCGAGGTGGAGTGTGTAAAGTGATCCGATCGAGTTGCTGTGTTTTCATTCCGGATAATGCTCCGACAGTTTATGAGGCCATTTCCAAGTTGCATAAGATATCTGATTCTATACATATGGATGAAGGGGAGTGGTCGCTAACTGGATGGTTTTGGAACCTATTATCTGCGTGGGGATGGAGGGTTCTGATGATCATTGGGGCTGCTTTAGCGCTCCTGTTTTCGTGCTGTCTCTGTGTCCAGTGTGGTCCTGCCTTATGTGGTTTTTGCGCCACAACGTGTGTAAGAAGGCCACCTGTTACTAGAGAGGTATTGATGGAAAGGATGATGCTTCAGCAACATCTCAGTGATTTGATGAAAATAGGTATCGACTCGGATATCGATTAGTGCTTGCCTATGTAAGGGCAAAAGGAGGGTCTGAGGTTCCGTGAAAACTGAACCCATGTTTCTGAGCTAATGGTACCGTGACGATCCTGGCATTAGTGAATTGCAAATAATGAGTCTAATGTAAAGCAAGCGTTTTCGCAACGCTGCACTGAAGGATTCGTCATGTGTTACTGATTCTTGTGCTCGAACCTACGGGTTCCATTTCGTGCACGACGTCCATTTTGTATCATTGCCCTCACATAGTCAGTGAATGAGCGATGTCCGAACAATGACCCTGATTAGGCAACCTCGAGGGCACGTAGTCCCTAGTGCGCGTTCTGCCGACTTCTGCATGACTTGGCGAAAGCTGACCCCGTCGCCTGAGGCGGACCCTGCCGTACTGGTTTTCTGTCCTGTCCTGCCTGAGCCAAGCTACTGACCCTGACACAATAGACCACGCTTCTTTTATTAGCCTACGAACATGTCTTATCTGAGTCTTCGATTTTCTGCATCTGTTCCTGCTTTTCCCTTTAGCCTTTTATGATGAGGAGGTGACCAATTTTATTATGGGGCGGTCCGGCCTTTCAATAGAGGGATGTCAGAAACATGTGATTGAAGGCCAGACACCTGGAGATGGGAATGTGATATTGTGTGATCTTATTGTTTGGAATACAGAAACGGGAATAATTGTAAACTTGCAGGAATGTTTGCCCGAAGCAGAATATTCAGTATTTAAGGAGCGACCTGCTTTGTACAAATCGAGCAGTAACTGAAGTACTGGGTAATTTAGACCCAGCGGTGCAGGGGCACACACCCTATGACTTCTGGGTTCACCCTGTTCCGGACCTACAGAAACACAGAGTCTTCTGGGTGAAGTCAAAGATTCGTTTATTGGCTGCAGACCAATGACAGGTATCCTAGAAGTACAACAGCGTGTATGTTCTCAGGAGACTGCTGAAAATCATAGGAACGGACTTCATCTTAAATACAAAATATCATGCTCCAGGCACACATTCCTTGGTTTACGATATGGCCATATAAAGGTATACATTACAAACGAAAAAGCAGAGTCATGATGACCATCCCACATTCCAGTTCGGCCAGCCCACAATGATTTACACAGTAAGGTTCAGATCCCACGTTTGATGTAAATAGACCCCCCAATAAACATGAGCATCTCCTGTTTTGGGAAACAAGTCATAAAGCAGGAACAAGCAGGTGTGGAAGAGATTAGCCGGGGGATTGTGTAGAATGAAAGGGTTTTATGACGGGTCAAGCCCTGATGCTAATCACAGGTGGAAGGAGGAAGGGGAGCTCGTGAGACCGGTTTGACCCGGGGCAGCAGAGCCAGCTGCCCAGGTCACAGAGAAGTCAGAGGGAAAGCCCATGTACTGAGAGGCCCGTATTTACTCCATCATAGCCTATGTGAGGGCAATGACAAGATGGCCACTGCTTCCAAAATGGAACCCGCGTAGTGAAGCTGAATAACGTGTACACAGTGCATTCATAGCTAGAACGGTATATAAAGCACTCGTACATGCCGCATTTACCATTTGCGGTTTGCTAATACCAAGATAGACAGGGGTAGGGCCCTGTCCCCTACGCGGTCCCGAATATTAAAGTACGACAGACCCTCCTTTTGCCCTTACATAGGCAATCACTATACTCATCTTAATCCGAGTCTAGGTCAATGTTCACGAAGTCATGGAGATGTTGCTGTAGCATCATCCTACTACTTAGCTCGTCCCTCGATACAGGTTTCCTTACACAGAAGGTAGTACAGAGACCACATATCGCGGGAGCACACTGTATACACAGGCAGAACAGGAAAAGAATGGCTAAGATCATTCCAATGACCATCAGAACTTTCCATCCCCAGGCAGATATCAATTCCCAGAACCACCCCACCAGTGACCAGTCTCCCTTATCCACGTGTATGGATTCAGATATTTTATGGAGTTTGGAGATGGCTTGATACACTGTTGGAGCATTATCTGGTATGAAAATGCAGCAACTGGATTGGATGACCTTGCATACCCCACCGCGGTCTGCAAGAATAACGTCTAGAACCATGCGGTTCTGCAAAGTCATAAGGCGATCCGCTTGGAGCTCAGCTGTCAAATTACTAAGGGCACCAGCCGTTACATTGACAGTGGATTCAACCACACGTGTCAGCTGTCTCAGGTTCCTACTATTGACCATAGGTCCCCAAAACGGCAGGAAACCCAAGAAGAAGTCTCCTGCTTCCTGACCGGCAGTATCCTCCTTACTAATCACACCTCTCACAACTCTGGTCTTGTGATAGTCAGAGGCAGCAGTAAATGTCGGCGGTAGCAAGTTCGCAATATAACATGTGCCCGAGAAATCAGGGGGCAGCCATGTATATGCTCGGTCATTACAGATGAAATATGTGCCCTTGGCAGCGAAAAACGCAGGGGAAAACTGTGACGGGAAAGTGTACGTTTCAGTACAGTCACTTCTTCCCAGTTGAGCTCTAGGATTCTGACCATTACCCTGTAAGCAGAACCGACCCATGTGGGGTACGACCCAGATTGGAGATGAGATTTTTCGCTGTCTTTCACCCAGACTAATACTATACCCCGTCGCGTTCCATCATACATAAGGTCTCAACTCTTCTTTTGGAATGGATGAGTATGCATCGATATCCCTACTCATATCGGCAACTCCTTTCATCAAAGCCTTATTATTGGTGATAGGTCTGATGGAACGCGGTTGGCGAGGGGAGTATGTATCTAGAGCATAGAGAAACATGGTTTGGAATGCCCATGACGATCCATTGTAACTGTACGGCAGCACCAGGTAGGGAATACCCTTGTTAATGGTATGTGGCATTAACCCACACACCCAGCAATTGGTCGTATTCATTACCAGTTGGTGCTGGTGCAAGAGCTGGATAAACGAGTTATTTACGAACTCTGATCGTCTGGTCTGTTCGTGCTCAGGCAAAGGGTGGAAAGAGTGAGAGGAGGCAGTAGAAAGAGGTATAGGCTGTTCAGTGGGTGCAATGGGCTTTTGAGCGGAGAAGAACACAAATCCTACAATAAACATTATGATACTACACAGTGTAAAAAGGCACAAAAAGACAAAACATTTACTTTTTACAATTCTACACATCCTTGCGTTAAAGTTCATTTCCTCAATTGGTCTCTCCATCTTAAAAAACTCCATCCTCTACTCGGGCCGCTCGCGGTGGATGAGTTTCTTCTGCTAAGGGGCACGCCTGTCAGTCCAGGGAAACGCCCTAGACCAACCAGAACCGTTGACCTAGCGTCTTCGGCCTGTACCCCAAAGTCTTGGCACCGCGACCCTGCGGCAGAACCCGGATGGTGGTTCGAAAAACAAAAATCAAGAAAGTCCTTCAGATGGGAGAGCAAAAAATGTCAAAAGGGAAAATAGTGAGGAAATCTTTATTTGTCCATGGGCCTAGGTCTCAAATTATAGCGGAGACGGCCAGGTGCTGTTTGGTCTTGAAACAAAAGTTCAGGCTCAGTGGTGTCCAGTCGACTTGATGGTGGCACAGCTTCCTGCAGAATATTGTCACTCTCTTGGTCTGAAACTGTGCCTTTTAAGCGTGCGTCGCTGAATGGTACAAAACGAGGTACAGTGTCTGTCTCTGAGTCGGCGATACCCTCCTTGACCCACTGGTCATATGGCAGAGGCAAGGGGACTACTTTGCAGTGGGTACCATGAATCCAGTGCTTCTTCCCTTTCACTCGCACTGCTGATCTTGTCGAAAGAAGAACAAGATGAGGGCCGATCCAGCGAGGCTCGTCGTTGCTCTTGCGCTGGAAATTTCGGACTAGCACCCACGTACCAGGGTTGATAGGGTGTCCAGGAGGTTCAGAGGCTTGGGGAAGAGTATCATGTACCTGTTGGTGCAAAACACGCAGTTTAACAGTCAAATCATACAGGTAATCGAGCAGTACTGGATGTTCTATTTCACTAAATTTCGCCGGTCTTGGCACGCCCCATACATTAGCCGGGCGGCCAAAGACGACCTCATAAGGGCTAAGCCCCACTCGTGAGTGTATGGTCATTCTGGTGGACAGGAGTGCTAGAGGCAGAGCGTCAGGCCATTTAAGACCGGTGCTCGCCTGGATTTTGGCCAGCTTGAGCTTTAAGGCTCCATTGTAGCGTTCTACTAATCCAGCTGATTGGGGGTGATTTGCAGCGTGGAACTTCTGCTTTATCCCTAGCCCTTCACATACATTCTTCATCACTTTACCCACAAACTCACTTCCGTTATCACACCACACCATTCTTGGCATCCCAAACCTAGGGAAAAACTCCTTCACAAGGGCTTTGGCTGTGGATAGGGCAGTGTTATCTTTCAGAGGATAAGCCTCTATCCATTTTGAGAAAGCACAAACAACCACCAGTACATATTTCAGGTTGTTGCATCTTTCCATGTGAATAAAGTCCAGCTGCAAAACTTCAAATGGACATGATGGGGGTGCAAAGTGACCAGCCGGAGTTGGGGTTCCCCTACCAGGGTTGTACTTCAAGCATACTATGCAATTCTTGACCACGTTCTCTGCACACTTGGGAATCCCAGCATTCTGCCATACTGGAGCCAACAACTTGCATATACCTTTCGTACTGATATGTGCCATTCCATGTGCCATAGTAACCACTGGAAGCACATATGCATCAGGCAACAACCATCGCCTATGTTCTGTCAGATCAATCCAACAACCATTCTCATCCAACTTCCAACTTACCCATACTTTCTCTCCACTTGCTTAACTCTTCCTCTGTGGCTTCAGCTTGAAGCGACTTCACACTCTCTATTGTGTTCTCACACATTCCCACATCATTAACCCATCTTGCGGGACCTGCAACATACATTCTAGTCTTCACATTCTGTGCTGTTTCTTTCGCGGTCTCATCAGCAAACGCATTCCCACGTCCAACATCATCTGTAACTTTCCTGTGCGCACTGCATTTCATGATCGCAACTTGCAACGGTAGGGTCAGTGACTCAAGGAGATCATTCACCAACTTGCCATTCTGAATTTTAGCTCCATGCGACGTCAGAAACCCACGCTCTTTCCACAAACGCCCAAAATTATGAGCCACGCCAAAGGAGTACTGGCTATCTGTGTATATATTCACTCTCATTCCTTCAGACAACACACATGCTCTCGTGAGGGCGATTAATTCTGCTGCTTGGGCCGAATTATGTGGGACTCGTGCAGTTTCCACGACCGTGTGCAAAGTCGTGATAGCATATGCAGCAGTCGTGTCACCATTAGGGAGCTTGAAACATGACCCATCTACCCATAAAGTGCCATCACACTCAGTCAGGGGAGTATCTTTTAGATCTACTCTCCCTTTCGTCTCTTCTTCTGTTCTGAACAGACAGTCATGTTGCTCAATCTCATCTGAGTCTGCTGGAATTGGCAACAATGTGGCTGGATTCAGCGTATTGCATCTCTTTATGTGTATGTGATTAGCTAACAGTGTAAGCTCGTAGCCCGATAATCGTGCACTAGTCAAGTGTTGTGTCTTAGTTCTATTTAATAATGTGTCTACAGCGTGTGGAACCATAACAATCAATGTGTTGTCCATTACCAAACCAGCAGATTGTCGGATAGACATCGCTGCAGCAGCTGTCGCTCTCAGACAGCTTGGCAATGCCCTCGCTACAGGGTCCAAGGTAGATGAAAAATATGCGCATGGGCGCGGTCTGTCGCCAAAAGGCTGTGTTAACACTGACAACGCACATCCATCTTTCTCGTGAACATACAATGTAAAAGGCTTACTGTAGTCGGGGGTACCCAACACAGGTGCTGAACACAATGCATTACGCAATTCCACAAAACTTTTCTGGCACTCTTCAGACCATGGGATAGGATTCGGTGTGTCTTTGCATGTTAAGGCTAACAAAGGTTTTGCCAATAAAGAAAAACTAGGGATCCAATGCCTACAGTATGAAGTGATGCCCAAGAAAGCACGCACTTCTCTCTGTGTTTTCGGCACACTCAACTGTGCAATGGCTTGAATTCTTTCTGGGGTCAGTTTCCTTCCCTCCTTCGATAAGAGATGACCTAAGTAGGTCACTTCTTGTCGACAATATTGCAGCTTAGAGAGAGACACTTTGTGATGGAAAACGGATAAATGGCGCAACAGTGACAATGTGGCTTCTTTACAAATCTTTTCAGTATCCGCAGCGATCAGTAAATCGTCCACGTACTGAATCAGGATAGCGCCACTAGGTAAAACAAGTGCATCAAGCTGCGCTTTCAAAGCTTGACTGTATATTGATGGACTCTCACAGTAGCCCTGGGGAGCGCGTTTGAAGCGGAAGCTTCGGCCTCCCAGACTAAAACCAAAAATGTCCCTGCTCTCTTCTGCAATTGGGATACTAAAGAAAGCATTTTTTAAATCGATCACTGAAAACCATGCAGCAGAGGCTGGAATCATCGTTAACAAGGCAGTTATATCAGGGACAACCGGAAACTGTGGCACAACAATCTTATTAACCTCTCTAAGATCAATCACAAACCTGTAAACAGGTGGCTGTGAAGGATCCGTTCGTTTTAAGACAGGTAAAATCAGACTATTGCAAACGTTGCCTCTTGTCTCTTCAATCACACCCTTATCAATCAAGTCGCTGACAATGTCTAACAATGCTTTCTGCCCTTCATTAGAAATCTTGTACTGGGGAATACGTGGCAGTCTGACATTAGCCTTTAGAGTCACCACATATGGCGGTATCTCCAAGAGGCCCACATCATTGGGACCAGTAGCCCAAAGGGCATCCGGAAGGGACGACAATTCAGGTGGCATCGTGTTTTTAGACAAATACATTGGGGAAACCGCTTCCTTGCCTAATGTAAGTTGTACTCCTGAAGGAGAACAATACAGTGTAGCGTGCAATCTTTTCAACAAATCTAATCCTAGCAAATTCTCACCACAACCTGTTGTCAGGATCAGGGGTGCTTTCAGCTCGCAAGGTCCAACAGAAAGTGACATGGGACTGGAAATCGGGTTCCTAACCGGGGCGCCAGAAAAACCTACTGAAACATTTATATCGCCAGACAAAGGTGCGCCAGGGAGTTTTGAATGCATGATTGAACTCTTTGCAGCACCAGTGTCTAGCAGAAAAGGCTCCGTTATATTTGCTGTAGTCACCTCAACATACGGTCCACTCTGATCCACTGGCACTGAAACAACTCCCTCTCTCTGTCTATGGCTGTCCTAGTAATCATTATTCTCTGCATCACCGTCCTCTGCATAATAATCATTATTATAATACTGGGCCGTATTACTAATCGCGTTAGCTTGCTGATCAAAGCTATTGATGGTATTTTGAGGCGGCAGAGGACGCGCGTTCTGGGGAACACTTCCACGCCCTCTGCCTCTAGGAGCTTGCTGACCACCCCTACCTCTTGCACCATACATATTACCGTTCCGCTGCATTAATTTAGGGCAACTGTATTTAAAATGACCTTCCTCTTTACAGTATGAACATTGGTTGGGACCTACAGGGACACGTGGTTGATAATACCCGTTCATTTGCTGGTTGTTCTGAAACTGTTGGGGTTGGTGATAGACACCTTGGGGTTGCCTATAATTATTCTGACCTCCACGTGGCGGATAGGCCTGCTGTAAAAGGACCTTTGTCTTGAGTTCCTTCGTTTTCTTCTCCGTTCTATCTTTCTCGTCTTTATCTCTATTTTCATAATACTGTGCAGTAGCCAGTATTTGCGCTGAAGAAGAAACAGCCCAAGAACTTTCTGAATCTTTTAACTTTTTACACAGGTCAGGAAGTAAATTCTGCACAAACTTATCCACAAACAGCCGTTGGCCACCCTCAGTACTCATATCCTGCCCACTGTGGTCAATAAACGTTTCTTCAAACCTAGTGAAGAAGTCTGACACTGTCTCATCTTTCTTCTGCTTGCATGCAGATAACTTGTCCCAATTTACGCGCATCGCAGGCATTATTGTCTTCATATACGTAATGATTCTACCAGGCAATTCAGCTACTAAAGGTTCTGGTTTCGCACCACCAGTTTGTCTAGCATCAGCAGCAACAATGTTAGCCCATGTATCCCCTAGTTCTGCATTGTGATCTACATTACGAATTGATCCCCATAGAGGCTGTGGAACAACATTACCAAACAACATGTCTATGTCGGCCAGATTCATAATGCATGACCCTGCCGTCTGTGACAACTCTTTATAATAACCTGCTGGGTTTTTACGGGGATCAGGCAAGGACTGCTTAAGCGCTAACACCTCAGAGCGCTTCCATGGAACATGCACCCAAACACGCTGGAAATGCGCTGCCACAGCGGGGTTACCACCGGCAGCTGCAACCGCTTCCTTCCATACCGGGGGAACTTCTCTCATAGGGTATTGTCGCGCTTTTGCCTTTTTTCCCACAAGGACCTCTTGTTCAAACAATGACTGTTGGCAATCGTCATTCCTAAAGGACAATACAACCGCAACTGCTTTATCTACTTCGCGGTCCACAATTATACCAGTTCCAAAATCGAACCTCACTCTACACAATTCCTGCGGGTTTGGATTTTTACCACTATCCTCCAATTCTTCACAGAGAATTTCGCACATTTTCTCAAACACATATCTCTGTTTCGGGGCATCCCATTGATGGAAAATGTTAACAACTGATTCCACATCATACAGTGAAGGAAAAACAATCCATCTACGCGCCATGTTATCTATTACCTTTTTCTCATCGGGGTTAGGCAATTGGCTGCGCAACTGCTTACGCCGTAAACCAGGAGTCGCACCAGATGACTCAAAGAGAGGAGACATTAATGTAGTAACCACATTAGCTAAGCGCTGTCGCGCTGAAGGAGAAGCTGAGGCGAGAACAGGGGGGAAAACAAAGGGAAGAAAAGAGGATGTAGAGACAGGTACTGGAGTGGTGGAAGGAAGAGTGTTAGGGGAGGCAGTTACTGGATTAGGCAAAGTCGCAGGAAGTGCGGGGGCAGTTGGAAGCACAACTGGCGGCGCTTGAGAGGGCTGCGCTACAGGAATAGGAACTGGCTGCAAAGCAACTGGCGGTTGCGGCAAGGCTTGCAGTATATGCACTGGAGGCGGCATATTTACAAGCTGGGGAGGCGCCGTGGCAGTTTGAGCATACGGGGGTGGCGAACTCAACAAATGTGACATCAAGGGATCTTTCTCCTTTTCTTCTGACTCATTCTGCTTAGAATGTGGCAAAGCTGGGTAACATTTGTCAATCCCTAACTTATGCTGCCTGTGCAATTGCTCATTCATTTGCTCCTCTTCATTGTCTTTAAATTGTACAGCTGCTTGCATTACCGACATACCTCTCTCTCTCTTATTCTTTTTCGCTAACTTAATTTCCTTTTGTTTGGCTTCCTTTCGCCATAAGCGGAAAGAGTCAAACATCGCCGGCCGGGCTTTCTTCTTAAACAATTTAATTTCCAGATTATCTAAAATATCGGTATCAAAACTACCATTTTGGGGCCATTTTAAAACACCATCTTTCCTGGTGTAGTGGATCCATACTTCGTTATATGCAATGGGGCCTACGCCATGTTTTACATAGAGCTCATAAGTTGGAGTTCCAACCGGAGGAACCGGACATGATTCCTCTAGCTGGAAATCTTTTCCACAACCCAAACAGAATAATCTACCAAATAGTCCAGAACCAGGCATCTTTGCTCACTAGTCTAGATCCAAACGTCAAAGGATTATCGAATACGATATTCTCGTGAATACACGAGTCCTCTGGTTTTGGCGTTTGCAAACTCCAAAGTACCAATTCAAATGATCCCGAAGGATACCAAAACAAATGGGAGACGCTCCACTTATACTTAACTGAATATTGCTGATCGATGGCGTCACCAGAAGACTCTCTCGATTGTTTCGCTCTCTCAAAACTCGTCAAGGGTCCAAAACAGGTCGATTAATCAGGGCAGCAGTCCTTCGTAGCCGTCGGGACGCGGAGAACCTCGCAGAAAAGACTTTCGGACCACGTCGACATGCAGGGGTCGATGCAGTGGCGGCCTTCCTCCGGAATTTCCACACGAAGCTCCTCACGAACCTCTGGCTTGGACTGGTACCGCTGAAATCGCCCCACGTTGGGCGCCAAACTGAAGTACTGGGTAATTTAGACCCAGCGGTGCAGGGGCACACACCCTATGACTTCTGGGTTCACCCTGTTCCGGACCTACAGAAACACAGAGTCTTCTGGGTGAAGTCAAAGATTCGTTTATTGGCTGCAGACCAATGACAGGTATCCTAGAAGTACAACAGCGTGTATGTTCTCAGGAGACTGCTGAAAATCATAGGAACGGACTTCATCTTAAATACAAAATATCATGCTCCAGGCACACATTCCTTGGTTTACGATATGGCCATATAAAGGTATACATTACAAACGAAAAAGCAGAGTCATGATGACCATCCCACATTCCAGTTCGGCCAGCCCACAATGATTTACACAGTAAGGTTCAGATCCCACGTTTGATGTAAATAGACCCCCCAATAAACATGAGCATCTCCTGTTTTGGGAAACAAGTCATAAAGCAGGAACAAGCAGGTGTGGAAGAGATTAGCCGGGGGATTGTGTAGAATGAAAGGGTTTTATGACGGGTCAAGCCCTGATGCTAATCACAGGTGGAAGGAGGAAGGGGAGCTCGTGAGACCGGTTTGACCCGGGGCAGCAGAGCCAGCTGCCCAGGTCACAGAGAAGTCAGAGGGAAAGCCCATGTACTGAGAGGCCCGTATTTACTCCATCATAGCCTATGTGAGGGCAATGACAAGATGGCCACTGCTTCCAAAATGGAACCCGCGTAGTGAAGCTGAATAACGTGTACACAGTGCATTCATAGCTAGAACGGTATATAAAGCACTCGTACATGCCGCATTTACCATTTGCGGTTTGCTAATACCAAGATAGACAGGGGTAGGGCCCTGTCCCCTACGCGGTCCCGAATATTAAAGTACGACATCTCCTTAGAATCTATCTTGCATGATACTTCTGTGACTTCTGTTCCTGACTGCAGTCATTAAAGACGATCTTTTGACGCCAGAGGAAGAACCCCGTGTCTCTGTTTGTTAAGTACGCCAAAACAGGTGAACCCCGAAGGTTTCAGGTGTTGTCCCCTGGCACCGCTGGGTCTTAGAAATTGCCCAGTCCTTCAATGTTGACACCAGAACATAGGCTTCTATGGGAATTCTCCAGGGCATATTATCAAGCCCATTATCGCCGCTTTAGTGGCAGTTTTCTGCCGCTAAAACGGCGATAATTTTAACGCCGTTTCTTGATAATATGCCCCTGAGATGGATGCTGAGACCGATTTTCTTCTTGGGAAGATGGATCGTGAAGTGGACTCAAATGGCAGGGCTCTTTATCATGCTTCTGTACTGCTCGGTGTAAATACAAGCATTACAGCGGTGGCAATAAGTATAACATCCGAAACGGCAAGCACCATTTTGTACATTATCTGTATAAACAATTACTGCTTTACTCCTAATGTACTCCATTGTAGCTGACCTTCAGAGTAGGAGGGCCATCACAGAACCTCTTCTACTCACTCCGACAACTTCTTGTAATCGTGTTTCTTTGGCTCTTACACAAAGCCTGTTCCTGACATTCAGTTATCACACATTAGTTGTCCTAAATGTCTGCTCCTGAATTATATATCGTTGTGATCTCCGTCATAGTGGGTGATGCACTTTCTCACACAGGGGTCATTTGCCATTTAAAAAAGTTACTCCAGAGACATCTACCAGTGGATGATTTCTCCCTAAAATTTGGAAACTGTGACCCCACTTCCATTGCTGTGAAACATTTTTATAAGCTCGTTAGTAAAAGTGACCTACAAGGTAGCGTTTAAAGTACAAGCTGGAAATACCTTCTGTGTGATAAACTTTCCACTGTTTAAAATTCAGTATGTTCCATAATTGTATGACAGCTGTCGCAGATCTCTTTCAAGAGAATGAAAGTCTCCCTTCTGCCCTCTGCAGTGGTATGCCTGAATCTGTAAGGAAAGAATAGAAAGAGGGCTTTGGGCAGCCATCGCCCTGGAAATGTTCATGCTACATTGCTTATGATGTCTTTATTCTGGTTCTGTGCTGGTTGGGTTTCGTCCAGGCTTGACCTCCCCATCTAATATTTTTTCAAACTTGCTTCATGTTGTCATTCACTAATTTGATTAACCACTGGGGCACTTTCCAAGATAGTGTGGGGGCCTGAAGGCATTTTGAATGCTTCCTAATTTTCTGTTTGAGTGACTCAGAACATCATTCCAATGGCTACTTAACAGGTATAAATTGTTGAGTTATGGCCTTCTTTTCAAAGTCTTTAAATTTCCATTCTGAACGAAATAACAAAGCTTCATCTTGTACACTATCCCTCAGTATTACACGTCCCATCAATGCAAGGTCTTCAGCAGCATGTTGCAAGGTAGGCTAACCTCCAAGCGAGGTGTCAATGGTTTGACCTGAGTGATGAAGAAGGCCCTCCAATTCATTTTGGGAGTATTGATGAGACTTGACTGATCAAAGGAGACAGCTCAATCGAAGGAGAGGTGTTGCCATACGTTAACATACATACATCACCCAATTCATTTGCTGAAAACTGTTTTCAGGGTCTGTGAAATTAAATTGTACAGACTCAGAGTTTGGGACCTTGGTGCAGAATTGATATAGATTTTTCCTGGCTAAGGTATGGTCTATATTCAAACAACTGCACATGTTTTACAGTAGGGAAGGGTCGGGTGCTGCATAAGGATCCTTGGACACACATTCTGGGTAATTTGAAAGCCCTGGACTAAGTGGTTGTTACAACATTAATCCGCAAGTGCCAGATGCAAGCCGGATTGTTTGATTAGAGGGATGGTCACGAGAAACATTTACAGAGTATTTAGATGGGAATCATTGTCATGATTGCATATCCCTTACCTAGAACGACATTAATCAGTTTTGACGTGGCTATGCCGCATAGAGAAGACTGAAGGCAATTCAGTGCTTACAGTAATAAAAGAGAATGTGTGCCTGGTGCGCCTTTTTTGTGAAGCGCTGTCTGGTGACGGAATCACTCCTCTCTAGTGATTTTGTCTACTTCTTTTTATCTCCAGTAAGTAAGTAAAGGTTTTATTGTTTCCAGCTATTTAATACCATAACAATATGTCTAGGAAAATTTTCAAACAACAAAATTGTAAATGACCACTTCAGAGCACACAATTGACTAATATTCTATGCGCTATAAACTACGACCATTAGTCAATTGCTTCTACTTTGATAAAATTGCATTTGCAGTGACCTAAGCAAAATGGAGAGCATTGCATTTGCGACCTTTCCAATCAACATTAAGATCACAATATGTAACAAAACATTTAGGGGCTTATCAGCAAGGGCCGGCGATAATTATCGCTCAGCGCTCTCAGCGCGAGGATAATTATCGCCGGCCAACTCTGAATTTTATCGCGGAGATAGCGTGCTATCAACAACGCTTATCTCCAAAGCGATAAAATTCAGAGCGCAAGCTGCTAATTGTGAGATTATCGCTGGAAATACAGCGATAATCCCACAAGGTTTGGCGATAGCTTGCTGATAGGGATAGACATACTTAGCCATGATATCCACCTTACATAGGATATCATGGCTAAGTTAGAAAAATACCAGACGTAAAAAAGCATCGTAAACAGCGGTTAGCGCTGCTTTTTTTATCGCTAACAGGGTTAGCGATATCCTTGATAATAGGAGAAACTCCTATTATTTTACTCTGGAACGCCCCCTTTGCATCTCATTAGAGATGCAAGGGGAAGCGTAGAGTAAAAGGGTGCTAACATGCGAATTTGCGTGTTAGCACCCTGTTGCTGATAGGGCACTAGTTTTATCTCTGCTTTATTGGCTTTTAAAGCTAAAGCAAAAGTTCCTAAAATGACTAAATCAACAAGGGAGAGGAGATGTGTCCATGAAAGCATGCAACCGTTGGTACATTGATTTTGGCATTTCATAAATAATCACAATTTGTAATTCTTTTGTTGCTAAAAGCTTAGATCACCGGATATTCAGCCATAAGGCAAAGTAAAAAACGGTACTGTGCATTGAGCTGCATACACAAGTGTTTGGATAGTATTTTTTTCCAATCCAACTCATAAAGTGCATATTACGATATCAGGGAGCCTGTAAAACGTGTGGCACGCTGGACAAGGCCAAATATTGGACAGGTGGAAAAATTCTGTAACGTTGTCCACCAGCAAGGTACAGCAGAATCCCAGATCAATTAATAAAGTGCATTGTGCAATATCGTGAGCCGCGACACCAGTCGCCGACTGTTCTTGAGCTAAATTTGAGAAGGCAAAAACAATCTGCAACTTAAACCGCCCACAGAACTCAGGCGGGCGGTTAAAGTTGCAGATAGTGTTTTTTATCTCCAACTCCAATTTCCACTACAATGCCTCCAGTGGCTGTGTCCAGTCTAATATCATGTCTGTGAGGTCTTTTTTTTAGTGCAGATATATTGGTTTGCCTCAGATGGTCCATACACGAGTCCTCTGTGCCTTAGTCCTTGTCTTTCTTTTACATACGCATTTGGAAACAAAATTACTAAGAACACTTCCTGCCTCAAATCAGGCTTGCTCTGTCATCCCTACACTTGAAAAAGGAGGTGAAAATGCATCTATTTAAGGAACTTTTTTGTCCTTTTTCAATAAGGAACTTCCTGGTTTCTCTGTGTCATGGGGTGGCACATGACAAGATCATTCTTCACCACCCCAACCATGTGCATGACCTTGAATCCTCCCACTACTACATGCAAAACTACAATACTTCTGAAGTTGGTGTGCACTACACAAGTCCCAATACATAGATACAAACAGAGGGGCTTATTAACAAGTCCCTTGCGCCGCCCTTGCATCACTTTTTCCATATTAAAAGTGACGCGGCGGCGGTGCAAGGGGCTTGTAAATAAGCCCCATAGTCAGCTTTCTTGGTCTTTGTCTTTCCTCCTATGGCCTACGCCTTGGCATTTGGTGTATCTATTGCACAATACTAGACTCTAGCTCCCATAAATGTCTGTTAACAAACGAGTTAACCCCAGTTAATGAGAGAGTGTATGTAGGTCCCCTACTGCTTTCTGAACTGCTCTTGACTATCCTCCAGCGCAGACTTGTAATACGCGTGCACGTGTCCATCCAAATGGTGTGGGGAGTGTCTTTTTAGGCAGAGGCTTTTTAAGGCATGGGCAAAGTGGGCTCTGGCCCAGGGCCCCAGCCTTACAGGGGGCCCCTGATAGAGCCATCTCTGTTCTGCAGAGAGTCTTGCCCTTATTACCTTGAATGATTTTTAAACACATTGTTGTAAATAGCGTTTTTCTACCATTTATTTTTAATGTGTGAGAGTCCATTACAGACATGTTGCATACCAAATGTGTTTATGTTTCAGGCTACATCCATTTATATTTTTTTCTTATAGATCAGTACAGGACCTGACATGAGAAATGGGAGGGGGTGACAGAGATTATTTGCAGTGATACTAGTGAGCTGCTGCTCATACAATACTGAAAACACACATCACTATCCCTTATTATCAGATGTACACACAGGCGCACCTCCACTGCCCTGCAGGCAACGCAGTTACTGCGAGTGCTGTTCTGACCCCAGGGGCTGCTGCTAGAATACCCAAAGCCACACTGGAAAGAAAAATCAGCCCTGGCAAAACTATTCAAACTAGCACTGCACAGCAGGAGGCTGTGACCAGACTGGGACCAGGGTTGAGCCCACGCAGCCCATTCCAATCTGAAAGCAGCACACCAGGGAAATGCCAGAGTGGCAGAATAGCCAGGGCAAAACTGAGAGCCAGAAGCAGCCCTGGCACACTTTGTAGGACCAGCCCACTCTCTTCATAGTCAGTCTCAGGCATCTCCGTTCAGCTTAGAACTTATAGTGTGAAGAGTGGTCAAGCTTGATGAACTCAATCTCCAGCTGATTTATCTTTTAATGTGGCCGGCTTTAAAAGGGGGGGTTTAGAATAAAATCCCCAAAATCCACTATGTGACTCATAGTTTCCCTGTTCCCCAAGACACAGCTTCTGATGCCTCTGCACCCGCAATGCGTCTCCACATGTGCAGGTGGTCTTCAAAGGCACACATTGCCCTGTGAAGAGATAATGGGGAATTTCTCACCCTACTTGGCCCTCATAGCGATGTCTGGAGACCAAGGCTGCAAGGCCGAGGGAAGGGGACTCTCCTCTTCTGGGCCTTCGCGCGCCAGACCATGGATGTGATGCTCAGGGCAGTATGCCACATCCAATAGGGCTTGCAGCACTAGACCACAGCTGTGAGGCAGAGGGGATAGGACCAACCTCTCCTGCGCCCCGCCGCTGTGGATCATAGTGGAGTTGTTCAGAGGAGGGAACACCCATTCCCTGGGCTTACAGTGCTACACTATTGCTGCAAGGCACATGGAAGAGGACTTCCCTATTCTGGGTCTCCTCCTCTTGGTCTTGTATCACTAGACCATGGTCGCGCTGCCTAAGGGATTGGAGGCCCCTACTCTACACCTGGTAGCCTTGGTGGAGCAATGAAAGACCTTGCAGAGGGCCCCTCTTCCCTGGGCCTAGCAGCCATGGTTCAGTGCTGTCAGATACATGGGTAGTGGGCTCCCTCGCCTAATTCTCTCAATGCTTCACCATGACTGATAGAGCCATGAGAGGGGGGTGGCTTGTGTGGGACCCCACCCGTGGGCCCAATTGTATTTATCTCACAGCACTTTACCCTGGCCCTGTGCATTGCTCTATGTCAGGGGCATAGCAATTGGGAGTGCAACAGGTGCAGTGGCACCAGGCTCAGGGATAGAAAGAGTCAAAGTCTTCCCAAATTATACCTTTACTGTACTGGGCAGCCAGTGGACGCAGGTGAGGGGACACTTTTACTTTGCACCATGGCACCATTGCTGTGGTTCTTCCCTCTCTTTTATGGGCTTCACAGCCATGTTCCAGAGCTGTGAGGCCCTCCTTTCCCTGGCCCTCGCAGCCATCGCTGGAAACTCAGGGGAGAAGGTACCCACCCATGAGTTTACCAGCAGTGGACACCATGGTTGTGAGGCCCATTGGTCCTCTATCAGAGGATGTAGTTAACAATAGTGCAGCAGGTGCAGTTGCACCTGGGCTCAAGGATGTTAGGGACCTAACACACCCAAATTATTGCTGTGTATTACCGTCTGTCATCATTTCTTGCATCAGGGCTGCCCGCTACATTACTACTATGCCACTGGTTCCTTCTCCCATGCAGCGCACAGCCACCATCCAGAGCTGTGGAGTTCAGACAAGGCCCATCCTCCCCTAGGCCTCACAACCATAGTCCAGTGCTGGGAGGCCCAAGTGAGGGAGTCTGCTGCCCTGGGCTTTGCAGCTCAGTTGCTGGATTCCATGCCAAGGGCAAGAGGCGCCCTCTGAAGGGCGTCCAGAGCAATAATGTAAGAAGAGCAATGGGACCATGGTCTGGAGGAGTTATGGGCCCAATGCCCACAACTTATGGCTGTATTTTACTGT
Organism: Triturus cristatus; assembly: GCF_964204655.1. NCBI lineage: Eukaryota > Metazoa > Chordata > Amphibia > Caudata > Salamandridae > Triturus > Triturus cristatus. The sequence continues at coordinate 492,262,406 of NC_140582.1, read as the reverse complement.
CCAGTCAGTGACCAGAGTTTAGTGGGAAGGAACAATTTACCTTGCTTGCACGATGGTGCATGGAGCAATGCTATACCACTGTTCCCGCTCTCTTGTGCCATGCAGCATGATCCAGTTCTGCATGGCCCAAGAGAGCCCTCCTCTCGCCTGGGCCTCACAGCCATGGTCCAGTGCTCTGAGGCCTACCAAAGTAGAGTGGCAGGGTGCAGGATTGTTCTTCATTTTAGATGTTTGTCCTGGATCCTACTGCAAGCTCCTGCTGGATGCCAAATTTCCAACTTGTTTTGCTTGCCAAGGGATTGATGTAGGCACGCAGGATAATCAATAGGCAGTGCAAAACAAATAGGTTAGCTGGGAAGCCTGGAGCAGCCCATCCCAGTGGTATGCCACAGCACTGACTCTGGGAACAACCACTATGCAGAGGTGGCCAGCATTTGCTAACATGACAACTGAGGCAGGACTTGTACCAAAAGACTAATATAAAGTATTCCCATGTATAGAACTTAAAAATATGTATACTTGTTTTATCAGTTTTAATATTCATATTTTATTGTTTTACTGCTATGCGCACCAAGAAAATTGCTTCTTGCAATGCCACTCAACAATAGTCAATTGATGGGACTTCCTGTAATGTCATTTCCTGTGATGTAACACTGCATGCTAATTAGAAGGGCCCCACACATTCCCTTTCTGCCCGGGATCCCAAAAGTCCTAGGACCGCCCCTGTTCATTGCACTATGTTGCTGGAATTACTGTCACGTCCTTGCCTTCAGTGAGAGCGGCCCCAATGGTTGAAAATCGGCCTCCTTAGGAGAAAATCGCCTACCTGGCCTACAGCCCACAGGGGAAACGCCCGATGCCCGTCCGGCCTTTAAACTACCGCATGCATAACACTTCACAGCATCATGAACAGCGTCATGCAGTCGTGTTGCTGCCCAAACTCCAGTCTCAAGGATTGGGGCTCATCTCTGCACTGTGCTTCATTTGTGCCCCCCACCCCCAGGGATCTACAGGCCATTTTAGGATGGGCTTCTCGGAATCAAACGTCTTCATATAAAAGTATTGGCGCACCATAAACAAAGAGTGAACAATTTCCGAGCAGAAAAAAAAAATTGGAGATTTTCCCAGAACGAAAGTTATACAGTGTCTACAAGAAATATTTAACAGAAAAAAGAGTATTTTGCAGCAAATAGGTCACCATGCGGGATTTGTTGGGGTCGAATAGAAACACAAGAGTCCTTCAAATTAAATAAAATGCATGCTGCAATGTCACGTGTAATAGTTTTTTTAAGGTTAATCAAGTAGCAGTAAACAGCAAACTTCGAAGATTACTTGTTTGGCAGAAACTGTTCTAGATATAGAAATCCAGCAGCTTGTATGCACATTTATACACTCCTATGAGCCTCACTGGCAACATCTACAGACATAAAAAAAAGAACACACTGGATTGTCACAAGAGACAAGACACGTTTTAGAAGAATCAGCAAGTTACAGGAAATGGTAAATATTTTGTCACATAAACAGGGAAGTCGAGTTGTTTGGCAATAACACCGCAAATGTCCTTACTTGTATGAATTGTCGGTGGCATTGTGATATTTCTTAATTTTCCCCTTTGGTTTTGAACACATTCACCATACACAGTCCCAAGTAAACAGTGGAATTTATGGTATGAACTTGTGTAAGAATAACAGTGGGGCATATTTTCAAGACTGGCGATACAATTATCGCCGCTTTAGAGGTAGAAAACTGCCGCTAAAACGGCGATAATGGGCTTGATAATATGCTCTATGGAATTCCAATTGAAGCCCATTTTAGATGTCCTTCACATCTAACATGGGCTTCAATTGGAATTCCATAGAGCATATTATCAAGCCCATTGTCGCCGTTTTAGCGGAGGTTTTCTGCCGCTAAAGCGGCGATAATTTTATCGCCTGGCTTGATAATATGCACCAGTGCTCCTAATTTGTGATTCATCTTTTAAGTATGAAATATGCGTTCCTTTTTAAAGTGAGGTATTCTGTTGCAATTTGCATACTTCAGGGGCCGCTGGTGGCATTCCCGGCGCTTCCGCATCGCGCCTTTACTTGATTGACAATCTTAGAGCCCCGGGCCCTGCCGCTGATGCCAACCGTGTTGTATTAACAGGAGTCACAGGCTTGTTTGCCTGGTCGTCGGAATGTGGGGGCTTAACACAGACAGGTCCCTGCCGCCCTCGCAAAGTAGGTGTGTGTGTGTGTGGGGGGAGGGGGGGGGGGGTCATTTTACCGAAAGTCTGTACGTCTTTGTGAGGTACGAGAGTGTGAGGTATCTGAGTGTCTCAGGGGCCCTTCGCCACCTTCTGCAGGACAGGGCCCACCATTTTACATTACGCCACTGTCTGAATGAAGGGTCGCAGGGACAGGCCCGCAGCGACTTGTGTAATTCTGACCTGTGTTTCAGAAGGGTGGGGCCTCTCCTCCTTCACCAAGGTGCCTATTACACAGCATCCCCACGCGGAGGATGGCATTTTTAGAATGTTGCACGGAAAACATTACAGAATGCAGAGCGCTGCAGGCCAAGTCACGCCCTTGAAAGGTTTGCATCCCCGCTGAGTCAGAGCTCGCCGCCGCGCGCCACAGCAGGCACACGGCTCTCCGCGCCTCTCTTAACCTGTTTTCTTCCCACACATGATGCTGTGGAATTTGGTTGCACTTTAGGGGAAGACTTTTGTATTAATAATTAATGGAATGCATATTTTATGTATTCTTGTTTCTGCATTTACAGCTATTGCATTTTACTCCAAAGTATTGTATTATTTACCAGCGCTTAGCTTCACTCAGCCTCCATGATCAATGTGCGTGCGTCATGTGGGGGGTTTTACATGGCCGTGCAAACCGTAGCGCGTGAAGCATGGGAAGATCACACCATAAGTGGCACCTTAAGCGATTTTTGGGACCACCGGCGAGACACATTTTTTGGGAACTTAAAATGTATTACCTGAGATGTAGATTTTTTTTCAATTGGAAAGACAGTATTTTACGTAAAAATTCAATGTCTAACCAGAGTGTTCCTCCCATCACAGGAAAGACACGGTGGGGTGACTTGGTAGATTGAAGACTAGTGGATAGCTCTGAAACAGGGCACTGCACGTAGCTCTTGGCACTGTAAATGTGATTGTCAGATATCTGCAATCACAAGTGAATGCCTCGTCACTATAGGCACTCTTGCAACATGGAAAATCTATCAGAGCTCTGCGCCAAGGATTTCCACCATTCCATTGGGTGAAATCTGACCGTTTCCTCCTTATTTCTCTTCCCTGCCTTGTCCCTCTTCTGATCTTTCCATGTGTTCACTTTCCTGGCTGGACGGCCATCTCTGGCTCTGCTAAGAGAAACGAGAAGGGGCAGGAAACAGGAGAAGGATGGAGAGTAAATGGAACAGTGTCACGGAAGAGTTAACATAGAGGGAGAAGAGAGGGAGAGCTAGTGATAGTGATAAGGTAGAGAGGTGAGTTAGGGAGACATACAGCAAAGATAGGACAACTAGAAATAAAGACACAGAGATGCAGGTAGAAGAAGAGTAGTTGAGAGATAGGTATGGCTTTAGAGCCAGTAAGAGAGAGCTGATGTTAGGAAAAAGGAAGTGTAGACCAAGGGAGAGAGGTAGGTTACGCAGATGTGAGGTAGAGTGGGGGATCAATGAGATGTTAGATATAAGGAGATAGGTCAATTAAAGAGAGTAGCGAGGATGGGAGAGAGGTAGGGAGGGAGAGGTACAGATAGAAGGAAAGATGAGGTGCTCAGAGAAAAAAGGTGAAGAGAGTAGAAATAGTGCATGAGGCAAAGGGAAAGGGAAAGTGGTGAGGTAGAGCCCAAGGCAGCAGTAGGGAGGTACAAAGATATATAGAGAGGAGTAGACAGGTGAGATAGAGAGGATAATGTGAGATAGAGGCAGTATGGCAAGGGAGGGGGACAGTTCTGGACGGCTCCTGGACTGGATACTCTGCTGATAAATGCTCGCCCTCCCATTCTTCACCTTAAATACTCCCAAGGTCCGAACTTTCATACACAGAGGAGTATTGTAGACGTCCTTGAGGGGCCACCTGGAGCAGGTATATTGTATCCCACGACCACCTGACCCGGCATGCATTACTGGCTTTTGAGCTGCTCTGCCTATTCCGCGATTGGGGATGATGCGGCCCAGTAATTGGACGCAGCTCTTACTCTAGAGGAGAACTGGATGGCGCATGGCTGTCTGCCCAGAGGGGGAGGTGCCGGGCAGTGATGGCTTCCCTGCCGAATTTGATCTGGCCTTTATTCCTGTACTCACGCTATGATTGTTTTATGTGCACCAGGAAGCCAGGGACACCGGAGTGCTGTTTCTATTGATGCGGGCGGTTTCATTGCTATGGTTTTGAAACCTGGCTCCAATGCATCAGATCCCACTGGCTATCACCCACTCATGATTATTAACACAGATACCAAGGTGCTCTGCAAAGCTCAGGCTCTTAGACTGCGCTTGGTGATTTCCCAGTTAATCCATGATGACCAATGCAGTTTTATACCTGTGCGTAGTACCACCATGAACCTGAGGCGGCTGATGCATGTCCTTGCATGAGGTGGAGGGTAGAGATGAGGAATTGGTTTTATGAGAAAACAGGGCTTTTTGCAGCTGTCCTCCCACTTTTTGCCCCCATTTTTGACTGATACTGGTGTTTTCTGACTCTGATTGGGTCCTGGGCCCTGCTAACCAGGCTCAGGGCCAGTGCTCTGTTAAAAGATATATGGTAATTAAGTATAGTTGTGTACAAGAAGGGTACAAAGTTCCTCTACGAATCAAGATAAGGAGAGGTGAGATACTGTAGTGTGGGGTAGGTCACTTGTGACCCCACATTTGTAGATAAAAAAGGGGGGTAATTCCCCTTTTCGGAACTAAGGCTCTCACGCACCCAGCAAGCTAGGTGTCATGCTTCATCATATGAGCCTGCCCCTCGTCAGGTCGGCGCTGCAATACCTGACGGACACTCGGACCGGGGTTCTTTATCGGGGATCTATTGTTCCTGCCGGTGGGTGCAGTGGGGGTGAGGGGCCTAGTGTTTGTAGATGTGGGAGGGGGGTGAATCTAAAACAGGTCAGTTAGTCCTAACAACGTGTTTATTATGAAGGTAAACTGCCTGATTAAAAGAAGAGAGTGGCAGAGAACTAGAGGCAATGTGTCTAGCTATGTGTGCCCTACTCTTGAGTGATTGACATGTTTCATGCCATAAATGTCGTAAAGATCTGGGCACTTCCTCAGGATCAAAGTGAATGCTATCTACATCCCGGTTCCGGCAGCAGGGCAGGTCAAAGGCTCGACGCGTGTTCATGCTGGACCCAATCGGTGTCCACTTCACCTGCCGGTACTGTTGCTAGTAATCACTAGACAGCAGTGTAGGTTATTGACCTAAGAACGTGGTACGTAGATTCTCACTTAACCACGCAGTGTAGATAGCGTTCACTTTGATCCCGAGGAAGTGCCCAGATCTTTACGACTTTTATGGCACGAAACATGTCGATCACTCAAAAGTAGGGCACACATAGCTAGACACATTGCCTCTAGTTCTCTGCCACTCTCTTCTTTTAATCAGGCAGTTTACCTTCATAATAAACACGTTGTTAGGACTAACTGACCTGTTTTAGATTCATCCCCCTCCCACATCTACACACACTAGGCCCCTCATTCCCACTGCACCCACCGGCAGGAACAAAAGATCCCAGATAAAGAGCCCCAGTCCGGGTGCCCGTCAGGTATTGCAGCACCGACCTGACGATGGGCAGGCTCATATGATGAAGCATGACAGCTAGCTTGCTGGGTGTGTGAGAGCCTTAGTTTCGATAAGGGGAATTCCCCCCTTTTTTATCTATAAATGTGGGGTCACAAGTGACCTACCCCACACTACAGTATCTCACCTCTCCTTATCTTGATTCCTAGAGGAACTTCGTACCCATCTTGTACACAGCCTTGTAGGGGCATGTACGTTGGACCTCGATAAACTTGCCCCTGTGTCCCTCCTTTTGAGATACATAATTAGGTATGGTTATCATTGGTTCTGAAAACCTACCTGTAAGCTCCTAGTATGTGGTAGGGCATGTAGGTTTAGAGGCCCAGCAGATTTTATGCACTTGAGTGTGCACTGCTGTGGTGTCTGCTGTCATTTTAAAATCCAGCCCTGCCTTGCAGACTTCTTTAAAAATAAAACTATTTCCAAATTCGACTTTAGAATTGAAGGTATTTCCAAAGTCTTAAACTACCTTATTTTTACATATAAGTCACCCCTACGGTCTAACCTAGGTGCTCCAAGGGTAGGGTGCCATGTTAAAATAATTAGGGACATCATAAAATAAAATATGGCGAGGGAAAAACTGCCAATATTGTTTTTCCTCATCGTAGCACACTAGCTCCATAGGCTAACATTGGAAGGCTTTATTTAACTTTAGTAAATTCTAACTATCGACAGGAGTGAGCTAAAATAATAATCAAAGTGTTAAGATAATAGAATGAATCCAACAACATGCCAAGGTTGGATTTAATGTCACTATGACAGAAAAGAAGTTATAGAAATTGCTTCTGATGTGCCTGAATCCAGCTCAGAAGCAGCCTCTCCTGACTGGCCAGCCTTTGACAGGCTAAGCCAAATTGATCTGATGAGGTGTAAAATGGCCTGAAAGGAAACAAAGATCAGCTGGTTTGAGGAGATCTCCATGCTGCAGAGAAAAAGTAAGAATGGGGCTGGGTAGCCAAACTGGTCTTCAAAGAGAGAAAGACATTAAGGACAGGATCCAGGCCCACCCCCACTTCCTGCACCTCCAGCCAGATGGGACCCTCTGTAATTGAATTAGCAGAGGGGCTGGAAGGGGACTTTTAGGTAAAGCTAGTTGGGTTAGCCAGACCTGAAGTTCCAGGATAGATTTTCTCCATTTTGTTTTTTGAGGAACAGTGCTTTCTGGGACAAGAAAATGCCACACTTCAGGGGAGGTGATCATCATTGAGGGTGGTCAAATGTGCCCCCCTGGTTGCCAGCCCAGAAACCTGGTTAATTATGGGAGAGCTGCCCAGCAACTCAGATTCCTGCCTGAAAGAAACAAGAAGAAGGACTGCCTTGCAGTGTTGAGCAAAGATAATGAGTGCTGTGTTGAAAAAATAAAGCAGAAGGGTTCTGCTTTACCTTATACGAAGGGTCAGAAATTACCTGGCAAGGGAGCGCCTGCATACGAAATGATGAAAGATATTGGATTTTATACATGTACCTGGATTTTTGAATGGCATGAGTATACCGCTTTTGATAAAACTGGAATGGCGAGCAAAAAATACAAAGGTTTTTTGGCAAATATCCCTGTACTGGGGGCGAGTGATTGACATTGTTCAGCATTCCCTACATCAATTGTTCTCTATGCATTTGTCACCCTAAGTGGGAAGGGTATGCCCAGACATGGGTCCTGTGCTCACCATGCCACTAAAGTCAAGCTATCCTAGCTGATGAGGGGTGATACCACCAAAACCAGTACTAGGATGCTTGTTTCTGGGCCAGGCAGAACCTGGCCTGGCAGTTCGGGCTGTAATGTTCCCATGGGGAGCAGGGTCAAGATTAATTTGCATAGGGCTGTGTCCAAACTGGAATGGCGTGGTGAGCAAAAAACACAATGGATTTAGGCCCAGATCTCTGTACTGGGGGTGGGTGTTTGACATTGGTCAGCATTCGTTCCATCATTTGTTCTTTTTGCAGATGTGCAAATGAAGCACATGATACATGAGAGAAATTGGCTCATAAATGTGAGGTTGACATCACTAAAATGAAAAATGTGAGAAAGAACTATAAAATCCATTTGACCTGTTATAAAATAAAGCAATTGGGTTTAATGACCTTAAGAGCTCACACTGAATATTTGTTTGAAAAAACAAGGGAATAGAGGGATTTGAAGAAATATAAAGAAAGACAGCATGAAAAAAGAAAGCCAAAGAGTCAGAAATCAGAATAAAGGGTTCAGTTACTGACCCGGAGACAGGAACAATTTTAGAGTTTCTTGTAAGAGAAGTACACAGAGGGAACTTAATGCATGTCCCTTGAACGAAAGCTGATGTTTATGCTTTCACTAAATTTTTTCTAAATTTCTAAAATTGCAGAAAGAGCCTAGAAGGCGGTAGAAGGAGGCACCTGGGCTTACCATGATTTCACAAATGCTGTGGACTGATTTAAGTTCATTGTTTACAATTGTTTTTCCTAGTGACTTGTGATCTGAGTGTAAGGTTGCTTGACCAACTGAAGAGCCTCCTAATAATAATATTAATTGGGCAAAAATCTTTAAGAACCTCACAGGAGCTGAAAGAGTCACTGCATGCTGATTATGAGAGGATTATGCAGACTTTCAAGAAGCACAGTTGAGTCGATGATCCTGAGAAAAATAATGTCAGAGGTTTCATTTCTGCTTTCTTTATGAGTTTATGACCAGAGCATATTAATCTCATTCAGCAAAGAGAAATATGCTGGCAGACAAAGAGTATAGATGAGATTTTGAAACTGGTCAAATACAGTAGTGATTGTTGTGATGTGATGCAGAAAAACGTCAAGGAGAAACTAATTGTTGCCCAGACAAAGCAATTTGAGAGGAGTCGTCAAAATCAATTGATGGTTCGAATTTGGATTCTGTGCAGTCTAGAAATGCTGGAATGAAAGGGGGGACTCAAATGCAAAGTGTGAGAACGGGAACTGAGTCAATGCAAATGCAAGTTGGTGGAAGAGAGATGGTGAACAATTCTGGAATTAATGCAAATGTTGAATTGTTGAGGAGGAATACTGCTTGTCATTTCTGTGGTAAAACTGGGCACTGAAAGTGAAACTGTAGACAAAATCTAGATAGAATTCAGAATTATTTTGTTCCTCTGATGCAGAAAAATATATTGACAATAGTCTAAACCCAACTGACTTCTGTGCAGAGTACGCATGATTAGAAACCGTTTTGCATGAACATGTCTACAGACCCAATGTTGCGGCAAAACATTAAAAACAAAATGCCATATAATCCAGGGTACCAACAGAATGCATTGATTCTGACTAATGATTCTACTCAGATCTCTTCTCAGTACTACTTGCAGCAGTCCTGGATGTGCCCACAGTGGCCTATACATTGATGGTGAAATCAATGGCCACACTGTTTAATTTTTGATTGATACATGAACTACCAATTCCACATTCTGTTCTCTGGAAGTTGAAACCTACCGCTGTCAGGAAGAGAACTCCAAATTGTGGGGGTCAGTAATAAACAAATTGTTAATCAAGTTACAGCATATGTTCCAGTTAAAAAAGAGCAAATGGTAAATTAACATCAGTTCATTTTGTGTGATTCAAGTCCTGTTAACTTGAATAACAAGGAGACTTGCTTTGCAAAACGAATTGTGTGATTTACTGTACATTATATAGTGTTGAGATAGAAACTCAAGATTATGACTCAGTGTTTAAAATAAAATCACAGGATTTAAGGGTTCCATTGTTTCAGCCTTAACAAAAGATGACCTACCACTGCTGTCAAAGAAGAGGTGTGGAATTTCTTTGGTAAAGAGTTAGAACTGATAACAATTGCTGAACCAGTTAAAATTAAAGTGAAGCTAGATGCAGTTCCCCCAAGAATTAAACTATATAAACTTTTGAAAGAGGCAGAAAAAGGAATTAAAACAGTTATTGAAAAAAATGATTGAGGAGGGAATTCTTCTGGAAGTATTTGTTAGTCCTTGCAACTCTTCTGTGATGAGGATAAAGAAACCAAATGGGAGATGGCACATTGTTCAAGTTTTAAGAATAATCAACAATCTTGTCATTCTGTGTTTTCTGGTGGTACTGAAATCAGCAATAATTTTGTTCCGTATCCTATCAGATGCTTAATGGGATACAGTCATTAACTTATGCCAAGCGTTCTTCTTGATTCCTCTCCAAGAACAGAGAAACATTTTATTTCCATTTCAATTCCAAAATAGAGTTCTCCTTTGCTGTAGAATTCCACCAGGTTTTACTGAAAGTCCTTCAATTTTTAGTCAAATCCTGAAGAAAGATCTTGAAAATTTGAGGTTGCCCTGTAATTCAGTCTTGGTCCAATATATTATTGCTCTTCTGGTTGCATCAACGATAAAAGAGGGCTGTAAACTCGACACAATTGCTTTGCTGACTTATTCAGCTGATAGTGATCATAAGGTTTCTCCAACAAAGATGCAGTATTGTAAAAAGGAAGTAGTTTATCTGACTCATCACGTTGGAAAAGGTCAGTGGCAGCCCATGCAGGTAAGTGCAGTGGGGCGGACAGGGGGTGTGAAAGTGACAAACAACGGTATAGGGAATGTAAAAAAAACAACACTTACCTTGCGCTCAGCGATGCGGCAAGCGCAAGGTAAGTGGTTTAATTTATTTATTTATTTTACATTCCCGATCCCATCGTTTGTCACTTTAAACACCCCCGCCCCACCCCACCATGATTACCTGCACGGGATGCTACTGTAAATAGTGCAAGGAGAGTCTCAAAAGAAGACACTTCTGCAGGTCTGAAAATGAATCCTCCTACTACCCAGAGGGAGGCGAGGTTGTTTCTGTCAGGGCCGGACTGGTAACTGAAACTGGCCCTGGCAAACTGCTCGACCATCCCCCATGGGGGGGCTGAGGGGGTGCGGTCGAGCTGTTTGCAATTGCCGGTTTCGGCCGATTTTGTTACCGGGGCAGATATTGCAGGCCCAAGGTAACAAAAACGGCCCTACCCTGGCGGCCCACCTGGGGAATGCCCGGTACCCGCTACGGCCAGTCCGGCCCTGGTTTCTGGGAATTGTTGGCTACTGCCATATGTGGATTCCAAATTTGTCCTTGATTTCAAAACCTTTATTAAGTTTAGCTCACAGTGACATAAAGGACTTGGTACCATTTGATGAAGAATGTTCAGAGGCATTGCAGGCATTGAGTGAAAGTTTATGGCATACTTACGCCTTTGGAATGCTGGACTATAATCTGACTTTCTTTTTGTATTGCCATGAAAATGGTGGGTGTGCATTACCGATTCTTACCCAGATGCATGCTGGGATCATGAGACCAGTGGCTTACCTTTCAGCTATATTGGCTCTAGTTGCTGTAAGACTTCCTGGATGTTTGAAACTGGTGGCAGCTGTTTATGCTGCCATAGACCAAAGCGGAAGGAATAATAAGGGGCATACATTAATTGTATATGTCCCACACTCAGTTGATATCTTATTGACACGTACACAAACACAGCACATGACAAATAGTCGATTAACTAGATATGAGCAAATCATACTGGCATCAGAGAAAATCTCGATTGAGGTGTAATTCACTTAATTCAGCGACATTGCTTCCGATTCCAGGCAAAGATTGTGAAGACAGGTGATGATGAATATGAACATGACCGCATCAATTTCTGAATTATGTCCTAAACCAAGACCAGATATTAAAGAAAATCCTTTGGACATGGCTTATCAGACTTTATTTGTGAGGGTTCTCGTTAGAGAGACCAATATGGAGCACTGAAAGCTGATATGCAGTATGTTCCATTTCTGAAATTCTTGAAGCATCCTACCTGCTGAATGAAACCTCAGTACAAGTGGCAGAGTTGGTTAAATTGACAAGAGGTTGTTGCCTGTCAAAAAATTTGAATGTGCTGATTTATACTGACAGCCAGTATGGCTATGGTGTGGTGCAATGTTTTAGTCAGCTGTAGTCCCAGTTAGGCTTTATGACAACTTCTGGCACTTCCATAAAGAACAGTCTCTAAATATTTGATTTGTTAAAAGCAATACAACAGCCAAAAGAGATTGCTGTTGTCAAGTGTGCTGCCCATAAGGCTGGAAGAGATTCAATTACTCTTAGAAATAACTATACTGATCAGGTGGTCAAATATTGTGCACTTAAGAAAGAAACCATAGCTAAAAAACAAAACAATTAGATGAATCAAGAACAAATTCTTTACAGAATGAAGAAAATTTACATTGTTTCTTATTGATTTCAATTCAAACTTCTTTAAGTGAATTGAGACAACTTCAGGAGGTCTCTACAGAAGAGGAGAAAAAGAGACGGGAAAAAATAAGTTACAAGAAAAATCATCGGGATTAATATACCTGAAGGACTGGGCTATTCTAAGGCCCAGCGGTGCCAGGGGACAACACCTGAAACCTTCGTGGGTTACCTGTTCCGGCGTACAAAACACAGAGACACGGGACACTTCCTGCGGCGTCAAAGATCAGTATTTATTTACTGCAGGGATACAGAAATCGCAAGAAGTACACAACGTGTAGGTTCTGAGAGACTGCTTCAAATTGCAAAAGTGGATCGCTCCTTTTATACACATTTTCGTCATTGAACAACATGGCGAACAAAAGGTTACAGCTCAGTTCCCACAGTAAACTTCAAAAAGGGTCGCATTCATGTTTTCAGAAACCCGGAACATAATTACAGCAGCATTGCCGGTTCCCAACTGTGAAAACACGTTATCCCCACATTAAACACATTCCATTCTGACTGTAAACGAATTAGGAGAAGGGACAGAAACAGATGCAAAGGAAAAACAAGGATGAACAACAGATTGGAAAGAATGTAGGGAGTAATATCGGAAGCATGATTGCAGGATCAAAGGATCCGTGCCTAATGCATGCACGACTGAAACAATAGTCTAGCACGGCAAGATGAGCCTCGAGCGGAGCCATCTGCCCTTGCAGTGTCATCCCCCTCATCATAAAGACAACCTCAAAGGAACACGTGTCCTCCGCAAAGGTTTGGGAATCCCAGGGTCACGAAGCGGACAGTGTCCGTTCGCTGGCTACTTGAGGGCAAGAGACAAAATGGATGCCGTATCTAAAATGGAACCCGAGGGTTTCAGATGGACATACCCACGAATGAGACGAACCATACATAGTAGCGTAGCGAAAACGCGTACACCCACTAAACTCGTCATTTGCGGTTCGTAGATACCAAACTCGTCCATATTCGAACAAACCCAAAATGTCATTACGATTCTCACGGAACCTCAGACGCTCCTTTTGCCCTCATGTAGGCAAGCACTAGTCAAGATCAGAATCGATTTCGATATTCATCAAATCGTTCAGTTGTTGCTGGAACATCATTCTATCCATCAATGTCTCTTTGGTAACAGATGGCCGTCTTATACACGTTGTAGCACAGAGGCCACATAAGGCAGGACCACACTGCACACAAAGACAACACATGAACAGAAACGTTACAACAACCCCTATGATCATCAGAATCTTCCAACCCCAAGTTGATATCAGACCCCAAAACCATCCTAGAAGCGTCCAACCACCTTTGTCCACGTGTATGGACTCGGAGATCTTATGTAACTTCGAGATGGCTTGGTAAACAGTTGGAGCGTTGTCAGGGATGAAAATGCAACAGCTCGAATGGATCACCTTGCACACACCACCTCTATCTGCAAGAACAACGTCTAGAACCATACGGTTCTGCAACGTCATGAGTCTATCCGCCTGAAGTTCTGCTGTTAAATTACCAAGAGCACTTGCAGTTATGTTAGCAGTCGATTCTACCACACGGGTCAACTGTCTTAGGTTCCTACTATTAACCATAGGTCCCCAAAACGGCAAGAAACCCTTAAAGAAATCTCCTGCTTCTTGACCGGCAGTGTCCTCTTCGCTAATAACGCCTCTCACAACTCTAGTCTTGTGATAGTCTGAGGCAACCGTAAAAGTCGGTGGCAAAAGATTCGCAATATAACAGGTACCCGAGAAGTCACGGGGCAACCATGTATATGCACGTTCATAACATACGAAATAGGTACCCTTGGCAGTCAGGAAAACAGGGGAAGAGAGCATCGGTAGAACATACGTATCAGTACAAGCACTCTTCCCAAGCTGGGCTCTCGGATTTCGACCAAGACCTTTCAAGCAGAAATTACCGAGGTGGGGTACGATCCATATTGGAGACGAGCTCTTAAGCTGTCTATCACCCACTGACATACTATACTCAGCCTCACTCAGATCTTTATATGCTTGCACCTCTTCATCTGGAATAAGCGATGCATCAAAAATATCTCTATCTAAATCAGCAATCGCTATCGCCAAAGGCTTGTGGTACGGACCAGGACCGAAGTTTGCAGAACGTGGCTCTCGACTGGGGTAGGAATCTAGTGCACTACGAAACATAGTTTGGAATGCTCGAGCTGACCCCTGAGAGCTGTAAGGAAGAACCAAATACGGAATACCCCTATCCATGGTATGTGGCATTAACCCACACACCCAACAGTTGGTAGTATTCATCACCAACTGATGCTGGTGTAGGAGTTGAACGAAGGAGTTATTCATGAATTCCGCACGTCTAACCTGTTCATGTTGGGGCAGAGGATGAAAGGAATGTGGAGAAACGGTGGTAATAGAACTTAGTTTAGGAGAAAAAGTAGGTGAAATGGAAGGCAATAACGACTGTATTCCAAAATACACTCCACCCACCAATAGCATAGAAACAGTCAGAAACAACAGGAATACCTGGAACAGAAAACATTTTGTTCGTACAATCTTATGCAATTTTGATCTTTGCGCCGACATCCTTTCTACTTCCAACAGCTCAGAGAACGCCATCCTCTAAAAACCGTGCGTAACGTTCTTGACGCACTTCGTTCTGAGTAGCGATTATCAATTGCCAGGAGTTCCCAGGAATCGACAAAAAGTAACCGACCTAGTATCAGGAACCTGCCAAACAGAAGGAAGTACCCGTACGGCCCTACATTCAACCCGGATGATAGGTTTTCCTAAACAAACATAAAAAAATCTCTTAGCTGTAAAAAGTACACATGAAAAGGAAACTCAAAAATCAGTAAAGGATGCAATTGTTCTTAATGTTCGTGGCAACAGTAAAGGACAATATTAGTTAAAAAAAAGATGTTATTAGTCTTTGTCATGTGAACGAAGAAAATATCGGCTTCTTCCAGGTCAAGTCTGCTCTTCAAATAATTGTTCAAATTGTGAAACAGTGTTCAATCGATCAGATGACAATTCAGACCTTGAGTTCTCCAAAACTGACGACTCAACAGATGTGTCTGGCTGCAATGTATTGTTTCCTACAGGTTGAGCATCACTAAACGGCACAAAACATAGAGGGGTCTCGGTTTCCGTTGCCGCAATACCAGTTCTCACCCAATTATCCGCTGGTGAAGGGATCGGAACCTTTTTGGTATGGGTGGCATGCACCCAGTTCTTTCTGCCTTCCAACCGAACTGCAGTCCTTGTAGCCAGCAATACTTGGAAGGGACCCACAAATCTCGGCTCCAAGTTGCGTTTTCTGCCAAAATTGCGTGTGACAACCCAGTCACCCGGTTGGAGCCGATGTCCAGGACCCTCTGTCTGTGCCGGCAAAGCTTCAAAGACCTGTTGATGAATTAACCTCAGTTTAGCAGTCAGATCATGAAGATAATCAATTAACATTGGATACTCAAGACTGTCAAAGACCTTAGGCCTCGGGACTCCCCAAATGTTTGCAGGGCGGCCGAACACAATCTCATATGGGCTAAGCCCTACTCGAGAGTGCACAGTCACCCTGGTCGATAAGAGAGCCAGAGGCAAAGCATCAGGCCATGACGGACCAGTCGTAGCTTGTATCTTCGCAAGTTTCAGTTTCAGAGTACCATTGTACCCTTCAACCAAACCCGCTGCCTGGGGATGATTGGCGCTATGGAATTTTTGTCGAATTCCAAGGCCCTTACACACACTCTGCATCACGCTTCCCACAAACTCACTTCCGTTATCTGACCACACAATCCGTGGCATTCCATACCGAGGAAAGTATTCCTTCAGTAGGACTTTCGCTGTGGACAGGGCAGTATTATCCTTAAGAGGATAGGCCTCGATCCATCTGGAGAACGCACAAACCACGACTAAAACGTACTTCAAATTATTGCATCTCTCCATATGGATGAAGTCCAGTTGGATAACCTCAAAGGGACATGTAGGAGGAGCAAAATGGCCGGGTGGAGTGGGTGTGCCCTTGCCAGGATTATGCATCAAACACACCATACAATTCTTAACCACTCTCTCAGCACATTTAGCAATACCATCATTCTTCCATACAGGGGATAACAACTTACATATACCTTTCGCGCTAATATGTGACAAGCCGTGAGCCATAGTCACAACGGCTAGCACATATGCATCCGGTAACATCCACCTCTGACATTCCGACAAGTCAACCCAACATCCATGCGTGTCTAACTTTCCCGTGCTTTCTTTCCACTTGGTCTTTTCAGTTTCAGTGGCCTCATTCTGAATTGCTTTCACGCTCTCAACAGTGTCTTCACACATACCAGTCTCCGTCGGCCACCTCACTGAACTCGTAACATACATTCGGGTCGCAAGATTCTTAGCCGTTTCCTTAGCAACCTCATCCGCAAATGCATTACCACGACCAACATCATCCGTAACCTTTCGATGCGCACTACATTTAATGATTGCCACCTGTTTAGGCAATGTAAGTGCATCCAAAAGATCGTTCACGAGCTGTCCGTGTTGGATCTTCGTACCATGCGATGTCATAAATCCTCTTTCTCTCCATAATCGACCAAAGCTATGTGCAACGCCAAACGCATATTGACTATCGGTAAACACATTCACTCGCTTTCCCTTAGACAAAACACACGCTCTCGTCAACGCAATCAACTCTGCCGCTTGCGCTGAATTCTGACTCAATCTCGCAGTTTCCACAACCGTACTCAACGTCACTACAGCATACGCAGTCGTCACATCACCATTCGGCAACTTAAAACATGAACCATCAACATACAAAGTGCCATCGGGGTCTATCAATGGAGTGTTTTTAAGGTCAACACGACCCTTCGTTTCTTCCTCAGTTCGTAAATAGCAATCATGTGGTGGTACATCATTTGATTCCATATTAGTCGGCAACAATGTCGCCGGATTCAGCACATTACAACGCTTGATCTGTATATGACTTGCCAAAAGTGTCAACTCATAACTGGACAACCTTGCACTCGTCAGATGTTGAGTTTTTGTACGATTCAGGAGAGTGTCAACTGCATGCGGAACCATCACTGTGAGCATATTATCCATGACCAGACCTGCGGATTGTCGAATAGACACCGCAGCTGCCGCTGTCGCTCTCAAGCAACTCGGCAACGCTCTAGCTACCGGGTCTAAGGTCGAGGAAAAATATGCACATGGACGCTGCTTACCACCAAATTGTTGCGTCAAAACACTCAACGCACAACCTTCTCTCTCGTGAACGTATAGTGTAAACGGTTTACTGTAATCAGGAGTACCTAACACAGGAGCCGAACACAACGCATCACGCAGTTCAGAAAAACTTTTCTGACATTCTTCCGTCCATGGCAAAGGAGTCGAAACATCCTTGCACGTGAGAGCTATCAATGGCTTCGCTAACAGTGAAAAGTTCGGAATTCACTGTCTACAGTATGACGTGATACCTAGAAAGGCACGCACATCTCTCTGAGTTGTTGGCACAGTCATTCGAGCAATCGCTGCAATTCTTTCTGGGGTCAACCTTCTTCCCTCCTTTGACAATAAGTGACCTAGATAGGTTACTTCTTGACAACAATATTGTAGTTTAGAAGGTGACACTTTGTGATGTAAGTCACATAGATGCTGTAACAGTGATACTGTAGCAGTTTTGCAAATCTGTTCAGTGTCAGCAGCTACCAACAGATCATCAACGTACTGAATCAAGGCCGCACCAGCCGGTAACACAAACGCATCAAGTTGACTCTTAAGAGCTTGGCTGTAGATCGATGGACTCTCACAGTAGCCCTGAGGTGCGCGTTTAAACCTGAAGCTGCGACCACCTAATGAGAAACCGAATAGATCTCTGCTTTCCTCAGCAATCGGAATGCTAAAGAAAGCATTCTTCAGATCAATTACCGAGAACCATGATGCAGAAGCTGGAATCAGAGTCAGCAAAGCTGTAATGTCAGGCACCACGGGAAACTGTGGAATTACAATTTTATTTACCTCTCTTAAATCAATAACAAAACGATACACAGGAGGCTTAGATGGATCAGTTCGTTTCAAAATAGGTAACACAGGACTATTACACACGTTACCCCGAGTTTCTTCGATAACATCTTTATCGATCAGATCGTAAATGATCGCTAATAGTGCTCGTTCTCCATCAAGAGAGATACGATACTGGGGAAGGCGTGGTAATTGCACATTCGATTTCAATTGAACAACATAAGGCGGTATCTCCAGCAGGCCCACATCATTGGGACCTGTTGCCCACAAAGACTCAGGAAGAGAACTCAATTCCGGTGGGAGCTTATCAGTTGACAAATACATAGGAGAGATCACTCTCTGACCCAACGTAAGCTCCACTCCCGCAGGAGAACAGTACAAAGTCGCATATAACCGTTTCAACAAATCCAGGCCCAAAAGATTCTCACCACAACCAGTAGTCAAAATCAAAGGAGCTTCTAACTCACGAGACCCAATTGTAAGGGGCAAAGGGCTAGAAACTGGATTGCTAACGGGGGCACCAGAGAATCCAACGGAAACATTCGTTAAGCCAGACAAAGGCGCGCCAGGGAGTTTCGAATGCATGATGGAACTTTTCGCTGCACCAGTGTCCAGCAGAAAAGGCTCAACTACGCCCAATGTGGCAACTGCGACGTAAGGCCCTCTCTGATCAACCGGAACTGATACTACTCCCTCTCTTTGTCTATAGCTGTCCTAGTAATTACCGTCAACATCAACATCATGCTCGACATAATAGTCGTCCACATGATACTGTGCAGATCTACCAGACGATGAATCGCGCCGATCAAAGCAATTTTGCGAGTCTGATGAAGTGTAACACCGCGACCTCTACCACGTGATGCTTGTTGAGGACCACTACAACCTCCTCGACCCGAAACACCATTGTTTCGGTCACGCAAAACTGGACAATTAAACTTCAGATGGCCCTCACCCCTACAATATGCGCATTGATTATACCCCAGCATAGATCGTGGTGTAGAGGAGTCAGTACACAACTGCGACCTAGAAGACTGTGATTGTAATCGATTTTGCTGTTGCGGGTCATTTTGATGAAAGCGCGGAGGATACGCTTGCTGCAATAAGACCTTAGTTTTAAGATCCTTCGTTTTCTTATCTGCTCGTTCGCTTTCTTCTTTCTCTCTATTTTCGTAGTATTGGGCCGTGGCTAATATTTGAGCAGTGGTAGAAACGGCCCACGAACTTTCAGAATTCTTCAATTTGTTGCTTAGTTCAGGCAACAAATTCGATACAAATTTATCAACAAACAGTCGCTGACCTCCCTCAGTGCTCATATCCTGACCACTGTGATCGATGAATGCCTCCTCAAATCTTGTAAAGAAATCGGAGACACTCTCGCCCTTCTTTTGTCTGCACGCGGACAGTTTATCCCAGTTAACTCTCATTGCTGGCATAAGCGTCTTCATAAGTGTAATTATCCTCTGGGGCAGATTCTCAATGATCTGTTCAGGTTTAGACCCACCAACTTGTCGTCCGTCAGCCGCCGCAAGAGCAGCCCAATCACCGCCTAACTCAGCTGCGTGATTCTCTTGACGGATTTTCGCCCAAATCGGTTGAGGTACTACATTACCAAACAACATGTCGATATCGGCAAGGTTCATAACAGTAGCATCCACTAATTGGGATAACTCCTTATAATAACCTGCCGGATTTTTGCGGGGGTCAGGCAAAGTTTGCTTCACCTGCAAAACTTCCGATCGCTTCCATGGGAGGTGTATCCAAACTCTCTGAAAGTGTGGTAGAATAGCAGGATTAGCAGCAGGATCACCTGGCATCCACACTGGGGGAACTTCTCGCATAGGATACTGACCAGGTTGTGCCATCCACTCCTCAGTTTCGTCCTTAAACAATGCTCGAGGTTGTACTGTAGATCGAAAGGATAACAGACGCTCTAAAGCACGTCGGACATTACCACCCACAATCATACCATTCGAAAACTGATTCTGAAGTTCAGTCATCTCGGGCGGTACATTGTCTACCTCATCATTATCCCACTCTTCTCTCAAGGATTTACACATTTCCTCGAACACGAATCTTTGTGTGGGCTCATTAAACTGAGAAAACGTATCGAAAACTATACGCGAAGTGTACTTAGCAGGATGCCTAATCCATTTACGCGTCATTTTCACTAACGTCTCACATTCTCTACCACCAGGAATTTGACTGCGCCTCTGAGAGACATCAGAAAGATCGGACCCGAGTATTGGTCCAAAAAGTGGAGAATAGAGATTAGCAACAGCATTAGGTATACGACTACGAACAGAAGGGGAAGAAGAAAGAAGTACAGGAGCAACAACATTAGGAGTAAACGTAGAAACAGTAGCAGTAGTCGAGATAGCAGGAGTAGTAGTAACAATAGGCTGATGAGGTACAGGCAAAGGAGCAGTAGGAAAAAGAGCGGGTAAAGGAGTAGGGACAATTTGGGGCACAAGGGGATTCGGAAGAACAGGAGGATCGACAGGCTGACCAGCAGCCGCCAGAACAACAGGTTGAGGAACAGGGGGAATCACAGGAACCACAGTATCCTGTGCATAGGGAGGTGGTGATTTCAATAGATAAGACAATAATGGATCCTCTACCGTTTCTTCTCCCTTCCTATCAGAACTAGACGGTAGAACCGGATAACATTTATCCACCGCCATATGATGCAGTCTAGCAAAAACTTCCTGTTCCTTCTCGTCTTTGTCTCGCTGATACTGTTCTGCATTTCGCATTACCGTAATAATACCTTTTCTCTTATTTTTCTTAATCTGTTTGATTTCTTTCTGCTTGGCCTCTTTACGCCATAACCGAAAGGAATCAAACATGGCCGGCCTAGCCTTCTTTTTAAACAATTTAGCTTCAAGATTATCTAATATTGCAGTTTCGAAACTACCATGTGGTGGCCAACTAAGAACACCATCATGTTTAGTGTAACGAATCCAATATTCATTATATACAATAGGACCTACTCCGTGGCGACTATAGAGCTCATAAATTGGAGTTCCAACTGGAGGTATCGGACATGAATCCTCCAGCCGGGAATCCGTGCTGCAACATTTAAGGAAACCAAACAAAATACTACGGCCAGGCATCGTGCACACTAACCGAGTTTACAAACTTCAAGGGCTATCGAATTACAATGTCCTCGCAAAAAAATGCAAGACCCTCGGTTTTTGGCAATTGCAATTGTCAAATAAAACCCAACAACGAAGAACCAACGACTAAGAACCACAAATGCAATGGAACCATGCAAACAACCAAGTTTAACCAAGTTACAAAAACACAAAGTAACCGTCCCAAAAAGGAACTACAAAACCATGGACTCTGGGAGCGACCCACAAATACTTAACTGAAAGAGCAATGGCGTCACCAGGAAGGCCCGTCTATCGTCTCGCCGTACAAAGGACTACGCCAGGCGCCAAAACAGGTCGACAGTCAGGGCATCAGTCCGTCGCAGCCGTCAGGAGGCGGAAATCTTCGCGGAAATAGTCTTCGGACCACCTATTTCGACAACTGGATCGATGAAGCGGGGTGCACCTTCCCTCGGAGATTGCACACGAAGTTCCTCACGATCGTCGGGCTTTGGACCGGTACCGCTGATGTCGCCCCACGTTGGGCGCCAACTGAAGGACTGGGCTATTCTAAGGCCCAGCGGTGCCACGGGACAACACCTGAAACCTTCGTGGGTTACCTGTTCCGGCGTACAAAACACAGAGACACGGGACACTTCCTGCGGCGTCAAAGATCAGTATTTATTTACTGCAGGGATACAGAAATCGCAAGAAGTACACAACGTGTAGGTTCTGAGAGACTGCTTCAAATTGCAAAAGTGGATCGCTCCTTTTATACACATGTTCGTCATTGAACAACATGGCGAACAAAAGGTTACAGCTCAGTTCCCACAGTAAACTTCAAAAAGGGTCGCATTCATGTTTTCAGAAACCCGGAACATAATTACAGCAGCATTGCCGGTTCCCAACTGTGAAAACACGTTATCCCCACATTAAACACATTCCATTCTGACTGTAAACGAATTAGGAGAAGGGACAGAAACAGATGCAAAGGAAAAACAAGGATGAACAACAGATTGGAAAGAATGTAGGGAGTAATATCGGAAGCATGATTGCAGGATCAAAGGATCCGTGCCTAATGCATGCACGACTGAAACAATAGACTAGCACGGCAAGATGAGCCTCGAGCGGAGCCATCTGCCCTTGCAGTGTCATCCCCCTCATCATAAAGACAACCTCAAAGGAACACGTGTCCTCCGCAAAGGTTTGGGAATCCCAGGGTCACGAAGCGGACAGTGTCCGTTCGCTGGCTACTTGAGGGCAAGAGACAAAATGGATGCCGTATCTAAAATGGAACCCGAGGGTTTCAGATGGACATACCCACGAATGAGACGAACCATACATAGTAGCGTAGCGAAAACGCGTACACCCACTAAACTCGTCATTTGCGGTTCGTAGATACCAAACTCGTCCATATTCGAACAAACCCAAAATGTCATTACGATTCTCACGGAACCTCATACCACTTGTGAAAGCAAGTGATTTTTGCCGGATGCTATGTTATATCCCATTGCAAGGTATTTTCATGGATAGTCTTTTTTGGATAGAGACTCTAGGCTCAGGACCTTTAAGAAATAATGGGAAATACACATTTTAGAAATGTGTCTGAAAGTATATGTTCTAGTAGTTTAGTGTGCCAGAAAAATAATCATGGCAAATGAACAATAACTATGATGTACCACATTGGCAAATAAGAAGGCCCATTTACAAGGCTCCAAGCAGATTTTGTGGAGATGGCAGTTTGCACCGGCTTGAAATACATCCTTGTATTTATCTTCTTGTTTTCTAAATTAGTTGAGGTCTATCCCACCCGATGATCAAACAGCCTTACAGTTGCCAAATTTTTGTTGAGGGAATTGATTCCACTTTTTGGATTATCAACTTCTATAGCGATATATCATGGCTCACTTTTAAAAAGATGATTTTGCAAATAATTTGTACAACTCTCCAGATTGATCAGAGGTTCCTTTTTAGTTATTGTCCTCAATCTTCCAAGGCAGTTTAGAGGAAGAATGGAACTCTAAAGAACAGACTGTCCAAAGTCTGTGCCTCTACTGGGTTAAAGTGGCCAAATGTTCCTATTCTTGTTTTGATGAGTACCAGATGTACTCTTGATAATAAAGACTGGTCCGTCACCCTTGAGGTGATTATGCAGAGCATTGAGATTGGATTACACTCCTTCACCTGCGCTTGTTTCAATAACTGATGACATTGTGGTAGGTTACTGCAAAAGTCTGGCTGATACGGTGAAATCTGTCTCTCATCAGGTGAATCTGGCAACAAAAGCAATGAAATAAATACAGTGTCATAGACTGAACCCTGGAGACTGGATAGTGGTCCGAAGGCACATGAAGAAGAACTGCCTTGTGGAGTGCTGGGAAAGGCCATACCAGTTAATTTTAATGACAAACACTGCTGTGAAATGTACTGAAATTCTACAGCTGCTCCATGCGGCTTACGTATAAGGAGTAAAAGCTGCAGATGAAGAAGTGGTGGAAACAACAACTGATACACAGAGTCAAGCTCAAGTTCACAGCGTGAATCCAGATGGTGAGTGGATATTTTGAAACTCTTGCAACTGAACATTTTTATACTGGTGAAGAAAACAAAGTGATAGAAGTCCAGATCATTGAAAGTGGAAGTTGTGATGAAAATTCTTGTACATCTACCATATGCGCTGATCTCCAGTTTCAAAGTAAAGATCATAGGGCCCGTTTCACAGAACTAACTTAAGACAAAATCCTAAACTTACTACTTTAGGTATTGACAGAAGGCATTCAGTAGATGTAAAGTTAGGATTTTGTCTTAAGTCTGTCTTAAGTCTGACTTAAGACAGTCTTAAGACAAACTTAAGACAAACTTAGGACAGACTTAAGACAGACTTAAGACAGACTTAAGACAAACTTAGGACAGATTTAAGACAGACTTAAGACAGACTTAAGACAGACTTAAGACAGACTTAAGACACAATCCTAACTTTACTACTACTAAATGCCTTCTGTGAATACTAAAAGTAGTAAGTTTAGGATTTTGTCTTAAGTTAGTTCTGTGAATCGGGCCCATAGTGAAGAGCTGTGGCAATGTCAAAGTCAAAGGCATACGTTTCAGCAAAAAGAAACAGTCTCTGATGCAGACCACAAAAAGGCTTCAGTTGAAAATCAGAGTCACGAGAACCCTCAGAGAAAAGAAAGCAATTCACAGTGAATCACCCAGTTGAAATTGATCAAGGTTCAAGTTCATCAGAAAGCAGAATAGACTTACCACACTCAGAAAATAGTGAAAGTTGATCACTTGCTGCTAATGACCACCAAGAAATAGAAAGTATGCATCACCTGAATGGGTATAACTAGCCACATTGTCAGAGGAAGAAGAAGAGTCAGAGTCAGAAATCTACAGGCTAATAAACCATTGTTAATATACTTTTGAAAGTGAACCTAAAAGTAAATCGGAAGTAGAAGACGAACCACTTAAAGGTTTTCAAGATTGTAAAGAATAACCTAAAAGTGAGAGTTAATTTTATTAAATAAAAGAAGAAATACATTTTTGAGAGTATGAACAAAAACAAACTTTTGAAAAAATGACTATTTTTGAAGTTGTTTTGAATTATTGTGTTTTCAAAGAAATAAGAAAAGAAGAACTCTATTATTGTTTTAAAGAACATGTTTGTTGATTGTAAAATAGTTAGAGCCTCGCAATAATTTTTTTCAGTCTCAATAGAAAATGGAGTACAACTGATGTTGTAATGTTATCAGTTTAGTAGTCTTATTAATAGTACTAATAGTATTAGTTGGCCCTCTGTTGTGCCTACTATCACCAATAGTATATATCTCCACAAGAGTTGAATTAGCTTAAATACATAACACATTGCTATGTGGGGATACAATAGCTAGTTGGGTTCAAGATAATATTTATACTACAATGATACAAGAATATTTTGTCATAATGAAAGTTAACTGATTTATATGCACCTTTCTTCCTTCCTCTTCAGGTGAGGGGTTCACATATATTCAACTTCCTATGTCCTATGGCCTCTGGTGTCCAGCGTTAGTTAGTATATTTAATATAATTAATTTTGTCCCCTTACTGGTCAGAATTCAACATGTCCTTGGATGGCTTCCCTATCTTGGAGAATGAATAATCTAATAACAATGTTAAATATAGTAAATTTCTGAACATTATTGCACAAATTAAGCTTGAAAAATGAATCTTTTAACTGGGGGTCGGGGTGTGGATTGAGTAAAGAAAATGAATTTATTAAGGAAAACATTGAGAGAGAGTAAAGTTTCTAAGAAATTGGGGAGATGAAAAGGCCGTAAGAAAACAGACTAAAGAAGAAGACAAATTTAAATAGTTGGATCTACATCTTAGATTAAGACAAGAGAGGAGAGGTGAAATGTGTATGGTGAGTCATGAACCTTTGAAAGGTGACAAAGCTGAACATGTGCGAGAGAGTTACTGTGAAAGAAGTTATGTTGTAAGTGGTGATTACTTGATTGGTGAAGAGCCGATTCTGAAGAGGAATTTATTATGTGTGTGGCAAGACTGCTCAATTTAGTTTTCGGCATAATTGGGATAGATCTTGTTTTTTTTTTTTGTTTTTCCTAGAGTTTATCATATGAGTCGAACGGATGATGCAGTTGGTTCAAGGAGAGGAAAACATGGGTTTGGACAGAAAGTTAAAAATATATCAGGTGCTATTATTCCCCATATAGGTGTAGCTATGAATGATTGAAAAGTAGATGTTCATCTACATTAGTGGATAGAACTGTCTTAAGCACAGCTGGGGCACTAACTCTAATTAATTCGTAACCAATTGGCATTAGAGCTATGGTGATGCAGAACCGCTTAGCACTAGATATACTAGATATGGTGTTTGCAGGGTATTAAAAGCTAGGAGATGCTGCATTTTTTAAATTATGGTCGAAATATTAACTCTCAAATGTGACTAACATCTCCTGTGTGTTATGATTTGTAATGTACCCCAATATAGGCTTGGATAGTCACCTAACCTTTCGCCTACATTTCCTGTGCCATTGTACTATATAACGGGTTTGCACTGACCTTTTACTTAGATAGGTGCTGTATAAATGTCGTGTTGTTTTCTCCGAAAATTAGCCTTGTTTATTATGCATGAGGATTCACAGAATCACAGCAGGACTACCATCTTCTGCATCTTCTGCATAGTAACTATGTATAAGGCTCATCCCTTTCATCATGCTCGGCCGACATGACACAGAAAGGTAGAACCCCTGAGGGTACCTTTTGTGTATATAAACACCATACCTGTGCTGGGGCGGGCAGAGGAGAAAGACTTTCATGCTGACAGGAGACGCTAAAGCTCCTGCATGCAGACCCTCCAGCACATGTGAGAAGTTGGCCTGATATAGGATGTCACTAATTCTAGTGTACACCTTGTATCAGTCCAAACAACCCTTATGGTGATTGGTTGTAAAGTCAACCTTATAGACCAGCTATCCTAGTGGTAGCATGGACAAGAGCAGTCTTAGGCTAAACTCTGAATGGCATGTGAAGCCAGCTGTTATAACATATGTAATCCCTTGAATACCAAATGAAAGGACACCACAACAGATATATATAAAAATAGAATGTATTTATTCTAGTCAAACCCTCAGCACTCTTTATGAGATTCGAGGTAAGTACAACACAGTCTTATTTAAGCATACATTAAGTCACACAGGTAAGTAATACAGTTAGGCCCTAGGGGCCACGCAAACCATATACTAAGTAAGTGGTATAAGGACCACTGTCACGAACACAGGATAGGCCTAGGCCTAGGGAATCGCTGGGGCTACACTATACTACCAAAGATTAGGAAGTGGGAGACCCACGGGATTCAGGTGCAGAGTGGAAACACTCACGCGTAATGCGTAAAAGTCGATAGAATCCCTAGCAGTTAGAAATAAGAAGTTTTAGGACACTTCTGGTATAGCTAGAAAGTCGAGACTCGGAAACTAGACCCTAGGATAGTCAATACCCTTGTGAGCACCAAAGTACCCAAGTTACCTAGCCCACGGGCTGCGGGTGCATAGGTGTGAACTTGCGTCGGGTTTCGTCGTGGACTTCTATGGATGCCTGAAGGAAAGTTGCTGACAGGCAGTCAGTGAAGAGTGTCCGGTGGATCCCAAGGTGGGGATCAAGAAGGAAGCAACCTGCAAGCAGAAGGGACAGAGTCTAGGTCACCAGCCAGGAGCCGGGAAGGCACCAGGAAGGAACCAGGCGATGTCGTGAAGATGCAGGTGAAGAGTTGAAGCTTGTCGCAGAACCCACGGGTACCAGGAGACGTCGAGGACGACCAGGACCAGGAGGTGAGCTGTCCCACAAAGGCTCTTGCTGTCGGCGGCGTTGAAGTCGAGTCAGGATCCAACAAGCCTTGGCAAGCGGAACCCACGTAGGATGGAGGACTTGCTTCTGGTGCAGACCAGGAAGGTCTGGGGTGCTTCTCTTTCACAGAGAAGTGGGGGCCAGTCTGGAGGAGCCGGACCAGCAAGTTAAAAGTAAAGGTTCGTCGCGCAGAGGCTACTAGCCAACGGGCCAGCAACCAGACAACACGTCGAGCAACACAGGTGCAGAAGGGCCCCACGCAGAACACGTGAAGTGTGGGGAGTTGGTCTTCTTTGCAGATGGTGCTTGGGAGTGGGGCTTCTCAATTCCCCAAGCACAGCCTCGAGGAAGCCTCAGAAGTTGCGCTAGTCAGTTACTAGCCACTTTTCCCAAGTCGCCGGTCCCACGTCCCTCGTCGCCTCCACAGGTCTCAGCTTTGCTGGAGATGTGGATCTGGTTCAGAGGTGTTTGGAAGTCTTGGCGCTGGTTGGTCTCTGCAGTCGTCCCTCGTAGGATTCAGTCGCAAAGCAATAAGCGGTCGCTGGATGGTGCCTGGTTGCCCAGGGTGGTCACTTCTTGGCCACAAGGGAGATTTCTTCAGTCTTCTTCCTGAGGTCGAATGTCGAAGGTCCAGAGTTTCTGTTCAAGTTGCAGATTCAGGTTAATCTAATCTAGCAGGGCCCAACTAGCTACTAATATACTGGGCTAGTGGGCTGGGCTACCTGCAAGGTCCCTCCTATGGGTGGGACCAGGAAGGGGAGTGGCTACACCCCCTTTCCTTTGTCCAGTTTCGCGCCAGAGCTGGGGCTGGAGTGCCCCAGCACCGGTTTGAACTGGACTATGCATGGAACACCTTGTGTGCCCAAGGCATGTCTCATTCCTTTCAGCCCTCCCTGCCCCAATACACTAAAGTCTGTCTGGGCCAAGCAGGAAACCTATTGTCCAGGCCTCCCTGGATGGGAGGGCTCCCAGCAGCATGAGGTCAAACTCGTGTCTGTGGCAGCAGCATCCATTTTGTGATGCTGAGGCTTTGGTGAGAGTTAAACAGCAAAGTAGGATTTTAACATGTCTCTCACTCTAGAAGGGAGGTATAATATCCTCATCACCAGAAATGGTATGGGGGTATTATTCCAAAGTGTTAGACACCTTACACGACATGTTTTGATAAAGCCAAACGATAGTTACCTTAACCGTTTAAGATTATAAGGTACTTTAAGAGTATATGGTAGGCTATATCATAGAACAGCTATAAGGACATGGTTCCAAAAGCTGCAGACAGGCTCAGCTCATGCTAGAGCACCATCTCACATGTTACGAAGCACTCTGCCTCCAGGATTGTTAAGGCCTGCCATAGGAGTGGCTGATAGGTACACATGTGTCTATCTATAAGGGTAGATATAGGTATACTATATCTAAGCAAGGGGTGATTACACGACCTTGCCCCAGCTGAGTGATCAGCCAGTTGTGTCTGATTGGAAGGCCAGACCAGGGGTGGCATAATACATGCTGCAGCCCCTGGGAGGCCTAGGGTACACCTATGCCCTGGGTACCTAGGGTACACTGTACAGGGTCCAATAAGGTGATCCTTACCAATTGGGTATGTACCTAGGGTACATGGAGTCCATTTTAAAGAGAGAGCAGACAGCCTGAGACCCTGAATGGCAGGATCTCAGGCCAACTAAGTCGAAAAACCAGCTAGACACTAGGCAAAAAGTTGGGGGTAACCATAGTCAGATATCCACCTTCCTACATATATCAGGTGCTATTATTCCCCCTATAGGTGTAGCTATGAATGATTGAAAAGTAGATGTTCATCTACATTGGTGGATAGAACTGTCTTAAGCACAGCTGTGGCACTAACTCTAATTAATTCGTAACTAATTGGCATTAGAGCTTTGGTGATGCAGAACCGCTTAGCACTAGATATACTAGATATGGTGTTTGCAGGGTATTAAAAGCTAGGAGATGCTGCATTTTTTAAATTATGGTAGAAATATTAACTCTCAAATGTGACTAACATCTCCTGTGTGTTATGATTTGTAATGTACCCCAATATAGGCTTGGATAGTCACCTAACCTTTCGCCTACATTTCCCGTGCCATTGTACTACATAACGGGTTTGTACTGACCTTTTACTTAGATAGGTGCTGTATAAATGTCGTGTTGTTTTCTCCGAAAACTAGCCTTGTTTATTATGCATGAGGATTCACAGAATCATAGCAGGACTACCATCTTCTGCATCTTCTGCATAGTACTATGTATAAGGCTCATCCCTTTCATCATGCTCGGCCGACATGACACAGCAAGGTAGAACCCCTGAGGGTACCTTTTGTGTATATAAACACCATATCTGTGCTGGGGCGGGCAGAGGAGAAAGACTTTCATGCTGACATGCTGACAGGAGACGCTAAAGCTCCTGCATGCAGACACTCCAGCACACAGTGGTCTGACATCCCTCGCGGGGTGTCCATCTTGAGACCAAGACGGGGTCCTTTAGTTTCTCACTTCAGGTAATGGGGTTGGTTTTATCCTAGGGGGATTTTTGGCTATACACCTACATAAATGCTAGGTATATTTATGTAATCTAGTTAGGGTTAGCATCATAGGAGTATGTATTTTTACTGTCATGTATCTATATACCTGCATATATCCATTGTTTCAGCACTATGTTATAAATCTACCATCCATTTACTCTCTTGGAGCTTATCATTGTTTATATCTGTTTCTGTCTTATGGTTGTTGCAGCACACATATTTTACATTAGAATGACACTGGCTCAATAAATGCTTATTGAAAACGTCCCCATAGTTTATTCTGTGTATCTCTCTGAGACAATTTGAGCACGAGTGACTGAGCGAAAAGTACTGTACTGTTTCCACGATCCCTGAGGGGTCAGGGTTATCATGTTCGATAGTTGCCCGGAACTATTTTCTCCTTGGTAAGAGGAGTTCATAGTGGCACTGTGAGCTAGCTGGTATACAGGTGAACATATCTGGTGGGGGTGTCTGGAATCGGTCTGGACACCGATCCCACAGTTTATGTTGCCTAAATATGCAGATCCTATATAGATTTATAGGAACTACATGAAAGTGAACAGCAATGTTTAGAAGAGCATGGCTTATGGGAGACTCTAGATTCCTGGGTTAGATACAGAACGGTTTTAGCAAAGTTGGTGAATGGATTGATAATTTGGGTAGGGGAACTTTACATATTATATTAGCCCCTGTATTAATGATAATGATTTGTGCAATTAATCTGTTTCTCTTATTAAAAAATTCCAGGTGACTGATGAAAAATTGTTAGCATAAAAATGAAAGAAAATTATCAAAAAGATAACGTGATGAGGAGTATATAATGAGAAAATGAAAGATCATGTTTATTGCCAGTTAAAATTTCTGTAGGGAAATTCCTGAAAGAAGCAGAAAGTAATGCAGATTGAATGAATTTCCTGATTAATAAAGCTTAATTCATTGTTTTAATGATTATAAAATAATAAGGGGGATTTGTAGAAATGTCTTGGATTGTATGATTTTGTGCATAAATAATAACATACTATGCATTCTCACATATGATTCCACACGTATAGACTGAATTAACATAATCACAATTGAAACTCATTTCTTATGGTGTCTAGAAATGTAGTTAATAATGTGGTTTAAATAGGCCACATATCTGTGTAAACTTCCATTTTGAACAAGATGTCTGCAATATCTGTCACTCACTTCTGGACCCCCTCCCCGCACATATCCTCTCCCCACAGGCTTCACAGAGCACAGTCAAGCTGATGTTATAATAATTTATTTCCCCAGCAGTAGCTGTCCTGCTCACTCCGAATCTTCCATGATGCGGATATAATATTGATACATGTTGCTATGCTTTCTGTTCTATCACTAGTCCTATTTTTTCAAAGAAAGTTTTATTGTTAAATATTTCATATTTGTTTGAGCATCTCGGGATCACGTTAACATAGAGGGTGTTGAATATTTATTCAAAGAATTGGCATGGTACTTATGTGCTAAGGTAATGCTGTTTATTATTCTTGTGTTCTGATTTGCTAAAAAAGTTATACTTTGCTCTCACCATGATCAACTTGCAAATATTCCATGCAAGAACTGTTTATAAAAAAACCTTGTAACTGGGGGTGAGACACATTTTGGAAGACTTTCCTACTCTAGCAGGAATGCTGCCTGACTATTTACTGATTTTATGGCACGACACGGAGGCCAACATTATGCAAATCTCCTTTATTGCCACAACTCAGCAGTAACAATGAATAGAATATAGAACTCAAAGTAACATTCCATACAGTATATAGAGCATGAGCACACATCAGTCTTCCTTCTTTGTTGCTGCTGCTCATTAAGATAAGTACTCTCTTTTTTGATCGTGCTTATTCAATCATATGTATAATGATTTATGCTAATTTTCACATTGGTGGGTCCCATTGACCCAACTGTGTGATACCTTGCTTCCTGTACGTATTTCTGACACCCTTTTTCATATACTTTGTATGTATTTTCTCTTGACTTTGTCCCCTTGGGCTGGATTTCGCCTTCTTACATCCGTAATAATTTTGGATTGGTTGCTTGACCCCTCCTTGTTTTGTTCGTCAACCCTACGCTCCCTTGTATGTTAAGCCGTCTTTTAAATGGACGTGAGTGCCTCGTTCGCGCGTTAGCCTTTGCGCATTACACACGGGTTACCTGGCAACGCCTACAGCGTGAACCGAAGATCTTATCCGGACGCGTCTTGCCATCCCCATTGCTTTGGCCCGTCATCACGCTCCTTCCCCGCATCCAGCGCTAAGCGCGACGATCCCGCCCTAATTCGATCGGCTCCGGGCTTCGCTCCCACTCCCAAGGCCTCCCCACCCCGATGCGCACTTCAATCGCGCATCGCGGGGAGGGGAGGGGAGGATTAAATGAATGGCCATTAGCAGCAACCACGCACGCAGGAAACGTGCGTGGTTGCTATAACTGCACAGCAACACTTGGCAGTTGCTGTCAACCGGAGACTACAGATTTTTTTTCAACGCTTATATCGAGAGAAACAACCCTAGAAAATAACCATATTTCAGCGATTTTAAGAGGAAAATAAGCATAAAACTTAAATATTAATAATATATATATTTTATTAACCACAAATTTCATAATAATTATAAAATATATATATTTTAAAAAAAACAGAGAAATTATTATTTTATTAAATCCTAAATCAAAAAAATAAAAAAAGAATGTCCCTTGTTCCAGATACTAACCTTGAAAATAAACAGGAATCTTTGGTTTCTAAGGCCATGGATAAAGCCATGGACTCCTTTAATGAGACCATAAATAAAACACTTGAAATGCTGTCAAGGGCATGGCCCTCAACCAGTTCTACCCATTTTTACCCTCCTAAAGAAAGGGCAGTTAATGCCCTAAAGAGAAGAGCCGCGGCAGAAAACCTTGCTGTTTCTGCTAAAAAGAGTAAGAAAACAAGAAAAAATGATGATTCTCGCTTCTCAGGCGGTGACAAGCATGATGCCTCGGGCATCACAGATGGGCGTCAAGGACCCCCCTATACAAATCGACAGCGAAGAGGAGGATGAAGCAGAAATAAATCTCTCCTACTCATCAGAATTTGAGTCGGAAGATGAAATCATAAATGATAAAACACCGGAAGGCTCTGAAGAGGCAAGTAAGGCCTCAGGCTCAAAAATGAGCATTACTGACCCCTTTGGGGAGAACATGTTTGATCCCCTACTGATCAAACACACTTTGTCCCCAGAATGGTTCCCTTCTCAACATGTCGCCGAATACAGTACCTTTTGGCTGAGAAAAGAAATCCCTAAAGGAGTGAGATCAAGACTGAGGTCAGAATGCCCACGCCCCTCACTTCCAGATAAGATTACTATGACACCTGAACTTGACCCTAAGGTCGTGGCTTTTATCGCCAAGGGTGCAAAAGACCCTAGGAAAGGGATCGACAAGAGTCTAAAATCCTGTCAAGATCGACTATTGGACACTATCGGACCAATAACAAAAATTTTCGAAATGGCAGAAAACGCCTATGTGGAAGGGACACCAATAGACCCAAAAGAATTACGGCAATGGGTCCAAAGAACAACCTGCTTGCTTGGCAACGCTAACACTGCCATTTCAAATGAAAGAAGGAAAGGCATCCTTTTAAAAATTGACCCCAAACTAATTGAGCTAGCGAATAAGGAAGGAAGAGCCTCTTCTCAAGGACTCCTCTTTGGAGAAGAATTCATTCGCGACATGGCCAAATATGTGGGAGCCTTTAGCTCTATTCAAAAATCTCAACGAGAAATTAAAAAAGTATTCTTCCAAGACAAAATTTTTGGAAGGGCCGGGCGAATGCGAGGTCGATTCCTCGGCCGAGGACCATCATCTTCCAGACCCTTTCTGGGACGAGGCACAAGATTTCAACAGGCAACCTTTTATGGAGGCCAATCTTTCTTTCCATCAAGACAGAGAAACCGCTCAAGACCTTTCCGAGGGGAGAGGAGAAACCGAGGGTTCTCAACAGGTAAGAACCTCGAAAGACCCTTCAAATACCCCTATAAAGGTGGGAGGGAGACTAGCCCTTTTCTCTGGGAATTGGCACATGATAACACAAGACCCGTGGGTTCTAGACACAGTCAGGGGTTACAAGATAGAATTCATCGATACACCCATCCAATCAATAAGACCCCGAGAAATACATTTCTCGGAAGAACAGAGAGAATTAGTCTCTCAAGAAGTAAAAGACCTCATAGCCAAAGGGGCAATAATGGAAAGGTCACAAATTGGTTTTGTGAGCAACATTTTCCTAGTGGAAAAGAAAGACAAAGGTCAGAGACCTGTGATAAATTTAAAAAGCTTAAACGAATGGGTATCTTATCACCACTTCAAAATGGAGGGAATACACCTCCTAAGGGACGCTCTGAGAAAGGGCGACTGGTTAACTCGTCTAGACTTGAAAGACGCCTACCTAACTATCCCAATTTGGAAACCTCACAGGAAATTCCTTCAATTCACTTGGGAAGGAAAACTTTGGGAATTTCGCACCCTCCCCTTCGGGCTCTCTTCAGCCCCTTGGTGCTTCACCAAGGTATTATGACCGGTAGTAGCGTGGCTAAGACAGAGGGGTGTAAGACTAATCATTTATCTAGACGACATCCTCATAATGGGCCAATCCAAATCGACGGTAACTTATCATACAGATCTTGCTATCCGTCTACTTCAACATTTAGGCTTCGTAATGAACTCAAAAAAATCGTGCACAATCCCATCCCAAGAAACGCAATTTCTCGGGTTCATGGTCAACACATTGAATGCAGAATTGAAACTTCCAAGGGAAAAGATAAAGAAACTTCAAAAAGAACTGAGAAAGATACTATCTTTGAAATTATTTCCACTCAAATTTTTAGAATAGAAATGAGAGAGACCCCTTAAGCCGACCAGGGGAATAGGGTACTATTTTCTAGTAGAAAGAATTTTCCCTTGGTGTAATATAATGTAGGAATTAATCGTGTTGGGAAACTGAATTGTTATATTCAGATACACAATCATAAGCCCATGTGTTAGGATATGTCTAATTAATATAAGTCATACCACTATACAATTTAATAAAAACATCATATTTTATTAAAATCCGGTTAAAAACAAGAAAAACAAAAGCAATTTATGATCCTGTCATAAATGCACCTGTTGCCAACATTGAAATAACATATGTACTTAAAATAAATTCTACTAAATTCAAGAGCACAACTAATACACCTTACTTTGGTACAGTTTTTCGGACCCAACAGTACACAATAACTATACTCATCAATTAACAATCCCACAAACTTAAAACAGAGAGACAGAAATAGACAGTACAATTTGTCATTAAGTAACACATCCGTTGATAAATTTCAAAAAGGCTTTTCCTATACACAATATACGAATACAGTGTCTGCAAGAAAAGCTGTTCCCACAGATTGTGTTGTAGTGCTGCGTCGACGCGTTTCGATGGTTTAGTCTAATTGTCCATCTTTTTCAAGACAAAAATTGTTTCATCATCTCTCTTATTATAGGCACTGTTTGGTTGTAATATACACCTTTGGATCCCCACGTACACATCACTTGTCATTACATATTATCTCAAAGTAACAGCTGGTTTCTGCAAGACAACATGGAGCCTCGGGGAATTCTCGTCTCTTTCACTTTCATCTGTTTCAGTCCATTTACCTCAGAGATAGTGTAGGTCTGTTCCAAACATTTCAGCCTACTCCAAAATTAGCTCCATTAATTTGAGGATACTAATCATGTATTTTTTTAGGTGAATTTGCTGTTGTGGTTGTGTTTGTTTTCCGTACTTATAATGCAAGATATTCGCAGTGTATTTATGTACACTGGAGCCACCTTGGATTTATATATTCGGTGTGCTTGCTGGCGTGATTGGATTGCTGAAGCTAAGTTGATGTGCTTTCCTAGGGGTGCGTCAGCCCAGCTGTGGGGTCATTGACATCCGCCTGGTCTGGTCTTTGATTGACCACCTGATAATTTCCTTGCGGCCTCCCTGCTCGCAGTGTACAGCTTCCGGGTCAGGATGAGTATATTTATTGTGTACTGTTGGGTCCGAAAAACTGTACCAAAGTAAGGTGTATTAGTTGTGCTCTTGAATTTAGTAGAATTTATTTT
The DNA here is from genome assembly GCF_964204655.1 of Triturus cristatus. Lineage (NCBI taxonomy): Eukaryota > Metazoa > Chordata > Amphibia > Caudata > Salamandridae > Triturus > Triturus cristatus. The sequence goes on along the minus strand of NC_140582.1, from coordinate 492,226,303 downwards.
AAGTACATATGTTATTTCAATGTTGGCAACAGGCGCATTTATGACAGGATCATAAATTGCTTTTGTTTTGCTTGTTTTTAACCGGATTTTAATAAATTTGATGTTTTTATTAAATTGTATAGTGGTATGACTTATATTAATTAGACATATCCTAACACATGGGCTTATGATTGTGTATCTGAATATAAAAATTCAGTTTCCCAACACGATTAATTCCTACATTATATTACACCACGGGAAAATTCTTTCCACTCAAATGTTTAGCCACGATCTTGGGGTTGCTTTCTTCAACCATCCAGGCAATTTTCCCAGATCCCTTACATTACAGAGCCCTTCAGAGACTGAAAGCGAGAATCCCAGGCCTTTCGCAAGATGCTTTCCAACTCATATCTGAGTCTTGGGCATCTGGAACAAGAAAGCCATATCGACTGGCATGGAATAAATGGGTTCGCTGGTGTATTCAACAACACTATGATCCCGTTTCAACTGATTTAGTTCACGTAGTTAATTTTCTATCAGAACTTTTTTCTTCTTGTCTATCTTACAGAACAGTTAATGTCTATGGATCTGCAATCGCTGCAGGCCACTGCCTGGTTAATGGCGTATCGGTGGGACAAAACCTTTTAACTAAGAAAATTATGAGAAGCATGCGAGTTCTTAATCCTCCAACTCCCAAATATACCGCCTTATGGGATGTTAGAAATGTTTTACAAGTTTTATCCTCTTGGGCAGACAATGTCGAACTTTCTCTTAAACGTATCTCTTATAAACTTACTGTATTACTTTGCCTAGTTTCTTTTAGACAAACTTCTGATGTGAAAGCCTTGGATGTTTGTAGCAGAGCTTATCAACCTGAGGGAGTCTGTTTTTATCTTAGGAAAAGAACTAAGACTATGTCATCTTCGATTTTCTATCCTTTCTTCTCTTCGAATGAAAGTTTGTGCGTTGTCAAATGCTTGAAAGAGTATGAAAAGAGAACTGACTCGTTGAGAGGTACTGGAACACAATTATTGTCCCTCTCACAGATTCCCACATAAAGCTGTATCATCTCCCACGCTTGCAAGATGGGTGAAAGAAGTGATGAAAGAGAGTGGTGTTGATGTCTCTATCTTCGGGGCACATTCCCTCAGAGGTGCTTCAGCTTCTAAAGCTTTTATGTTAGGAGGTGGACTGCAAGACATCCTTAGAGCCACTGATTGGTCGAATGAAAGTATGTTTAAAAAATGTTACTTTAGGCCAATCAATAATGTGATTGACAATGTGCTTAATTCACTTTAAACTTGCATAATGTTGGCCTCTGTGTCGTGCCATAAAATTTAGATTTTTCACAGCCTGATGGGCAAAAAATCTGGATTTTATTAAGGACACGGAGGCCAAGATTATCCCACCACTTTATGACCCTCCCAGGGTTTATTCATCTTGACCTATTGTGTCTCTTTTCTTACAGAATAATTCGCCTATGGATTACTCCTGTTTATTGAAAGTTCTTCACGTCATTTTCAAGATATGTTTATTGTTCGCGGCATTGGACTAACACAAAGAAGGAAGACTGATGTGTGCTCATGCTCTATATACTGTATGGAATGTTACTTTGAGTTCTATATTCTATTCATTGTTACTGCTGAGTTGTGGCAATAAAGGAGATTTGCATAATCTTGGCCTCCGTGTCCTTAATAAAATCCAGATTTTTTGCCCATCAGGCTGTGAAAAATCTAAATTTTGCTACTTAGTTGGGCTTAGAATAATTTCTGATTTTAACATACTTTCCATAACTCTGCTTCTAATAGCCTTCATGGCATTTATTTTGTATCGCCTATTTTGAATTTTGGAATTAAACCCATCAACTTTTCATTGATCAAGAACTCTGTCATTGAATTGGGTCCCAATTTTAAAATTGTTTTTGCTTTGTTAATTTGATGTTTGGTGAGATGCCTTAACAAGGGACACATTGCCTCATGAAATTGAGGTTTAACACCGTCTCTGGTCCATTAACCTGTAGGAGAACCGAATTAGGGAACATTTTGGGTGTCTAAATTGTGAGGGTCAGTTTTGCTCCCACACGTGTACATATTTATTTAAATTTTTTATAGAGGTACTCGATGAGCGAGCTGTCAGTGCGCCTTATAAAGCAACAAACTGTAGCCAAAATGTCTTGATTATAAGTGAAACAGACCTAAAATAGATGACACACATAACAGTATTGAACCAAGAGTACAGAAATAGAAGATCTATAGGATGAGTGGTGTGAGAAGTAGAGAAAGAGGAGAGGTTAGAGGGCCAATGTATATGGTAGTATGCTGAAGGGGATCAGATGGTAGGAGATCTATTGTACAGAAGGAATACGTTGGATACAACTCCATCGGGCTTTCAGTATAGGGTTTATGACAACAGAGCCAGTGGGGCCTCCAGATGAAGTACCACGGTCAGTAGCATGATCGCCCACCTGACTCAAAATAGAGCAGGTAGGTTGTCAGTTTGATGGACAGGGTACTCGATCAGGTTTGTGACAAAGTACTCTATCCACCAAACTCTAAATCAGGCCTTTAATTATTTTTGCATGAAGAAAAGGCATCCAAGCTTGTGATGAATATGCATGAGCCATGCTAGGGGGATGTTAGACCTGCAGAGTGAGTCACCCTGCTGAAATCTTTGCTTTTTATTCTGTACCTGATTGAATCTTATGGAAATCACTGGTAATGTATTTGTTTTCCCAAAGTGATATTTCCACATGAGAAATTACTATTGCCATGCTCTAGCACAACAGCAATATTTACTCAGCCAGGAAATTACATTACCGCTACTTTTTAGAGGATATGCATTACCACCTGTTGTGCCTGCCCCTTTTTGCAGGGTTATCTCCAAACCTTTAGCCTTCTTCGTCCTATTTCTTCCGACCTGTTTTGTTGGTTTTAGGACTCTGGGTACTTTACCACTGCTAACCACTGCTAAAGAGCATATTCTCTCTGTCTGAATTGTATTGGTGATTGCTTTCTCCATAATTGCCATATTTGATTTACTAGTAATGTTGTTTTTCTCTAATGTAAGGCCTATCTCTCCCATTGGGTAGCATGGGGATTGCCTTGAAATATCTTGTAAGTGCAATTTCCCATTGGGAGCAGCTAGAGATTTTGAGTTTAATGTCTCTGAACTCACAATTAAGAATACATCTGTTGGTGGTAAAGTTGATTTTGAATTGTAAGTCCATATTTTTTTTGCTCACCATGTCATTCCAGTTTGAATCCAGCCGTATGCAAATCAGTCTTGACCCTACACCCAATGGGAACAGTCCAGCCCGAACAGCCTGGCAAGGTCCTCCCTGGACTGGAAACAAGCATCCTAGGACCTGTTTCAGGGTTTCAGCCCTCATCAGCCAGGATAGCTTAACTCCAGTGAAATGGAGAGCACGGGACACACGTCTGGGCATACCTGTCCCACTCGGGGTGACGAATGCAAAAAGAGCAATTGATGTACAGAATGCAGAACAATGTCATACATTCACCCCAGTACAAAGATCTGGGCCTAAATCCATTGTATTTTGCAGTCTTGACCCTGCACCCAATGGAAACAGTCCAGCCCGAACTACCAGGCCAGGTCCTTCCTGGACTGGAAGCAAGCAACCTAGGACCGGTTTCGGGGTTTCACTCCTCATCAGTCAGGATAGCTAGACTCCAGTGAAATGGAGAGCACGGGACCCACGTCTGGGCATACCAGTCCCACTCGGGGTGATGAATGCAAACAGAGCAATTGATGTGCAGAATGCAGAACAATGTCATACATTCACCCCAGTACAAAGATCTGGGCCTAAATCCATTGTATGTTGCTCACCATGCCATTCCAGTTTGAACCCAGCATATGCAAATCAGTCTTGACCCTGCACCCAATGGAAACAGTCCAGCCCGTACTACCAGGCCAGGTCCTTCCTGGACTGGAAGCAAGCAACCTAGGACCGGTTTCGGGGTTTCACTCCTCATCAGCCAGGATAGCTAGACTCCAGTGGCATGGAGAGCACTGGACCCACGTCTGGGCATACCAGTCCCACTCAGGTGACAAATGTCAAAAGAACAATTGATGGACTGAATGCAGAACAATGTCATACATTCACCCCAGTACAAAGATCTGGGCCTAAATCCATCGTTTTATTGCTCACAATGCCATTCCATTTTGAACCCAGCCATATGCAAATCAATCTCGACCCTGTGCCCAATGGGAACAGTCCAGCCCGAACTGCTTTTAGAAAGTAGGCATTTTCTTGCTTAACCATTCTGTGTCTTTGCCTGTCTGTAGAATAGGCATCTGGGTTAGCTGACAGTTGGGCTCTTGTGCATTCACTCTGGACAGTCACAGAGGTGTGCTCTACATATCCTGATGGCCCATCAACAGGCCAATGGGCCTTCCTTAGATGGAGTTGTGGGAGGAGTTGTCACTGATACCTGAATAGGGCTGTGCCTGTCCTCACACAAAGCTGTCTCCACCTCCCTGTAGTGTGTCTGTAGCTAGGTGAGGGAAAGGCAGGGCCTTGTGCACTACAAATACTTCTCTTTAAAGTTTTCCTACTTCAAAGGCAGAAATGAGTATAAGTAGTGGACCTCTGGAACCCCAAAATCAGAACACTTCTGAACTGAGGCCATTCTGCCAGGAAGAAGAGTTGGATGCTTTCGGAGGGAATGCCACTCCTCCGGTTGCTTTGTTGTGCTGGCCTGCTGCTTGCTGCTTTTGTCCTGGGAGTGAAAGGACTGGACTTTGCTTTCTACATCCTGCTTCTAAGGTTCTCCAAGGGCTTGTATTTGCTTGCCTCCTTTTAAGAAGTCTCAGGGCCATCAAAGACGTCACCTGCCAGTAGCTGGGCACTTCTGCTGAGAGTTCTGACTTGCCAATATTGCCAAATGCAATTCCTGGGCGCTTGGAAGTAGAATCTGGTGATCTGTAGAAGAAAATCCGTGCATGGACCCCCAGCGCTTGTTTTCTCAATGTGATCGAAGCATCACCACTGGCTGCCCCGAAGTGTGGTTCTCGCTTGACACATCAACTACATTTTTCACCACAGGCCCCATCTTGGTATTGCAGCATGTCAGAAAAATCTCAGCAGCGTGAGTTTCGAGCACTGTGTCAACAACGTCCGTAACCTCCACTTCGATTCCAACGCAGCACCTGCTCGTGGCAGTGAAATCAACGCAGCGTCTGCTTCACGGCTGTGGAATCAATGCGACACCACTGTCGCATGACACAGTGCGTCTGGATTTTTGGAGCTCATTCCTGGGAACCAAGGCCATGTGTCCAGACACCGATGCATCACCTACCCTACCAGTAAATAACCCACTCATCACCTCCCCTCCAGTAAGGAGGCGAAGCATCACCTCCCCTGCGTAGTAAAGAACCAACGCATCGCTTTGCATTTCCGGTGTCCACCTCATCTGCTCCTGCCTTGTTGTTGATTTTTGATGCTTTGTGCTAAAAGAAATGCATCTATTGATATTTATGCACTAAACTTACTTAACCTTTTAAAAGTCATATTTTGAATTGTGTATGTTGTATTTTTAAAAAATGTTTATCTTGTTTTATTCAGTTAAATATTGGCTATTGTTCTAAACTGGTGTGGAATCCTTATGTAGCGTTTTCACTGTGTTACTATGTGTATGTACAAATGCTTTACGCAATGCCTCTGAAATAAGCCTGTTTGCTCATGCCGAGCTACCAAGGGGGTGAGCAAGGGTTATCTTAGCTGTGTGGCTCCCTTACCCTGACTCAAGTGAGTGTACCTACTTGGACAGGGTGCCCACTACTGCCAACTAGAGACACCATTCCTAACACCACCCATCTCTAAACCAGGCCTTAGCCAATTTTGTGATTTAGAAAAGTTTACAAGTTGTGGTTTGAATGGAGTCAACGTCTTCAGATCAACTCAGTGCTTTTCCAGGCTCCACACAGTAGAGGTAGCAGATCCCATCACTGTTCATTATCATAACTCCCTTTATATAGTTGAAACCTGTATCACCCACACCTCTATGCATATCCTCAATGTCCTACTGCCCCTGACCACAGCTTCCATTCCACCAAGCAACCCAACAAAAAAGGTAAGGACGTCACAGTCAACCACAGGCCAACATGGGCCCTGCACACTCCTACAACAACCATTCAACAGCTCATTCAAGTTTCTCTCCTGTCACTTTCTACCCTCTATAGTCCAACTATCATCCTCTATTTGGTCTAGACACAACTGGGCTTAACCCCTTCTTTCTATCTGAGATTTCCAACCCTATCACCATAGTCTCAACTAGCTTCTCTTTTAATTTTTCTATCTGTGACTTCAACTTTCTAGGTGACACAAAAACCAGAACCAAGTAATAAGTATTGCTCAAGTGAGTAGAAAGGACAGAGAGTAAACAGCTTGCAAATTCCACAAACAAAACCATCCCTGCAACTATTTTAGTCTTTCAAGAACTTTGTTGCAAACACACTTAAAGATGGCTTAATCACCCTCTCCACTGCATTTAACTCTGATACCGCAATTAATTCTGTACTCTCCAACCTCAACCACACTACAGGACCACCGTATCCAAACACCATTAAACCCTGCTCACCTAAAAGATATACCCTCCACTCAATGGTATAAACAAGAATTAACAACAAGCCAATGTGTAATCAGAAGGCAGGAGCCCAAAGACAGGCTTTGACCCCTAAGGGTTCTTTGCATTTATCTCACCAAGTATGTGGATGATGATGATCATTGTCTTCAAAGTAATTTGTACTTTAGTTGAGTGGGTGGTCTACCCTCCCATCTCAAGGGATGTGTCTACCAATACGAGGCAACTTAAACATGTTGGCTGCACAAGTGTGCTGTTGGATTCTTAGCAATGTACCAAAGTAAACCCTATCAGCACCACAGACATAAGGTTGGCTGGGATCTCTGGTCTGAATAGAAGTGATTTTGAACCCCCTATAAAGTGTGCTACTCTAGTGAAAAGATGTTAATTTGCAGAAGTTTGTCTCTCCTCTTCTTCAAACGGAGGATAGTTGCAAATCCTTCAGGGGTGTAGCTATGTATAGTGCAGCAGGTGCAATGACAACTGGTCCTGGGATGCGAGGGACCTCTGCATCCCAATAAGTGGCTGTGTGTTTTTAGCGCCAAACCATGGGATGGGGGCCCAATTCCCTTGCTTGCATTATTGGCCTCAGTACACTTGGTATGCCACTGAAACCCTTGCCCATCTATGCTTCTTTCTGACACTGAGAGACAAGAGCACTCAATTAGCACCCCCCTTTACTTTAGAAGGAAACAACTGAAAACATATTTCCTGTAACCTTCTGAACTCCCACGCTTTCCCTGGCCACCACTAGGAATTACTCCATCTATTTACTAAAAATGGAGTTTGGCATGTTTTATTATTGACTGCTGGTTCCATGACACTGCAGACCCTGATATTACTGCTGTAATTCCTGATGGACACAGGATCAAGTTGCCCAATAAGGTGGAAAGATTGGCTGCAATTATTATGAATCTGCAAACTTCTTACTAAATGGGACATCCAGTGTTAAGATCTTTTGATCGGTTGTGCCAGCTTACTTCTGTCATTTTGCTCATATATATGGTAATCTCTACTACCCCCGAGCTAGCCGATGAATGCATGGACAAGATGAATGATGGGATTGGATAAATCCCTCTTCCTTCAGCTAGGAACATTTTTATGAGTGATTTTGATGAAAATGGTGATACCCAAGATGATGCTGACGCTTCTCATATTCCTAACAATACAGAGACGTTTGATGTCACCCAACTGGTAGAGGAGCCTATTCATGAAGCTAGCCAAACACTTGCCATGGTGTTTGATCCTCTAGCCCCTCTGAACTGGTTGTATCAGGAATACCTATTCATCAACTTTGACTGACAAGTTACTATTTGTTTATTTCAATGGCAATTATCTACGATGTGCAGCAAAGGGGGTTGACATCCAGCAAACATTGCTTTACATTACTCAATTGACATTCAGTTGCATAGTTCCAGGGGGGTGTTTGGGGTATCACGCCCACCTACAAAAATTCTTCTATTGTAAATAATTGAGTACAAGTGTTTTCAGTCTAGTATGGTGAAGTGCTTGTCAGATTTCACCTCGGATTGTTACCTGCCCAAACGGCCAAAAATGCACCCACACACATACTCACATGCGCACACACACGCATACATTTCCTCTCTCGTCTCTGTTTTGAAGGCCTTAAAAAATGTTGATTAGTTTGAAAAATGTTGTGTTTTAAGTGCTCCCAATAATACGCCCTCGTCTATCTTTCCAGGTTCCCTTTAACCCCTGTGGGGCTGTTCCTAGATATAGTGACCTAGGTGCAGAGGATTTAAATTGAGAGCGTAGGCATCTCACAAAATGTGTAGGACTGGTCTCACACACCACCTGGTGTCATGCTTAATCATTGATCAGTCCTCACCCTCCAGAAACTTGGTTTGCTGGAGGGCGGGCATACACCTGATGACAGGGATGCACTTCTAAACTAAGTGGGGGCCCATGGAAAGTGAGTGAGAATTAAAAGGCCATTATAGCAGTCAAATTATTTTTAATGTGGTGGACAGCTATAAGGTTCTTTAAAAACAAGTGAACGGTGTAGTGGGGAATTTAGTGTCCCCCTCATCGTTATCGGTGTGGTCGACATGTTTCTGCCGTGTGGCCCAGTTGGGTCCGTGGCATTCATCAGGACCTTAGTAAAGTGAAGGGCCCCGCTCTTACCAACCTTCTGGTGATAAGATGCCACTGGGTGGGGTGACCTATGTCACGCTCCACAAAAAGGAGGACTCAATTTGGAGCCCTGAAACAAGAGCCTAAATGCCCCATGGGAGGAGGGCAGATTGGGATGACCCCTGTAGTCAAACATGCATCAAGGTGCGTCTCCCGTAGGTGCACCTGTATGTCTGCCTCTCTCCTCCCCAATCGGGGAGGAGAGATAGTCCTACACATTTTGTGAGATGCCTACACTCTCAATTTAAATCCTCTGCACCTAGGTCACTATATCTGGGAACAGCCCCATTTTGTGTTGAACATTTTATGTTGGAGGCTGGCCTGCACCTAGTTCCCCGCGGCTGTAGTTCCCTCCCCCTGGACCACTTGAGGATGGTGTGGTTACATCCCTTTAGCCCCTCTCATGTCCTGTTTTTCATATATTGTGTTTTAACTAGATATCCCAGCGTGATTGTTGGCAAATCAGATCACTCCACCACCTCCCAATCTTATTGACTAAGCTACGCCCCTGTTGAAATTGTGTCATTTTGTAATCAGGGGCTCTGATTAAGTGTCGGGGACATGGCCCAAAACAAGGCATCCTTGGATGGAATATGCTAGGATGAATGCAACTTTGGCCAAATCAGTCTTGAATTGCCCTGGTCTACACATAAAGTGTAATGAGCATTGTGTTAAAAAAAAACTTTAACGTATGGGAGCCCCCTGCATTAACCATAAAAAACAGAAAAGACAAGGGGAAAGAAGGATTTGTATTAACTATTTACACAACAGAGGCAGCAGCTAATCAGCGCAATGTCACCCCCCTCCCCCGCACATCAGTCCATGAGAAAGAGGGAGGGATTGATGGGGAACCTGGGAGATTCGGGGATTCGGGTCAAACATGGAGGCTGAGTGCGTTTTACAGGCCAGTTTGGTAGTCTTGGGCCTGTTGATCTTGAACCTTCAAGTGGAATGTGAGTGTCTGTGTGTTGACTTGTCTCTTCATGATTCATTGGTTCCATTTTCTAATCCCTCCCTCCTCATTCATCTTCTGTTAAGAACAAGCATTAAAAATGCAATAGGTCTCGCCTTTTATTAAGTTACAGCCATTTGCTTTGCTATACAATACCATTAGCAAAGCAAATGGCTTTAACTTAACCAAAGGCGAGACCTGTTGCATTTTCAATGCTTGTTTCCTTCCTCATTTCACTTATAATTTCTTTATCCATACTTCCCAGTCGCCTTCCTTCTTTATTTCATTATTTCTTTATTATATTGTAAGAAACACCCTTGTATTTCAGTGCCCAGGAACAACCCGGTCTTTTTGCCTTTCACTCACCCGACTTTAGGCCTACTGTCCTGTCAGGTGCGAGTCTGGCATGCTCAATTGATCTTATACTAACTGTTTTTATAAATGAAGCTTGACGTAAGCGAGTCTGCCCCAGTCCTGCTGGCCTTTCAGCGGTAGGCCAGGCCTGGCATGGCTGGCCCCGCAGTAGTCTGGCCCGTAAGGCCAGGAGTGGCAGAACAAGTAGATGCTGCTTAGGCGCCACTCCCTAAGGAACAGGATTTTGTCAGTCTATTAAGTATGCTGTATCCATGCTAGCATTGGCGCTGGGTGCAGGGGTGTGAGGAGGGGTGAGGGGGGGGGGGGGGGTGAAGGAGCTGCAGCACCCCCAAAATAACTATGCTGGAGTTCAGAAGGTGAATGAACGATAGAGATGCCATTAAATCTTATTTTTATCTTGTCACATCTGCTGTGCGTTCAAAGCTAGAGGTCATACGTCAGGCTATGTCTTCGGATGAATTGCTGCTTATTCTTTTAACATGGAAATTGATGTTTATCTTGTTGGTGTGAAAGGACATGCTGCAGGATGTATTTTTTCTTATACACAAAATCAATGAAATGCCTATAAATGACCTATACAAATAATTCAAAACTAATAAACAGTTAGGAAGGCACCCATAAGAGCTTTTTTTGTAATTCAGAAGTGTGATGGAATCAAACATTTTAATAGAATCAAGACAAGTTGAGGCACTTTACTTGGTTAGGCACAAATGAGAAATATTCGCTGAAACCTGATTTCCTTACATTATTCTTTGTGTACTATATCACTAAAACTGTATGTCTTTGCAAATGTAAGGGTCCTTTTAATGGAGAATGTGCGGTCTGTACATGATAGTGCACTATGAAATCATGCTTTAGTGATACATATTTGCGGCAGTGTGCTCCTAAATGCACCACCAGCTACATACTATACCCTTAGCCCTCTCCTTCTTAATGGGTGTGGCTCCTTTTCTGTACTAGTCCCTAAGAGTTCCGTGACGTAACATTGATGGCAGCACCCCCACTCTGAAAATGATTCCAGCACCACTGGTTACTGGCAGAATTACAATCCTCTTGGAGCTTAGCTATTGAGCTGCGTGAGCTGTGGTTTGTAAGGGGTCTGGATCCACCCTTATGCCAGCCATGGGCCTAACATACTGTCAGATGCAAAAACTATTTTTCTGTTTGAATCGGAAGATAATCAGCCCTACTCCTGTTTCACTAGGGCTCAGAAAACAAACAATAAAAGTAGACAAAGGAGAAGTAACCTGGGGGGTGGGGGGTTGGACCGGAGAAAAATAGCAACAAATCTCTCAGGTATGGTACTCACGCAAGTCAGGGGACTCACAAGGGCTCTTTGTAAGCGACCTCCAATTTAGGACTCCAAAAAGCGAAACACATTTCAGCTCTCAATCATTATTTTCCATAACATAAATAAGGTATGCCCACTGAATTTCAAAGCTAGACATCAAGGTATACAAATACAGAGGACACAATATTAAAACCAAAATATCAGCAGATAAGCATAGATTTTCTATCACTGACTCCACATATATGTACAATAACAAAATATATATATCGTCAAGGTGTAGTTAGGAATAATAGATCGATACTTCCTCTTTGTGCACTTACCATTTGGTATTTTGTTCTTTGATATTTTGTCCACGATGTTCTTGATTCACAATATTCATAGCCTTGAGATTCAGGAGTACAATTCATAAATAAATATAAGAATATCATGTTCTTACCGGTTCTGCACAGAGATGCGTGGTGAACTAATGTGGAACCTTTTCAACAACTTGCTATGGTCAGCTGGCAAAGGAACTGGACCAATGGTTGAATATATCTCAGGAATGTGGAAGGAGCCCTATCATAACCAAATACCAGAAGAGAAACAAGGTGACAATGAGAGAAGGCATAAACAAATTCTCAAAATCCTCCACTCAACATTAGACAAGCATTTGCAATGCAATAGGTCTCGCAATTATGCGAGTTTGAGCTATTAGCATTGTAAATGATAATGCCTTTTATTTTTGTTCTGGTTTTTAAAACATAAATAAAAGGCTTTGTCATTTACAATGCCAATAGCGTAAACTTGCATAAATGCGAGACCTATTGCATTGCAAATGCTTGTTACACTTGTTAAGACTGTCTAGGAATAATAGACTGCACCTCGTTTTAAAACCCAAGCACAGCAACAAGCAACAGAAAGGAGAGAAGTCAACCTTTGCAAGGGGCCTTCCACTACCCGCCAACACATGTCGCTGACGTTTTAGTAACTTTTGAACTGTGTGAAATAAAAACTAATTTGTTCTTTGTTAATATCTGAAGATTATGCTGCAGATGATGAATTATGCGGCAAATGCAGCGCATCCATAATTATGCGGAAAACGTCGCAACCGCACCATGGCATAACTCTAGTGGCGCTGCATGACCCGTTTGTGAGCATGGTCTCCTATTGGTGCAGATGTGTAGATGTCTTCCAATCTTCGCTTGTGTGCACCTGTATGTCTTTGAGTGGCCGGACTCGTCTGCCCACTTGTCTGCTTGCGTGTCTGACTGTCGTTTGAGTAGTTGGACATGGCTATCTATGTGGTTGTCTGTGTGCCTGTTTGTGTGTGTGCGCCTCTTTGTAGTTTTTTGTTTGTGTGTGTCAGTATTTCAGTAGTTGAACGTGTGTATCCTATGTGTAAGTGTGTGTGTGTGCCTAATTGTGCATTTATGTTTGTGTGCCTATCTTTGCACACGGTTGTGTGTCTATTTGCGTGTCTGCCTTTGAGTAGTTGAATGTGTCTTGGTATCTGTTTGTGTGTTCTTTGTGCTAATGTTTGTGTCTCCTTGCTGTCTGTGTGTGTGTGTCTGTCCGTGGCTCTCACAGGCAGCACATCACTGAAGTGTGGCACGGCCAGGGGCAGTGCCTGCAGGCCAGAGCCCTGGTATTTCCACCACCCTGGGGGTCTCTCCGTGTGTTTACCTACTGCTACTGCTTTCACATGCCCCTCCCACACACAGAGACCAACATCGTGTTGTGTTGTTTGCAGGTGGCTGGCTAATGCCTCGGCGGTGCCTGGGGAGGGGGCAGCGGGGCAGTTCTCATCCCACGCTTTCCCAGGGCAGGCAGTCTCTGCTCACTGCCCGAGTGGTCTGCCATGGAGTGGGGTACATGCCCCCCCTGGGAGTGCGCATAAAGGGGGGGGGAGTGTAAGGGCGGCCAGGGCCCGCGGGGGGCATTTGTTCCAGGCTTGGCCTGTGCTGAGCCCCCGAAGGTGATTGACGGCCCTGACATCAGCCCCGGATTAATAGCCCACCCTTGTGAGGCTGTCAGGGTCTGAATGGCGAGGGGGGGACCCCCGCCCCACTGCTGCGCAGCCAGGCCCTACACATGCTCACTTATGTCTTTTTAAATGAGATTACATTGGAATGACTTCCAGCCCCCCGCATGTGCCCCTCAAACTGCACCCCCCCCTCACCATGGTACATCGGAATTCCAAGCTGAAGTCAGCCCAGGCTTGGCCTCTCCAAACAGCAAGTCACACTTCACCGATGGAGCCCGGGAGACAGAGCCGGAGAGACAGAGTCTGTGAGACAGAGCCAGAGAGACAGAGACTAGGACAGCGCCGGAGAGATAGAGCCAGAGAGACAGAGCAGGAGAGACTGAGACAGAGTCTAGGAGACAGAGCCGGGGAGACAGAGTCTGAGAGATACAGCCAGAGAGACAGAGACTGAGACAGAGCCAGAGAGCTAGAGCCGATGGTTAGAGCCGGAGAGACAGAGACTGAGACAGCACTAGAGCCGGAGAGACTGAGTCAGAGAGATTGAGCCGGAGAGACAGACCAGGAAGAAGAAATAGGACCCAGAAGGATACAGAGAAAGAGACAGTGCCAGCACTTGTTTTATCTGAAATTAAGCATTAGGAAACTGAAGTCCCGGCACCTGTTTTATCTCAAATTAAGCATTGGGAACGTAAAACTAACGCTATAAAAGCAGCTCACATGTCAGCAAAAATACTGTCTCACAATGTACACGGAAACTCCCGTCTGAATAAATGTTTGTAAAAAACAATAGAAAGTAATATTAGGCGTGTAGCCAAACGCTCCGAGTAAGAAATACAAATAAAACAGAAAGCAGCTCCACATCCGGGCCAGGGAGGAGACCTGGTGCGTGAGGACTTCAAAAGCCCAGGGAGGGGGCCGCCAAAGCGCCCAAGGCAAAACAAACAAGCGACACAGCAGAATGTAATGAGGCGTGAATGAGGGCTGAGACAGCCGGACCATGGAGCTCTTCACAGAAGGGGAAGTGAATGTTTAACAAGCGATCGCGATCACATCAAAGCGGCCGGGGAAGTGAATGTTTAACAAGCCATCACGATCACATCAAAGCGGCCGTACGGCCCGTGAAAGTGTAAGCAAACGAGTGCTTTCAGGCCTCCAAATGGTGCGCGCGCCCGGCCGACGCACATGCACTGTACTTGTAGGCCTGAAAAGCCACTGTTTGCACTTCCAAAACTCGCTTACTATAAGTCTCGCCAGAGCAGCGCTAAAGCGCTGTCTCAGGCGAGACCTAAAAAATGGAGAGAAAAGCACAAAAAGATGTAGGAATGAAAGCCGGTGGGCAATCTGAAGAAGCACAGTACGCTTCACAACGTGCAATTGGAAGGGACAGACTCCCTCTCAGTTGTATTTTTGCATATTGTGTACATATTTGTATATCTCTTACCACATGTGTATAATCGCACTCAGTCGCGTATGTCACCTTGTTGCACCTTATTCACTTTATTTTTATGTCACTGATGTCATTTGATCATCATTGAATCTGACAGCGTTACATGATTTAAAGATTAAAAAGTATTTTAATATCAACAATTATTTCCTCTATGCTGTTCCATCTGTAGTCTATAAAGAAATGTATTAGACTCATCTTGTATGATTAATACTTCATAGGTTCAAAGTAATTGTTCTATCCGACAGAATCGCTTGTAGATTACTTTGTTAATTGCGAGTAAGCATGCCTGTCGCTAGAATAAGGAAGTTCTACTAGTGACCTGGAAGTCTCACTTCCTGGATCCAGAAATGCCACCTGCAGAGCGTACGTGCCACAGCCACTATGAGCTGGTCTTCCACCAATGAACCATGGAAGGGAAGAGAAGACCCGGCTTGTGGGGATGCCTACACCATCAATTGTTCCTACTAATCTTGACAAAATGTTATTGCAGACATAATTCTCACTTAGGTGCGCATACAGCAAAATTTATGACTGAAAATTCACATTTGTGAGTCACAAAAGGTAACTTGCACTCGTAATTGGATTTACGAATAACACCCTTGCCCCAGTGAATAAATCTCACTAGCGTTTGGCACTCAAAAAGATGATGAAAACCACAAACCCATGAGTTTGTAGGTATTCATAAGTAATTTGCAGGTTACTTCCCACCCTGAAAATAGTCAAAGATGTACTCATGTTAAGGATGTAAGTTAGGCCAAGAATCACAAATGTTTTATGATTTGCAAACCAGTCATAAACTGGTTTGCAACCACCAAGAAGGCTAGTTGAAAAGTATCAAAGAACAATATGGGAATATTTCCAGAAATAGAATAGCGAAATGAGTAAATATTGATTCATTATTTTTGTGTAATATCCTAATATTGATGACCTAATAGTTATTCTTTAACCAAATGTATTTACAATTCGCAAATTGCGAATTATCGCAAAACCATCAGTTTGCACTCGCAAATTACCATAAAGTGGGCAAGCAGTAAGTATATACAAAATGTAAAAGATTTTCCAGATTCCATCTCTCCCCTTCCTTCCCATGATCTGGAAAATGTGAAATATAGAAACAAAGCATAGGAGAAGGAGGTGACCGAAAAGGATCTTTAATGTCACAATGAGACTTATTTGCCACACCGTGGAAGAGATTGATGGAAAGGACTGGCTCAATACATGCAATCTAGTCACTGATTCCTAAAAAAATATATTTCTATACTTATATAACCTTCTGGTTCCTGGTACTTTACACTGCATTGTATTGGCAGCAGGTGCTGTGTGTCATATTGGCTTTTTCAACATTTTGTTAAGTTATTTTTTAATTCTATGGTGTGTCATATTTGCATAAAACATTTTTGCATCACACCCCACAAGATGTCCAGCTCTTACCATACATATATCAAAATATTACATTGCAAGATGACAAAAAGACAAATAGGATTAGTTCTGTTTTTTGGGGAAATAAGTTTCTTTTGTTTATTCACAATACATACAAAAATTAACAATTATCATTGACAGATGATGAATAAATAACGTAACAGATATGAAGTAAAAACAAAAATAAAATGAACAAACAGCAAGTTGAGCACAAGCTGTATTTAATGGTGCCTCCATTCTTTTCAGAGGCTAGACATCGCAGCAGATGATGAGGAATCTACGCTTTTGGATTCTCGACTTATACTCTAGGTCTGGCATACTCTGCGAACCTTCTGACATGATACACTACTTTGACTCGGTCTCCTTCACTTTTGGAGGGCTGGACCAGGACCGAACTGCCCCATAGCGGGCACCAGGTGTTTTCCCAGTGGGCCGGAAGGGTGGGGGGCGGTTTTACAGCGGTGGGGGGCAATTTTGTTACAGGGGCCTGCAATATCGGCCCCCTATAACAAAAGCGGCAGCAGCGCTGCTTCTCACTAGCACCCCCATTGCCCCCTCCCCTCGGGGCCGGTCCAGCCAAATTGCCAGGACTGGTTTGTGTTTCCAGTCCGGGCCTGGGCTGCACTATGTCGGTAGCAGCAGTGCGTGCTGTTTGCAAGATGTCAAATGAAGTGGTGACTCACACTTATCCACGTGCCGCGTCTCCACTGTAACCGACCATCTCAACTTGCAAATAAACTGTGTCTCAATAATATGGAAGTGGCATTTGGGAGACGGTTTACGGATCGACCAAAGCCATCCATATGTGAAATTAGCTGGTGCTATCTGAGCCTTTGAGATCTTGAATCTGTTTGTATGGTAGTGAGTAAGGCAGTGGCAGCTGCTGTGAAGGCCTCCAACATTGTTGTTAAGGGATTGATAACCTTACCTAATAGTGTCACGTACAGCCTTTCACTTTCTTTAAGTAGGCAGGCTCTCAGCTTTTCTTGAAATACCTCATAAGGCCTTAAGTAGTACAATTAGCATAGATTGTTCAAGGTAAATTGTCCAGGAGTGGGAACTGCCCCTTCATCTTCAACAACACTTGAGGATTGGGTTCCATTTTGAGCTCTTTCAGCTGGCTTCTCAAAAATTCGCCTCACAAGCGCCTGTGCTTGCAATTGTCTTATACTTCGACATGGAGTTTTATTTTTTTAAACTTGTTTTTTATTGAACAATCTCACAGTATGCATTGTAACAGGACAACATATATGCCAGTTGCATAATATCGCAGCTTTACATTCCAGTATAGCCAGTTATGAAGTGGGAACATGCATTATAGCAATCCAACATTGTAGACCATGACCTATTGCAATGGGTAGCCCTGAGGTATCCCGGACCATGAACATCAGTGCTACGATACATGGGTCAGCAGGCATGGTGTGGTGTGATGATGCATTAACCATAAAAAACAGAAAAGACAAGGGGGAAAGAAGAATTGTTATTAACTATTTACACAACAGAGGCAGCAGCTAATCAGCGCAATGTCACCCCCCTCCCCCGCATATCAGTCCATGAGAAAGAGGGAGGGATTGATGGGGAACCTGGGGGATTCGGGTCAAACATGGAGGTTGAGTGCGTTATCCAGGCCATTTTGGTAGTCTTGGGCCTGTTGATTTTGAACCTTCAAGTGGAATTTGAGTGTCTGTGAGTTGACTTGTCTCTTTCTAATTCATTGGTTCCATTTCCTAATCCCTCCCTCCTCATTAATCTTCTGTTAATAAATATGAAATTATTAGTTTCATGTGGTTTTACATTCATACATTAACTCAGCATTTACCTATTTTTGAATTTTATGATTTCCTTAATTGTATGTTACAGCACCCCTTTAAAGTGAATATCTAACCCAATACATATGAACATTTTAAACTTTTTCTTGCTCTAATGTCACTTTTATGTTTAAATACTACATATGCACCACTCTCGACCGTGAGGGTCTTTCAAAATAAACCAAGATTATTACAATTTTATGCAATGTTTAACGCATTTATGAATGCTGTTTTTTTTGCAAGATTTCCTCCTTTTCACTTATTTTCTTTTTTTAATGTCTGTTAGACTTGGTAGACAACAGAAAATTATACAAAGCATATAAATGGCCAGTTAGGGCTTATCAGCAAATTCGATATACAATATTACATCATCTGATCTCATCCAAAAACATTTCTTTCCTTGTTCTATTTGTGAAATTCCCAATGCATTTCAGGTTTCAGGCCAGCATCTCTAAACAATTGATGTGCAATTTCGACTCCTCGCAAGACCATGTACCGCCAGTCGATATTGGACCACAACGGACGTCCCAACCCGATAGGCTTGCATCGGATTCTAATATGAGATCTGGGGCCCAAGCGAAGATAGTTCACCCGTTCCAAGCATCTAAATGGTCGATCCACCATTGGAGCTCGACGTGACACTCTTGATCCAAAGCGATGAGTTCAGAATAGGCCAAACCTTGGCGGCGGTGCCGAATCTTTAGACGTTGAAGGGCACGATAATGAAGGGGCCCTGGAAAGATAGCCTGGATGGAAGCAGAGAGTAGGCTGATGATCCGAACAAGAGATCTGAGGGAGATCAGAGAGGTCTGAAGTACGTGATAAATTTCTGACTTTATGGTCGAGACGTTCGACTTCGGAAGAAGAAAAGACGCCATGGCAGAATCCACGAGAAAGCCCAGAAATGTGATGCTCTGAGAAGGAATGAGCATAGATTTTTCGATATTGAGAAGGAAACCCAGATCTAGAAGTAGAGATCGAGTGGTGTTCAAGTCTGACAAAAGATTCTGTTTGTCTGCGTTCATGAGCAGAATGTCGTCTAGGTAAATGGTAAGCCTGATCCCAAGGCATCAAAGATAAGACACCACCGGTTTCATGATTTTTGTAAAGCACCATGGTGCTGATGATAGGCCAAACGGAAGGGAGCAAAATCGGTAGGTGACGCCTAACCATTGGAATTGAAGGAACTTGGAGTGAGAAGTGTGAATAGGAATGGTAAGATATGCGTCTTGCAATTCTAACCTCACCATCCAGTCGTTTGGGCGAAGAGTATCTCACAAATGAATGATAGTTTCCATTTTGAAGTGGCGATACACCACGAATTGATTGAACCATTTTAGATTTATAACAGGGCGCATTTTCTTGTTTTTCTTGCGGACAAGGAAAATGGAACTGAGAAACCCTGAAGGATCTAGGGGGGGCGATTTGAATGGCCTGTTTTTGGAGAAGGTTTTGGATCTCCACAGAAATGAGGTGAGACATGTCTGCCGAAAAGACTAGAGGAGGAGGGAAAATTGTTTGGGAAGGTGGCGCGTAAAACTCTATAAGATTACCTTGGACGGAGTTTAGAACCCAGGGATCCGCGGGGGGAGTGCGCCATTTGTGGATGGAAAACCTACCTTGTTGGTTGCTGTTGTGGTGGCGGAAGTTCTTCTGTCCACGACCTCTGTATCCATGACCTCGTTCTGGGTAGAATTGAGGTTTGTACTCCTGGTAGCCTGTGTTGAAGGAGCCTCTGGAGCGTTGATTTGGATAGGAGTGGCCGGAAGAGCGACTCCTGCCTCTGCCGGCCCGCCCAAAAACCCAAGGGGAAAAAACTTTTTTAATAGATTGTTGAGCCTCATCCAGAGAGGCAAAGATAGTGACGAATTTGCTGAGATCCTTTACCAGGGAATCCCCAAACAAAAGTCCACCTGGCTTGATGCCAGGATCTAGAGGAGCCAGATTAGCTAGCTTTGGATCAAGCTTGCTAAGATGCCCTTTATGGCGCTCATGAGTGATAGCTGCATTACCTAAAAGACAGAAGGCTCGTTGGACCCACAAAGAAATATCTTCAGCATTCAAATCATGACCTTCCAAGCGAGCAGCTTCTGCCATGTCAAAAATGCGAGCCAAAGGGCCCATGATATCTAAAAGCTTGTCCTGGCAGGTGGACCAAGCTTTATCCACCCCTTTGCGGGGGTCTTTGCCAAATTTAGAGAAAACGCTGGTCAATAGAAGGAGCAACAGTAATATTGGAAGGTAAAGAAGGTTTAGGACATTCAGACTTCAATCGGGCTGATTTGTCGAGGGGAAGCCGAAGTCTGGCCAAAATATAATCGCCAACATGCGAAGCCGGGAACCACTCCGTGGAGTTAGTGTGACGGATGGTGGAAGGATCAAACATGGGGGCACCTTCAGAATCAAATACCAGAGTAAAAGCAAAGGAGTCAGATTTGAATTTCTTAGAGGGGGGGAAGGAGGATCTGAAACGTCAAAGACATCAAACAAATTATCATCTGCGTCACCCATATCATCGTCTGTGTCCATAATGGTGGATATCACCAACTTTTTAGGAACCTCTACGTGTTTGGATTTTGATTTTCTTTTTCCGTCAGAAGATGACAACCCCTCCTTGGAAGGAGGCCTGGGAGGTACAGAGTCCTCATTCTGGTGCGAGGAAGCCTCGCCAATCAAGCGTGACGCATTTTTGGGGACATTAGAAGACACAGAGGGTACCAACTTTCTTTTTCTGCTATCCCCCGCTGAATGGGCCAAAGCTTTGGACAACAGACTGAGCATAGAATTTTCCATTCCTTCAGAAAAACGTTTCATAGATGCTTCAACAGCATTCTCCACAGAATTATTGATAAAAGCATTTAAGTCACTCGCCTTCCTCATTATGCAGGTCTGACACAGGGAGCTGTCAACTTCCATTATAAAGAAAAAGGCTGATCAACAAGGAGAGAAAGGGTTACCTTGGAGGACCGGGGGATGCAGGGGGCTGGAGCTGGGCAGAACCAACTCAAAGACACTCCCACAGAGGTGGCGGTGATAAGGAGCAAAGAACGAGGCTCCGTAAAATTACCAGAAGACAGAAGTGCCGTCGGAATGCAGACACGCGCTGTGAGGGTAAGAGAAAACGGCAAAACAGACGCAGCGCGACGCATTAGACTCAACTGTCTACGCGCGCGAGCAAGCGGGAAAACAGCTGAGCATTACTAGCGTGTAGACGGTTGAAAACCAAGCAATTCAGTGAGCGCGAAGGGCAACAATAGCATTAATAAAACAGTACAGCGTAAAGCAAATAACATTTAAAAATAACCATACAATAATGCATATAAAACAGAGCAACGAAGAGAAGGCACTTATCTGACTGCGAACAGCAAGAAAAGAGGACAGTTCGCAGTCATTTATGACGTTATACCTGTTACTACGACCTGATTGGTTATGATGTTCTGATTTCGTGTGTTCCCATTGGCCAGTTGTTTGCTTGGCCCTCTGGGAACTGTAGTTTTTAGTACTTATCTTGGCTGCTATTGGAATAAAGGCAAGATAAGAAAACATAATTGGAGCCTCCGGTCTTGCCATAAAATTGATTACACACTCATTACTTTGAGTAACTTAGAGCACACTGCTGTGCAGGCGGAATATATTAATTTTCAGATGTTATTTTTCAGGATTTAAATACTACATATACATGATGCATTTCTTCTACCAGCAATGGGGAACAGCCTTTACCACAAAGGCTGAACAACGAACAGCCTTAACAATGAAGGCTCAACTAATCAAGCCCTACCGCGAATATATGCGCTAACCATGCATGTGTGTGGTTAAGGCATATGTGCAGTAGGGCTGGCAGACGGATGGAAGCAGAAAGAGATTGTTGTGAGGTAAGTGGGGTAAGGGTTGTTTTGTGGGCTTAGGGTGGGTCTGGGGTCGTTTTCTGGGCTGAGGAGGGGGTCGGGGTTATTTAAAGTTAGGCTGGGTCGGGGTTCTTTGGTGGGCTGGGGGGGGTCGGGGTGGTTTTGTAGGCTGAGTGTGGGTCGGGGGTAGTTTTCTGGGCTGGGGTGGGTCTGGGTCTTTTGAGGGACGGGGGCAGGTTCGGGGTAGTTTTCAGGGGTTGGGGGGTTCAGGATAGTTTTCAGTGATCGGGGGACGTTTTAGGGTTCAGGGCAGGGGGCGGGGATCGTGATAGCACTTAGGAGTTAGGGGGGAGGATCAATTTTAGGGCTTAGGGGGTAGTTTAGTTTTCAGGGCTTCGGGCCATTTTAGGGTTCAGGGTCGTTTTTAGGAATTAGGGGTTCGTTTTTAGGGATATGGGGAGGGCGGAGGTGAAAAAGTAACTAGGGATGGGGGAGTGGGGTACTTTAGGAACTCAGGCCAGGTGCAGGGGTCGGGGATTACATTCTTAAGCACAAATATGTATTTATCAAAAAATGCCTTAACAACACATGATTCGTTGTAAAGGCATGCGTGGTAAAGGCATGTTCGTGATTAAGAATTTCCCTGTTTAGACTTCGTGGTTCAGGCATGCGTGGTAAACGCATTTGTGGTTCAATCATACAATCGCCAGCAATAATGCAACTATGGGCATAATTATGATAAAACTTGTCCTTTAAGCTGTACATAACTATAATTAGCATATGTTATTTTACATTATATCTATTTTTACATAATAACATGATGATTTCTAACAGTGAACACTTATGTGAGGACACGGGGGCAGGAGCAGAAGTGTCTATATTGATGATTTCTGGTACACCCTCTGTTTGGTTCTTTGGTTCAAGGCCCATATGCAGTGTCACTTTGGCTCTTTTTCCTGAGTTGGGAATCTCTCCTTGGAGTATGTCACACCATTCTTTCCTGATCTCAACGATGGTATGTTAAGAAATGCTGACTGCATGTTCTTGAGTTGTGAATATTTTCTTTTCATGGGTTTTTTATGTGGCTTTTTATAGGATAATTTCTCAAAAAGTTTGCCATTATGGGCAACACAATGTTCAAGTAGAATCTCCAATTCCTGCTGCTGAACTTGTGTTTCCTCTTTCTTGCTCCTTATTCCTTTGGGGAGTTCTAGCTGGCTGTGATTACAAAGGATTACAGCGGAGAGAGCACCTCCTGAATTTCCTGCTTCCTGTTTCCTGTTTCCTGTGCGCCGCGGGCACCACCGCCACCGCCACCGCTAACGACGCTCGTTTCTGTGCTCCCCGTGGCTCCGCTCCGCTCTGAAAAAACCCGCTTCAGCTCTGCCGTGGTTCCGGCAGTGCCCGGCGGCAGGTTGAACGTTTCTGGAGCGGGAGCGGAAAAAAATAAATAAATAAACCCGCGTCAGTAACGATATCAGCGGGGTCAGCCTAACCGGGAGACGGAGCTTTCTTCTTGTGGATTGATTCGGATCGGACTCGGGCAGTTATCGCGTTACCCGGGATAGGCGGCCAAAGGTACTATGGGAGGACCACCGAGCCACCGAGACAACGAGGCAGGGAAGAGTGGCGAGTTTTGGAGGCAGGTGACTGGACTGTACTGCACTGCACTGCACTGTACTGCCAGGAATAAAGTTGTGCAGAAGTGAGGTTGAGCAGAGGTTTGGTCATCTGTTGGGTTGTCTGGGAAGTGTGGCTCCCCTATGCCAGTGAGGAGCTGCGAGGAGCTACGAGGAGCTGTGTCTACGGCAGAACTGGGCATGAGCCCTTGAAATTTACCTGAGTATCTGGAGTATCTGGAGTTATTGAGCTCGGAGCGCTGAGCATTGAGCCTAACGGAGGGACCGGTGAAGAGCAAATTAACTAGTGCAACCAGTGGAGCCAGTGGAGCCGCCAGAGACTAGGCGTGCCACATGAAACAGCTGGTGAGCAGCAGGGAAAGCGATTGTCGGTGGTTCAAGGTGAGCGCTAGTATTTAAACGACTTTAGTGTATTTTTTATAACGCCAGGTCCAGGGAGAAGCCTATAGGAGGCCTAAGTCAGCCTGTGGCCTGTGGCAGAGTGGGTGTGCCGGTGTGCCGGTTTTGTTGCGGCTTTCTTTATATATTTTGAGAGGGGGAAATAAGGCCACTGTTTGAAATGCGCTCAGGTAAAGAAAGAACTGTGGGTACTCCAAAAAGACGTGCCCAAAAAATTCAAGCACCAATAGAGCCAGGAAATACTAAAGCCCAAACTAAGGGGGTAAGCCAAATGTTAATTTCACCAATAGCTAGGATGTTTGAAAAATCGACTAAAATTCCACAGAAATTTGATTTCATGCGTGATCCGACAACTGCACTTATGTCAATGCATCCAGAAGCAGAAATAAAAAGCCTGCAGACCCCAATTAAGCCAACTAAGAATTTGAAAAAGAATATAGATTTAATTGATGGAGCCTGGGAATTAGACCAGGTAAACAAATTGCAAATTAAAGACTGTGAAGGACAAGTAAAAGAGCAAATAAAATAGCAAATAGAAGATGAGGCTCCATTACACTTAATGCATCCAATATACCAAAATTTAACTACACAAATTGTAAATAGAGAGATGGAAAAAAACAGGATGGAAAAACCAATGAAGGATTTTGAACATGATGGTCCACCACAAGAGCAAACAGAGGATATTGACCCATTACACTTATTACATCCAGCTTACCAAGCATCATCCCTTATAACTGGAAATAGAGAAATGGATAAAAATAGGATGGAAAAACCAATAAAGGATTTTATGCAAACTGATAAGACCAAGAATACGCTCACTGCAGGAGCTCTGTGGCCAATAGAAGTAAAAGTTGATATAAGGAAAAAAGAAAATGAGGATCCAGTCAATGAACATACACTGAGTACTAAATCTGGAAATCAACAAAAATTTGCCGCGGATATAATAAATCCTGTTAATGAGTTTGTTATTGAAGATAATACTTGTGGGGAGAAAAAGGATAAGACACAAATATACAAAAGTCCAGAACAGGCGAGCATAAAACAATCAAAAACATCAGTAACTACAAATAAAATCCTAGAAAGTAGCGAACAACTGGTATTTAAAAATAAATATCCTACTAATAATGACAATATGGATATTTCAAAAAATGAATAAGTAACAACAAAAGTAGAAAGTGTACATGACAAGACTAATATCTCAGCGAGTGATACGGAGAAGGACATGGAGAACAAAATAAAAAACTAAAGATAACCAAGAAGTAGGAACTATATGGGATATATTTGATCAAACATCAGTATTATCGAGGGGGCGTGGCTAAGCGAGCCGCAATGGCGGACGCGAGTTAGACGAGCTCCGTCCAGCCCGCGGCAATATCCTGCAATATCCTGGTTCCCTCGACCAAACATTGGGTCGGAAGGGGGTGTAAAGGCATTGCCCCCCCGAGCAACCACCCGACGGAGCTCCAGGGAGCCTGGGTGCGCTATCGGCGGTGGAGTCGGGCCGCGTGCGGATCGGGCCCGGAGACACTGCTGATGCCGGGGAGTCAAGTGCTGCATCCTGACGGCCCCTGGCGGTGGCAGATCGAGGTGCACCCGGACCCGAGCTGAACCATAGTGGCTGAGATTGACGGCAAGTGATGGGAGCGACGCTGGGGGCTGGCGGCCTGCGGGACACAGTAGAGGAATAAACAGGGCCTACCGCGCCACCGGGGGCCAGGTGAGGAGCTGCGTGGGGCCGGCCCGGCGACAAAAAAGCGGTGGCTGATGTAGAGGGCCCGACGGAGGGGATTGGGCCTAGAATCACACGCTGCAAAGCTGAGGACTGGCGGTGGGGGAGCGCCGAGAGCCATCACAGCCAACAAACTCGGGTCCCATTGACCGAGGGCCGGAGAAGTAGAGGGACGGCCTGGAGTGACGGTGGTGAGGGCCCTCTTGGCGTTGTGGGCTACGGAGGCGGTACCTGGTGGGGTTCTGATCCTCATCTGCGTGCAAGCCGCTGTCCACACGTGGGCTGCTACCTGCTGCGGGCCAGGGGTGAGGGCCTACTTCTGGACGCGAGTGGCGGCCTAGGTGGGGTGGCGATTGATGACACGGCGGCCGGACCGGGCCGCGGAGGTGAGCAGGGAGGAGGAGTGATACTCGCGACGGGTCAGAGGGCAGCCCCCAGACAGAGGAGCAGAGTGCGACAACACCGGGGCACCTGGCACGCGCGGGGCAGCGCCTGGGACTCGGCGGAACGCCCTAGTGGTGTGCAATTGGTGGTGCGATCGGCCGAAGTGCAGTGGGGAATCGTGGCCTTGGGCCTGGTGGACAGCGACAACGAGGGCGTTAGGTCTGGCAGCTCCTGGTCAGTCGGCGCCTATGGCGCACATAGAGGCCACCCAATAGCTGGCAGGATTGGATTGATTCTGTGGATCTTTTTCTACGTGGGATCGAAGGGTTCGGTCCCCTGGAGGTGATTCCTTGGGTCCGGGGCAGCTGCTCCGGCGTTTGGCCCTGCCGCGACTGATCCTGTGGGGGGTCTCTGGGAGAGGACATGACAAGAGACAAAGGTGGTGGCTCCGCTCGCCATGGCCCAATTGATAAATTTACTGGCCCCGGAGCAGCGGGTGGCGCGACCGGGGGACCGTCAGAGACTATCCCAGACAAAGCGGCCCTGATGGCGGCCATAACCCAATCCAGAGACATGCTAGATGCCAAGATCGGGGCGGTTGGGTCAGATGTCACATTGCTGCGTCAAGATCTGCGCAACGCAGTGTCTCGCATCACAGAGGCGGAGACCCGGATATCAGGGATGGAGGACGATGTTACCACGCTGAAACAAAAAATGGCATCCATGGAAAAGAGTCAGCGGGGATTGGCGCTTCGAGTGGAAGATGCAGAAGGACGGCCCGGCGGAACAATTTGAGATTTATGGGCTTTCCGGAAGGCTGCGAGGCGGGCAATATGGAACGCTTCCTCACACAGTGGCTGGAAAGTTGGCTCCCACCGGATGCGCTATCACGCTGCTTCGTGGTAGAACGGGCCCACCGGGCGCTGATGCAGAAGCCGCCGCAGGGGGCGCGATCGCGGCCTGTGATAGCGAGATTCCAGAACTATTTGGACCGGGATGCTGGTCTGAAACAGGCCCGGGCTAAAGAACCGCTGCAATATGAAAATGTACGCATCTCAATATTCCCCGATTACACCCGCCTGGTGCAGCAACAGCGTCAGTCCTTCATGGCCGCGAAGGCCCGCTTGAGAGACCTTAAGCTACCATACGCCCTATTGTTTCCGGCTCGCCTGCGGGTGGTGTATCAGACCCGTACTCACTTTTTTGATACCCCGGAGGAGGTATTCAAGTGGACTGACGAAACTGTGCGGATGCGAGTGCCTACGCCACCTGGCAGGGAGTCGCCCGGAAGGATTCGAAGAGACGGCAGCGGTTGGGGGACAGGCGGTCACGCTCCAGGAGGCGCTCAGTGTCTGGTGGTACATCAAAAAAAGTCACAGTGGAAAATCATTTACAGAAACATACAAAAAAACATTTGTTGACAAAATATACAAATTCGTGACAACACCTAAAACAACGTATAAATGACCAAATTTAATCAATTAGACAGAAGTTAGGTCACAACGATCAACCATTTGGTAGACAAAATGTTCGTCAATATCATCATTTTAAATAGGCAGGTGCAAGTAAAGTGATAAGTGCAAGACGTTGGGATTAGTGCAAACAATGTGAAGGAAGAAGGTCGTGCATATGGGGACATCCACAATGTATTCAGGGACCTTGCCTGCCACTCAAATGGCAAGAAACACAGTTACAACAACATAAACAAAGAGAGCAGTCATACATTCACTGTCAATCTAGTGTGTTGATAGAAGACAAAGGAAAGTCGACGTTTCAACCCCTATTGGGACCAGCGCAATGTATATCTTGGAAAGCGGGGTCTTCATCAGGACTGGAGAAAGGGAAACAGGCTCACACCTGAGGGCAATAGTGAAAATTAATACGTTGTGTCTAAATGGTAAACCATTATATCAATTATAGAATTAAAAATTATTTACCAGCATCAGCAGGAAAAATTTGTGCTGGAAAATCAGAAGGTGGGCCCTCATGGCTCCTGGGGTAAGGAAAGACGGAAAACACGGAGTACAACTAGATTAAAACTCAGAAATAGAGTAACATATCACCACAGATCCCATGTTGATAAAATACTCACCACTGGGGGTGGTTATTTGAAACTTAGGGGAAAAAATCTCCTTAAGGACGTCTGATTAATCAAAAAAGGCAGTGGTTCAAGTGTAACCAGAGCTGTGGAACAAAAAGATACCAGTAAGGTCTTAATATGATAAAATATATCAAACGATGCTATATGGCAATACTTAAAAATGGCGAAAATGTAGCGTATATAGAGGTGCATTATAATGAAGCGTCCAATAGGGGTCGAAACGTCGACTTTCCTTTGTCTTCTATCAACACACTAGATTGACAGTGAATGTATAACTTCTCTCTTTGTTTATGTTGTTGTAATTGTGTTTCTTGCCATTTGAGTGGCAGGCAAGGTCCCTGAATACATTGTGGATGTCTCCATATGCACGACCTTCTTCCTTCACATTGTTTGCACTAATCCCAACGTCTTGCACTTATCACTTTACTTGCACCTGCCTGTTTAAAATGATGATATTGACGAACATTTTGTCTACCAAATGGTTGATCGTTGTGACCTAACTTCTGTCTAATTGATTACATTTGGTCATTTATACGTTGTTTTAGGTGTTGTCACGAATTTGTATATTTTGTCAACAAATGTTTTTTTGTATGTTTCTGTAAATGATTTTCCACTGTGACTTTTTTTGATGTACCAATATATATATACCCGAGTCCAGTGGTCTAACGGGTCACCCCATTGATATATAACTCAGTGTCTGGTGGGGCTGCCGCGAGGGGTGGCCCGGAACATGGACATTGACCTCTGGTATCCTGTTGTTTGGGGTTGGTTGGGGGCGGGGTGGTCTATCAAGCCCCCAATGTGCTCATCATTGTCCTTGAGATGTAACGGTCGGGGGAACGAAGGAGTGGGCTGGTTTTCTGCCGGACTTGTCCGGGTCGGGATCTGGCCTGAGGACCATGGGCTGTGAGTTTGGGAACCATTGGATGGGGCAGTACCACTTCCCGGTTGGGAGTTGGGTACTCGCCCCGCCGCGACAGATGCTTCAGTGTTCTTGAGGTATGGGGTGGGCGTTTGTTTGGGGGGAGTTGTTATTGGTTCCGCGTCGCATTTTCCGGGTGGGCTCCTGACTTTAGTCCTACATCTAGCCACAGTCCTCTGTGGGTGAGGGAGATGAGGTTCCTTGCCAATGGCTAGCGCACAGCTGGGGGACACAAGAGTCCCAGGTACCCTCCGACTTATAAGCTGGAACGTGAGGGGGGCCCTAGATAAAATTAAGCGAGGGGCAATATTACATCAGGCCAAAAGGGCTCGGGCGGATATTCTCATGCTGCAGGAAACACACCTCTTGGGTACGAAGACCCCATGCTTGCAACGATATGGGTACCACCAGGTATTTCATGCGGGATTTGCGATGGGGTCCAGAGGGGTAGCGAAACTGGTCCATCGTAGGGTCCCATATGTACACGTGCAGCAGTAGATTGACCCACAGGGCCGTTATTTATTTATCAGGAGTACGGTTGGGGAAGTCCCCGTGATTTTGGGCAGTGTGTATGCCCCCCCTCCCTTACAGTGGTCTTTTGTAGATAAGGTATTGGCCCTCTGGGCGGATATGCCGGATATGCTCTCTGTCGTGGGAGGGGACTGGAATGATGTCATGGATTTGGCCAGGGACCGGAGTGGGGGGGAGGGTGGTGAGCGGAGAGGTGGCCCCACGAAACTCAGCTCCCTGGTGACTAGTCTTGACTGGGTTGATGTCTGGCGGTGGACCCACGGGGATAGGCGGGAATACACGTACCTTTCGGCGGTTCATGCCTCTTTCTCGAGACTGGATTATATATTTCTTCCCCGGGCGCGGATTAGTGGAGTGGTGCTCACGGAGATCCTCCCCCGTGGCCTATCGGATCATTCTCCAGTGTCTCTTGAGCTGGCTATGGGCAGAGGGCGGCAGTCATTTCGATGGCGTCTGTCGCCGTGGCATTTACAGAATGCAGCCTATAGTACTCATATGAGGGAAGCTATTGCCCATTACTTTGCTTCCAATGAGGGATCGGTGTCGAGTGTGGGGTCCCTGTGGGAGGCCTTGAAGCCAACTCTACGTGGGGTGGACATCTCCTGGTGTTCGGCAGCCCGCCACAAGCGCAGGGAGGAGCTGACGCGAGCGGAGGCCTCCGTTGAGGCACTCGAGCGGCAGGCCAGGGAGGAGGGGGGGGGACGGTGGGTGCGGCACTTGCTCCAGGCCCAACAGTCATGTGCAGCCCTTCTCATGGATGAAGCTCACCAGACTTGGCTGGCGACACGTAGCAGGATTTATCAGTGGGGGGACAAGTCCGGGAAAAGGATCAACAGGCTCTGTCAGGGCGCCTTTCACGCTCAGGCCCTTCCGGGTTTAGTAGATAATACAGGAGCTCCGATCACAGATCAGCTCCTTATAGCCGAAAACTTTGCTACCTATTACGCGGAGCTTTATGCCCCCCGGGAGTGCCTGCCAGCGGCCACCATCGAGCGATTCCTAGCTGATCTACCCCCTAAACAGATATCGGATGAGGTGCGGGATCGTCTGGAGCGTCCGTTGACGGAGGAAGAGCTCAGCACGGCCTTGGGGGTACTTAATCCAGGGAAGGTGCCTGGGCCCAATGGGTTTCCGAGCTATAACATACAATTGGACCCTTACTATCGAGCCGTCGTGGAGGAGGCCAGGGAGAGGGGCATTCTTCCCCCGGACTGGAGACACGCAGAAGTGGTGGTATTTCTCAAACCCGGCCGGCCCCCGG
Source organism: Triturus cristatus (assembly GCF_964204655.1). Lineage (NCBI taxonomy): Eukaryota > Metazoa > Chordata > Amphibia > Caudata > Salamandridae > Triturus > Triturus cristatus. The sequence goes on along the minus strand of NC_140582.1, from coordinate 492,195,501 downwards.
ATCAACGGGGCTCCTATCGTCCTATCTCCCTCCTCAATGTGGAGGCGAAAGTCCTGGCCAAAGCACTGGCCAACCGCCTTCAGCCCCACATATCGACTCTTATACACCCTGACCAGGCAGGATTCATGCCCAAGAGGGCCACTAGACACAATATAGGGCGGGCACACGTAGCGGTGGCGGCGGTTCGACAGACCGGGGAGAAGGCGGCATTACTGTTGGCAGACATGGATAGGGCCTTTGATTCCTTGAGCTGGGTATACCTGTTTGCCCTACTGCGCCGACTCAATCTGGGCCCGAGCTTCCTTTCCTATCTCCAGCTCCTCTATACAGATTTGACGGTGGCGGTGCGGGTGGCGGGGGTGACATCTGCTGTCTTTCCCATACAAAGGGGCACGTGGCAGGGATGCCCCCTGTCCCCATACCTGTTTGCCTTGGCAATGGAGCCGCTGGCGGCGTGGGTGCGTTTGGATGCGCAGGTCCGGGGATTCGAGTGGTCTCCGGGAGTGTCAGACAAAATCGCATTATATGCAGACGACGTCCTGTTTTTCCTTACGGAGTTAGACACATCGGGACCGCGACTCCTACGGATCATGCAGATCTTTGGAGAGACGTCGGGACTGTATATGAATCCCTCCAAATCCACACTGTGGATGCTGGGGGATTGCTCGGGGCCCGGGGCGTGGGCGAATGATATTCAGCTGGTGGTGGGAGGTTTGAAATACTTGGGGGTATTCCTTTCGGAGGCTCCGGAGCTTTCTTGGGGCCGCAATGTAGCGCCAGTGTGGGACAGGATCCGCTCGGATCTCAAAACCTGGTCTCGAATGCCATTGACGCTCTATAGCAGGTCCGCAATATTTAAGATGGTAGCACTACCTAAGCTGCTATACCAACTGCACAACTATCCATACCCGATCCCGCCTCGATGGTTCCGGCAGGTGAACTCAGTATTGGGGCAGTTTCTGTGGGAGGGGGGTAAAGTGCGAGTGGCCCTCGTATTGCGGAGGACTTGCGTCTTCGGATGTCTTATCCTACTATCAGGCCTCGTTCAACGAGTGGTGGTATGGGGATAGAGGAGACCCGACGTATGCGCTGGAGAGGTTACTTATGGGAACTAATACACTACACACTATCCTGTACTCGGCGTCAGTGCGCAGCAGCCTGCCGTCGGTCACGCAAGTGGTTTTCCTGATCTGGCGGCAGACACTGCGTCGGATGGGCTGGTGGAATGTTCTCATCGAAGAGACCCCCCTATGGAGCAATGGGCGCCTCCCAGAATTGATGGCGCTAAGAGGTTTCCGCGGATGGGATGACATAGGCATCTCGACATTGGGAGACGTTATGAGCGGCAAGACGCTTAAATCATTTCAGGACTTGCAGAGAGAATTCTCTATGCCCCAATCACAGTTCTACAGATATCTGCAGTTGCGGCATGCACTGTCCCCCAGCCTGGAGGGACTGACATCTCTTCCAGAGTTTAGCCCGCTAAAAGCGAGACTTTTTATGGGGGTTCTGGAGACCAAAAAGATCTCCAGGATCTATCAGGCCCTGGTGATACATTGCTCTACGAAGCTCCAGAAGTTGCGGGGAGATTGGGAAACTGACGTAGGTGCCTTAGATGAGGACGACTGGAGGGAGGCCCTGGTAGCCCCGAGGGAAGTGGCTATAGCGATGCGGCTGCGCCTCATACAATTTAAATATCTGCATAGAGTTTATTTTACCCAGGCCAGACTGTTCCGAGCGTGCTTGATTGCTGCTCCGGACTGCCTCAGGTGTGGTCAGGAGGAGGGGAAATTTATTCACACTATTTGGCACTGCCCAGCACTGGACCGATTCTGGAGGGTGTAATTACCTGTCTGTCCGAGGTGCTGGGGTGGGCGATCCCGCGCACGCCACGATTTGCATTACTACATGCATGGAGGGCATTGGGGGCAAGGTATATAAGCGGCACCTGCTACGGCTGGGCCTTACACTAGCAAAGCGGGATATCGCCAGGGCGTGTAGGGCACCTAGAGCTCCATCGATCACAGCATGGAAAAACGGCCTAGACTTTTGTATGGGGCTGGAACAGCCCATATTTGTAGCCCGAGGATGTCCACGCAAGCATTACAAAATATGGAAAAGGTGGGCGGATTACCGGGGGCTGTGGCTGGAGCCACCAGCAGAAGAAGAGGATTAATTATGGGGATGCCTAGGGAGACTAGTCAAGCATGGGGGGCACCAGGCAAGCGAGGAAGACAGGGTGTTCCATCTTATCACAATATGACGTGGCTGTGGGGCCTTAGGGCTGTGGTGGGGAATCCATGGAAAATGTGCGACGCAGGGGATGGGGTGGGGGGAGTTTGGGGGGGTGTTATTGTTCGAGATATATTTCAGTGGCATTGCTGGATGGCAAGCGTACAAATAGATTGCTATAGAGATATGCTGCAATATGATTTTGTTGACGACTCTGATATTCAGGGTCCTGTAACATCTGTGCAATCGACCAATAAAACATGTTTTTAAAAAAAAACCATCAGTATTAACTCTTGAAGCTCTAACAGCACAATCTAATAAAATGGATACCCAAATTGATATACTTGGAGTTTTGGCAAATGCAGTTGCAGGGATTGAATATAAATTGGTCGAACTGAATAATCTTATAATTAGAGCCCAAAGGGACGCAGCGTCAATTTATTTTGAATGTACATGTGCTCCCTTAATTAATAAATTGGTAACTATTCCAGATGTTGTGAACACAATCTTAGAGGATGTTAAAGATACCCTCTGCAAAAAAAAGGAATGTCGTAAGAAGAATTGCTGCGATTCAGAAAATGTATCTACTATGATAGAGGTAAAAAATATGGAGATATCAGGTGAAAAAATAGAAAATGAAGCTCTTGCTATATCAGGCACGACTATAATACCAAGTAAAAAACAAGAAAAAAGATATTGAAACACTGTCGGATTCCTCACACGACCAGAAGGAAGGTGGAGAAAATGATGAGGACTCATTAACCTTTGAAATAACAAAAAGACAAAGAAAAAAACTACGTAATGCCCGAAACAAGGCGAAAATGGTTACTGTAGAAAAAGTAAAGAATAATATTGCCACAACATTAAAAAAGGAAAGTCCAAAAAAAGAAAAAATAGATATAAAATTAGACGCATCCTTTAACCAACTTGACGTAGGAGAAAAATTAAGGAAATATTAGAAAACCAAGACAGTAACTTAACTGGGATGATAAAACCCCCCCCAAAAAAAGAAAAATACTATGATATTTTTATTAAGTCTGGGAACAATTTGGGCAAACAAAATTCCCTCAATACAAATGTATTAGCATATAGAACTGGCCAAAAGCCTTGTTCATCAATTCTTGAAGTAAATAGGGACCAAGAAAAAGAGGTATCATGCAAACTTAATGGAAATGGATGTGTATGGAAAGAGGTCACTTTCGGTGATATTCAAAATGATCAAACAACAAATATACCCCAAGCCAGGAGGACCTCAAATACTTTTGGGCCAAAAATTGCAGGGAATAATCAAAATAATGAGGAAAACTATATGGGACAATCGATTAAGAAGACAATATACCACAATCAAAAAACTGCACCAGGTATAGGTGGGAACGTGGACCAAAAAGTTGAAAAAATAAAGACTAACCTGTGGGTTGATAAAACATCGATTAACTCCTTGGAAGTTAAAGAAACAATAGAAGAAACTAGACAAAAGAAAACATGGGATAACCTAGTGGTTGAAAGTAATGGTAAAAATCGGCAGATTATATATGAGGAGCAGGGAAGATTAGAAGAAAAAAGAAAAATATGTCTCTTAAATAAATCTGCTCAAATTATCTTTACACCACTGTATGACTCACGGGGTAAACACGATATTCTGAATAGAGGAAATATCCTTCGGTTATTAGGAACAATAGGAAGATTGGAAAAAATAACAACTGAAGATATCGAATGTGTAGGATTTCTACCTAACCCCGAAGGCAAACACCCCTTAACGCTTGTAACAGTGGTTTCTGGATTTATAGCGGAATCAATCATGCAAGAGCATGGAATCTTTCAAAACTGGGGGATATTAATTAGTCGACCGAACCCAAAGGTTTATCCAACGCCTTTCTTAGAAACAGAAAGTTCGACAAAAAAGCCAAAACCGGAAAAAGATGACTCAGTTTTTTCCATACTAAAAAATCCCCTTGGGAAAACAAATTCTGAAGAAAATAATTCAACCAATAAAGTAGTAGTAGAACATGTAACTGGTATAAATGAAAAATGGATCGTGACAGCTCTACATGGTGATGAAGATCATTGACAAAGCTTAACACAGGCAGCATTAGTAGAGGAGAATATGGACAATTTTGTTAGAAGAATGTGTTCCTGGAATATAAATGGGATATGTAAAAAACTAAAAGATGCCCAAATAGATGCTATAACAAGTCTTAGTCATGTTATACTGTTGTAGGAAACGTGGGCAATATACCCGTTCATGTTACATCAATATAAAGGCTATTTTGAACCTGCAACCAAAAATTACAAACATGGTCGTCCATGCGGGGGGCTTGCAACATTTATTTTGAAAAATAAATCATGAACGCATAGTTACAAATAACTCTAATCTTCTCGCTGTAAAGTTGAAATATACAACGGGTAAAAGAAAGACTCAAAAAATCATAATTCTGATAAATATATATATTCCACCAAAACAGAGCACTAGGAAAGAAATGTGTGTTGCGCTAAATAATCTTCTTCTGGAGTATATTTTGGAAGAGCCTTTGGCAGATTATATCATATCAGGTGATTTTAATATAAATTTATTAATACTTTATCCAAGGGACGATTACGTCCAGTCCCAGAACCAACAATGGGAAATCCCAGAACAATTAACTGATTTTCAAACAAGTGCAAAGCAAAATAGAGTGGGGAGAAACGTTATGATGGATATGGAGGCATTGGGAGTAAGAATATTGAATGGTAGATTTCCAATGGCTATAACTCCTGCTTGGACATTTCATACGCAGAAGGGTAACTCACGAATTGACTACACAATGGTTTCACTATATATCTTCAAAAAAGTGATCTCCTACCAACTGAACGAAGTGCCGGATAGTGATCATAGCCAACAAATAATGAATATAAAATTATCTTGTCCAAAACCTCAAAAATATTTGACAACGCAAGGACAGATTTATACCATCAATTATAGGAAACTTATATGGAAACCAAATAATGTGGATGATACAAAGGATAAAACACAAAATCTAGTTAATGAGTGTTTTAAAGAAATTACGATGAAAACAGTAATAGAGCAATGGGAAACTTTTATACGGAAAATAGTGAAGTCTAAAGAAAAAACTGTATGTGTACAAACAAAAAAGTGACCCGGACTGAAATCAGAGAAAATAACATTATTCTCCCGTATACTGTGAGAAAAACTAGACGCATCCGCAATAGACTTAGGAAACGGCTAACAAGGTGTCCATTAAATGAAAATGTAAGGGTACAATTAAGAAATACTAATTATAACCTGAGGAAATTAATTTGGAATGAACAAAATAAAGTTAGACAAGAATTGTGGACTAAAGTTTTTTATGCAAGTACTCAAACAAACTCAAGGGAATTTTGGAGATTGATTAACGGTCTGTCTCGACCAAACAAATCGCCGTAGGGTCACATCTAACTGAAGACGAATGGACTGAGTTTCTTACAAAACATCTAAATTCAATGTCATCGTCAAATATTGAATGTAACATACAAAAAAAGGTGGATAAATATGCTACAGAATGTAAACATGAAATTAATACAACTCAGTTACAAGTGGTAAAACTGATAAAAAAACAAAAGGATGGGGCACCTGGCCGCAACGGTATACCATTTGCATTGTATAAAGAAGATCCAGAATTTTGGTCCGTATATCTCACTGCTGTGTTTAATGAAGTGGTTCAGAGTGGATTAATTCCGGAATCGTGGAAAGGGTCTCTAATATCTCCTATCTTTAAGAAGGGAAATTGGCAATTGCCGGAAAGTTACCGTCTAATTACCCTTCAAGATACTGATGCGAAATTATTTGCTGGGATTTTATTGATGATTTTAACAGATTGGGCAAAGGAAAAGCAGGTGTTGCCCCCGAACCAAACAGGCTTCATTAAAGGCCTGGGAACCTCCACAAATATATTAATATTATCCATATTAATGGATAAGGCAATTTTAGCGAAACAACCTTTATATCTCTGTTTTGTGGATTTTAAATCTGCTTTTGATTATGTTGATAGAAATCTTCTGTGGACAAAACTTGAAAAATAAGGAATTCCGAATACATTGTTAAAAATGATTAAGCCCTGCACTATGATACTTGGAGCAGGGTGAAGATTGGGTATGGACGCTCACTAACGAAAGGAATCCCCACGTCTAGAGGACTCAAACAAGGGTGCGTTCTGGCCCATCTGCTTTTTAATTTATTTTTAGCTGATCTTTCTATGGTTCTGAACGAAGTGAATGCGCATCCCCCGAAGCTTGCCGACAAACAAATTTCCAACTTGTTATATGCAGATGATGTTACACTCTTAAGTCATACTAGAATTGGATTGCAACGACTAATCAACTGTATTTTAAAATTTTCAAAGTAAAATGGTATGATAATAAATGAAGCTTAGACCAAGGTAATGGTTATTACCAAAAGCACGCGATTTAAATATAAATATAAATGGTTTTTGGAAGGAAATAAACTGGAACAAGTAGTCTCCTATAAATACCTAGGTGTTATTTTTAATGATAATGGTAACTTCCTGCCACAAAAATTGGATATTACAAGGAAAGCAAATACCCTGGTTGCAGCTTTCAGGACCATACAGAAATCTATAAGTGACTTGTCTTACCGTCCGTTTTTGAAAGTAATTGCTGCAAAACTGCTACCAACCTTAACGTATGGGAGTGAGGCAATGAATGGGAAAGATGCGGAGACTATTAATGGTGTGGTTGCAAAAACCTATAAAATATTATTCTCCCTGCCAAAGAATGCCTCACAAGCACAGGTGAGAATAGAATTTGGGTTAAACAATCAGCAATATGCAAGGAAAGGACAAGCACTTAAAGTATAGAACAGAATACAAAATTACCAAGAGAATCAAATATCCCGGCTGTTGTGGCAGGAAGTACAAATTAACAGGAAATTACATGTCTGGTTCTACTTAAATACAGCAATAGAAGAATATGGTATAACTTCGATTTGGAAAAATACAATTGCTCAAGAAAGCTTCAAAAAAACTATTAATAAATTTACCAATCACCTATCATTGTTAAAGGATAAAGACAGACTAGTAAATAGGAATCATGCATGGCCAATCATGAATGGATTCAAGGGAAAGAAGGTTAAAAAATATCTCGAATCATCATGGTCTAAGAAAAATAAACACATTTTTATTAAAGCTCGATTTGGTTGTTTGCCAGGATTATGCCACTTACCTGCATGGAAGAGGACAGAGGAGGATAAACTATGCAGGTTATGCAAATCCGGCCAGGAAAACATTATTCATCTATTTTGTCTTTGTCCGGAGTTGGAAAATGATAGAAAATCCATTCTTAAGAAACTATTTAATAATCGTGGTGTAAGGACATGTAGGCAAGCCCTGATAGCATGTCTTAACCGTGAAGATTTACTAATGAACTCTGCATTTGTAAAATTTATATATGCCTCTGGGAAAAAGCTGGATGTATTTATCTGATTTGATAATGGATTGTGCTAATATATTTTATATAAGTAAGTTTTCTTAATATAAATATGATTGATTGTTTTATTGAACTTGATGACATTTTAGCAATTTTTGTAAGATTTTAATTAATCAAACAAATACAATTATTACAGTGGATTCTGAAGCAGCCATCCATCCTCCAGCCCTGTATTTTCTTCTTGGCTCTACTGAGCATTTGATTATGTTTTTACTGGATGTAATCTTATTAGACACTGCCGGAGCATAATTTGCAAATCTATTTGCAAATATATAAATCACAATTTGCATCTAGGTGAAATACAAAAGGCGAATCCTACCAAATCCCTATTTGTTTACAGCTTACAATAATACATTTGGAATAGCAATTCACAATTAGCAATGCAGTCATTTTTGCTAATTCTCAATCACTATTTTGATGCTTCGTAGATCTGGCCTCAGCTTTTAGAGTGAGAGAGTGTGATATATACTTCAAAATAGGGAAGACTATACTATTGACTCTGAAATTCAGTCATATGACGCACAGAAGTGATGTTTGCGCAGAGACAAGACTTCCGAATTATGGACCATATCTTACTACAGTATATCTAAAAGTTATATGCTAACGCATTGGGGTTCTTCTGTTGTAAAATTGTATTGTTAAAAAAGTATACAATATGATGATGCCTATATGTACCCGTAAGGAATGACGCAATACTGAAAATATGATAATAAACTTTGTTATGAAAAGAATAAATAAGAAAGACGTTTCTGCAGAGGGCAAATATATTTTCTATGAAGAAGAAAACATTTCCAGAGAGCAAATACGCTCCTACAGGACATATAAGAGAGCACAGACTTACACTTGGAAGATGTAAACATGCATAAATGGACCTGGAATACTTTGAGAATTTCATGATACACAGAATGTGCTCCAAAATGTCGCCCGAGGCATAGAGGAATACATTTCTGAGTGTTTAGTGAATGGGGGAGCTAAAATAAACTTCAAAGCTCGGTGTTAATCGAAAAGTATTAGATATCATGGGCTCGATTTACAAAGATTGATATATGAGCAAGTGTGAGTTACTCTTGTAGTACTCCCGGCTACAAGTAGACTAGAAAAACTCCTCATTACTTCTGGAATGCAGAAGTGATGCAAGAGAAATTTAAAGCAACATCTTTGTGAATCGGGTCCAGTTTCATTTCCAAGAGAATGCAGGCTGAAACGTAGAACCACAACTAGTGGTTTCCACTTCACATCTCTAATATGAACGTGTCACTCCAAAGAGACAGTTGAGAGGCACGAAGGGTTAACTAAAGCTTAAACTTTCTAATAAAACTGAACAGATCGCACATTCAAGCATGGGAAATATAAATTAAGTGATCGATTTCTTGCAAGTTTCATGTTAAAATATATTTTCAACTACATGGTAAGTCCCAGATCTGTCCAGGTGATCCAGCTATGGCTTGATACATACACATGTGTCTTCTCACACAAAAAGGATCAAGGGAAGAACTAAGCTACTAGATAGATGCTTCTATCCTATATGTCTTCCATAGAATATGATACTCACACGTAATATAGGGTAGCTCTTATAAAGGAACTAATATAATAGGTATGGGACACGGGCATAACAAAATTATGGACGAAAACCCTCACTCACCCGAGAGTGACATGCTTCATCATTGGGTTCCTCCAGCACACGGGGACCCAAGAGGGAAGGAGCAGGAGTGCAAAGCACGGGTTGGATCTACCAACTCAATATGGTGACGAGGGGCAGAGTGCAAAGAAAAGAACGAAAAGAAAATGTGTAGGTGACGTTAAAAAACTATCTACATAGGGGCAACACCTTTATTCTTCCTGCCTATGTAATAGTCAATTAAAAAGCAAGTGAATGTAGGGTTGGAAAAATACCCTATCTTAGGATCAACATGTTTCTGCCTTTGGTGACAAACTAGTTCTGGGCATTCATCAGGATCATAGGATAGTCACTCTGCTACTAAAGTGCATAAATAAAAATGTTATATTTAAGCCACCATCTCTTAACCATCAGACGCTATGTCGTTCTGTGTGATGGATCAGGAGGCTCTATAGCATATTGTTTGTGTGTTTACTCAATCCTCAACAGAGTCTCACACCAGTCAGACATGCTGCAGCTCGTGTGGAATTACTTCCCAGACTCTAAAGGAGAGTCTGGGACGTAATGTTATACCCGTGTCCCATACCTATTATATTAGTTCCTTTATAAGAGCTACCGTTGATAAATACACATACATATAATTGCACAACAGTGTAACTGTGTTGGGTGAAATAGAAGGAGAATTCTATTTTAATCAAACAGACACTGCCCAATGGTAGATCGCGGATTCGTCTGTATAAGGGCAGGGTTATATTGCTTAGATCCCATCTTTATCTTGGTTCTGTACTTGCTGGCTATGTCTATTTTCCTGGTGTAGAGTGAACTGCACACTTATCATGCTCTCTGTTCCATGAGCAGCCTGTTAGTGCCCCATTACGTGTTACCACTTCCTGTCTGCCCTTTCAAAACAGGAAGTTCTGTCAGGAGCTGCTGCCAGTGTTAAGAATAACTTCACAGCACTACAACACGAAACATGATACATTACTGGATTGTGAAAGAGAGAAATCCCTCCTTGGGGTAGTGGTAAACCTTAGCTTTTGTAAGAGTTCCTTATTCATAGAACCAGGGGTGGGAGCATATGTCAAGCGCTGCCCTCACTCACCATGACTAATGTCAGAGCAGAAGTGGAAGTGGAGGACAGAAGAGTCTATGGCCAATGATCATTAATGATAGACACCCATTATGCTAGCCATAGAGAGGGAGTATTGTAACACAGGCTAATTTACATTTTGACTCGACCCATCCCGATTGCACTAGTTTTTCCTGTAGGGATGCACCAAAGGTGAAATTCATCACAAGTTATTTCAAGTACTTCAAATCTAAGACTGCACTTTGATGCATACTTTACACATTTGTAACTCATGGAAAATCTTTACAATGCAAAGAAATCGAATACCAAGGAGACACAACAAGTAGATTTAAATAGTGGCAGCTATTGGTAAACCCAGAGCCGCCATGTCAGTGTCCCCTATTTAGGCTTAAGCCAACAGCCAGGAAGGTCCAGCAAGAGGCAGGATGTGTCCTGTGCCCCTTTGACGTATAGATATGGTATTAACGTCTTGGTAAGATGAACTCCATATAGCGTCATGCACAAGTTAGCCGGCTGGTTGGTGGGTGGCAAGGGACGGTTTTAGTCATCTGACCAGCGTATGTTTCATGCTTTATCGATGCTTTATCGATTGAAGGGCTCAAGGGAGACTCTGGGCCTCATTACAATATCTGGCGGAAGCCATCCGACAGCTTGTCTGTGGCGTTCCGCCCGACATCTGTGGCATCAGTCTGACTGCCGTATTATGATACAGGCTCTCCATCCGATGCCTTCAGAGAGAATCTGCTCCGCCTCTGAAAGGCTCAAGGAGCCCGTTGGGGCAGAGGGCGGATCGCAACCCCAAAATGGAGGTGGTGCCTGCTCAGGCACCGTTGTGGGGATTAAGATGCGTGTTTCCAACAGCCTCTCTATGTTGGTCCGACCGCCATGAAAAGGCAGTCGAAAACAGACTTTGGGGGCCCCTAGCAGGGTCCCCGTCCCCGAGGCCTCTGCTATGAAGCCTGGGGGACACCTGTGGTGTCCCACCAAACAATCATGCATGCACCGTGTGGCAGGCACCACATGGTGCCTGCCACACGGTGCCTGAATGTTCAAAAAGTGTACAAGCCACAATAGGAAACATACACTTTCTGACTGCCATGAAGGTGGTTGCATCGTAGTTTGAGAAGCGGGACCGCCGACTTCATGTGGGGCATGCCTGTTTCCTACACGATGCCCGTTGGATGCTCGTCTGACCTGCATCGTAATGAGGCCCTTAGCGGGTTTCCCTTTTCCTTAGAAAATTACTGAACTAGTGAGATGGATGGTGCTATGCTTAAAGCAGATGGATCTATGTTCCGGCAATTAATTTTGCACCCTGGCATATGCAATTCTTTCCCATAGTATTAAAACACAGAGAGTGGAACTTTAAAGAAGGCTATTGAAAGTACAAGGAGCAAAAGGCAGCAGGAGGGTGCTCCTCTCCCACAAGGGTATACCTTGTTTTCTCTACAAGCCCTGGGCCCTAGAGAAAGAGCAAAATGTCCTTTTCGAAGCAGGATTCTTGTTGAAAATGTTAGAAATAATGAAAAGAAGGACAGGTATGTTCCAGAAAGTGGAAGAAGGGCATTTATACACGGATATACCACCATGTCAATACTATGAATGCTAGTCTGTTAAGACCATCGCTGGCTTGTTTGTGAAAACATACTGTCCAGAAATGCTGCAGTAAGAGCCCTCCCCCGCGTGGAAGCAGAAGGTATAAACCACACATTCTTCTTGAGCAACCAATGAGTACTGTGCATGCCTGATAGCCATGTGGAGTATACTAAAATACGAAATACTATCTGACACAACTACATGTGCATCAAATAACACTTAGATCTGTGAGTGAGAATCAGCTCCAGTTAAGTCACACATACACCCATGCCTGCATACATAAGCACGTGCCTAGCAATGACCATGGAGAGATTGTTTTTAATAATAAGAAAACCGTGTTTATTTATGTGTGTTTTATTTAGCATAACTAGGCCCCAACGCTTACTTACTGGGCCCATGGTCTGTTTGCATTAACATCCATTTTAAAGTTGCCCGAGAAAACATGGCTTTTAAAATTGCATGAACAAGTTTCCTATGTGTGTTTCTCTTCTTTGTTTTCTTTTACCTAATAAAATGTATTTATTTGTCTGTCTTAGGTGAAAGCCATGCCAAGATGTTCTGGTAGGTTGCAATATTCGACTCCTGCTGCTGCAAGCCACAACTGTATCTTCATTAATTTCTAAAAGGGCTTATTGTGTAGTTTGCTTTAATTGTGCAATGTCATTTCACTTGATTGCATGCTAAAAGGGTATTTAGTATTTATTCATGATTTCGGTGTTTCATAAACAAGCTTATTTTATGTAGCACAAGTTCTACAATGTTGATTTGTTCATGTCATGTATCTTTGTTTGTTCAGCCCTCTAATACCATTTCACGCAATGTTCAGTGCAGTTTTTCACTTCTCTGAAACTGTAAAATGGGCCCTTTCTGACTTATGTACCAGACCTTTTTCTATGAAGGCAGACTCTTTGATGGTCCATTTATTTGATTTATGCCTAGAGACTCTTCTTTGCCTTGCATCGGATCAGTCCCCATACTGAGCTGTTATCTTACTTTAGGCCTGATTGGGAGTTCCGAAGATGGTTTACTCCGTCAAATGTGACAGAGATCCCATCCGCTGTAATAAAAGTGCCATTGGATATAATGCATTAGTAATACTCGGCAGTGCAGTGAGGGCAAGATAAATAGTTGTATTTATTTATTTACTTTACTCCTGGCCGTCATATGTCCGACTCCACTACCCCCCCACCATGCCCCTCCCCCACCTCACCCCACCGCCCCGCAGTGTTATGTTGGGCCCTAGGCCCTCATGCTAGGTGAATGACTGACACAGCACACGTAGTTGGGTAGTGGAATAATGGCCACGAGCACGTGCGCTCGGCCCTTTTATTATCCTAGTCACCTGACCCAGTGACGTAGGTGGTGGGTGGGTGTATAGTAGGATACACACATATCAGAACACTAGAACGTGTCCCCGCTAGGACACTACACCGCAGTATCCCATCTGTTGAACTCTAAATCAGACCCTTTATAATTACACTTTTTATCTCTTTTCTCCGAGGCGGCCTAAATGTCAGTCTTCTTGTTGATTACTCTCCTTTTACTTACCAACTGAGTAGATGTATGCTATTCTATTAGTGAACTATACTTGATATGGCCTCTCGCAATTAGCTTTATTTTTATGCATTATTTAGACTAATTTAAATCTAACAAACAGACTACTCTTTGTCTTCTGCATTGATTCTTAATTTTGGATAAACCTTTGTGGTTTTGATTTTTAATATTGTCCTTCGAAGGCCATGTGAGTTGCCTCCTTGGAACACACATGGCCCTAATCCTGAGCATTGGTACATTTATAATGAAAGTGCCAACATCATATTTTGGAAACATGTTTGCAGTCTTTTTGATCATGCCATACAGAAGTGCGACAGTATGTAAATCCAACGCATAATTACTAGGATTTATGAAATTCGTGTAGTTTGCTTTAGTGTAGTTATACAAAATTTTGGGAAGATTACACAAAATGTGAATCCAACGTTTAGGGCTATATTGTAATGCGAAATGCGTCTTCACTTACATTTTTGACAGGAGACCACTGTTTGCGCTCAAGGACATAAAAAACGTAATCACAACGAACACCAACTGCTCACGCTCTGATTGTTTGCATTATTCCCACGCTATAACTTTTCCACGTATGATGGAGTAATTTTAGCATGAAGCATACCTTTGTATATTTCGTGTAGCAAGTGTAATGTGATATTGCCGAAATTACACAAATTATGTTAAAAAACAATATCTATGAACAAACATAGGGCACTGCTGCTGTCAATACATCATGACTGCAGAGTCACTCTGGCAAACCCCTTACAATTTGCCATGCATTAAAAGTTCAAGGTAGTGTGGCAGTGAAGTCTGCAAACTGATCGACCCTTGCCAAACATGCCACATTGGCAAATGTCAGCAAAATTGTCAATATGAGTGCCTAGGTCCTGCTGATAGTGTCACCAGCCCTGTCCCCATCTGTTCATAGGTGAAAGAGGCAGGAATGATGCACATGGTGGATCATGGGACCTTAATAAATATTTAGTTTACAATTCAGAATTTGTTTCTCAGCATACCTGAAAAGAAAGTCCTTGCTTTAACTGGGCCCTGGGTTACGGTTCTTTGCCATAGGTAAAGAATTAATCAGAAGCTACAAATCAACATCCAAACTACATATTACAGTTAAATATCAATTATTGGGAGTCAATGATGAGATTTTGGTATGAGTTTAAAGAGTTTTATTACAATCTTTTGGTAAATATTTCTTTATTGTTCATCAATAAATAATCAATTAATCAGTAATAAAATACAGAACAATTGCATGAAGTGCGTTCCATTTAAACAGAGACCCTTTTCTAAACATTAAAATGAGCAAAGTATCTTGAAACCATAAAGAGTTTGAAATTGAGAGGTGAAAGCAGAAAGTGTTTAGCAATTCAATTATCACGTCTCATGAAGAGAAGTTCAGAAATTCAGTGGAGTGTCATAAAATATTGCATAAATTGTGGTAAGAGAAATGAATAAAGGTCTGCTCAGAGCACAGGGCTTCAGAGCACAGAGAGTCTGAGAAGCTCCCCCCCGAGTGTGGAGAGTGGAAAATCTGCATCTGCAGAAGAAGCTCTTCCTCTAGTCTAGAAACACACACTACTATCACCTTTCGATATCTAAAACGAATACAATTATCGCAGCAGTCTGGCATCTTCAACCAATGGGATTGCAATGTCTTCATGGGAACAGAAATCTTCCACCGTCTACACTGTCTTAAAACAAAGACCTACAAATATTAAGTGTTACACATACATTACTAACAACATGGTGCAAGTGGTGATTTGGGTAAACTCACCTTTCCTATAAAAAATAAAACAGTTCATGGCTAGGTCTGTCATTCCACAAACAAAATCATCTCTTTCTCACATATTCTACCTTACAAATCTTTTTCATGAAGAAAAATGTAATTAAAATGTAACTACAATATTGTAAGAAAGTGCCATCTTTCATTCATGGTATGCCCCCTACTTTTTGCTCAATTGCTGAATGTACTTTGATTGAGTGTGCCCTGGGCTTTTGACAATCAGGTGCCCAGAGCCTATGTTCCTTTCCCAAAAACTATGCTGAAACCTAAACCCAAATTGGCAAACCCTGGCCACATGTCAGCCCCTGGTAAATGGTACCCTAGGTACCCCCGGCCTTGTGACCAGGGAAGGCCCCTAAGGGCTGCAGGACTTATGGTGCTACCCTTAGAGGCCCTGTACCCTGACACAAACACACTGCCCTTGCAGGCTGAGTGTCTGGGTATAGAACAAAACAGAGAGTCGACATGGCACACATCCCTGTGTGCCATGCCCACAACACACACTGCCCTGGCATACATCAGCCACCCCTCTAGCTGGGTGCCCTATGCCAGTGGTGTGGGTACAGGAGCATGAGCCCTGTGCCTCTACAGTACCCAGGTCCATCCCTGGGCACTGTAAGTGCAGTGCTGCCATTTAAGAGTATGTGGTGCTGGGAGATCGTCAACACGAACTCCACAGCACCATGATGGCTCTACTGAATACTGAGAAGTTTGGTATCAAACTTCTCAGCACATTAAACCCGCACTGATGCCAGTGCAGGATTTAATGTACAATGCACGACAGAGGGCATCTTAGAGATGCCCCCTGAACCTAACCTACAATCCACGTCTTGTCTGAGGGGCTGCATAGGCTGCCACACAGCAGACATGTTGCTGGACCCCTGGGTAGAGAGACATTTGCTCTCCTGGGCCTGCAACAATGCACATCCTGGGCGAGGTGCTAGGTCTCCTCCCCCAGGATGGGCAGGGGAAGCTTCAAAGGCATGCCGCCTTTGTGAGCTTCTCCAGGCCACTTGCTGTACTCAGCAACTGGCCCCTACCGGTTCTAAAACCCCACTCTGGCAGGAAGACTGGCCGGAAACCCCAAGGAAGGACAGCGGGTGTGCCAGCCTCTGCCAACCCCACCCCTCAGTTGGGGGAGGCGAGGTGAAGCACATCTCCGGGCTCTCGCCATCTTGAATATGAGCCCTGCCCGATCAGGACTAGGCCACTGCCCCCCTCCCACAGGAGAGGGGCAGGATAGGGGGTGTACCCACCCCAGGGCAGGGACCCAGTGGTCCCTGCCCTTTACCTACCTGTAACGCCCCTAAATGTAGTATTTAGGGGCACCCTGAACCTTCCTTCCTTAGATCCATATTCCGAAATAGCAAAGAAGATCAAGAAGCAAGAAGACCTGCCGTGCAGCTGCTTACAAGAGGAAGACACCAAATGCTTTGGCCCCAGCCCTACCGGCCTGTCGACCCTCGAACCTGCTCCTGCTTAATCCCGGCATCTCCCGTGGCCAGCAACCTCACAAACCCCGGAGTACCTGGCTACCTTGTGACTCCCACGAGCAGTGGTACTGCTCAAAGCAAGTAACTGACCCTGGCAGCAGCCAGGAACCTCGAACCCTGCACACTCTGCACCCGCCAAGCATGGCCTGTGCCGGAGTGAACAAAGACCTCGAGGACATCCCCCTGGCGACTGTGACCCCGAATCCAGCACCCAAGGACCCATCTTGACGCTCCTGATGACGTCAGAGCCTCAGAACCAGGGACCCCCCCACCGCGATCAACAGAGGGTAAGATTTCCCGACACCAAAAGGCACCCCTACACCCGGCGCCCTGCGGCCCCCTGTGCCCAACTCCTGGGTACCTACCTATCCTCCAACTACCCAACTTACCTCTCAAAGTGGTGGTCACACCTGAAGAATCTTCATCCCCGAGCTTGCATCCATTGTTCGTTGTTGAGCTCTTCATTGCAATCCATTGAGCGCCCGACGGCTCAAAAGCACCCTGCACCCAGCCACCCGAGTGGCCCTGGCAGTGCAACTTCTACTCTAACATACTTCCCCATTTGCCCTGAGCAAGTGACCAGGATCCCAGCTCCCACAGCCTGGTGGCCTGCTAGCCAGCAGCCACCAACCACAGGCCCCCTGCCTCCCATAGGATAATATTGGGCCTACCTCACTCTGCACCCGGCTGCCCTTGTGTCGCTGAGGGAGTAACAACTGTACTTACCTGACCCTGGGAGACCCCTGAGTCTATGCCCAGAACCTTAACTCTGCCAGTCTAGTACTTACCCAAAAGCTGATAACTCACTTTTCTTCCATAGGGTAACATTGACTGGTTTCACTTGAAAATTCTTCCAAGTGTGGAGTTTCTAAACTTTAAAATATTCACTTAAAGTCAACCGAGTAACGAAATCGAAAATACTCACCTGCTATTAGAATAGATCCCAGTGCTGGATCTTGGTGCCCAGAACTGACCCTGAAAAGTAATTACAACCATACTTTCCGCTAACTCAATTTTCTTCCATAGGAAACCATTGACTGTTTTTCTGTGAAATTTCTTCTGTGTCGATTTTTGCAAACTACAAATATTCTTTAAAAATCGCACCAACTGTGAAAACTTAATTACTTACCTGTTTTAGATAGATGTCCCAGTGCTGAACCTAGGAACCCAGTACTGGATTACAAAAGTAACGATAACATACTTTACCTATAACTTGAATTTTCTTCCATAGGAAACCATTGACTGTTTATCTGTGAAATTTCTTCTAAGTGTCAATTTTGCAAACTTACAAATATTCGTTAAAAATCGCCTGTATAACCTAAACGCATTCTCTCAACTGCTTACAGGTGGTACACTAGTGCTGGATCCAGGATCCAACAGTGAGCTAGAAAAAGTAACAATAACCTCACTTACCTGCTAGTGAATTTCCTCCCATGGGATAACATTGGTGATTTTATTAGAAAAAGTTTCTGTCAACTTTTAAAATACCAAAATATGGCTTAAAAATCACAACAGTAACTAAAACGTATTTACTCACCTGTTTCGAGGACCTGTCTCAAGACTGAATCTAGGATCCAGTCCTGGAGTTAGAAAAGTAATCCTGAAAGTAATGAATTGCATTTAACTTGAAATTCCCATTGAGCTCATTGTATTATTGTGTTTGAAATTGTGTTGCCTATTGCAACCACTGTACCTATTATATTCAAAAGTCTATTGTCTATTGAAAAGTATTTATCTAAAGCATCTCAATCTGAGAAAGTATATTTGAATACCTATTTTTGGTTCTAAAATAAAACACCTACCTATTTTTACACAAAAACCATTGGCCTAGAGCTCAGTTCTTGAGTGTGTGAGACCATTTGCTGACTGAGTGTGTGCAACAAATGCTTTACACTGTCCTCTGATACTGCCTTACTGCTCGACCAAGCTACCACTTTAGAGAGTAAGGTTACATCTAACTTTAGCCTCTGCCAAACCTCTGGGGACTGTAGACTCTGTACACACTGTACCTCTTTGGGAACAGTATATACAGAGCCACTTTCCTACAAATATTTACTACTATTGTATTTGATGGGTATATCTCTATGAGAAGATCAAAAAATATATGTTTCCGTTAGATTTTGTTATTTCAGCACATTTTGTGATTGAACTCTTTATTTATTCACATTACCAAGAGTGTTGACCTATGGCCAGTAAAAACATGAAAAGGAAACTGCATTCTAAAGCATTTTTAACTTGACATGTCATGCTATGGAAACCAAGTGCTCCCGTTTGCCATTTTGAAATGTGACTTCTTGTTTTAGGCATACACGTTATTTCTGCACGTTAATTGCACACATTTGTGTTTACGCTTTATCACACACTTAGTGCAATTGTTCATGATGCCTCTAAGTGTATAAAATGTGGATTGTAAATTGCTGTTGGCAACTACTAATTGGTTATTTTGTAGTGCATAATGCTAGTATGTCATAGCATTTTGATAATCTCCCTTGAGACATTATTTTACATCTCAAAATGACTTTTGGTTTGGCGCACAGAAATTGCAAATTCACAATCTAGTTAATTTTTCTGTGAGAAGATTATAAACCATGGTAGGGCAGAATAGAGAAACTGAAACATGGCGGATAAAGACAGTCAGAAAGTTATACCTAGATCTACTAGAACGCAAAGTAGTGTTCTCGCTTGCTTAGAAATATTTCTGGATCTTCCACTGTGCTTCAACACAACACATCTCCCTCTCTAAGTCCTTTAGGGTCTCAGTACTAGCTTACACAAGTATGTTAGTAGAGAAATGTTCTTTTTGGAGGTATTCTTGACTTGCAAAATCATAATTGACATAATTGGATGGAAAAGTGGTTCATTACAACAAGCAAGCTTGCCTTTCGAAAAATGTTGCTAGTCCCTTCTTGCAGCAGAAGTAGGGTGAGGCATTTGAGCTGCCACCTTCCTCTGTAGGTGGAGATAGTGCTTCCAGAAGTAGGCTTTTCTGTTACAAATCAAGGCGTTCATGACTATCGGGAGAATTCGCTGAACTGTTTCAAAGGGATAAAAACTAGACTACAAATCTCGGATTACATGAGGTTGTGAAATTAAAACGAAGGGCAGGAAATATGTTATATACTAAGAAGAAGCGAGGTGACAGCCCTAGAGAGGCCATATGTATGTTTTAGGTGTATTGTTCATGCTACAACTAACCCTTTGGTATTTTCGTGCTTTTGAACATGCATCAGTTTCATATGCTAATGCTGCTAATGCTGCTGCTGCCTGTGTGCATGGCTTCAGTGCATGCCTACATTAGAGATTTGTGCAGAGGTGTATGCAGGCCTCCAGTGTCTCTGCCCTGGTGCCATGCAGCAGCCCTAAGAAGAGGACATGTATTGGGGTAGGTTGTGGACCGAAACGTGTGACAACAATCCCTGCACTTTCGGCCTGACAACAAGAAAAAGCGAACATGTGTCCCACTCTTGTCCAGGGGCTGGTGTTGCTGTGAGCAGGCTTGCATGTGATGTACGTTGACAAACTATTGTTTTGCGTTGCTCTGTGTGGCGCTCTTGGTGTCCTCCTTACCACACTGTAAACCGTCTCATGACTGCTTCTGGTAGGCTTAACAATGTATGCCTTATAATGGTAGGGGCTTCCTCTTTCTCTCTCCTGTTGCTTTATAATCATATCTGAAGGTTGTCAAAGGCTGACTGTTGTTGCGTGACACTTTCTGTAATGGTGCTGTGTGTTGGGGTTTGCTGTCTCTCCCTGACATGGAAAAAGTGAGCATTATGCCTGGTTAGTGTAGGTTCTTTCAGAGTTCGGGTGCCTCTGGAATCTCACTCCTGCTTCCTTCTAGAAAGAAAAACACACAGCTGATTTCTACCTGAGGCGTTTGGTTGATCTGTGCAGGATAACATAAATATGCACACATCAGACATGAACATGTTCAGTGACACTCTCTTCCAGGTACAACTAGTCTCGTTCAGTCCCTGGCGCTCCTAGGAACTTGTAGCAAAAATGGTCAGCGCTTTCTGTGCACATTCAATTCAAAGGTTTGCACTGCATTATGTAAATTACCTGTTGCATGCACAATGGCACTCTACAGGAGCCAATGCATGGACATAATTTTTTTTAAAAATCTATCCCAGCCCTTTCTCTATTTTCAGGTTTGGATGTCGTACTGAAATGTGAATTGATGTTATCATAAAATAAAGCGTACAAACCCTCTCCGGGCTTCTTCCTGAAGACTGTTAGCTGCACTACGGTGGCCTTGCTGGGACCTTTCTCAGTTTGATGACCCTAGGGGCGATAGGCGGCTCACGCTGATCTACAAATGATCAATTTCGAGTAGGGCCGCCACCTCTGTAGACATTCCATAGACATGATATATTGAAAGCCGTCAAAGATCGGGCAAGCCCTATTCGTATGAGGCCTGCAGCCGGGGGGGCATTCATTTCTCATGTTCCCCTTGCAGTGAGGCAGAGCGCTACACTTAGGAATACTATAACTGTAGTCAAATAAATAATATGAAAGCTTGTGTTATCTGGCATCATTTATTTCTTTTCAGTCAGGTATGATCGACGACATAGTTTTAGCTCACCTTCAATTAAGTATACTATATGTCTTTCTGGGAGGGGGCGATTAGTCCAGCGCTTTCTGCTCAATCAAATTATGTGTTTTATTGCGCTATTTATGGCATGCTAGGAACACAAATATATGCTGCGGCGATAAGACCATAAACAGTATGCATGGGATCAAAATAAACAAGGCACGTAAGAATATTTTTGCAAAACTGAAAAGTTCTGTCTCATTATTTAGAGGACCTCATTGTATTTCAATGATTGTTTGGTTTACAATATAATGTATTTTTATACACCTCTGTACAAATGAAGAGTGTTGGAAAATCCCCCCTTCTGCCTTTTTTTGCGTCATTACCTCCACTTTTATTGCTGGTTTTTGGAATGTGCACACTAAGACACAGCTGTTCAGTGTACATGCTCTGACCCATAAAAACAGGTCAAATTTGTTATACTCCTAATTGACATATTTAACTTACATACAAGCCCCTAGTATACGGTGCAACATTTTCCCAGGTCCTGTAAGCTAAATGTCACTGGTGGACTCCAGCACTCATTTTGTGTCACCACCACTGTGATAATGCAAATCAATGACTGAAGGCAGCCATCAGTAACTTGGCTGTAGTTTAAACTAAAATCACAACTTGTCAAAATAACCTCTGTTGACATTCCTAATACCTCCTTCTAAATATTATTAAATCACCCCTAAATAGGCCCTAAATGCCTCTAAGTCAGGGTGCATGATATGTAAATGTAGGGCATGTAAAAGATTAATGTTAAACGTGACCCTATAGTGACAATACCCTAAAAACTATTTTTTATTGTAGCAGGGTTAGCTGTTCCATAGGAAAGCATTAGGAGTTAATATTACAATGAAATCATTTTATCTTCACCTAGGATCCAGCTACAAAGTTGATTCTTGGACTTTTAAAAATATTTATTACAAGCCCAATCCACTGGTAAAGACGTATTTGTAATAAATATTTTACAGAAAGGTACTTTCAAAAAGTTACCTTTAGCCTTTCTAAAGCCTTTACAACCCCATTTGCCTGAGCTTTCAACTGTCACCCAGCAGGGGCGTAACGGACACCCCCGCAGCCCCTGCAGTGCGGAGGGGCCCCCAGTCTTCTGTACATGAAGGGGGCCCCCTCTGCATGTCTGTTCAGCTTGCCTCTCTAAAGCAGCTGCAGTGTGCAGCATACTCTGACCTGACACCGCGCAGACCCAGGACTGAAAAGAAACAAAATAACGTATTTGTTTTTCTTCAGTCCGCCTGCCAGGCACCTGACAGGAGTGGGTGTGGCCCCCTGAAGCAGAGCATCCACTGCAGAGCACTGCTTCTCTTAGAGGGGAAGAGGCAGCATAGAAATGACTGGAGCAGAGGTAGGGTTGACACATTTCCCAGAGAAAAATGGCTTCTCTCTCTCTTCATGTTTTGAGATTCTTCAAAGGCCTGCACTTGATTCTTAGTTAGAACATTATATGAAATAATAAAAAATTAGCTAGCATTCGCGCCAAGAATTTTCAATTCTATTAAGGACACGGAGGCGAGGATTATGCTTCTCTTTCTATTTATTGCTACTCACAGCAGCCAATGAAAACTTTTGTTATGTAAAAAACAACAACATTTCCCATGATGCATATACCACATCACTTCCTGCAGGGCCCCATAAGAGCCAGTAACACCGGAACCAGTCCTCTTTCTTTGCTCCAAACAACAAGTCCAATAAGTATTAAAGTTCAACAACAGCTTCCAACGTGGAAGAAAACCAGACCAGCTGGGAACGTCACTCTGCACACTGGATTAATCCATTTTCTTGTCAGATCCTGGAAAGAATAGAGATAAAACAACCCGTAACTTCTGTATAATCAGAGTAAATACACAACGGGTGGGCAAAAATTACAGTACAGTAATTTAACCGGGTGGGATAATCCTCGCCTCCGTGTCCTTAATAGAATTGAAAATTCTTGGCGCGAATGCTAGCTAATTTTTTATTCTATTACAGGACCGGAGGCTTCATATTATGCTAGTTTAACGCTGATTAAAAACAATAGAGGATATATCACCCACCGGTTTGTAATAAAACTGTTTAAACGTTGATTCAGACGACCAGTCTGCAGAATGCATAATATCTTGTACAGTAGAACCCAACATAAAAGTCTTGGAGGCCATAGCGCCTCTGACAGAATGTGCACCAAAGACCTGACTATCTACACCTGCCTCTTGCATGACATCTTTGAGCCATCTGGCTATGGTAGCTGCTGTCACAGGTTTGTACGGTTTCTGTAAAGCAATCAATAATTGTGCCACCCCCTCAGGCCTGGTAGGCCTGGTACATTCTTCATAAGCCTTGAGGCATTGAACCACACAAAGTTTAGCATTGTCTGGAAAAGCATGATAATCCACACTACGTGACATTGTCTTAGTTCTAGAAGTGATAGAAAACGAAACACCCTCTGGAGTAAATACTCTACCTGTAATATCGAGAGCTTTAACATCCGAAGAACGCCTGCAAGCCGCTAGGCAAAGTAACATGGCCAGCTTGGCCGACAACTGTTTCCTGGACAACCTATTGTTGTCTGGCCAGTTATTGAAGAGCGACAGTACCAGCGAGACGTCCCACAAAGAGGAATACTTTGGTTTGGGTGGATTGGCTACTCTAATGCCTTTTAGGAGTTTACATACCACTGGATGCATTCTGACAGGCTTCCGATATGGCGGAGCGGAAGTTATTAACCGAGCGGTACGCTAAACCTTCCGACGCTTTTTCCGATAGAAAATTTACAATATAGGGTAATCCTGCCCCCACGGGATCCACATGCTGTCCCATGCACCAACGAACCCAGCCTCCCCAGGCTGAAGAATAGCGCTTCCTGGTAGAGGGGGCCCACGCTTGATTGATAAAGCTCGCAGCCTGGTCCGAAAATCCTGGCATTTGCCAACGCTGCCTGAAAGTCTCCAGGCCATCAGGGACAGGTGCCCCGATAGAACCATCGGGTGTGTCTCCCCCTGAGGGCCCTGGAGCATGGTCGAGGACCAAGGAATCCTCCTGGGGAAGTCGCAACTCGCCTCCATCAGCAACGGGAACCAAGGCTGCGACTTCCACAAGGGAGTCACTAATATCACTTCTGCTCTCTGGCGCATCACCTGAGTGAACACTCGGGGAATGAGGATGAATGGTGGAAACGCATAATTCAACTTCTGAGTCCACTCCTGCGCAAAGGCATCTGTCGCCAGCGCCAGAGGGTCCGGCCTCCAGCTGAAAAACTGCGTCATCTGACGGTTCAGCCGGGAGGCAAAGAGGTCGATCTCGCAAAGACCCCAAACTTCCTGTAACCACTGAACCACTCGTGGGCAAAGTTGCCAGTCGCTGTAATCCCAGAGGTGGCGAGAGTTCCAATCCGCCACCACATTGGATTGACCCGGAATGTACTCCGCTATCACAGATATCTGGTTGTTCAGGCAATAGTGCCAAAAGGCTTTCGCTATCTCCACCAACATTGAGGACCTCGTGCCCCCCAATTTGTTGATATACCGGACTGCCGATATGTTGTCCATCCGAAGAAGGATGCAACATGAGATCTGCCTGGGAGCCAATGTCCGGTTCGCAAAGGATCCTGCGAGGAGCTCTAGACAATTTATGTGAAGATCTAACTCCTCTAGGGACCACCGTCCCCCTGTGGAAATATTTCCGCAACGCGCTCCCCAACCCCAACGGCTGGCGTCGGATTCTATGACCACCTCTGGTAAAGAGCCAAAGATTGCTCTGCCGTTCCATGCCTCGACGTGGGCCAACCACCATTGCATCTCCTCCCTCACATCCTGGGAAAGAGGGACCACATCCGTGTAAGAAAGGCCCTTCTGTAAGTGTTGGATCTTTAGTCGTTGAAGGGCCCTGTAGTGCAGGGGCCCTGGAAATATTGCCTGAATGGACGACGCAAGGAGGCCCACTATCCGGGCAATCCCCCTGAGCGAGACCATCTGTTTGGTCAGGAACGAGCGCAGTTCCTTCTTGATATCCCGAAGTTTGGAGTTTGGAAGGCTGAGCTGGGCCGTCTGAGAATTTATGAAGAACCCCAGAAAATCTATCTTCTGTGTGGGAGACAGGACCGATTTCGGTTCGTTGATCACGAACCCCAGATTCTGCAAAATATGAATGGTCATGCGCAAGTGTTGAGCAACTAACTCCGGAGAGTGCGCCATAATGAGCATGTCGTCTAAGTAGACAATCATGCGAACCCCTTGCTCTCTGAGGTAGGCCACGACCGGTTTCAGTACCTTGGTGAAGCACCACGGTGCTGAGGAAAGTCCAAAAGGAAGGACCAAATACTCGTACCACCGGTTCCGCCATTGAAATTGAAGGAATCTGCGGTGGGGACGATATATGGGAACGGACAGATAAGCGTCCTTCAGGTCCAGACGGACCAACCAGTCCCCTTGCTTCAGTAGATCTGCCAACAGATGGATGCCCTCCATCTTGAAATGTTTGTAAGTCAGAAAGTGATTGAAATCCTTCAAATTGAGTACCAACCTGTAACCACCTCCTTTCTTCTGCACCAGAAAAATATTGCTGCAGAGACCGCGAGGGCCCTCTTTGCAAGGAGCTATCGCGCGTTTCTGCAGCAATCCGTCTATTTCTGAATCTATAAAATCGCACTCGAGTTGGGAAAAAGAAAGCTGCCTGGGACGCTGTACCTGACGGGGAGTCTGAAAAAACTCTAGGTGGAACCCCTGAACTGTCTGTAGTACCCAAGCGTCTTGTGAGATCTGAGCCCAATTGTGATAGAAATACCGAATACGCCCCCCCAAGGGAAGAGGAAGTAAATCTGGAGCGCTCACCTGAGGACTCGGCGGCCTGGAATCCTCCACGATAGGATCCCTTGTTAAAGCGCCGCTTGTTGAAGCGCTGCCTGGTGGGGTAGAAGGTGCCACCACGGGTGGAGTCCCAATCACTTCTGCCGCGCCCGAAATCTCCTCGCTGGGGACCTTGGGAGTGCTGACGGCCAAACGAGCGTCCCCGCCCTCGTCCGGCCCTATTGAAAACACCGGCGTAGAAAACGCGCTTGATCCCGGCCTGAGCCTTGTCCAGGGTCGTGAACGTGCCCACGTACTTTGCAACGTCTTTGACGAACCGGTCACCAAAGAGGTTGCCGTCCGCCAGTGGCCCAGGTTCCGCCGCAGCCAACTCTGTAAGATTAGAGTCCATGCGCATCAATATTGATTTCCTGCGCTCCGTTGAGATCGCGCAGTTGGCATTCCCGAGCAGGCAGATAGCCCGCTGGGTCCAGCCTGCCAGTACGTGGGAATCAATCGTGCTCCCCGATTCCTGTGCCTCCAGGGCCATTTCCAAAATTTTCGCTAGGGGCCCGACCACGTCCAGGAGCTTATCTTGGCAACCACGCCAAGCGCGATCTATCCCCTTCTTGGGGTCTTTGGCGAACTTTTTCAGGAATGTAAGCATGTTGGGGTCAATGTCCGGCGTCTCCGCTACCTTGTCCGAGAGGTCCGGCCTTGGGCATTCGGATCGCAGCCTGTTGCGCACCTCTTTATCAAACCCCTTGAGCAAGTTCTCGTGTAAATACGCAGCCACCTCGGGGGCAGGTAACCAGTCCGAGGATCTGGGGTGGACGATATCCGAGGGGTTGAACGTAAAGGGCGTGGGAGCCGGCGAGGAAGGCTCTACATTCTTAGACTTCCGAGACTTCTTTTTAGGAGGGGAGTCCTCCGAGGTGTCCGAAGAGGTGGAAGTAGACTCAGTGTCAGTGTCCTGAACCCTTTCACGTTCTCGAACTGGGCGCGGAAGTGCCTCATAAGAACCTGAGTGCGGCCAAGATTTAGCCCGGGAGTCCTCTGACGTCCCCTCAGTCTGCTTCGGAAAGCCATGCTTTTTCGCGAATTTCTCCAACTGCTTGGTTATCGGTTTTAAAGCCGTCGCCAAAGCCTGCTGCACAGTTCCAGGAACTGCCTTTTCTAGGGCCTTACTGACCGACTCCTGAACAGAAGCGTCCAGGGCCTCAACAATATTATCCTAGATGGCAGGTCCTCCTACCTCTTTTTCATACAAGGTATCATCCTCCTCATAATGCACCCACGTATCCATCGTGGAACCACACTTGTAGCGATATTTGCTTATAAGGCAATAGCAGGAGGGATAATCCAAAGGGGGGAGCCAACCCACAGCACAGAGCACCGGTACCTAGCTCCTCAGCAACAGCTGTAGATTAATTATTACAGCCCTCAGGGCGTAGTGGAGCCAAAGAGCAAAATTAGATCCAAGGAGGTGTGCTCCCTCCAGGCCCAGGTCGTTTTTGCAGCCAGCCAGGCGTCAGCAGTGCCCTTCCAACGAAAAAACAGCCTAAAATGCCTAAAACTGAAAGTATTCGGGTAGTTTCGACGTGCGTAGCCTAAATCCTACCAAAAACAACTAAATTGGGCTACGCACGTGGGAACACGATCGAAAGGAAAACTAACTAACTAACTAGCAGGCTCCCGGCGTCATAGACATATCAGGGGAGCCTCAGCGCCACATCAAACATAAATTCAGACCCACCGGAGGCGGGGCGGTACCGTGTGCTGATCCAAGCTGAAGCGCATACGCGCTGAGCGGAGAAACGAAGCGGGTGAGCGCCGCGTTACCAGTGCCCAAATTTAAATGCGCGCATTGGCGCCACAAGCACAATCGTCTGCCAAGACTGCCGCACACAGCGGGGATCACCAAGCGCCACCACGCGCTGATCGTATCACACAACCCGAAGGTTAGAAACACCAGGGCGTACTCGCCAAGCTATCGCAGCGCGATCCTAACATCCCAGTAACATTGCAGTACAGTCAATATGACAACATCATAGTACAAGCCATGCACAAACGGAGCTTTCAACTTAACTGTCTGCGTGAGCAGCAAAGAAAGAGGACTGGTTCCGGTGTTACTGGCTCTTATGGGGCCCTGCAGGAAGTGATGTGGTATATGCATCATAGGAAATGTTGTTGTTTTTTACAAAACAAAAGTTTTCATTGGCTGCTGTGAGTAGCAATAAATAGAAAGAGAAGCATAATACGAAGCCTCCGGTCCTGTAATAGAATCTGTATTCATGTTAACATGACCTTTCTGTCTTTGCTTTTTTTAAGTTAGCAGTCCAGGGCCATAAGGGCAGCTGAAAACACATTTGAAGTGTTTTCTTCTTACATTAACTGTCAAAGGTACGTATTGATAGAGAAAAAAATACCAGCCAGACATTAAATGCTAGTCATTGCAAGTGATTTCCCAATGTTTCTATTAAATGATCTGGATCCAACCCCAGAGTGTTTGTTTCCCTCGGTCATGGTTTTAATAACGTGTCAGGCAAAAGTCAAAAGCAACATGCAATATATATGGTTTAAAAATAATTGCCAAATAAATACCTATAAAAGCAGTACATTGAAATGACCAGTTTTACTTAAATATTTACAAGGGCTTTGTGCATTTTTTTTAAACCAAATTAGTCTACAAAGCAAATTGCCTTTGTGTTACATAAAAAGAATCAGGGAATTAAATATTTGAATAACCATCTTAAGTTGCAATACTGTAAAGCAGAGATCTCAACCTCTCTCTTGCCAGATGTATTTTTTTTGCAAACTGTTTTTTTTAAATGTTCCCATTATAGACAGGACTACAAGTAACAGAATGCAATGCCTTTGTCACTCACTCCTGAAATGGAAAAATGTGAGTTCACTGTGTAGGGTCTAATGGATGATTACTTGTACACATATACAGCATGAAAGCCTTTTCCTTCATTGTTTCCACAAAGTACGTTTGTGTTTTCATACTGGAATAAAAGGAATGTTCAGCAGCATTGCAATTTTAGTTTCCAAATTAAAACCCTTCTCTCATATATAACAAGGGAATCCGTGATGCCAAAGCATTGTCTATGGGTCTGCGAGGAAGGGGACCAAGCACACTATGAATGTGAATCGAAGGGACTGGGAATCTCAAATTTCTTGATTTTTAGGTTCTATGTTAGGAAATAATTAATTTATATTCAAGTGGTATGCTGCGGTTAAAGATGTAATGTGTTTTAAATTGCACTTTTAAAAAAATAGGTTTTCAGTAAACTATTTACTTATCTGTTTTGTGTACCTTAAAACAAAATAAAAATATAATAAATACGAGTTATAGTGCTGGTTTCACTATGGGCAATCCCATATCTAGAATATAATTCATCCCACAAATATATACATTTACTGGATTTATTGGAGTGTGGAGACATGTGGTGAGGGCCACATCACAATCACTTGCAGGGGGGAGGGGGGCTCACGTTTTGTTATGTCACTGTCATCCAGGGCATGAATAGCTCCTCGATGACGTATGAATTGGCTCCCAGAGCTAAGAGACATGCCTTGGGTGTTTCATGAAGTTGCCCTTCTCTTGAGTGGATGGTCTGGGGACTATGCCCAGCCTATTGCATATCTTCAAAGGATGCCTATCATGTCACTGGCATAGTTAGCTCACACTTGGGTCTGCTTCCTCTATTGTACTCCTAGCCAGCCAGGCACCAATCTCAGTGAGAGAGGAGAGGCCCTCTGAGTTGCTTTTGAGTGACCACAGAGAAAGGTGTGCTCATTTCCCTGACCACACATCCAGTGTTGGCACAGGAGCTCTGTACAACGGGATAAAGGTGCTGCCATGTTGGATTTAGATAGAGAGGGGCACTCTGGGATTGGTTTTAGTAGGGCACACAGGAACTGCTGCAAAAGTGGGGAGAATTACACAATCTTAAATGTTTTCTCTATTGGTTAGGTAGGGGTCAGGAATCACCACCACCCACAGGAGGCTAGTGCCAGGCATAAATATGGCACCCCTGGGAACCCTCTTCAGACCACTACTGGACCTGTAGAAGACAGAAGGAGGACTATACCTGCTGCTGTGACCTGTGAAGAGAACTGTAAAGGTGGTCCTGCTCCCACTTGTATCGAGGACCAAGAAGTGACCTCCAAGGGCCAGATGTCTGACCTCGTGTTTAGCTACAGCGACACAAAAACTGCAAGAAGTTTATTTCCTGAAAAAGCCTCTGTTAGAAATGGGATTTCTGGTTGGCTAGAGCATGCGCCTAAGCCAGGCAGAAACCACCACTCTAGCCAGTGCAAGGGAGTTACACGCTGAAGATAACTGCTGCTCACCCCCTTGGTAGCTTGGCACGAGTAGTTAGGCTTATCCCAGAGGCAATGTGTAAAGCGTTTGCGCAACACCCTCACACAGCAGGAACACACTAGGCACACCACAAAAGAAACTCCACACAAGGTTATATGAAAGTAGCCTTTGTATTACTCATGAAACACATTAGAGCCCAATCACACATATATACACTGTGCCATCTGGCACTTAGGTATCACTTTACAGGGGATTATATACATTACAGGGCCAATCGGGCCACTGACATCACCATTAGAACAGGTAAGTAATAAAACAACCAGTAACTACTGGTAAAGGTACTTAGCTTAAACACATTATGCATTAACCACCTTAGGCATTCACATTAGGCATAAACAGATTATGCATAAATCACATTTTAGCAGGGCACCATAGTACCACTTATCAGAGTATACCCATCACATTAGGTATAAACCACACCCACTGTGCCCTATCATGAACACTTGTAGGTCATACATATCACTACATGCGCTGCACAATCAGCGCAACACCTGAGCTCTCCTTTAGGGTACCTGGTGTCCTTAGCATTTGGGCCACGTGCCCACCTATCTCCTAAAAGATGGCAATTCTAGTCCCCGGAGGCCTCCGTCGAGGTCTCACCCTGTTCAGGGACACAATGCCACAAGCAAAGGGGCAGGGTGCAACTCACCCTATCTCCGCCAAAGAATGCCCCCGATGCTGTGTCTCGTGCAAGGGCAGCTCATTTCTAAGCAGGGGCCCTGTCCCGGGCTCGTCTCGCAATGCCCCCTTAGGACAAATATTGCTCCCATAACCGGACCAAATGTACAGCTGCCCGCTTCCACGCGCATCAACTGTGGCGCGCTTAAGACGATAGGTAGAAGTGCATTGGTGCTACAAAAGCTCCTGGGGGAAGTCCTGTGATGGCCCCTCAGGGCCAGGTCACCACAGTACGGCCCAAACCTTTGTAAGGGCACTCGGTCCCCCGGACACTCACCATCTCACACTGGGGCGGTCTCACGGAGCCCCGGAAGTTCCGTAGTCTGCATCATGCTTCCCGCGACAAGACTTCCAGCGGGGTCCCTGCCCACTGCCAGCCTCCTTTGTCCTGGCACAGTGGCGGCGGGACCCGGATCAAAATCTCAGTCCTCTTCGTCTCCTCCAGGCTACGGCCACGCTCGTAGTCACGAGGGGCTCTCCTCTTCTCCTGGGAGCCCCGCCCAAATCAGGCCTCCCACTGCCTGTCTTCGGATTGGCTCCTTCTTGCCTCAGCCTCACCCCTGCCCAGGTGCCTGACTTCTGGCCTCTCCCTTTCCACACGGGAGCTCGGCCGGAGGTCGACTGTTTTGGTGGTTGCAGCTTCTCTGATTTGGCGCGGCGGCACCTTCTGCCCACACGATGGGAGTCCCCCTCCTTGGGCTCAGGCAGCTTGGGGCCACGCAGCAGAGCCCCAGCTGCACAGCCACCCCCCAAGATCTCCCTCCGGGCTGTGAGAGCCAGGGAGAGCCCACGCAAACAGCATTCCAGCACGCTTTGGCCAGCAACCTTCCTAGGACCAGAAACGCTTGGTCTGTCTCCACCACGGAGACCTGAAGCAGGGAGCTGGCAGCGCTCCTCTCACGCTGGGCTCTCAGCTGGAGAGCACAGGCAGCAGGCCAGCACACATGGTCTGTGGGCAGAAGAGCATTCCCTCTAGCAAGCAGCTCCCCAAGCAAAGTCCCAGTGGTGGTTCCCTGCCAGCGCAGTGTCTTCTCCAGTTCCACGTAAGCACCCACAGCCCACTTTACCTGTGGTCACCGCCCCAGTACTTATACCACATTTGTCTTTGTTCTGCCCTGACACAGGGCTTGGTGATCCAGTAAAAACAGTTCTGGGGGCTGCTAAAACATTTTATATACAGTGCTCACACCATCCTTTGTCAGGTTAAGCTCTGGCCCCAGACACACCACAGGGGGGGCAGAGCCAGCATTGAAAAAGGCAGGCACAGACCTATTCAGGGTCAGGGGCTACTCTTCCCACTACTCCAAATGCAGATCTGCCTATTCAGCCTAGCGCTGACTCACCCTGCCCCTCTGGATCCACACATCTCACCAGCCCCTGTCACTCCAGACCCTGACATGCAATACACATCAGGCAGGCACAAGACACATAGCACACAGAAATGCCAACTTCTAAAAGTGGCATTTTTAAATACAGATAATAAATCTGCGCACACCATCACACAGCATTTATTATTACTATTCCAAACATAGCAAACTTGACCACGCTGCTCCTCTCATATTAGAAATTACCACTGAAACACTTATCAAGGAATCCCCAATGCATTCCTATGAGAGGGCAGCCTCACAGCAGTGAGAAACCAATATGGCTGTTTGTCACTACCAGGACATGTCACACAATTAAGGTACATGTCTTACCTTTTACCCACAATGCACCCTGCCCATAGGGCTAGGTTTGGCACACCTACCGGTGACTGACATGCAGTAAAAGGGGGGTCACAGACGTGGCACCCACTTTATGTGCCACGTCACAGCAGCAGTAAACTGCGCACATAGGCCCTGCAATGGCAGAGGTCTGAGACAGGTTTGAAAGGCTACTTTGGTGGGTGGCGCAATCAGCTCTGCAAGCCCACCAGTAGCGTTTCATTTACTGTCCCTGGGTAGCTGAGATACCACTTTACAAGGGACTGACAGGTAAATTAAATACATCAAACAGGTGTAGACCAATCTTACCATGTTTAGCACAGAGAGCACACGCACTTTACACTGGACAGCAGTGCTAAAGTGCCCAGAGTCCTAAAACCACCAACACCAGGTCAGAAAAAAGACTAGGAGGAAGGTAAAAAGTTCAGGGATGACCCTGCAAAACAGCCAACAGCCTCGCTGGCCAGTTCCAACTGGACAAGAGCTGCACTCTGCTGGTGGGTTCTGTTGGATTAAATCCCTATCCCCTAGTGCTGTTCCTGAGGATCAGGAACCCTATGGCTGGTGTCAGAGTTAGCCCCTCCTGTCTAACCCTAACACCAAGGACTTAGAAACTCTTTCAAGACTTTTTGCCTGGAGAATCTTAAGAAGACCAGGACAAACCTGCCAAGTAAGTCTGACAAAGGTGCATTGCTGCTGGGCCAAAGATTCAGGTTGTTACTGCTCATACCTTTCCACAGCAGAAAAACGGTTTCAGTAGGACATTGTGGGTAAGAAATCCAACCTTGTGGAGCCCTGTTTGGCTACTGCTTTCAGTCTTGCACCAGTGGAGTAATCCCAGCTTAAAAAAGCGACTAAGTCCGTAGGTAGAAATCTTCACCAGGAGAAGGTGCCAAAAGTATCCAGGCAGCAAAGGACCTTCCTTGGGCGCGAATTTTGAATTTCTCCCACTTGGAGCTTTCCTGCCAAAAGTCAATGACTTCACCGTCAGATAGCTGTCCGGCCTCATGGAACCCATCTAGGCTGAAGCTGTCTTACTCTACTGGGGATCTTGGACTTCCATTTCATAGACTAAGTCAGAAGGTAAAACTAATGACTGGAACAAATCTTGTCTCTGACCCTGACCCACGCTCCATGGCGATCGGACTTAACTCACTCCTAGGTACTGGTCTAGCACAACCAGATGACACTGTTTGGTTCAATTTTTATTTAAAACTTTAAAAATTAATATCTCCTGTTCCCCTTATTGAAATATTGTCATTTTGTTTGGTAAAATATTCTCTATTTTTATAACTTGGAGTGGGATTTTTATTGTGTTGGGTTTTAATGGGACTTACTGTCCTTGTGGGTTGAAAGTCAGGTAATGGTGCATGATCACCAAGACAAGAAAATGGGAGCCTAGTGTGTATTATCTCGGTGCCTGAACAGCCTACTTTATCGCTAGACACTCTTTTTCAAGAGTGGCATATGTTATTTGATGTTGCAGCAATTTCCTTCTCTGAACAGAATGGGGAGTTCATCATCACTAAATTCCTGGTATTACCGCCCTCAAATCTGACCCTGAGGTATCCTTCTGGACATTGTAACACGTGTTTGGTAATCAAGTGTTCTGTAGCATCAAAAATGCCTTGACATTATCCCCATTCAAGAGTACCTGAGTGGGAACACTCTTATTAAGTAATTCCGTAAGAAGGGCAGCGAGGGTAGAGAATTGGGAAATTAATCTACAGTAATATCAAATGAACCCTAAGAATGCTCTAACGTTATGGTTGGTGGGGGAACATGGGATTTGATTAAGGGCATCTATCGTTTTGATCTGTGATGGAGTTTCGATCTGTGATGGAACCAAACCATTTCTTAGGCATATCTTTAGCTTTCAGAGTGCACCTAGCTGGATTAGCGATGGGCCCTGCTTATTGAAGTGAGAGTAGCCCATTATGTAGGTAGATTTGATGAAAAGAAGTGGTGGGGTTCAAGACAATAATGTAATAAAGGTAAGCTGATAAGTAGTTGTAGTGTTTAGACTGTCCATCAAATGATGGTACTTTGCTGGAGACCCATACTTACTAAATAGCAAGTCTTTAAAGTGAAACAACTATTAAGGAATTTAGAAGACTGCTTTGTGGCTACCAGCAGGATTTAGGGATAATTGACAGTAACGCTATATGAGATCAAAGGTGCTGATGTTCTTGGCTGTTCCCAAACTCTCGACAAGATCGTTGACTTACAGAATGCATATCATCATCGTCTGTGGTTCGTAAATTACTGATGCCCACCTTTCCATTCATCTCCACTTCTTCTTACCATGCCTTAAGCATATTGATATGAAACAATTGTGGCATAGGTTGCATTTCAGTCTGTGAGACACAAACAGGTGATTTTTCCTACCTTTCAAGTGATCCTGTGGGGTCTATATCGTTGTACTAAAAGCTTGTGTTCTCTAGTGAGTAACACAACAAACGGTTTATCTCCAACTTTCAAAGTCCTTAGTCTTGTTTCTCTAATAGAACACTGTTCAAGTGTGTTCTGGGCCTATTGAGGATTCTCAAATGCCTTGTGTCAGACTGTGTGGAGCTGGTCCGTAAGATGTGAGGCATATTCCACTAACCAAATGGGGTTGTTGTTAACATCCTCACATTCTTCTACCTCCAAATTCAGGAGGATACGAATTGTCGTCCGAATAACAACTTTGATAGATTTAATCCAGCAGAGACATTTGGAGTACTTCAAAGGGTAAACGGAGGTCTTCAAATGGGTACCTGGAAGAGTTTATACATATTTTTCATAAGTTGGGACATGAATTTGGGCCTCTGGTTCATAAGCATTTTAGTCGTGCATATCAACCTTAGCAAAGCAGGGAATAAGGAAGTTGCATATATGAGCAGCTGTGATGCCTACTAAAGAAAATATATCTGGGTTTCAGGTGGCGTAATACACTATTAGCAGGATATAATGATTTCTTAAGGAATATTCCAATGACCAAACAAGGTCTTACATAAGATTTCTTACAGAAGATTCCAATGACTAAAAGAGGATATGCCCGTCCATTGAAAGGGCACTTGGATAAGAGGCAGTGCAGAGAAGCGATTTCCACACACTTTTTGTTCTTTTATTCACTCTCTGGTCATACCTTGCAAAACTTAAATGTTTCTAGGCATACTCCAACCTAGGGGGCCGATTCACAGAACTAACTAAAGACAAAATCCTAAACTTACTACTTTTGGTATTCACAGAAGGCATTTAGTAGTAGTAAAGTTAGGATTTTGTCTTAAGTTTGACTTAAGACAAGCTTAAGACAGACTTAAGACAGACTTAAAACAAACTTAAGACAGACTTAAGACAGACTTAAGACAGACTTAAGTCAAACTTAAGACAAAATCCTAACTTTACTACTACTAAATGCCTTCTGTGAATACCAAAAGTAGTAAGTTTAGGATTTTGTCTTAAGTTAGTTCTGTGAATCGGGCCCTAGGTCTTTGTGTATACTCAGGGCAAGAAAAGTCTCCACAGTTGAGTTTGTTGGGTTTTTCAGCCACTTCATGACTTCCCGAGATATAGCTCTAGGCCACATGTAATGCTGTCTGCCGAAATGCTGTGGGTACCAATATCTGATTCAGGGTTGGTTGCTCCTCTTTGGGAATGATGCAATAAACTATTTCTTTTTCCAGGTACGGGTTGTCAGGGCTGGTGGTCCTTCTTCGGTTTCCTTAGAGGCTCACAGGCTAGTATAGAGGAGAAAAACATTTTCAAAGAGCAAATGTAGTCACACAGCACCGATAAGCACGAACATATGTACACTTGCAACATTTACGCGTGCATAAATAGTCCTGAAATACTTTGTAAATTGCATGATAGTTGGAAATTGGCTCCTAACCTCGGTCTGAACAAGTGCATTTATGGCTGGTTTGTGCATGGGGCACTCAGAAAACTCCAAAGGAGGTACATGTTCTAGCTGCTAATTGAAAAGCATCAGACACATTGGGCCTCATTCAGAAAGAATGATGTATAAGCAAGTATCGCTCACTCTTGTAGTACTCCTGGCTTACTCATGAATATCAAGAGTAGGGAAGAAAAACTCCTCAATTACTCAGTCAGTTACAGCAAAAATCCTTCACAATCTCTTTTAATTTCGTTCCCAAGAGGAGGAAAACTGAAAAGAACAAATACAATTAGTGAGGCATCAAGTGTTAATTGAAGCTTAAACACATTGATTAACAATAGTGAATAGAAAGCGAATTCAAACATGGAAAATATGCATTATGTATTTGATTTCTTGAAAATGGCATATTAAAATATACTTCCAACCATATAGTCAGTCCCAGATGTGTTCAAACACCATGCTATGGCTTCTTATAAAAATGCAATTATAACATTACAACTGTGTTGGGCGAAATAAAAAAAGGAGCCTATTTTCTTCGGATGTATGACGTTACAACGCACACTTTTACAACGCATGCACTTACAACGCATTTTTTACAACGCATAATCCATTACAACGCATGACATTACAACGCATGACACTACAACGCATTTTTAAAAACTACCTTTACAACGCATTTCCATTACAACGCATACTACCTTTACAACGCATACCATTACAACGCATAATATTAAATTGCATTTAAGGTAAGTATTAGATAGTATAGGGGTAAAAGTTACTTTTCTAACTCCAGGGGGTGCAACAGTAGGGTAAGTGTTGGATAGTATAGGGGTAAAAATTACTATTCTAACTCCAGGGGGTGCAACAGTAGGGTAAGTGTTGGATAGTATAGGGGTAAAAATTACTATTCTAACTCCAGGGGGTGCAACAGTGGGGTAAGTGTTGGATAGTATAGGGGTAAAAATTACTATTCTAACTCCAGGGGGTGCATCAGTAGGGTAAGTGTTGGATAGTATAGGGGTAAAAATTACTATTCTAACTCCAGGGGGTGCAACAGTAGGGTAAGTGTTGGATAGTATAGGGGTAAAAATTACTATTCTAACTCCAGGGGGTGCAACAGTGGGGTAAGTGTTGGATAGTATAGGGGTAAAAATGACTATTCTAACTCCAGGGGGTGCATCAGTAGGGTAAGTGTTGGATAGTATAGGGGTAAAAATTACCATTCTAACTCCAGGGGGTGCAACAGTAGGGTAAGTGTTGGATAGTATAGGGGTAAAAATTACTATTCTAACTCCAGGGGGTGCAACAGTAGGGTAAGTGTTGGATAGTATAGGGGTAAAAATTACTATTCTAACTCCAGGGGGTGCAACAGTAGGGTAAGTGTTGGATAGTATAGGGGTAAAAATTACTATTCTAACTCCAGGGGGTGCAACAGTAGGGTAAGTGTTGGATAGTATAGGGGTAAAAATTACTATTCTAACTCCAGGGGGTGCAACAGTAGGGTAAGTGTTGGATAGAATAGGGGTAAAAATTACTATTCTAACTCCAGGGGGTGCAACAGTAGGGTAAGTGTTGGATAGTATAGGGGTAAAAATTACTATTCTAACTCCAGGGTGTGCAACAGTAGGGTAAGTGTTGGATAGTGTAGTGTAATATTATGCGTTGTAATGGTATGCGTTGTAATGGTAGTATGCGTTGTAATGGAATGCGTTGTAAAGGTAGTTTTTAAAAATGCGTTGTAGTGTCATGCGTTGTAATGTCATGCGTTGTAATGGATTATGCGTTGTAAAAAATGCGTTGTAAAGGTAGTGCGTTGTAAAAGTTGCGTTGTAAAGGTTGTTCCCCATTTTCTTCAAACAGACTCAGCCCAGCGATAGATAGGGGACTCAACTGTGTAAAGAGTGTGCTATATTGCTTATAATACGTCTCCACTTGCGGGCTGCACTTGTTTCTCTCTTATCGAAAGACTACACTGTTATCATCTTCTCTCTACGACCATGACTGCTTGGTGGCACATTGTGTGTCAGCACTTCCTGTCCACCCTCCGAAAGCAGGAAGTTGTGTCAGGTGCCAGTGCTAGTGTTCAGAAGAACTCCACTGTCTGCAGAGCACTGCAACATTATAACTAAAGAATATTGGATTGTGAAAGAGAAAAGTCCCTCTTTTGGGTTGTGGTAAACCCTAGAGTGTTTTAAGAGTGCCTTATTTGTTGAACCAGGCGTGGGAGCACACATCAAGAGCTGCCCACACCATGACTAATGTCAGAGCAGAAGTGGAAGTGGAGGTCAGAAGAGTCTATGACTGATTATCATTACTGATAGAGACTCATTTTGTCAGCTATGGAGAGCGTAGATTGAAACACAAGTTAATTCAGATTTGTACTCTCCTTATTCCAGTTGTTCTGGTTTTTCTTGTAAGGATGTACCAAAGGTGAAATTCTTCACATTATTTCAAAAAGCGCACACCCGAGACTGCATTTTCATGCATATTTTGCAAAGTTCTAAGTAATTTATAACTTTTACAATGCAAAAAAATCTGCCCATCAAGAATATCGAGGAGTAACAACATGTAGATTTAAATAGTGGCAGCTATTGGTAAACCGGAGGAGCTATGTTTATGTCCTCTATTTAGGTTCAAGCCAACAGCCAGGAAGGTCCTGCGAGAGGGACAATGTGTCTGTGCCCCTTCACAGTAGAGATACAGTATGAACGCCTTGGTAGGGTGAACTCCATACAGTGTCATGCACAAGTTAGCCGGCTGGTTGGTGGGGGACAAGTGACAGTCTTAATCATCTGACCAGCTTGTGCTTCATGGTATGAAGGGGCATCAGGGAGAATTAAGGGTAACTATTGGGCCATAACACAATGCAAAGAGATGTGTCGTCAGGACTCTGAGAATATTTAGAAAAGCTACTTTTTGTCTCAGAGGTACTGAGAGGGTATTTCAGGATTGTAGAGTGGATGGCACACTTGCTTCAAGTTTCTGACTGCAGCTGTATAGATGCACTAGTTAAGCCTGGAAAATCCAGTGCCAGAACCAGGGCGATTTTGTAAGCACGGTGAAGTAAGAGGAGAAATTCCTTACAAATGGAAGATATGATTGGTGATCAGTCAATCAATCAATCAAGTGACTTGTAAAGCACAACTACTTACCCATAAGGGTCTCAAGGCACTGGGGGTGGGACTGTGGATACGTCGACGGCACTGTGGTTCAGTCGAAGAGCCAGGTCTTGAGATCCTTCTTGAATTGAGGCAGTGATGGGGATTGCCTGAGGTAGAGAGGCAATGTGTTCCAGGTCTTTGCTATGGGGTAGGAGAAGGATCTTCCTCAAGTCATAGATATGTGGGACGGTGGCCAGGGCAGTTGGGCAGAGTGGAGGTATCTGGTGGGCGCCTGGAATGCGGCGCAGTGGTTGAAGTATGCAGGTCCCGCGTCGTGTAGGGCTTTGTAGGTATGTGTGAGGAGCTTGAAGTTGATTCTTTTGTTGGCTGGGAGCCAGCGGAGATCTCTCAGGTGGCCGGTGATGTTGCTGCGGCCGGGGATATTGAGGATGAGTCTAGCAGAGGCGTTCTGAATGTTCTGCAGTTTCTTGAGGAGTTTCTGGGTGATGCCGGTGTAGAGTGCGTTGCCGTAGTCGAGTTTGCTGCTGATGAGTGTGTGGGTGACTGTCTTACTTGACTCAGGGGGGATCCATTTGAAGTTCTTGCGAAGGATGCGGAGGGTGTTGAAGCAGCTAGAGGTGACGGCGTTGACCTGTCGGTTCATTGCCAGTGATCAATCGAGTATGATGCTGAGGTTTTTGGCGTGGTCTGAGGGGGTGGGTGGGCTTCCGAGGGCGGAGAGCCACCAGGTATTGTCCCAGGCTGAAGGGGGGCTTCCAAGGACGAGGACTTCTGTCTTCTCGGCATTGAGTTTTAGGCAGCTGATGGTTATCCAGACTGCGACGTCTTGCATTCCTCTCTGGTGAGACAAAAGGATTGTGGACTGGACCCCGCCTGGAGCTGGAGTTTGAATTTTTCCTGCGGCGTGGTGGCAGGCTATAGGCTGGATTTCTGTGCTCGAAGAGTGCGGTAAGAGGCAGTGGAGCCCCGTCCTGGGTCAGCGCTCTTGTGGTCTGGGGAGCTGGGTAAGGAAATGTGTAGTAGAGCGTGGTGGTGAGCTTCTTCCTATCCGGCACCTAGTGAGCCGTTGTCTGATCCAGCCACATGGCCAGCAATCTCCGGCGGTGGTAGCCAACGAGTACAAGAATCTGCACAGTGTGTCTCTACCAGGGGGAATGCGGAGGCAGCAAACGTGCAGGATGAGTAAATCCAATTGTATTGTAATAAGTAAAGACAGCATGTCGTTTTTGAAAAAAAAAGTTTATGATTTTATTCAGGTCTTTGCAATTTGAAAAACATACTAATTAAGCAGGGCACAAGTCCGAAAAAAATAAGTGGGGGACTAACCTAGTTAATCAGTATGCAAATGACATCACATGCACGTGACATCACGGCGCGTGACTTCACAGGATCACAGTTATGGGTCCAGCAGGAGTCTGAACTAAGTAAGCCCCCTCCCAGCCTGCACGTTGTTGGGGATCGAAA
This sequence comes from Triturus cristatus, assembly GCF_964204655.1. NCBI lineage: Eukaryota > Metazoa > Chordata > Amphibia > Caudata > Salamandridae > Triturus > Triturus cristatus. The sequence continues at coordinate 492,154,066 of NC_140582.1, read as the reverse complement.
GCAGACAATGTTGTGCAGGCGCTGTTGAGTGTGTCCCGGTGTTTGCAAATTACACCGGGACGAATTCAACATATTATTCAGTGGGGCCAAACTTCTTGGCAGGGTGGATGGCGTCCACCCTGTGAAAATAGTGGGTGGACGCCGTCCACCCGTGTGTACCCCCGACTCGTGCCCTGTAATTAAGTATAAATAACCTGACCAAGATGGTAATGCCTCTTCAAAGGAAAAGAACTACCAAGTGCATAGGAGCAAAAAGGAAAGGAAAAACAAAAGGCAGGAAGAAGGTTTCGGGCAAGGTTAACAGCTGCACAATAAGAAGTGAAGGCAGCGGACCCAGTGCATAATTTGAGCCGGTGGTGTCCGGTGCTCGGCACCTGCACATAATTGTCAACAACGGCGCTTATGATGGTCTGCCACATGGTGCCACTGTTTGTCTAATTTACAGATGAGCGCAACAACAGCTGTTTGTCAATCCAATATACGATAAAAATGACCAATACCTGCCTCCGAGCCATTCTTATAGCTTTGGGGGACTGGAATAGATTGAATTGACACACTTGGTGGACTGTGATAGTTAGTATTCGTGTTGGTACTGTCATTGGCAGCAAAAGGGTGGTACAAAATGCAGTGGCCTCCTGACAAGGACCCGGCACTTTTTTTTCTCACCAATTAAGCACTGCCAGCTTCTATTGCTCCAAAAATAGTTTGTTAAATGAGTGTGTGTTACAGGGTGATTCACAAGTCAGCTGGAGCCCCTCTATTAAACTGGTTGCTTCTATTAGGTAATTTGTGGAAACGCTTCCCTGGTACTCCCATAAATGACTCGTGAGTCCCAAAGCATAAGACTATGAGAGACAAGAGATAGGGGAAGGACAAGACTCAGGCAACGGCCGTGCAGAGGATTACACCAGTTGCGAGGAAGGAAGCCTGGTGAAGGCACAGGCTTTTAAATGAAGGCCAACAAACATTTACTAACCTAGAGTATTCCGCAATTAAACCTTCGTCAATATAGAACGTTTACTTTCTGATGCAAAAAACTCTACACAGCGTTCTTAAATCAATAGTTTTGAATGACAATGCACTAAAGACCCATACCGGCGTATTAAGGACCACAGTCTAGGAATTAAAAAGTATTAATATTGTTTACCCTTGTTTGTGATGCCAATTAGTGGCATAGAGAGTGAAATCACAGTAGAAAATAATAGCCTCCCTCAAGGTGGGGGAAAAAGTAGTAGAGAACCCCACAGTATATGTCTAAAAGACCTCAGCTGATAAGAAGAAGAAATTACCCCTAGTGGCACAGTAGGTTAAAATATCCTTTTAGTAAACACAAGGATAGCGATGGGAAGAAAATAGGTTAAAAAAAGTGGGCTAAGGACTGATATTGTAAAGAGGAAGAAACAGGGAATGACTACAAGGGTAAAATCCAGTAAGGTTATGAGTCTGCCCAAAAAAACTAAGATAGGACAAAGCATGTCTGCAGCTATTAATTCCCAAAATACAAATAAGGCATCTGTTGTAACCTGCTCAAAACAAGCAAAACTATTGTCAAAAGCTGATCTGGCGGTTCATGGTGAGCGAGGAGTCCAGGATGATACCAAGGTTTCATGAGTAGTCTGCGGGTGTGGTGGGGGATCCAAGATCTGTGGGCCACCAGGAGTCTTCCCAGGTGGAGGGGGTGGTGCCCAGGATCAGGCCTTCAGTCTTCTCTGAGTTTAGCTTGAGGCAGCTGTCCTTCATCCAGGGGGCAACAGACTTCATCCTGTCGTGGAAGTTGTTCTTGATGACTGTGGGTTCATTGATGAGGGAGAGGATCAGCTGGGTGTCATCAGCATATGAGATAATGTTGAGTCTGTGATTCTTGATGATGGCTGCGAGCGGGGCCATGTAGATGTTGAAGAGAGTGTGGCTCAGGGAGGAGCCCTGAGGCACTCCAAACTGATCTCTGTAGGTTCAGAGTAGAATGGTGGTAGTCTGACTCTCTGTGTTCGGCCAGTGAGGAAGAAATAGATCCATTGGGAGAGGTCTAGGATGCGGGTCACTTCGATGAACTCAGAAGGTTGGGCATTGATGGCCTTCTCGGTGACCTTAGCTGAGAAGGGGAGCAGAGAGATGGGTCTCAAGTTCTTGAGGTCCTTCGGGTTTGCAGAGGGTTTCTTCAGCAAGGGGTTGATTTCTGCGTGTTTCAAATCTTCCGGGCAGGTGGCTGAGTTGATGGAGTAGCTGAGGGTGTAGCAGAGTTTGGGGGCGATAGAGGTGCCAGCTTCATTGAAGATGTGGTGCGGGCAGGGGCTCAAGGGTGCTCCGGAGTGGAGGCTCTTCATAATCTTGAGGGTGTCGTCTGCTGTGAGGGGAGTCCAGCTGAGCAGGGGCTGCTGGGGTCCAGTGTCATTGGGTGCGGTGGTTGCAAGTGAGGTGAGAGGGTCTTGGGTATCGAGGCTGGTGCAGCTGCCGTAGATCTCCTTAGATGGTTCCTTCTACTTGAGGAATGAAGAACAGGTAGCAGAGACACATGTTGCTCTCGTTCTCTGGAATGGCATAGGAGGAGCACATAAAGACCCGATGTAATCTTGAAGTAAAGTAGAGTCCACTGGGCCTGGGTAATCTGGGTGCCTTTGCGTGCTCTTCTGACAGAAAAGTTTAAAAATAGGCAGTTTTATCATACAATTTTTTTTTTTATCAAAGCATTTAAGTGCTGGTTATTTATGAACATACTGCATTTGAGGACTAAATGCCTGTCATCTTATTGGGACATTTATTGGCACAAAGCACATTTTCGCAAATGCATGTAGATGCCATATGAAAAGCATCTTGCTAATTTTAATAATTATTTGTATGTACTGAATGTCAACATTGTGTTTTTGTGTTTAATTGCTGTTGTTTTGCTTTTAACAGGTATTGCACCAACACCTCATCAACCGGCAAAAAAGCATACTGCTTCCATCCTCCATTTGACCAAATCCTGGTCTTCCCAAAGTAGGCTGGGAACAATGGAAGGAAGGTTTTGAGGCTTATCTCATCGCCATTGATGGAGAAGCATTTCTGCAATAAAGAAATGCGTTCATTAGACATTAAGCCACAAAAAATTTGATTTCTGAAAGGTATAAGTTTTATAGGTGACACCAGCTTCCAGGAGAACCTATAGAGAGTTCTGTGGGTGTGTTAAGAATTAATTACTGACCAAATCGTTGAACACACCAACAATAAGAAGATTCAGGAAGCCTTATTAACTATGCCAAATGTAACACTAAATAAGGCAGTGGAAATAGCTGCAGGGATTGAAAGTATGACTTGATATATGGCTGAACTGTCTATTTCTCAGCAAGTATCTTCATCCCGTGAGGTAGTCGCTAATATTAATTCAAAGTTCAAGAAGAAGAAAACCTTTGTTACAAGCAAGTCTAACAACATTGGGACTGATTCACAGAACTAACTTAAGACAAAATCCTAAACTTACTACCATGTTGGTATTCACAGAAGGCACTCACTCATTTTGGTATTCACAGAAGGCACTTACTCATCAATGAGTAAGTGCTTTCTGTGAATACCAAAATGAGTAAGTGCCTTCTGTGAATACCAAAATGAGTAAATGGTAGTAAGTTTAGGATTTTGTCTTAAGTTAGTTCTGTGAATCTGGCCCATAGTTAGTTAAAGATGCGTCAATAGCAATACTTTCGGACATTCAACGTCATGTCCTTCCTTTGATAAAGTGAGTATAAATTGGAAAACAGGTCCATTTTGGGAAGTTACTCTTCCAGAACCTGCTTCCAAAGTAAAGAAATTATGTTTTTTGCTGGATGCAATCTGTTGATGGAAACCCAGGTTGCTAAGGTAGCTTTGACTTGTTTTGTGGTCCTGTAATGGCTGGAAAAAATAATCTGAATGCTCTCTTTTTCAGTCCAAAGGACAGTCATTTAGGCATTTATTATATCAAGACTGGATTATGGAAACATCCTCTACTTAGTGGCAGTCAAGGCCTCTATTAGACCCTACAAGCAGTTCAGAACTCTGCTGCCAGGCTTCTATATCAACTCCCTAAACATGCCTCTGTGTCGCGTCTCCTTCATGAGCTTCATTGGCTCGCTATGGACAAACAGATACAGTTCAAAGCATTATGCTGTATGCACAAGACCAGGTCGAGCACTGGCCCACAGTACCTACAAGAACTGGTGGAACCTTATCAGCCTACTCATTCCCTGCGATAAAGCACTCAATACCTTTGTACGGTTCCCAGAGTCAAACTGCCTCGCATGGGCGGTTGCTCCTTCTCCTACTTGGGCTCAGAAATACCTTGCCCGAGTCCCTAAGAAGCTGCCCCTCATTGGCCATCTTTTGCAAAAGTCTGGATATTCTAATCTTGTCTTTTTCTGCCAGCCCCTACCTTGTTGCCAAAGGGCTTGGAAACCCTGTCAAGGTAGCTATGCACTACACAAGACTTTATAATAATATAATAATAGTGTAGGTCTGTGATGCTTAACTATTAGAAGAGGGTGCTTTACAGAATTACACATTATTGGCAAAACCTATGCTTCACCACAGTTTGAGCTACTTACACCTAGAGAGACTGGTCATGTGGCAATCTTAGGGTAATCATATACCCCGAGTACAGGTCTATTGTCACTTTCATCATAACTGCACTCTTTATTGCACTTGAAGAATTGTCATATTTCCCTGGCTCATCTCATAAGCAGATTCCAGGCCTTTTTCCCCATTACTTGGCCAAGTTAATTACTCTGCTAATAACGGTAGACAGCCACTCTGAATCGATGGGTTCTTTGATGTCTTGATCACATTGTTTGTCAAATTCTTTCTGAAATTCAGGCCTAACATCCAATGGAACTCTTCTGACCTTATGTACTACTGGTTCCGCTCCAGATCTCAGTTGAATGTTGTGTTTCAAACTTTTCAGTTTGCCTAGAGCTTCTGTGAATACCTTTGGAAATTGTATTTCCCATTCAGATCATTGCAATGGCCATGCACCCAAACGCTGTTTTTTCAGAAGCATTTGCTCTGGGTTATTAGGACGCAAGATTATCCCGAGGTTTCCTTGCTCAAACCATCCTATTAATAATGAATCAAATTTTGCCACTTACACTGTAGCTTGAGTAGCATTACCTTTAAAAGACACAGCGGTGTCAAGTTCTCCCAAAACCCCTATGAGTTTCCCAAGTATGCCCCTGGCTTGACCAAAGACTTTTTTTAAAAACATTTTTTATTTATTGTCAACAAAGGAAGAACATTTGCATGGTTCACGTCACCATTATAAAGTACAATTACATTCCGATAACCTTAGGACTTCATCATTTCGATTGTGCAACAAATACATCTCCAATTTCAATTACTTTTCCTACATTATTCTCACATGTCTCCAACTGTTTCTTCCTCAGATGTTTCCCCAGGCTGTGCCTTAGGAGGCTCACAAATGTATCCCCTAAATTTATTCCACCCTCCACATACTTTATTCCATTTGCTCGGGCACCCTCGGTTACTATACACTGTTTTTTCAGTTATCATAACACCATCCATATCATTACACCAAGCTGCAATCGTCGGTATTTCCTCCGAACCCCATCTTTGTGCAATGTTCCGCTTTGAAACCATTATCCCTAGTGTAACCCACACCTGAGCCATGAGCGTAAGGTCATTTGATTTCCAAACGTTCAGTAGGCAACTCTTGGACTCTGGCAGCAGTGATATCCCCTCAACCTGTGATATCGTCCTCATAACCGTGGCTCAGTATTTCGCAATTCTTGCACATTGCCATAGTGTATGAAAAAAGGTCCCCTCATTCCCACACCCTCTCAAACAGTACAGATGAGAAGCTTTCCCAATTTTACAGAGGAGGACTCTGGTGTAATAAATACGATGCAGGATTTTAAGCTGTACCAGCCTAAGCCGCGAGGCTATGCCCACCTCCCGCGGGGATGCCGTTGCATCTTGCCAATCCGCGTCATCCAGTTCTCCTACATCTCTGGACCACTTTTCCCTAAGTGCCTCAGTGGGTTCTGGTAAATTATTGACTAGTTTTCGGTCAACGGCAACGTGCCCCAATGTGTCACATCCCGTCTGAAGCGCTCCAGATGAGGTATGAGATTCAGCTTATAGAAGGCCTCCGGACTTACAGTTATATTGATTCCTAAATATTTAAATGTGTCATCTGCGACTTGCAGTGGGCAGTCCTTGGGGAGCCGAGGGGGCGGTCCATGTAAAATGAATAAAACCGATTTAGACCAATTTATGGTATACCCTGATGCATGACCAAAAAGCTTACAGATGTTAAGTAACGCCTCAATTGAACGACTGGGGAAGGTCATATACAGTAGCACGTCATCCGCGTATAATGAAATGCGATCCTCCCAATCCGCCATCCATCTCAGTCCCCGAATCAGTGGTTCCCACCTAATCCATGCTCCCAACGGCTCAAGTACTAGAGCAAACAAAAGTGCGACTGTGGACAGCCCTGACGTGTGCCATGTGAGAGTGGGAAATCCCGAGAAATGTGCCCGTTAGCTGTCACATGTGCCACTGGGTTAGTATACAGCAAGCGTATCAATGCACAAAATTTGGGACCAAAGCCCATGTGGTCAAGCACGGCAAAGAGGAAGGGCCATTCCACCATATCAAACGCCATACGGGCGTCTAGGGAGAGGATAACTGCTGGTTCTTGTATATGTGGTATGCGAGCCATCACCCCATGTAGGTGTTTCAAGTTTAATGCTGTACTTCTGCCAGGCATGAAGCCTGATTGGTCTGGATGTATCAGTGTCCCTGAGTGTGGCGCAAGTCGCATTGCAAGAAGTTTCGCCAGAATTTCTGCCTCCCCAACAATTAAAGATATGGAGCGATACGAGGCACACTCCTCGGGGGGTTTTCCCGGTTTTGAGATTGCTACTATAGTGGTCAGTCTTTGGTCTAATGGAAATTCGCCGTTCTGCAAACTGTCGTGAAACATATTAAGCAGGTAAGGTGTAATTGTACCCGCCGTTCTTTTGTATAATTCTACTGGTATACCATTAGGCCCCATGGCCTTCCCGGATTACAGGGAGCCGATCGCCGATTGCAGTTCTGCAAACGTGAGATCAGTTTCAAGTTGGAGGGCCACCTCAGGTGTGAGCCTGGGCATGTCGATATCTCTAATATATGATTGCGCCTCTTCCATGGACATAGTAGAGGACGATGTATAAACCTGTTGGAAGTGACTCGCCAACATCTGTACTATTTTTTCTGGGTCCGTTACTACCTGCCCATTAGCCGTACGGAGCTGAGCTATGCATTTCTTACCCTCCTCACGCTTATCCAACCATGCCAGGAGATTACCAGCCTTATCGACCAAAGACTTTTTCAAATCGATGTTTTGAACACTTTTCCAATCATTCACTCCAATTAGGGTGAACAGGGATACAGAATCCGCCTTCATGCTCACAACAATGTTCCTTAGGCCTACTTGGCAATATGATCTCTTGAAATTGGTCACATCCAATTGCATGATGGATTTTTCTTTTTCAACTTAATGCTATATCAACTCCATGCACAACACAATCACTCGAATCAGGGGTCTTCAAACCATTCTCTTGATCACCTGATAATGTTTACTAACTTAGATTGTTCTTTCTGATTGGACTAAGGTCTCAGGTCAATGCTGTTTTTTTTTATCCAACACCATCCCCTCGGTCTTATCGCCTTTATTTTTAATGAGTTGGTGTTCATCCAGGTGGAGATCTTACCGAGGCAGGAATTCAGGGCCTAAAAACTGTGGCAGTAAGCCGATGACAAAGAGAAGATGATTGGAGTGTCATCTGCATAGGAAAACAGGGTAAGGCAACAGCTTTCCACTAAGTTCGCAAGCGGACGAACATAGATATTAAATAACTCTGCGCTTAAGGCTGATGCCTGAGTGACTCCAGAAGCAAGAGCATATGGTTGTGAGGAAGAGTTAGCCAAGCAGACTTGAAAGGTGTGATCTTTCAGAAAAGAGGTCATCCAAGATAAAGTTCTCCCTTGGAGACAGAGGTTTGCCAGTCTTATCAACAGAGTGGTATGTGACACAGTATTGAAGGTTGTGCTAATGTCGAGTAGGATCAGTGCAGCCGTTTCGCCCTTGTCCAGAAGCCTGTCAGATGTTCAGTAACTCCCAGAAGGGCGGATTCGGTACTGTGTCCCACTCTAAAACACGACTGTAAAGGATGCAGAAAGTTTTGGGAATCCAGGAAGGTGGCCAATTGCGTGTTAACGTGGTTCCCCAAAAGGTTGGCAAAAATGGAAAGTCTAAAATTAACAATTGGAGGGATTCAAAGTGGACTTTTTTGGGAGGGGCAGAACCAGGGCTTGCTTCATGCCTGGGGAATGTGTCCCTCTTGTAAGGACTAGTTAAGGAGTCCTAACAATAGTTGTATAAGGTCTAGGCCCAGAGTGCTAAGTTTGGCCGGAGGGAGACGGTATCGGAAGAACCAAACTTTATAGATTGTAACAAGGTCTGAAAAAGAGGGTTATCCAGAGGGGCCAATAAATTCAGTAGTTTGCGGGGTGTCCAAATTGTCTGTTTTACCAGTTGGATGGTCAATCCATGAGCTGGTACTGGGGGTGTTACCATCCAGCTGGGATTTGCACATCCAAGCAGTCATGAGAAAGTGTTGCGTTGGATAGCTGTCCCCTTTTTTTACAGTGTGCTAGCTCTCACGTTGAGACTGTGATAGTGAAGGTGATAGAGCTACATTGCTGGAATATGAAAGTTGTTTAACTACTTTAAAAAATGTTTTGAAGCAGTTCTGGGCAGGGGAAATTTTATCTGAGTAGAATGTTGCCTTGGCTGCTCTGCAAAGCGTGTGATAGTTTTTAGTGCCGCTTTGTACTTACTTTTTTTATCCTCGTCAAAAAATTTCTTCCAGGACCTTTCTAGGCCCTTGGACTGCCTTTTCTCCCCACTTAAAGCCTCATTAAACCACAGGATAGGGGGATGGAGTCTGGCTGAGGAGCAAAGTTTGACTGGCAGGATTGCATCCAGGGAATCCCGGATCCATGCATCAACCATAGGTTGTTCGGAATCAACAGCCTGCACCAGGTCAGGTTCGGTAACCCTGTGTAACGTCCTGGCTTTCTCGGGGTTGGGACAAACAGACGACGGACCAGAGAAATGGAGGTTTAAGGATTATTTAATAAACAGATAAACAACTACAGACAACAAAGAATACCGGTACTGGAATCACCAGTTAAAGTACGATACCCATTCACAGCTCGTCTAACCGTCCTCCGCATGCACACCGGACCCGGTATGCTCCAACGGAGGGCACAGTGCTAAGCAGTGGCCGACAATGCCACTCGACCGCTGTGAAGGGTAGTTCCAAGGTTGTGGAATCTACGGGGGGCACGTGGGAGTCACCCGGCCGGGCTCTCTACCACCTGGGAACAGCCGCTCTACCAGTATCCCCCAGAGTGCTGCCACAACACAAAGACGCTGGGAACACCTCCTGGTGTGCGTCTCTTGTATCCGGGTTTAAGTGATGATACCCAAGGTGGTACAGAGAATGGATGGGAGCAGCCGCTCTACCTATCCCAGTTCTCCTACGAGTGTCGATGGCTAAGACGCGGAAACACCTCCTGGATAGCGTCTTAGCTCTAAGCGTGTGTTTACCCAAGGAACGAGGGTTGGGAGCTTCGGCTCGCACCAACCTCGTTTTCTCCAATTTGTCAGGCTGTTGGGAGCTTCGGCTCTACCAACGGGACTTGTGCCCAATGACGTTGAATACGGCTCTCAGAACGGGACAGGACACGGGCAGGAAGCACACGCCAGCACCTCTCCTCCGCTCCTTAGAATGTTCCTTCCGCCGCTCAACTCACCAACGGGTCCGTGTACCTCAACCAGGTACTCCGGCAAAGATCAGAATATCCGACGCCGAGTCCCAGTGATCTTCTCCTTAAGTAGTACTCTCGGCGTTGTATAACCATGACTTTTGAGTTGCATAACAGGAAAACTAGGCGTTACCCTTGGTGTTATGTAACCAGAACTCTTGAGTTGCATAACATGAAAACTAGGCGTTCCCCTTGGTGTTATGCAACCAGAACTCTTGAGTTGCATAACATGAAAACTAGGCGTTTCCCTTGGTGTTATGTAACCAGAACTCTTGAGTGGCAAAAGGCAATTGTTGCCGGAGGGAATTCTGGGAGTTGTAGTCCGCTCTCCTCCAAGCGCACCAGGTTCACGGAAGTGGCATCGTGGGAGGGAATCCATGTGCGGGAGGGGATTCCTGACACCCTGTTCCGAAGACAAGCAACAAGAGAGGGAAGATCTAGTTTGGACCAGTTTCTGGACATAGCTTGAGGTCCAGCCATGGAGGGCATTAGGTGAGTATGACTAGAGAAAGGCAATGCAAAGTGGTCAGGCCAAAGTAGCGGCAGGAGAATTCGTAGTAAGGCCCTTAATGTTAAAAAAAATAGGATCTAGTAGGTGTGTGGCCGTATATGTGGGTGTCGAATTGATTAAGCCAAGATTCAAAGCGCTAAGGTCCTCCATAAGGGCCAAGCCAGGACTGCACGTGGGATCCTCTAGATGAATGTTTAAGCCCCCAAGCAGTATAAAGTTGACACACTTGAGAATGTAGGAAGATAGCAAGTCAGGAACCATTAAGCACAAAATACCAGTGTATCCAGGAGGACTGTAAATCAAGGCACCGGATACTATGAATGCCTGCTCACATTATAAGGCCTACACCAGGTCAGCATGAATCCCTGAAGGGCCCCTTCTGTGAAAGGCTACCTGTGTGCAGATAATGGGCTGATCAAGATGGTAGCCTCATACGCTCAGGCCGCATACTTGTACACATGCCTTTGTTCCTCTGTATTTGCATACAACCAGCCAAGAGCCTCTTACTCCGCTGCCCTGCAACAGACCTTATCTTAAACAGCTGACACTGTTGGGTAGTACTCTCCGTCCATTTCCGCAAAATTTAAAGAATTTTCGTTAGTAAGACTCACTCATAGTAAAAGTCCAAAACAGGTTTGTTTAGCAATGAAAAATCCAGTGGGAATTATTTGGGCGAAACATATTTGCTGCGGTTATAGTGAAAGAATGAGTCATTTTGATCAGCATAAGAATAGGTTTTCTAGTTTATTCAAATATATTACGGCCATCGGCCTTTATTGCATTGACAAACCTACCTACTATGTGACATATACATTTAAAACAAATATTCTAATTGCATAAACATTTTTTTATTGCAAAAGTAATTGAAAAGAAGTTGAGTAATAGAGTTAAATATGCACAGGACCTTAACTATCAGAAAAGAAGGCCCCAGGAATATTAGCCAAGTGAACGAGAGACAATGAACCTGGGAAAATGTATGTACCATAGATCGTTAACATAAATCAACAAAGCCCATTTGGTAAAGGTTTGGGATCAGAAGGCCAAGAGCATCCATGATTTCATCCAGTCTTGCCGCCATCTAAGCGATAGATGGGGTGAGAGGGATTGTGCTCAAAAGCAGAAGAGAAAGCCAATATCCATGTGAAATAAGAATGGCACAGGATAAATTCACCAAGTAGGCATGGAAGATTCCTAAAGAGAGGGCCATGGTAGAAGGAAACGGGGTCCAGTTAGTATGTGTCCCCCACTGAGACCCTGAATGTGGTATAGAGGGTTTGGCGCCCATAATACCATCCAGGCCCCAGTCTCCATTTTCAGGTTGCGCTCTACCAACCCGTGTGATCTTAACGGAATGTAATTTAAAATAGATTTATAAAGCACTCTGCTGTTTGAAAGGCATCCTGGCGCTAACGGGTCAGTTAATCCTGTTGATACACATAAAAGAAAGTATTGCATATATTTTTTTTTAAGAGAACTGCTTGAAAAAAAGAATGTACTGCATAAAGGGAAAAGCAGTGGCATTCTAGCTGATCAACATTTTTATGGAAGGCTTTGTATGTAGCTAAATGGAGTTCACTTTTTCAGACAAAGGGCCATGACTGAGTCGATTATACATTACTATCGCTGAAGGAATCCACGCTCAGGTTTTCTGCAGCATTTGTTGCTGTCATTCTATTCAGCGGCATTTTGCACTGGCTGTGGCAAGAGCTCTTCTTAGCAGTTGACATACATGTTCTTTACAGGCATTACAGAAGAATCGTGCTTCTGTCTAGGGAGCTGTCAGACTGAATATGCAGAAGGAACATTTTCTGTCTAAATATGAAATGATACACAGATGACTCACATAAAGATAAGCAGACATGACTGTCAACAGGCCAGAGAACAATATCTGAAACAAGAAATTACCTAGAAGTCAAAATATCAACAGAGATTAACCGCAGACAGGAGATCCATGTGCATGGAGAACCTCAGCATCAAAGATAATCAAGCAGGATTAGTCACTCATGGGACTCACTCCTCTCCCACGGACACCTTCTTTTGTGGAAAGTTAATTCCAAGTAGGGGGTAAGTGGATGCAGATGTGGGCATAGTGTCATCCCTTAGGAAAAATACACAGCATTTTATCTTTTATACCAGGGTCCATTTGTTATTCCCAATCCACGAAGATAACTCATAAAGCCCGGATTTAGGTCAAGGAATACTGGCCAGAATCAGAGATCCTGCACTCCACCTGTCCCTCCAATCGCCCCACAACGAAATCCCGGGAACTCGTAATGGGGCTGCAAGAGTTTATCTGGCAACTGGGATTTGATGCAATGCCTCTCCAGGGCCAGGTCCTTTCATTTGAGAAATTGGAAAGCGTTGATGCCCGGCCTGTTCTCTATACTATAGTTTGGTGGATGGTTCTATTAATCAGGAGAGGAGGCAAATCCTGGCCCATGTTGCAAATGAAGCAAGCTTTACAGAAGACTTAGTAGGAATGGGTCCTTTATGGACTTGTGGACTTAGGGCAGATTTAGCATTTGCGGAACTAGTGAGATGCAGGCAGGTTGCTATGCTCAAAGCAGGTGGATCTATGTTCTGACAGTGAGATTTGCACACTGACAGGCACTATTTACCCACTGCATTCAAACGAAGGAAGTGGAACTATACAGAAAGGAGTTGCAAGTATGAGGTGCAGGATCTCCTCTCAGACATGCCAGGTTGTCTCTACGAGATCTGCGCCCCTGAGAAAGAGCAAACTGCCCTTTAGAAGCTGGGAGTACATATTCTTGTTGAAGATGTTAAACTAAATGAAAGGAAGCTGTTTGGAAAGTGGGCAGGCATGCTACAGAATGTGGAAAAAGGCCATGTGTACACGAGCACACCACCAGGTCAGCTCTATGCATGCTAAAAACGGTTGAGACCAGTGTTGGCTTGAGGGAGAAAACGTGCTGTCCAGAAATGCTGTAAGAGTGAAAGCAAGGCGGGATAAAACACTCATTCTTCTTGAGAAGCCGATGAGTAGATAATGTCTGGTAGCAACGGGAGTATGCTAAAAAATGAAATATTATATGACACAGTTAAATGTGCATCAAATCACACATAGATCTGTTAGGGACGAGCAGGCCTTCTCAGGTCACATATACATACCTGCTTGCATACATAAGAGCATGACCAGCCGCGATCGTCATGAACATATTTTGGAAACATGTTTGCAGTCTGTGTGATCTTGCCGGACAGAGTGACAGCATGTAAATCAATGGCACAATTACTAGTGATGTGAGTGACTCTAGTCTAGTTCTGCTGTGCAATGTGACGTGTTTTCACAGGTTGCGATCCTCCCCCGCCACTGAAGCGCATGTTGTATGTGCCTCCCTGTGAGGCTGGAAGTGGAGTCAGGGAGGTCTTAGTGGGTCACATGTCAGTGAGCTTGCACCTGCAGTATACCGTGGGTGGTGCAGGGTGCTAAACATTTCAGCTGTGATTGGTCAATCAATCAATCAGGGAATTGTAAGCGCGCTACTCACCCGTGAGGGTCTCAAGGCGCTGAGGTCAGCAGATCCATTCAGCCGAAGAGCCAGGTCTTGAGAGTCTTCCTGAAGATGTTCAGGGAGGGGGAGCGTCTGATGTCTGCCGGTAGTTCGTTCCAGGTCTTGGCTGCAATGTGAGAGAAAGATCTTAGGCCTGCTCTGGCTCTGTGGAAGCGCGGGGTTTCGGCCAGTGCAAGGCTGGCAGATCGGAGGTTTCTTTTGGGCACATGGAAGTTTATTCTGTCGTTGAGGTATTTGGGTCCATTGTTGTGTAGGCATTTGTAGGTGTGATTGAGGATTTTGAAGGTGACTCTCTTCTCCAAGGGTAGCCAGTGGAGTCCCCGCAGATGTTGGCTGATGTGTTTGTGCCGGGGGATGCCGAGGATAAGTCTGGCCGCGGTGTTCTCTATTGTCTGGAGTTTTCGGAGTAGGGACTTGTTGATGCCAGCGTAGAGTGCATTTCCATAGTCCAGACTGCTGGTGATGAGTGCGTGGGTGACTGTCTTACTTGACTCAGGGGGGATCCATTTGAAGTTCTTGCGAAGGATGCCGATGATGTTGAAGCAGCTGGAGTTGACGGCGTTGACCTGTCGGTTCATGGCCAGTGATGAATCGAGTACGATGCCGAGGTTTTTGGCGTGGTCTGAGGGGGTGGGTGGGCTTCCGAAGGCCACCAGGTGTTGTCCCAGGCTGAAGGGGTGCTTCCAAGGACGAGGACTTCTGTCTTCTCGGCATTGAGTTTTAGGCAGCAGTTGGTCATCCAGACTGCTATGTCCTGCATTCCTCTCTGGTGAGACAAAAGGATTGTGGACTGGACCCAGCCTGGAGCTGGAGTTTGAATTTTTCCTCTGGCGTGGTGGCAGGCTGATAGGCTGGATTTCTGTGCTCGAAGAGTGCGGTAAGAGGCAGTGGAGCCCCGTCCTGGGTCAGCGCTCTTGTGGTCTGAGGAGCTGGGTAAGGGAATGTGTAGTAGAGCGCGGTGGTGAGCTTCTTCCTATCCAGCACCTAGTGAGCCGTTGTCTGATCCAGCCACATGGCTAACAATCTCCGGCGGTGGTAGCCAACGAGTACAAGAATCCGCACAGTGTGTCTCTACCAGGGGGAATGTGGAGGCAGCGATCGTGCAGGATGAGTAAAGCCAATTGTATTGTAATAAGTAAAGACAGCATGTCGTTTTTGGAAAAAAAAGTTTATGATTTTATTCAGGTCTTTGCAATTTGAAAAACATACTAATTAAGCAGGGCACAAGTCCTAAAAAAATAAGTGGGGGACTAATCTAGTTAATCAGTATGCAAGTGACATCACGGGCGCGTGACATCACGGCGCGTGACATCACAGGATCACAGTTATGGGCCCAGCAGGAGTCTGAACTAAGAAAGCCCCCTCCCAGCCTGCACGTTGTTGGGGATCGAAAGCAGACAACGTTGTGTAGGCACTGTTGAGTGTGTCCCGGTGTTTGCAAATTACACCGGGACAAATTCAACATATTATTCAGTGGGGCCAAACTTCTTGGCAGGGTGGATGGAGTCCACCCTGTGAAAATAGTGGGTGGACGCCGTCCACCTGTGTGTACCACCGACTCGTGCCCTGTAATTAAGTATAAATAACCTGACCAAGCTGGTAATGCCTCTTCAAAGGAAAAGAACTACCAAGTGCATAGGAGCAAAAAGGAAAAACTAAAGGCAGGAAAAAGGTTTCGGGCAAGGTTAACAGCTGCACAATAAGAAGTGAAGGCAGTGGATTCAGTGCATAATTTGAGCTGGTGGTGTCCGGTGCTCGGCACCTGCACATAATTGTCAACAACGGTGCTTATGATGATCTGCCACATGGTGGCACTGTTTGTCTAATTTACAGATGAGCACAACAACAGCTGTTTGTCAATCCAATATACGTTAAAAATGACCAATACCTGCCTTCGAGCCATTCTTATAGCTTTGGGGGACTGGAATAGATTGAATTGACACACTTGGTGGAGTGTGATAGTAGTCGTGTTGGTACTGTCATTGGCAGCAAAAGGGTGGTATAAAATGCAGTGGCCTCCTGACAAGGACCCAGCACTTTTTTTTCTCACAAATTAAGCACTGCCAGCTTCTATTGCTCCAAAAAATAGTTTGTTAAATGAGTGTGTGTTACAGGGTGATTCACAAGTCAGCTGGACCCCCTCTTTTAAACTGGTTGCTTCAATTAGATAATTTGTGGGAACGCTTCCCTGGAACTCCCACAAATGACTCGTAATCCCAAAGCATAAGACTATGAGAGACAAGAGATAGGGGAAGGACAAGACTCAGGCAACGGCCGCGTGGAGGATTACACCAGTTGCGAGGAAGGAAGCCTGGTGAAGGCACAGGCTTTTAAATGAAGGCCAACAAACCTTTACTAACCTAGAGTATTCCGCAATTACACCTTCGCCAATATAGAATGTTTACATTCTGATGCAAAAAACTCTACACAGTGTTCTTAAATCAATAGTTTTTAATGACAATGCACTAAAGACCTATACCAGCGTATTAAGGACCACAGTCTAGGAATTAAAAGTATTAATATTGTTTACCCTTGTTTGTGATGCCAATTAGTGGCATAGAGAGTGAAATCACAGTAGAAAATAATAGCCTCCCTCAAGGTGGGGGAAAAAGTAGTAGAGAACCCCACAGTATATGTCTAAAAGGCCTCTGCTGATAAGAAGAAGAAATTCCCCCTAGTGGCACAGTAGGTTAAAATATCCTTTTAGTAGTCACACAAGGATAGCGATGGGAAGAAAATAGGTTAAAAAAAGTGGGCTAAGGACTGATATTGTAAAGAGGAAGAAACAGGGAATGACTACAAGGGTAAAATCCAGTAAGGTTATGAGTCTGTCAAAAAAAACTAAGATGGGACAAAGCATGTCTGCAGCTATTAATTCCCAAAATACGAATACGGCATCTGTTGTGACCTGCTCAAAAACAAGCAAAACTATTGTAAAAAGCTGAGGAGCAACAAACGAAAGAATCCTGTGGAGTGCTTGAAAAAGATAGAGCAACATGTTTCCAATGGGGAATACAATTTTATTGAAAAGGCTGTGAGAGGGTGGGACTGTTGTGTAGATAAAGTTAGTTTAAAGGTCAATAACCTCTTCCTGCAATTAGATCTTCAGAGATTAGGGCAAAAACTAAAAAAGTGAGAGATTCTTTCCAAATTGCCCTTCCCTGCAAGCCATCTCTGCAAAAGATATCAAGCAAGTTGAGTTTATAGGGGACAAAGAAGGAAAATAATTCTCAAACATATAGGGGCTGATTCCGATCTCGCTCGGAAGGGCTCCGTATGCGATCCGGCCGTAAAAAGTACGAGCCGTACGCGTGTTTACCGACCGAATCGTACAGCTGTGCGAGCGAGCAAGTACGATGCGCGAAACGCAAAATCGCCTACCGACTCGTTTCCGGGTCTGAACCGCTCCGTACGCCTCGCCGGTAAGCAAACCGTGCCGTGCAATGGAGGCGAATTCCGACCGAGCCAGTATGATGCACACGTCGGACAGCCGGATCGAGCTGAAGTTTTGTGCTCGCAAAATGTCCCTGAAACTGCCTTTGGGGGTCCGCGTCGGACCCCCCATCACCCGCAGCCTTACGACTCGGACACAGGGGGAGACCCAAGGGTCTCCCCAACACAGGCATGTACGGTACGGATGGCACCGATGTGTACCCACTGTAGGGGGCGCCCTTGTGCGAGACGTACCCATTCAGTCAATGGGAGCCCATGTACGCGTCGTACGACTGGCTCCCATTGACTTCTATTGGAGTCCGATCGAACCGAGTCCAACAACATGCAGCCACATCGTACTCGCTCAGTCGGACTGCAGGAGTCCGGCTCGGTCGGAAAATACTCCGGATCCGGCCCGGTCAGAGAGCTTTCCGACCCAGATCGGAATCAGCCCCATAGTTGTACTCCCTGGTGAAAAAATAATCTAATCCAGAATGCCACCAAAGAGATAACTTCTCAGGGTTTAAAAATAACCAGTAATCAAATGATCCTGTCCCCCGTGCAGAATCAATGGAAGTTCAAAAGTGTTAAGTAGGGGTCAGCAGAGGAAATTTAAAGGTAGCTGTCCCTCATACCCACACCATCCAGCATAATTCAGGTGTTCAGACGGTGAATCGCTATGCCAGCTTCAACCCGTGGTGAAAAAATGAAAATGGCAGCTGTCGGAATTTAGATTAGGAAGAGAGTCTTCCAGGCAAACTATGGGTTCACTCCTGGAATGTGCATGGGTTAAATAGATTGCTGGACACAGATTGTTCAAATAAAGTTCTGGAAGAAAATCCCATTATTGGTTTCCATGAGACATTGCTGTCCGGCGAAAAACTTCCCTTCTATGGTTTTGTTCAAATTGGTTCTCAAGATAGATTCCTTGGACAAGCCCCCCTCCAATGGATTAATCAATTTCATTACCAGAAAAATGACTACATGGACAAAACAACTTCAAAACGAATGTGAATGGATTCAGTTCGACTTAATCAATCTACAAAAGAATTCTTCTTCTATAGATTCAATAATCGCTATGAACATCTATGTGTCTTTGGGTGAGGGCCATTATAACAAGAAACACGTGCACTTATTTGATGATGTTAGTGCTGCATGTTCAATGTATGGTAAAACTCTAGTGATTTCATTGCAGAATTTCATTCTTAGTTTAAACCCCTATGAAGAGGATATAGCACAATCCTAAGTCTATTCAGCATTTAATATATGTACTGCAGTATTCCCATAAATGTTCAAAATCTCGTAGAGCACAAAAGCTGCAAAAATTGTTTGCAGACCAGGGTGTTATCAGTCCCAGTGGCCGCTTTCAAACAGATTCTCCAGCCTCGCAGACTTTCATATTGGTGAACCATAAGTGCCCAATACACTATATTTTTATTGAGGCGTGACATTTCAACCTTTTTAATAACTTCTATGTACTCAATGCATGTGGCAGCGATCTATGGCCTATGAAAGCTGAGTTAGGACTGAAACTTGTAAAGCGTCAGCAAGTGCTCCTACTATAGATTAAATACACAAAACACCCAATAATACACATTGATGATAAACACCTTGCATTACTTACACAGACTCAGTAATCAATTAACGTTTGTAGTTGGGAATCCAATAAAAAGTTAATGATCAACATGTACAGCAAGGTAATAAGGGCCACTGTGAAGTGTTTCAAAGTAAAACTTTGTATAAATAATATTACCCTCTGAAAAGAGTATTAGAGGCCAACCAAGACTGCAAAGGGGATAAGCAACAAGTCTGGAGATTGGTCCAGGAAATGACCAGTTGTATGGTATCTGAAGATATGTGGGTACATTTCCTGAGTGGTTTTTACAAGGGCGATAGTAAAGGTATCCAGAAGGAAGACCACATTCCAAATGAGGGTTTAGCAAAATTACCTGAGACGTCTTCAAAAAGAATAATTAGTTCCCTCAAGCTATCAAGAGCAATAGGGCCAGATGATTTGCCTGCTATGAATATTCAAAGTAGCGCAGAGTGGTGGTCGGAGTTATTAGCGCTAGTGTTCCAGTAATTCACAAGATCAGGACAGTTTCCTAACAGTTGGAAGGACATTATTAATGAACCGATTCTGAAGGAAAATGATCCAACAGCTCACAAAAACTATCAGCCGTAATAGCGTTGTGCAAAAACCTAACTCCTATGCATGACAGATTGGATACAAGCAAATCACTTTTTTCAATTGAGTAGAGTGGCTTTAAAGATGGCTACTCAACCATAGCTCACTGTTTCAGACTTTGGTCAATTGCCCAAAAAGCAATTGAGATCAAGGGCAATTTATTCTGCTGTTATATGAACTAGTTGACCGGAAGGCCCTTTGGCAGAAGTTAGAGGGTATGAAAATTCCAAGAAGTCTGTTGATGATTATAAAAGATCTTCATAGACTTATAGGGCAAGTGTGGAAGTTGATAAATCAGGATCCTTATCCAATCAAATCCCTATATTGAATGTGGTATGTCAAGGGTCACATGAACTCCCACTCTGTCTAACCTGCATTTAGCAGACCTCCTGCAACTTTGCTTAATTCACTCAAGTTTTCTCCAAAAACGTGGGGGTATCATATCCCCTGCTTATTTCATGCTGAACATTTAGTCTTACTTAATATGACATTAAGGCGGGCTTCAACAGAAAATGGAGGCCTTCAACAAGTACTGTGTAGCCAACTATTTAACTAAATATTTGAAAAATAATCTAATGTTATTGGGGGGAAAATAAAACATTTACGTGGTTAATTTTCAAGCAGATGGTGGAGGAAGTCACTCGGTATGATTTTTAATAATAAACTGAATTTGAGTTTGCATCTTGAAAACCTAAAAATCTATATGGCTTCTACTATAGGAGGGCGTAAGCAGTTTAAAAGAGACTTTGAGGGACTATCACTAGATTCAATTCTGACTGCGTGCAAAGCTACAGCCCCTCCCCAAATGTCATACAGGGCAGACGTATTGACCCAAGTTGCAAAAGTCGACTGGTTCAAGACAGAAAGGAGCTGCTTGAAAAATCTTCTTGGCCTCCCCAAATGTGCACTGGTCCAAGAAATAATGGTGGATGTTAATTTGAATTAATGGAATTGTATTGCAATGATTTTTACCATTCGTTTTTGACATAAAATATTATGCCCCCTCGCGAAAAGTGTCAAGATACTGTGCGAATTAAATAATAAGGAGTGAATTAAGGTGGGCCAGAACAATAAGGCCTCGTTTGAGACGGATTGCTACTTATTTCAAGATGACAAATTTTAAAATAGTTAACCCATGGATTATGCACCAGAGTCTCGTCAAAGAGTAGGGCAAGGGATTTACGTTACCTGGCCTTGAAGTCATCTACTACATACTTGAGAGACTCTTGGGAAGACATCACTCTACCCATACCTTAAGGAATTGCTCAATCCCTCAATGCGAAGTGTTTTATTAAAAGCCAGAATAGGATTGAATTTGTTGTATGCACAACAGAACAGAATAAATCAATTTATTTAATATGAGGTCAGTTGCAGCTGTTGTACAAGATAACATCTATTGCTTCACTGTCTATATTTTTAGTACAACGGCCTCGGATTTTAAAACCTGAATTAATTTAATACGGTTTTTGGCATACACAATGCAATTAGGTTCTAATAAGCAATGCTTTCCTTAGATGTAATATGTGCAGTAGGTAGATTGTTAAGGATTTTAACAATTCTGTAAGATTTTATCTGATTTTGAAGGTATGATGTTTGCCTTATTTGTTTAATGTAATAATACTTTGAAATTATCGTGATGATGTTTGAAAGACTATGGTCTTAATAAAAGTATTTTTAATACTACTACTAGGGATGTGCGAAATTTGTGAAATCGGCAATCCTGTAATCACACAAAATTTGGGGGAAATGACACAAAATTATGCAAAATTATCCACCCATCGTTTAGTGTAATATTCTAGTGAGAAACGTGTCCTCATGTCAATTTTGCTATGAGAATGCATTTCACACTAAAAACAAGTGTGAAAAACACAATTGCTGGGAGCAACAGCTGCTCACGCCCACGCTCTGGTTGTTTGCATTGCTCCCATGCTCCTATGCTGACATTTTATCCACGAACAGTGGATAATTCCAACATGAGGTATAATTTCAGGAATTTCGTGAGACAAACCTAACATGATATTCGAGAAATTACACAAATTATGGCAGTGTAATTTAGGGATCACTGGGGCCTAATTATTACAAGCAATCTGATGGTCAGGCAGCTTGTCAAATCGCAATAACTAGAAACAAGCATGGGACATGATAAAACCCTTACAGTTTGCCATGCATTAAAAGTTCAAGGTAGGTACTGTGTGTGGTAGTGACGTTTGCAGCACTGGGCCTGCTCAGCACTTGGGGTCATTTCTCAGTTTGATGACGGTGATTAGCAGCTCATGAGATCTAAAAATGATCAATTTGGAGTAGGTCCGCCACCTCTGTAGAAGTTCCAAAAACTTGAATATATTGAAAGCCGTCAAAGATCCTGCAAGCCCTATTCGTATGAGGCCTGCAGCCGGGGGGCATTCATTTCTCATGTTTGAGTGCTACGCTTAGGAATACTATAACTGTAGTCAAATAAATAATAAAGCTTGTGTTATCTGGCATCATTTATTTCTTTTCAGTCAGGTATGATGGACGACATAGTTTTAGCTCACCTTTAAGTAATTATACTATAGGTCTTTCGGGAGGGTGAGAATAGTCCAGCTGTGGCTGTTCAATCAAATTATGTGTTTTTAGTGTGCTGTTTATGGCATGTCAAAAACTAGAATATGTGCCACGGCGACAAGACCATAACAGTATACATGGAATCAAAATAAACAAAGCAAATAGGAATATTTTGCAAAACTGAAAAGTTATGTCTCGATATTTTGAGGACTATCTTATATTTCATTGATTGTTTGGTTTAAAATATAATGTAAGGTGCAAATGAAGTGTGTTGGGAAATGCCCCCTTCTGCCCTTTTTGTGTGGTCACCCACACATTTTGATACCTTTTATTGCTGGCTTTTGGAATCTGTACGCTGGGACACTGCTGTCCAGTGCCCAGTGTAGGTTCTGTATCCCCTAAAAACAGGAACAATCATTTATACTCCTATATGACATATTTAACTTACTTACAAGTCCCTATATGGTACAAAGTGTTTCCAGGTCCTGTAAGTTAAATGTCACTGGTGACCTACAGCACGCAATGTGCAATCAGTAAAGTGACAATGCAAACCATGACTGCAGGCCTGCTATCAGTAACTTGGTTGTGCAGGATTAAGCTGCAATTTCGACTTGTCAAAATGACCACCTTTTGACAGCCCTAATACCACCAGTCACCCCTAAGTAAGCCTTTTAATGCTCCTAAGGCAGGGTGCGCAATATTTAAAAGTAGAAAATGTAAAAGATTAATGTTAAACATGATCCTACAAAGAGAATGCCCTAAAAGCTATTTTCACTTTAGGAGGGTGAGCTGTTCCATATGGAAGCATTGGGAGCTAATATTGCAGTTAAATAATGTTATCCTTGCTCAGGAATCAGCTGCAAAGTTGATTCTTGGACTTTTAAAAACATTTATCACTAGGCCAATCCACTGGTAAAGTCGGATTTATAATAGATATTTTACAAAACTGTACTTTTATAAATTTACCTTTAGCCTGCCTAAAGCATCTACAAGCTCATTTGCCTGAGCTTCCAACTGTCACCCAGAAGTTGAATAATTCCTTAATGAAGTGTGAATGGGCTTCCAGAACTGAGACACAGGCCTAGGGTATTTTGTGAAGTTGTCCTTACCCTGACCGGATGGCCTGGGAGCTATGCCCAGCCCGTTGCATATCTTGAAAGGATGCCTATCATGTAGCTCACACCTGGGTCTGTCCCTTCTATTGTCCTCCTAGCCAGCCAGCACCAATCTCAGTGGGAGAGGACGTGCTCTCAGAGCAGGTTTTAAGACACCACAGTGGAGGGTTTGCTCATTTCACTGGCCAGACCTCTTCTGCCATGCTGGATTTAGGTAGAGAGAGGCACTCTGGGATTGTTTGCAGTAAGGCACACAGGAACTACTGCAAAATGTTTCTCTATTGGTTAGGGAGGGGACAGGAGCCACCCCACCCACAGGCTAGTGCCAGGCATAAGTGTGGCACACCAGGGCATTCTGTTCAGAACACTAAAGGACCTGTAGAAGACAGAAGGAGGACTACACCTGTTATTGTGACCTGTGAAATATGAACTCCAAGGGCATGTTGTCTGATCTCATGTTAGGCTACAGGGAAACAAGAGCTGGAAGAAAACAGCTTTCCTGGAAGAACCCAGCTGACCCTTTCCCACTGCCCTGAGCTGCACCCTGCTGGTGGCTTCTGTTGGAGTGTATTTCAAGGAAAGTTCAATTTCAAACATAATGTACAGCTTATACACCCTTGTACAAAGAGTCTCCTAAATTGTAGGTCCTGTACATTTATTGTGACAGTTGCAATGGTCACTACTTCACATCGGTATACATTCAAGATATCAATTATAGTATTGTTCAAAAACAGTTTACCAAGAGTTGAAGATTCCCAATCTATCTCCATAAGCTATGGCCCAAAAGGGTTTCACAACTTTTGTGCTGGCTTTCAGTCAGTGCTCATAGAAATCCTCCCCGGACCACTGGGAAAGTAAAGGAGAAGGCTTGCATTAGAATACGATCTCTCAAGTCCATTCCATCCCTCTTTCTTGTCTATCAGACAATGCATGCACCGTCTGTTGCAAGACATATTGTTAACCTACAGTGGGCTTAGAGTCAACCCATTGCTTGGCTTCATTGTCACTATAATTTTCTTCCTTTTTATTCGTCAGCATGTGTGGGCTTCCTTCCTCATCTTGGGCCCGATTCACAGAACTAACTTAAGACAAAATCCTAAACTTACTACCATTTTGGTATTCACAGAAGGCACTTACTCATTTTGGTATTCACAGAAGGCACTTACTCATTTCGGTATTCACAGAAGTTAGGAGTCCTAACTTTAGGACTCCTAAATGCCTTCTGTGAATACCGAAAGTCTTAAAATTAGGATTTTTCTCAGTTTAGTAGTAGTATAGTTAGGACTCCTAACTTTAGGACTCCTAAATGCCTTCTGTGAATACCGAAAGTCTTAAAATTAGGATGTTTCTCAATTTAGTAGTCCTAAGTCTAAATTTAGGACTACTAAATTGAGAAAAATCCTAATTTTAAGACTTTCGGTATTCACAGAAGGCATTTAGGAGTCCTAAAGTTAGGAGTCCTAACTATACTACTACTAAACTGAGAAAAATCCAAATTTTAAGGCTTTCGGTATTCACAGAAGGCATTTAGGAGTCCTAAAGTTAGGAGTCCTAACTTCTGTGAATACCGAAATGAGTAAGTGCCTTCTGTGAATACCAAAATGAGTAAGTGCCTTCTGTGAATACCAAAATGGTAGTAAGTTTAGGATTTTGTCTTAAGTTAGTTCTGTGAATCGGGCCCCTTGTGTTTGTCCCTCACTTGCGAGTGCATGTGTTTACCAGTCGTTGTCCCTAATGTGTTTCTCTTCTCCTCTTTTTTTTGCACTGTGCTCCTCCGTGATGCACTTGTTCTTGTGTGCTTCCTCTGCCCTCATTTCTTTCTCACCCCTGTGCTTCAACCCCCTCACAGATCCAGATGCTTCCTCTTTTGCCTGTTTGCGTTTTTATTTTTTCCTTTCTCTCTCTCTCTCGCTCTCGCTCTCTCTCTCGCTCTCTCTCTCTCTCTCTCCCCTTCACCCATGCCCTCTGTGTTGCTGACATAACTTTGTTTTGCTTCAGCCGCCACTGGGCTTCCGTGCTACCCCAACCACATTGTTCCCCCAGCCGCTTTGCTCCTGTGCTGCTTCTGCATCCCCCTGCCTGTGTTGCTTCTCCCCATCCACTTTACAAACAAAAACACACTAATCTCTTTTTAATTGTCAATCTGAGTTGGATCAGCAAATATAACGAAAAAAAGCAGCCACATAATTTCGTAGGTGCGCTAATGCATGGTGCATGCGCCTACAAAATGACACCATTTATTTTTATTTAGCCATGCTACACAGCATTGGGAATGCTGTACAGCACGGGTACTCATGGAACGGACTCTGCTCTGTGGGGGCCGGGCGATTCAAGAGATAGTCCGAGTGGAGCTGCTGGGGCGCTAAAAAGAGGTGAAATACAACAAAGCCTCGTTATCATGTAAATGGTCTCTTAAAGACCTGTGAAGTACTCGGGTGGGGCTGGGTGTGTGCACGGGAAGGGAAGCTGCCTCAGCTGCCACACAAGCGGGGGTGAGGTGACAAAGAATGACAGAGGACAGCAGGGTGTGAGAGTCGGGTGAAGGGAGACAGAGGGAGGGAGACAGAGGGAGAGAGACAGATAGAGACAGGGGCAGACAGAGCTAGATAGAGGCAGAGACAGGGACAGACAGACAGAGACAGATAGAGGCAGAAACAGACAAAGATAGAGACAGACAGAGATAGAGACAGAGACAGACAGAGACAGGGACAGACAGAGACAGATAGAGGCAGAGACAGGGACGGGGCCGACAGATAGAGACAGAGACAGAAAGAGACGGAAAGGGAGACAGAGGGAGGGAGACAGGGACTAACAGAGACAGGGACAGACAGAGACAGATAGAGGCAGAGACAGGGACAGACAGATAGAGGCAGAGACAGACAGAGACAGAGAGATGGAGAGGGAGACAGAGAGGGAGACGGAGGGAGACAGAGGGAGACAGAGGAAGGGAGAGGGAGGAAGACAGAGAATGAGGGACACAGAGAGGGAGGGAGACAGAGAGAGGGAGACAGAGGGAGGGAGACAGAGGGAGGGAGTCAGGGGGAGACAGAGGGAGGGAGAGGAAGGCAGACAGAGGGAGACAGACAGACAGAGGGAGAGAGGCAGAGGGAGGGACACAGTCAGAGGGAGAGAGACAGAGAGAGAGAGAGGGAGACAGAGAGAAAGAGGGAGACGGAGAGAGAGGGAGATGGAGAGAGAGGGAGATGGAGAGAGAGGGAGATGGAGAGAGAGGGAGACAGATGGAGGGAGACAGAGGGAGGGAGACGGAGAGAGAGGGAGATGGAGAGAGAGGGAGACAGAGAGAGAGGGAGACAGAGGGAGGGAGACAGAGAGAGAGGGAGACAGACAGAGAGAGACAGAGACAGACAGAGACAGATAGAGGCAGAGACAGGGGTGGGGCAGACAGATAGAGAGAGAGACAGACAGAGACGGAAAGGGAGACAGAGGGAGGGAGACAGAGACAGGGACTAACAGAGACAGGGACGGACAGAGACAGATAGAGGCAGAGACAGGGACAGACAGATAGAGGCAGACAGAGACAGAGAGACAGAGAGATGGAGAGGGAGATGGAGGGAGACAGAGGGAGACAGATGAAGGGAGAGGGAGGGAGACAGAGAGGGAGGGACACAGAGAAGGGGGGAGAGAGAGGGGGGAGACAGAGAGAGAGAGACAGAGAGAGGGAGACAGAGGGAGGGAGGCAGAGGGAGACAGAGGGAGGGAGGGAGACAGAGAGGGAGAGAGAGACAGAGAGGGAGAGAGAGAGAGAGAGAGAGGGGGAGGGAGACAGACAGAGGGAGGGAGATAGAGAGAGGGAGAGAGAGATAGAGAGAGAGAGAGAGAGAGAGAGAGAGAGAGAGAGAGAGAGACAGAGAGAGAGAGAGAGATGTGTGTATGCCGGGTCCGGTGGCTCAGTGGACGAAGGCATCTGCGGCAGGGGCCTGTGTTCCACCTCATGGTCACGTTTTTTTTTGGTGCTCTAGCCCCGCCCCCTCCCCCAATGACCCCGGCCCCACGGTGCGGCCCTCGCCCACAAACCACACTGTAAATTTGGCCCCCGAGAGAAAGTTTGTGAGTACCCATGCTGTACAGCATAGCTAAAAATCAACACAACTGGTACTATTTAACTCTCTTGTTTAGGCCAGCTTATTCTGTCCTTATCCTGGTGTCCATCTCTTGCCTGAAAAAGTAGTGGAGAAGGTCCACATCATTGTAGGATCTCTCAGGTTCATTGCATCCAAATGACTGCCTCCTCCACTCCTGTTACATAGCCACAGGTCTTCTCTTTGTCCCAGCCCCAAGTTTGGTTCTGAAAGGATAGGAGCATTAGGTGAGGACCATCTTCCCACTCCACTTTTCTGGAATGTTTGAGAAATGTTTCCTCTTTTTGTGTACATGGCCCCATTTAAAATAAACTCCGCCTATCTTCCGGATTGAAAACTGTCATAGCTGATGAGAAGATTTCTATTCTCTGTTTCCGCATTGAATGAACAGAGCCCAGTGCTCAACCATATACTACTACTGCACTTGCTGTGGGCTTGTCTGTGGCGTCTTAAGAACACTGGGCCATTCTCTTTGCATTAGCAGTGTTATTATCAACTGTGCACAAGTCTTGCGTCCTGACCTCCTGGATGGACTGTGACTCGGTAAGATAGGGGTATCTCGTAAAAAGAAATGTGGAGCCGTAACCTCTTAGTTTGGGACTTGGATCATATTGGGGAGTTTTCATTGCAGTACTTTCATTCCTGCTAAAGTTCCTAACACTTGTCTGACTGTGTGTCTGGAGTCTAGACACAGTGTTGTCACACGTATTGCCAATGAAGCCCAGACAACTGGTCACACACATGGCAGAGACCCGCAAATGAAAGTCAGCATTCTCTTGAATGGATTATACCCTCTCATTTGAAATTACTTCCTTCAGGCAGAGATGGGCATGAGGCAGACTCCCCAAAATGTAATCCAGCTACGTTGATGTTCATAGGCTTGAATTAACGCTGGGCGTAGTTTGCGTAGTCGCGCTACACATAGCTACGTGAAGTGCACTTTGCACAACGCATGCTACTCGTAGCTATGTGAACTGTGTAGTGCGGTAGGGAAATACTGTTCGCAATGATTGCACAGTGCCGGATGCTTGTCCGCTCTGTGCAATCATTGCGAACGGCATCATGCACAGTGCAAGCGGTCGTTTTCTGCCGCTCGAGTAGATTTGTACTCGAGCTGCAGCTTTCTCAACGCGGACTGGTAGTTTCTCATTGCGAGTGGTTGCGAGCATACGCGACCACTCGCAATGAGAAACCTGACCTCCCCGCATTGAGAATCTCGCCGGGAGGCTTATTTTCCACGCTTGCGATCGGCAACTTGATGTTGCGGATCGCGAACGAGGAAAAAGTCTCGCCGGGATGTTGATTTTGCTCGCTCGCTGTTGCCAACTTGACGTTGAGGAACGCGAGCGAGCAAAAAATGCCCGCTATGCTACACTACGCGTTTTTGCACTGTGCTATGTGTGATTCGCGTAGCGCGTAGTTGCGCAAACTACTCACACTCTGCGAGCATAGTGTAGTTTTCCGCCCAGGCCTAATATTCTTTTATGATGACAGAGACAGGGATGACCACACGCCTCACAATCAAAGCATTGGTATTCTAGCCAAAGCAGCATACTACTTCTCATACTCTCCACGACTGGTATCTCTCTCTCTTTCAATTGCATTTGTGTCTCTGATTTTGTTTTTGACAAGGCTTTTCCTTACCCTACTGCCTCAGGATCAGGACTTCCTGGTTTTGGTATCAGAACATTCAACAATGGTTTTGTTATTCAAGCCAAGACTATGTAAGCTACACCCTAGAAGGTCAGATTTGCATTCTGATGCACCTAACACTCTATTGAGAGTAGCAATGCTTCATCAAACTGTTCTAATTTGGTTTGTTCCCCAAATCTTCCTTAGTCACTGTAGCTGTTCATAACTACTCTCAGCTATTTCTTTTACAAAACAAAATAGCACATTTGGTGTTTCATTGGGTTTGAGTTTCATGTTCCAGATTTGAAGGCAGCCTGTTTTTCATTAAACCCCAGTACTTCAAACACCACCTATGTAATCTCTGGATATGCAGCGTTACCATCTGGGGTTGTACATGAAAGGTAGCGTACATTTCCCTGGTTAATAAAAATAAAAGGGCTATATATTGTGTTCAATCCTTGTGAGGCCAAGCAGTGTTTTGTGCTATTCTTTCAAACATCATAAAGAATTATTCTAAGTCTTCACCTTCTGAATATGTTTGAATAACAAAAGATGAGACATTGTGTTGGACCCTGGAGGAGGCAATGATATCCATACCTTAGTGATGGTCTCTTGATGTTTTTCCTGGGCTGTCAGCTTGTGAACCCCTTGCAACTGCATTGCTTGTTGAAAGGCTTTGTAGTTGGTTTGAGGCTACTGATGATGGCAGATCCTTTAACTTAGTTGTTGGTGGTCCTCAGCTAGTATTTTGAAGAAGGGCTCCTGTAAGGAAATGTCTCTTTTTAAATGGTCACCCCTAAGTCTTTGGACTGATGCTGCTGGTTTTTTGACTCTGAGAGTGCACTGAGTCCTGCTAACCAGATCTCATTGCCTTTGCCCTTACCCTTAAACTGATATGTCGAATTGGCTCTACCAAATTGGCTGAGCTAGCTTACCTTTATCTCCCTAGTAAATGGTATACAGTGTACCAAGGGCATGTAAGCTAGAGGGCTCCTCCACTGATTGCAGCACTGGTTGTGTCACTTTGGGTGGTGAGTACAACAAGACTCTTCCTTGCAATCTGGAAGAGCAGTTTTGCTTCTGGCCCGACTGTGCCATTTAAAGCAATAGCAAAGTCAGACGTTCCCTGGGTTCATGTTTTAGTCACTCCTATGGCAGGCCTAGTGAGTCCTAAGGCAGGGTGCAACATATCTCATGGGCATTACATCTATTTTAAATGTTCTGGTAGTGCTATATTACATATAGGTACCCCAATACAGGCTCAGGTAACATTGTAACCTTTCACCTATACTCTCCCCTACATTACACACATAACCGTTTTTGGGGACTGACCTTTTACCTAGATGTGACACTGCACACAGAACGCGGGACTTGGTCCGCTCAGAAGAGACGGAGGTACATGGCCAGTACTAGCGACCTATACACCACATCCTGACATTGACACAATGCCTGGAGGAGACTTACGCACACTTCATAAAGAACTAATAAGACTTTACAGAAACATGACACCGTTTGTGATGAGAACACTCACACTTCAGCCAGCCACGGCTATACCAACAGGACCAATTCAAACATCCAAAACTAAAATAATACCACAAACGTTACACGCAGTTATGGGTAAGATACCCACATAATGTGAACAAATGCCATTCTGGGTAGCTCAAAATATACCACAGCTGAAAGCAGTATTTACACACATCAGCCCACAAGAAAAATTTAGAATGTTAACACTCAGCTTACCCATTGGGATAACACCCCAGATAGAGGATTGTACCACTTGGGGTACAGTCTTCGCTGCCATATACACCAGAACTCATGGTATCTCATCATTAGCAGTAATACCAGATGTATTAAGACAAATACAGAACGAGTATGGAGCAGAACCTGCTCTGAATTTAGGAATGAAACTACTTGGTAATTTTCAGCTATAATATTAGCAAACATTAAAGGGGAGGCAGCAGCAGTGGCAATACGTCAACACCTGAGTGAGTTCATTCCTTTACAAGAGTAACATGAATTACCTAAAATAATTGAAACTGCATATGCAGAATTAGGTAGAGACAGTTTAGGAGCTAGAGCGATAAAACCTCAACTGATGGGTGGTCCCAAAAAGGATACCCTCAAGCAAGCACCTGCTTCTTCAAACAACAAATGGGATAATAACAAACAAAAAAAGAATAAAGAGAATATATCTTAATCCAGAGGTAGGTGTCCTCAAAAGGAGCCCTCCAAAAGGAGGTATAACCTCAGGAATAGGGACAAAATTAGAAAACCTGACAGGTATCAGGACACTGATATACTTTCCTCTTGTTCCTTTCAGGGTCCATCGAAAAACTCTGAGAGGGAAGGACGGTGAGAACACAGATAAGAAGAGCGTACAAAGTCCAAAGACACGCAACGCACTCCCAATTACACTTCAAAGAAAGAAGAAAAACCAAAATCAAAACCTCAATTTAAAAAAAAAGAAAGTAGCAGGTCTTAAGATCAGACATGCCCAGAATACTGAGGACTCAACTACTGAACAGGGAATGGGCTCTGACGACGCTAGACAGTGCAGCAGAAGTAACAATAGCTCACCAGATTCTGATGGAATTTCTGGTGACAGCAGAGCTGAATGAACATATCACAGTGGAAAGATCGGATACTAGGGTGAGAATCCCACATAGGTTACATTAACAACACTCCAAATAGAGGGGGACAAGCCCAGAAAAATGTAACGTTTTTTGGAAGAACTTAACGTTTGGCTATGACATTCTTTTATCTGAAAGAGATTGTCCGCCTGAGATTGTTATAAAATGCCCAAAGGGAGAAACGGTAATTATGCCAGCTTTTACCCACCTCATTCCCCAATATTCAAAACATATATATGCACGGGAGTGGGTGGTAGCACTTGCTCCAGCACTATATCGCAACCATGTTCGATGGGATGAAGAGTCAACTCACCATGTGATACCATTAAAGTCTACTCCAACTCCACATAGACAGTATCCAATTAAGCAAGAAGCTCAAAAACAGGCCAGGGAGATCTTAGATCAACTTGAATACCAGGGGGCGATTAAAACTTGCACCTCTTCAATGAATAATCCTTTGTTTCCCGTAATGAAACCTGACAATACATATCATCTAGTTTTAGACTACAGACAACTGAACTCTTGCACAAAAACATTTGCAGTCCAGAACGCACACAGTGCCGCCTTAATGAATAACATTGTGCGAAAAAAATTCAAAACAACACTAGATATATCAAATGGATTTTTCTGCCAAAATATAGCGCCTAAGAGCAGATATTTGACAGCATTCTCATCGCTGGGGATGACAGCGTCAATTTTGTCAATTCCCCCAGGGGTATAAACACAGTCTGGATTGTTCTCAGCTAGGGTAACTGAGTTACTTCATGATTTGCATATGGAGGCATTGTCCTATGTAGATTATATTTATCCGACGGATGATGACCTAGAGGAGCCCTTGACCAGGGTGAGCACCATAATTTTGGGATTCGCCTCTGAGGGCTACAAATTCAAATTTTAAAAATCAAAAATAGTCCACCTCAATGTCCTAGTTTTGGGCTATGAGCATTCAAGTGAAGGAAAAAGCTTGGCAGCCAACTTTTTAGAAGAGTGTGTGCTGCTCCAACCTCCAAAATCCTTGAAAAATTTACAATCCATACTTGGATTCCTGCATTTTGGCAGAACATACATTTTGGATTATGCAAAAAGGGTTAAACGTTTCTATGACCTCATAAGACCTGATTTTTCAGTTAGGCAATGAACACAGGAACACACAAACATCCTTCATTCCCTACAAGCTGACATGATAGCGTCTAAACACTTACAGACACGTGTGAATGTCTTCACCCTGGTGATCCATATAGTTGTTGGTCAATCTGGGTACACCTACCAAACATACAATGAAGGCAAAACAATACCCATAGCATACAAATCACACTTATACACGAACGCTGAGATGCGTTTCGCATCCACAGAAAAAGATCTGACAGCAGTACAGGCTGTTGAAGTGAGAGAAAGAGCACTGGCTCAGGGGAAGCGAATAATTGTCGTGACTCCGGTTCCAGACTTAGAGGCTGATACAAAGGCAAGCGTTCCAAATGCTAAAGCCTTACATCCGAGATGGATACAATAGGCTAATTGTCTCACTGCAACAGATGAAGAATACAGATACGATCCAAGTCTGAGGACACAAGCATTTCTGTAATATGAAAGATATACTCTAACAAATGAAATAATGTCTCTAGATCAGTATGAATACATAATTTACACTGACGGATCTGCTTAGCCAGCCATTGGAAGTAAACAGCAATACAGCGCTGCATGTGCGATTGTAAAAGGTCGTATGTAGGACGGCAAGTTCCAAGCTGTACAAAAACACTGTCTTTAGGAGACTGCACGGCTCAGCTGGCAGAATTAACAGCTCTGTTACTGGCATTGATAAATACGGATCGAGAATTCCCCACACTAACAGTGTGTGATTCTTTTTACTGTGTCCAGTCATACAATGAATATCTTTACTATTGGGGACAAAATGGGTTTAAAGACTCAAAAGGTGGCACGATTAAGCATAAAATGCTATGGGAACAGGTAGCTGAGTTGAAAAACACACTACCAAAAGCTCACGTGATACACACGCTAAGTCACCAATGTAATGGTGTTCACGTTGAAGGGAATTCATTGGCTGATGAAGCCGTGACGGGGGCGGTACGAGCTGCTTTCATACTGCAATCACTCGTTCAAGAACGAGAGACGGACAGATAATGGTAGCTGTAATTGCTTCACGCAAAGACAATAAGGCATTGCTGAAAGGTTTTCCACTCAAGTACTCCTACAAGTTAGATGTAAATAACGTTCCTTTTGCTCAGATTCCAGGAGTGGGGGATA
Source organism: Triturus cristatus (assembly GCF_964204655.1). NCBI lineage: Eukaryota > Metazoa > Chordata > Amphibia > Caudata > Salamandridae > Triturus > Triturus cristatus. Next base: position 492,120,273 of record NC_140582.1, on the reverse strand, counting down.
GAGTAATACCAAATATGGATCGCAGATTAGGGTTAATACTAGCTGCACACGAGGGTCTGGGTTCTGCACATGCAGGAGTTACAGCAACAATTTCTATACTAAAACAGCGCTATTGGTGATCTTGATTGTGAAGGCACAGTGGCGAATGAAGAACCTTTTGACATCAATAAACGTTTGGCTATTTTACAGGATCTCAATGAATCCTGAGCCCTTCAAAGTAATCTGCAGGTGAAAAGGAACGCCACTGGGGAAGTCAAGTCAGTCACAGCAAGACCTGTCTTGATTCCTAAAGTTGGGGATCTGGTCAGAGAAAAGATAGTGGACAAGGTTGAATTTGGGCCATCCTACAGAAAGCCTGTACCTGTCCTGGCTATTGAAGGAACAAGAACTGTACTTCTACCGCCTCTTGCCGGAAAAAAAGAGAAGAGATTTATCTCCATTGATCTGATCAAACCACACTATGTGGCTGATACTGAATAGTAGGCCGCAAGGACTCCTGGATATCCAACGCCCTCCTTTCGCTACCATACAGGAAGTTCAGACAGAAAGGCTCATCACATTTGAAGAACCTCCTATACGGAATGATGGACTAAGCAGCAATGCAATTGAACTCGTTCCTCTTGATCAAGGAATGTAAATCCAAAATAAAAGCCAAGGTGCAATCCAACCAAACACTGATGTCTACATCAATATGCCTCGAGAAGGGCAATCTACAAGTTCAACAAAACCTGCTGAGCTTCTAAAAATAGATCGAACTGCATCTGGCTATTTCATCGACTTCGATACCTTTTCCTTGGATCCAAGTGAACCTGAAACAACGCCAGACCCAATATCTCGTCAACAACAAATCAAAGACTTCTTCACCTTTCTTAAAAAGACATACCTGGTGTCACCTTGGCTACAACTTTGGAAAATCACCGGTATACTGATTTCAAGATAGGCTTAGTAATTGTTTTCTGCTTACTTATTAATGGAACTTATCTGTGCCAAAGCTCTGCAGGATCAAAAGTGAGCTTGATCCTGAAACCTCATTTTTCATCACAACATAAACAAAGAGACTTGTCCTACGTGAACATTTCAGCAGTTCCTATACCTGACGGTATAGTATGGAACAAGATTAATTATGATATATTTGGACCGACAGAACTTTTAAAAATACCTCATTTATTTATAATGTCCTTAAATTATATAATTACCTCCAGTACATTTTCCGATGACTGGGGTTTTGAAACTGAAAACAATATGTTGTCTGATTTAGAACAATCTGCCACATTTTCTCTCAATGAAATGTTAGAAGGCATGTCAGATTTTAACACCATGTATTGTTATCAACACTATGGTCATCATTTTCTACACAAATCCGGTACCCGTAGGAATGTTTTCACATATCACCAATGGAAACATTGCCCTACACCACCGAAAAGTAGTTTGAAAACGTTTGCACAGAAATGTTCATATTTTTCAGGGTTTAATATTTCAGACCCGACCTCATCTTACTATAAGGTTGCACCTCCACCAGCACAGAAAAATATGTTGACTAACACCAAACATGCATTACCCAATTGTCTAAACAGGGTTTTGACTTATGGAAGGACACTATAGACTTAAAATCTGTCTGGGGTTCTAGAGACTGTCAAGTCCAGGGAACAGAAGCGCTATTTAGAGCATGCGTCATTCCTCAGAAGATGATACTGTGCAACAGACTTCCTGTCTTGGAATAGCCAAGAACAAGGATTTGAACACACCTCGAATTCCAACACCATCACATGAGGAGGGTAATTTTACATCAGAAGAATGGGCTACACTAGATGACATTTTACAATACAACAGATTAGACCCCAATTGGAAGGGATGGTTGGTTTGGCCCACAGACACAAACAGATGTCAAGGAAGATTCAGAGGTACCACCGAAGGGTTCAGTATCCATAGGCCAGACCCATGCTATGTACAAAGAGAACATCCAGGGTTGGTGACATCATACAGTGTTGGGAAGTTAAGCCTTGATTGGCTAAAAACCTCAACACATCAACAGGTGAAACAGCACTTATCCTTACTAACAGAGGATGTGGACCTACGGCATTTTTTAGTAGGTCACAGAAAGCCATGCCAGAAACGTTTCTTATTTGCTGTCTATAAAAAAATCTGGAAAATCTCCCAACAAGTAGCAGCGGAGAGACTCTGAGAAAAAGTTAGAATGAACCTAGAAAAGGCTTCAGCCGTAGTTGACAATGGTATGACTACGTTAACATCCACGATTTATTCACTGGGCAACATTGTATCTTTTGCTGTCCTAGAACAAGTTGTGTCCATATTACAACACGGTCAATGACAATCATGATCTATTATGTTACTAAGCTGGATGCGGCAATCATTGTGTGCTGGTTACGTGCATTGGCGTTTTATCAACAGTACGTCCTGGTTTTCTGCATACAATTTAACGCAAAAACAAATAACAATGGCACAAAGAGGAGCAAAATATACAATATTACGTATTGAAAAATTGGACAAGTTGCCTTTGAATGGGGCGGAATCGCTCTCCACAGAGTAGTTAATCCATGGCCATATAACACTACCGGTCACAACTTTCCAGTTTCAGTATTGCCTAGAAAAACAACAGATAGGCAGATATGAAGAAATGGGTAGGGAATTCATCAAGGAATCTTGGGAATTACCGTACAGATTTAAATGCAGAAGTGGGGATCTAGAAGTGTTTCTAAGCGGTACAAACTGCGAGAATGCTTTAAGTGGATCTCTCATTTCCCAGGTTATCATGCTACACGGGGCCTGTAATGGTTCGGTGGTGAACCTATCCTGTCACTTGAGAGGTACCCCAGCAGCTGTGATTACCCCGGTATTCAAGCTACTTTCAAATGGGAGTTACTTGATGCTGAACGATCAAGGTTGTTGTGGGATGCTACCGGGCATCGAGTATCTAGTCACCATGAGCTCCAGGGTTACTCACTGTATGCAAGTATTGTTTCCATTGACACACACAGTCAGGGAGGCACCGCTATGGCCTTCGTTGAATGTTTCCTTTAGACGGTTTGATACTCCGAGCAGAATGAAAGCCATGCTTCTACAGAAAACCGTGTCCTTAACCTCCGCCCGGGAGACTTTTAATCTCCAGATCGCAAGGTCCGTCCTCTGCTGAGATACAGGCACTCATACGTACGAACTGCCCCTCTGTCAGATTCTTCTAGTCGACTTCCTCAGGAGCAGAAGATATTTCCCAAATTCCCTCTACCAGTGCTTCCGGTCTATGTATTCTAACATATTCAACCAAAAACACTAATTGGGGGGAAAGGGGAATGGGACAAAAGAGAGACTCCTCCAGTCAGGCGCTTCTAAGTTCACCCTTCAACTCTGCTCTGCTCTCAATCGTGTTTGAAGGAACACCTGTAACAGATTAGCATAACAATCTTTAAGAAACACAATCTCCTACTAGTTCTTTCTTTTACTCTCCCTCACTACTTCTTTAATCTTCTTTACCTGTTATTATTTGGAGGATAACTGCTCTCTATTTTGATGCCTTTTTCAGAAGTCGTGGGTAGACTCTGCTACGCTTGCGTCTTGCTTGCTGCTGTTTCTTATTTGTGCGCTGGTAATGTTGGTTGCTAGATACATATATATATATATATATATTTAGGACTTGGTATCTCCTCAGATAATTAGTGCTAATTCAAGTTCTGCACTTTTCTCTTTTCCTTGTTAATTAAATTAGTCTCTGAACCTTCAATTAGTTGTCGTCTCACTTTTGTTAATTTCGTTTTTTCTTTTAAAGACTTGCAATTGACTGAACGATGGATAACTCTTGTAAACTGATTCAAAACCTGGACTAGTTCGGCAAAGGTTTTCTCACAAAAAGTTCTGGTGCTTCACCTTCAGAATACTCAAAACGCTACTCACGGAATTCTTCGAATTTTCTCTGAGACACTTACTTCAGCTTCCGAAAGTGTCTCTAAACGAAATACCTCAGAACTGACATGCGCGGCGGGAAGACGCTGCTTTCGCCTCAGGAGATTCAGTTGAAGTGCGAGGAGCGTTAATCACTCGCGCGCACTTGTCTTTCTGCTTCTTTAGAACACTAGACTGCTCACCTTTCGGATTCCAAGCGTCGGCGGCCATCTTGAAAATCCCACGATGGTGAACCTGGAGCACCTTGAAAATTACTCGGTCCAGTAACCTCCGCCGTGGATATAGCCTTCTCCACCGAGGGTAGCAACTGATTCTATGGTATTTCTTTCCTCTATTGCTGCTCAGGGAGATGGTCGCTGCACTGATTGGCTGACTCCTGACAGTACTCCCCCCTAACAGAAGGTCGTCCCCCTTGGGTTTGTTAGGGTTTTTCTCATGGAACCTTTTTATTAATTTTGGTGCATGGACATTGGAACTGGGTTCCCATGATCTTTCTTGTGGACCAAATCCCTTCCAGTCAATTAAATAGAACAGTCTCTTTTTTCTAACCTTTGAGTCTAGGATCTGATTTATCTCGAATTCTTTCTCTGAATTTATTTGAATTGGAGGCGGAGTTGGACTCAACCTAACATCTGGAAGATTTTTCTTTAATAATGACACGTGAAAGACTGGATGGATTTTTAAATGAGAAGGTAATTGGATTTTAACTGCTACTGGGTTCACCATTTTATTCACCTTGAAAGGGCCAATAAATCTGGGTTGGAACTTTCTATTTCCTTTCAATTTTAAATGTCGAGTGGAAAGCCAAACTTTATCTCCTTTTTTAAAAACAGGGCCTACTTTTCTTTTCTTGTCTGCCTGAATCTTGTAACCTTTTTTTGCCTTCTCTAAATTTCTTCTGGCTATTAAAAAGGAGTCTTGCAATTCCTGTGCTAACTGTCCTGCTGCTGGAACTGTCTCGTTCTCTTTTCCTAGGAATACACTTGGGTGCCTCCCATGATTTAAGTAAAAAGGTGTGTACCCTGTTGAACTATGGATGGAATTGTTGTATGCAAATTCTGCGGTCCAAACCAATTCTGACCACTCTTTTTCCTGATCTAAAAGATACAACCTTAAGTACTGTTCTAAGTCTTGGTTGACCCGCTCAGTCTGCCCATCGGTTTCTGGGTGGTAACTCGTAGAATATCGAGAGTCTATTCCCAAACTTTTGGTGAATGCCCTCCAAAAATGAGAGACAAACTGGGTTCCCCTATCTGATATTAGTACCTTTGGAATCCCATGGGCCCTCACAATATGTTGTGTGAACAATCGTGCCACCTGGGAAGCACTGGGAATACCTTTTAGTGGTACAAAATGGGCCATCTTTGAAAATGTGTCTACAAATACTATTATGGTGTTATTGCCTTGACTAGGGGGAAGGTCAACTATAAGATCCATTGTGACTGTATGCCATGGGTGAGGTGCGGTGGGCAACGGCATCAATAACCCATGTGGAGCTGACCTACTCGTTTTTCCCTTTACGCACCTTTCGCAGGTGGAGACGTATTGTCGTATCTGAGTTCCCATGTTTGGCCACCAAAAGGTCCTCTTGATTAGTTCCTTAGTCTTTTGTATTCCTTTATGACCAGCCAATGGGTCATCATGGCAAGCATGCAAGATTTTCTCTCGGATTTCTTTTGTTGGGATGAAAAGAAGTCCTTGATGATACGGCAATCCTTCCTTGACAGTTCTTTCTGGAGCTTCTTTTAACCAGGCTGACAGTTCTGCAGCTGAGATGTTCTTCTTAATCTCACTTTCTAGCTCATTGTATTGAATTGTTAAAATGAATTTTTCTTTTGGGATGATGGGTTCTTTGCTGATAGCTTTCTCCACTGGTTCTGTTTCAATTCTTGAAAGAGCATCCGCTTTTCCATTTTCCATTCCAGGACGATAGGTGATCACAAAATTGTAGTCCGCAAAATACAAGGACCACCTTAACTGTCGTGCTGTTAAGGTTCGAGCCGATTTCAAAAACTGCAGGTTTCTGTGGTCGGTAAACACAGTAATCTTGTGACGTGCACCCATCAAGTAATGTCTCCATTCTCGAAAAGCTTCCTTCACTGCCAAAAGTTCTTTATCTGCGATCGAGTAGTTGATTTCAGCAGGAGTTAATTTTTTCGAATAAAAGGCCACTGGATGTAGCTGGCCGGTATTTTTATGCCGCTGGGATAAGATTCCACCTATGGCGGTATCTGAGGCATCTGCTTCGACATAATAGGGTTCCTCTGGGTCAGCATGTAACAAAATGGGTGCTGAGACAAAAGATTGCTTCAAGAATTGAAAGGCCGAATCTGCTTCTGGTGTCCAATCAAATGTCACTCCCTTTTTCAGCATACGAGTTATTGGGCTGACAGTAGTTGAAAAATTCAAAATGAACCTTCGATAAAAGTTTGCAAAGCCCAAAAAACTTTGGATTTCCTTTACACTTCTTGGGGCCGGCCATTCTTGCACTGCTCTCACCTTGGCTGGATCCATACTAACTCCTTCTGGAGACAATATGAATCCCAAAAATTCCACCTGGTTCACATGAAAAGCGCATTTCTCTAGTTTGACATAAAGGCTGTTTTCTAACAACCTTCGTAGGATGGTTCTCACATGGGACACATGATCTTCTTGGTTGTTTGAAAAGATCAAAATGTCATCAATGTATACTACGGCAAATCTATCCAAGAATTCGCGCAGTACGTCGTTCACAAAATGTTGAAATGCGGCTGGAGCATTGCATAACCCATAAGGCATTACTTGGTATTCGAACAATCCGTAGCGAGTTCGAAACGCTGTCTTCCACTCATCTCCAGGTGCCACTCGAACTAGGTGATAAGCACCTCTAAGATCCAATTTTGTATAGATTTTAGCATCCTTCACTTGATCCAACATCTCGGATACCAAGGGTAATGGGTAACGATTTTTTACTGTGACTTGATTAATGGCTCTATAATCTATGCAAGTTCGAAGTTCGCCGTTCTTCTTTGGGATAAAGAACAGGGGCGAAGAGACTGGGGACTGTGAGGGACGAACAAATCCATTAGCTAAATACTGGTCTAGGTACTCTTTTAAATGAGCATTCTCTGCCTCCGTTAGAGCATATACTCGACTACAAGGAAGGTTTGCTCCTGGTTCCAATTCTATTCGACAGTCATATGGCCTATGTGGAGGTAATTTTTCAGCTTCTTTTTTATCAAACACCTTGGCCAAGTCTCGATATTCACTAGGAATTTCTTCTGACTCTGTCATACAGATGCTGATGGGGGCTGACACCAAACAAGCTACTTGAGATTTCTCAATACCCCTGGGATTTTCACAAAAGCAATTTGCAGTGCAGTATGATGAATTCATTACTACAGTCCGTTGACTCCAATTTATTTGGGGGTTGTGCTCAGTAAGCCAAGGTATTCCCAAGATAAATTGGAATTGGGGCGCATCAATTAAACTGAAGGTTATTTGTTCCTTGTGACCATTCAATCCCATGAGGAGCAATGATTCTGTTTCATGGGTAATGGGGCCTGAAGACAAATTTGTTCCATCAACAGCTCTTACAGCTTCTAAAATCTTCTTTTTAACAAATTGAATTCCCAATCTTTTGGCACAGTTTATGTCACAAAAATTACCGGTGGCTCCCGAGTCAATCATCACCGAAACCTCTGAAGTTCTTGTGTCTTGAAACCGGATTGTGAATGGCAAAACTAAGTGTGGAACTGAAGTTTGCAATGTATTTGCCACTCGTTGAATGGTTGGAGTTGACTTAGCCTCTGCTGCCATCAGAGCAACCCCTTCTACTGATGGAGCCTGTCTTTTACCTGTGGTCCTGTTTTTGGCCTCTTTGGACACTCCCTAACAAAATGTCCTGACACTCCACAATATAGACACAATTGATTCGTTCTTCTCTTCTCTTCTCTTTCTCCTCCTTCGATAGTGGACCACGAATTGCTCCAATTTGCATTGGTTCGTCGTTCTGAGCGTTGTCTGTAGTTTTATGAATTTCACTTTTTACTCTGTCAAACCTGGGAGGAATTGGACGAAAATCTCTCCTCTTTTCTGACCTTCGTTCATTTAGGCGATGATCAATCTGCAAAACTAGATCTATTAATTCTGAGATTTCCGAAGGTCTACCAGGAACTTGTGCTAAAGCATCCTTTAATTCTTCCTTCAATCCACGATAAAAAATTGCTGCTCTTTTTTCATTTGGCCAATTCGTTTCTACTATTAATTTATTGAAGTGGGCAATATAAGCCACCAGGTCACGATTCCCTTGTCGTAGATCCAACAGTTCGTTATCTGTTGCCTGAGCTGCAGTCCTGCGATCAAATATTCTTAAAAATTCGGCCTTGAAATCCTGAAAGTTATATAACATGGGATCATTTCTGTTGACTATAGGCATAGACCACGCTGCTGCATCACCAGTCAGATACGACAATACGAATGCCACCCTAGATTGGTCTTCGGAAAATATTACTGGGCGACACAAAAAATGTAGTGAACACTGAGTGAGGAAGATTTGAGCTTTATGCGAATCCCCCCCAAAACGCTCTGGTTGTGCTAAAGGAATGATTGGGGAAACTGCATGTATGACCTGAGTTGATAACCCTACCGGTTGAGAACCACTTGGAATACCTGTAGCCCCTCCAGAGGGAGACCCTGCTGAAGCTACTAACTCCTCCATTCTTTGTTTAATCTGCAAGGACTCCTGACTGGATCTACGTAATTCCTCTCTCAGGACTTTATTCTCTTCTGCAGTGTCATGTAATTGCTTTTGCATGTTCTCGAGTATGGTTGTTAGAGTTTTCAAATCTAATACTTCTGTCGTTTCTGCTCGGGTGGAAGTCTATTTCTTTTTAGGGGCACTTCAATCTGTCAGATTCTTCTAGTCGACTTCCTCAGGAGCAGAAGATATTTCCCAAATTCCCTCTACCAGTGCTTCCGGTCTATGTATTCTAACATATTCAACCAAAAACACTAATTGGGGGGAAAGGGGAATGGGACAAAAGAGAGACTCCTCCAGTCAGGCGCTTCTAAGTTCACCCTTCAACTCTGCTCTGCTCTCAATCGTGTTTGAAGGAACACCTGTAACAGATTAGCATAACAATCTTTAAGAAACACAATCTCCTACTAGTTCTTTCTTTTACTCTCCCTCACTACTTCTTTAATCTTCTTTACCTGTTATTATTTGGAGGATAACTGCTCTCTATTTTGATGCCTTTTTCAGAAGTCGGGGGTAGACTCTGCTACGCTTGCGTCTTGCTTGCTGCTGTTTCTTATTTGTGCGCTGGTAATGTTGGTTGCTAGATACATATATATATATATATATTTAGGACTTGGTATCTCCTCAGATAATTAGTGCTAATTCAAGTTCTGCACTTTTCTCTTTTCCTTGTTAATTAAATTAGTCTCTGAACCTTCAATTAGTTGTCGTCTCACTTTTGTTAATTTCGTTTTTTCTTTTAAAGACTTGCAATTGACTGAACGATGGATAACTCTTGTAAACTGATTCAAAACCTGGACTAGTTCGGCAAAGGTTTTCTCACAAAAAGTTCTGGTGCTTCACCTTCAGAATACTCAAAACGCTACTCACGGAATTCTTCGAATTTTCTCTGAGACACTTACTTCAGCTTCCGAAAGTGTCTCTAAACGAAATACCTCAGAACTGACAGGCGCGGCGGGAAGACGCTGCTTTCGCCTCAGGAGATTCAGTTGAAGTGCGAGGAGCGTTAATCACTCGCGCGCACTTGTCTTTCTGCTTCTTTAGAACACTAGACTGCTCACCTTTCGGATTCCAAGCGTCGGCGGCCATCTTGAAAATCCCGCGATGGTGAACCTGGAGCACCTTGAAAATTACTCGGTCCAGTAACCTCCGCCGTGGATATAGCCTTCTCCGCCGAGGGTAGCAACTGATTCTATGGTATTTCTTTCCTCTATTGCTGCTCAGGGAGATGGTCGCTGCACTGATTGGCTGACTCCTGACACCCTTCCATTTCACAGAAATGGTACATCGTATCTTTAACATGCCTGATACGACGAGTACAGTCCACCTATTTAAGACCATAGGTTCGGGACTGTTAAGCACCTTTCAGATGGTCCTCGATGTTATACCAAACTTTATACACTCCGTATTCATAAGCATTTTTGGAGGACTTCCGCTGATCCTGTTTCTAATAGCAGGCATCCTGATTGTAATTTTTCTGCTACGCAATGGACGTTCCAGTCACCAAGGAGATGGAAAAAGCACTCCTGGAGCGTAAATTATATGACCGCATGGTACAACATCTGGGCACACCTCGCCTATGGGAACTAAGCGCCTCTTGGTTCCTGTCATTTAGACCCTGTCTAGATGGGCTGTGTCCTACCTGTTCTGCGATGCCTGTTCTGCGGAGAAGAATGTGTATTGGATCTCTGTCTGACATTTCCATCAACTGCGCAACTGGACTTTGATGCTTTACTGGACCCGATAACGGCCCATGTTCTGCAGTGTCCCCCAGCGTATTCCTATGTTGATGGCAGCATTCTTGGAGCCTCCACAGGAAGTCTCTCCTCCTGTTAGAATGGATACCGACTCCTCCACTGACATTCAGGCCTCGGATGGTGCACAGAATGCTCCAGCATTGGCTGCAGGCAGTACGGAAGATCATCTGTGCTCAATTGACGTAATCTGCAAGGTGTACAGGGATCGTCGTCTGTGAAGACAGGCAACAGACATGTTGCGTCTACCAGGCAGGACACATAAATATTTGGCTCATCGTGTGCTGGAAAAAATTAGGCCTCTTTTTCAAACAAACTCAAATTGGAACTCCAAAACAATTGACACTTTTTACGACCTGCATGGCTTTCCGATTTTTGTAGTTGTTCGAACTATATATATGGACACATTAGAGCTATTGAGTTTTTTTTACCATTTTTTAGCAAAATTATTGTTTATACTGTAGTTGTTTGCGTACCTAGACAGCCTATTAGTACGTTAGAATTTCATTGTGACGTCCAGTTGGATGAGGAGTGGGTGTTATATTCCATATACGTACCCCAATATAGGCTCAGGTAACATCGTAACCTTTCACCTATACTCTCCCGTACAATACACACATAACGGTTCTTGGGGACTGACCTTTTACCTAGATATGGCACTGCACAAAGAGCGCAGGATTTTCCCTGGTAAAAGCCTCATACATTATCCAAGAGGATTCTTGGAAACTCAGCAGGACTACCATCTCCTGTATAATAACTATGAACGCAGACGGGCGCGCCAAAGGCAAGCCCGTCTGCGCCCGTCCGCGCTCGTACGGGCTCAGGGCCAGTATCTATGCCAGGCACGAATACCAACAAGGTGAGCTACTCGCGGCGTGCCTTACTTAGCCTCAGACCCATAAAGAATGCGCATTGCGACTATGTACACGATTCAGATGAATTGTTTGAAAACTGTGTACTCTGCCACCCGGTCAACCTACAACTGTCTCAGGCACCTATTTCTTACCCTGGCCTGAAGATAGCGGAATTGAACTGTAGGTCGCTCCCCAAGCACGCTTTGCTTATTAACCACCTGCTCGAGGACCATGATTTAGATATCCTGTTTCTTACAGAAACCTGGATTACATCTCACTCGGACTCGGATGTAGTTTTAGCCCTGGCCCCGGGGTTCCTTATCCAGTCCCAAGCACGCCCCTCTGGTAGAGGGGGTGGTCTGGCCATTCTGCACAGAGATCATCTCTCTTGCCGAATTAGTGACGCTCTCATCACTGACTCAGAGAGCTGCCACTTTACCATCAACTTGAGCCCTACAACCACTATGTCAGGCCTTCTAGTGTACCGCCCCCCCGGCTACTCCGGTCCCTTTTCTAACGCCCTCCTAGAATCCATTTCAACACTTGCCCACTCTACACCTAATTTCACCGTGCTAGGGGACCTCAACATTCACTTTGATGATCCCCTAGACACAGGGGTTGCAGACTTGATTCTAGACTTGGCTGCCTACGGCCTGCATTTGGTCAACACCGGAGCCACACATATCAAGGGCCATCTGCTAGACCCAGTCTTCACAAACATCCACACTCTCCAGGCCAATCCTTCTTGCCCCCTTCCCTGGACAGACCACTTCTTGGTGCCTCTCTTCTGGCCAGGAAAATTCAGGAAGCCCCATAAACTCGTCATATACACCCAGGACAGAGCATGGTCCAGACTCTAAACTGAGGACTGGGCCAGAGCTCTGGAATTAACTCCCTATGCCCCCTCAAAGGCCCCTGTCACAGCTGACAGTAATTTTAGGAAATGGATCTGTGATTCACTCGACTCTATCCTACCTATTAAAACTCGTGAAAACAAGAGCGGAATGACTGGCTCGGCCCCCTGGTTTAGCATGGAGCTCAGAGCCCTCCGCAAGGAATGCAAAAAAGCGGAGCGACTGTGGAGGAAGGACTGGCTCCACTCCAGTAAAGACTCCTACCGGAGGACGGTGAGGGTATATAAATCCGCGCTTAAACTCTCCAAAACCTCCTACTATGACAATAGGATTAAAAACGCCACAAACTCCGCTAGAGAATCCTATCTTATTGCCTCAGCGATTGTCTCCCCAGTCCTGGATCTGATTAATGCTTCACTGTCCCAAGGCGTCGTTCCCCCCAGTTGGAAGGAGGCGGTAGTCAAAGCCCTTCTCAAAAAACCTCATCTGGACCCCGCCGACCTGGCCAACTACAGGCCAATCTCGCTCCTTCCGGGCATCAGCAAAATCGCCGAAAAACTAGTCAACGCCCAGCTGTCCCAGTATCTGGAATCAAATAAACTGCTTCAACGCTCCCAAACGGGGTTCCGCCCTGGCCAAGGCACGGATACTGCTCTCCTCGCTGTCACCGAAGAGGCAAGGCGCATTCTGGATTCGGGGGGATCAGTGGCAGTGATCCTCCTGGACCTTAGTGCACCCTTTTGTGAGAAGTTGGCCTGATATGTAGTGCTCACTATTCTAGTGATCACTGTGTATCATTCCAAACGACCCTTATTGATGATTGGTTGCAAGTCAACCTTATAGACCAGCTATCCTAGTAGCGTGGATACGAGCAGTCTTAGGCTAAACTCTAGAGGGCGTGTTAAGCCAGCTGTTTACCATCACATATACCCCTTGAACACCAAGTGAAAGGACACCACACAAGTTGTTATGAAAATAAAAGGATATTTATTTATAACAAGACTACCCTGGCTCTTTATGAGTCAGGGAGCTAAGCACACTACAAAACTCTTAGGAAAATACTTCAGTTGCACAATTTACACAAATGCCCGAGGGGCACGAGAAACCATCTACACTAACAGTGAAATGCGAATGGTTAGAGTCTGGAGGTACTGATTCCGGAGTGTTCCGATCAGTGGGACTAAACGAGAAAGGAACTGGACACTCGTAGAGCGAACCTGCGATGGAGCACCGAGATGCTCGAGTTACCTAGCCCGGAGGCTGCGGCTGCGTGAAGTTCGGCAAGATGTCGGGAGTCCTCGTGTAGTCTCAGGAGCCTGAAAGAAGAAGTTGCTGGCAGGCGACCAGTGACGATGTTCAGAGCGATCCAAGCCTGGATCGGTGATGAAGGAAACCTGAAAGCAGAGGGGACTCAGTTCTCAACCGCTAGCCAGCGATCGTGTGGGTACCAGGGGGGTACCGGCTGAAGTCACCTCGACCAGGTGAGTGGGTGACGTCGGACTCGGCTGTTCCTCGGACCAGGAGGCGCGGCGGCGACCAGGATGGAGGGCGAGCTGTCCCACGAAGGTGTCTGCTGTCGATGATGCTGGGCCCAGGAAGGGGCAGCGGATCTGGGCAGGGGCAACCCAAGCGGGGGAGTCAAGATGGCGTCGGGCGTGGACCAGGAGGGTCCGTGGTACTCCTCTGTTGAAGGGGAGCAAGAGCCAGTCTGGAGCAACCAGACCGGTGATGCAAATAATCTTGGAGCGTCGTGAAGAGGGCCACAAGCCGGTCGGCAAGTGGTCGGACAACGCTGGGAACAGCAAGAAGCGGAAGGGCCCCCACGCAGATCTCGTGGATGCTGGGGAGACAGACTTCGATGCTGGAGCTGCTCAGGGTTTAGGGCTTCTCAAACCCTAGGGGCACTCACTCGAGGGTCCCTCGGTGGGCGTGCTAGATAAGCGTCGTGCAGGTTCTGAAGATAGCCGGTCCCGCAGGTCTCGTCACACCTACGACTCTCAGCTGGGCTGATGAGGTAGGTAAAAGGTCAGAGATGGCAGGGAACTCGGGTCTCGTCGAGCTGGGCAGTCTTGATCCGTAGGAGACATACAGCAAACCGCAAGCGCTTAGGTGGTGCCTGCTGGTGCAGGGTGGCTACTCCTTAGCCACAAGGGAGAGTCTTCAGAAATAGTCAAGAGTTCCTTTCGTGGAAAGTGGTTCGTGATTCGGAGTTATCCGATTATCTGATTATCCAATTTGGGAAGGGGACTCGCTCCTACCTTTATTCTAAGAAAAGGGGCTGGCCCGTGACTAGGTTCTACCTATGGGTGGAGCCAGGAGGGGGGTGGTTACACCCCTATCCTTTGTCCGGCTTCGCGCCAGCTCAGGGGCTGGTGTGCCCCCGAAACTGGTTTGAGCCGGGCTATGCACAGTGAGCACCGGGGTGCCACTTGCAATCACCTTCCTTTCAGCCCTGCCTACCTGGGATACACAAACCCTGTCTGGGATGGTGCTAACACCGCCCTCGACAGGAAACCCTTTGTCCAAGCTCCCCTTGCTGGAAGGTCCCCCAGCAGCAGGAGGTCAGACTTGTGTCTGGTGGCAGCATCCATTTTGTGATGCTGAGGCTTGAGTCAACTTTAACTGGGGTTCAAGGTTACTTCCATGTCGTGTCCCTCTAAAAGGGGGGAATGCTAACCCCGTCGCCAGGACTGGCGAGGGGTTCGTATTCCCATTCGTATGACACCTTACTCGACATGTGTAGGTGATGTGATGCCAAAGTTAGCAAATAACCGCAAGGATTATAATGCATTAAAAGTAGTTGGCCCGCGTCACCATGGAACGGCTATTAGGACTTGGTTCCGCAAGCCGTCGACGGGCTCAGCTCGCGCCAGAGCACCGTCCCACATGATTCCCTGCACTCTGCCTTCAGGATTGATAAGGCCTGCTATAGGAGTGACTGATAGGAATCCATGTGTCCATTTTAGGGTTTAGGTGTAGGAATACTACACCTACAGCAACGGGTGATTACACCACGTGGCCCCAGCTGTCGTGCAGCCAGTTGTGTCAGATTTGGGCGGCCATTCCAGGGGTGGCATAATACATGCTTCAGCCCCTGGTAGGCCCTGGGTACACCGATGCCCTGGATACCTGTGGTATGCTGAGACAGGGACTGACAAGGCGGCCCAGTTCCAATTAGTGGATGCACCTAATGTACATGTGTGTTAATTTCGAGAGAGAACAGCTAGGCTGTGGGTCTGATTGGCAGGCCCACAGCCGGAGAAAGTCGTAAACCAATGAAGCAAAAGCAAAAAATCTGGGTGATCATAGGATTGCAGACCCTACTCTCCTACATGACCCCCCCCCCAAACTTTGGGACAATAAGCTAACCTTGACCAGGTGAGTCTTCTTGCTCTAAGTGGAAATACCTGGAGAGCCCATCTGCATTGCCATGATCAGTGCCAGGTCTATGCTCCACTGTGAAGTCCATCCCCTGTAGGGAAATGGACCACCTAAGTAGTTTGGGGTTTTCACCCTTCATTTGATTTAGCCACAAGAGGGGCTTATGGTCGGTCTGAATCTTGAAGTGAGTGCCAAACAAGTATGGCCTCAACTTCTTCAGGGCCCAAACCACAGCAAAGGCCTCCCTCTCAATAGCTGACCAATTCTTCTCTCTGGGGGTCAGCCTCCTGCTAATAAAAGCTATGGGCTGGTCATGACCATCAAAATTCAGTTGCGATAGAACAGCTCCCACACCCAGCTCCGA
This sequence comes from Triturus cristatus, assembly GCF_964204655.1. NCBI lineage: Eukaryota > Metazoa > Chordata > Amphibia > Caudata > Salamandridae > Triturus > Triturus cristatus. Next base: position 492,104,413 of record NC_140582.1, on the reverse strand, counting down.
AGCGTCTGTTTGGACAATGAATGGTTTGGAGTAGTCTGGACTCTTTAGGATAGGTGCTGTGCACATGGCCTGCTTTAGGTCATCGAATGCCTTCTGACAGCTTGCTGTCCACTGAACTTTTTTTGGCATCTTTTTACTTGTCAGGTCGTTTAGCGGGGTCACAATGGATCCATAATTTCTGACAAATTTCCGGTAATAACCAGTCAGGCCCAAGAAAGCTCGAACCTGAGTCTGGGTGGTTGGAGGAGCCCAGTCCTGGATGGCCTGTATTTTGCTCTCCAATGGTTGAACCTGGCCTCCACCTACAAGGTGGCCCAGGTATACAACCTGTGTCTGCCCTATCTGGCACTTGGTGGCCTTGATAGTGAGGCCTGCCTTCTGCAGGGCCTCTAACACTTTCCTCAGGTGGACCAGGTGATCCTCCCAGGTGGAGCTAAAGACAGCGATATCGTCCAGATACGCCGCACAGAAGTCGTCCAACCCAGTGAGAACTCGATTCACCAGCCTTTGGAAGGTGGCAGGTGCATTTTTCAAACCAAAGGGCATTACCACGAACTGATAATGCCCACCCGGGGTAGAAAATGCTGTTTTGGGCTTGGCCTCCTCAGCTAACCTGATTTGCCAATACCCAGCTGTCAGGTCAAACGTACTTAAGTAGTTGGCCGAGGCCAACCGGTCGATAAGTTCGTCTGCTCTTGGTATCGGGTGGGCGTCAGTCTTAGTGACCGCATTGAGACCTCTGTAGTCCACGCAAAACCTCATCTCTTTCTTACCGCCCTGGGTGTGAGGTTTCGGCACGAGCACTACGGGACTAGCCCAGGGGCTGTCCGAGGGTTCAATGACTCCCAGCTCCAACATTTTCTGCACCTCTGTCTTGATGCAGTCTCTGACATGATCAGGTTGCCGATAGATTTTACTCTTTACGGGCAGACTGTCCCCAGTGTCGACCTCATGGGTACACCACTTGGTCTGACTGGGTGTCAGAGAGAACATATGTCGAAAGGATTGAAGAACCTGTTTACAATCCTCTTGTTGATGTCCAGAGAGGCTGCCACAAAAGACAACACCATCTACTGATCCATCGTCAGGGTTCTGAGAGAGCAGGTCTGGGAGAGGGTCACTCTCCTCCTCCTGTCCCTCATCTGTGGCCATGAGCAAGCCCATGCCCTCCCTGTCGACATATGCCTTGAGCCTGTTTACATGGAGCACCCTGTGGGGGCTCCGGGGAGTTCCCAGGTCTACCAAGTAGGTGACCTCTCCCTTTTGCTCAATGATCGTGTGGGGCCCAGACCATTTGTCTTTGAGTGCTACTGGGGCCACTGGCTCCAGCACCCACACCTTCTGTCCAGGCTGGTACACAGTCAGGACAGCCTTTTGGTCGTGCCAAGCTTTCTGTAATTCTTGGCTCGCCTCCAGGTTTTTAGACGCCTTTTCCATGTACTCCGCCATCCGCGAGCGGAGACCGAGCACATAGTCCACAATGTTTGATGCCGGCTTTCTGAGAGGTCTCTCCCATCCTTCCTTTACCAAACAAAGGGGTCCCCTTACAGGATGTCCGAACAGAAGCTCAAAAGGGCTGTAGCCAACCCCCTTCTGCGGGACCTCTCTGTAGGCGAACAAGAGGCAGGGTATCAGGACATCCCATCTCCGCCGAAGCTTTTCAGGTAGTCCGTGAATCATCCCTTTTAGGGTCCTGTTGAATCTCTCAACAAGCCCATTGCATTGTGGGTGATAGGGTGTGGTGAACTTGTAGTTGACACCACATTCCTTCCACATAGCAGTCAGATATCCCGACATGAAGTTTGCACCTCTGTCTGAGACGACCTCCTTAGGGAAGCCCACTCTGGAGAACACTCCAAGTAGGGCCCGTGCCACCACAGGTGCTGTAGTGGTCCTAAGGGGAATAGCTTCGGGATACCTGGTGGCGTGGTCCACCACCACCAGTATAAACTTGTGCCCTGATGCTGTCTGGGGTTCCATTGGTCCGACAATGTCGATCCCCACTCGTTCAAAGGGTACCCCCACCACTGGTAGTGGTATGAGGGGGGCCTTTGTCGTGCCACCTGACTTACCACTGGCTTGGCAAGTGACACAGGAGCGGCAAAACTCCTTCGTATCTTCGGACATGTGGGGCCAGTGAAAGTGTGGAACAATTCTGTCCCAAGTCTTATTCTGGCCTAAGTGACCTGCAAGGGGAATCTCGTGGGCCAAGGTGAGAAGGAAACCTCTCAGAGACAAGGGGATGACCAGCCTCCTGGTCGCACCAGGTTTGGGGTCTCTTGCCTCGGAGTACAGGAGTCCATCGTCCCAGTACACTTTGTGGGTACCTGTGGCGTTCCCTGCAGCCTCAGCAGCGGCCTGCTGTCTGAGGGGTTCAAGTGAGGGGCAGTCTAACTGTGCCTTCCCCAGGTCTTCCCTGGAGGGTCCCCCTGAGCCCAGAAACTCAACCTGACCAGGTTCAAGCTCTTGCGGCTCAGTTTCCCTCAGTTCTTTAAGGTCAGCCTCCTCGGAGACTTGATCCACGACCTGGGGCAAGGGGGAAGGCGAAGCCTTACCCTTACTGCTCCTTTTCTTGGAAGGTGTCTGGTCCGTTCTTCCAGGATCCAGCACCTGTTCAGTGGGGCATCTTTTGGCCTGTGACCTGGTCACAGCAAGGACATGTGCTGGCAAGCCTAACATCTCCATGTGAGTCCTCTGCTCCACTTCTGACCATTGTGACGTTTCCAAATCATTTCCCAACAGACATTCTACGGGGAGGTCTGAACTAACCACAGCCTTTTTCGGGCCACTTACCCCTCCCCAGGAGAAATCAACAACTGCCATACTGTGATTGGTAGTGACGTTGCTGGCATTGGTCACTAGGTAACTGGTACCTAGCATGATCTGTCCAGGGTCCACGAAGTTAGGCGTCACCATGGTGACACTGGCACACGTGTCCCTGTAGGCCTGAGCCACTTTTCCATTTATCAAAGGTGTCTGTCTGTATTTGACCAAAGTATTGGGACTGGCATCAGGGGACATATCCACATCCCCTGTACAGACAAGGACGGCCTGAGTGAGCGTGCCGACTAAGTCGTCACTCCCCTCGGTTCCCAAGGTTAACCCAACTAATGCCTTGGGAGGCGCACTACCACTGCTGACTGTACTAGGGGGCGCAGGTGCCTTAGGGCAGTGTTCTTCAATCTGTGGGGCGCGCCCCCCAGGGGGGGCGCGCCACCATTCCAGGGGGGGCGCGCACTCCACACGAAAATCTGATTGCTGATATTCGGCCATAACGGAGGTTTTGAAAACAGCGGGATGGCAACCCTCACACCTTCAGCCCTTGATGAGCTGTTAAGAGGGGCTTGAAGGTGACAGAGGGAGGGGCTACAGCTTCAGGCGCAGGGGCATCTATTCAGATGCAAACAGCCCTGAATGCGTCTCTGCAATTTAGAGCGGCCTCACACATTCCCTTTCTGCCCAGGGCCCCAAACATCCTAGAACCGGCCCTGATTACCCCGAGGCAGCACGTGGTTCTCTTCACAGAGCTTAATTACTGTCACTAAATTGTAAGCAAACCTCGGTTCTGCAAACATGCAGTCTATAATTGGAATAAAATTAAGAAATGGCACAATCGCACCCACACTGATTAAACAAAGTATGGAGGGCAATCAGTTAAATCAGTTATCTTGGAGTATCTCCTTTAAGTACAGTACATCACAGTGGGGGATGGCAAAACTAACATTTTGGAAAGAGAGCCTGTCTTCTCGTTGTCTTGTCCAGGAGGGGGTGAGGAGCCCTACCCCTCCCTGAAATACTTGAAAACTGCATGCCCACCCCTGTGCCCACCCTGGTGGATCCTGTCCAAGTCCTGGAGTGGCTCCTGCAGCAAGGGTGAAGTTCTTGATGGGCCTCTTCTCAAAAAGGCTCAGCTCAAAATTAATATGAAAAGGTGGGCGAATGAGTAAGTGAAGGGATGGGTGGATGGCTGGATGAATTAGTGAAAGGGTGAATGGATGAATGAAAGATTGAATAGATGGAGAATGAGAGAGGATGGATAGATTGATGAGTGAGTGGAAGGATGGATGAGAGAAAAGGTAAATAGCTGAATGTATGGGTGGAAGGGTAGCTGGATGGGTAAAAGGGTGGATGGATGAGTGAAAGGATGGATGAGTGAAAGGATGGATGAGTGAAAGGATGGATGAGTGAAAGGATGGATGAGTGAAAGGATGGATGAGTGAAAAGGTGGATGAGTGAAAAGGTGGCTGATGAGTGGGTGGATGGATGAGTGAAATGTTGGATGGATTGATGAATTGATAAGTGCAAGGGTGAATGGATGGAAGGATGAGTGAAAGGGTGGATGTAAGGATGGATGAGTAAGTGAAGGGGAGGGTAGATGGACAAAAGGATGAATAGATGAGTGAAGGAGTGAAAGGATAGATGGATGAGAGAAAGGATGGATGAGTGATAGGGTCAATGGATGGATTAATGAGTGGATGAGTGGATGGATGGGTGGGTGGATGGATGGATGGAAGGAAGGATGGCTAAGTGAAAGGGTCGATGGAGAGGGAAAGGGAGGATGGATGGATGACTGAAAGGGTGGATGGGTGGAAGGATGAGTGACTGGGTGGATGGATGAGTAAGTGAAAGGATGGCTGGATGGGTGAAAGGGTAAATGGCTGGATGGATGAGTGAATGGATGGGTAGAAGAGTGAATGGATGAGTGTACAGATGGATAGGGTGAAAGGGTGGATGATGGATGATGGATGAGTGAAAGGATGGATGAAGGAATGGTTGAGTGAAATGATAGATGGAAGGATATGTGATGGATAGGTTTGCAAATGGTTGAATATGTTTGGATTTGGCTGGGCTTACTTATATACTATGGTGTGACCTCCTCTGATGTGTCTGTAAAACGTACCTATTGTCCTGAAGTTTTGTCCTGAATTTTGACCTTCTGTCCTGAATTTGTGTCCTGAATTTTGACCCTTTGTCCTGAATTTTTACACTCACCGTTGGCAGTAGCAAAAATCCATCCACAGATTGACCGTCTCTGTGGTGAAAAACAGGCACACCCGTCACATTAATGTTGGTGGTGTTATCATCAATCTGTCACGTGTAAAACAAAGCATCCTAGTAAAAACAATTTGCACACATTTTACCTTGGAACATTTTGTTTGTTTTGAGCCGTGTAATAAGCCTGTCATTAACCACACCCACTCACAAACCTACAGTTCACTAAACTCCCATTGCGTTGAACATTATTTGCCGGATATGGCCCGGGATATGCGGGTGGCAGTCAATTATGTAGTGTACAAGACTCCAGAAATTTATGTCAGGTGGTGGGGGGGCCAGACATTTCAAAAAATTCAGTTGGGGGGGCTCAACCTACAAAAGTTTGAAGACCTCTGCCTTAGGGGCTGCAGTGGCAGGAGTTTGCCCTCCTTTCTTGGTGCACTCACTAAACCAGTGAGTCTTACTTTTACAGTATTGGCACCACCTTTTTGACTGGCCTTCTTGAGTCTTCTTCTTCTGTGAAGCCTGACCCCCACCCTCTTTGGTTTGTTGGGGACCTGTCGAAGACTTCTGGTCATTTTGTTCGTTCTTGTTACCCTTTTGGTCTGCTTTCTTCTGACCACCCTGGTTCTGATTCTGGTTCTGCTTGACCCTTGTTCTGACCCATCTGTCTGCCTTCTTTCCCAATTCTTGGGGAGAGGTCAGATCCGAGTCGACAAGGTGCTGATGCAACAATTGGTTCTGACAGTTGTTTAAAATCTGTTCTCGCATGATAAGATTGTACAATCCTGTGTAATCAGTAACCTTGCTACCCAGCAACCAGCCTTCCAAAGCCTTAGTGGCACAATCGACAAAGTCAGCCCAATCCTGAGACTGAATTTTCTGGGTGTCCCGGAACAGCACCCGGTACTGTTCCGTGGTTAAGCCGAACCCATCAATCAGTGTGTTCTTCAGGACTTGGTAGTTGTTAGCATCCTCAGCTCTTGTAGTGAGGAGCTTGTCCCTTCCTTTACCTTCAAAGGAAAGCCACAGTATAGCTGCCCACTGACTTGGGGGGACGCACTGGACAGTGCAGGCCCTCTCCAAGGCAGTTATCCACTTGTGGATGTCGTCCCCTTGTTTAAAGGGGGGCACTATTTTACTCAGGTGTCTAGTGTCTATACCCCTGTCTTTCTCTCTATTGAGAATGCTGCCACCAGTGGGGTCTAACCCACTTAATTTCTGCTCTCGGGCCAAGGCAAGTCTTTCTTTGGCGAGGGCAAGTTCTTCCCGCTCGATCCTCAGATTGACCTCCCGCATCTTCGCTTCATGCTCCCTCCTCTGAGGGGAAGTCATTCCTCTCTGAGAAGATGCCTGAGAGACATGTGTATGAACCGATCTGCCAGAGCCTCTGGAGAGAGACCTAGCTCGTCCGTTCCCAAGGTTAAGCCTGCTTGAGCGTGGGCCCGGGGCTCCCCCAGTTCCATTCTCATGCCTGCTTAAGTTGGTCCTTGTAAGCCTGCCGACTACCACTGGACCTTTGTCTGCCTCGTCTCCCGATAACTCGTCCTCGTCCTCCTCCTCTGTGTGGAGGTCGAGGTCTGGGTCACCGAGGGTTCCCTCTAAGGGAGGCATGTTCCCATCTGCACTGGGGGGACCTGGGTTAGAGGACCTCCTAGCATCGTACGCCTCTAAGAGACCTATCAGTATTGCGATGGTAGGGTTAGAACCCTGGTTTAGCTTCCTGGAGGCACACAGTTGTCTCATCTCCTTGAAGCTAAGAGTTGCATATCGTGACACGACCTGTGGAGGGTCACTGACCACTAAGGGAGTCCCTGCAGACTCTCCGTGGACCGACATGCTTTTCTAGTGAGGTGTAAGTGTTGCACCTACCTACACTATGGGTTTACCTACTGATCCCTTGCTAAGAGTTGTAGTCAGGGTGTGCTAAGCCCTGTTACACTACAACAGCCGGTTCAGTAGAACTCGGAGTATTCTAAGTTAAGTTATATGTACCTGGGTACTTATGTGATCTTTCACTGCGATATTCTTAGGATACGTGTGTGGTAAAACAACAGCAAGCTCAAATCCCAACCGCTGCTCACCAATGTGAGAAGTTGGCCTGATATGTAGTGCTCACTATTCTAGTGATCACTGTGTATCATTCCAAACGACCCTTATTGATGATTGGTTGCAAGTCAACCTTATAGACCAGCTATCCTAGTAGCGTGGATACGAGCAGTCTTAGGCTAAACTCTAGAGGGCGTGTTAAGCCAGCTGTTTACCATCACATATACCCCTTGAACACCAAGTGAAAGGACACCACACAAGTTGTTATGAAAATAAAAGGATATTTATTTATAACAAGACTACCCTGGCTCTTTATGAGTCAGGGAGCTAAGCACACTACAAAACTCTTAGGAAAATACTTCAGTTGCACAATTTACACAAATGCCCGAGGGGCACGAGAAACCATCTACACTAACAGTGAAATGCGAATGGTTAGAGTCTGGAGGTACTGATTCCGGAGTGTTCCGATCAGTGGGACTAAACGAGAAAGGAACTGGACACTTGTAGAGCGAACCTGCGATGGAGCACCGAGATGCTCGAGTTACCTAGCCCGGAGGCTGCGGCTGCGTGAAGTTCGGCAAGATGTCGGGAGTCCTCGTGTAGTCTCAGGAGCCTGAAAGAAGAAGTTGCTGGCAGGCGACCAGTGACGATGTTCAGAGCGATCCAAGCCTGGATCGGTGATGAAGGAAACCTGAAAGCAGAGGGGACTCAGTTCTCAACCGCTAGCCAGCGATCGTGTGGGTACCAGGGGGGTACCGGCTGAAGTCACCTCGACCAGGTGAGTGGGTGACGTCGGACTCGGCTGTTCCTCGGACCAGGAGGCGCGGCGGCGACCAGGATGGAGGGCGAGCTGTCCCACGAAGGTGTCTGCTGTCGATGATGCTGGGCCCAGGAAGGGGCAGCGGATCTTGGCAGGGGCAACCCAAGCGGGGGAGTCAAGATGGCGTCGGGCGTGGACCAGGAGGGTCCGTGGTACTCCTCTGTTGAAGGGGAGCAAGAGCCAGTCTGGAGCAACCAGACCGGTGATGCAAATAATCTTGGAGCGTCGTGAAGAGGGCCACAAGCCGGTCGGCAAGTGGTCGGACAGCGCTGGGAACAGCAAGAAGCGGAAGGGCCCCCACGCAGATCTCGTGGATGCTGGGGAGACAGACTTCGATGCTGGAGCTGCTCAGGGTTTAGGGCTTCTCAAACCCTAGGTGCACTCACTCGAGGGTCCCTCGGTGGGCGTGCTAGATAAGCGTCGTGCAGGTTCTGAAGATAGCCGGTCCCGCAGGTCTCGTCACACCTACGACTCTCAGCTGGGCTGATGAGGTAGGTAAAAGGTCAGAGATGGCAGGGAACTCGGGTCTCGTCGAGCTGGGCAGTCTTGATCCGTAGGAGACGTACAGCAAACCGCAAGCGCTTAGGTGGTGCCTGCTGGTGCAGGGTGGCTACTCCTTAGCCACAAGGGAGAGTCTTCAGAAATAGTCAAGAGTTCCTTTCGTGGAAAGTGGTTCGTGATTCGGAGTTATCCGATTATCTGATTATCCAATTTGGGAAGGGGACTCGCTCCTACCTTTATTCTAAGAAAAGGGGCAGGCCCGTGACTAGGTTCTACCTATGGGTGGAGCCAGGAGGGGGGTGGTTACACCCCTATCCTTTGTCCGGCTTCGCGCCAGCTCAGGGGCTGGTGTGCCCCCAAAACTGGTTTGAGCCGGGCTATGCACAGTGAGCACCGGGGTGCCACTTGCAATCACCTTCCTTTCAGCCCTGCCTACCTGGGATACACAAACCCTGTCTGGGATGGTGCTAACACCGCCCTCGACAGGAAACCCTTTGTCCAAGCTCCCCTTGCTGGAAGGTCCCCCAGCAGCAGGAGGTCAGACTTGTGTCTGGTGGCAGCATCCATTTTGTGATGCTGAGGCTTGAGTCAACTTTAACCGGGGTTCAAGGTTACTTCCATGTCGTGTCCCTCTAAAAGGGGGGAATGCTAACCCCGTCGCCAGGACTGGCGAGGGGTTCGTATTCCCATTCGTATGACACCTTACTCGACATGTGTAGGTGATGTGATGCCAAAGTTAGCAAATAACCGCAAGGATTATAATGCATTAAAAGTAGTTGGCCCGCGTCACCATGGAACGGCTATTGGGACTTGGTTCCGCAAGCCGTCGACGGGCTCAGCTCGCGCCAGAGCACCGTCCCACATGATTCCCTGCACTCTGCCTTCAGGATTGATAAGGCCTGCTATAGGAGTGACTGATAGGAATCCATGTGTCCATTTTAGGGTTTAGGTGTAGGAATACTACACCTACAGCAACGGGTGATTACACCACGTGGCCCCAGCTGTCGTGCAGCCAGTTGTGTCAGATTTGGGCGGCCATTCCAGGGGTGGCATAATACATGCTTCAGCCCCTGGTAGGCCCTGGGTACACCGATGCCCTGGATACCTGTGGTATGCTGAGACAGGGACTGACAAGGCGGCCCAGTTCCAATTAGTGGATGCACCTAATGTACATGTGTGTTAATTTCGAGAGAGAACAGCTAGGCTGTGGGTCTGATTGGCAGGCCCACAGCCGGAGAAATTCGTAAACCAATGAAGCAAAAGCAAAAAATCTGGGTGATCATAGGATTGCAGACCCTACTCTCCTACACCTTTGACACGGTGAACCACCGTGTCCTGCTCCACCGGCTGGCCAGGGCCGGACTTGGGGGCACCGCGCTGGCCTGGATAGAGTCTTTCCTCTCGGATCGCTCGTTCCAGGTCTGGGATGACAACTCCCGCTCTGACTCTCTTCCTCTGACAAGTGGGGTCCCCCAGGGTTCCTTACTTAGCCCCACTCTTTTTAATGTCTATATGGCCCCTTTGGAGGAGGTAGTCACCCCCTTTGGCATCAAGATTGTGAGCTATGCGGACGACACGCAACTGGTCGTCTCGCTCTCCCATCTTGAGCAACACCCAGATAACCTTCTGCACTGCCTCCAGAAAATTCATCTCTGGATGTGCGAGTCCTCACTCAAACTTAATGGGTCTAAAACGGAAGTCATGCTGATGGGGAAGAAGTGGTCAGCAATTCCACCATCCGTCTGGCCCGATGTCATGGGTGAGGTACCGACCCCAAAACAAGAAATCAAGAGTCTTGGGGTCTGGCTCGAAACGGACCTTTCCATGAAGACCCAGGCGACTAAAATAGCAGGAACCTGCTTTGGACTTATGAGGTCAGTCTGCAAGATCCTTCCCCTGCTCCCCCCTCAATCCAGGAAACTCCTGGTTCAAGGACTGGTCCTGGCACGTCTGGACTTCAGCAATGCCGTTTATTTAGGAGCCCCAGAAGTCACTCTGGGCAAGCTTCAACGAACCCAGAACGCAGCAGCACGGATGCTGATGGGTCTACCCTCCAGAACCTCCGCCAAACCCGCGCTTAAGGCTCTGCATTGGCTACCAGTCCGAGAAAGGATCGAATTCAAGGCTATGTGCATCACACACAAGCTCCTCTACGGACAAGGCCCACTGATCCTGGGAGACATGATAACCCCTTACAAAGCTCCGAGATCTTTGCGCTCGGACAATGAAGGCTTGGTGACTGTCCCCAGGTTTAGGAGGGTGCGCTCCGGAGGCCGTCGCTTCTCCGTCAAGGCGTCCAGTCGCTGGAATTCCCTTCCCCGCAGTCTGCGACTGGATCCCTGCCACCTGCGTTTTCGCAAACATCTTAAAACTCTGCTCTTCCCAAAGTAAGTTTCCCTTTCCCTCCCGACTAACTCAGCTCTAACAGCGCGGGGATGCCTTCGGGTCACCAGGCGCTTTACAAATCCTTAAATAAATAAATAAATAAATAAATAAAGTTCATTCTCGACGTCATCCTAAGTCCAACAATTGGCACAGCAAGGTAGAACCCCCAGGGAGACCTTTGAGTATATAGACATCACATCTTGCAGATACAAACAGAGGAGAACTAGGACTTCCATGCCAGCACACTGACGGAGAAGTTGAGGCTCCTGCATGCAGATACTCCAACTCACAGTAGTCAAACATCCCTTGTGGGGTGTCCAACTCGAGACCAAGACGGGGTCCCACAGTCTCTTACTTCAGGTAATGGGCTTGACTTTATCCTAGAGGGATTCTTTGCTTAACACCTACACACTTGCTAGGTACACTTAGGTACATCTAGTTAGGATTACATCGTAGGAGTATGCATTTTACTGTCATGTATTTTATATACTTTCCTGTATTCATGATTTTAGCATAATGGTCGAAATCTACCATCCTTTTACTTTCCTAGTGCTTCTAATCATTTATATCTGTTTCTGTCTAATGGTTGTTTCAGCACAACTATTTTACGCTAGAATGACGAATGTTCAATAAATATTTATTGAAAACATCCATATAGTTTATTCTGTGTATCTCTCTGAAACTGAGTAAGCACGACTGAGCGAAAAGTACTGCACTGTTTCCATGGTCCTGAGAGATCAGGGATGTCATGTTCGATAGTTGCCAATAACTATTCTCTCCTTGGTAAGAGGGGTTTCTAGTAGCCCTGTGAGCTAGCTAGTATACAGGCTAACATACCCAGTAGGGGTTCTTAGAATCAGTCTGGTACCAATCCTACAGTGAATGTTGTTTAAACGTGCAGATCCTATATAGGTTTTATAGGAACTACACGACAGTGGAAAAATCGGTTAAATGTTGTTTTTACAACGGAAAAGTGTGCTCATTCAATTGGCGATTGCAAATTTACATGCTGACCTCTCAGCTTCTCTACGGTGCGATCAAATTGGGTCATCCAAGGTATCAAAAAACTTGTTACATTACATGATCACAGTTCAACATTAATGTAACAAGTTGCAGTGTGCAACTTTAGCAAAGTTGTCACTTTGTTGCCTTCAGTCCCCTGTGCCCATACTGGTTGTACTCATGGTCCTGTAGCCGAGACATCTGTCTGCCCTTTTGGGGAGACGTGCTAACGACTCCCAGGAAAGAATACAATAGGTTCCTGCTCAGGAAGGAGGTTTCACCTCCCTCCTGCAGGTAGCCATACAGGTATTGGCCCAAAAGGCGAGCCTCGAAGGCAAAGTGGTCGTTGAAGGGCAAGTGGGTAACACTTGGGAGAAGGGCTGCTCTAATGTTCAGGCAGACACTGGTATTCGAGACAGGAGAGGGAAAACCAGTTGCTAAACTAGTTTTCCAGGGATGTGTAAGCAGCTTGGTTGCCACTCCTCTGGGATGGGTTAGAGAGCTCAACAAGCTAGGAGAGGGGTTCTGCCGTATAGGTAATGAGCAGAATGGTGCATCCTGAAATGCCCAGTTGTCACACTTTGCAGGAAGGGGTCATCAGGTGAGAGGGAACCAGCTGTCCACTGCCCTGAGGGCATTTTCTGAGCAGAAGTAGGACACCTCTGGCACTTCAAACTTAGAACTCAACAGGACCGGAAGAAGGACCGACAAAGGACTACCCTGCTGCACCATGGAATCAGCAAAGAGATGCTGCACTGTCGCGGCCTGCACCTGCTGGACCTGGTGGCTAGTAAGGAGTGGGACTGTGCCTGCAGTATCCTGCCTAAGGAGAAGCTGTCTCCAGTGCACAGCCAAAGCCAAGAGACTGCAAGGGTCAGTGAGCTGGCCTCATGTTCACAGCACAGGGACACAACAGCTGGGAAGCCTGATGGGGCAAGTTGCCAGCCGAAAGCCTTCAAACCACAGCCAACCGCTGCCGTACAGAAGAAGGGCCAGGACTTGATGCACAACGTTGCAGTCAAGTTTGCTGTGCCCGGAAGTGTCGCAGTGTAGCTGGGACCTCCAGAGGGCACTTTATTGACCCAAGAAGAATTGGCCTGTGACTGCGATATTGGGCGGCCAGTAGTCTAGTGCCAGACATCGAGGGATGTGGACCATGCTACCAGGACTACCTCACCCTCTTCATGGTCCGAGGATTAGACGCAGCAAGACCCCCCTGATCGACCCATCACATCCACAGCATCCTTTGAGCTTCTTCAATATTCTCCATCCACTGCCCCCACCCTTTTTGCTTTCCCCACCTGCTTTCCCCCAAAAATCACACTTACACATTTTTTTTTTATTAGCCGATCGGAGTTGGATTGGCAAATAAAGACAATAAAATTGTCAACATCATTTTGGAGGAGCATCCATGTGTTGACAAGCCCACCTGGGGGGAGTCAAATTGTGGAAAGGAAAAGTACTCAATGTAAGTCATCAGCCAATAATCATCTACATTAAGGATATGCACGGTACACTAATTTCATTTAACCCCTTCGCTGCTAGGCCTTTTCCCCCCCTGTGCTAAGCCTTTTTTTGGCTATTTGGGGTAGTTCGCGCTTAGGCCCCTGTAACTTTTTGACCACTTAAGATATTCACGCCAAATTTGCATCCTTTTTTTACAACATCATGGGGATTCTAAAGGTACACAGGGTTTGTGGATTCCCCAGGAGGGGACCCAGAAATGAGCCAAAATACAGCTACATTTTGTTTTTTGGGGAAAATTTTGAAAAAGGGCTACAGATGAAAGTGTCTGTTTTTTCCCCTACAAATAGTATCGCAAAAGGGGTTGTGGTGCTGAAATCACCACATTCCCAGCTTTCAGGGACAAGCAGACTTTTGTCAGAAAACCACATTTTTTCACACAGTTTTGGCATTTTTCTGGGAAATAGCCTCCCTGAAATCTCCTGGGTGTATAGTTTTAAAAAATGTATAGGTTTGCTAGGTTCCCCTAGGTGCCAGCAGAATTAGGGTTCAAAATCTACAGCTAGGCACTTTTCAAAAAAAGAGTCAGTTTTCACTGTGAAAATGTGGTGTGTCCATGTTGCGTTTTGGGCCGTTTGCTTTCGCGGGCACTAGGCCTACCCACACAAGTGAGGTACAATTTTTCTCTAAAGACGTTGGGGAACGCGGGCGTGTGGAATTTTGTGGATCCATGCAGATTCCAGAACTTTCCACCACAGAAATGTGAGGAAAATGTGTTTTTTTTAAACTAATTTTGAGGTTTGCAAGGGATTCTGGGTAAAAGAACCTGGTGAGAGCCAGTCAAGTCACCCCATCCTGAATTCCCCGGAGTGTCTAGTTTTCAGTAATGTGCAGGTTTGGTAGGTTTTCCTAGCTGGCCGCCGAGCACGGGGCCAAAAACCCAGGTGACCCCCTCTTGCAAAACCAGGTCATTTTGTGATAGGCAATTTTGATGTCGCCTCTATACAATTTGGGCCCTTGCCTGTCGTGGGTACTTGGGCATCCCACACGAGTGAGGCACCATTTTTATCGGGAGCCCTAGGGGAACGTTGGGTGGTAGGAAATTTGTGTCACCCCGGTGATGCCACAACTTTCCCACACAAAAATGTGGGGGAATAGTGATTTTTTCAGCACAATTTGAGGTTTGCAGGAGATTCTGGGTAAGAAAACGTTGGGGGATCCACGCAAGCCATACGTCCCTGGAATCCCCCGGGTATTTCATTTTCAGAAATGTGTGGGTTTGGTAGATTTCCCTAAATACCCGCCGAGCCCGGGCCAAAAACTCATGGGACACCCCTTGAAAACCAGGTTTATGATAGGTAATTTTGATGTCGCCTCACTAGGTTTTGAGCCCTTGTCTGTCGCGGGTACTTGACCCACCCACGCGAGGGAGGTACCATTTTTATTGGGAGACCTGGGGGAATGCTGTGTAGAAGAAAATTTGTGGATCCACGCAGATTCCAGAACTTTTCCACAACAGAATTGTGAGGAAAATGTGTTTTTGTTTTACAAAGTTTGAGGTTTGCAAGGGATTCTGGGTAACAGAACCTGGTGAGAGGCACACAAGTCACCCCATCCTGGATTCGCCATGGTGTCTCGTTTTTAAAAATGTACAGGTTTGCTAGGTTTCCCTATGTGCCGGCTGCGCTAAGGCCCAAAATCCATAGGAAGGCACATTACTAAAAATAAGTCTGTGCCTTGTGGGCTTTCTGCTGCCCTGGGGGGAAATCTGGGGGGTGGGGGGTGAGTTTGCCCAGATGTGGCCCCAAGGGGGGCAGAAAGACTGTGGCTATTTTGGGGGGGGGGGTGGAAGCATTGATATGCCCATTCTAGGCAGCCCCCACCCCCATGCATCAAAAAGCCAGCATAATCACTGGCGCCTAGTGGGCTTTCTGCCCCTCCCCCGTGGGGCAGATCAGGGGCCACTGCCCCATCTGCCCCCCGGGGGGCAGAAAGACTGGAATTTCTCTGGGGAGGGGGGTGGGGGTATTGTCATGCCCATTTTGGGCAGCCCCACCCCTACATGAATACAAAAAAAATCCCTGGTTTCTAGTGGGCTTTCTGCCCCCGGGAAGGGCAGATAAGGGGCTACTGCACCCATGTGCCCCCCAGGAGGGACAAAAAGAATGTAATTTTTATGGGGGTGGGGGCATTGACAAGTTCGTTTTGGGCAGCCCCCACCCTACTTTCAATTGCCCAAAATAAATCCCTGGCGTCTAGTGGGCTTTTTGCCCCCCTGGGGGGCAGATTAGGGGCTACTGCCCACATCTGCCCCCCAGGGGGGAAGAAAGGCTGTAGTTTTAATAGGGGGTGGGGCATTGGCATGCCCGTTTTGGGCAGCCCCCATCCTAAGTAAAATTGCCCAAAAAAGTCCCTGGCATCCAGTGGGCTTTCTGCCCTCCCCGGTGTGGAAGATTGGGGGCTACCGCCCCATCTGCCCCCCATGGGGGGCAGAAAGACTGTAATTTTTTGGGGGGGCATTGACATGCCCGTTTTGGGCAGCCCCCACCCTAATTTTATTTGCCCAAAATAAATCCCTGGCATCTAGTGGGCTTTTTGCCACTCCCGGGGGGCAGAAAGGCTGTAATTTTGGTGAGGGGGTGGGGGCATTGGCTTGCCTATTTTGGGCAGCCCCCACCCTAAGTACATTTTTGGATAAAAAATCCCTGGCGCTAGTGGGCTTTCTGCCCCCCAGGGGGCAGATTGGGGGCTACTGCCCCCATTTGCCCCCCAGGGGGGACAGAAAGACTGGTGTGCCCACAATGCAATGGGGGAGCAAAAGCCCTTGCCCAAGGGGCCGCTCCCCCCTCCCTGGTGCTAGTGGATGGATCCATGCTTGGGGATCGCCCTCCTGGGGTGATCCCCAAGCAGGGATCCACTATGGAAGTGTACCATTGGAAAGGGAAAATTCTCCTCTTACCAACGATACCTCTCCCATCTTTTTGGTGCTCGGTGGGGCTGAGATAGCCCCACAAGCCCTGAAACTGAAACTAAGTTTCAGTTTCGATTTCGTTGTAATGACAATTGCGCACCATGCACGCGATCGTCATTACAGTGAAATACAAAAATAGGCCAGGGGAGGTTAGGGAAGCCCACCTCTCCAGGCAAAATAAAAAAAAAGGAAATCCCTCTGCAGTCTGCAGCAGAGGGATTTCCTGAGCATGGTCTCATGATGGAATGGTTCCGTCATGAGAACACTAGAACTTGTGCTCATAACAGAACCATTCCGTCATGAGCATAGAAGGGGTTAAAGATTTATTCAATAGCTAAAGCAATCATTACAGCAAGCAAAAGTTAGTTAGTTAAGGAAATTAGCATAATCAAATCATAAGGATTAAATAGATGACCAACTCCAAATTAGTCTTTCAGCAAACTGGCATAGATTCTGCTCTATAAGAAATCCTACCAAAGACCATTGGGTCACCGCCACAAAGCATGTCCTTTTATAATGTTTTCTAACAACAAAAGCTCACAAATTCATATCATGACATTATGTAAATGGGCTGTACTACTATCTTACTTTTGCATAGCAGGCAACCAGATTATTAGTTCACAAACACTAAAGATATTTCCTACTTCTACATGAGTGTGATTCGTTAAACAAATACATGATCTAACTACTGAGAGGAAATAAACATGAAATAAAACATCGCACAATGACCTTCTTTTGCACATATATAACAATGAAAGAAGAACGAGTTTGCTGCCTACTTTACTGCTGTTCCTCCCCAATTAAAAGTTAATGATTGGTGATAGGAGTTCCTGAGCCAATTTTAACACCACTTTTCACAAACAAGCACACAGCCACAGATCACAAACAAAATCCATCTCCGCTGTAATCAGGCATCATAGCACACCCAGGAAGTATGTGACTACCAGGGTGGGGACCAAGTGATGAAGCATGTTACCAACTAGGTTAGTGAGTTGAGGGTTCTTTTAAAACAACTTGTGGGTTCCAAGGCACCTCAGCCTTAAAGATCATGAAAACCTGGTCTTTGGAACAGCAGTAAAGTAGGTAGGAAACTCGTTCTTTTTTGGTTGTAGTAATTATTGGTTGGGAAGGCAAACAAGTCTTTACTTACTTGTCTCTCTCTCTCTCACTTTTGTTTATACATTCATTACAATGAACATAACCTTGTAAATTAATACTTTTCATTCTGCTGGAAAGAAGCTAAAAAATTGACATTTACCAAGTTCAACACACAGAGACCATGGTTGTTTCTAAATTAAAATAAGTTTCCGAAAGAGAACAAATGGATAAACATGCTGAGCTCGTGCACATTAAAATAAACTGGCATTTGTTTCGGAACTACTGCAAGCATTTTATTAATGTGGTCTAATGCAGTCTAGTTATGTCACCCAAGGCAATCTAAGCTAAACTAATATTTTATTTATAAACCTACTTCAACATATGCATGATGTGTCTGTCTACAAAATGGCGCAATAGGCTTTTGTTAAACGTTTTACCATGCTGCACGGCATCGGAAATGCTAAACAGCATAGAAAAAATCCCATTGACAAAGCCAATAGGTCCCAAAAACAGGAACTATTGGCTCTGCCAATTCATATTGGTATGCATCTCTCTTGTCTAGGACAGCTTATTCTTCCTTTACCTCTCATCTTCTGACTATCACGTGCCTGAAATGTAGTGGAGAAATTGGTGCATCATTGTAGGGTCTCTTGAGTCCATTGCATCCCAGTGACTTCCTCCCCCTACTCCTCCTCTTTCCTCCTCCTCTCTCTTTATAGATCCTTTGTCCCACCCCCAAGTTTGGTTCTGTAGAGAATTGGAGGACTTGATCAGTAATCTCCTGAGATCCCGTTCCACTTTTATGGAATGTTTGGAAAATGTTTCCTTTTATCTTCGCCATGTCCCCATTTAAAATCAACTCCACCTATCTTCCAGACTAGAAATCTGTCATGGCATCTGCTAGGCGGGAGAATTTTCTCTGTTTCTGCATGGAGTGAACAGAGACCAGTGGCCACCAAGTACTTGTACTGCGCCAGCAGTGGGAGTGCCCGTGGTGCCTAAAGAACAAAGAGCCAATCTCTGTGCAGTAGCGTTTTTTCATCAACTGTTCACATGTCTTGAAGCGGTTCTCCCCTCTCACATGCATTCTTTGTTTACCTCCACTATTTCTCAAAGAGCTCTTGTTGATTCTTGGAGGCTTTGCCACCCTACCCTTCGAGAATACACTTTTTACTCACCTCCTCACTCTTCCCAATCCCGATTAGATTATATTTTCATTTCCAAAGCCCTCACTCAACTCATTACTCACTCTGACATAGGGTCTATTTTACTTTCTGATCACGCCCCAGTCTCTTTAAGTCTAGATTTACTCCCCCCCGTGAAAGGCACTAGGAGATGGAGGTTTAATAACTCTCTTTTATTGGACCCACAGTTTACACAAGCCTTTATGGATTTTGCCTCTTCATTTTTTGAGGACAATGACTCGTCTCAGTTAACCCCTTACCTAAAGTGTCAAGGTCTCTAACATTGATTATTGTTTGTTTGCTTTATTTCAAGGGCCACATATATATTTCCTTTCCTCCTTTGACCTGGAGGGATGATGAAAGAATCAAAGGCGACTCCACGTACCAGTTCCCGTCTAAAGAGAGGGAGAACTAGGCCCACGGACATTGGCTACCTCATCAGGAAGGACACTTTTTGTTATAATGTGTTAAAGAGACCAGCCTCTAACCTACCTGGATTCCCTTACAAGCTTTATGTTAACCATTAAAATCCTGACAAAACCCACTTCAGGCTAGGTGTCTTATATGACCAGGTGACCACAGACTGGTTTCGGGGTAACACCCCTCATCAGCCAGACTATCTTGAATCTAGTGGCAAAGTGAGCAAGGGACCCACAACTGGGCAGGAAGGGGCACCTTCCTGCACATAAACAATCAATAATGGCGATTTGCTCTTTCTATGTGTGCTGCACAAACCCTCAGCGGAGGAGCATCGCCCCAATACTTTTAGCAGTGAAATAAAGGAAAAATAAAATGATAATAACTGGATGTTATTATCATATTATGTGTTCCTGTGTCTTTGCCAGCAGGGCTGCTGTGCTTTCAGAGCTGGGAAGGAGTGGTGGCACTCCGTAAAGTGTGCATGAATGTGCGACCAGCCCTCTTAGGCCGGCCACATACTCATGCACAATTTGCATGTTTTCCATGCAGACTGCATTACAGCCTGCATGGAGAGCATGCGCAGGCCCTCATTCCTGTCTGAGCTTCGAACCACGGCACTCAGACCAATCACAACACTGCATTACAGAATTGTGATTGGTCAGGGCAGCCTGGCTGCTTCCTCTTCTGGCTGGAGCAGACGGACAAGGACGACGAGCGACGACACGGAGAGACGCAAGGAGGTAAGTTTCCTTTTTTTAATCTTTACCCCTACCCACCCAGCCACCCCTGATCTGTGGCAGCCACTACTGCCCTCACTCATAGAAAGTGTGACCTGCTTTATCAACAGGTTTGCTTCTAGCAGAACTGGACTTCGCAAAAGTTTATTAAATGTCCGTAGGTAGTCAAGTCACTCATAGTTGTCTAGGTTACACAGAATACTCTTTCTACATCAAAGCTGTACTTTAATACCTAAACCTGCTTATCTATATGCTTCCCTAATGCACAGCCATGTTGTTTCTATTGCATTCCCTCCACCTTCTTTTGCTATAATTTTGCTAAGGTGAGAAACACTCCTTTATTGGTCGCCCCTCCCCTCCATAGGATTAAAGCAATATCCTGACATCTCTCTGAATATATCTGTCAAGATGTTTCACCACCAACTCTAGCAGCCATTAGTGGATGTGATCCTACGACAGGTAAAAAAATAATATAGGGTGGGTATATTTCCAAGCGCTCTGTGGTATGGCTCACAAAATGGTGGACAGAGTTTCTAAGGGAGCCCAGCATAGTGACCATTGATGAATACCTCCAGTGATTAGAGGCAAAACACAAGTCACATACATAGGTCTCTATTAGACACATATCATATGGCAATATGCACACAACTAAATATATGTCATTAGAAACTAATAGCCAACACCCTAACAAGTAGCAGGTAATTGTGTATCATATAGAAATGGCATAGAACAGCGTGAGATAAAGTGCATCATCTGTAATATGGAAGAATATAGGAAAGAAATCCTACGGGGGACAAAACCACACCACACTATTATTTATTTACTGTATTGACAAAACAAACAAAGGAACGACAGACGCATATGCTACAACCAGTCCGATCATGTCCACAACGTGACCACAAGTGCCTAGAAAGGAATCCACACTAGAGAACACAAGAGAAGAAGGAACCTTCGCAAACATTCTCCCTCCTCTCATAACACCTGCAGTACAGTAACTCACTGTGGACAAATGCCATGTTCAACCATTTAATTTTTACTCCGACAAGTGTGTGTAATTTGTGGTTATAATTATGGTATTTTGCTTTTGCTGCTTCTGAAACATTTGTGGAGGAGGTAAACGCATATTTAATTTAGGAAAGAGTTGAAGACACTTTTTTAAAGAGCATCACATCACAATGCACTAACCGTAGACAACCCAACTACCTCGCCGGTCACTCGTTGACGTTCGCTTCCCTTTGACCCTGAACAGCAGTGGTGCTGGAGCAATTTTTAGAGTGGGGGTGCTGCTATCAATGTTACAAAAGACACACAATTGATGGACGGAATGCAGAACAAATCAAAACATTCACCCCCAGTCAAGAGATCTGGGTTAAATCCATCATTCTTTTGCTCACCATGCCACCCCAGATTAGACCTGGCCATATGCAAATCAGTCTTGACCCTGTGCCTCATGGGAACAGTCCAGCCAGAACTGCCAAGCCAGGCCCTCCCTGGACCGGAAACAAGCATCCTAGGACCGGTTTCGGGGTTTCACCCCTCTTGAGCCAGGATAGCTTGATTTCAGTGGCACAGTGAGCCCAGGACCCACGTCTGGGCATACCTGGCGCACTTAGGGCGAAAAAGCAAAAGACACAGAATTGATGGACGGAATGCAGAACAAATCAAAACATTCACCCCAGTCAAGAGATCTGGGTTAAATCCATCATTCTTTTGCTCACCATGCCACCCCAGTTCAGACCTCGCTATATGAAGTCAAAGGGATTGTGAAAATGTCAGGTTTCACCCAAAGAACAAATGTAGCAAGTGAGCCACACCGATTCAGCAGGAGAGTGGTAAGGGTGTAGTATATAGCCGATGGTGCATTGCAGAGCACATTACCGCAAATATATCGCCAGAGCATGGTGTGTCAGTACACTGTCATTATAGAGAGCTCATTAGCCCTTTAAATAGCCACTGAGTTTGCACACATACAGTTGTACTGATAAAAGTATATAGTGCACAAACGAGATTATGTAGAAATTGAGTTTCAGCAAATAATTATCATTTGCACATCACCGAATAAAGTGTCTTGATTTGTTTTGCGCCTATTAAAATATTTGTTCCCATGACACCTTGAATTACAAAAAATGTGCTTCCTCTGTGGTTTCGTAACTGCTGATATATTTTGAAATAGGTATACAGTTCATTTACAGATATTTACAGATATTTACATTTTGTTGTGTAGTAAAAACAATGACATCCTAAAGCCTGACTTTTCACATTCCCTGCACCTCAGTAACATTGTTTTTGTTTACATCTTTTTATTAGTTTTTTAGGCATGAGACAAAATACAGGTACATGGTATGGACCGACATTACTGCAGCGATGTTTGTCATACTTATTGCAACAATACATGCAAATGAGCATTTAGTAGTGTCACGTGCGGGACAAAGTGAGGTCAGCGATGTGGTAGTTTATGGTATAGTAGGCTTGTGCGGTCTCGATTTACCCCAGTAACATTGTAAAATAGTTCAGTTTGCAAATCCTCACGATTTTCAGTGAGAGAAAAAAAAGTAAACAAAAATGTCCATGTTAAAAGAATAAGCAGCAATTTATTAGAATACATAGCCTAAAATTTGAACTCCATCTTTGAACAAACAGGCAATGAACCAAGATAAAAACTCATCTTTATTGCTCATTCACCTTCTGAACCTCAGCCTGTTTATTTTTGGGGTGCTACCGCCCCTTCTGCGCCCTTACTTCCAGCAGCACCCATGCTTTATAGTGGTCCTCACGCATATTCATAGCACTGCTTTCATTCTTTGGTTCATGTTACTTAGGAGAGCCTGTGGTACCTGTGGAAATCCTGTAGCTACAAGGGATGCGCCTCCGTCGGACCAGGGGTCATCTCTATTTCTCCACGCTGTCGAGTTTATTTTTAGTAGATTTGATTTCCGGGGCCCCTGGGTTGTCTAGTTGATGGAGCGATGATACAATATGATGTGTTCTGTAGCTCCCCAGAGGGAAACCACGACGCAGTGGACATAAACACAAACACTGAAATTTGAACGAAATTGATTTTCTGAGGCAGCGGCATCCTGCACACGTCCCTATCTGTTACACTGACAAGAGTGTTGCCTTAAAACCTTCCTGGCAGGCACCACTGCTCAAGGCTGAATATGTCTAAGAAGAAGAAAATCATTCTTTGTCATACTTTGTCTGTTCTCTTTTTCTCTATTTCACTATTGGATGATCTGTGACTCTGATCTACAAAATGCTTTAGTTCTAGAAAACACTCAGATGCTGAAAGCTATGCCTAAAGCACCACACCTGAGGTTAAAGCGACATAAACACTGCTGCGACTGCTGGTTTGAATCTACTCCCACTGGCCCGGCTGAGAATAATATCCTGTCAGCCTCTCCACGCTTTTGCATCAGTGTCTTCGATTTGTGTCAGCGGAATACCACTTTTAAGTGCGCCACCTTACTTACCAATGGTTTTCCACTATGAAAAAAGAAAAAACTATCACCAGATCCCTGTGCAGGATCTCCTCTCACCTAGGCCTCTTCCATAGGGGTTTTGTCTTCAGAGCTCTAGTCCTGTTACAGCTTGATTATGCTAGTGGGCTTTGTATTGGGCTGCCATAACACCAAATCAGTAAATTACCACAAATCCATGTTGCAACAGGACTTGTTCTAAACTTGAGCTGGTGCGACCACATTCACCCTGCGCTCAAGTCCTGGCACTGGCTCCTGCGGCTAGAAGACCTATCATTCAAAGCTCTCTGCATCATCCACCGTGTTGCCCACAGAGCATTACATATGCCCTATCCTTCTACAACTGAAACTCGGGCTCTACTGCCAAAGGAAATATTTCAGTTTTAAAATGGCTGCTCTAAATTGCCATATAAAATTAAAAACCTGATTAGAGGTCAATTATTCTTTGTATAGACATATGTGCTCTGAAACATGCCCCGGGAGAAAATACAGATAACCAGTAACCGCCTGGAATTTAGAAAGACTATGAAGACTTAGCAACACAACTGGAACATGCTTCCAATATTCTTGCTTGAAAGAAAGGCTCTCATTTGCAGTTCACCCACCGTGCTGCATTTGCAGTTTCTCGGCTCCAGCATGTGGTAGGGGAGCGAGCTGTATGATGCAATATCTAATATTAAAAAGAGAAAACAATTATAATGATTACAAAAAAAGTAACCATAAAAAATATCTGAAATATACAAATACCGTAAACAAAAATATAGAAACACTACATCACCACCACAATAAAACATATTAAACCTAGCTAAAATATCGATAACTGAAATATTGGCCACAAAATTATTGTTGTTCTAACAATAAAAAAGCTAAGCACCCAAACACTTGCCAATGCAAAAAGTATAACAAATAAAATCCTTATACATACAATACAATTGTATTTATAATAATACAGCTATTTAATTTAATAAATCATTTGAACATAAATAAAATGAACAACAATCATAATGAAATATAACAACAAAATATATATATATATATCTAACAAAAAGACTGACTCCTGACATAACAGTGGTTTAGACCATGACGGGACAGCCCTGATATGTCGGAAACTGAAACGTGCTACTTATGCTGCCACTTGAGTCCTCTCACCTTAAAAGGATACAATACCACAAGCCAGACACTGGTTAAGCAGTGCTTTATTTTTTCTCCTCTAGGCCCATGGAAACAATGCTTTTCCGATGGCCTTGCTCTCAGAGCTACTCTCAAAACAAACCAAAGAAATGCACAACATGTTACAAAGCAAAGTTCAACTCTTTGCCAACAATCAAGGCTTATCATACCTCAATTCCATAGCAAAAACCCTACTCTAAACTACCCAATCCAATGAAACCACCAAACACTACCCTAAGCAACCCTATAGCAACTAAACATACTTTTAATTTATTAATATTATTTTAATATGTTTACCATTCAATCTTGATTAAATAGTAAACATACAAAATTAATCATTAAGAATAGTATATAATACTGAAATAAAGAAATAAATACCAACTCTCTAAACCACAACTCAATAACCCAAAATGCAGTATGAAATAAACATAGCGTAAAAACTTTATTAACAGTAAATAACATATAACAAAGCAATGCAATAACATATCCCACCTTTTAAAATAAAAAAATACTTAAGGTTATGTAGCTGAAGAGATGAAACTCAATGACAACTCAAAAGGGAAGAAGCTATCCATAAATAAAAAATAAAAACACCAACAAATGCAAAAACAATCAAAATGAGAAACCTGAAAAAGAAACACAAAAACCCACCCACACTATACAGTAAGTCCATAAACCTTATCATACAATAAACAACATTCAAGAAAAACACATAGAATCAGTCCATATCTCATAAAAACAATAAATCTATACCTAAAAAATAATGAGGCCTACTGTACTCGACTAGCACAACTACACTACCATTCTATCACTAACCAAACAAAAACTAAAAATCCACTAACCTAAACTAACTAAACTAATCCTATAGCCACCATTATAATAATAACACCTCAAAAAGTATTTATAAAAACTTTTAGCTGACCCAGAGATTAGGAACGGAGAACCGTGACCTAAAGGAGCCAGACACAGCCAAAAACAATTAAGATACACTACAACATTTATAAAGTGGAAAACATGACCACCAAATAAACATGAAAAAAGACTCAAATCGAAATGC
This sequence comes from Triturus cristatus, assembly GCF_964204655.1. Lineage (NCBI taxonomy): Eukaryota > Metazoa > Chordata > Amphibia > Caudata > Salamandridae > Triturus > Triturus cristatus. The sequence goes on along the minus strand of NC_140582.1, from coordinate 492,079,084 downwards.
AACAAAACAAAATAAAACACATTCTTTGTGTTATTATATAAAAATATTGTAAATTTGAAAAATATGGTAAAGAGCGTTAGACAATATTAATGTACCAATAAAGTAAAAATATATTAAAAGAACTGTAAAAAAAGCAAAAATAAACTATAGTATTCTCTAAATATGTCTCAAATTAGAATTAATGAATATATTTTTAAAGCGCTCAGCTACAATGAGAGTTTCCTGGTGCTAAGGCAAACGGCCATAGGAGATTATAAACCACCCTACAGTTTAAACAAGTGAGTTTTCATTAGTTTTAGAAATATATTTTTATCTGGAATACATCTGAGTGGGAGAGGGAGCTCGTTCCAGTATCTGGCTGCCAAGATACAGCAGTCAGAACCGCCCAACCTCTTCCGCTTGATGTGAGGAACAGCCAGTAACCGGGCTGATTGTGATCATAAGGATCTTCTTGAGCAGAATTAAAAAACCCTGTTGGACAGATATTTAGGTCCAGCTTTGTAAAAGTCTGAGTGCGCCACAGTCAAAGCTTTAAAAATTATCCTTTTTTTCACCGGTAGCCAATACAATTGGTACTGTAGTGGGAGACTGAGACTTTTTTGGAAAGTTTGAACAAAAGGGAATTGCCGTGTTCTGCACCATTTGCAGACACTGTATTGGGTAGCCCAGGATCCCCAGGTAAAGAATGTTAGCGTAGTCCAATCTGGAGAGGCTCAATGCCTGGACTGCTGATTTCTGGGCCTTATAGAGTAGGAAGTTAAGAAATGTTCTTAGTATCTTGATTATCCAGCAGGAGGTTTTAAGAACTGTTGAAATCTGAAACATGAAGGATAGATGAGTTTCAAAATGCACCCCAAAGTTCTTAGCACCTCCGGGGGGGGGGGGGGGTGGAGGGTAGATAAAGTGCAACTATTTGGCCAGGCCCCTGATGATCTAGGCAAGGGCCTGGAGCCAAACAACAAGATCTCTGTTTTCTCAGAGTTATGTTGTAGGCACTTGCCTTTAAGCCACCCCCTCACAGCTACAATGCAAGCAGCAAATTTTACCCTAGCTTCCGTTCGCATTATTTTCATAAGTCTGCAGAACCTGTGTGCAGTTTGCATAAGAGACCACTTGGATACCAAATGATTCAATTAGGTATGCCAGCGGGGTCATCTAAATATTGAAAAGTGTGGGATACAGAGAAAAACCCTGTGGGATCCCACACTTAAGCATCTTTGCTTCTGAAAATAATGTTTTAAGCCACAAAGCTTGTTCTGTATGGGCCTAAAAGGAATCCAACCATGCTAGAGCCGACCCTTCATATCCGATAGAGGCTAGGCGTTGTAGAAAGATCTCATGTGATTTCATTTGATTGGATACAGAATGCATACAATAATTTGTATTTATGAAGAAAGTGTTATTTTTTGTGAAAATATGTGAAAAGATACATGCAAATGAAATAATTATTAAGAAGTAAAATGTTCAACATATATGTTAAAAAATGTATGAGGAAAAATACAAAAGCAAAATATGTTCAAAAATGTTTGTCGGGACATTAAACTGTGGGCTCGCATGCCACTCACCATCTTTGGCCGGTCTGCGATTTTTAAAATGGTCCCGCCTGCTATATCAGCTGCAGAATCACCCCTATACGATCCCGCCGCACTGGTTCCGTAGGGTGAACTCGACTTTGGGTCAGTTTTCGTGGGAGGGTAGGGTGGTGCGGGTTGCACTACGAACGTGCTTCCTCTCAACATATACTGGGGGTCTGGCTACGTCGGACTTGCTCTCGTATTACCAGGCCTCCCACCTGCTGGTGCTGAACGAGTGGTGGTATGGGAGGGGGGGGGACCTGGCATACGCGGTGGAGCGGCGGGTCATGGCCCCGCACACACTCCACACCTTGCTTTATTCTGCCAGCCATCGGGCGCGGTTGCCGCCGGCGACGCAAGTAGTCTTCCAAATTTAGCGCCAGGCGTTGCAACGTATTGGGTGGTGGGGCGTTCTCACGCGTGAGACCCCTCTGTGGCACAACGGGCGGCTACCGCAGTTGGCGGCCCTGGCAGGGTTTGAGGGGTGGGATCGGATTGGCATCTCCACTATAGGCGATGTCGTGCGTGGGTGTGTGTTGAAGTCCTTCCAGGAGTTGCGGCGGGAGTTTGACATGCCGCAGACGCAGTTCTATCGATACCTACAATTTCGCCACGCATTCTCCCCTAGTCTGTTGGGTTTGGATTTCCTGGCCGACTTTAGCCCGGTGGAAGCGAAGCTGTTTATGGGAGACCTGCATGAAAGGAAAATTTCCAAGATCTACCGATCACTAGTTATCCATAGTGCCCCTTCGCTCCAACAGCTTAAAGGGAAATAGGAAGACAATGTTGGGCCCCTTGATGAGACAGATTGGACAGATGCACTGGCCTCGCCCCGGGGAGCAGCCATAGCCATGCGACTCCGTCTTATTCAATTTAAGTACTTACATAGGGCCTACTTCACCCGGTGGAGGTTATGGCGGGCGGGCTTAATTGACTCTCCGGAGTGCCTCCGCTGTGGACGAGAAGAGGGTTCCTTCATTCATACTGTGTGGCATTGTGGGTCCCTGTCTCGGTTTTGGAGAGGGGTATTGGCTTGTCTATCCGAGGTATTGGGGTGGGATCTCCCCGCGGACCCTAAGCTGACGTTCCTGCACATTATGGAGGACATTGGTGGCAACATATACAAGCGGCACCTATTGTTATTGGGTTTCACACTGGCAAAGAGGGATATCGCCGGGGCATGGAAAGCGACAACTGCCCCCTCGCTGAATGTGTGGAAGAGGGGCTTGGACTTTAATATGGGCCTGGAGCTCCCTATCTTTGCAGCTAGAGGGTACCCTCGCAAACATTATAAGATATGGAAAAGGTGGGCAAACTATAGGGGTCTTCCCCTGGAGCCAGCCCAGGAGGAGCGGGAGGAGGGATTCGCCTAGTCGCCCCTGGGTGAGGGGGTGCTTACATGGACGGGGGACTGACCTGTCGGACCTACGCTTATACGCATTATTGATGGCTGAATATATAGTATGGTGCGGTCGGGGGTGGGAGTTGGGAGGTGGGGGGGAGAGTTTGGGGGTTTTGTTTTCATCTGAAATGCATTTCAACTATCCTATTATGATAAAATTGTCAATGGCATGATTAGAGAATTGCTTGGGCCGCTTCCTCTGGGTTACAGGGGCCGACATTGTATGTGTCTGTTGACGAATAAAAACAGTTTAAAAAAAAAAAAAAATATGTTAAAAAATGTACATGTTGAAAGAAAATGTATGTACATGACAGTTGTGTAAAAAAAGTATTGCATTATGGGGTCGATTCAGATCCTGTATTTTTTTTTCCGTACGACTCGTATCCGTAATTTTTCCCGTACGAATCGTACAAGTCCCGTCCCACCCGTGAAGTACGATTCATACGGGAAAAATAAATACGGATCGACCCAATCCGAACGAATTGGATCGGGAGAAGTTGTACGAGACGAACCCGGACACTTTTCCGTACGAATCCTAAAAATTCAGTCCGACCGTACAAGTACGATCCGGACCGGCTTTCCGATTTAGGATTCGTACGGAAAATGTCCCGTACACGGGGAATGACTTTACCCGCTACGAAGCAAACTTTGTACGACTCGTATCCCGGGAAAAGTTGTTCCCGGGGTGCGAGTCGTACAGGGGTACGAGTCGTACAGGCCCCCCCATGCATATGTGTGCTGAGGATGCTTTTATCCAGGTTACTGTCATGAAGGTGATGTGTGGGGCTGTTGTGTTGAGGAGGTAACAGAGTCCAATGACGTGCTGGTGGACAGAGCGGGTGTGGAGTAGGAGACACATGACCTGGTTGTTCTGACAGGGTCTGGTAGGCGGGGCAGCACTGTGTAGGCAGTTGGAGTTGCACACTCAGCATGCAAAGGTGTCGTGTGTGCGCTTAGGGGTTGCCTGATAGCAGGCGGTTGCTTGTCTGGTGGACATTGCTTGGAGGGTGGCTGCAGCATGAGCCTGTTGTGTGACGTGGGTCATGCAAGGACCAGAGGGTCATGCACTGTGCACGTTGCGGGCGCAGACGGTCCTGCCTTTGGCACGGCATTGGCGTAACACCGGCACAGGCAAGCTGCTGGCTGCATTAAGAATGGGTGGAGGGGAGAAGGGAGGATCATTTTGGAGGCGTGTGGGTTGCAGAATCAGGGCACTCAGTGGGGCGGTGCTGCAGGTGAGGCTGCAGCAGGCGGAAGGGGTGAGAAACTAGGTCAAAAGTAGCACACAAAGACAAGAAGGTCAGAAAGGCACAGTGCAACAGGTGTATGTAAAGGAAGGAGTGTCAGGTTACTCATGGGTCACTCCGAGAAAATGTATGAAGAATCACCAAAAATGACGGCCACAGGATCAGGCAACAAAATGCGGAGCTGCGCACAGGAGACACACCGTCAGCAGGCGTTGACGTCCCGTTGTGGGGAGCAGCCTGCACAAATACATACACAACCAGGTACTTCATGCACAATAGAGATTATTAGCCATGAAGAACTGCATGCATGTTGCTGAAGTACACATACACTCATATGCTCAATCTTTGACAATTATGCCATAGATGACGCATGCAAACTGGCAAGAGATCTGCAGTGACAGAGATGAGGCTCTTTGGATTGTGCTGAACACCTTTATTGCACAAACTCACACAAAGGGAAATGCATCCATACGAACAGACTCACAGGTCAGTTGACAGAACATGTGGGACATACGCTGGACCCCCCCTTCACAACACGGATGTTGTAAATCCCAATGAACTGGCACACAAGTTAAGGGGATGAGCCAAACACATCCTGCTGCACATGGAGAGGCTGCAATTCACCATAGAGCCTGTTGTTGTGATATCCCACACTATGTCCACCCGTAGCATCCACAATGTTTCAGAGGCAAGGTTTACGCACATTGAAGCCTTCATCAGACTCCACACTCCACTACAGATGACTGTCAAGAAGGGTGACTATCATGTCATGGGAGTGATGCTACATGTTATATGCTCCATGGTGAGAAGACATGTATGCATGGTACCACAACATGCACAGAAGCAGTCCCCACACATTCCCAACCCGTACCACCACCAAAAAGCCTTGCTGCAATCCTTACCCAAACTGACATTTCCACATGTCCGTGCATGGAACGCTGATTCAGCACACGTTGCAATCCTCATGAGGAATAGCAGGAGGACAAAGATGACATGAGCAGACAACTTGCGCAAAAACCTGGGAATGACAGACACACAAGAAGTCACCTAAAACAAATCTCGCCGCACACATGGTCAGTTACGAAGCATGAACAATGTTGGACACATGCAAATTTCAAAGAAAGTCTCTCCGCAAAACTGTGTGGCATGACATCATCACTCGAGTGACACATCAGTACACACATCAAAGTCACTTTGCATTCAGTCAGCTGGACACACACATTGCAACACATGCCACTCAATGCTACACGCTTGCACACTGTAACGCCCTGAACGTCTCAGGATCGTTTAACAGACACGACAATGAGGACGCAACCACTAGTGAAGGGTTAGTTGTTTTAATGAAGGCAAATATAATACAAAGAATAAACAAGTTATAGTCACTGGAATCCTCCAGGCTAAGTACGTTACCAGCCCACAGCACGGATGGTCCTAACCGTCCTCTACATATACGCCGGTCCCGGCGTATGCCAACAGAGGGCAGAAATGAAATGGCCGACAATGCCAATCGGTAGGCTGTGAGGGGCACGAAGAGTGTTGGGGAGAATCGAGGAGTCAGGGAAACACCCAGCCGGGGTCTCTACCTGAAGGGAGCAGCCGCTCAACCTCTTCCTCAGACTGCACCGGGACGCGGAGTCACCTCCTGGTGATGCGTCACCGATACCCCAATCACAAGCAAGAAGACTGAACCGAGAGCAGCCGCTCGATCGATCCTGTGGACTTCCGAGTCTGTAACGCGGCAAACACCTCCTGGTGTGCGTTACAGCTGGCAGTCCCTGTGTCTCTGGTCGGGCTGGGAGTTACGACTCCAACCAGCAAAAGCGCCACTGCGCTTGGACTCAGCCGAGTCAAAAAGCGAAGCTCAATGGTTGACCGGTAGAGCTTCCGGGTCCTTCACAGGTGACGATGGGGCAAGACACGGCCCAGGGAGTAACGACTCGACCTACCTCCGTTCTTGCCTTACTGGAGCACCACTCCGGAACACTGCTCTTCACGAAGCAGGTACGTCGGTGTGAACACAATATCCGACAGCGTTGTACCTCCCGGTTCCTCCCTTTATAGGGCGTGTTTTCCTTGAGTTATGTAACAGCTCTCCTGTTTACATAAGGGCGTGTTTCCTTGAGTTATGTAACAGCTCTCCTGTTTACATAAGGGCGTGTTTCCCTTGAGTTATGTAACAGCTCTCCTGTTTACATAAGGGCGTGTTTCCCTTGAGTTATGTAACAGCTCTCCTGTTTACATAAGGGCGTGTTTTCCTTGAGTTATGTAACAGCTCTCCTGTTTACATAAGGGCGTGTTTCCCTTGTATGACAGGAATTCTTGACACACACTCATACCCAGTGACTCACCATTATGAGAAGAAGTTGCGTATGAGCTGACTCCAGATATCATCCTCCTCTTCCTCATCACTTGCCTCGTGACCAAGCCCTGGATCCTCCACGGGGGGATGTTGCTGCTCATCAGGATCAGGGATGAGTGGCACTGCCTTCTCAAAGGCCATGTTGTGCAGCATGCAGCACACAATGACGATTTTGCACACTTTCTCCGGTGCATATGGGAGGGACCCACCTGTCTTGTCGAGGCACCGGAATCGGCTCTTCAGGAGGCCAAACGTCCTCTCAATCACTCGCCTGGTCTGCCCGTGTGCATTGTTGTACCAGTGATCTGCAGCAGTTCTTGGGTTGCGGAGAGGTGTCATTAGCCATGGCATGTTGGGATATCCAGAGTCCCCTACATGGAAACATCATGTAAACAAGTGGGTCAGGAGATGCCGTAAGATCCAAAGATACCGCAACACACAGGACAAACAGAGTATACCCACCAACAAGAAATGCTCGTTCGTTGTGCAGCCGCAGCATCATTTGTGGCACCCTGCTACGTCTCATGATGTAGACATCGTGTGCTGATCCTGGAAAACGTGCACAGACATGGGAAATCAGCATTTTAGCAAGACACACCACAAGGGCATTTATTGAGTGGTAATGTTTACGGTTGCGATAGGCTTGCTCCTGTGCCTGTGGTGGTACCAAAGCCACATGTGTCCCATCAATGGACCCAATGACATGGGGCATCCCTCCCAGGGCATAGAAATCACCCTTGACATCTGTCAACTCCTCAGGAGTAGGAAATTTGATGAATTCATCAAGGTGCTCCAACATGGCTGCCAAAGCATCACGCAGGACACGGCTGAACATTGTCTGTGACATCCCACCAACATCAGCTATGGTCAATTGAAACGTACCTGTGGCAAAAAAATGTAGGGCTGCCATCACCTTCATCTTGGGGGTCAGCGCAGTAGGATACCTGTGTCGCGGTTGGAGGTGTGGTGCCAGCTTGTCGGTCAAGTCCTCAATCAACTGTCGAGTGAATCTGTAACGTCGGATGCAGGCACGTTCCCTCATGGCAGCCAAGTCTGGCATTGGTCTTGGGACAGGCAGTGCCCTGCAGGACATTGTTAGGAATAATGAAGATTGAGAGTCTGCCAACATCAATGTCAATGAACATAGCACATGCTAAACTGCTACTAAACATCAGGTAACTATGGAGTTTGGTGTGTGCAATACATCCAGGACACATATGCCAGCTTGCTGGCACTCCTACGAAAAGCCAGATACACCTGTTGATTGTCAAGTCTACATGACATGCCCTGAAATTAGCTGGGGGCAAGTCTGAGTGAACAGCCAGAGATATCACCGGAGTGACACACATCCACATAGCTGCATTGGAAGGATGTCATCTCATCCACACAGTTGACTGCAAGGCACACGCACAGGTCACATGGAATGTCAAATGTACATATGAAACACATTGTGATGAAGGGGTACACGTGACAACAAAAAAACACAGCCATTGAGACGACGCAGACATGTATGCCTGGGAAAATATGATGTCCGATGCACACAGACCCTACAGCCGTGGTAATCCACATGTGGCATGGTGTGCGTAGATGTGTGCCATGCCCATCTCCACACAGACCCATGTTGGATGCACCAACAGCAGATGCAGTTGACGGAACACTAACAGCAAGCTCATGGGAACACATGACACACACCTGACATAGTCACATAGGGGCACGCTGATCGCGACATGTCAGTTGATAGAGTGTCCCTGTCCCTGGTATCAGGAGACAGGTGCGGGTGGTGATGACTGTGCCATCCCACTGCTGCTGTACATGACACAGTTGGACTACAGACACACATGTGGCAAGTGTCAAGGTGATGTGTGCCACATAGTGCCCTATCACACATGACATGTGTACACAGGTCATCACACATCAATTGTGCAACTAGATGAGATGACCGGTGCAATATCACTGGCTGATACACATGAAAGTATGCAATGACAAGTACTTGATGGACATCCTTGCTCGACTCGTAGCCCTCCATTCCTGTTGTTTGTACGCCTCATATCACTATTGTATTGGTGCCGTTGGGGTACGTGTGAAATACACCGTACCCCCGCATTCATTGCGTGTGTACGGTCCGTATCACTATTCTACTGGTGCCGTAGGGGTACGTGTGCAACGCAGCATACCCACGCATTCATTGCGTGTGTACGGTCCGTATCACTATTTTACTGGTGCCGTACAGGTATGTGTGAAACGCACCGCACCCCCGCATTCATTGCATGTGTACGGTCCATATCACTATTCTACTGGTGCCGTAGGGGTACGTGTGAAACGCACCGTACCCACGGTTCATTGCGTGTGTACAGTCCGTATCACTATTCTACTGGTGCCGTATGGGTATGTGTGAAACGCACCGTACCCCCGCATTCATTGCATGTGTACAGTCCATATCACTATTCTACTGGTGCCGTAGGGGTACATGTGAAACTCACCATACCCACGCATTCATTGCGTGTGTACGGTCCGTATCACTATTCTACTGGTGCCGTACGGGTACGTGTGAAACGCACCATACCCCCGTATACATTGCATGTGTACAGTCCGTATCACTATTCTACTGGTGCTGTAGGGGTACGTGTGAAATGCACCATACCCACGCATTCATTGCGTGTGTACGGTCCGTATCACTATTCTACTGGTGCCGTACGGGTACGTGTGAAACGCACCGTACCCCCGCATTCATTGCGTGTGTACGGTTCGTATCACTATTGTACTGGTGCCGTACGGGTACGTGTGAAACACACCGTACCCCCGCATTGATTGCGTGTGTACGGTCCGTATCACTATTCTACTGGTGCCGTAGGGGTACGTGTGAAATGCACCATACCCACGGATTCATTGCGTGTGTACGGTCCGTATCACTATTCTACTGGTGGCGTAGGGGTACGTGTAAAATGCACAGTACCCACGCATTCATTGCGTGTGTACGGTCCGTATCACTATTCTACTGGTGCCGTAGGTTTACGTGTGAAACGCACCGTACATGTGTGTGGATTTCAAAATTACATAGAGGACACATAGGGGACAAGTATTAGGCCCAAAATGCATGCTGGTTGTCATGGATACAGAGTTTTCATTTGCAATGTGTCCATCAGGTGTCCTGGAACAGTCAGTTGGCCAAAAAATACAATGCTGCAAATTTGTTGTTGACTTGACATGATGCTCAAAATTTGAACGATGCAAATGCGTGTCATTGGTGTATGTTTAAAGGGATTGGAGTAAACGTATGATGCGAATGAGTCTGATCAATCACTATGTACTCCTCTAAATGAATGCCCCTCAGCAAGACAGATATAAGGCAGCCAGAACCCATGAGAGGGCACTTGCCTGCACAACTTTCCAGTCGACCACACTGCTGCTGTCTCTGCTTCCTCTGGACCATGTCGCGTACTGTGGAGTGGGCCCAGCCATTCACACTAAAGGAGAATGAGGCATTGCTGGACTGCCTCCTCCCACAGTACCCCAAGCTGTATGGGAGACCAGGGGAGCAGGTGAGTGCTGACTCCACTACCTTTGCCTATGCACCTGTTGTGTGACTGTCACTTCTGGTATTGTGTCCAGGTGTGACAGACATGCAGTGTTGTTTAGAGTGGGTCCCAGGGGGGGGACATGCTTATGTCTCTCATGCAGAGCATGAGGTAGTTCCTGTGTGTACTCCTCACTTGCATTGTGCTTACTGTGACATTCACTGCAAAGTGCATGACACATTCAGCCTTGCAAATCCTTGGTGGCTTTTTTTCCTATTGTCCTGAGGTGATTCAGTGCCCCCCCCCGGTGTGACAGGTGACTGTACCCACAGATGTGTATGAGTTGAGTGGACCTGTGGTGAGAGTGTCCAAATGATGTGTATGACCTCATGGACATTGATGTGTGTGAATGTTCCTTGTCATGTGGGTGAATGTCTATGTGAAGTGTTGCACCACAGCTGCATGGAGGAGGCAACAGCTCTACCCATCTGATGTGACAAGTAAGCCGTGCTGTGTGTCTGACTTGCAGAGCTAGCACGACACCTGTGACACCCCACAAGCAAGTGGCACATGTGCAGAGTGAGGGTTATATTCGCTGTTGTGACTGACAGGCAAGTGATCTGTGCCTGGGTGTGTCTGTCTAGTCTGCTGAGGGTGCGTCAGTGGAGTGGGACATGTGACTGCTTGGCACGTGCTGTCCATCAGCTTGCTGTTGCATGTGCTGCACAGTGTGTGCCATGATCAGTGAGTGTGTTGCACCCCTTATGCCAGCTGCTGACTTTCAATGCCATGTAGTGCATTGGGGCTTGCACACAGGCCAATTTCTCATTGAGAATGATGCAATTCCTGTCAGCATCCTATGCCCTGTTCAACATATCAAAGATGTTCAAATGTGTGTCTCTGGGACATGGAGCAGGTGTAGTGATGTTGTCTCACTTTGTCATCCTGACAGGTAACTGCCTACGAGAAGATGGTGATCTGGCAGGACATCGTCAGGGCCGTGAGATCGGCGGGGGATCGGAGTCGGCGCCTACCACAGGTCCGAAAACGGTGGCAGGACATCCGGTGCTGGACCCGGTGGATCGACCGGATCCAGCTGGGACTCGACCCTCCTCGCCCCCAGGGCGGGCGCCAACTCCTGAACTCCCACATGACCCGTGTCCTGGCGGTGGTCTTCCCTGACCTCGATAGGCAGTTACAGGAGAGACTGCAGCAAGGAGGGGGTAGGTACATGGCTGTTTGTTGTGTTATGTGTCACCAGCTTTTGGAAGTGCTCTGTAGCCTGGATACACTCCCAGAGTTTATATGTGCAGTGCATTTTCTGTTCCCCAATGTCACCTGGTGCTCTTTTTCATCCCTTCCCCTCCTTAACATGTGTCCCCTGGTCTGTGTGTAATCACATATGCACATGGTCATCTAGGGTGCCAGAAAATCAAAGTGCATATTGCTTACCGCATCATGTGGGAGGGTGGTCTGTGACATGTGTTGGTACCTTGCCTGTGCCATAACCTGTTCACTATGTTGGGGGTCCATATTTGTTGGCACTGATGATGAGTCTCAACATAGGAGTGGGAGGTTTCAACTGAACATCCTTGCAGCATGCATGACCAATGTTGTGGCCTCAGACATGATGTGCATGAGTGAGAGATATGCATAGTGCCATGACGGTTGCTCATGGTACAGTCAGCTCATTCCAGGAACACGGAGCAGTGTGCCCACTACAATCCCCTGAGACACCCTGGCCTCCTAATCATGTGTGTCATCCAACACTGCACATTATCTGTGGGTTCAGCATAGGTCTGCCTCTGTGGCATTGTTCCCTTGCCTAGTTTGTATTTTTGAATGTGTGCTACATGTGTCCACTGGACAGGGATACACCATTTGGCTTGTGCATACTCACACTGGGCAGTGCCTGTGTGGCTATTCACAACAATCTGTTGATGGTTGTTTGTCACAAATATGTGTTGCCAGCTCCACGAGGTGATGTTGTGTCAATTTAGCAATTGTTGCTGCACAGTTTTTGAAACCCTGATTAAGAGGTGTGACTTCTTGATCTGTATCAATCACATTGAGTCAGGTATTGGGGGGGGGGGGGTTGTGCGGGAGAGGCCTACATGGGCACCCCTGATTTCTCCTTGCCAGGTCTGACCTGTGTGTGAGAATTGGCTGTACAAAGAATCACCGTGCAGTGCCCCTGTCATGGTGGCCAGTGCTTAACGTTCGTGCTTTGCAGCCTGTGTCATTTTTTTAAAAACATGATTACTGCTCATACACTTTTGGCACATGTGTGTGGTTCAGATGCAACGCAGTTTGGTCTTTGTGTGCTGACATCTGTGTGGACATTCTGGCTTGCCATGAGGGTATCTCCAAGGTCCAGCTATGTTTTTTTACAACACAATTACAGGCCCATTAGCTTATGCATTGTCCTGGGTTTGGACATGTGTGCCACTCTACATGACAGGCAGTGGATCATATGTGTAGCCAACTGTGTCATCACGTAACGGATGGCCATGTGCCAACTGACATAATTCAAGTTGTTAGTCAAAAATGTTTGTACCTTGGCACTCACAGCACTTGTCGACAGTTCTTCATGTTTTAAATGTGGTAATTTGATGATTTGTGTTAAGAACACTAATGTGCCTGCATGAAAGATGTCTCCCAGGGAAGTGCACACCAAACGACATTTCCACTTTCATGGAACACGCTGGCACCTTTTCAAAGATGCCACTGTTAGAATTAAATGGTGTTGCAGATTCTCCGTATACATGTTCCCACAGTGGTCTTGATTTTGTGAAACTCCTTTGTTGTTGGTGATACAAACTAACGTGTGTCAAGACATCAAGACCTCCGTGGGCCCATGTATATGTACATTCTGCAACACCATTTATTTCTAACAGTGGCTTCTTTGAAAACGGTGCCAGCTTCTTCAATGACAGTGTAAATGTAGTTTTGTGTGCACTTCCTTGGGAAACATCTTTCATGCAGGCACATGAGTGTTCTTTTCACAAAATGGCAAATTGCCACATTCAATACATGTCAAGTGTGTAAAGTATTGTGAGTCCCAAGGTAACAACATTTTTTCGTTTTGTGTTACAAAGTACTTACAGGTCTCTGAGTGTGGTGACACCTTGAGTAGTGAGGTGTGTAAATTTACCTTGGGTGCACCACTACTGTTTCTTTCAGGGTAAACAAGAGGTGGCATGACTTCATTGTATTGCTGTGCTCAACTGTTCACAGACACTAGCTTCTCAGTGTATTTCTCATTCAAGTTGTGGCCCGGTGTGTTCTTTTTTTCCTTGTGTCCAAGTGGCATAGTGGGTCTACCAACTGGGCAGTACAGGGCTTACATATGTGCGGAGTAATCTAGCTGTTACTCATGATGCATTGCCTGATATGCACTGTGACCTATTGTTTTTGTGCTCATATGTCAGATGTATACAGGTGACTGATGCATTTCTGTTTCTTCTCCTTGCCCACAGCTTCATCATCCGCAACAGAAGGAGACACCTGCACGGACCTGGAGGAGGGACCCAGCGACAGTGCCACCATTGCTGGCGAGTCCGAGGGAGCCAGTGGCACGGAGGGCGAGGGGAGTCAGTCCGAGGACCTGTCTGGAGGCGATACCAGCTATAACGCCGACGGGTCCGACGCTGACTTCCTGGAGGAGCCGGAGGCTGCTACACCACCTGGCAGCATCCCCACATCTGTCCCCGCCTCCTCCGTTACCATCGCCGCCCTCCCAGTTGCTTCCGTCCCTTCTGTCCGTGCAGAGGCCCACCATGTCTCCTTTGGCCCAGGCACCGCACCCCCTGTCCCTGTCACCCCTCAGTGAAGAGTCTGTAGACATACTGCGGCAGTTGCAGGTTGGGCAGGCATCGGTGCTGAATCTCCTCCATGGCCACACTAAACTGCTCACACAGATGGTGTCGTTCATGGAGGGCATGTCAGCAACGATGTGTGACCAACGCAAGATTTGCTGTCCATGGACTCTTCCCTGACGGCAGCAGTTACTCTCCTGCAGCGCTCCGCCCCACCCCCTACCCCGGACCCATCCACACTTCCCTCTCCCATACCTGTCCAACGCACACCCAGACAGTCACGATCACGCACCCCACCAGACACAGGCAGGACACCCCCAAGTAAGGCAAAGCGCACACCTCCTGGCACGCACACTCAGGGGGATGTAGGCACACCCACTGGGTCTTGGGACAGACGACATACACGCAGCCACAGTCGCAGTCTGCAGTCCTCCCAACCCTGTCCCTCCAAAACCACACCCCTTGGCTCCCCTGCCACACGCTCACCCAAGCAGCTCTTTCTGGGTGGGCTGGACCTCGCCCCCGCAGAGCCACCACCCCACAAGCGGGCGAGGAAGTCCCCGGGCACGGAAGTTGAGTCCCCCACCACATCAACCCCCTCCCCCAAGAGCACTGCACCCCATCCCTCGCCCACCACACCCTCCCTTGACCCTGGGGAATCCTCAGGTGCAGGGGTTCGGATGGACGTACTAGCAGCGGTTGCAGCGCCGAGCTCACCTCCACCTTCGGCGCTGCCCCACCCCCTGTGGTGGAGATGTCCACCCCTGCACCCACCACACCTACCCTTCCCCCTCCTGTCCCTGCGGTGCCTGGTACTGCCACAGATGATGCCCCACCCCTGTCCGACGAACCTGGAGGTTCATTTGTGCAGGCAAGCTAGGGGTAGACGCGGTCCCCTACGTCCCCCCTTGGACTTTATCTATGGACTGGCCATTGGCCTCTGTAAATAGTCTATTTTTTTTATATATTTTTTGTGTGCTGAATAAAGCCTTTATTTTTACTTTCAACACTATTGCATTTCAGGTACTTGATGTTGGTGATGAGGCTCCTGGAGTTGGTGTTCTGGTAATGTGTTAGGGTTCTGAGAAATGTTTTTGTATGATGGTCATGAGGTGGACCATGGTATCTGTGTGCCATCACAATGTCACTGCAAAGAATCATTGGTAGTGTGTGTTCATTTTGTTTTGAGACATTGTCCCAAGGAGTGTTCCTTCCTCTGTGGCACCTGACATCTTCCCTGCAAACAGTTGCACAATTGTTGTGCTGACCTGTGTCAACATTTCCTTTGTTGGTGATGGATCCCTTCAACAATGGCGATCCCTGCTCACCGATGTCTCCTGCTGAATCGTCTGTGCCACCCTTGCTAGTCACTGTACTTGTGTTTTGAGTATGTCGAAATGCCTTCATGGACAAATTCACACTTTTCAGCACTATGCATGTGTGTAATCACAGCCTACCACACAAATGGTACTTGTTATGCAGGGTATTTGGGCACCTGACTCACAATTGTGGGCATTGTATCTATGGGAATTCCACCCTATTCTTTCCATGAGCGACAACATCTTGGTGGCTGGACCAGCACCTGGACATTCCTATCAGTCCTGGGATGTGCGTGACAGTGTGTGTTCCCTTTGGCTATCTTAGTTTTGTAGGCAGTTACATGACTATACAGTCTTGTGGCATGATATCAGGGTGTGTATTGTGCTGCATCCGCCATGGGTGGGTATGCATGTGTTATTTGTCCTCACACCCACATGTGGTGTGTCATGCAGTGGGTGAAAGACATCCATCCTCCTGGGAGTGGGACACTGCTGTCAGTGATGTGTTGTTATTGCACTGTCATCATAGTCCAAAGTTAGGGATGCGTCCATACCACCATGTAGGTGTGGTAATCTGATAATGATGTAGACCACCCATATCTCTGTCCACTGCTGGGAGTCCTCTGCACCCACACCCATGTCTCTGTCCACTGCTGGGAGTCCTCTGCACCCACCCCCATGTCTCTGTCCACTGCTGGTAGTCCTCTGCACCCACCCCCAGGTCTCTGTCCACTGCTGGTAGTCCTCTGCACCCACCCCTCATATTGCATGCCACTGCTGGTAGTCCTCTGCACCCACCCCAGGTCTCTGTCCACTGCTGGTAGTCCTCTGCACCCACCCCCATGTCTCTGTCCACTGCTGGGAGTCCTGTGCACCCACCCCCATATGTCTGGACACTGCTGGTATTCATCTGCACACACCCCTCATATTGCAGGCCACTGCTGGTTGTCATATGCACCCACCCCCATATCTCTGTCCACTGCTGGGAGTCCTCTGCACCCACCCCTCATATTGCAGGCCACTGCTGGTTGTCATATGCACCCACCCCCATATCTCTGTCCACTGCTGGGAGTCCTCTGCACCCACCCCCATGTCTCTGTCCACTGCTGGGAGTCCTCTGCACCCACCCCCATGTCTCTGTCCACTGCAGGGAGTCCTCTGCACACACCCCTCATATTGCAGGCCACTGCTGGTTGTCATATGCACCCACCCCCATATCTCTGTCTACTGCTGGGAGTCCTGTGCACCCACCCCCATATGTCTGGACACTGCTGGTATTCATCTGCACACGCCCCTCATTTTGCAGCCCACTACTGGTAGTCCTCTGCACCCACCCCCATATTTATGTCCACTGCTGGGAGTGCTCTGCACCCACCCCCATGTCTCAGTCAACTGCTGGTAGTCCTCTGCACCCACCCCAATGTCTCTGTCCACTGCTGGAACTCCTCTGCACCCACCCCCATGTCTCTGTCCACTGCTGGGAGTCCTCTGCACCCACCCCTCATATTGCAGGCCACTGCTGGTAGTCATATGCACCTACACCCATGTCTCTGTCCACTGCTGGTAGTCCTCTGCACCCACCCCTCATATTGCATGCCACTGCTGGTAGTCCTCTGCACCCACCCCCATGTTTCTGTCCACTGCTGGGAGTCCTCTGCACCCACCCCCATGTCTCTGTCCACTGCTGGGAGTCCTGTGCACCCACCCCCATATGTCTGGACACTGCTGGTATTCATCTGCACACACCCCTCATATTGCAGGCCACTGCTGGTTGTCATATGCACCCACCCCCATATCTCTGTCCACTGCTGGGAGTCCTCTGCACCCACCCCTCATATTGCAGGCCACTGCTGGTTGTCATATGCACCCACCCCCATATCTCTGTCCACTGCTGGGAGTCCTCTGCACCCACCCCCATGTCTCTGTCCACTGCTGGGAGTCCTCTGCACCCACCCCCATGTCTCTGTCCACTGCAGGGAGTCCTCTGCACACACCCCTCATATTGCAGGCCACTGCTGGTTGTCATATGCACCCACCCCCATATCTCTGTCTACTGCTGGGAGTCCTGTGCACCCACCCCCATATGTCTGGACACTGCTGGTATTCATCTGCACATGCCCCTCATTTTGCAGCCCACTACTGGTAGTCCTCTGCACCCACCCCCATATTTATGTCCACTGCTGGGAGTGCTCTGCACCCACCCCCATGTCTCAGTCAACTGCTGGTAGTCCTCTGCACCCACCCCAATGTCTCTGTCCACTGCTGGAACTCCTCTGCACCCACCCCCATGTCTCTGTCCACTGCTGGGAGTCCTCTGCACCCACCCCTCATATTGCAGGCCACTGCTGGTAGTCATATGCACCTACACCCATGTCTCTGTCCACTGCTGGTAGTCCTCTGCACCCACCCCTCATATTGCATGCCACTGCTGGTAGTCCTCTGCACCCACCCCCATGTTTCTGTCCACTGCTGGGAGTCCTCTGCACCCACCCCCATGTCTCTGTCCACTGCTGGGAGTCCTCTGCACCCACCCCCATGTCTCTGTCCACTGCTGGGAGTGCTCTGTACCCACCCCCATATGTCTGGACACTGCTGGTATTCATCTGCACCCACCCCTATATGTTTGTCCACTGTTGGTATTCATCTGCAGCAACCCCCATATGGCTGGACACTGCAGGTATTTATCTACAGCCACCCCTAGATGGCTGACCACTGCTGGGAGTCCTCTACAGCCACCCCTACATGTCTGGACACTGCTGGTATTGATCTGCAGCCACCCCCATATGGCTAGCCACTGCTGGGAATCCTCTGCACCCACCCACCCCCTTGGAGCAGTACACTGCTGGCCTGGACCTACACACACACCAATATGAAGGTAACATGCAGGGCCAGACCGTAACCCCACATTCGTGGCGTGTGTACGCCTCGTATCCCAAATGTACTGGTGCGTTAGGGGTATGGGTGAAACGCACCGTACCCCCGCATTCATTGCGTGTGTACGCATCGTATCACTATTGTACTGGTGTCCGTAGGGGTACGTGTGAAACGCAGCATACCCACGCATTCATTGCGTGTGTACGGTCCGTATCACTGTTCTACTGGTGCCGTAGGGGTATGTGTGAAACGCACCGTACCCACGAATTCATTGCGTTTGTACGGTCTGTGTCACTGTTCTACTGGTGCCGTAGGGGTACGTGTGTAACGCACCGTACCCACGCATTCATTGCATGTGTATGGTCCGTATCACTGTTCTATTGGTGCCGTAGGGGTACGTGTGAAACGCACCGTATCCACGCATTCATTGCGTGTGTACGGTCTGTATCACTATTCTACTGGTGCCGTACGGGTACGTGTGAAACACACCGTACCCACGCATTCATTGCGTGTGTACCGTCCGTATCCCTATTCTACTGGTGCCGTAGGGGTACGTGTGAAACGCACCGTACCCACGCATTCATTGCGTGTGTACGGTCCGCATCACTGTTCTACTGGTGCCGTAGGGGTATGTGTGAAACGCACCGTACCCACAAATTCATTGCGTTTGTACGGTCCGTGTCACTGTTCTACTGGTGCCGTAGCGGTACGTGTGAAACGCACCGTACCCACGCATTCATTGCATGTGTATGGTCCGTATCACTGTTCTACTGGTGCCGTAGGGGTACGTGTGAAACGCACCGTATCCACGCATTCATTGCGTGTGTACGGTCCGTATCACTATTCTACTGGTGCCGTAGGGGTACGTGTGCAACGCACCGTACACGTCCACTTCCGTTGTTGCGGTACGCAGGGGTTGCTGGACACGCCCCCCCAAGTGACCAGACCCTGGTGGTAATGTATGGGCTCCATATTATAGGTTTGGATTTGGGTATGGGGTATGCTTCCTGCCCCTCACCCCCACCCTGGACCCTGGGTGTTGTTCTCACCTTCTGCGGCATGTGCGTCGGGTCCGGTGCACCAGGTTGTAGGCTAGGAGGACCGGGATGACAGGTACGATGGGGTTCATGGTGTGTACGTCGCGTACCGGGGCACCGTTGTGTAGCGGTTCACGTAGGACTCTGCTTTTCCGGCTGTGTTTGGCTCCCATAAAAAAGAGCTGTACGGAGTGACGTAGGGACGAATCGTACTTGCTGGGCCGGAAACCGCTGCTTGAATACGTACGGACGTCGCGTACAAGCTGTTCCGGATCTGAAGCGTTGTGTTTTTTTTACACATACGGTCTTTTGAACAAAACGTACGGAAATAGGCTTTCTGTTCGAATGGTACTTCCTAGGTTGTACGGAAAGTTTACCGGGTACGAGTCGTACGGAGAAAACGCTCCGTACAACGATTCGTACAGCCTTTTTCCAGGATTGGAATCGCCCCTGTATGTTGAAATGCAAATAAAAAGTGTCTTTCTTTAAAGTTCACCTCATAAAACAAAACATAAATAACAACATTTCTTCATAACTAAAGTTAAAGACACTAAAGTAAGTACTCAACTTACTAAGCTGTAAAATAAATTTACTATGACAAAAAACATTATTGGAAATGTTAAAAAGTAAAGGGTACACTCCAATTTAAGTCACATTGGAAAATGCTTTGCACTTTGAGGGAGTAACTTTACTAATTCCACTCCAGTCTGATCCACATTTGGGAAAAAGTTAGACTTTGAGGGTATAGGTTTTCTATTTCCACTCCAATCGAAGCCCCATTAGAGAAAGCATTCTATTTGAGGGGGATATAGATTTACTATTCCCACTCCAATCTAAAATACATTAAGGAAAGCATTGGACTTTGAGGGGGCTACATTTACTCTTTCCAATCCAATCTAAGCCACAATTGGGAAAGTGTTAGACTCTGAGCGAGTAAATTTACTATTGCCGCTTCAATCTAAGCCTCATTGGGGAAAATGTTAGACTTTGAGGGGGTATATTAACTAGTCTCACTCCCATCTAAAGAAAATTGGGGAAGATTTTTAAATTTGAGGGGATATGTGTAAAAACGCCAATCTTTACAAAAAATAAATTCAATATTTCCCAACCAATACAAAACATAGTTACAAAAATACTATTCTATAAAAAGAAACTATAAGCAAAAAATAAAAAGTAACTTACAACAGTTTAATAACAAAATTTAAAAAAGTAAAGATATTTATGAACATCAATTATAGTAGATTATTTAAATAAAATGCTTATTACTTCAAAAATTAATAAATAAAATGAATAGCAACCTACAAAAACATATACCAAAAAAGATACATTAATTTACACTTTACAAGCTTGTTATCTAAAAAATATAAATAAAAATACAAGCACATTTAATTTAAATGCAAAAAGAAAAACTATTACCTTAAGTATTAATTGTAATACATATTAATGAAAATATAGATAGGTTCCTAAAAATTCAAACTAATTGTAAAAAATACAACAAAAGGTTATTTACACAAAAACATAGCATAAAACAACAATATTAAATATAATATTTTGAACAATTATATTATTAATAATAATGTTTGAAAAATCCTTAAAATGGATATTCTTACCTGCGATATTAAAGTCAATATATATTTGACATCACAATATTACTTTAATGATATTTTTAGCACACAATGTTTTTATTACAATATTTTGGCAGAATACCTAGGGAAGTCAGAGAGTTTCTGATGACAGAGGGCCTTATTATGATGGTGATCGGACCCTAAGCAGTTGGGGGAAGGCCGCCACCTCCTACAGGATCAGTGATCCTGACGGGACTGCGGTCGGAAACGTAATACTGAATGGAGGCAGTGCTGAGGCTGTTGAGGAGTCGGCATTACGATATCCCTTTCCGAAAGCCTTTTCATGTTGGAAAAACTACCATGAAAAGGCTGTCAGACAGGATTTTGGGGGCCCCAAACAGGGCCCCCGTACATTGTGGGCCACATGTGGTTCCCCCTCGCACCTCTATGCAACGTGTGCTTTGCACTTCATGATGCACAGTGCATGGATGTGCACAAAGTGCTCCTTTATACGGCTGCTTGTGCTGCAGCCCTTTTCCTGTGTAAAGGAGCACTTTCCGACCGCCAGCCTGGCGGTCGCATCCTAATACGGCAGTCGTACCACCGACTGCTTGTCGTGCGGTCTCCTGACCGCCACGATAGTGGTCGGCAGTCACCCCCCTTAATCACCCCCAGAGAGACTTAGCTGGATTTGGAGTCACAAACCCTTGGCCTGATGACTCTTTCTCCAAAGGGCTGCCGGGTCATTATGCCAGTTCTCCTATTCGATCTAGGATGTGGCAACCATTACTGGATTTATCTGCCCAGGACTGCCAGGCAAGGCTTGGTGGTCCTAGACAGGGAAATCCTTCAATGGCCAGCATGCATAGGGATAAAACTCCTTTCAACTCAGGGACATTTGTTTGGGGATTTTGAAGCACAAACTATTGCTTGGGGAGTTTAGTCTACAAAAACAAAAGAGGTTGTTAAGCGGGCAACATAAACATGATGCCTACACATCAAACTCCTCAGCCTTCAGACCAAACACTACAGCAGTGGTTGCACTCAGAGCTTAGGAATTCTGGTTAGTCAGGCAAGGATCAAAAATGTGGTGGGCACTTCTCCCCCATGGTAAAGAAAGCCATAGCAGCTCCTGTCATGTGCTACATATTATATATGTGAACTATCAATTTTTGTCTAGGGGAAACCAGCCACTAAAAAAATGACGAGTTCTGTAGATCAGGAACAAGTTGCTAATCTTAACAGTAGGATTTGTTTCCTATTAGTACAAGACTATTCGTGATACAAGGTGAGAGGAGGGATATTAATATTTTTTGCATAAAAATGTCTACATAAATAAGGGACTCACTGGAAGCCATGCCCACTAATTTGAAGGTGGGAAATGGTCAGACGTAAAGCCAAGGAAGCGTGTGACACACTACAATTTGGGCTATCTTATGTTTGGCCCAATTATGAATGGGCCTGAGTTTTCTGACCCTTGTGCAAACCTCTGTTTGCGCTGTCTCAGAACTCTGAGTTGTGTGTAGTTTAGTGCACAGTCACACCCGATAATTATCAAATTGGATAAAATTCCCACCCATCGTTAAATGTTCTAATCTGCTGAAATCTCACAGAGAAAAGGGTACGGTATTTACAATGATGTGGATTCTTGTTTGAAGCATTTTAAATGTTTTGTGCATAAATTTACTTCTCAATGAAACTTAATATGTGGTATTTTAGTTAGCTAATATACAGTGAGGAGATTGTGGATTTATTTACTGCTCAGTTTTGTGTTTCCTGAATTCCATTAGAATGCCAGTTTTCTGTATTTCAGCTTGTGAAGTTTGGGGTGTTGCAGTGTTTTTCTCCCACTCTTATGTGGTTATGGGTTGGTGCTGTGTTACCTCCCATTGTAGTATGGATTTCCTTGAGTGAGTGTTTTTTTTGTTTCATTGATTTTGCTGCTTGGTATTCAGTTGTGCCTTTACTTACCTTATGTGCGAGGTGTTTGTTAGGAGTGTTGATGTTACCCGTGGAGTCCCTTCCAAACATCACACCCCAGCTTGTTGTTGGGGGAAGTGCTTTTCTTCTGTTTGGTCCGTTTTTCATACATCCCTCGCACATCAAGGTTTGCTTTGGGAGTGCTTTCCCTTGGACGTCAAGGTTTACTTTGGTGGTGTTGTGTCTTTCCCTCGCACGTCAAGGTTTGCATTGGGAGTGTTTTTGGTTCTGTGTGGAGTCCCTTCCACACATCCCACCCCAATTTGTTGTTGGGGGAAGTCAGTTTTTCCATACATTTCTCGCACATCAAGGTTTGCGTGGGGAGTGTTTTTGGTTCAGTGTGGAGTCCCTTTCACACATCACACCCCAATTTGTTATTGGGGGAAGTTTTGCAATTACTTTGGTGTTGGGGTGCTATTAGTTCCGTGTGGATATCCTCCACGCGTACATATTGAGTTTTTTGTTCTTTACAACATGGTTCTCCTCGCACTTTTGTTGTTGGCACTCTTGTACTTTTATTGTGTTTGCCTGGCCAGCTTACATGCTTCTTGTACTTTGGTTTGTTGGTAGTTATGGTGTGGGAGTGTGGGTTTGTGTTGTGATAAGAAGGGAGATGGTGTATTCCTGTGTCTCTTCCTACCTTCTTTATTGTTTCTGCATGAATTTGTCAACATAAATTTTTCATGCTACTTTCAGAACTATGTCATGTTATTTATTTTTCTCACATTTGTTCTGTTACTTATCTGAGAGCTTTTGTATTCCCTTAAAGGAAGGAGATGTGTTATACTGCTGCTCAGCCTGGGTGTCTATGTGAGAGAATGTTGTTGAATGGAATGTTCATGTGTGTGAGTGTCAGTTTGTGATGGGCTGAGCAGCAGTGAGGCTGCTCCTGGTGGAGCTCTCATCCTGTAACATCCTACTTGAATAAAGATACCTGAAGATACGACATGGACTAGTCTACTTTATTTACAACAGAAAGCCATAGTAAAAGACTTTGAAAAATTAATTTTCAGGCCCAGACTGTCCATAAAAAAAATAAACCAGTCTAGCAAATGCTGCAGACTGTTGCCTGTACGTGCTATGAGGACAATAATGTCAGTATATAGCAAGGCCGGTATATATCTATCCCCCACCCTCGGGACATCCTTACTTAAGTCCACAAGAAATGAGTCAACCTAATTGATATATAAAATAAAAAGCATAGGGGCTAAAATGCACACCTGACGCACTCTCCTGGCTAGCTTAAAGTGTGGAGTCAAATGCCATGCTGAGGTCCATGAAGGCAAAATGCATGGAGCCCTTCTTGGCTGTGATATACTTATTAATTAATAAATTGAGGCTAAAATTTTGCTCCTCCTTCCCACTCTGTCAGCCACTTTAGCAGGAAGCAGCCTACAATTTCGACTTCTGCATCAATTAAAGAACTAGGCCTATAGCAGGCTGGATTGACTCTAATACCTTTCTTGTAAACCGGGACTATTACCGACCCTTGCCAAGGGGGAGGAATATGGGTAGGAGCTACCGCATTCAGATGTTGGATTATTACGAGAGCCCAGAGGTCAACATAAGCTTTATAAAGTTCTCCAGGGACTCTGTCTGGGCTGGGAGCTTTTCCAGATGGCAAAGCCTGGCTAGCATTACTAACTTCCTCCAGAGACGAGACGAGAATAGTCTCACTTCTACTAGGAATGAAGGGAGATGAGTATGCGTAGCCCACAGTGTAGACAGACTCAAAGTGGCTTACCCAAGCTCTGGAGGGAATAGAGAGGGCCAATTTAGAGTGAGTGTCACCCGCCAGAACACTGAACTGCCTCTGAGTGAGCAGGCAGTAGTTAAATCCTCTCAAGTTTCCCTTCTAAGTCTGTTTTTGCGATCCTTGCTGGCGCTGAGTACTCCCGCCTAGCCTCCCTTACTTCTGTTGCACTCTTTTGTTTCTTATAAAGGGCCGTCAGCAAAGCTTTGTGAGATTTAGAGCATGTCTTGTTGAACCACTTGGGTACCGAATTAACCTGAACACGTCCCTGTCTGGTAAATGCCTGTAGGACTTTTTTGCAAATGCACACAAAGGGATCCAAAATATAACAATCAGAACTCTCTAGCTGCAAACAGAGCTCAAAGTTTAGATGGCAAGATATTTTTCAAAATCTTTAGGAAATCATCCAGGGCTATCTTTGCCCAGCTTATTCTACAGCCTTGATCTTTTCGTGTAAGGGGATCCCTAAACAAGTTGGACTGTTTGTCAGCTAAAGCACCCTAAACTTAGTGCACAGTGGGCTGTGATTGCTACAGACATTCCACAGAGTTTTAAACTCAACAAGAGAACCAAATAAATTAGAAGACACTATCATGTAATCAATTGTAGTACTTTGGCCTCTGCCCTTAAAAGTGGGCACTATACTGTCCAAGAGCAACTCAGCCCAAGTCAACAAATTAACAATACCGTATTAAAAAAATTCCCCCTGCCTAGAGTGACTAAAATGAACCTGAGCCGAAGTGGGACATGAAACATCTTTCTCCATCATCAAACCACATGATGTTTAAGGGTGCAAGTTAAAATCACAAAACATCAAGGTGGTGATAGGTTTAAAAAAAAGATAATAAATAACCTTCTAAAAAATTACTTAAATCCAAAACAGGGGTAACAGATGCAGTGGTTGAATTATAAACATTGATAACTTACATCTTAAAATTGTTATCAAAGATTAGCAGCACACGTAGACCGTTGAGACAGTCAGTTGGAACAATCTGCATATAACATCATAGGCTTAGCTTAACCAAGGTTGCAAGCCACGCCCCCCTTAGGTCTACCATGAAGCGAGGGCCCCACATTCTTACAAAAAGATGCATAATCATCCAATTTCAGTTCACCAGCACCATTCCAAGTCTCTTATAGACAGATAATAACATACGATAGCAACATGGACTTCTCTTGCTCATCATTTAGAACAATGGCTCGCTTCAGCAATGTTCCAGCCCAAAGCAACCTCCTGTGGTGCGTAGGCCTCACTCCTCCCCAGGTGTAATTCCAAGCTCAATATATGCCAGCCCTGCTCATCTAACAATGTTAGGGGTGCAAATCAACATGCAGAGAGTAAGATTTAGACCTACAAAAAGATATTGAAGATATCCCTTGCAGGCCACCATCCCTGTAATTGCTGCGAATAGTAGTGAGATGCGATATGGGACCGGAATAATTAAGGATATTAGGGAGGTTGGTCTGAGACCCACTATGATTTGGTATTTTGTGTACTGACCTACTATTACATAGGCTGGTACACAATAAAGATACTGGTCTCAAAAAAAAGAGTCACAATTTGTGTAGAAGAGTTGAAATGGGTACGAATAGTAGGCAAGACCACACCGAATTGAGAACACACAACCCAAACAAAAACCTGCAACCACAGAGGAAGAAGAAGAGCACAACACACACACAATTAGCAGGCTCCAATCTATTGAGATAAAAAATCATTGGGGTGACCACCTATCTGTATTTTTCACAGACTGCCGAGTATTTTTGTGTATTGTCCTTTGAGGCTTGAGCTACCCATTATGGATGCCACTTGTCCATCATTTTTGGCTTTTATAGCAAAAATATTATTTGATTGGACATCTGGTGAGACCATACCACCTCGTCACAATTTGGAAGATTACTATTGGCTGCCAGTTTGACAAATAGGTGGAGACATGACTAGCGTGTCCTCACCAAATGTCTAATCGGATATGTAACAGTGCTTTTAAAGGTATGAACAAAACTGCTGCCTGGGGTTCCTTGAATGCATACAGCAGGGTGGAGAGAGCAAATACAGAGAAGAGGCCGAGCCTGCCTGCTTCTCCTTCTCAAATGATTTCATAGAGGCAACTGAAACACGTCACAGAAGAAATTAGTATGATGGTGCACTAATGGCTCTCTAAAGAGAGTGACATAAACTCCTTCTAAAATCAGACCATTTCTCTCCTTTTTTAAGTTTAAAGGGATTTCATTAAAATTAAAAGTAAGTAAATGCAACAATAGAAACAGGATAGAAAAATTTGCATGCAAACTTAAATGATAAATATCCAAATTAGAAATGTTGAATGAAGAAATATTAAAGTAGAAAAACAGTATAGATATTCTTACTATAACAGTGATTAATGATAAAGTTTCAAGTGAAAGAAAAGAAAGAGGATGAAGAAAAAATGTTTAGGGACAAACGTAGTTTATAGAATATGAAGAGCAATTACAGCTGTACATCTTGTAACACCTAAAGTGAATCAAAACAGTAATAAAATTAGGTAAAATCTTGAGAACAGCAGTTATCTCTGTAAGAAATCATTTGAAATGTGTAAGACCATAGATCAAATTTAAGATGTAGAAACAAATTAATAATAAAAGAATGTAATAAAATATACGAAGCATCATCAATGTTCAAACTATTCTTCCTGTTCCTTATAATCTGTTCAAACATTGCTGCTAACAAACCATTTGTTATACTAAAACAGCAATCTTCTGAAAAACGTTCTAGATGAGTGTAAATGAGACTAAAAGATACATTAGATTTAAAGACACAATTAATGTGGAACAAGACTTTATATTCATATAAATAAAATTAGAAACATTTGGACAAGAAAATAGTATATGTTTTAAATTCTCAATAGCTTCATAACAAGATCAGCATTTCAATTGTAGCTCCAGATTGGTTTCATGTAAAAATGGTGGTGTTAATCATAATCTATTATATATAAAAATAAGATGTTTGTTATACTAGCCATGCAAGATGATTTATAAAACGTCTGCAAATCGTATTCCATATAGAAATGGGCCAAGATGAATTTATATCTTGCTCTCAGAATAACTACGTTTTGATTTTGGTCTTTCATTTGTGCAATATTTGACTAATTTATAGAGGCTTTTAGATCTGAAGGTGTATTTTGCATCATATGATTGTTTTGTTGATGTGCTTGATTTGATTCCTAGAGTTTCATAAAAGTATATGTTAGTTTGTGAGATAAGATATGTATTTCTATATGAATTGTAAACATTTTTAATGAAGATTGAGCAAGCTGAAAAATGACTTTCCCATTTGAAATAAGTTGATGGAGTCACAACAGGCCCTTATTTCTCCAAGTATTCACAAAAAATAGACCTACAAATAATTTTATTGAGTTTTTTTTACCAGAAAGAGGAATTAAGAAAAACACTTTTTTCCTGTTCAACTCTCAAAATAGGTTTAAGTAATCTACATGTATTTTTGAAAATTGGTAAAGAAAGAGTAGTTGGCCTCTTGGTAAACGACAAATATTCTTTTAAAGAGAATGGAGCAGTGAGGAATTTTTCCATGCCTACCCAAAGGGGTCGTACGGTATTACTGGATTACGAGGACCAATGCAAAGATTGTTTCAGAATATGCTTTATACTTTATGCTTTGTGGCATGTTCTAAAATCCAGAAAGTTGACACCTTCATCACTTTTATTCAATTTCAATATCGAAATTGAGTTTTGAGATTTTTATATTGTTCCATAAAAAGTTGATAAGTTTGAAATATTTTTTTTAAAAAAACAAATGGGGACAGTTAATGGTGTCATGGCTAACACATAAATAACTATGGGGGCCAACATAATTTTTATCAAATCAAAATGACAGCACCAGGATAAGCGTGGATTCCAGGTAGTAATCAGCCTTCTAATTTTTACTGTATTTCAACTGTATTTCTGTGAATCACAGCCCTACAAATTATTATTTTTTATTGATTTCAAGTAAAACCTGACATTTGTTTAAAGCAATATGTATTTAACAGTAGAACTTCTGATTTGTCCACATTTATTTTGGAACCACAGAGGGATGCAAAAGAGTTGACGTCTTCAAGGAAATGAGGGTGCAAATACTTTATATTTGACATGAATAAAAGGATATTGTCTGCATAAACAGAACGTTTTAGTTGATTTTCACCATAAATAAGACTTTGGATAGTAGAGTTCTTTCCTACTCTTTATAGAAAAGGTTCTAAGGATAGAACAATCAAAATTTGTGATAAAGGATACACATGCCTTACTCCTCTATTTAACGAACGACTCATGGAAGTATTTCTATTAACTAATATAGAGGTTTTGGGTAGGGAGTATAATAAAGAAATGAAATGAATTATCTTGAGGCCAAAATCAAACCGAATGAAACATTAAACTTCATCTCATTCTGTCAAAGGCATTTTTAGTATCAAGGGGTATGGCAGGTACAGGGAGTCTGTAGTGATTCATTTTACATAGCACATTAAAAAATAATCTAGCATTATCTGAGGATAACCTACCTTTGACAAAATCGGATTGCTCCCGCCCAAATAATTTTGGTAATAAGCTATCTAAATAAAAGGCAATCATTTTGCTTATATACTTCATAATCTGTACTGACTAACAAGATTGGTCTATAATTTTTTCTGAATTTGTGATCTCAACCTTATTTAGGTGTTAGGCATATAGGAGCATCTCTGAATGTGCCTTGTGCAGATTGACAATTGGAATCACAACTAAATTCTTTTAATATTTCAAAACATCTAGAGAAACATCTTTCTCCAAGTAATCAAACTGATGGTAAATATTCCACAATATTTTCTTTTTTGTGGTACATGCTTTGGGGTGTAGAGAGATATGTAAGAATCGGCAAAAGATTCTAAAATGTCATACTCCTTCAAAGTGAGCTTTTTACAAATATTGTAAATAAATAAATAATTTATGGTCATCACATTGTTAGTGGTGACAAGTAGAAGCCAGACATTTACTGAATGGTAGAGAAAATGGCAGGCATAATGAGTTTTCAGATAATAATGCAGTTATAAATCACAGTAAGGCGCAGACTATAATCTTCCCAATCTTTTCAAGTGAGTGTTCAGCACAATTGGAATAACCACATTGAAATTACAAAGAACATCTACAAAAATATACCAGATTCACCTCCTAGTAGTATATAAACTGACGTCCTGTGTAGATGGTGTTTGACTGTGCAGATCTGAACAAAAGTTGTACGAATAATACAGCAAATAAAATGTTAAATAAAGAAATTAATGAATTTAAGTCTTTGTTAAGTGATCATTCTATAATCATTCGTGAGGCAGATAAGGGGGAATGTAATTTCATGCATTTCAAGTCTTATAACTGTGAAGCACTAAAACAATTAACATAATCCAAAGATTATGAAAAAAATTAAACTGTTTTACAGAAATGGTTCACTTTGGGTGTGTCAGGACAAGAAAAATATAGATACTTACATATATAACATATATTTTCAATCTTACCAATTTTTGCACAACATTCATAAAAGAAGTAAGGATCCACCTTCCAGGCCAATAATTACTGGTAGAAACCCACAAACAAAAATAATTACTGTTTGTCATCAAGGATTTTGAACATTTCATCATATGTCTAAAATACTAAAGAGCTGACGAAGAAAATGTCTGCTATGCTATGGGAAAAAATATATTCTGGTTTCAATGTATGTTACGAGTTTATATATAATTGAGCATGAACATTTTGTAAATGCTGTGTAATTCATTTTTATATTAGAATCAGCCAGTTACCATAATTATGTGATAATGCTAAAAGAAATTACTAATTATGTACTGACCAATAGTTCTTTCTGTATCAGAATGACATGTACCAACATAAACACGGTGCTGCAAAGTGTGTCACATTTGCTTCCACTTATGCTAACCTCTTAATGGGGTAGTTTGAGAAAGGGTGTGCCTGGGTTAAAACCTTAAATGATGGTGTCTCGCATGTAGTATTTGGGGCTCTTTATATGGATTATGTTTTAGTTATATGGAATGGTTCTAAAAAGAAGCTATTAGACTACCAAAAATTCCTAAACAAAGATCGCTGGAATGTCAGTCTTACTTTGGAGCACAAGCCAGAACAAAACACAATTTTTAGATTGAGAGTTGTACATCAATAACAGCAATCTAAACAGAGGAGCATTCGGAAAACCAATGCCATCCAATCACACTTTACATTATAAA
The DNA here is from genome assembly GCF_964204655.1 of Triturus cristatus. NCBI lineage: Eukaryota > Metazoa > Chordata > Amphibia > Caudata > Salamandridae > Triturus > Triturus cristatus. The sequence continues at coordinate 492,048,411 of NC_140582.1, read as the reverse complement.
CCATGAAACTTCTACAGATTATTTGTAAGAATAAGGACACATTTCAGTGACCTTGAAATGTATTATAGTGAATAAAAGAGAGCCCTGAATAGATTCACACCCAGAAAGAATCCTCACAACTGTAACCCACAAAAGTGAGAATAGATAGCTCGATATTATGGAAGGAAAAATCCATGAAGTCAATCGATTTGGCACATGAAATAAGATGTATTACTAATTTTAATGCTGTATATGGGGGGGAAAAATCAAATATTCAACATCTTACAAATTGACAAAATCTTAGTGCATATTCTTACAACTGCTCCTAAGGTAACTTTTCAGAAAAGCTGAAACTCTCCAAAAAATGTTAAGCCTCACTGATCCTTTCAGGTTTGAAGACAACACGTCTAAGAGTTAGCTTTCTGAAATATCAACTGGCTGTTATGTATGTACCAGTTTGATCTGCTGACAATATGTACAAAATAAGGCAAAGGTTTTCACTATTTCTGATGTAGTAAAAAAATCAAAATTAATGAATTTATAAACTTAAAATAATGTTTTTGTGTTTATCCCATAATCTGTTCTTGTACAAAAACAACATGTGGGATCTACTAAATGAGCCTCACGAAAACGATGGAAAGAACATACGTGAAGCATCAGGAGCAAAGATGATAAACAACTCATAGTGTTGCAGTTCAAGAACACTCTGAATCTGTGGACCTAAAAGATAAACAACTACTAGTGATCTCCCATGTACACCCCAATTGCAGTGATGGAGACAGAGAAGAAACACTTGGAGAAAGGGAATGTAGCTGGGGAACCCGTTTTCACCAGTGTCCGGACCATGTTTTAAAATGGCGTCCCTAGGGTACCGGCAGTAATAGGACTGACCAACACAGGGGCATATCTGCTCATGCAGGTATGCCCTCACATGTAATATACAGCACCTTACATTGGGGCTTTCAAGCCTACTGTAGGGGTGACTGACAAATATTACATACAGTTTTAGGGATGTGGCACACAGGAATGCGTGACATGTCATGTTTTCACTTTTTTCTGCACCAAGACACGCAGCCTTGCACGTGCGTGGTGACGGGTCCCTTAGGGTGGCACAATTTGTGCTGCTGCCTTTAAGGTCCCGCTTTAGTACCTCAGGACCTAGGTCCCAGGGGTCCCCCTTACTTGGGACTCACAGGGGATGCTAAAAGTCTTGCCCATTGGGAGAACAATTATACAGTTTTGGGAAAGATCTCTGGCACTGGGGACCTGGCTAGCAGGAACCCAGTGCACAACCTGTCGAAATCACATCAGTTACCAGGCAAAAAGTAGGGGTGACTATGTTAAAAAGGGCTACTTTCTTACATAAGGTATGTGAATTATTTAGCCTTGTTATTTGCCAATTTATGTGCTCCTTGATTGATGACGTTATTTTTTTGCTAGCACACTTTATGATTTCTGCAGTAATTTTAATATTGACAATATTTTTTTGCATTGTCTCTTTATTATGTTTTGTGTTTTTTCTTTTATGATCTAATAAGGTCAAATAAAGATTCTTTAGATTTATGGATTAAGTTCTAGAGAAGATAGTGTAGACACACAGATACCATCTCCTAACTACATTTCTTTTATATTATTCAACAATCTAGGGTTTTGTACTGTGTACTTTCTATAAGTGCCTATGTATGTTCACTGTTGAGAACTGAGTCATCTGTACTATATTCATACACTGTATATCATTTATCAGGTGTTCCTAAAAGGCAAATTGAGAATTCTTTCAGGAGAAAATTGAGGACCTGGCATGCTGATTGCGAAGTGAGTGAGGAGCATTCTGTGTTAAACTGGACATGTACAGACTTTGAAAATGTTGTTTATGGCTGTGTCTTTGAGTATGTGTGTCGTTTTTGAGTTGTCAATGCAGAACTGCCCAGCAACTTTGTTTTTCTTAGGGAATATATGTGATTTTGTGGTGAAATGTGAGCATGGCAGGAAAGGGTGCAGGCACCTCCTGATTGCAGTCTATGACTGAAGTATCAGTGTAGACTACTGAAAGGGATGTCCGATTACTGTTTGGGTGCTTAGAGACAACTTCTTCAGGACTTCTGGATTTAAGGGCAAGGAACTTAAAAAATGAAGTGAACAATCAGTATGACTTTAGATAATCTAAGCTGCACATACATTACCACCGTGGAATCAAGGTCATATTTAACTGATAATAATTGGGTGTGAGGGAATAGAAATTAGGGAAGGCTTGTGTAGGGGTATATAAATGCATTTAGGAGTTTGGCTACGAGAAGCAGATCTGGGGAAACACAAGAGAAGACACTCAACCAATTGCCGTTGAACTTGACCCGGTATCGGGTATCAGAGCGCTTTACATAGCACCAGTTGCGTTACATGAGGACACATTCATTTTTGTTAGGCACGGGGAGATTAGAAGATTTGCCCAAAATCACAGTATGTTCAGCGTCATTGCCGAGACTCGAACCCGTTCCCCAGATTCGAGGTCGACAGCCCAAGCCGTTAGGTCAACTCCTCTCCCCGGGTTGATCGAAGGTGAGATAACATTGGAAGATGTGATTACTATCACCAAGGTTAAGTCTACTTTGAGCTAGAACTGTGTCAGGGCAACTTGCAAGGAGAGAAAATCAAAGGATTAAGAAGATAAGCAAGTGGTCAGAAACAAGAGAATTGGCACAAAGAAGACACCCTTGTGGTCATGGACACCAGGGAGGGTGAGGTGGTCTAAGGTTTGTTGGACTAAGTGCGGATAAATGTTGGTGTGGCTAGCTTCTCTTATATGCTAGTGTGAAGCCAGTGAGAAAGATGGTGGAATCAGGTGCTATAATGCCTACTTGTTGTGAAGCTAAGGTTCTTTTGCACCGAGGGTGAAGCTGTAGAGGACTTGGGTGATACTAGGTGGATCTGGAAATGCACTGCTCAGTGTGAAATTGAGTTGCAGTTTAAGGCCAGCTATAGTAAATAAAGTTAACTTTATGGAGGAACCACGGTTGGCTGGTTTGTATGTAAAGCTGGATCTCTATAGTCAGGAACAGGTTCTTCGGATCAATGGAGTAGCTGCTGCTAGATGCATCAAACACATCAGTCATAATATTAGCACCAAGAAAACTGTGAGACCTTCAGTGAGTTCATATGCGACATTCAACCGTCAATGATGGAGGAGGGGACAGAAGAGTGAGATCCTGGGAAGGAAGAAGGTGATAGAATCAAAAGAGGTCACCTAGCAGCTTGCCTCTGTGATGGGTGCAAGGTAGATGCTAGGAAAAATTACACTAAGCAATCTAAACATGGAAGTTATGGTAGATCAGTTTCCACTGACACATAAAGAATTATTGGTGATGTTGTTGGGTAATGCCAAGCTTTATGAAACTTTGGACTTTAACTCTGTTTATCATCAACTGGAGTTATATTATTTAGGTTTGATTATAAAGGATGTATCAAACTGGGTGGTATTTTCCACTTCATAATGATGCCACTTGGCTTAGTTTTAGTGGCTGCTGCGTTTATGAGAATGGTGGCCAATGGCCAGGCAGAAAAAAAGGAATCATCTTGGTTCAAAATGATATTCTGATTTACGACTAGATGTTAGTGAGACGTGACAGAGGGTTATTGACTGGTCTGAGAATGCTGCAAGACGGACAAGACATTTTAGATTTTAAAAAATACTTTTTATTTTGGATTCCAAAGAAAATTATTGGGGCATGAAATAACATGTAACGGTAGGAAGCTTTTTGAAATCTATAGCCTTCTGATGATTAAGAGAAGTAGAGGTTTTTTTAACGAGTGACTTAGTATAGTGCAAGTTTTCAGAATCGTGTGGCTATGATGACAGGAATGGTGGCTTCCCTGAAAAAGTGGGCGACGTAAGTGGAATTTGAGAAGATTAGACGGGCAACAATGTACGTGACTATAAGGTGGTCGATCCACTTACCTTATGATATGCTGGCAAAGTACGTTTGTTTGAAATTGTGGATGAGATTTTTTTGCCCAAAATATAGTGGTCGAACTCCAAGAAGCAGTAGCCCATGTTGAATCATATTTGCATTTAGGTCAAAAATCAAACCACAGACTAAGGTAACTTTGAGGCAGGTCTGTCAGAGGTAAGTTAAGGGTCGAAAGGTTGTGAACTGAGATTGTTGAAGATGCAGAATTGCTTTATCCTGTGATAGAAAATGAACCTATTGTCGTTTTATAGATGGAACACAAATTATGTGCCTGTTTTTTGGAGAATGAGTTTTGTGATCGAAATAGGCCACAAGCAGCTCTGTCCCATTTTAAGTCCCAAAGGATGGGAGAGGTTGTGAATGGGTGACACTGTTGCAACTGTATGTACTTGATGTGGAATAGTTATGGGGCCTTTGGACTTACACAGCCCATGTTGGTATTGAACAACTGCAAAAAGCCAGATAAACTGCCTTTTTCTCTTTGACTGCAGAGCACACCAGAGGCAAAATAGCATTTCGCCTGGAGCATTGAAACTCCTTGCACTGTTTGTGGATGCAGAGAGTGTAAAAATATTTTACAGAGATAAACTGATGTAAGACAGCTTGAGCAGCGTCCATGATCTGAAAAAGCGGGATTGCAAAAGGTATAGGGCACTGTGAGGGAAGGATGGGAAGGTAAGCGACTCAGCTCTGGAGAAGTTGCCAAGAGAGGTCAACTGTTATTAGGAACTTATCTCTCCAATGGCAAGGGGTGGAGACATGATCACATAGTCACATTGAAGGACACACACAGAGAAACGTAGAGGAGAGAAGAGTGTGAACTTGTGAGACACAGGGTGATAAAAGAGAGAGGGAGATTTGCACACTATTTAGATTGTGTGTAGAACTGGCTGCTTCGGGTCGGGTCTGAGGTGGGAGTTCACTAAAGTAAGTGTGTGTGTGTGTGCTCACGCGCAAGTGTGCGCATGCGCGCACCCACACACACGATGATGTGTGGTATCTCTGATGAGAAGAAGTGCCCTCAGAGATGAAATGTCATGGCCTTGCGCCATGTGAGTGTAATCTAAAGTGTTTGCTGGTGAGTGGAGAAGGGCTGGCTGCAGGGACCGCATGATATTCCTCACCTCTTGACAGGGGGGGGCTGCACTTCATCCACAATAAAGACGCGTGGAGGACTTCCCAGTCTTGAGTACCCTTTAGCTAAAGGATGATTGCATTTGCCTAGAAATCAGCCTTCGTTTGACCAACATGATCTGCCACCAAATTTGTTTACTACTTAAACCGAAACTAGACCGCTAAGGCCCATATTGTGGTTGGGGCAGTTGGGAAGGTGTTTATTTCACCGGGTGTGGCGAATACCTCATGTTGAAAGTTTTCACTTGATAAAGGGGAATGAAGTGAAATTCAGTGCTTCCTGAATTAAATTCTGCACTGAATTCGGCTTTTATTGGTATTTGCTGGGCATGTCACCCAAGAAATGTACCTGGGGAAAATGTAGGGGTTAAGGTAATGACAGTGATACTCAGAATCCTAAAGTGTATGGTAATAAGAGTTATCAAAATATTCGAATTTATTACCCTATTCGTGATTGATCTGATTTACAAACTACAGAATAGATTGGATTATAACTTTGAAATTCTAAACTGCAGCCATCGAACCAAATACCTCTCTGAAGGCGAAATCAAAAGGTATGCAATCAACAAAAGCATATGTAAGTCTGTTAACATGGATGCTAGGTTTATCACTTTAGAAGGTAGACTGTGGTTTCTCAATGCACTCTCTTAATAACTCTCTCAAGCAACAGCTCCCGAGATTATTAGGGCAACTGGCTGAGACCAAAACAACTGCACTGCAGCCGCTGTGAAGATAGCAGAACAAAGCAGCATCGGGTGTAATCTGACTGATACTATGAGAGAATCCATTGTCATACTTAACACACCATATTGTCTTGGATAGGCTGATAAAATCTGGGGTGGTATCCCCACCCATTCACCAATATCACTTCCAATAACAAAGACCACTCCTATTTCTTTGGAAGAGCAAAAACGGTAGTTCATTGACTACTTTCGCTTGTAAGCAATTCGTCGTAGGAGCATTTTGTTCTCTACTTTCACATTGATATATGGGATAAAGTACCCCTGCCGAATATTATAAGGATATTGCAAGTCACCGAGTAGTTCCATAGAGGAATGAGGCCTACATGGAGAAAAGGCAGAGTGCGCATGACTGGTTTGGTTGGCAACAGTTCGCGCCCTCAGCAGTGGGCAAGCCACTCCACCCCTGCCCTAGAGCAGGACCGCCCACCCCCAACCAAACACTTCTGCTTTCTCGTTGTGCGAGAAGCAGAAACATAAAATGGTAATTTTACCATTTTATGTTTCTGCTTCTCGCACTGCGAGACAGCAGTGGGGCGACGCTCCTCCGCCCTAGTGGAGGAGCCGCCCCTGCTGACTCCATCTCTCCTATCATGGTCCTCTGGTGGACCCAGGTTTCCCTCCAACGCCCTCATCACCCCCCTCCATTGGGTGCGGCAGGTTGTGCAAAAGCATTTTATAAATCTCAGAGTTTGTGTGCCTTCATGCTTGTACGCAGAATTTTTGCCTCTATGGGGGAGAATTTGGGAATAGACTCCTCTGACTGTGTATATGGGAGACGTGTGTGGTGCAGCTGTAGATAGCGATAAATCTATTTGAACAGTTGAAAATGATTACTGATTTAACAAAACCGGTCAAAGGGGAAAACATGGCTTTGATTTTTCAGACTGGAAATCACAAACAAAAGTCGCAAAAGGCTAACAACAAACTCAATTCCACTTAAATATAACGCTGCAGGTCATAAAAGGGATTGCGAAATGTATGTATGACCGGCTCCAAACATTGTATTTGGAGAACTGCTTGCCGAGCGTGCCCTCTGGTGGTTAAGCAATATTTTCAGAAAAAATAACGGACATTTCACTGATTAATAAAACCTACTGAAAAATTCAAAAGATAATTTGTTGTTTTTGCTATTTAGCCAAGTACCCATACCGTTGTCTAAACAAGAATAAAAATTGCTTATTCTAAGTCCGTTTTGTATGAGGATATCTCTAATTCCACATCCACTCATCATCAAACAATCTAGTCAAAACTTTCATACTAACAAAAAAACAACTGCTCAACATCTGTATATTGACAGAAAACATCAATACTCTTTTCATGCTATCCGGGTGTGGCTTTAGTAATTAGTAAAAAAGTGTTGATGAAGCTTTTCAATGGAACTCCAAATTGATAGACCACCTTCTTCAGGCCATTCATGATTATGTTAATCTGTTATGCAATGAATGTGCACATGTTAAGTTGATATTCTATCCAAGTACTGTTTAAAGTGCTACCACATGACATATCGTGTTTTTTTTTTATCCAAGTCCCCATTCAATCACTTGCTTTTTTCCTTCCAAAATAAGTTATTTTGGTATACAGAAAGATAACTCAACATATTTGATTTCATATTCATTGGTACCAACATAGAAATCTTTTTATCACAACCACCCTTGATCCCCACTCTTTTAGAAATATTGACATTCCCCTCCCGGAAGCGCCAGAGCTTCCAAAAGATATAATTACTTCAAGTCATCAAATTAATTCTCCTAAGTAATTTATTCTCAATCCTTAAAAGGTAGTCTTGGTCTATCCTGGTGTATTACTCGAAAGTCTGTTTGCTTACCTCGGCATCGCTCGTCCTCTTCATGTTTGCAGTGGCGGCTCCTCCGTTATGGCGGAGGAGCGTCGCCCCACTCCCTTTGAGCAGTTTAAAAGAAGGGAAATATAAAATGATAATAACTCAAAGTTATTATCAATTTATGTATCCTTTGCGGGTACTGCTCTGCTCATGGAGCAGGGCAGGGAAGGAGTGCTTTGCCCACTCCTAAAGTGCTCAATGACTGTTTAGTCGGCCCTCTCCTGCCACCCAAACCAGTCATGCGCACTTTCCCCGTTCCTCATGCAGTCTGCATTACAGCCTGCATGGAGAACAAGCCCAGTCCCCCATTCCCTGGTTGAGCGTTGAACCAGGACGCATTGCAGCATTTTGATTGGTTAGTGGAGCCTGGCTGTTGTTCCTGGCTTCCTGTCACACGAGGAGAGCAGGAGCAAGGAGAAGAGACGCGGTACCCGGCAGCAAGGTAATTGTAACAAAAAATGTCTTCCCTATGCGCAACCTCACGGGCCACCCGTGCCCCCTCAACCCCCCCCCCCCCCCAGCGCCCGCCTCACCACCGGCAAGTCATGCCGGCCGCCACTGTCTTTGGGGTGCTAGAATTGCACGAAATACAGTGAAATAAAAACTCATATTTCAGAGTGAATGGTCGATTATGGGATATATTTCAATTTCTTCTGAAAAATATGGATTTCATTATTATAATGACATCCCTAAAACCACTCTGCAGAGCTTTACTGTTGTCTGTGTTACTAGGATTATGTTGAATGGAGGATCAAATCATGTGACAAGGTTTTCTTAATTACGTGGCAAAAAATGCAAACTAACTGACCCATTTGCTAGTAGTGTTATTTTCATCCATTTTAGCATTCTACATGGAATTTGCAAATGTTGTTAATTATGCAGCAAATCGTGTGGTAATTGCAGTAAATCCATAGTTATATGGTAAATGCTATAGTAACAGAATCGCATAAATCCTCTTGCCCCTACCAATGTCCATTGTTTTAGCAACAATTTATTTATGAAAGGTAAAGCTAAATCTTCTAATTGCTATCAGTGCCCACTGTAAACTGCAATTTGACAAAAATATATTTAAAGACTACCCGAAACCAGCATGTAACATAAAAAAATACATGATGGGTAATGTGTAATATGCTCTTATACTGCAATATCGTGAGTCTGGTGGCATTTAAGAGCAACAACTCCGCCGCTAAAGCGGGGGAGCGTCACTCCACTGCTCACTGAGCAGTTCAAAAGGGCGGGGCGGGGCTGTTCAGAGCTGAGAGAGGGTAGGTAGGCACTTTGTAAGTGGGCATGACAGTTTGGCCAGCCGTCTTGGGGCGATATTAATGATATGCGGGGGCACCCGGCCCCCGCAGCCCTGCAGATCGCCACCTCCCCGGGGCTTTTTTCAAATAAACAAAGCGTGGGTGGGCCTGCCACCCCCCAGGGCCGGCTCCAGCAGTGTCTCGGGGTGCCCATCCCCAGGACATTGCAGTTTGCTACGGCATGGCGGGAGCACTGCTCCCACCCTGCTATAGCAAACATCTGCTTCGCTTCATGGAAGCGAGAGCAGAAAAACTGCTCTCGCTTCTATGTAGCGAAGCAGTATTGCTTTTGGTCAAAGGGAGCTGCATGTCAGCATCTCCCTTTGCCTAAAAGCAATGCCGGTTCCCGCAGGAGGTGGGGTGCCGGCAGGGACCGTGGGGGCCTTGGGCTCCCCCACGATCCCCAGCAAAGAGGCCAAGCCCTGGGGAATGGGGTCCCTGGGGCCAAAAATGGCCCAGGAGGGGGGCCACACAACACCCTCCCTTTTTTCTCAAACGTAAGGCCGGCCCCGGGGGATGGGGTTCCCGGGACCATAATTGGCCTAAGGAGGGTGGCCCCCTCCAAAATTTATTAAAAAAAGAAAGGCTGGACAGGCCCTGGGGATGGGGTCCCCGAGGCCAAAGGAGGCCCAGGGAAGGGGGCCAAGCGGCTCCCCTTCCATAAATAAACTTTTGCCGGGCCTGGGGAAGGAGGCCTCGTCCCCTCCATTTTCAATAAAAAAAAATGGCTCAGGTCCCGGGGGATGGGTCCCCTGTGCCCAAAAGGCTCAAGAGGGTGGGCCCCCCTCCCATTTAAAAAAAATAAAAAAAGAAAGGCTTATCCCCGGGGTATATGGTCCCCGGGGCAGCAATCGGCCTCAGGAGGGAAGCCTCACGCCCCCCTACCTTTTCAATAACAAAAAGCAAATGGCTCAGGTCCCGGGGCCCAAAAGGCTCAAGAGAAGGGGGCCCATACACAGAGCCCATCTTTAAATTTTATGTTATGTTATGTTAAGTGAACTTATATAGCACAACGATTACCCGGAGGTGTCCTGGCGCTGATTATTATCCCTAAGTAAAGAGACCGTGAACTGCTATTACAGGTTAAAAAGCCAGGTCTTAAGACTCTTCCTAAAAGTCAGGAGGTCTGGGCTTTTTCTCAGGTGGAGCGGGAGGTCATTCCAAGCTTTAGTAGCCCGCACAACAAAACTTCTTCCGCCCCAGGAGGCTTTTCTTATAAGTGGTACAATAACCAGCTTGGCTTCCATGGAGCGCAGCGTCCTTTTAGGCCAGAACCATCAAATGTTCTGTTTCAGAAACTCAGGGCCTGTGCCCTGAAGGGCCTTGAACACTATACACAGGGCTTTAAAACACACCTGTTTCCTAACTGGCAACCAGTGAAGTTTACTGATTTTCCTTGGAAAGCGACACAAATTTGGGTGTGCCCGACAGCAGCCTTGCTACTGAGTTTTGCAGCATTTGGAGTGTGTTCATAAAGCGTTCCTGTAGGCTCAGATAGAAGCCATTACAATAATCAAGCCTAGACAGGACAAGCGCTGTGACCACTGTTCGCTGGCTGTCAGCCGGTAAAAAGGGAAGAATTATTTTGATCATCCTAAGTACATGGAAGGTGGCAGATGAAATTGAGTTGATCTGGTCTCCAAAATTGAGCTTGTCATCTATCATGACACCTAAGTTTTTTACCTTCCTTGACGGCGAGGGAAGAGTGCCAAGTGTTATTGGCCAAAGATTAGGGGTCCAAAAATTAGCATCATTCTCAAAAAGAATAACCTCCGTCTTGCCTGAATTTAATTTAAGGCAATTTTGTGTCATCCACCTCCCCACAGCTTCCATACAATCGTGGAACTGATCATCTAGTTCAGTATCATGGCCTGGCCGCAGTGACACAACAATCTGTGTGTCATCAGCGTAGGATGTCAATTTAAAACCAAAGAAGCTAATCAATGGGGCAAGTGATGAAACATACACATTGAAAAGTAGGGGGCTAAGCGAAGACCCCTGAGGCACTCCGCAGGGCAGGGTAAAAGGCTTGGAATGAAATTTATCCAATGCAACTATTTGTGAACGCTCCTATAGGAAAGACTTTAGGAGCGTCCGAGCTTTACCTTGAACCCCGCAAGCCAACAAACGGTCCGTCAATAGGCCATGATGGACCGTATCAAAGGCTGCCGATAGGTCAAGCAAGACCAGGGCAGCCTTACCTCTCCCATCCAGAGCTTCCCTAATCTCTTCTGTCGATTTTATTAGTGCTAACTCAGTGCTGTGACCCTCTCTAAAACTGTATTGCGTGGCGTCCAACACTTGGTTGTCTCGAAGGAAATTAAAAAGAACTTGCCAGAAGCCCCACCCCCTCCCTGCACGACTCTTCAAAAGCACATCCTGGCACACTCTGGGTTGGGGGATTAAGTCCCCGTCACTGCTGAGGGTCCCTGGGGACCCACTAGGCCACCAGGGACCTCCAATAAGCCCCACACAGTGGGATTGCTGGGAGGTGGTAGGAGGCCACACCCCTTTTTACACCACTCTGTAAACGCGTCTCTTGGTGCACTGCTGGGGGGGTGATGAGGTCCCCTTGTGTCCTGAGGACCTGAGGACTAAAGTGGACTTCATCTCCCAAGCAGCAGTGCGCCAGGAGGCGTGTTTGCAGAGTTGTGTAAAAAGGGGGCATGGCCTCTGACAACTCTCAGCAAGCCAGCTGTGTGGGGCTTACTAGAGGTAATAAGAGGGCTAGTTGGCCCCCAGGTACCCTCAGGAGGCAAGAGGACTTCATCCCCCAACCAAGAGCGCACCAGGGAGTGCATTTGCAGAGTGGTGGGCAAAGGGGGCGTGGCCTGCTATGAGAACTTAGCAATCCTGCTGTGTGGGACTTACTGGATGTAATAGGAGGTGTAGTTGGCTCCCAAGGATGTCCTTGGGGACCAACTACCCCTACTGTTACCTCCAGTAAGTCCCGCACAGTGGGATGGCTAAGAGGTCTTCGGAGGCCACGTCTCCCTTTCTCCACCATTCTGCAAAAGCACCTCCTGGCACACTCCTGGTTGGGGGATGAACTCCACTTTACTTCTGAGGGACTTTGGGGGCCAAGAAGCCCTCCTGATACCTCCTGGAAGTCCTACGCAGCGGAATTCCTGAGCGCTGGTCGGAGGCCCAGCCCCCTTTCACCACCACTCTGCAAATGCGACTACTAGTTGTAATAGGTCCCGGATTTGCGAGAGTTAGAGCTATTGGCATTGTAAATGTAATCGTTTTTTACTAATGTTTTTTGGAGTGGAGTGGAGTAGATGTACATTGTGTGTAGTGAAATTATGTGGTATATTGTGCAGTGAAATTATGTGGATAGAAAGTATGTGGTATTTAGTGTATAGGAATTATGTAGAGTGGGATTATGTGTTATGGAGACTAATTATGTGGTATGGTAGTCTGTGTTGTGGAGCGGTAACCGCAGGTTTAGTCTTCCTTGTTTCCATAGAAGCTAAACTATTAACTCAATGGAAAAAAAAGAAGGAACCACTGAGGAGCACTTCTGGACCTAGTCAGAGGTATGAGCAGGGCCACTGGACTTATGCGACTGTTTGGCTGCACTGACTCTCGCACAATAATACATTTTCCGCATTTGCCACATAATCCATCATCTGCTGCATAATCTGCATATTTGAACAAAAAAACCTTGTTTCTAGCTCAAACGGCTCAAACGTTACCAAAAATGCAGTGACAAGCATGGTGGAAGGCTCTTTCCAAACATAGAATGGTCACCTGTTACTTATTGCTAAATGTGGGTGTTAAATTGGTACTACTGGTGTGCAAACCACTCTTGCTTCTTTCCGTGCCTCTTTTGCCTTTTCTGCATTTCTCTTGCTTCTTTCTGCACCTTTCTTCCTTTTTCTGCACTTCTCTTGCCTCTTTCTGCACATCTCTTCTGCTTTCTGCACCTCCCTTCTTTCTGCGCCTCTCTTGCTTCTTTCTTCTGCACCTTTGTTGCTTATCTCTCTTGCCTCTTTCTGCACTCTTCCCTCTTTCCGTACCTCTCTTGCCTCTTTCTGTACCTCAGTTACCTTTTTTTGCACCTCTCTTGCCTCTTTCTGCAGTTCTCTTGCCTCTTTCTGCATTTCTGTTGCTTCTTTCTGCACCCCTCTTGCCTGTTTCTGCACCTCACTTGCCTCTTTCTGCACCTCACGTGCCTCTTTCTGCACCTCTCTTCCCTCTTTCTGCACCTCTCATCCCTCTTTTTTCAGCCCTCTTGTCCTTTTCTGTACCTCTACTGGTTCTTTCTGCACTGCTCTTGCTTCTTTCTGTACCTCTCTTGCAAAGTTCTGCACCCCTCTTGCCTCTTTCTGTACCCCTCTTGCCTCTTTCTGTACCCCTGTTGCTTCATTCTGCACTTCTCTTGCTTCTTTATGTACCTCTTGTTAGACGGACCGGGAGGTTTGGCCGAGGACAAGGGGAGAGGTCTCCGGGGAGAGCCGTCTCCAGCGATCGTACAGATGAGTAACTTCCCCCCCACAGATGTACACCACACAAGGATAGGATTTAACGTTCTTTATAAGCGATTTCTTAAGGTACGGTGGAATGGTACAAGGAGGTCTGGACTCAGGGGTCCCCTCGATTCTAGTCTCTTGGTTTGGGAAAAGGGGTAGCGGGACAGTCTGGTTACCAATCTGGTAGATGTGATGATGGAAGGCTCACAATCCTCGAGCTCGGTGTCCTGGCTTGGACGGGCCGCGGCAGCGCCAGCAGGTCCCGGTGAAGGTGGTCGTTACACGGTCCGCGGCAGCGCCAGCAGGTCCCGATGAAGGTGGTCGTTACACGGTCCGCGGCAGCGCCAGCAGGTCCCGATGAAGGTGGTCGTTACACGGTCCGCGGCAGCGCCAGCAGGTCCCGGTGAGGATGGAGGATGCAGAAGGCCGCGGCAGCGCCAGCAGGCAGGACGATCGTTCACAAGGCAGGGCTACGGCAGCGCCGGTAGTCCGTCAAGGCTGAGTTCTTCTCGGTGTCTCTCGACTCCAGGATACAACTGCCTTCCTGCTCTGGGGCTGCCCTAGTTATAGGTCTGGCGCCCTTTGATGTCCGGACCCTCGCACTTGGAGGTCGGGGGGTCCGGGATAAGGGAGTCCAGACACCCAGCAGGGGGGTGGAGCCAGCGCCCGGGGGAGCTGGAGGGCGATCGGCACCTGGCGGGGGAGAGCCATCGACACTTCTTTCTCCCATCGACCTGCCAAGTGGTCCGTTCACCTCCTGGGTGGATGGTGGTGCCGGGATGTCGGGGCCTGGCCAGGCCCGGGGTTAGGGTCGAGCTGAGGCCACGCGGCCTCGTGGTGCCGTGTCCAAGATGGCGGCTGGTCCGGCCTGGGGAGCCGGTAGTGGTTCGGCCCCATGATACATAGATGTCCGGGGGCAGGAGCTCCGTCTGGAGACGGTGTGCGGGTTGTTTCTGTGGGTAACACCTGGAGGGCCGGGGCTTGGGCCCTGTCATGCGGGGAGGGAGCAAGCCCTTCATGTGGCCTGTCCAACATGCGTCCCCCCCAGCTGAAGGCGGGGAGAGTCACCCATCCTCTTGGGGACTCTCCTCGTCGAGGCGGAAAAAGCGTGACAGGCCATCTGCGTTGGCGTGGTCTTGGCCCGGTCGATGTTCCACAGTGAAGTCCATCCCCTGCAGGGAGATGGACCAGCGCAATAGTTTGGGGTTTTCCCCCCGCATCTGCATTAGCCACTGCAGGGGTCGATGATCTGTTTGCACCCGGAAGTGGGTACTGAAGAGATAGGGCCAGAGCTTTTTGAGGGCCCACACCACTGCGAAGGCCTCCCTCTCGATTGTGCTCCAGCGCTGTTCTCGGGCCAGGAGGCGTCTGCTGATGAAGGCCACCGGCTGGTCAAGACCCTCGGGGTTCAGCTGGGAGAGGACCGCCCCGATGCCGTGGTCGGAGGCATCCGTTTGCACAATGAATTCCCGACTGTAATCGGGGGCCTGGAGCACAGGGGCAGTGCACAGGGCGGCTTTCAGCTTCTCGAAGGCAGCTTGACAGTCGGGGGTCCAGTTAATCTTCTTCGGGTGGTTTTTGGACGTGAGACCCGTGAGGGGCCCCACAATGCTGCCATAGTCCCTCACGAACCGCCGGTAGTAGCCGGTGAGCCCCAAGAAGGCTCGGACCTCGGTCTGCGTGACTGGGGGCTGCCAGGACTGGATGGCAGCGATTTTGAGTTGCAGAGGGGCCACCAGACCGCTTCCCACCTGGTGTCCGAGGTAGGTCACGGATCCCTGACCAATTTGGCACTTGTCGGCCTTGATTGTGAGGCCGGCCCGCTGGAGGGCCTGCAGGACCTCTCGGAGGTGGTGGAGGTGGTCGGACCAGTGGCGGCTGTACACAGCGATATCGTCCAGGTAGGCGGTGCTGAACTCCTCGAGCCCCGCCAAGACCCGGTTCACTAGTCGCTGAAAAGTAGCTGGGGCATTCTTCATGCCGAAGGGCATGACTTTGAAGTGGTAGTGGCCATCGGGGGTAGAAAAGGCGGACCGTTCTTAGGCCCGGGGTGTGAGACCGATCTGCCAGTAGCCCGCTGTCAGGTCGAAGATGCTGAGGTAGCGGGCAGCCCCCATGCGGTCGATCAATTCATCCGCTCGGGGGATGGGATGAGCGTCGGTCCTGGTGACAGCATTCAAGCCCCGATAGTCGACGCAGAATCGGAGTTCAGGGGTGGCGCCGGGGGCAGCAGCTTTGGGGACCAGCACGACCGGGCTGGCCCAGGGGCTGTCCGAGGGCTCGATGACCCCGAGCGTGAGCATCTTGGATACTTCCTCTTGGATGCAGGCCCGCACCCGATCTGGTACGCGGTATGCCCGGTGTCTGATAGGGGGACTGTCCCCAGTGTCCACGTCGTGCAAGCACCAGGGGGTGACCCCTGGGGTGAGGGAAAACAAGGTAGTAAACTGCAGCAGGAGGTCCCGGCAGCCTTGGCGCTGCTCTGGGGTGAGGGCATCGGAGAGCCGGACCCCGTCCACGGAACCATCTTTCTCCTGAGTCTTCAGGAGATCAGGGAGAGGCTCGGAGTCTTCTTCAGCTCCACTGTCTGTAGCCATCAGGAGGCTGAGTTCCGAGCGCACAAAGTGGGGTTTGAGTCTGTTGGTGTGGAGGACCCGGAGGGGGTTCCGGGGAGATTCCATATCGATGAGATAGGTGACGGGGCTCTTGCGTTCGACCACTTTGAAGGGCCCCGTCCACTTGTCCTGCAAGGCACATGGTTCGGTGGGGGACATCACCCACACTTGTTGACCAGGTTCGAATTCGACGGAGGAGGCATTTTGATCGTACCATTTTTTCATGTCCTCCTGACTGGCCTCAAGATTCGCTTTTGCCATTTCCCTGAATCGCCGGGTCTGATTGCGTAGTGTCAGGAGGTACTTGAAGACGTCTGGAGGGGTCTTTAGGGGGGCCATCTCCCAACCTTCTTTGACTAGGCTGAGGGGCCCTCGCACAGGGTGCCCGTACAAGAGTTCGAAAGGGCTAAAACCGAGGGACTTCTGGGGAACTTCTCGATAGGCGAAGAGGAGGCACGGAAGTAGTACATCCCACTGGCGACGGAGGGGCTCTTCCAATCCCCCAATCATTCCCTTGAGCGTGCGGTTGAATCGCTCAACTAGTCCATTTCCTTGAGGGTGATAGGGGGTCGTGAATCGGTAGGTGACCCCGCACTGTTGCCAGAGGGACTTCATATATTTCGAAATAAAGTTTGTGCCTCGGTCGCTGACGACTTCTCGGGGGAAGCCCACCCGGGAGAAGATCCCCATTAAGGCCCGGCCGACCACCGGGGCTGTTACAGTTCGCAGGGGCACAGCCTCGGGGTAGCGGGTGGCGTGGTCCACCAGTACCAGGATGAACCGATGTCCTTGTGCTGTGCGGGGGTCCAGGGGCCCCACAATGTCCATTCCCACCCTCTCGAACGGGGTGGTGACAACTGGGAAGGGTTGCAGAGGTGCTTTGAGTTTGCGGCCGCTCTTCCCGCTGGCCTGGCACGTGGGGCAGGACCGGCAGTGGTTGAGGACGTCGTTTCTCATCTTCGGCCAGAAAAAGTGGGTCACCAGGCGACTGTAGGTTTTGTCCTGGCCCAGGTGTCCAGCCAGAGGGACATCGTGGGCCAAATTTAACAGGAAGTCCCTGAAACGGAGGGGCACCACCAGCACTCGACTGGCCCCTAACTCCGCGATTCTCTGTTCACTGTATAACAGGTCGTTATCCCAATAGATCCAATGGGCTCCGGTGGTGTCCCCTGCGCTCTGGGCGATGGCTTGCTGGCGGAGTCCCTCGAGGGAGGGACAGGTCTTCTGCTCTTGACGGAACTGTTCCTGGGTGGGCCCCCCTTCTTGACGCCACTGAGCCAGGTCGGGAAGGTCCTGGGGCTGGGCGACCCCTTCGGGGGTTTGCTCTGGGGGGTCGGTATAGTCGGTGTCCTCTACTGGAGCGATCGGGGGAGGAGGTGCAGGCCATTCTGGTTCTTCTGGTCGGGGGATGGCACGGGCGGCCATGGACCGGGTGGTTACGCACGCCCAGTCCGGGAGGCCCAACATCCCCAGGTGCTCTCTTCTTTCGACGGCGGCCCACGGGGAACTCTCAAGATCATTCCCCAGGAGACAGTCCACGGGGGCATCATCCCGGACCGTCACCTTCAACATGCCGGAGACCCCTCCCCATTCGAAGGGGACGCAGGCCATTCGACATAGACTCTCTGAATTGTCGGCTGAGCGGACGGGGCAGAGAATGTTCGGCAGGATCTGCTCTGGTTTTACCAGGTGACAGCGGACGGCCGTCACACTGGCCCCTGTGTCATGTAGTGCTTCAGCCCGGCGCCCATTAATGTTCACCCACTGGCTATATTTTCTGGTGTTGGCGGGTAGGGGGGCCCGCGGGACCATGTCTTTTCCCCCTAGGCACGCTAGAACCATGGCGGCCGGTTCCCACTCTTGTTGTGCCTGCTCGTATTCTTCTTGTTCTTCGGAGATTTGTTCTCCCCCCAGGGCGGCGGCAGCTACCTGGCGGGGTTTTGGACTTTGGTTCTGTGGACAGTTCGGGTCATTGGCGTAGTGGCCGACTCGCTGGCATCGGTGACACGTGACGTTGGCTCGGAACCCCGGGCGCATCGGGGGGTTGCCCCGGCTGGCCGGGGGCGGGGTGCTGGCAGCGGGAGCGGCCGGGATGGTGTCTCTCCCTCGCCCCTGGCCTCCTCCTCCTCCTCGGGGACGGTGCTGACCTTGGTTGTTCCGGTTCTGCTCGTGTGGCCCTCTCCGGCCCACTCGGGTGCTTTCCCACCGGTCAGCTTCGGCGGCGAGTTGCCGTGGGTCAGTCAATTTACTGTCGAGGAGGTGCTGCCTGAGCTCGACGAAGCAGTTGTTAGAGAGGTGCTCCCACACCATGAGATTAAAAAGTTGCTCGTAGGTCGTTACGTGGCTTCCCTTGATCCAACCCTCGAAGGCTCGGCTGAAATAGTTGACATATTCCACCCAAGTTGTACCCGGGATCCGGGTGCAGTCCCGAAACCTCTGGCGGTACATTTCGGGTGTGAGCCCATATCGGGTGAGGAGGGCAGCCTTCATGTGGTCATAGGATGACATCTGATGGTCTGGGAGCTGTAGCAGGGCATCGCGGCCTTCGTTGACGAACCTCCCCCATAGGCCGGCTCCCCAGTCACTTCGATCGATCCGGTGGGAGGTCATGGCGATCTCGTAGGCCTTGAACCACTGTTGTATGTCGTCCTCTCGGACATACTCTCGGACGACATCCTTGGGGATGTGGACTTTCTTTTCTGTCGCTCCCGGGGTGCGCGGTCGCTCGGGCACCTCCGGTTCTTTGTTCTGCTTCCGTAGTTCTATTTCTGCCAGTTTGCGCTCGTGATCGTATGCTAATCTTTTTTCTTCGAGCTCTCTCTGCCTCTGTTTTTCTTCCCGTTCTTCTCGGAGCCGCAGATGTTCTAGGTTCAGTTTTTGCTCGGCTAATTTTAGTTCACCGTCCATTTTGAGCCGTGCCATTTCTAACTCATGTAGTCTGTTTTTTTCTCTTTCTTGGATCTCTTCCTGCGAGAGGCCCGTTCCTCGCTCCTCGGGAGCCGTGGCGTTCCTCTCTGATGCTGCACTGTTTCGGTCTGGGGATCTGGCGACCCCGGTTTCTGCCCACGACTCAATGGCGTGCTTAAAATCGTCTTTGGTACTCAGGCCGGTGGTAGCAATGCCTAGTTCCATGCAGAATTGTTTCAATTCACGATGGCTGTACTCTTCCAATTTATCCATCTGGAATTTCTCGGTGGATCCGCTCTCTTTGGTTGACATTGTGGTTTTGTCGTGGGGTGAGCTACTCTCTGTACGATTACGCGTTGATTCGGATCGCGCCGCTGGCCACCAATGTTAGACGGACCGGGAGGGTCGGCCGAGGACAAGGGGAGAGGTCTCCGGGGAGAGCCGTCTCCAGCGATCGTACAGATGAGTAACTTCCCCCCCACAGATGTACACCACACAAGGATAGGATTTAACGTTCTTTATAAGCGATTTCTTAAGGTACGGTGGAATGGTACAAGGAGGTCTGGACTCAGGGGTCCCCTCGATTCTAGTCTCTTGGTTTGGGAAAAGGGGTAGCGGGACAGTCTGGTTACCAATCTGGTAGATGTGATGATGGAAGGCTCACAATCCTCGAGCTCGGTGTCCTGGCTTGGACGGGCCGCGGCAGCGCCAGCAGGTCCCGGTGAAGGTGGTCGTTACACGGTCCGCGGCAGCGCCAGCAGGTCCCGATGAAGGTGGTCGTTACACGGTCCGCGGCAGCGCCAGCAGGTCCCGATGAAGGTGGTCGTTACACTGTCCGCGGCAGCGCCAGCAGGTCCCGGTGAGGATGGAGGATGCAGAAGGCCGCGGCAGCGCCAGCAGGCAGGACGATAGTTCACAAGGCAGGGCTACGGCAGCCCCGGTAGTCCGTCAAGGCTGAGTTCTTCTCGGTGTCTCTCGACTCCAGGATACAACTGCCTTCCTGCTCTGGGGCTGCCCTAGTTATAGGTCTGGCGCCCTTTGATGTCCGGACCCTCGCACTTGGAGGTCGGGGGGTCCGGGATGAGGGAGTCCAGACACCCAGCAGGGGGGTGGAGCCAGCGCCCGGGGGAGCTGGAGGGCGATCGGCACCTGGCGGGGGAGAGCCATCGACACTTCTTTCTCCCATCGACCTGCCAAGTGGTCCGTTCACCTCCTGGGTGGATGGTGGTGCCGGGATGTCGGGGCCTGGCCAGGCCCGGGGTTAGGGTCGAGCTGAGGCCACGCGGCCTCGTGGTGCCGTGTCCAAGATGGCGGCTGGTCCGGCCTGGGGAGCCGGTAGTGGTTCGGCCCCATGATACATAGATGTCCGGGGGCAGGAGCTCCGTCTGGAGACGGGGTGCGGGTTGTTTCTGTGGGTAACACCTGGAGGGCTGGGGCTTGGGCCCTGTCATGCGGGGAGGGAGCAAGCCCTTCATGTGGCCTGTCCAACACCTCTCTTGCTTCTTTCTGCACCCCTCTTTCTGCACCCTTCTTTCCTCTTTGTGTACCTCTCTTGCCTCTTTCTGCACCTCTCGTGCCTCTTTCTGTACCTCCTTTGCTTTTTTCTGCACTTCTCTTGCCCCTTTCTGTACACCTCTTGCCTCTTTCTGCACCTCTGTTGGTTCTTTTGCACTGCTCTTGCTTCTTTCTGCACTTGTCCTGCAAATTCCTGCACCCCTCTTGCCTCTTTCTGCAGCTTTCTTGTCTCTGTCTGCAGCTCTCTTGTCTCTGTCTGCACCCCTGTTCCCTCTTTCTGCACCTCTTTTGCTTGTTTCTGCAACACTGTTGCCTCCTTTTGCAGTTCTCTTGCCTCCTTCTGTACCTCTGTGGCTTCTTTCTGCACTTCCCCTCCTCTTTCTGTACCCCTCTAGCCTCTATCTGCACTTCTCTTGCTTCTTTCTGCATATCTCTTGCTTTTTTCTGCACCCTTGTTGCCTCTTTCTGCACTCGTTTTCCCTCTTTCTGTACCTCTCCTGCCTCCTTTTGTACACCTCTTGCCTCTTTCTGCACCTCTCTTGCTTCTTTCTGTACCACTCTTGCTTATTTCTGCACCCTTCTTCACTTTTCCTGCACGTCTCTTGGTTCTTTACGCACTGCTCTTGCCTCTTTCAGCACCCCTCTTGCCTCTTTCTGCACCCCTCTTCCCTCTTTCTGCAGCTCTCTTGCCTCTGTCTGCACCCCTGTACCCTCTTTCTGCACTTCTTTTGCCTTATTGCAGTTCTCTTGTCTCCTGTACCTCTGTTGCTTCTTTCTGTACTTCTCTTGCCTCTTTCTGCACTTCTCTTGCTTCCTTCTGTACCTCTCTTGCTTCTTTCTGCACTCCTCTTGCCTCTTCTGCACCCCTGTTCCTTCTTTCTGTACCTCTCTTGCCTGTTTCTGTACCCCTCGTGCCTGTTTGTGCACCTCTCTTGACTCTTTCTGCACTTCTCCAGACTCTATCTGCACCTCTGTTGTTTCTTTCTGCACTTCTCTTGCTTCTTTCTGCACCTCTCTTGCTTCTTTCTGCACCTTTCTTCCTTTTTCTGCACTTCTCTTGCCTCTTTCTGCACATCTCTTCTGCTTTCTGCACCTCCCTTCTTTCTGTGCCTCTCTTGCTTCTTTCTTCTGCACCTTTGTTGCTTATCTCCTTGCTTTTCTCTTGCCTCTTTCTGCACTCTTCCCTCTTTCCGTACCTCTCTTGCCTCTTTCTGTACCTCAGTTACCTTTTTTGCACCTCTCTTGCCTCTTTCTGCAGTTCTCTTGCCTCTTTCTGCATTTCTGTTGCTTCTTTCTGCACCCCTCTTGCCTGTTTCTGCACCTCACTTGCCTCTTTCTGCACCTCACGTGCCTCTTTCTGCACCTCTCTTCCCTCTTTATGCACCTCTCATCCCTCTTTTTGCAGCCCTCTTGTCCTTTTCTGTACCTCTACTGGTTCTTTCTGCACTGCTCTTGCTTCTTTCTGTACCTCTCTTGCAAAGTTCTGCACCCCTCTTGCCACTTTCTTTACCCCTGTTGCTTCATTCTGCACTTCTCTTGCTTCTTTATGTACCTTTCTTGCTTCTTTCTGCACCCCTCTTTCTGTACCCTTCTTTCATCTTTGTGTACCTCTCTTGCCTCTTTCTGCACCTCTCGTGCCTCTTTCTGTACCTCTTTTGCTTCTTTCTGCACTTTTCTTGCCCCTTTCTGTACACCTCTTGTCTCTTTCTGCACCTCTGTTGGTTCTTTTGCACTGCTCTTGCTTCTTTCTGCACTTGTCCTGCAAATTCCTGCACCCCTCTTGCCTCTTTCTGCAGCTTTCTTGTCTCTGTCTGCAGCTCTCTTGTCTCTGTCTGCACCCCTGTTCCCTCTTTCTGCACCTCTTTTGCTTGTTTCTGCAACTCTGATGCATCTTTTTGCAGTTCTCTTGCCTCCTTCTGTACCTCTGTGGCTTCTTTCTCTACTTCCCCTCCTCTTTCTGTACCCCTCTAGCCTCTATCTGCACTTCTCTTGCTTCTTTCTGCATCTCTCGTGCTTCTTTCTGCACCCTTGTTGCCTCTTTCTGCACTCGTTTTCCCTCTTTCTGTACCTCTCCTGCCTCCTTTTGTACACCTCTTGCCTCTTTCTGTACCTCTCTTGCTTCTTTCTGTACCACTCTTGCTTATTTCTGCACCCTTCTTCACTTTTCCTGCACGTCTCTTGGTTCTTTACGCACTGCTCTTGCCTCTTTCAGCACCCCTCTTGCCTCTTTCAGCACCCCTCTTTCCTCTTTCTGCACCCCTCTTCCCTCTTTCTGCAGCTCTCTTGCCTCTGTCTGCACCCCTGTTCCCTCTTTCTGCACTTCTTTTGCCTGTTTCTGCAACTCTGTTGCCTCTTATTGCAGTTCTCTTGTCTCCTGTACCTCTGTTGCTTTTTTTGTACTTCTCTTGCCTCTTTCTGTACTTCTCTTGCTTCCTTCTGTACCTCTCTTGCTTCTTTCTGCACTCCTCTTGCCTCTTTCTGCACCCCTGTTCCTTCTTTCTGTACCTCTCTTGCCTGTTTCTGTACCCCTCGTGCCTGTTTCTGCACCTCTCTTGACTCTTTCTGCACTTCTCCAGACTCTTTCTGCACCTCTGTTGTTTATTTCTGTACTTCTCTTGCTTCTTTCTGCACCTCTCTTGCTTCTTTCTGCACCCCTGTTGCCTCTTTCTGCACATTTTATCCCTCTTTCTATACCCTTCTTCCCTTTTCCTGCATGTCTCTTGCCTCTTTCTTTATCTCTCTTGCCTCTTTCGGCACCCTTCTTCCCTTTTCCTGCATGTTTCTTGGCTCCTTCTGTTCCTTCTTTCTGGACCCCTCTTGCCTCTTTCTGTACCCCTGTTACTTAATTCTGTACTTCTCCTGCTTCTTTCTGCACCTCTCTTGCCTCTTTCTGCACCCCTCTTGCCTCTTTTTGCACCCCTCTTGCCTCTTTCTGCACCCTTCTTCCCTTTTCCTGCACCTCTCCTGCCTCTTTCTGCACTTCTCTTGCCTCTTGCTGCATCCCTCTTGCCTCTTTCTGCACCTCTATTGGTTCTTTCAGCACTGCTCTTACTTCTTTCTGTACCTCTCTTGCACATTTCTGTACCCCTCTTGCGTCTTTCTGCACCCCTCTTCCCTCTTTCTGTACTCCTCTTGCCTCTGTCTGCACCCCTGTTCCCTCTTTCTGTACCTTTTTTGCCTGTTTCTGCAACTCTGTTGCCTCTTTCTGCAGTTCTCTTGCATGTTTCTGCACCTCTTTTGCTTCTTTTTGTACTTCTCTTACCTCTTTTTACACTTCCCTTGCCTCTTTTTGCACCTCTCTTGCTTCTTTTTGCACCTCACTTGCCACTTTTCGCACCTCACTTGTCTCTTTCTGCAACTCTCCTGCTTCTTTCTGCACTTCTCTAGCCTCTTTCTGCACCTCTCTTGCTTCTTTTTGTACCCCTCCTGTCTCTTTCTGCACCCCTCTTGCCTCTTTCTGCACCGCTCTTGCCTCTTTCTGCACTTCTCTTGTCTCCTCCTGCACTTCTCTTGTCTCCTCCTGCACTTCTCTTGCCTCTTTTTGCACATTTGTTACTCTTTCTGCACCTCTCTTGTTTTTTTCTGCACTTCTCTAGCTTCTTTCTGAACTTCTCTCACCTCTTTTTGTGTACTCAAATGGGGAGTGGAAGCTGTAAAGTTTAAAGTTCTGCGTGCTCTCGTGACTCAGGTATATGTCTACTTGTACATGTATTCTTACATGTGTTATGCATCTGAAGATGGTAGCTTAAAAAGCGGGTAGCTTCTCCTATAGGTGGTCAAATCTTCTCAGTTCTGCTGTCATTCGACTGCACAGGCAGACATGTCTTATGAAAATAGGTGTTATAGAGCCCCACAAATATACTATTGAATACCCATGTCCCTGTGTTATGAGCAGAAAGAAATGCATACACCTTTTTGTACACAATGTACAGAGCATGCTGTTTGAAACACAGGTATTCAAGTATTTGTATGTTAATTTTTATGTAACATGTCACTTGGTAAAAGCAGAGACACACACATGCATCCCTTCACAAACTTGGTGAGACACCAGTGATATGGTTAGGATTGCCGTTTTACATTTGATAGGTCTAACATTCTGAGCAGTCGATGAATAGTGAACCTTCATGAGAAAAGTGCAAGTATTAACTCACCTGACTTGCATTTGAAAAAATTAAAAAAAAAATAGAAATAAAAGAGGGGATGTCCTGCTAGCCTGTTGTTTGCCTCTCCTTTTTCTACAAACTGCCCAGAGGAAGGAGGTTATCCGAAACGCATTGGCAGTACCTATGTAGGGAGAGGATCAAGTGTGCTGCATTTTGATGTTTGGCTTACCCCTAGTGAGTGCATCCCACAGAAGCGTCAATCTTCATTTTTCATATATATATATATATATATATATATATATATATATATATGTACACATTATCTACTGGCGGTCGCCAGTAGATAGTTATAGTTAGGATCTAGTTTCCATAGGAAAAGCGTTTTTTATTTTCCCAACAACTTTGGCGCCGGTTGACGAATCTTCGCAAAATTTTCAAAACTTATGGCCCGCTCCGGTCAGCTCCTATCCGCGGAGATGCTGTCAGTCACGGGAACCCGATCCGGGAGTGGGCGGGACCCCTCCTCCCAGGGTTGACAGCTCCCTGGACTTGCAGCGAAGCCCGGAAACCTAAGCCGTGACCGGCGGCCAGCCGGAGAGGAGAGCAGGGAGCGCTGTGCCTCCTGAGGCTGAAGGGGGCGCTGTGGTAACGGGTAAGGGTAGGTATCTATGTTTTGCAGCACTGTATTACCCATAGGCTTCGACCCCAACCCTGCAGAAGTGCACGCAGCACTGAGTCTTCGGAGTGATACGCGCAGCGCCTCGAATCAGAGCACAAGTGCACAGAGAGCTCGTGAGAAGACCACCAAGGGCCGAGGAGCAGCGGGCACGCCACAGTCGGCGCCGGGCGATGAGAACCAGATAGGCGCTCGGGGCTCAGGAAACTTGCACCGTTAATGTCTTCAACTTTACTTCAAGTGCGAAAAGCCTTGCCATGTGGCTTATTCCTGAGCTCAAAGGTGTATGCATGTGTTTTTCAATGTAGTTACTTGCGTGCCAAGATCAGTAGATATGTACGACACCAAAACAGCACCATTACACCTTTAGTAGAAGCGAGGGTGCCATGTTCAGCATGCACCAACCACCCGTCTACAAGCACCTTTAAACTCGTTGCATAGCATCTATGGTGTTGTCAATGCAAAACTAAAGCACCGGCAGATTGCCACTTGTATCGTTGGAACTATGAGATGTTATAAAAACAAATTCCCTTAACTAGCCATAGCCCACAAGACATCCTCTTTGTCATCCACACAACCCCATATATATGTCACGGTTTCATGAGCAGTGAATGTGCACGCGAGCTGCAGACTTTACCGTACCAGAGGAGACGGAGTGTTGCACCTTACAGCTCACTGGCTTCTGACTGCTACTGCCACAAGTGTGCTCCATGTCTGTTTCCATGACACATGTGTCTCAGGGCGCTGATCAGCGAGGATAGCTTGACTCACGGGACCCACGTCTGGGCATACCCTTCCCACTTAGGGTGAAAATGCAACACAAAAAGATGATGGACGGAATGTTGAATATTGTCAAACATTCACCCCCAGTCACAGATCTGGGTTTAATCCATTGTTATTTTGCTCAGACGTAGGTCCCGGGCTCACTGTGCCACTGGATTCAAGCTATCCTGGCTGAAGAGGGGTGAAACCCCGAAATTGGTCCTAGGATGCTTGTGTCCGGTCCATGGAGGACCTGCCTTGGCAGTTCGGACTGGACTGTTCCCATGAGGCACAGGGTCAAGACTGATTTGCATATGGCCAGGTCTAAACTGGGGTGGCATGATGAGCAAAAGAATGATGGATTTTACCCAGATTTCTTGACTGGGGAGAATGTTTTGATTAGTTCTGCATTCCGTCCATCAATTGTGTGTCTTTTGCTTTCTCGCACTATGTGCGCCAGGTATGCCTAGACGTAGGTCCCGGGCTCAATGTGACACTGGATTCAAGCTATCCTGGCTGAAAAGGGGTGAAACCCCGAAACCGGTCCTAGGATGCTTGTTTCCAGTCCAGGGAGGATCTGGCTTGGCAGTTCGGGCTGGACTGTTCCCATGAGGCACAGGGTCAAGACTGATTTGCCAGGTCTAAACTGGGGTGGCATGGTGAGCAAAAGAATGATGGATTTAACCCAGATCTCTTGACTGGGGGAGAATGTTTTGATTTGTTCTACATTCCGTCCTTCAATTGTGTGCCTTTCATTATAATAATTCCCTTTGTGTTCATGCATTAAAGCGAACTTATATTTTGGACGAACTAGTGGCCGTTGTTACTGGAAGGTGCTTATATTCAGTCTTTTAGAAGGCATATGTTTCCCTGTGTTTCTTTTTAATTTTTGCACGATATGAGTATTTTATTACTGAAAGGTTGGTGTCTTTTCTGTACCTTGGAATGTGTTAGTCACCTATGGTTTTGGAAGAAGTCTGTGCCCTATGTTATTCGAGGACGTTTAGGTGGTGTCTCTTGCTTCTTTCTGCACCTCTCTTGTTTCTTTCTTTCTGCACCCTTCTTCCCTTTTTTACATCTATCTTTCCTCTTTCTGCTGTTCCCTTGCCATTTTCTGTACCTCTCTTGCCTCTTTCTGCACCTCACTTGCCTCTTTGTGCACTTCTCTTGCTTCTTTCCACACCTCTGTTGCTTCTTTCAGCAATTCTCTTGCCTCTTTGTGCACTTCTCTTGCCTGTTTGTGCACCTCTATTGCCTCTTTTTGCACCTCTGTTGGCTTTCTGCACCTCACTTGCTCTTTTCTCTTCCCTCTTTCTGCATTTCTCTTGCTTCTTTCTGCGCCTTTCTTCCACTTTCTGCACATGTCCTACCTTTGTAGGCACAGTTAGAAATGAACATTTAAAAAACCTTTGAAATTCACTTAAAAAACCATAGGTTTCAGGCACGTTATAGTTAGAAATTAGCATTTAAAAAAAACTCTGAAATTCACTGAAAAAAACCATAGGTTTCAGGCACGTTATAGTTAGAAATTAGCATTTAAAAAAACCATAGAAATTCACTGAAAAAACCATAGGTTTTAGGGAAAGTTATAGTTAGTTGGACATTTCACTCGTACAAAACCAGAAAAATCCCCCCGTTATAGTTGGTTCAGCTAACTATAACTCACGCCGCCGCAATGCACTGCTGATGACGTCACACATTACATCACTCTTGACATGGTCAGTGACATCACTGATGACATCGCTGATGACATCTCAAATGACATCACTGATGACATCATCCATGTGATAATTTGATGCATCTTCTCACACCCTAAAATAACCTTTGATACACCCACTCTAAATTACAGACTGCCATACTCAAAACCATAGACACTCCAACACCAATAACTACATACCAACTCACTGATTCTTAGGTTTACACACACATCTACTCACTCATCCGTACAGTCACTCATACTTATGGTCACTCAGTACAGACCTATCATATACACTCATACACCCATATAGACACTTACACATCACCACACATCCATAGTGGTACTCACACACCTAGTCAGCCATGTAAATAATTAATCACACTGCCATTTACTCACCTATACAGTTATACGCACACCAGCTCAATTACTCATGCAAATACTAGCACATTCTTACGCTCTTATACAATCACTGAAAAATCCCCCAAGCACACACTTATCCATACAGCCACTCTCACAATTACACACTCTCACTTATAGCCATTTATATACTCCAATACACATATATACTGCCTTTCACATATGTAATTACTCACACATGTACCACTGAGATATACATTCACTCATTAACACACCCATACACACACTCACCCACCCATACAGTCCATCACAGATGCACTCTTGAAACCATGCACCCAGTGATTCACCCACTCACACATCTATGCACAGAGTCACACACACCCCACCCACACAAACACTCAGGCACCCATACAGATACCCAGACAACCAATCAATAACCCATATAGACACTCATGTAGCTATTCACAAACCCATGCAGCCGCTTACACACCAACAGACAGACGGCTCAGACAGTCACACAGTTTAGACATTACCCCAGGCATTCAGTAAGATATGTTAAATCACTCACTTATAGTCGGTCACGCACCTACTAAATCATCCATTCAGAGACTTATACACCCATTCATTCTTCAATACGCCTTTCCCTATATATATTAAACATATTTAAACTTTACAGAAACACACAGTCACGGGATGATGTCATCAGTGATGTCATTTGAGATGTCATAAGTGATGTCACTGATCATGTCAAGAGTGATATAATATGTGACGTCATCAGCAGTGCATTGCGGGGCGCGAGTTATAGTTAGCTGAACTAACTATAATGGGGGAGTTTCTCTGGTTTTGTATGAGTGAAATGTCCAACTAACTATAACTTTCTCTAAAACATATGGTTTTTTCAGTGAATATATATATACTTATAACATTCTTAAACTTTTTAGAAACACTCACAGGATGCTGTCATCAGTGATGTCATTTGAGATGTCATCAGTGATGTCACTGACCATGTCATGAGTGATGTAATATGTGACATCATCAGCAGTGCATTGCGGGGGCACGAGTTATAGTTAGGTCAGCTAACTAGAATGGCTGAATTTCTCTGCTTTTGTACGAGTGAAATGTCAGCCTAACTATAACGTCTCTGAAACCTGTGTTGTGAGAGAGGGAGAGGGAGAGGGAGAGTGAGAGGGAGAGGGAGAGGGAGAGGGGGAGGGAGAGGGGGAGGGGGAGGGGGAGTGTGTGTGTGAGTGTGTGTGTGTGTTTGTGTGTGGCTGTGGTTGTGCGTGTGGTTGTGTGGTTGTGTGTGTGTGGTTGTGTAGCTGTGTATAGTTGTGTGTGGTTGTGTGTGGTTGTAGTTATGTGTGGTTGTGTGTGTGGTTGTGTGTGTGGTTGTGTGTGTGTGGTTGTGTGTTTGTGTGTGTGGTTGTATGTGTTTGTGTGTGGTTGTGTGTGTGTGGTTGTGTGTGGTTGTATGTGTGTGTGGTTGTGTGTGTGGTTGTGTGTGTGGTTGTGTGTGGGTGTGTGTATGTGTGTGTGTGGTTGTGTGTGTGTGTGGGTGGGTGTGGTTATGTGTGGTTGTGTGTGTGGGTGGTTGTGTGTAAGTGTGTGGTTGTGTGAAGTTGGGTATGGTTGTGTGAAGTTGTGTGTGGTTGTGTGTGTGTGTGTGTGGGTGGGTGTGTGTTGTTGTGTGCGGTTATGTGTGGCTGTGGTTTTGTGTGGTTGTGTGTGTGGTTGTGTGTGTGTGGTTGTGTGTGTGGTTGTGTGTGGTTGTGTGTGGCTGTCGTTGTGCGTGTGGTTGTGTGTGGTTGTGTGTGTAGTTGTGTGTAGTAGTGTGTGTGTGTGGTTGTGTGTGTAATCATGTGTGGTTGTGTGTGTGGTTATGGTTGTGTGGGTATGGTTGTGTGGTTGTGTGTGGTTGTGTGTGGTTGTGTGTGTGGTTGTGTGTTTGTGTGGTTCTGTTTGTGTGGTTCTGTGTGTGGTTGTGTGTGTGTGATTGTGTATGTGTGGTTGTGTGTGTGTTTGTGGTTTGGTTGTGTGTGGTTATGTGTGTGGTTGTATGTGTGTTTGTGTGTGGTTGTATGTGTTTGTGTGTGGTTCTGTGTGTGTGGTTGTGTGTGTGGTTGTGTGTGTGTGGTTGTGTGTGTGGTTGTATGTGTGGTTGGGTGGGTGTGTGTGGGTGGGTGTGTGGTTGTGTGTGTGTGGTTGTGTGTGGTTATGTGTGTGTGTGCGGTTATGTGTGTGGTTGTGTGTGTGGGTGGTTGTGTGTGGTTGTGTGTATGTGTGTGGTTGTGTGAAGTTGTGTGTGGTTGTATGAAGTTGTGTGTGGTTGTGTGTGGTTGTGTGTGTGTGTGGTTGTGTGTAGTTGTGTGCGGTTACGTGTGGTTGTGGTTATGTGTGGTTGTGTGTGTGGTTGTGTGTGCTGTTGTGTGTGTGATTGTGTGTAGTTGTGTGTGGCTGTGGTTGTGTGTGTGTGGTTGTGTGTGGTGGTGTGTGGTTGTGTGTATGGATGTGTGTTTGTGTCATTCTGTGTGTGTGGTTCTGTGTGTGGTTGTCTGTGTATGTGGTTGTGTGTGTGTGATTGTGTGTGTGTGGTTGTGTGTGTGTTTGTGGTTGGGTTGTGTGTGGTTATGTGTGTGGTTGTGTGTATGTTTGTGTGTGGTTGTGTATGTGTGTGTGGTTGTATGTGTTTGTATGTGGTTCTGTGTGTGTGGTTGTGTGTGGTTGTATGTGTTTGTGGTTGTGTGTGTGGTTGTGTGTGTGGGTATGTGTGTGTGTGGTTGTGTGTGTGTGGTTGTGTGTGTGGGTGTGAGTGGTTATGTGTGGTTGTGTGTGGGGGTGTTTGTGTGTGGTTGTGTGTATGTGTGTGGTTGTGTGAAGTTGTGTATGGTTGTGTGAAGTTGTGTGTGGTTGAGTGTGTGTGTGTGTGTGTGTGAGGGGGGGTGTTGTTGTGTGCTGTTATGTGTGGCTGTGGTTTTGTGTGGTTGTGTGTGTGGTTGTGTGTGTGGTTGTGTTCGGTTGTGTGTGGCTGTGGTTGTGTGTATGGTTGTGTGTAGTTGTGTGTGTAGTTGTGTGTAGTAGTGTGTGTGGTTGTGTGTGTGGTTATGGTTGTGTGGGTATGGTTGTGTGGTTGTGTCTGGTTGTGTGTGTGGTTGAGTGTTTGTGTGGTTCTGTGTGTGGTTGTCTTTGTGTGTGGTTGTGTGTGTGTGATTGTGTATGCGTGTGTGTGGTTGTGTGTTTGCGTGTTTCTGTTTGTGTGGTTCTGTGTGTGGTTGTCTGTGTGTGTGGTTGTGTGTGTGTGATTGTGTGTGTGTGGTTGTGTGTGTGTTTGTGGTTTGGTTGTGTGTGGTTATGTGTGTGGTTGTGTGTGTGTTTGTGTGTGGTTGTATGTGTTTGTGTATGGTTCTGTGTGTGGTTGTGTGTGTGTGTGGTTGTGTGTGTGGCTGTGTGTGTGGTTGTGTGTGTCGGTGTGTGTGTGGGTGGGTGGGTGGCTGTGTGTGTGGTTGTGTGTGTGTGGTTATGTGTGTGGTTGTGTGTATGGGTGGTTATGTGTGGTTGTGTGTATGTGTGTGGTTGTGTGTGTATGTGTGTGGTTGTGTGTGTGTGTGTGTGTGTGTGTGGTTGTGTGTAGTTGTGTGCGGTTATGTGTGGTTGTGGTTATGTGTGGTTGTGTGTGTGGTTGTGTGTGCTGTTGTGTGTGTGGTTGTGTGTAGTTGTGTGTGGCTGTGGTTGTGTGTGTGTGTGGTTGTGTGTGGTTGTGTGTATGGATACGTGTTTGTGTGGTTCTGTGTGTGTGGTTCTGTGTATGGTTGTCTGTGTGTGTGGTTGTCTGTGTATGTGGTTGTGTGTGTGTGATTGTGTGTGTGTGGTTGTGTGTGTGTTTGTGGTTGGGTTGTGTGTGGTTATGTGTGTGGTTGTGTGTGTTTGTGTGTGGTTGTGTATGTGTGTGTGGTTGTATGTGTTTGTGTGTGGTTCTGTGTGTGTGGTTATGTGTGGTTATATGTGTTTGTGGTTGTGTGTGTGGTTGTGTGTGTGTGTGTGTGGTTGTGTGTGTGTGGTTGTGTGTGTGGGTGTGTGTGGTTATGTGTGGTTGTGTGTGTGGGTGTTTGTGTGTGGTTGTGTGTATGTGTGTGGTTGTGTGAAGTTGTGTATGGTTGTGTGAAGTTGTGTGTGGTGTGTGTGTGTGTGGGGGGTGTGTGTGTTGTTGTGTGCAGTTATGTGTGGCTGTGGTTTTGTGTGGTTGTGTGTGTGGTTGTGTGTGTGGTTGTGTGTGGTTGTGTGTGGCTGTGGTTGTGTGTGTGGTTATGTGTATAGTTGTGTCTAGTAGTGTGTGTGTGTGGTTGTGTGTGTAGTCGTGTGTGGTTGTGTGTGTGGTTGTGTGTGTGGTTATGGTTGTGTGGGTATGGTTGTGTGGTTGTGCGTGGTTGTGTGTTTGTGTGGTTCTGTGTGTGTGGTTCTGTGTGTGGTTGTCTGAGTGGGTGGTTGTGTGTGTGATTGTGTATGTGTGGTTGTGTGTGTGTTTGTATTTTGGTTGTGTGTGTGTTTGTGTGTGATTGTATGTGTGTGTGTGTGGTTCTGTGTGTGTGGTTGTGTGTGTGGCTATGTGTGTGTGGTTGTGTGTGTGGTTGTGTGTGTGGTTGTGTGTGTGGGGGTGTGTGTGTGGGTGTGGATGTGGTTGTGTGTGTGTGTGGTTGTGTGTGTGGTTGTGTGTGCGGTTATGTGTGTGGTTGTGTGTGTGGGTGGTTGTGTGTGGTTGTGTGTATGTGTGTGGTTGTGTGAAGTTGTGTGTGGTTTTGTGAAGTTGTGTGTGGTTGTGTATGTGTGTGTGTGTGTGTGGTTGTGTGCAGTTATGTGTGGTTGTGGTTATGTGTGGTTGTGTGTGTGGTTGTGTGTGCTGTTGTGTGTGTGGTTGTGTGTAGTTGTGTGTGGCTGTGGTTGTGTGTGTGTTGTTGTGTGTGGTTGTGTGTATGGCTGTGTGTTTGTGTGGTTCTGTGTGTGTGGTTCTGTGTGTGGTTGTCTGTGTGTGTGGTTATGTGTGTGTGATTGTGTGTGTGTGGTTGTGTGTGTGTTTGTGGTTGGGTTGTGTGTGGGTATGTGTGTGGTTGTGTGTGTGTTTGTGTGTGGTTGTGTATGTGTGTGTTGTTGTGTGTGTGGTTGTATGTGTGGTTGTGTGTGTGTGGTTGTGTGTGTGTGGTTGTGTGCAGTTGTGTGTGGTTGTGTGTGTATGATTGTGTATGGTTGTGTGTGGTTGTGTGTAGTCGTGTGTGGTTGTGGTTGTGTGTGTGTGTGGTTGTATATGTATGTGGTTGTGTGTGTGTGGTTGTGAGTGTGGTTGTGTATGTGTGTGGTTGTGTGTGGGTGTGTGGTTGTGTGTGTAGTTGTGTGTGTGGTTGTATGTGGTTTTATGTGTGGTTGTGTGGTTGTGTGGTTGTATGTGTGGTTGTGTGTGTATGGTTGTGTATGTGTGTGGTTGTATATGTGTGGTTGTGTGTGTGGTTGTATGTAGTTGTGTGTGGTTGTGTATAGTTCTGTGTGTGTGTGTGTGGTTGTATGTGTAGTTGTATGTGTGGTTATGTGTGGTTATGTGTGTGGTTATATGTGGCTGTGTGTGTGGTTGTGTGTGTGTGTGGTTGTGCGTGTAGTTGTGTGTGTAGTTGTGTGTGGTTGTGTGTGTAGTTGTATTTGTGTGTGGTTGTGTGTTTGGTTGTGTGTGTGCATGTGGTTGTGTGTGTGTGTGGTTGTGTGTGTGGTTGTGTGTGGTTATGTCTGTGGTTGTGTCTGTGGTTGTGTGTGTGTAGTCGCGTGTGGTTATGTGTGTGTGGTTGTGTGTGTGTGTGTGGTTGTGTGTGTGTGTGTGGTTGTGTGTGTGAGTGTGGTTGTGTGTGAGTGTGGTTGTGCATGTGTGTGGTATGTGTGTGTGTCGGTGATTGTGTGTGTGGTTGAGTGTATGTGTGCGGTTGTGTGTGTGCGGTTGTGTGTGTGTGGTTGTGTGTGGTTGTGTGTGGTTGTTTGTGATTGTGGTTATGCATGGTTGTGTGTGTGGTTGTGTGTGTGTATGTGTGTGTGTGTGTATGTGTGTGTGGTTGTGTGTAATTGTGTGGTTCTGTGTGGTTCTGTGTGTGTGTGGTTCTATGTGTGGTTGTGTGTATGTGTGGTTGTGTGTGTGGTTGTGTGTGTGGTTGTGTGTAGTTGTGTGCAGTTGTGTGTGGTTGTGGTTATGTGTGGTTGTGAGTGTGGTTGTGTGTGTGGTTGTGTGTGTGTGGTTGTGTGTATGTGTGTGTGGTTGTGTGTAATTGTGTGTTTGTGTGTGGTTCTATGTATGTGTGGTTGTGTGTGTGGTTGTGTGTGTATATGTGTTTGTGTGTGAGTGTGGTTGTGTGTGTGTGTGGTTGTGTGTGGTTATGTGTGTGTGGTTGTGTGTGTGTGTGGTTGTGTGGTTGTGTGTATGTGTGTGGTTGTGTCAAGTTGTGTGTGGTTGGTTGTGTGTGTGTGTGTGTGTGGTTATGTGTGTTTTAGGTTGTGTGTGGTTGTGTGTATAGTTGTATGTGTGTGTGGTTGTGTGTGTGGTTGTGTGTGTAGTCATGTGTGGTTGTGTGTGTGGTCATGTGTGTGTTTTTGCGTGTGTAGGTGTGTGTATGTGGTTGGCTATGTAGTTGTGTATGTGGTTGTGTGTGTGTAGTCATGTGTGGTTGTATGTGTGTGGTCGTGTGTGTGTACTTGTGTGTGTGAGTGGTTGTGTGTGTGGTTGTGTATATGTGTGGTTGTGTGTGTAGTTGTGTGTAGGTGTGTGGGTGTATGTGTCATGTGTGTGGTTGTGTGTGTGGTGTGTGGGTGGTTGTGTGTATGGTTGTGTGTGGTTGTTTGTGTAGTTGTGTGTGTGGTTGTGTGTGGTTGTTTGTGTAGTTATGTGTGGTTGTGTGTGTAGTTGTGTATGTGTGTGGTTGTGTGTGTGGTTGTGTGTGTGTGTGTGTGGTTGTGTGTGGTTGTGGGTGTGTGGTTATGTATGATTGTGTATGTGGTTGTGGGGTTGTGTGTTTTTAGGTAACCTCACTTCATAATTTAGATAACCTTGCCGCATTATTCTAGCTGCCCTGACAATGGTTGGGGGCTGTCTTCATGAAACCCATATTTCACAGGGATCCATGAGATATTTCCCATAATTCATGGTTCCCTGTCAAACAAGGATTGTTGATATAATTGTATTTTGTGCAATTAAAGTACCTAAACATGTTATTTTTACTAAACATAACTGCATCCCGACCCTGAATTTGATCGGTTATAGGTAGCTGAGTAAACCATAACTCATGCCTGACCATGCAAACCATACCATGCACCCCAAATGCAAATCTCACCAACTCACCCATGATGTGACAGCAGGCATCACACATTTCATTTATTACATCATTGGTGACTTTACATAAGGCTAGAACATTGATGTTAATGATGAACTCACTATTGATGCAGTGTAATTTATTTGTTTGGATACGTTTTGTTATTTAGACAAGTTGTGTAAAGTCATGCTTTTTATCTGTATAAATATTATATTGTTTATGGTTGCTTTGCATCTGGGATGTGAATTACGGTTTACATGGTGGGCACAGGCCGTGGCATGACCAGTAACTGGTCAATTTTTCAGTTTTGTTTAGAATCCATAACTTCACTTTAACTGTGTTTTCGTGGGAATTCCTGACATTTCTTTTTTTGGGAAATTTTTTATTGGCATTTATGAATTACATCACAATGTTATTGCACGGTCCCCTCTTTTCATTACAGTTCTTTTAATATCACATAACTGTTTATCACGTTTCACAGTTCCCTAATCGGTTGTATTCAAAATGCCAATTTAACTTTCATAAACTCCATAACCTTTCTTCCCAACTTTGGTGTCGGGTTCGGTGTTATTCATTGCCAGCTGGGGATTATCTATTATTCCTTATATTGCATTCCTGTCATGTTATGGATCATCACATCATGTTTATATAAATTCTGAGGGCCCTCTTGTTGTCCCCCTTATCATATCTCTCGGCATCCCATGTGTCAGTGGAGCC
The DNA here is from genome assembly GCF_964204655.1 of Triturus cristatus. Classification (NCBI taxonomy): domain Eukaryota; kingdom Metazoa; phylum Chordata; class Amphibia; order Caudata; family Salamandridae; genus Triturus; species Triturus cristatus. The sequence continues at coordinate 492,012,295 of NC_140582.1, read as the reverse complement.
CTTCAGGTCAAATATCATACTCGTCCATGACCTAATGTCATCGTCTAGCTTCTCATTCCTTCGGACCTGTTTCATGCGTACCTTTTCTGCTGTTGCCCATACACATACGTCTTTTATCCACAACTCAACTTCTGGAGGCGTGGGGCTTAACCATGCTATGGCCAGGTGACGCTTTGCCAAGACCAGTCCCAACATTACAAACCTCCTAGTTAATTTATTTTCTTTGGGGGTGGGGAGTAAATTCCTGACATTTTTATAGTATAAATACGTTAATTGGAACTTAGTGAACAGAGGCATATACGGACTCAACAATACACATAGTCACCAAACGTCAATGCAATGCAATAAATGCTACCATGTTAAGCCAGAGAAAACAAAAACACCACAATTTCCAATTTAGCCGCTCTGTATGTCACAGTTCACAAAGTCCTACAGTTGACTTTGACCCTGCAACGGTGGGAGAGGGGTGGGAGAAAAAGGGGGGACTACATCACTAAAATCCATACCATATCAGGAATTAAAACCAAAATGATCCATTGAATTATATAAACGCTACCAGCAAAATACAACTCCAATTTCCCTACAACCTAGAGATGGACAGTAAATCATGCATGACACCATAAAATGTAGGTTCTTAACTAAGAACCGAAGAACAACGGGGGCCCCAGCAACAGGACTCTCAGTCTTTCGCTAGTCTGCAAACTTCTAGGCAGACTCCGGCTGGGAGAAAACATTCACTATTCCCTCAAATTGCATCCCCAACTTGACTGGATACCTCAGCGATGCATCAAGTCCCTGTATCAGAGGATCATTTTAGACAACATTGAGAATTTAGCAGGGAGGCTCTACCAAAATTAGCAAAGTCACTTTTCCATTTTATTATAGTATTTTCTTCTCCATCATTACTACACACAGGCATTCTCCCTGTTCTGCATTGGCAAAATCCACTGAGTGTTCCTTCTCTGGATGGTTAAGCAGCAGGGTTCATCATGGGTATCAGCACAGCCACCCCACTGGATCTGTATCTGTAACTACTTCATTACAGAACCTCTGGATTTCTGATGTAATGTTACCATCAGCAGGAGGGAAAGAGGACCCTAAAACCTGAACACTGGAGGATCTTGCCAATATCTCAAGTACCCTAACGTTTGCCTCCAAATGTGTTACTGTGACAACAATGTATTTATCCATCTATTTGCTCATCCGTTTCTCCAAGTCTATTTCATTCCTTGCATCCTCAACTTTCAGGAATCACTGCTCCAGAAAACCAACCTTGTTTTTTTACCACTCACCCATTTATATCTTCCTCAATCCCTTTCAATGGGATACATTTTGTCTCAGTACATTGAAACTCCCTCAGTAACTTTGTGAGTTAGGTCATTAAGATAGCCTCAATTTCATTGGGGTCTGGCCAGAACTCGCAAGATGGCAGACGTGTTCCCTTGAGCTCCTGCCTGACAGTCCATTAATTCAACACCATCCTTCTCTGCACAATTACATCTGTGCTGCACTTGGCCTCACGGCTGTCCTGGGAGCTAGACTCAGTTGGGAAAGGGCCGGGAGGTAGCAAAAGTGTGCTGGGGGCCCAAGTGACCAGTGGCGGAAGATACCATGGCCATGAGGTTAGGAAGGCTGCCTTCCCGAACCTTCCCCCGACGAACAGGGAACCCGGGGGCATGGAGCACCAGCTGCGGCACTGCCAGGGAGATGCTGCTTGCCTGGCGGGTGGCACCCGGGCCCGGCAGCGGCGAATGTGCTCCCCCTCTCCCCATTCTTAGATGACCTAGCGAGGGGCTGCAAGAGGGGCCCTGGTGTGGAGTAGGGACACACAAGCGCTTGCTACCCGGGTTTGGAGCTGGTGGGCCAAACAACTGGGGGCTCTTAGATTCTCCCTCCCCAATCCGCCATGGCCTCACCTTAAGTGCCAGTGGAGGCAAGGAGTAGCAACCCCTATGTCTGGACATCCTGTGCAGCATTCAGGCTCATGACAGAAGCCGTGTCCATACTTTTGAGGGCTGATCGGAGGTGGCACGTGGGTCTGGCGGGCCCATAAACTGATCTCCTTGGTGGGTTCCTTTCTCTTCCCTGTGCTTGGATCCTTCCCCAGCAAGCTCACTTCCTGAAACAGGCAAAAATGGACACATTTATCATACCCCTATCAGGGGCCATAAACTCTACACAGGGACTGGTAGAAACAGTAATGGTCCAGTGGAGAAGCCAGATGCCAGGAACTCCACTGATATTTTCCTACAAGCAATAACCGACACTAGACAGGCTCTGGAGTCCCAAATTGGCTCAGTGGGTAGTGATGTTCACTTATTGCGGCAGTATCTCTGCCACGTGGTAGATCGAGTCACTGTGTCAGAAGGGTGCATCTCTACCCTGGAGGATGTATTGTTGGTCATGCGTATGGTTCTCCACCAACTCAGGAAGACTAATTCGAAATTGTGTGATCATGTGGAGGATGTGGAGGGGTGGTCCCGCTACAATAACTTGAGATCTGTGGGGTTCCCAGAGGGAAACAATGGGGGATGACCCTACTCAATTTTGGTCAAAGCAGCATCTCCCAGATGCGCAGTTCTCCACTTTTTTTTTTCAGAGGGCACACGAGGCCCTGGGACCGTGTCCACCCCCCGGGGCACCACCTCTCACATTAATTGCTTGTTTTCTCTATCATAGAGACTGTGGCAATGTACTGTGCGCTGGGCGACTGAAGTGGGAGCTCAAATATGATGTTACTACTGTTCCGAAATATCAGAAACAACAAGCCAGAAAGTCCTGTTAAAGATAAAGCTGGAAAGACAATCATGGGTAACGAAGGCCAACAATGAAGATGGGTGGAGGACTTTGAAGAACTGCTGAACCAGTCTGTGCCAGAGTCTCCACCAGACAAACAGCCAGCTGACAAGGACTTGCCAATGAACTGCAGCAGACCAGCCAAGGAAGAAATATGGCAACCCATCAAACATCTGGGAAATGGGAAAGCAGCAGGACCTGACAACATTCCTGCGGAGGCACTAAAGGCAGACATTGAAACAATCATAGACGTTATCTATTGGAATGATCTGGGAAAAGGAAAAAGTGCCATCAGACTGGAAGGAGGGATATCTCATCAAATCCCCAAGAAAGATGACCTGAGTAACTGCGCAAACTACAGAGGGATAACTCTATCAACCCCAGGCAAAGTGTTCAACAGAGACATTATGAACAGAATGAAGAAACAAGTTGATGCTCAATTGTGAGACCAACAAGCTGGCTTCTGCAAAGATAGATCCTGCACTGTCCAGATTGCAGCACTGTGCATCATCATTGAGCAGTTGATGGAATCTAATTTCCCTTCTATGTCAATTTCTTTGACTATAAGAAGGCATCCAACAGCATGGACAGAGAGACCTTTTGGAAACTCCTCTGAGACTACGGTGTGCCAGATAAGCTCATAAGAATCATCAAGAATTCTTACGAGGGAATTACCTGCAACATAGTCCATGGAGGACAACTCACAGAAGCCACTGAAGTGAGGACCACAGTCCACCAGGGTTGTTTGCTCTTGCCTTTACTCTTCCTGCTTTCCATAGACTGGATCATGAAGCCATCCACAGCAAGGAGAAGAAATGGAATCCAATAGACACCTTGGACACAGCTCAATGACCTAGACTTTGTAGACGACCTGGCCCAACTCTTCCATACCCTTCTGCAGATGCAAGAGAAGACTGAAAATGTGGCAGCCACATCAGCACAACTTAGCCTCAACATACACAGGGGAAAAACCAAGATCTGGAAGGGTATAATGGCCAGCACAACTGCAGTCACTCTGGCAGAAAATTCACTGGAAGAAGTTGAGGCCTTCACCTACATAGGCAGTGTCATAGACAAGCAGAGTGGCACAGACGCCAATGTCAAAGCAAGAATCAGCAAAGCACAGGCTGCCTTCATTCAGCTTAAGAAGATCTGGAGCTCCAAGGACCTAAAGTTGCATACTAAGATTTGGTTTTTTGACACCAATGAAAAATCGGTCCTTCTGTATGGAGTAGAAACTTGGAGGACAACAGTGACCACCACCAACAAAGTCCAGACCTTCATCAACACCTGTCTGAGGAAAATCCTCAAAATTCGCTGGCCAAACACCATCAGCAACAATGACCTAGGGCAGCAGACGTTCCAACTCCCAGCTTATGAAGAAATCATGAAAATACACTGAGGCTGAATGTGTCTCACTCTTCACAAGCCTTCTTCAATCACCGCCAGGTAAACACTCACCTGGTTGGAGGAATGGCCTGAGACCTCCGGGATGGCCGCACCGGAGGCCCGGGCAAGGCATTCTGGGTCGGCCTCAAAGGAGCCGCAGAGACACACACGTCATCCATCATACCCCAGAAAATACAGAGCGGCGGTCCAGTTACAGGAGGATGAGCGGGCTGGGTTCATGGCTCACCTAGAGACGGACTTGGAATCTGGGGAGGACGTGGGCTTGGAGACGGAGAGTCCACTGGACAATCATAACTTGTTCCTAGGAATGTCATCGTGGACACTTTAAGTACAGCCTCCTAGGGGCGAGTTGACTACTGATGAGTGGGACACTGGTGTGCTTGAGTGCTAGCATGGGTCGGACTCAGGACTATTACAGTGGACTTTCTTGGGTCCAGCTTTAGTCTCAGACTGAAATGCCTACCGTTTGCTTGGGCCATTGGGGATTCTGCAGTGCGGCTAGATTGGGCTTCAGAGCGTGGCTCGTTTGGAGATTACAGCTTTCTGCCTCATTTTCCCCTTTTGTTTTTTCAATTTTGCTAGATGGTTTGTTACTATGGGGCGACAGATGCTTCAGGGGTCAGAGTATAGGGTGGGGAATGTTGGGGGAGAAGTAGGCAGGGATAGTTTTTGGTTTGCATGCTTTTACTTGTTGTTCCTTTTTTCACCTGGCAGTGAAACCTAAAGACCCCCAAGTACATGTTGCCCGAGAAGGCTGAGAATCCACCTGGGGCACATAACAGGGAATTTAGCATAATGTGCTGGAACGTGAATAGCTTGAAAAATAAAATCAAACGAGGGTCGGTAATCTTGTATGTAAATTGCCATGCCCCAGATGTCCTCCTATTGCAGGAGAAGAGCACACTCTGTGGGTTCCTGGGTAGATATGGATAAACCCAGGTTTACCACTCTGGATTTACTATAGGGTCGAGGGCATGGCAATTCTGCTGCATAGGACATTCCCCCCGTCAGTGCAGCAAGTTTTCAAGAATGACCAGGGGCGATATATTATTGTGACAGGTCACCTGGAAGGAAATCCTTGGTCTATCGTGAGTGTGTATTCACCCCCAACATTGCTACACTATCTGCCCTGACTCAGCTTATGCTCAACACCACTGCTGGAATGACAGTAATTGGTGGGGGTCTTCAATGCTTCAGTGGACCCACTTCCTGACATCACTCGGTCAACTGCGACCCATCACACATTCCACTTACAGCAGGGGATATCGATGACAGAGCTGACCGATACCTGGTGCATAATCATAGGACCCCTCGACAATTTATGTTCTACTCCCCAGTGCATGCCACACACTCTCACACTGACGATAGTGGAGCACTAAGAGATGGCGGTGGCGCTCATTCTCCCCTGGGCCCTTTCAGCCCACTCCCCATACAAACAAACATCAGTGGGCTTATTTACAACCCCTTGTGCCACTGGTGCATCACTTTTTGTGATGGACCGCTGGTGCAACCTTCTGCCCCATATTTACAAGTACTTTATAGGGGTAGGGAATGCACACCCATGTACACAGAATCCAAAATTGTCCAAATAATGTTGATGTAGCGTGCTCCTTGGGAAAGTGCCTTGCCCAGGTGACACTTGGAATTAAAGATCTTTCTTTAATTATTTGCTTTTATAGCTGTGATTTTATTTACATATCGAGAAAATGTAATAACCAAGATGTTTTCTATTGTTGATTTGTAGTGACCCCTGACGAAGGGCCCCAGTGGCCCGAAATGCATTGGGTTTTTAATAAACACTGCTTCTGGATAAATATATGCGTCAGTACGTGTTTTTGAAGAGAGGTCCAGATGGGCACATCAATTACATGAGAAACATTTGAAAATTGGCATTACCTTAAGCGTGTGGAATCAAGTGGATTACCAAGAAGAGATTGATGAATTGGATATGTACATTTTAAAAAATGAGAGAAAAGTGGTTTGCAACGAGAAGTATTCACTAACGCAGTGCCTTTGGGATGGGGTGAAAAATCGCCCCATAATATTGATCCATATTTACAAGGACACGTAAAGCCACCCTGCATGGATTTTCCTGTCCTTGTAAATATGGCCCCATCTCATGCAAGACATTGTGCGAAAAGGGCATGACATGGGTTTTGCTGTGGGTGTTCCCACAGAACACTCATTCTGCTGCATGTCTAAATTTACGAGAATGCTGCCGGAATGCTGCGCCACCCCGGTGGTGGTGTAGCAAGGCGCAACAAGGAGAAATGTTTTCATTCCACTTTATTTTTTCCTCTTTATAGGGGTGCTGCATTCTGCAACACACATAGGAAGACGAAAACACCTCTTTTTGTTTTTTTTATTTTTGTGCAGGAAGATACCCCTTCCTGCACATAAACAATCTCCCCACAACGCAGGCAACCTTGCACCATGGCGCACAGGGATGCGTCGTATTGTTGTAAATATAACACATCACTCTGATTTGAAAGTGCCGCAGTGTGGCGCAGCCAAAGGGCTTGAGTTGCAGAGCTGCGACACTTGTAAATAAGGCTCAAGGCATACAAGTCAGGAGAGACCAGGGATATGGTGATTACATGCCTGATGGTTGTTAGATAACAACATGGTTAAATACTAGGGACAGGGCAGTCAAATATTTCCAGTAGTGCGTGGCTCCGCCATAGCCCAAATAGGGGGTAGGGAGGCAGGTGTGAGAAAGGATATAACGAATATAGAGTGTCAAATTTAGTAGTTAGAAGAGACTGGAATGGCCTCTCTGGCTCAGGATTCCTCTGGCTCAGGATTCGTTACGTCTACTCCACCGAGCCAGACTGGGGCTAAAGTAAAAACTCCTGGACACGGCACAGATGGGATGGTTGTATTCACAAAGTAGATTGTATGAGCAGGCAGACAAGACAGGGAAAATGTAATACGGGTTGAAGTATGGCTCAAGGATTGTCTCAGCTATCTGCGATGCAGAAAGCAAGCTAAATACAAACCCCCTCGAGATAGCAGAAACTTTTGCCGCTTTCTATAGAGAACTGTATAGCTATAGACTACCCCCTCTGGAGGAGGTCCAGAACCCTAACCATAGGGACCTTCCATTACGCTTTTCTGACCATGACTTGGACAACCCCATTACGAAAGGGGAAATATGGGAGGTCTTGGCCACAATGGCAGCAAAAAAGACACCGGGTCCTAATAGGCTCCCGACTGAGTTTAAAAAAAAAAGATGCCTCCTTACTGACTACGAATTTAGTTGCTATGTTTGATGAGGCCTGTGAGCACTCAACAGTTGTCTCATGATCTGGGAGGGGCGGTAATCACAGTTTTACCTACACCCTCTAAATCCCCAGAACTTTGCACCTCATAGCGGCCAATTTCTTTAATCAACCTAGAAACTAAGCTTCTAGTAAAACCTCTGCCCCTTAGGCTACACAAAGTAATACGGTATGTGATCCATGAGGATCAGAATGGCTTTATGCCACATAGAAGCCCCTGGTACTAGCTTAGACACCTACACATACTCCTTGCTAGGGTGTGGGAATTGCACGCTCCCACTGCACTGCTTTTCCTGGACTTAGAAACAGAGTTTAATATGGTCCACTGGCCCTTTATGCATCAGGTGTCATCTCAAATACATTTTGGCCCCCGCTTTCAGCTTTATATAGCCTATACACAGCCATGGGCACAGGTAAGGGTTAATGGTGTACTATCAGCCTCTTTTCCAATAGAGAAGGACAACAGGCAAGGATGCCCTATCTCACCCTTGCTATTTGTATTTACTTTGGGAGAGTGTGTGTAGGAAGCTGGCTCTGTATATACTATACCAAAGTGAGGTATAGTGTGCACAGAGTCCAGTAGGCAGAGGTAAAGTTAGATAGAACCTTACTCTCTATTTGTGGTAGTGTGGTAGAGCAGTAAGGCAGTATCAGAGGACAGTGTTAAGCATTTGTTGTACACACTCAGTCAGCAAATGAATTCACACACTCAAAGACTGAACTTCAGACCAATTGTTTTTGTAAAAAAATATTCTTTAAGTTATTTTATTTCTAGAACCAAGCAAGCCTGGCGCAGGTAAGCAATAAATACTTTACAGTAGTAAATGCTGATTGTAATATAGTTCAATTGTAAATGTCCTATGGTTTGACTTACAGTATTGTTTCAGAGAAATGCAATCACTTGTAAATATAGTACATAGACTTGAATGGGATTTTCAGTAAAATAGCAGGTAAGTTACTTCTGGATTACTTTTCTTCCTCAGTGTTGTATGCCTGGATGCAGCATTGGGACATTTCCTGTAATCAGGTGAATAAAAGCGTTTTTGTTAAATCATACAATTTTAAGGAATTTCTTTAGGTTTCAAAACTCCACACTTAAAAACTTTTTCAGGAAAAAGTGTCAATGTTATTCCATGGAGTAAAATATGGTTATCGGTTCTTAGGTAAGTATTTGGTAGTGGGAGTTGAGGTTCTGGGGGTAGACTCAGGGGTCCCCCAGGGTCAGTGATGCACTCTTGTTACACCCTCAGTGGCACTAGGGCAGCCGGGTGCAGAGTGTTGAGGCCCAATGTTATCGAATGGGGGATAAGGAGCCTCCGGTTGGTGGCTGCTGACTAGCAGGCCCCTGGGTTGTGGGACCAAAGCTCCTGGACTTTAGCTCAGGGCAAAGGGGGGCAACAAATTAGCACCAAAGATGCACCCTCAGCGGTACTGGGGTGGCCGGGTGCAGGGTGCTGTTTCAACGTCGGATGCCCTGTTGTTTCCAATGGAGAACCTCCGGTTTGCAAAAGCACTGCAGGCAGGGAGACGAAGGACTTCTGGGAGCGACCACCACTGCGAGAGGTAAGTTGGGAAGTTAAGGGTTGGTTAGGCACTGTTGGTTTGGGCACACAAGGTCGTGAGGCGTAGGGTGCAGGGGTGCCTTTTGGGGTCAGATCTTCTTACCAGCTCCAGGTCGCGGTTAGAGGGGCCTTCTGGATTTAGACTGCAGGCGTCCACTGTAGGCTTGAGGTAGGTCAGGGGTCGCCGGATCTCGGTTCAGGATCGCTGGGGTGACCTCCTCGTAGTGTTTGCCCACTCGAGCTCGGGCCGTGGACGGCGGGTGCAGAGTGGGGCGGATTCGCGGTTTCCAGCTGCTGCCAGAGGTTGCAGTTGAACAAATCCGGTGTTCACAAGAGAAACAGTCTTTGGAAGTGAAGGCAGGCAGGTCCTCCAGGGTTTTTGAGGTCGCTGACTGCAGAACACACCAGGATTTTGCAGTAGCAGGTTCAAGGGGGAGACAGGCCGGTAGGGCTGGGGCCAAGTCAGTGGGCGTCTTCCTCTTGTTAGCTGCTGCACTGCTGGTTGGTGGTCCTTCTTTTCTTCTTGTTTCTTGTCAGGATCTGAAGAAGCAAGGTTCAGGGGTGCCCCTAAATACTAGATTTAGGGGTGTTGCAGGTAGGTAAAAGGCAGGGACCAATGGGCCCCTTCCCTGGGGTGGGTACATCCCCTATTTTTTGTTTAAAGCTTTTTTATTGAGTTTTGTTTTGGGTTTGTAACAAACAGGTAAAGGGGAAGCAGTTAGAGGCTTCGTTACACTCTATACATGCCATATCCCTTGTAAATCAGGTACCTTCGGCATTCTGACAATTCAGCATCAAAGGGCATTTTCAACTGTCAAGCATGTTTCAATTGTTTACAACTAATACACTGAAACATGACCTTATAACAATTGTTTGTACATGGTGTGAGTTATTTCTTCCTGTTGGACACAGGTGTTAGACGCAGTATTGCTTGTTGTGTCAGTGTTGTGTGTTTCCCTGTGGTAATGGAATACCTTGCTGTGTTTCCAACACTTGCAGCTGTCTGAGTCTGGTATGTTCATTGAATTTACCAATAGCATCGCTTCCCTATGTTAACAACTGCTGCAGTACGCACCAGGCCCAACTGAGCATTGTGGATCTGTGACTGCGGTGGTAGCCTGAATTGTTTCTCATGTAGCGCATGTCGTTTAGATGCTTTGTGGGCGTGTCGGGCTTGGCCTGTTCCGTAACTGTGGAGGAGGACTAATTACGAAACTGTGACAAAATAACCTCTAACAGGTATGGGGTCTGGGCTGGGGGGGGGCTGGCGCTAGGGAGTACGGAGGGGTGATACTGGTGTTGACGTCTGTACTGTAGACGTTGACAGTCGCTGTTAGCAAGATTAGGGGCATGTACATAATTACGCTTGCTCGGCAGGTTGGTGTCTTACGTCTGACCACTACACTCAACCCTTGGCTTGTGGGCACTGCTCTATGCTGAGCGCTCTATGGATGCATTCCCTGTTGAAGCACGGCCGGGAGACGCACTCTCTTGCGTGTGGATCAATGTGTTTAGGATTGCGTCCCAATTGGTAGCAATTGGGGTCTTCCGGGAGCCAAGTGTGTCCTCACGTCTAAGAGCGGTACTTTCTGCTTTAGCCCAGTTGAGAAGAGAGTGTCTCCACGCTATGAAGTGTGGTGGGTCTGAGTCTTTCCATCTCTTGGTAATTAGCCTCATCGCCACTGCCATCCCCAAGTCAAAGGGCCCGATTCACAGAACTAACTTAAGACAAAATCCTAAACTTACTACCATTTTGGTATTCACAGAAGGCACTTACTCATTTCGGTATTCACAGAAGTTAGGAGTCCTAACTTTAGGACTCCTAAATGCCTTCTGTGAATACCGAAAGTCTTAAAGTTAGGATTTTTCTCAGTTTAGGAGTAGTAAAGTTAGGAGTTCTAACTTTACTAATCCTAAACTGAGAAAAATCCTAACTTTAAGACTTTCGGTATTTACAGAAGGCATTTAGGAGTCCTAAAGTTAGGAGTCCTAACTTTACTACTCCTAAACTGAGAAAATCCTTCACTTGCAAGGGCGCATTTCTGGGGGCCTGGGTTGGGCATGCCAGTATTGACGCCCATTCTTTGTCCGTGAACTGGCATTCTATGTCTGTCTCCCAGTACTGGCAGATGGCCGATAGGTCTGCCTCCGTGTGATGTCTGAGTGACGCTGCAAACCATTTAATAAGGTGCCCACCCTACCCCATAACGTGTAGATATTGGACAGTGAGGTGCGTTTCTGGCTCAGTGGATAGGTCTCCTCATTTGGCCGTGATGTATGCCACTAGAGAGGGGTGTAGCAGAAATTGACCGGGGGCAGCTCGTCTTCTTCCACCAGCGATGTATATGGGATTAGCGCGCTCTCGCGGTATAGGTCTCCCATGTCACGGCCAGCCGTATGCCAGGTGCTAAGTTCAGTCGCCGTGATTACTGCAGGGCCTCTGGGCGTTACCTCTAGGGGTATAGCCAGAGCATATGGTGGGGTTGTTCGAGTAATGTACAATGCTCTGTGGAAGCACTTTTATGCCACATTTAGGAGGAGCGAGTCCGGTGGTTTGGTTCTGGAGATTGGATGGAATATCATTGCTAGTTGTGTCAGCTGCAGCAGGGGTTGTATAGTCACCGTGTCTTCAATATGATGAACCATCTGTCGAACCATTGTATTTGGGCTGCCAAGTAGTACTGCTCCAGGTGTGGGTTCGCCAGGCGTCCCTGATCTGTAGGAAGATAGAGTTTGCTGATTGCCACTCAATGCCTAGAGGTACCCCATATGAAGTCTTTCACTATTTTCCCGAGGGGCCGGAAGGAGGACGGGGTGATATAGTGTGGGAGGTTCGAGAAATAGTAGAGAAGCCTGGGCAGTACCACCATCTTTACTATGGCCACTTTACCAGCTACTGATAGAGGGAGAGTGTCCCAGAACACTATCTGGGAGCCGATCGCGGGTAGTGCTCTGCCCAGGTTACCGTCTTGTAGGTTTTTTGGGTTTCTATATATACGAATGCCTAGATATGGAAATGTATCTGCACACCAACGAACTTGCATGCCTCCCAGCTCATATCCTGGGTCTCGCGGGCCTGATATGGAGGCGAAGAATGGTCGCCAAATTCTGTGGTATGTTGTGGATATCCCTAAAGTATAACAGGAGGTCATCTGCATATAATGATATAGTGTGTGTGTCGTCCCCCAGCGTGATACCGTCTGATATCTAAGCGCGCACTGCCTCCGCAAGCGGTTCGACTGCCAATGCGAAGAGCAGCGGGGACAAAGGGCAGCCCTAGCGAGTTCCCCTGTGTACTCCCACGAGGTTGCACATATAGGGACCTGTTTTTACCCTCACTGTCGGGGCTTTGTATAGTAGCTTTACCATGTTGATGAATGAGTCTCCCAGTTGATACTTGTCTAACGCTGCAAATAGGTAGCCCCACTCTAAGGAGCCAAAGGCCTTTTCGAGGTCTAATATGAGGCAACCCGCTCTCGGCCATTGGTTCTGCGAATACGCGGCGACCCTAAAATAGCGTCTGAGGTTTAAAGAGGTGTTTCTCGAGGGTACAAACCCATTTTGGTCCCGGTGGATCAGGGTGGGCACCACTTGCGCTAGCCTATCTGCTAAGAGTTTGGTCAGCACTTTGTAATCTACATTGAGTAAGGCGAGTGGCCTGTATGAGCCCAGCTTTGTAGGTTTAATCAAGGATACCAAATTGGCTTCGTACATGGACGTGGGGGAGACGCTGCTTTTCTGTACCTGTCATGTATACTTCGTGTAGGTAGGGAACGAGTATCTAGGCATTAGCTTTATAAAATTCCGCTGGGAATCTGTCTGGGCCTGGGGTTTAACCGCATGCTAGCGCCATGATTGCATTGCCTATTTCGTCGGGTGCGAGAGGTTCGTTGAGCGTCTCGCACTGTTCTGGGGTGGTTTCTGGCAGTTGTATTGCCTCTAGGAACCTAGCAGTCTGGATCTCAGTCCGGGACGCTCTGTTCTGGTATAGTCCAGTATAGTGTTGGGTCATTGCCTAATGTATTTCGAGCTGTGTGTACACCATCGGGCCCAGAACTGTTTTTAGAGCGAAAATGGGTTGGTGCGCCTGGTTTTGTCTATAAGCCACGCCAGTGTTCTTCCTGCACCGTCCGCGGTAGCGTGTGTGCGTGCAGAGCGCGCCGCAACGTTATGGCACCAGAGCTGTTCTAACAGGTCTGCGTGCTCTGCTCGCAGTGAGTCTAAAGCTCGTTTCATTGCTCTTCACCTGTTGTGTCTCGTGTTCCAGCAATCTCCCCTCTATCCTACTAATTCTCCCAGTTATTTGTTTGCGCAAGTTCCAGGTGGCTCCAATGCAGTGCCCTCTAAGCGTTACCTTAAAGGCATCCCACTCGAGAAGGTGGTCTTCCGTGGTGTGGTTGTTATTTTCAAAGTAGTCTAATATGGATGTACCTAATGAGGAACGAAATGCTGGGTCTTCCAATGCCGCTGGTTGCAGGCGTCATGTGGGAATTGGGGGGCATCCCGTGTCCCATGTGAGTTGCAACAACAGGGGATTGTGGTCTGAGTGCGTGCATCCCAGGTACTCAATGTGCTTGACATTTGGAAGCACGGCTGGTGACCCAACAAATTGGTCGAGCCTGACATGCAGGCTGTGGACTTGAGAGTGAAATGAGTATATTCGTTCTGCCGGATTGAGCGTGTACCAGAAGTCTATTAGGGTCCAGTTTGTGAGATACTCCTGTAAGGTTTGCGCATTAGAGACTGCCTGCGTGCGTGCGGGCGTGTTAGGGGCAGGTACGATCTATCTAGGCTTATGTCTAGGACTGCGTTAAATTCTCCTCCGATGATCCAAGGGAGGCCACTCCATCGCGCCAGTGAGTTTGCGAAGAAATGAGGCTTGATCTACGTTTGGCGCATACACTGAACCTATAAGCAATTCCTGCCCGTTTAGTTTGCCTTTCGCGAAGACGTACCTTCCTGCTGGATCTACTACCACCTCCTCTGCTGTATGAGGGACGCCCGCTTTAACCCAAATCAGTGCTCCACATGCCTGTGATGAGTAATTTGTACGATAAACTTGGCCTCTCCCAAGTCTGTGGAGCCGCCTTTTCTCAACCGGGGTAAGGTGTGTGTCCTGCATGCAGGCGTTCTGAGCGTGCCTGTGCTGCAAGTATGCATACACAGAGTACCTACGGGATGGTGTGTGCATGCCCCGTACATTCCATGTCACTGTGTTAACCTGCTCCATAAATGCTTTTCATAGTCCCCTGCGTGTGATGCTTTGGAATCGTCTACAATAGTGATAGCGCCAGCCTGGGATGCCTGGGTTGGGGTGAATTGAAAAAGGAGGAATGATGCGTCAACATTGCACCTAACTTCATCAGAGCGAGATCGAGACCGATGCTCGTCCAAACTATGAGGCCAAACAGTGGCAACTGGAGTAATCTGCTTAACTCCGGGTTTATGTACTGTGCGGTAGCATACACCGCCACTTGCCCCAGGTTGCGCCGGTGAGAGAGAAGGGGTGGCATCGTGGTGGCTTATCCTGCCCCACTGCATGTGGCGTTTTGACACCTGTATAAACAGGGGGGAAAAGGCGGGGGACAGGACCCGTGCCAGGTGTGACTATACGTGGTTTCTTACAGTGTGTGTGCGAGTTGATACGAAGTGCGCTTATCAAGAGGAATTATATCGGTGAAATCCTGAGAGACTTTCAGCAATAAAAAGGATACATTGCAGATAATAATTGTCCAATGTACAAATTATTTCGTAAGATGTTTGCAAGGTGACATCTGGTAGCTGCGGAGAGTCGCATTCCTCAGATCTCGTATGGGATGACCCAGTCGGGCTGCAGGAGCGATAAGCACACGCTCCAGTGTTGTAGCTCAGTGGTTGAGTGTGGATGGTGGCCACTGCGCTGAGGGCATAGTGGCGCTCGAATTCCCTCTGTTCCACGTCCGGGATTGACGTCTGTGGGCATGACGTCTTGGGGTTTCTTCCTCTACCACGGCGGCGTCCTCTCCTGAACTGTCGGAACGGTTGTCCACTGGTCGACAGTTTGGGTTCTGTGAGTTGTCCTGTTTCTTCGAGCCAGTCCCATACCTCAGCTAGCGTCTCAAAAAATGTATTGTGGCCCTCGCAAGCCACGCACAGTTTCATTGGGAACATGAGTGAGTAGCGTATATTTAGGGAGCGTAGCCGGCGGTTAACTTCCAGATAAGAGCTGCGTCTCTTTTGGACTTGTATGGTATGATCTAGGAACATCATCACTGTCTGAGTTTGTACCCGCACATCAGTGAGTTTACGTACTTCTCTTAGGACGGTGTCTCTGTCCCTGTTATTAAGGAGTTTAAAGAACAGCGGCATGGGTCTAGTCCCCGAGGGGGCGGCACGCAGGTGCTTTGTGGGTCCGCTCCACTACAAAATGCGGCGAAGGAGCATTTTCAGGAAGGATCTCGCGAAGCCATCACTCTACATATGCCACTGGATCGTGCCCTTCCTCCCCTTCGGGAAGGCCCACTACACGAACGTTGTTGCACCTCGAGCAGCCTTCTGTGTCATCCAGCCGATCCTCTAGGTTGTCCACTCTATGAGATCTTGCAGCGCCGACGAATGACTATGTGTGGTTGGCTTTAGTTCTGCTAGGGTCTGGTCATTAGTGTGGACCTTCTCGGCTAGTTTCCTGTGGTCCACTCTTAGTAGTGTGAAGTCGAAATGAACCTTGTACATTTTTTCTTCCAGCAAACTCCGAGTGTGTTCCAGCGCCTTACCGATCTGTTCTACTGCCGCCAGTACTGTGTCCAGTTTGGACAAGAGCGCAGTATTTGGAGGCTCTCCTGTCCCTTCTGCGGTTGTGAGGGACTTCCCCGATGCCTCAGATTGCATTGTCGCTTCTTGCGCACTGGTTCTGAGGCGACCCATGACCAATTGTTGCGCAGTGGGCATCCGGATATGGTGCGGAGTCGGTGACTGCAAGCTGGATGAGAGGGATCTCAGGTAGGCGATTGCTGCGCAACCGGCAGGGCAGGCGTCTAACGTTTGGCAACTATGCGCAGCCACTGTCCGGTGCGGGAGCCTCGTGAGAGGTCCTAGGCGCTGCTTGCACCGCTTTGCGTATTTGTTCTGGCCCAGTTTGTCATCCGGTCCCTAGGCTACGGCTGTATTGGGTTCTCCTGGTGGTCACGTGTATGCCTTCTTTACTGCTCAATTGGGATCTAGGTCAGCCACGCAATCTCGTTTGCGCTCCTGTTTCACTGCTCGGCGGCTTCTGCCTAGGTTGTGCTGCAGGCCTTGGGCTGGCCCCTGCCTTGGCTCCTGGCACAGGTGGTGCACCTGGGTTCACTGTCCACTAGCTGAAGTGAAGTTAAGGAGAGGCATGCGAGTCTGGACGCGCTCTCACTCCAATTTGCGCGCACTCTGGTGCGCAGGCTGCCAAAGCGAGGCTGTACTAGTGTCTGCAGTGCTTCCGGGTGACCCTTTTGCTCTGTTGGGCCTTACTACAGCGTCCCGCAGCCACCTCTTCTTGGCGGGCCCCCACTCGGCGGCACTGGGGTGCAAGTCGCGTTGTGTCCATCAAGTTACGGCTTTGCAGTGGGTCCCCCACTTGCGCCCTCACAGGGGAGTGGCCCCCAAGCCTTTGGTGTCTTCTGGGTTCTGTGAGTTGTCCTGTTTCTTCGAGCCAGTCCCATACCTCAGCTAGCGTCTCAAAAAATGTATTGTGGCCCTCGCAAGCCACGCACAGTTTCATTGGGAACATGAGTGAGTAGCGTATATTTAGGGAGCGTAGCCGGCGGTTAACTTCCAGATAAGAGCTGCGTCTCTTTTGGACTTGTATGGTATGATCTAGGAACATCATCACTGTCTGAGTTTGTACCCGCACATCAGTGAGTTTACGTACTTCTCTTAGGACGGTGTCTCTGTCCCTGTTATTAAGGAGTTTAAAGAACAGCGGCATGGGTCTAGTCCCCGAGGGGGCGGCACGCAGGTGCTTTGTGGGTCCGCTCCACTACAAAATGCGGCGAAGGAGCATTTTCAGGAAGGATCTCGCGAAGCCATCACTCTACATATGCCACTGGATCGTGCCCTTCCTCCCCTTCGGGAAGGCCCACTACACGAACGTTGTTGCACCTCGAGCAGCCTTCTGTGTCATCCAGCCGATCCTCTAGGTTGTCCACTCTATGAGATCTTGCAGCGCCGACGAATGACTATGTGTGGTTGGCTTTAGTTCTGCTAGGGTCTGGTCATTAGTGTGGACCTTCTCGGCTAGTTTCCTGTGGTCCACTCTTAGTAGTGTGAAGTCGAAATGAACCTTGTACATTTTTTCTTCCAGCAAACTCCGAGTGTGTTCCAGCGCCTTACCGATCTGTTCTACTGCCGCCAGTACTGTGTCCAGTTTGGACAAGAGCGCAGTATTTGGAGGCTCTCCTGTCCCTTCTGCGGTTGTGAGGGACTTCCCCGATGCCTCAGATTGCATTGTCGCTTCTTGCGCACTGGTTCGGAGGCGACCCATGACCAATTGTTGCGCAGTGGGCATCCGGATATGGTGCGGAGTCGGTGACTGCAAGCTGGATGAGAGGGATCTCAGGTAGGCGATTGCTGCGCAACCGGCAGGGCAGGCGTCTAACGTTTGGCAACTATGCGCAGCCACTGTCCGGTGCGGGAGCCTCGTGAGAGGTCCTAGGCGCTGCTTGCACCGCTTTGCGTATTTGTTCTGGCCCAGTTTGTCATCCGGTCCCTAGGCTACGGCTGTATTGGGTTCTCCTGGTGGTCACGTGTATGCCTTCTTTACTGCTCAATTGGGATCTAGGTCAGCCACGCAATCTCGTTTGCGCTCCTGTTTCACTGCTCGGCGGCTTCTGCCTAGGTTGTGCTGCAGGCCTTGGGCTGGCCCCTGCCTTGGCTCCTGGTGCAGGTGGTGCACCTGGGTTCACTGTCCACTAGCTGAAGTGAAGTTAAGGAGAGGCATGCGAGTCTGGGCGCGCTCTCACTCCAATTTGCGCGCACTCTGGTGCGCAGGCTGCCAAAGCGAGGCTGTACTAGTGTCTGCAGTGCTTCCGGGTGACCCTTTTGCTCTGTTGGGCCTTACTACAGCGTCCCGCAGCCACCTCTTCTTGGCGGGCCCCCACTCGGCGGCACTGGGGTGCAAGTCGCGTTGTGTCCATCAAGTTACGGCTTTGCAGTGGGTCCCCCACTTGCGCCCTCACAGGGGAGTGGCCCCCAAGCCTTTGGTGTCTTCTGGTGCCCCCTGGCCGCTCTTACATATACTACTCTGGCTCCAGGGCAAGCACTTCCCCCCACGCGCCTTGCACTTTCTGTCTATGTTCGCCCAGGCCACATCGATGCTCAGGTCTCTACACAGCTTCTCGCATGCAATGGGGGCGCCGCGCGTCTCAGGGCCCACCTCTTCCGTGTCTGCATCCGCGCCTATCCTCTGGTGTCTTGCAGCATGGCGGGCCTCTACACTACCGCTTCACCCTGCGTCCCGCTCACCTTACGCCCCTTGGCGAGGGTGCTCACCGTGACTGTCTCTTCGCAGCTGTGCGTGCGTGCAGTTCAACCCTCCTTGTCGCGGGTGTTCGGTGCTTGTACACGCCGCATGTCTCCCTAAGGCACCAGGGTCCGTCCCCCGCTCTCAGCGGCCAGCCGTTGGTTCGCAGCCATGCTGTCCAGGCCTCTGGCGGGACGCGCCTACCTTTGTGTCGGCTGCAACGGGAACTCTTCGCTCTCTTACCACATACAGCTGCCCCAGTAGGTCCACGGTTGGTTCTGGCATACTGCGGCACAGCAGGGCAGGACCACCCGGTGGATTTTCAGGATAAAAGGGGCAGCGGAGACGGAGCACTACGGAGTCACATCCGCCATCTTAGCTGGCTAGCCACGCCTCCGTGGCTACACCCCCTATTATGCCACCCTTTAGTGGGTGGGGGGCATGTGCCTGTCCCTGGTTGGCTGAGTCCCCCATCTTCAAGATGGTGTGGACCAAGAGTTGTGCTTCACCTCGCCTCCCCCAGCTGAAGGATGGAGTTGGCAGAGGTGGGCACACCTCTCTTCCTCACTTGTTTGTCCCGTCAGTTCGCCTGCCTAAAGTGGGGGTCAGAATCAGTGGGGACCAGTTGCTGAAAGCAGCAATTGGCCTGGGGAAGCTCAAAAAGGCGGCAAGCATTGGACGCTTCCCCTTCGTGAACCATGTCCATCCTGGGGGAGGAGGCTTGGCACCTCGTCCCAGGATGTGCATTGTTTCAGGCCCCAGAGAGCAGCAGGGTCTCGAGCCAGGGGTCCAGAAACAGCCACTGAGGCAGCCACTCAGCCTGGACACTAGTGGTGGGTTAGTTTTCAGAGGGCATCTCTAAGATGCCCTCTGTGAAAAATTTTCACTAAATCCCACACTGGCATCAGTGTGGTTTTAATGTGCTGAGAAGTTGGATACCAAACATCTCAGTTTTCAGTGTAGCCATTATGGTGCTGTGGAGTTCGTAATGACAAACTCACAGCACCATATACTCTTAATGGAAGCACTGCACTTACAATGTCTAAGAATGGACTTAGACACTGTAGGGGTACAGGGCTCATGCACCTGTACCCTCACCACTGGTATAGTGCACCCAGCTAGAGGGGGGGACTGATCTATGCCAGGGCAGTGGGTTGTAGGTAGGCCTGGGCGGTGAACATCGCTCCGGGGAGCTCGTGAAGTGAAGAAAACTCCGCTTTGCGATGTGCAGCAGGGTTTTTTCCCCGCTCACGATCGCAAATGGTAAGTTCGCGAACGGTAAGTTCGCGAGTGTGAGCTGCTACTGGGGTAGACTTTCTACCCAAGCAGCAGGAATACCAGCACACACTGCAGATCGCACTGCACTCTGCTACTCGCGGAACTTCGCTGAGTTTTTTTGTAACTTCGCGGAGTTCCGCGTACCAAAACTCTGAGAACTACGCCAAGGGTTAGTTGTAGGCATAGCACACAGGGATGTGTGCCATGTCGACTCTTCACTTTGTTCTGCACCAGGACACACAGCCTGCAAAGGCAGTGTGTGAGTGTCAGGGTAATGGACCTCTAAGGGTGGCACAATAAGTGCTACAGCCCTTCGAGGCCTTCTCTGGTCACAATGCCCTGGGTACCTGTGGTACCATTTACCAGGGGCTGACCTGTGGCCAGAGATGCCAATTGGGTTTAGGCTTCAATGCAGTTTTAGGGAAAGAACATAGGCCCTGGGTACCTGATTAGAAGGAGCTCAGGGCACACTCAATCAAAGTAAATCAGCAATTCAGCAAAAAGCGGGGGCAACCATGCAGAAAGAGGGCACTTTCTCACACAAACCCCTCCCCCAAATGAAAGAGGATCAGACTAACCTTTCCCTAGAGAGTCTTCATTTTCTAAGTGGAAGAACCTGGAAAGTCCATCTGCATTGGCATGGGCAGTCCCAGGTCTGTGTTCCACTACAAAGTCCATTCCCTGTAGGGAGATGGAGCACCTCAACAGTTTAGGATTTTCACTTTTCATCTGCATTAGCCATCTGAGAGGTCTGTGATCAGTTTGAACTAGGAAGTGAGTACCAAACAAGTATGGTCTCAGCTTCTTCAGGGACCAAACCACAGCAAAGGCCTCCTTCTCAATGGCACTCCAACGCTGCTCCCTAGGGAGAAGCCTTCTGCTTATAAAAGCAACAGGTAATCTTGGCCTTCATCATTGGTCTGGGTTAGGACCGCTCCTATCCCTAACTCAGAGGCATCAGTCTGCACAATGAACTGCATGGCATAGTCTGGAGCTTTGTGAATTGGTGCTGAGCACATAGCCTCTTTCAGGGTGTCAGAAGCCTTTTGACAACTAACTGTCCAGTTTACCTTCCCTTTTGGGCATTTTCTTGGAGGTGAGTTCTGTGAGGAGAGCCACAATGGACCCATATCCCTTCAAAAACCTCCTGTAGTACCCAGTCAAGCCAAAGAATGCCCTGACTTGGGTCTGGGTTGTTGGAGCTGCCCAGTCCTGGATGGCCTTGATCTTGGGCTGTAAGGGTTGTACCTGGCCTCCGCCAACAAGATGGCCCAAGTACACCACAGTTCCCTGCCCTATCTGGCATTTGGAGGCCTTGATAGTTAGGCTTGCAGTTTGTAGGGCATTTAAAACCTTCCCAAGGTGGATCAGGTGATCTTGCCAGGTGGAGCTAAAGACAGCAATATCATCTAGATAAGCTGCACTAAAGGACTCCAATCCAGCAAGGACTTGGTTCACCAACCTCTGGAAGGTGGCAGGGGCATTCTTTAAACCAAAGAGCATAACAGTAAACTGATAATGCCCATCAGGTGTGGAGAGGGCTGTCTTTTCTTTTGCTCCTGGGGCCATGCCAATTTGCCAGTACCCTGCAGTTAAGTCAAAGGTACTTAGAATTTTGACTGCACCCAATTTGTCTATCAACTCATCTGCTCTTGGGATAGGTTTAGCATCTGTCTTGGTGACAGAGTTGAGTCCTCTATAGTCCACACAGAACCTCATTTCTCTCTTTCTACCCAGTGGATGAGGTTTGGGGACTAGAACCACTGGCTGGCCCAGGGGCTCTCAGAGGGTTCAATAACCCCTAACTAGCATCTTGCTGACTTCAGCTCTGATGCTTTCCTTGACTTGATCAGACTGTCGATAGATTTTGTTTTTGACAGGTGAACTGTCACCAGTGTCCACATCATGGGTACACCAGTTTGTCTGACCAGGGGTCAAGGAAAAGAGCTTAGCATACTGTTGCAAGACTTGCTTGCAATCAGTCTGCTGTTGGGCAGAGAGGGTGTCTGAAAAGACAACTTCATCCACTGACCCATCTTTTGGGCTGTATGAGAGGAGCTCAGGTAGAGGTTCACTCTCTGTCTTCTGATCCTCATCAATCACCATCAGCATGGTGATGTCAGCCCTGTCATGGTAGAGCTTCAGGCAGTTCACATGGATAACCCTTTTGGGTGTCCTGCTTGTACCCAGGTCAACCAAGTAGGTGACCTCATTCTTTTTTTCTAGGATAGGGTAAGGGCCACTCCATCAGCCCTGGAGAGCCCTTGGTGCCACTGGCTCCAACACCCATACCTTCTGCCCAAGTTGAAATTAAACCAGTGCAGCTTTTTGGTCATACCAGTGCTTCTGAAGCTCCTGGCTGGCCTCAAGATTTTTGGATTCCTTTTCCATATACTCAGCCATTCTGGCCAAGCACATAGTCCACAATATCTTGTTTGGGTTCTTGGAGGCGCTCCTCCCAACCCTCTTTTACAAGACAAAGTGGTCCACTCACAGGATGGCCAAACAGTAGTTCAAAGGGTGAAAACCCTACTCCCTTCTGTGGCCCTTTTCTGTAAGCGAAAAGCAGGCAGGGTAAGAGGACATCCCATCTCCTTTTGAGTTTTTCAGGGGGCCCCATATTCATGTCTTTCAATGTCTTTTTGAATCTCTCAACAAGGCCATTGGTTTGTGGGTGATAGGGTGTAGTAAACTTGTACTGCACTCCACACTCTTTACACATGTGTTTTAGGTAAGCAGACATTAAGTTGTAACCTCTGTCTGAAACCACCTCCTTAGGAAACCCTACTCTGGTGAAGACACTAATGAGGGCCTTGGCTACTGCGCGAGCTGTAGTAGTCCTAAGGGGAATTGCTTTAGGGTACCTAGTGGCATGATCCACCACCACTAGAATGAATTTGTTCCTTGATGCTGTGGGAGGTTTAAGTGGACCCACTATGTCCACACCTATCCTTTCAAATGGAACCCCCACCACAGGCAGTGGTATCAGGAGCCCTTTGAGGGGCCACCTGTCTTGCCACTGGCCTGACAGGTGACACAGGAGCTGACAAACTCCTTTACTTTTTGGTGCATCTGGGGCCAGTAAAACTGGCTAACTAGCCTTTCCCAAGTCTTGGTTTGGCCCAGATGTCAAGCTAGGGGAATGTCATGAGCTAAGGTTAGGAGAAACTGCCTGTACTTCTGATGCACTACCACTTCCTACTGGCTCCAGGTTTGGGGTCTCTGGACTCAGTGTACAGTAGTCCCTCTTCCCAATAAGCTCGGTGGGTACCACTGACGTCTCCAGTTTCCTGTGCAGTAGCTAGCTGCCTCAGGCTTTCAAAGAGTTGGACAGTCCTGCTGTCCAAGGCACAGCTCTTCCCTAAAGGGTCCCCCTGGTCCTAAGAGTTCAACCTGGTAAGTGTCAAGCTCCATGGGCTCAGTTCCCTCTGGGGTGTCCAAGTCCTCTCCCTGAGGAGAGGGGTCCTGACCCTTTTGCTGTACAGAAGCTTTATCCCCAGTCTTCTTACCTTTGCTCTTGGAAGGTTGGGCCATACTTTCATGCTCCAACACTTCTTTTTCACCCTGTCTCTTGCTCTGTGCTATTGTTTTCACACACACCAATTCAGGGATGTCCAGCATGGCTGCATGGGTTTTCAGTTCAACCTCAGCCCATGCTGAGGTTTCCAGGTCATTACCAAGCAGACATGCAGCTGGTAGCTTTGGAGAGACCACTACCTGTTTCAGGCCAATAACCCCCCCCCCCCCCCCAGTCAAATGTTGCCATTGCATGGTTAGTGGTAACACTGTCAGCATTGGTGACTTGGTAAGTTCTCCCAATCAAGTATTGCTCGGGGGAAACCAGTGTGTCTCACCATAGTGACAGTGGCAAACTCAACTTCCCCGTCTGAAACTAGAACTGCTTCAGTGTGCAACCCGATTTGCTCTTGGCACACTGTTGATCCCATCTGGTCTGGAGACTTGCTACCCCAGGAGTAGCTGTAGTAGGACTAGGGGCCTTCTTGTTTGGGCAAGCAGCATCTCCAGTTAAGTGTCCCAACTTCTTACAGTTGTTACACCAGGCCTTTGAGGGATCAAAGTTCTTTCCCCTGTACCTATTAATGGCCTGGGAAGGGTTTTGGGACTCACCCCCCTGTGCAGGTTTTTGGGGCCCTTTAGAAGACTCAGGCGTTTTATCTTGGGGATTCTCACCACCTTTCCCCTGGGGAGGTTTTGTAACCACTTTCTTTTGGTCACCCCCAGTGGTTGTTTTTGTCACCCTTGTCTTGACCCAGTGGTCTGCCTTCTTTCCCAATTCTTGGGGAGAAATTAGACCTAGGTCTACCAAATGCTGATGTAACGTTTCATTAGTGCAATTACTTAAAATATGTTCTTTAATAAAACAGATTGTAAAGTCTATTGAAATCATGCACATTGTGCCCAGTTAACCCACCATCTAGTGTTTTAACTGAGTAGTCTAAGAAGTCAATCCAGGATTGGTTTTGTGAGCCCCCCTGAATCTAATTCTATATTCCTGTCACAGGACCTGACACGGGGATAGAAGGAACGGACCCCGATAGTTCAAGGTATGTAAGTCTGTTTTCATTGGGAGTAACACAAATTAAAGAACAAAGGTCCGTCTGTATAAAGGATAACAAAAACTTAGAGGACAGTCCAAGGCTCCGGTTGAAGAGAAGGACTCTTTATCAGCACCAGTAGCTTCCTGGTCAGGGATATACAGTTCACTGTCGGACTCCAGGGAGGGTTATGGTTGACCTCACCACCTCGAGGAAGTATTGTCCTCAAAAGAAAGGAAAAAAAACAACAAACAAACGAAGGGTCAAAATGCCAGTTTGGCCTGTGTTAATGTCTGGGAGGGGGAGACAGTATTGTGAAGAGAGCACCGCTTTCTATGACCGGGTGGAACCCAAGAGATATGCAGCCGCAGTGACCTCCCGGTGCCTTTCCCACTCCCAGGAAACGGCTCTGTACCTGTTGCAGCCACCCTCCTCCTGGGGGGTGTCTGGCGTTAGCGCGGTGTCGGTCTCCGCCAACGCCTCCTCCTGGGTCTTGCGCCGCACAGCTGCTCGTCGGTCCCGGTTCTTCCTTCGCTTTTGGGGTCCTTTCCCATGCCAAAGGTTCTCTGATCTTCTCCCGGCAGAGTCGTCCTTCCGTGCTTTCTCCGGTTGTGGTTTCCGCCTTTTCCTCCTCCTCACATCCTGATAGGCTCCCGAAGGGTGATGACAGGTTCTTCGGCTCTGCCTCCTCCTGGCAGCAAGCTGAGTTAAAGGGCCCAGCTCTCCTCATACCTGCATAGTCAGGATATTGACATCAAAAGAGGACTCCGGACTCGAGAAGCCCCGTTCCTCCAGACACACCCTCCCCCCTGGATTTCCCCGATCGGGGGAAACAGGGAACCGGGACAGGAAGTCTGCATTGCCCTGATCAGTACCCTTACGATGGCAGACCTCAAATTGGAACGGCTGTAAAGACAGAAACCATCGGAGCACCCTGTTGTTACAGCCACGGTTCCTCTGCAACCAAGTCAGGGGAGCAGGATCTGTATACAGAATAAAGGGCCTACCCTCCAGGTAGTATCTCAGTTTTTCTATTCCCCATTTCACTGCCAAGCACTCTTTTTCGATGGTGGGATATGCTTCTTCCTGTGGGAAGAGCTTACGGCTTATATAAAGGATAGGCCTTTCAAGTCCCTCGTTGTCATGTTGGGAAAGGACAGCACCGATGCCTACTCCAGAGGCATCGGTTTGAAGGATGAATGGTTTTTGGAAGTCCGGTGTTTGTAACAGGGGAGAGGAAGTCAGGGCTATTTTCAGGCTGTTAAATGCCTCTTGTTATAGGACAGTAGGAGAGAGCAAACGAGAGGAGGGGACGGACTTCCTTAAGAGGTCCGTAAGAGGGGCTGCCTTGTCTGTGAACTGGGAGATGAACCTTCTATAATACCCTATTAATCCTAAGAAGGATCGAAGGTTTTTTCTAGTGGTAGGGAATATGGTCTCCTGAATGGATTTCACCTTCTCGGTTTGTGGTTCTATCATACCCTTACCCAGTAGGTAGCCCAAATATTTGACCTTCTGGAATGCAAAGCGGGACTTCTTGGCATTTATGTGTAAGTGTGCAGAGCGCAGTTCTTGAAAGATGGCCGCTAGGTGGTCTAGGTGTTCTTCCCAGGTTCTGCTGAATACAACTATGTCATCCAGATAAGCGGATGAATACTCTGTATGTCCTGCAAGTAAGGTGTCCATCAGCCTCTGAAAAGTGGCTGGGGCCCGTGTAAGCCAAAGGGCAGGACGGTGAAGTGGAAGAGACCCTCTGGAGTAGAGAAAGCGGTCTTCTCCTGGACTCGTGGTTTCACTGGGATCTGCCAATAGCCCTTGGTGAGGTCGATGGTAGAAATATACTGAGCCTCACCAAGGCGCTCTATCAGCTCGTCTACCCGGGGTAGGGGATAACCGTCCTGTTTGGAGACGCGGTCCACTGCCCTGAAGTCGATGCAAAACTGGATGCTGCCATCCGGTTTTGGTACGAGAACGATTGGCGAGCACCAATTGCTGCGGGAGGGAACGATTATCCCGGTCTCCAACATCTGCTTTACTTCTTTCCTCAAAGCCAACCGTCGTGCCTCAGGGACACGGTAGGGTCGTTGTTTAATGGTGACACCTTCCGGAGTGGGAATAGAGTGTGAAGCAAGATGGGTCCTCCCAGACTAGTCAGAAAACACATCCTGGAAGGAGCCAAGTAGGGTGCGGATGTCTCTTGTATGTTCCGGAGCTAGCTCTTCATTGAGGACCATAGAGCCCACTGTAGAGGAGCATGAGGTCACCGTGGAGACTGTATACGGTTTAGGGGGGTCCTAACCATTTATTAAGAAGGTTTATGTGGTACATTTGAGTTTTGGTGGAACTGAGCCGCAACACATAAGTGGTTTTTCCTATCCTTTGAGTTACTGCAAAAGGGCCCTGCCACTCCTTCCGTAGCTTGTGAGAGGATGAAGGGTGCAATACCAAGGCCCAGTCCCCGACCTTCATTTCTCTTAGTTTTTTTCCTTTGTCGTAAGCTTGTTTTTGTTTTCCCTGTGCTCTCTCTAAGGAAGCATGGGTAAAGGTTCTTAGTTTGTGTAATCGGCTCTTGACCTGGTTCGCGTAATCAAGCAGAGCGTGGGCTTCTTGGGCGCTATCGGTTTCCAGCTTTCTTTGGTTATTTCAAGAAGGGTCCGAGGTTTCCTTCCGAACAGCAGCTCGAAAGGAGACGCGCCCAAGCTGCTCTGGACCTGGCTCCGCAGTACACACAAGGCCAAGGGAAGAAGCTGATCCCAGTTCTTCCCGTCTCCTGCTAGGAGTTTTTTTAAGGTTAGTTTGAGGTTGCCATTATATCTTTCCACCAGACCATCAGTCTGGGGATGATAAACAGATGTTTTTATATGTTTGATTCCAAATTGTTTGCAGACCTGTTTCATCAACCTTGAAACAAAAGGGGTCCCCTGATCCGTTATAATGTCTCTTGGAAAGCCCATTCGGGAGAAGACATCTATCAGCCTTTGGGCTATGGTAGTGGTGTTTGCGGTGTGTAAGGGCAAGGCTTCGGGATATCTAGTGGAGTAGTCAACAATCACTAATACATATTGATACCCTTTACTGGACTTTGGGAGGGGACCTATCAAATCCATGCTTAGCCTGTCAAACGGTTTGGCGATAATGGGAAGAGGGCATAGAGGGGCTTTAGGATGGACATTGGGGCTCTTTTTCTGGCATATGGTGCATACTTGACAATATTTTTTATCCTGTGCGTGTACCCCTGGCCACGGAGTATTGCTTGAGACGTTGTTTCCACCCCACAGTGCCCTGCAAAAAGGTGGGCATGAGCAAAGAAGAGCCCCAGGTCTCTAAAAGACGCAGAGACTAATAATTGCGGTTTGTCCCCTTCCCTACCCACTCTATATAAAATATCTTTTTGTTCAATAAAACATGGGTGCACCCTACGGGGTTGGAGGAGGGACTCTCGGGCACTCTGCCACGCATTACTGAGGCTGCTATCGTTGAGTTGGGCGGTTCGGAAATGGGGATCTATGGCCCATGGTTCGGAGTTCAAGAGAGAGTCCTGGGGGCCTCGCTTCAGGGCCCCTGATAACATGTCGAAGAACCAGGGATTGTCAATACCGATGAGGAGGGGTTCGGGGAGTTGGGACAATACCCCTACTTCGACGACAACGTTCAGTCCCTTTTCGTTCTGGAGGCTAATTCTAGCAAGGGGATAGTCTTTTATATCTCCATGTACGCATCGAATACACACATATCTTCCTGTGCAAAAGGGATGTGGGTGGTACAAACTCCTCTCGTATGATGGAATGCCTGCAGCCAGAGTCTAAGAGGGCGGTTATGGGACGGTAATTCAGGATGAGACTCACGTAGTACACAGGGCCTGTCTTTTGGGCGAAGAGAATGGAGTGGGGCACATAGCTGACGTCCATGGGTTCTTCTTCCGCCCTTTCTTTCCGTCTTCTACAGAACTTGGCGATATGGCCCCATTCCCCGCACTCGTAACATTGGGGACCACCTGAGGGAATCGCGTCATTATGTCCTGGGCGCGGTTTCTGTGGTTCATAGAATGGCTTGGATATTTTCCTTTCCGTTCTACCTGCATGAACCGGCTTGTGGAGTTTTTCGGGCTCTTTTGAGGCTCCCCTACTCTGGGTTCTGACATAGGAGGTGGCCATTTCTACGGCATGTTCCAATGTGAGGCCGGCATGTTGGCGTAACCACCGTTGCGTCCCAAAAGGGAGCGCCTCCAAATATTGTTCCAGATAGATTTTTTCCATTATGGCTTCCCTGGTGGAGTCCAATGGTTTGAGCCACTGGTCCGCTGCATCCTTGATCTTATAGAAAAGGGTTTTGGGGTGTCTCCGGTCACTCCCCGTTCCTGCCTGAAGCGAAGGCGATGTGCCTCATCGTCTATACCCAGATGGTCAAGAACGTATTGCTTTACGTGGCCATATGTTGCTGTGCCGTCACAGTTAGCGATCTGATACGTGGCCTTAGCTTCTCCAGTGAGGAGGGGGGCCAGGTAGAAGGGCCAGCATTCCCCTGGCCAACCACTCGCCCTTGCAGCGCGTTCGAACTTAAAAAGAAAAAACGATATAGGGTTGTCCCCAGGAACATACTTCTGCAGGGGTATAACAGTCCCTGGCAGGGTGGATGTCCTACCTTGGCCTAACGTGTGCAGGAGCTGAGTTTGTCCTTCTGCTAGTTTGGTTACGTTGTCGGCCCGCATTTGGATGACTGAGGTGAACACCGCTCTGTCCATTTCAGCTTGATTAGCGTTCTTTTCCATAGCCCACTCTAATTTTGTCTGTGCTTCCCGCATCTGCGCTATAACCTGCTCCATCTTGTATCAGAGGAGGTTTGCCCGCATTCTCCACCAATTTGTCACGGGACCTGACACGGGGATAGAAGGAACGACGGACCCTGATAGTTCAAGGTATGTAAGTCTATTTTAATTGGTGGTAACACAAATCAAAGAACAGAGGTCCGTCTGTATAAAGGATAACAAAAACTTAGAGGACAGTCCAAGGCTCCTGTTGAAGAGAAGGACTCTTTTTCAGCGCCAGTAGCTTCCTGGTCAGGGATATATAGTTCACTGTCAGACTCCAGGGAGGGTTATGGTTGGCCTCACCACCTCGAGGAAGTGTTGTCCTAAAAAAAAAAAGAAAAAAAACAACAAACAAAGGAAGGGTCAAAATGCTGGTTTGGCCTGTGTTAAAGTCAGGGAGGGGGAGACAGTATTGTGAAGGGAGCACCGCTTTCTATGACCGGGTGGAACCCAAGAGATATGCAGCCGCAGTGACCTCCCAGTGGTCTACCCACTCCCTCCCGGTGCCTTTCCCACTCCCAGGAAACGGCTCCGTACCTGTTGCAGCCACCCTCCTCATAGGGGGTGGCTGGCATTAGCGCGGTGTCGGTCTCCGCCGACGCCTCCTCCTGGGTCTTGCGCCTCACAGCTGCTCGTCGGTCCTGGTTCTTCCTTCACTTTTCGGGTGCCTTCCCACGCCAAAGATTCTCCGATCTTCTCCCGGCAGAGTCGTCCTTCCACGCTTTCTCCGGTTGTGGTTTCCACCTTTTCCTCCTCCTCACGTCCTGATAGGCTCCCGAAGGGTGATGACCGGTTCTTCGGCTCTGCCTCCTCCTGGCCGCAGGCTGAGTTAAAGTGCCCAGCCTCTCCTCGTACCTGCATAGTCAGGATATTGACATCAAAAGAGGACTCCGGACTCGAGAAGCCCCGTTCCTCCCAACAATTCCTCAGTTGTGAGTCCAAATCTTTCAATCAGAGTTCTCTTCATGAGGTCATAAGACCCAGCATCTGCCCCAAAAAGGGTCAGGAGCCTGTCTCTGCAGTTACCATAGAACAGTCCCCAAAGGAGTGCCCCCAGTGTGACTTCTTCACTTTTCTCATTTCACAAGCCCTCTGAAAGGCTGTGAACCATTTTGTGATAGCATCACTCTCTTCATATTTAGGGACAATCCCTTTGGGGATTTTAGGATCATAAGATAGCTCTTTATCCTTATTTAGTAAATTGCTGCCACCATTGATGGGTGCTAGGCCTTTCTCTACTCTCTCTCTTTCTAGAGCCATCATCCTGGTAACTAGATCCAGTCTTTTGGTCAGCCTTACTAAAAGGCTGTCCTCCTCATTGAGGCTGTCCTCAGTGTCCTCACTGATACCTGATCCACCTGTGTGAGATCTAAGCACTGAGAGGTTTACTCTTGGAGTCAAGGGTACTTGAACCCTTCTCTCCCTAGGAAGTGGAGGGGGTTAATCTACCAGGTCATTCCCTTCCTCTACTTCCTCATCTGACTGGTCTTCACCATTTTCAGATGGGTGGTCTTTAGCAAACCCAGCCAACAGCTCCTGGAGCTTTTGTTTGGTGGGATGGGGACCCATGGTTATGCTTTTATTTTTACATAGGGACCTTACCTCCTTGAAAGACAAGTGAAGGTAAGGGGTGAAGACAAGCTCCTCAACCCTGTCCTCTATGTCATTGTGGGTATTTTCACTAATAGATGGGTTCTTATTTTGAGACATTGTTAAAAAAAACTTCTAACCACTCTAACCCTAGCTACAGTGACTTTTTATTTTCTAAAATTCTAAAGGGACTTAACCAAGGCCCTAAAATGACTTTTAGTAATTTTGCAATAAATGCCCATTTGAAAACTCTGAATTCTAAAGACAATTTAAGAGATCTGTTGTGTGATCAGGTGGTAACCAAATAGTCCAACAAACGCAAAGTTGTGTATCCCACCGCTGATCCACCAATGTAGGAAGCTGGCTCTGTATATACTATACCAAAGTGAGGTATAGTGTGCAGAGTCCAGTGGAACCCTAAAGGTAGGCAGAGGTAAAGTTAGATAGAACCTTACTCTCTGTTTGTGGTAGTATGGTCGAGCAGTAAAGCAGTATCAGAGGACAGTGTTAAACATTTGTTGTACACACTCAGTCAGCAAATGAATTCACACACTCAAAGAACTTCAGACCAATTGTTTTTGTAAAAAAAATATTCTTGTAGTTATTTTATTTCTAGAACCAAGCAAGCCTGGCACAGGTAAGCAATGAATAATTTACAGTAGTAAATGCTGATTGTAAAACAGTTCAATTGCAATTATAATGTACTATGGTTTGACTTAAAGTATTGTTTCAGAGAAATGCAATTCCTTGTAAACACAGTACATAGACGTGAATGAGATAAAATCCTTGGGGAGAGGAGTTGGCCTAATGGTTAGGGCGCTCGACCTCGGACCTCGGGGAACTGGGTTTGAGTCTTGGTAACGACACTAAAACATCCTGTGATTCTGGGCAAATCACTTAATCTCCCCGTGCCAAACAAAAAAGAAAAAAAATTGAATGTGTGTCCTCATGTAACATAACTGGTGCTATGTAAAGCGCTCTGATACCGGATTGGAATTGGGTCAAGTTCGCGCTATATTAAACTCTGCAAAAAAAAAAACTAAAATAAATAGCAGGTAAGTTACTTTTGGATTAGTTTTCTTACTCGGTGCTGTATGCCTGGATGCCGCACTGGGACATTTCCTGTAAACAGGTGAGTAAAAGCGTTTTTGTTAAATGGTACAATTTTAAAAGAATTTCTTTAGGTTTCAAAACTCCACACTTGGAAACTTTTTCAGGAAAAAGTGTCAATGTTATCCTATGGAGGAAAATATGGTTATCGGTTTTTTGGTAAGTAATCGGTCTTTGGAGTTGAGGTTCTGGGGTTACACTCGGGGTGGGGGGTCCCCCAGGGTCTGTGATGCACTCTTGTTACACCCTCAGCAGCACTTGGGCGGCTGGGTGCAGTGTTGAGGCCCAATGTTATCCAATGAGGGATAGGGGGCCTCTGTTGGTGGCTGCTGGCAAGCAGGCCACTGGGCTGCGAGAGCAAAGCTTCTGGACTTTAGCTCGCAGCAAATGGGGAAAAAATTAGCACCAAAGGTGCACCCTCAGTGGCACTAGGGCGGCCGGGTGCAGGGTGCTGTTTCAAGGTCGGATGCCCTGTTTCCAATGGAGAGCATCCGGTTTGCAAAAGCACTGCAGGCAGGGAGACGAAGGACTTCTGGGTGCGACCACCACTTCGAGAGGTAAGTTGGGAAGTTAGGGGTTGGTTAGGCACCGTCGGTTTGGGCACACAAGGCCGTGGGGCGTCGGGTGCAGGGGTGACTTTTGGGCTCCGATTTTCTTACCACCTCCGGGTCGCTGTTAGGGATGCGTTCTGGATTTAGGCTGCTGGCGTCAGCTGAAGGCTTGAGGCAGGTCAGGGGTCGCCGGATCTTGGTTCAGGATCGCTGGGGTGACCTCCTCGTGGTGTTTTCCCACTCGAGCTCGGGCAGTGGACGGCGGGTGCAGAGTGGGGCGAATTCGCGGTCTCCGGCTACTGCCAGAGGTTGCAGTTGAACAAATCCAGTGTTCACGGGAGAAGCAGTCTTTGGAAGTGAAGGCAGGCAGGTCCTCCCGGGTTTTTGAGGTTTCTGGCTGCAGGACACACCGGGATTTCACAGGAGCAGGTTCGAGGGGGAAACAGACCGGTAAGGCTGGGGCCCAGTCAGTGGGCGTCTTCCTCTTGTTAGCTGCTGCACGGCTGTTTGGTCCTTCTTCTTTTCTTCTTGTTTGTCTGGATCTGAGGAAGCAAGGTTCAGGGCTGCCCCTAAATACTAGATTTAGGGGCGTTACAGGTAGGTAAAAGGCAGGGACCAATTATGCCACTCTCCAGTGGAAGGGGGGCATGTGCCGGTCCCCTCTATCTTCAAGATGGTGTGGACTGAGAGTTGTGCTTCACCTCGCCTCCCCCACCCGAGGGATGGAGTTGGCAGAGGTGGGCACACCTCTCTTTCTGACTTGTTTTTCCCACCGGTTCTCCCGCCCAAAGTGGGGGTTAGATCCGGTGGGGACCAGCTGCTGAAAGCAGCAAGTGGCCTGGGGAAGCTCACAAAGGCGGCAAGCCTTTGAAGCTTCCTCTTCGTGAACTACGCCCATCATGGAGGGAGGAGGCTTGGCACCTCGTCCCAGGATGTGCATTGTTTTAGGCCCAAGAGAGCAGCAAGCTGTCGATCCAGGGGTCCAGAAACATGTCTGGTGGTGTGGGTTTAATGTGCTGAGAAGTTTGATACCACACTTCTCAGTTTTCAGTGTAGCCATTATGGTGCTGTGGAGTTCGTAATGACAAACTCCCAGCACCATATACTCTTAATGGCAGCACTGCACTTACAATGTCCAAGAATGGATGCAGACACTGTAGGGGTGCAGGGCTCATGCATCTGTACCCTCACCACTGGTATAGTGCACCTAGCTAGAGGGGTGACTGATCTATGCCAGGGCAGTGGGTTGTAGGCACGGCACACAGGGATATGTGCCATGTCGACTCTTCACCAGGACACGCAGCCTGCAAAGGCAGTGTGTGAGTGTCAGGGTACAGGACCTCTATGAGTGGCACAATAAGTGCTGCAGCCCTTAGAGGCCTTCTCTGGTCACAGTGCCCTGGGTACCTGTGGTACCATTTACCAGGAGCTGACCTGTGGCCAGAGATGCCAATTGGGTTTAGGCTTCAATGCAGTTTTAGGGAAAGAACATAGGCCCTGGGTACCTGATTAGCAGGAGCTCAGGTCACACTCAGTCAAAGTACATCAGCAATTCAGCAAAAAGTGGGGGCAACCATGCCGAAAGAGGGCACTTTCTCACAGTGTTTCAGTGTGGATGCTCAGTTCAAGGGTAAGGCATGGGGTCCGGGACACAAAGGAAGATATCAATATATGCAGATAAGTGCTGATCTATGTACAGGAGCCAGATGTCTCGCTGACGAGAGGGATGGATATCCTTAAAAATCAATGGCCAGGCCTCAGGTCTGTGGGTGAATTGTCAAAAATCAATATATTTCCCTATTGCTGGGGGTACCTCCGCAACTCTGATTATCCCGCAGTTGCAGATTGAAAGAGACCATTTTAGGTATTTGGGCATGGAAATAGCATCCTCTCATACCAGAAGTTGGTAATTTAATATGGGTATGCTGCTAGTGTACATGAGGAGTACGTTCCAGTCCTGAAAGCACCTGCCCCTCTCCCCGATGAATCAAGGTGCACTCTTTAAAATGGTGCTTCTCCGCCACCTGTTGTATGGATTCCAAAACAACCCACACATATTGCCACATTTTTTCTGGACTTCCAGTCGGAGGTCTCTGGTTTCCTGTGGGAAGGGGCAGTCCCACGGTCTTGTATGCGAAGTGCTGCTTCTCTCCAGACGAGGCTTGCCTAGGTTGGGCAGATATACAACTCTACTACTGGGCAGCACAGCTGATTCCCTATAATGACTGGTTCCACAGGGACTGGCTGGATCCCCTGGAGAGGTTGGAGCTACCCTGGATAGAACACCATGGATTGCTCAGTATGTTGTACGGGGGTAAGATCCCCAATTCCCTCCCCAAGTTTACTAGCATATCCCTTCTATGTTGGTGCGCTGCGATGATGCCCATCAGGTGTCAAAACGTCCTAGCAGTGGCCACACCACTGTGGCATGGTTCAAGACTCCCACCGGTAGAGCGCCTACAGGGCTTCAGGCAATGTGACCTGGTCGGAATTTCGACACTGGGGGATGTGTGGTCACTTAATCATATAAAATCCTTTCAAGACCTACTGGTGGAGTTCCCGCTACATGTCTCACAGTTTAATCGTTACCTTCAATTGCCTCATGCCTTGGTGGTCTATGAGGAAAAATGTGATGAAATTCAGGATAGTATCTCCCTAGTGGGTAAGTTAGTATTATCAAAATTAGAGAAGTAAGGAATTTCCCAGATTTACTAAGCTCTGTTCCACAATGCCCCTAAACTGCTCCTACCGCTCCGGCAAAGAGGAGAACAGGACGTGGGAGATTGGACGATGATGACTGGAGGGCCCGATGGCGCTTGGCAATGTCCTCAAGGCTGCGCCTTGTACAGTTTAAATATTTTCACAGGCATTATTACACTCCAAAACACCTGTGGCAAATGGAGGGGATCGCAAACACTGAGCTGTATTAGATGTCAGAAGGCAGAGGGGAAATTCTCTCATGTGATTTGGTCATGTACGATCTTACAGCGCTATTGGAAGTCGGTGTGCTACACTCTGGGGGAGGTGAATGGCAGGGTGCTCCCGGCTGACCTCCGAATGGTAATACTGGGGCCTGATGGAAAAGTGTAGGTTGGGGGGTCCTCGCTGCACCCATTTGTTTGTGGCCATGGGATTACTGGTTGCCAAGAAGAATGTGGCAGGACACAGGGGGTTATGCAAAGGCCCCCACAATGCAGGAATGGGGGAGATGCTCTGCGCTTAGGAAGAGGAGTTGGCCTATAAGGCCCAGGAGTGAGTACTAAGCGCAGGAAAATATGGGAGAACTGTGCACACGAGATATATGACTTCTGGTGGAAGTAATATTTGGTGATCAGCAAGAATACTTAGGAGGGGATTCGAGAGCATGTAACCTTGAACTGTGCCATTTTTCTGATAAACAGTCTTTAGAGGAATGTTTGATGTTCACGTTGATATCGAAAACTCAATAAAGAGAATTAAAAGAGAGGCTCAACTTGCGTGAAGCATAGGTTATCCACACTAACAGCCGACTCCAAGTTACCCACATTACTCTTTGGATGCAGAAAGCTTTGGTTAAAAAAAAAGTCCAGCTTCCCTTTTGGCACCTTCTGGTTGATCTCCTAAGGAGCAGGACCCAACAGGCCTTCTATTGCACTGGGCATTTCACTGGAGGGTTGGAGCCCTTTGAGAACCAAAACAATTTAATATGGTCATCAAGACAGAAAAGACATAATTCAGAGCATCCAATATATAAATTTGGAGGTCCAAAAAAAAATTCAGACATTCCGGGCGATGGAGAAAACTCTCACGAACGAACCAACACGAATAAATCAAGGTAAATGCCCAACAATTTGATCACCCGAAAAAATTAATTGCCACAGACGATTCACCATCCAACCGTGTGTTTGGATACCAATAGACTTAAGTCTTTGGAGATCCCAGGGTTCGATCGCTCAGTCCGACGGACAGCAATCTCCCCGTACCAAATTGATGCCGTTCATTAATCTGAAGTAATTTCGGTATCTGTCCACACAGTTGGATGGTGAATTGTCTGTGGGAATTAATGGTCGAGTGACCATATTGTTGGGCATGTACCTTGATTTATTCGTTCGTTTGAGAGTTTTCTCCATCACCTGGAAGGTCCTAATTTATTTATTGACCTCCACAATTATACACTGGATGCTCTGAATTAGGTCTTTTCTGTCCTGATGATGACTATATTAACTTTTATCTCTCGTTTTCTGTGAAATTTTCCCTTGAACCATTGTTACTAATATATACTTTACTTGCCCCAGGTTCGGATAATAGGGCTGCCCCTGTTTGATGCAGCTAATCAATATCTTGAGCACAATTAAATGTTGTCGAGCATGATCTCTTGGTGTTTGAAAAACAATATCTTCCTATTTAACAATATTCTATACAGACAAATGCAAGGAATTTCTATGGGCACCTGCTTCGTTCCCAGCTATGCAAAATTTGCATATGGGCTGGTGGGAGGAGCAGGTGCTACGTAGCCCTGAAATGGAAGACATATTATAATGTGGCTAAGTTATATTGATACATCAATTTGTGCGATCAATGGGACCCCATCCTCTGCGCACTGTAGCTATGGGTGAAACATACCATGATATGTCTACATCATAAACTTTCACAACTTCAAAACTGGTTTAGTAAATTACAAACATAGAACAGATTTACTTCATACTCATATTTGTTCAAATATTTTTAACAGTTAGGTTTTCCAAATTTCAATTAAAATAAATGTCCATAAATTCATCAAAACAAAACAAGGGTTTTTCCAAAGTACATTCACTTTAAATCAAAATTTCTCTTGATGCCCAATGCATTTCGAGCTGGACTGGCTCTTCTTCCGGGGCTTGAATTCTGAAAAGATGAACATAAACAATATACTACAGGTATGTCACCGTCATCGGACGTATCTTAGCAGCTTCATTACATTACAGGTATGAATATCAGAGCATTATCACTCGGAGATGTACTCATAAAGAAAAATAAAAACGAATTAGACATAAGGTGAACGAAAGAAGAAAGAGGAGAGACAGGTTGTCCTTCACCAAAATGTGCCACTACCGTGCAAACAAAACTAATCTACCAGACACTAGTGTATCAGCTCTCGTATACCGGGAAAAGTCCTCAACCGCTGATCAGAACTCTTAGGGCCACCCATGAGTTTCCCAGCGTGATAAAGGCTAGGTGATATGTACCTTAAGCGACATCGTAACTAACGTAGTGGAACAAACTGCTGGAAAACCACCTAAACAAGAGAAATAAATGTTCAGACCTTCCGGCAAAGGGGGCCAAAAAGTCGTTAAATAAATACTTCTACAAACTAAAAAAGGTTTATTACCAGGTACAAAGGCTCAAAATGCCGGAAATTCTTCTACGAGACAAACTCGGGCGTATTCAGCTGCGTTCCCGCCGCGATTAAATTCAACACGGAAGTCCGCGGTCGTATCGTTGTGTCTAAAGACGGACTTAGATACACTCTCGAGAAGTGTAACGGAAACTAAGGACGGACCAACAGATATACATACTAAGGTGAACTCTAAGCATGAGTGTCCGCCATATTGCCATGGGAGTGCATTATGAACTTACTTAGTGAAAGACGATGTAAAATGTAACACCCATCGATATAAGTGAAAAAATAAAATGAAATTAGTTGAAAGATTGAAATAAAATGAAACAAAACTGAATAACTGCATAAAATTACTGAATAGATAAAAACGAAGCCAAACAATATGAGCACATTGATATACCAGCACATTTGCACGCATGAATATACCATAGACAGTCATTGTATTCAAATTATAGATAACATGAATAGTCAATACGATCATTGATTCCCTTGTCTAACAGGGTATCGAGACGTCTAATCCAAAATGTTTCTCTTTGGAGAAGTGCTCTGGTTATGTCCATATCAGGCTGGTGTGTTACTCTTTCTAACACTGAGAATTGGAGTTGGGCTATGCTATGTCTTTCCTCCTGCCAATGGGTAGCTAGGCTACTACTTTTGTTTTGTGTCCTTATCGTGCTCTTATGTTCAGATATTTGAACTTTAATCTTGCGTTCTGTCTTGACAAAGTATAGTTTTCCACATGGGCACTTAATGTAATAGATCAATTTCTCCGAGTTACAATCGGAATTATGAAACAGCTTGATGATTTCTCCTGTGGTTGGGTGATGTAACACATTACCTACTATAACGTTGTTACAGTGTATCCAGTTCTGGCATTTCTTCATTCCTTTGAAGTTGATAGTTTTTTTGGGAGAATGTAATAATTCTTTCAGATTTTTTGAAAGAGTGTAGGCAAACATCGGAGGATCTTTAAAGATGTTATTAAATTCGGGTTCGTTCTGCAGAATTTCTCATCTTTTCATAATGATCTTTTTTATCTTCGTTGAGCTTGTAGAAAATTTAGAGACGAACACTTGTCTGGACTTTTGACTTTTAGATTGAGGTTGAAACAAACTTTTTCTCGTGAGTTTTGAAGAACGTGATTTGGCTTGCTCAATAACTTCAGGAGGATAACCTCTGTTGAGGTACAGTTCTTGTTGTAGAGAAAAGTGATTATTCATATCATCAGTTTCAGAGCAAATTCTTTTAATTCGTAGGAATTGTGAATAAGGTAAGTTCTGTTTGAGGTTGGGGGGATGAAAGCTTTGATAGTGCAAGGCATTGTTGACATCAGTAAGTTTCCTATGCACTTGTGTCTGGATCAGTTTATCTTTGATGGTGAGGGTCACATCAAGATATGAAATCGTCGTTTGGCTGAATTCATGAATGAATTGTATATGATCATCAACTGCATTGAGTGATTGGAGTTTTTTGAGTAAGAGCTCCTCTTTATTAGTCCAAAGGATGAAAATGTCATCTATGTACCTGCAGTAAAGCAGGGAATTCCTGGTCCAATCTTCATCGTTGTAAATATGATTGTTCTCAAATTTCGCCATAAATGTATTCACGTATGCAGGAGCCCCTGCAAAGCCCATTGAAGTGCCTTGTTGTTGGAGATAAAAATTATTGTCCCAGTAGAAATAACTATGGTACAGGCAAAAATGTAAAAGTTCAAGTAAGAAGACTTTGTCAGCCCTTAGGGAGGATTGACGTAGCAGGGCCCTCTCGACAGTTTCCATTCCTGCAATGTGTGGTATGGAGGTGTACAAAGATTTAACATCAATGGTACACAATAATACTTCTTCAGTGAGAACTGCAGCTTCTAGTTTGGATAGAAAATCTCTTGTGTCTTTGATGTAAGATGGCCATTCTTGAACGAAAGGTTGTAAAAAGTGGTCTATGTAATGACCAAGTGTTTCGAAAATGGTTCCACATCCTGTAACAATAGGTCACATGGGGGGGTTGTGCAAGTCCTTGTGGATTTTGGGCAACATGTATAGAAGAGGTTTTCGAGGATGGTCAACAGTCAGAAATTGTTTAGTAGCTGTGGTAATCCAACCCATCTCGAAAGCATGATCGAGAATACACTTGAGTGTAGTTTTAAGCTCCTGGATGGGGTCTGTGTCTAGCATATATATATAACAATAGCGCCATAATGGATAAATCGTTTTACTCTTCTGCAGTACACGACCATGTTGCAGATTTGCAGACTTACTTGCTGCTAGACACAGACCCCATCCAGGAGCTTAAAACTACACTCAAGTGTATTCTCGATCATGCTTTCGAGATGGGTTGGATTACCACAGCTACTAAACAATTCCTGACTGTTGACCATCCTCGAAAACCTCTTCTATACATGTTGCCCAAAATCCACAAGGACTTGCACAACCCCCCCCCCCCCCCCCCCCCCCCCCATGCGACCTATTGTTACAGGATGTGGAACCATTTTCGAAACACTTGGTCATTACATAGACCACTTTTTACAACCTTTCGTTCAAGAATGGCCATCTTACATCAAAGACACAAGAGATTTTCTATCCAAACTAGAAGCTGCAGTTCTCACTGAAGAAGTATTATTGTGTACCATTGATGTTAAATCTTTGTACACCTCCATACCACACATTGCAGGAATGGAAGCTGTCGAGTGGGCCCTGCTACGTCAATCCTCCCTAAGGGCTGACAAAGTCTTCTTACTTGAACTTTTACATTTTTGCCTGTACCATAGTTATTTCTACTGGGACAATAATTTTTATCTCCTACAACAAGGCACTTCAATGGGCTTTGCAGGGGCTCCTGCATACGCGAATACATTTATGGCGAAATTTGAGAACGATCATATTTACAACGATGAAGATTGGACCAGGAATTCCCTGCTTTACTGCAGGTACATAGACGACATTTTCATCCTTTGGACTAATACAGAGGAGCTCTTACTCAAAAATCTCCAATCACTCAATGCAGTTGATGATCATATACAATTCACTCATGAATTCAGCCAAACGACGATTTCATATCTTGATGTGACCCTCACCATCAAAGATAAACTGATCCAGACACAAGTGCATAGGAAACTTACTGATGTCAACAATGCCTTGCACTATCAAAGCTTTCATCCCCCCAACCTCAAACAGAACTTACCTTATTCACAATTCCTACGAATTAAAAGAATTTGCTCTGAAACTGATGATATGAATAATCACTTTTCTCTACAACAAGAACTGTACCTCAACAGAGGTTATCCTCCTGAAGTTATTGAGCAAGCCAAATCACGTTCTTCAAAACTCACGAGAAAAAGT
This sequence comes from Triturus cristatus, assembly GCF_964204655.1. NCBI lineage: Eukaryota > Metazoa > Chordata > Amphibia > Caudata > Salamandridae > Triturus > Triturus cristatus. The sequence goes on along the minus strand of NC_140582.1, from coordinate 491,971,194 downwards.
TTGTTTCAACCTCAATCTAAAAGTCAAAAGTCCAGACAAGTGTTCGTCTCTAAATTTTCTACAAGCTTAACGAAGATAAAAAAAGATCATTATGAAAAGATGGGAAATTCTGCAGAACGAACCCGAATTTAATAACATCTTTAAAGATCCTCCGATGTTTGCCTACACTCGTTCAAAAAATCTGAAAGAATTATTACATTCTCCCAAAAAATCATCGACTATCAACATCAAAGGAATGAAGAAATGCCAGAACTGCATACACTGTAACAACGTTATAGTAGGTAATGTGTTACATCACCCAACCACAGGAGAAATCATCAAGCTGTTTTATAATTCCGATTGTAACTCGGAGAAATTGATCTATTACATTAAGTGCCCATGTGGAAAACTATACGTTGGCAAGACAGAACGCAAGATTAAAGTTCAAATATCTGAACATAAGAGCACAATAAGGACACAAAACAAAAGTAGTAGCCTAGCTACCCATTGGCAGGAGGAAAGACATAGCATAGCCCAACTCCAATTCTCAGTGTTAGAAAGAGTAACACACCAGCCTGATATGGACATAACCAGAGCACTTCTCCAAAGAGAAACATTTTGGATTAGACGTCTCGATACCCTGTTAGACAAGGGAATCAATGATCTATTGACTATTCATGTTATCTATAATTTGAATACAATTACTGTCTATGGTATATTCATGCGTGCAAATATGCTGGTATATCAATGTGCTCATATTGTTTGGCTTCGTTTTTATCTATTCGGTAATTTTATGCAGTGATATTCAGTTTTGTTTCATTTTATTTCAACCTTTCAACTAATTACATTTTATTTTTTCACTTATATCGATGGGTGTTACATTTTACATCGTCTTTCACTAAGTAAGTTCATAATGCACTCCCATGGCAATATGGCGGACACTCATGCTTAGAGTTCACCTTAGTATGTATATCTGTTGGTCCGTCCTTAGTTTCCGTTACACTTCTCGAGAGTGTATCTAAGTCAGTCTTTAGACACAACGATACGAGCGCGGACTTCTGTGTTGAATTTAATCGCAGCGGGAACGCGGCTGAATACGCCCGAGTTTGTCTCGTAGAAGAATTTCCGGCATTTTGAGCCTTTGTACCTGGTAATAAACCTTTTTTAGTTTGTAGAAGTATTTATTTAACGACTTTTTGACCCCCTTTGCCGGAAGGTCTGAACATTTATTTCTCTCGTTTAGGTGGTTTTCCAGCAGTTTGTCCACTACGTTAGTTACGATGTCGCTTAAGGTACATATCACCTAGCCTTTATCACGTTGGGAAACTCACGGGTGGCCCTAAGAGTTCCGATCAGTGGTTGAGGACTTTTCCCGGTATACGAGAGCTGATACACTAGTGTCGGTAGATTAGTTTTGTTTGCACGGTAGTGGCACATTTTGGTGAAGGACAACCTGTCTCTCCTCTTTCTTCTTTCGTTCACCTTATGTCTAATTCGTTTTTATTTTTCTTTATGAGTACATCTCCGATTGATAATGCTCTGATATTCATACCTGTAATGTAATGACGCTGCTAAGGAACGTCCGATGTCGGTAACATACCTGTAGTATATTGTTTATGTTAATCTTTTCAGAATTCAATCCCCTGAAGAAGAGCCAGTCCGGCTCGAAATGCATTAGGCATCAAGAGAAATTTTGATTTAAAGTGAATGTACTTTGGAAAAACCCTTGTTTCGTTTTGATGAATTTATGGACATTTATTTTAATTGAAATTTGGAAAACCTAACTGTTAAAAATATTTGAACAAATATGAGTATGAAGTGAATCTGTTCTATGTTTGTAATTTACTAAACCAGTTTTGAAGTTGTGAAAGTTTATGATGTAGACATATCATGGTATGCTTCACCCATAGCTACAGTGCGCAGAGAATGGGGTCCCATTGATCCCACAAATTGATGTATTTTGATGACATTGTTTGACTGTACATGTCTTACCCTGCAGCACGCTTAAGCTGAATTGAATATAGTTTTTATAAGAGTATCATAATAAATAGTTCCGACCAGGATTATTAAGAGTGTGCCTCTACGAATATATTGTTAAGTTATATTGATGACTTGTTTCTGCTAATGGATAGGAGATATGGAATCAGTGGAGAAATGTGTGGCCATAATCAATAGCAATGATTTAAACTTGTCATTCACTAGCCGGATTAGAAGCACTAGCGTTGATTTTTTGGATGTTAGACTAGAAGTGATTGATTCATAATTAACATCTTTAGTGTACAGGAAACCAACCGCAGGCGAAACCACGTTGCATGCGAGTAGTGCACATCCAATTCCCTTGAAGAACAGTAGATCCTATGGGGAGATGCTTAGAGCCAAGAGAATCTGCGGCTCCGATCAAACGTATGTAAAAGCAGAAGGTGAGCTGTGCATGAGATTGAGAAAGAGGGACTTCATTGATAGAACATTAGAAGGGGCCAAGATGAATGTAGCCAATACTAACAGAACTGAGTTACTGCTGAAAAACAAACCTACTGTCATTCAACAAGACAATGAGAGTAGATTTATCACCACTTACAACATACAACACAAAAAGTTAAGGCAAGCTTTGAATAAACATTGGTACCTGATCAAACGTGATCCTGTAATAGGTGCAGAAACTAATACAAGACCTACTATAACTTACCGCAAGTCACATTCGATGAATAACATGCTTGTCAAAACAGAGATTAGCACTAGATGCAATTGGTTAAGACCGAGTAACGGTTTCAGAAAGTGTACTAAGTGTAACGCCTGCCAGAGTGGTAAAAACATCACAGAATGTAGAACAGACCTTGGAGAACGGATAGCGATTAACAACCCGCTCAACTGTAAATCTGACTATGTGGTCTACCTGTTGGAGTGTCCATTACCCAAGAAATAAATCGGCAGTACTAAACTACAGGCTCATAAATGCATCTTGCAATATCTGCGAGCAGTAAGGCACGCAGATGTTACCTGCCCAGTGGCGAGGCATTTTAAGGATTATCATGACAGCAACCCTAGTGCTTTGACAGTTAGCATCTAAGGTCAAGTGCAAAAATCTGCCCGAGGGGGTGATAGAGAAAAAGTACTGAGACAACCTGAGTGTAGGTACATTCTGAGGATGGGCACTAAGGAGCCAATGAATGTGGATTAGATGTACACCTTCCTATAAGTAATGAGGAGTGCATTTTAAGCCCTTCTGTCCCTTCTTCTTTCTTCTGTCGTGCTGTATTTTGCAATTATGTGTGCATTGTTTTTAAATATTTAGCAGCCTCCTTTTGAGTATATGTAGTAAATAATTGTGTTTATAATTTTGTTTGTTTACAGATTTTCCCTGGCAGACACCTGTATAGAAACGCAAAAGAGCGAAGACACGTCCTCTATTTTAATTTATACAGATTTTTTTAATTGCCCAATGGGGCTGAATTCTTGGTGGTATCTCTTTGTTTGACACAGGCCGTCTTCCCTATATCAATACAATATATATGGGACAAATATAAAAAAAAAAAATTCACAAGCAACGACTGCCCAATGGGGCATAATAACTTTAATTAGTGATGAAATTCGCAATTTTCGCAAAGATAGAGATTTGTTACCCATTGTGAAGTTTATTTTGTAATTTACAATATTCTGTACAATTGTGATTTATACTTTTTATCATTTTCTAATTAACTTCAAAATGTCATGAAAACAATGGATATAGTTTGTGCCAAGACAATGTTTTTCATTGAAAGTCATGGAAATTGCTCACTGTTAGACCTGACACCATTGGCGTGGGTTTCCCCTGTGTTTTTGCTGTGTGTGTTGGACTTGGCCCTTTTTCACTGAAATTTTTCGCTTTTGTGAGAAACCGCATGTTATGTGAATGCAAATATTGAATACTGTTCAAAGATGTACGCAGACTGAGTTTTCCCATTTACACCTAAAGCTTTTAAAATGGATGCCATGGCTGTGTGGTTGTGCCGTCTGACTGAGCTGGGTTAACAGTCTAGTGGTTATTTCCCAGCAACCCCAGCTTTTGGAGGGAAGCCTGGCACCCAGGGTGCTCTACCCCTCCCCCTAGCCCAGACGCTTCTAGAAGCTTCTGGCACTGTCTGGAAGGTGGGGTGAGGGGCGTATAAAGGGTGGAGCTGGGCTGCCATGTGCTCAGTCAGAGGGTGGACCTGAGAGAGAGAGGGGACCTGCTGCCAGGGGCTATCGCCACATGGGCCTGTGTGCTGGGCCCTGAGCCTACCTACACCCCTCTACTGTCCACAGGGTGAGGGAAAGCTATGGTTGGGGCAACGCAGACCTGGAGAAACCTACGCAGGAGTTTTAGGCGGTAGGGCCTAGTCAGGGACCTATGCCACTGGAAGTGACAGGGCTTAGGCACTGCCTTTTAAGTTGAGTGAGGGATCCTGAACTAACCCACTGATCTGGCCCGGCGGGAGGAAAACCCAGGGACGGCCTGCAGAGACTAATTAGTCTGCCTTCAGCCACCAACTCAAAACCCCCCTTACAGAAACCCTCAACCAAGGGCGCAGGAGCCCGCACGTGCCTCGTGGGACTCTTACCGCAGGCCCTGCGCAAGGTGAGCTCTCTATGTGGTGGGGGCTATGCTGGAGTGACTGAGTCCTGCCTGCTACCTAGCGCTTGGAAGGGATGGAGCTACGTGTGGAGCGCCCCGGAGAAACGGAGCGCCGTCTGATGCTCTGGAGCTGAGGGGGCTGCCTAGCGCCTGTTTAGCGCTATACTTCATGGCCCAGTGGCGCTGTGGGAGGAGAAGAACTGGTCCAGTTGCCAGAGTCGCGTGAGTGCCCCCCTCGGAACGGTTGGAGAACCAGCGGGAGCCCACCCCGTGGTTCTGGCACCCTTGGAATTCTTTAAAACGGAGTAGGAGCCCACCCCTCGATCTGCTGCAGAAGTGGGTGCCCACCCCGCGTGTGTGCGATAACGTCGGAGGGAGCCTACCCCTCATTGTGGGAAAGAGAAGCTGCCGGCAATCACCGCTGCCGCCCCCGAGGCCAAGGGAGGGCCGCCGCGGCTTCAGCGCAGGCCGTCCGAGGCCTGGAACGCGTGAGCCAGCGTTACTCCGCGATCGGGGTGCCGGCCGCGTCACTGGCCGCGCCCCCAGGAAGCCGAGCCAGGATTGGCTGCCGGAGCAAGTGGAGAGGGAGGACGGGAGCCTACCCCGCCTCCCCCAGCCAAGGACCGGAAGTCCCGGGTCCTAGGAGGGGGCCCGGGTGAAGTCTGGAAGGAAGAGCCCCGTGGGAAGGTTGCACCCGCAGGAGGAACCGGAGCGGGAGCCCACCCCGCCGGTCCGTGCCCCGAGGACAGGGGCTGGCGCCTAGAAGAGGTGCTGCCGTCCGGGGGTCTCTCCGCGCACTGAGGAGAGCCCCGGGTGCAGCCGTCGTCGTCGGGAGCCTGGGGGAGTCCGCGCCGTAGTCCCGGGTTCCAGGAGGGGGCCCGGGTGAAGCTGGAGGAAGCGCTGCTGTGATCGGAGCTCTCCCGCGGCGGAGGAGAGCCCCGCGTGCTGCGCCGGCCACACGAGACGCCTGAATCCTGCCCCAGGAGCCGGTGAGTGGGGCTCAGCTTGTGGATGGTTGGGGGGGGTTAGCGGGGCACATTGTCGGTGCCCGCCCCCTGCGCCAGTGGGACTCTCCAGTGGCCCCACCTAACAGTGGGCCGCTGCAACGGCTGGGGGCATCGTGAACTCCGGAGTCCCCAAGGGGGGGCTCCAATAAATAGATACTCTGTGGGCCACGTCCTTAATAACGGGAGAGCCCCCGAAGAGGGGCTCCAACATGCCAGTATTCGGTTGGGGCCAATGGTTACTGCTGCGGACCCGGAGTGGGGGGCCCCCACCTCCGTCCCTTGAGGCCAGTGTCTTCTGGCTCATCCCCGTTGCACCGCGAGAGCACGGGCAACTGCACCTAGGGGCCAAGACTGTTGTTGAGTCCAGGAGAGGGACTCTTACCTAGCCCATGACTGGGGAGGCCTAATGCTCCTGGGGTTGTGGCAACAGTTGTTGTTATGCTTAAGGGGAGGCTCCAGGTCTATGCCTTAATGCCCATATGTTCCCTTGCTCATGCTGGGGTGTTGATTTGGGTGACGCAGAGAATGCTCCCCTGTTTATGCTCATGGTTGGGGCCTGCTTTGATGCCTCAGGATAATGTTTATGTGGAATGCCAGGAGGTTTTGGGTTTATGCCTAACGTACCTGAACTAATGCATTGGCGCCTAGTGGGATGCGCATTGTTGTATGCCATGATGTCTCCACAGTGCATGAGATTATAATGCGAAGGGGTTCTTCTCCCTACGGCCACAGCGTTGGCGTGCTGCTGCAGGAGCTCTGCCTAATTTTTAAGCCCACAGGTTCAGGCTCGAGAGCAATGTCGTTACATCTGCTAATGCCTAATGTGATGTTGCCTGGCGTTTTACCCTAATGAAGACTGCTTCATGCCTGCTATGTTTATGTCCACAGGTGGTGGCCTAAGGTTTTCCCCGTACCGCTTTTCCGCCTCAGGGTTTATTCATGTCATTTACATTTATGGTGATGTCATGCTGTTTTATTACAGGTGTTCCGGACTATCGCCTAAGGGTATGCCCTGATGTATGTTTATTGCAGGGTTGAGGCTGATGGACTTTTCCTTTATTCTCATGAGCATTTATTCTCACGTACATTTATTCTACCTGTATGTCGCAAGGGTTCCGGCAGGGGCCCGATAGGCCCTGCCATGTATATAATTCCCCCCTGTAATTGTTGACCCAGCGCCAGTTGGCGCAGGATAGAGATTGCCCAGAAATATCTTGTGTTGTGACAATACGAAAGTTATTCTTACACAAACTGGTGTAGTGTCTCTTTTTGGAGTGTGCCTTGTGTGTCGCCTGTGTGTACTGCGTGGATGCTTTGCACATTTCCTCCAGAGTTTGGCCCACCCGCTCTGCACCACGCTACCCGTTTCTAACAGTGTTGGACTTCATTTTTCTGGTCTAGATGCTTTGGGCACTTTGCCACTGCTGTTCAGTGCCAAAGTGCAAGTGCTCCTTTTGTAAACTGTTGTTATGGATTGGTGATTCCATGATTGCCATATTTGATTTATTAGTCAGTCCCTAGTACAGTGCACTGTATGTGCCCAGGGCCTGTAAATCAAATGCTGCTAGTGGGCTGCAGCACTGATTGTGCCAACCCACATAAGCAGTCTGTAAATGTAATTCAGGCCTGCCATTGCAGAGCCAGTGTGCAGTCTAGTACTGCCATGTCGACTTGGCAAGTGCACCCATTTGCCAGGCCCTAACCTTCCCTTTTCTTACATGTTAGTCACCCCTAAGGTAGGCCCAAGGTACCCCTGTGGGCAGGGTGCAGTGCATGTGAAAGGTAGGACACGCCCCGGTGTGCGTGGCATTTCCTGATAATGAAACACTGCCAATTTCGTTTCTCACTATTGCAAGGCTACCTGCTCCCATAGGATAGAATGGGGAGTTTGCTTATAACATCTTATAAACATAACTACCCTTGGGAACCAGGTAGGAAAATAAAGTTTAGTATGCCTGAACACAGAATGTTAAAATGCATCTTTTAGTGAAGGTGATTTTTACATTCTCGGTTTAAAAATACCACTTTTAGAAAGTAGGTATTTTCTTGCTTAGCCATCCAGTGTGCCTCTGCTAGGATGTGTATTGACTGGCTTTGGAGTGACAGGGGCTGGGGATGAGCAGTGGCTCCAGAGATACTGGATGAGTCAGGGCTGGGCTGGGCTGAATAGACCGGGGCTGTATTTAGAGTAGGGGGGAGGAGATATCCTTTCACTAGAATGGGCTTGGTCTGCCTGACACAATGCTGTCTGCAATGCCTGCCAGGAAGCTGCACCAGAGAGGACAGAACTGGTTTTGACTGAGCACACGGTTTCTCTACCACCAGAGAACAAAGGATTTTGCGGTCTAAAAAGAGGGGCCCAGACCTTTAGATCACTTCTGCAAAATCAAGAGGAACCTTAGCCAAAGAGAAGAGCTGGAGAAACTGTAGGAGGAGTACTGCCCCTTTGCTGTATGCTGTCTAGGGTTGGCCTGCAGTGGCAGTTGCTGCCAAGGAAAGGAGAAGAACTCTGCTGTGTGCTGTGGCCCCTGCTTGAGGAAGATCTCCAAGGGCTTGAAGTGAAGCTTGTCCCCGGTTCACGAGGTCTCTGGAACATCAAAGACCCCACCAAGCTTCTGGGCACCGTCTCTGGAACCGGTGGTTTCAGTTGCCTAGAGAAGAAAAGGGTAACCGACTGTCACAGAGTCTGTTGCAGGATTCCATTGGACTGAAGGCACCGTAGAGAGCACCATCACGTTTGGCAACGCAACCCGGGTTTCACTGACTCCGTCAACAAGCCGCTGCTTGCACCGTGTCCTGTGGGCATCGCACTCTCTCGAACATCGACCAGCTTCGTCCCCACGTCGAGCACCGTCTCACCCTGCAATGCATGCCTTGGTCTCATCAACTCCATCAACGAGCTGCTGCCTGCACCGAGCTGTGAGGACACCACACGTTGCAACGCTTCCATCTCACAGCGCAACGGTTGCCCCGGACTGCCTCGTACACTCGTGTCAGCTGCAACAAAAGGTTCTGTCTGTCGACGCTTTAGTTAACCTGTATCGACGTGGTTGGCTGGAATTGTTAGACTCTGTCGTATTCAGTATCGCGGTAACCCGGACGGAGCTACTGAGTCGGAGGAACTGTATTTCCACGTTTTTCCGGCAATTTAAAGGTTATTTTGCACATTAAATATTTTAAGTGTATTCTATGTTGCATTTTTTTTTTCGTTTTTGGTCTTGTTGTTTAGATAAAGTTTCCTTATTTTTCTAAACTGGTGTGGTGTCCAGTTGTAGTATTTTCACTGTATTACTGTATGCATGCCCAAAGGCTTTACACACTGCCTATGAGAAGCCTGTCGGCTCGTGCAAAGCTACCAAGGGGTGAACAGGGGTTATTTTAGAAGTGTATCCCCCTGACTAGGAAGAAGGGTCCCTACTTGGACAAAGGTGCAAACCTCTGCCATCGAGAGATCCACATTTTTAACACTCACGTTTTATTTTATGCACGTTATAAGATGGCCACCACATATTATAATTTCTGTCGTGGAGCTTTTAGTCCACTTTCCATGATTAGCACTTCATGCTCATAATGGCTGCAAACGCATTAGTTTGGCATCCTGAACAAGGCTCAGTGGGAGCCGAAACGCGTAGACACTTGTGTCTGCGAATTGAGTAATTGAAAATAAACTTCTTCTAAACCGCACTAAGTGGAGTGCTGTTGGGAGGAATACGGAACGTTACAAATATATATATATATATATATATATATATATATATATGGGGGGTGTGGCTTGGACGGCACGGAGGATGGCTGCCGAAGTTTATTGCTTCGTCGGATCGAGAGGGGAAGAACAACGATCCCGAGAGATGCTACGACAAGAAAAGCGCTAAAAGGCATCCACGCACGTCGGAACACCAGCAGCGGCTGCCGACACCGACAAAGTGACACCTGCGCCCTGGAAAAGAGAGGAAATCTCATATAAACCCAGCACCATGAACATGAAGACAAGTGAGATGACGGCTGAAGCGAAACCGAAACCAGAGACTCAGTAAACGCCAACACCACCGCCATCTACAGCCGAAACACCCAGCAGATAAACCAGTGCCTGCGATAATGAGGAAAAGTACCGATGCTGCAGAGCTGACCAGAGGAAAGTAGGAGAGTCTGGGAGGTGAGGCGAGCCAGCACCAGCAGATCTAGCAGGAGGGCTATAAAATTCACGATCTCAAGGCTGAAATCGACCTCATTGGCACGGGGGAAAGTGGCAAAGAGAGGGTTGGAGGTGAAGTGCAGTTGGGTGCTTGATGGCACAGAAGAGCAAACTGCGACTGCAGGATGGCTCTGCGAATGCTACTGCAGGTAAAAGATGCCCAGTCCCGAGTCACTCAAGTCACCAGGCAGACAAGGGAAGGAGAGAGGTTGAACCCGCAAGGAGCTCGCAAGGGACCACATTAGCTAATGAAATCTGTTGCTGAACATAAACGACCTGCACAAGGGTGTGTCTCGAAGGTCCGCTACTGCTATTACCACCACCTACTAGGGTGTACTGTCACCTGGAAGGGAGCGCTATAAAAGTGCGCAAAATGCAAAGCAAATGGTGGACAAGATCATAACAGAAAAAGGAAAATCTAAGCCTCATAAAAGATCGTAGTGTGAGGGGAGCTGCCATTTTGAGCAGGGCACCAATAGCGAGAAACAGCGAGACAAGGCTGCGGACACCACCAACGGTACGAGGGGATTTCCGGTGCAGCAGGTGCACGGACTACATCAAACTATCACCGAGGGCAGACAAAAGTGAAAGGGAGGACTCACGAGAGCCCCACAAGAACGAAGGGACACAACCAAGGGGGGGAGACAGAAAGCTGTGCCCCCCGGAAGGTATCGCCGTTATCCAAAGACAGCCAACATCAGTAGGATACTTTTGGTGAGGAGCCGCAACACCAGGGGAAATAGGGGAAGTGCCGCCACAAGTACAAAAGACACAAAGAAATGGCAGATGCCGTGTGAAACCGAAACTGACTTCCAAAGCGTCTGCACTGAGGCAACGTTCCCAGTTTCAGCCAGTAAGTGGAAAGCCAAAGTTGCGAAGCTGAAGAATCGAGCAAGCCTCTCAACGCAGCTCAGCCACCCGCAACTCAGCAACTACTGTGAGCACAAACACAAGCGCAGACGCACACAGAAGTGTGCACAAAGGGGGACCTGCAGCTGCCACGTTAGGAGGGTAACGGCGGTGTGATCGGTGCAAAGAGGTAAACCTGCTCTCATAAAACCACAAGCCGGTCAAGGTTCAGCCACAGTGCGAGAAGAGAGTCACTCGAAAATCCCGGTAAGGAGAGAGGGAAGAGAGGGGTCTGAAGACAGGAACACAGGAAGGGCGAACCTGTGAGCAGTCGGTGCTTGGAACGGGGACCTCACAACAGTCATATAACAGGCCCGCAGCAGCCCAGGGAGCACTACCCACGGCAGCCCCACACCAACCCCTAGGGAGGGACGTTCTGGTACCCACGGGACAGTGCGACAAATAAAATGGTCAGACAGACAGACAAACCTCCTAAGGGAGGATCAACAAAATCAACAGAACGTGCAACGTGCGCATCCCACACCTGTCAACGAACAAACAGTTTACCCTTGCCAAACCTGCACCATTCAATCAATCAATCAATCATGACATTTGTATAGCGAGCTACTCACCCGGACGGGTCTCAAGGCGCTGGGGGAGAGGGGTCCGTTACTGCTCGAAAAGCCAGGTCTTGAGTTGCTTCCTGAAGGAGAGGTGGTCCTGGGTTAGCCGAAGGTGGATGGGGAGGGAGTTCCATGTCTTGGCGGCCAGGTAGGAGAAGGATCTTCTTCCGGCGGTGGCTCTGCGGATGCGTGGGACGGCGGCGAGGGCGAGGCTGGTCGACTGTAGCTGGCGGGTGGGCGTGTAGAAGGTCAGGCGGCTGTTGAGGTACTTGGGGCCCAAGTCGTGGAGAGCCTTGTGTGTGTGGGTGAGGAGTCTGAACGTGATCCTCTTGCTGACGGGGAGCCAGTGTAGGTCTATCAGGTGGCCGGTGATGTGGCTGTGTCGGGGATGTCCAGGACGAGTCGTGCGGAGGAGTTCTGGATGCGTTGGAGTCTTTTCTGAAGTTTGGCTGTTGTTCCGGCGTAGAGGGTGTTTCCATTGAAACCAGGAGACTCACAAACATGGCGGGGAGTGAGGCAAGACTCCAGCAGCAACTTAAAATGAACAAAGGGGAGCCTGCAATATCCGACTCACCAATCAAACAGAAGACAGACATCAACAGCACCCTGGAAATGATCCTAAAAAAGCTGGCAGATGTCCATGACCTGGCCAAGACCACAAAACAAACCACAGATGCGATTCAGTTAGAGATATCAGCGGTCAGGGCAGAATTGCATACAGTTAACAACAGACTAACGGCAGTGGAACAAAGAATAATCGATATCGAAAACGCGGACCTAAGCGCTAACAGAGAGCTGAAGTCCCTAACAAGAGTCACAGCGAATCTCCAGAAACAAACAGCTGAGTTGGAAGACCGCAACCGGCGGGGGAAACATACGAGTTCTAGGAGTCCTGGAGGGGGCTGAAGACGCGGCGGGCTCATGCATGGCCTTCCTCGAAGATATGATCCTCAAACTTACTCACCTAAAATTTGACCGTCAGTTTGAGCTTGACAGGGCATATAGAGTCCCTGCCTTCAGACCCACAACAAGGACTGCGGCCCGACCAATAATCTGCAAACCTCTGAGGTCACAGCACACGGAAGCCATCTTCAACTTTGCGCGTAAAAACCACCAGATCACATGGAACGGGCAGAAGATCATTTTCACGCAGTACTACTCTAAACCCACGGCGAACACTAGGAAAGGGTTCCTTGCCTTACGGGATAACATGAGGAAGAAGAACATACAATTCTCTTTTAGTGGCCCGCCAAATTCAGGATAAGTGACAGCGGGCACTCCCACCTTTGACGACCCTAAGGAGCTAGCCAAATACCTGGACGGCCCGACAGCCCAAGAAATGGAGACCTCTCAAGCCAGGTCCAGCAAAAGGAGAGCCTCGCCTGAGCTGGGGAGTGAATGAACTGCACGAGTCTGCGCGAACCTGCACAAGAGACTTGCATCCTGCAACTACCTCATCAACTACATCATCAATCACTACCTCAACAACCACTATCTACCTCAGCAGATACCTCAGTAACTACCTCAACAACCCGGGGAGTGTATGAACATGCACGAACCTGAGCGAGCCTGTACTAGAGACTTGCACCCTGCATACACCTCAACAACCACTATCTACCTCACTAGATACCTCATTAACTACCTCAACAGGCTACTGCAATACCCACTGGAAGTCTGGCACACAGGAAGGTTTGCCCTATGGAGCAACAAACAATCACCGTCGTAGGCAGCAACTCCTCGACGCTTGACGCCTGACACTCGATGATGGCTCTCTACACAAGAGACACTCAGAATATCCTTTATCATGTTCAAAAGCTGGGACAATCTGTATATTCTTTGCCCCATATAGACGGGGGAGCAAGGGACAAGAGTGGTAAGGGCGGGGGGTCATAAACCTAGAAGTAAAATAACTAAAGTATAATAAGCAGCTAGATAAATATAGACTCTTTTGGGAACATAGAGACATTGAACACGAAACGTTTAACCCTTGAAAAGACTGGACGGCGACCCTGTTGTCGCACACCCAATATACAATGTTTTTGTTATGGGGGGAGGGAAGGGAGGGGATAGAGGAGGTGGGTGTGCACTCAACTATATGCTTTCTTTATTCTCTATCTTTTTTTTCCACTTTCACCCCTTTGTTCTTTACACAAGGGTCTTGGCAGGTACTGATAACCTACTCTATTATGAGAACTAACATAGCCATCCACACAAAGCCGACACACAGTCCAAGCATAGCTCACAAAAGGCCTCTAGCCATACCGCACGGGGATGTGGGGGGGGAAGCATTAACGCCCAACCCAGGCCCCGGAGAGAGAATGACCACGTGTCAGGTAGTTAGAGATGACCCGCCAGACACGCCTTACCTTAGATAATGACCAACAGTAACATGCCCAGCCTGGCTACTGATCTAAATATAGTATCCCTCAATGTCAAAGGCCTCAACCATCCCATTAATCGTAGGAAGATTCTAGAATACTTGGCGAAAACTAAAGGAGACATAATCGTCTTACAAGAAACCAAACTATCCATGGAGGATGCTAGGCTCGTGAAAGGCAACTGGATCTCACAGATCGCTTGCTCACCGACCGAAAGGAAGACGCGAGGGGTCATCACACCGTTATCTAAAAGATCCAACCTGACACTAGAATGACGATTCTCCAATTATTATGCAGAGAGAATCTTGATTTCATTAAAGACAAATGGAGGCTAACATTATGCAAATACTTTTATTTGCTGCCCAAACATGCAGCCCTTTAAAGAATGTAACTACATCATAACAAGTAGAACATTGACAACATGACGAGTAGACTGTGTAAGCTCTCATCTTCCTCGTGGACTGCGATGACACAGCTGAACAACTTGAAAATTCCAGTAAATCCACTTAGTCTTTAATATTGTTATCTGAGAAGAAAGACACAGTATAGTGAAATGTATAAGGACTATTAAAGTAAATTACAGCAATGTAGTATAATAGTGATATAAGGGCAGTATAATAATACAATAAAGCATAAGCATAACCAAACCCAAACCTCTTCAGGGAGAGGAGGGTGGGATAATGTTAGCCTCCGTTTGTCTTTAATGAAATCAAGATTCTCTCTGCATAATAATTGGAGAATCGTCATTTCATTACAAGACCGGAGGCTACCATTATGCATGTTTAAAGCCATGTAGGACTACACTGCTAACATGCTTAATTGGTCTCAAGTACAACTTAGAGAAAGTACCTGCGTTAGACCAATTCGCTGCTTTAAGTATTTCGTGAAGAGAACCTCCTGCCCAGAATACTTTGCTAGCCATTGCACCCCTAGAAGAGTGAGCCCCAAACAAAGAGGTCGATTCCAGCCTCATGCATAATCAAGCATATCCACCTGGCTAGGGTCGCTGAGGACACAGGTCTAAAGGGTCTCACATATGATAAAAGAAGTTGATCACAACCAACAGCTCTAAAAGTTGAAATCTTGTTTTCATAGCATTTCATACAATTCACAACACATAGTTTTTCACATTCATGAAAGGTAGGATAAAAGATGGACTCAGACATTGTTTTGGTTCTTTTCCAGATGTCAAAATGGACGCCTTCGCATGTATAAAATCTATTAGAAATGTCTAGTAGTGTTATGTCAGAAACCCTTCTAAAGGAAATCAGATACAGGAGAGTAGCCAATTTCATTGAGATTCTTTTAAGGGAGAGTGCTTCGTTGACAGGCCAAGAAACGAAGAGATTAAAAATAAGGTTAACATCCCAAAGGGAATGGTAACGTGCCTTCGGAGGTCTTCTTAGTCTAATACCCTTCATAACTCTTTTGACAAGCGAGTTGCTACCAATTGCAAGATTATTAATGAGAGCGTGACCTGAAGAAATTGCAGATCTGTAGCAATTGATGGTTCTAAATGAAAGACCTAAATCAAAGAGATGAGAAAGATAGTTAGCTACCTGTTGAAGAGGACACTGTACGGGATCCAAATCCCTTTCCAGGCACCAACAAGACCATTTTCTCCAGATGCCCTTGTATCTTTTTCTTGTACCTGGAGCCCATGAATCTTCCAATAAGCTTTTAGCTTATCCTGAAAGGTCAGAATATCTCCCTGAATTCCTGATATACTCCAAGCAAGAAGGTTCATCTTCCCCTCTAAGACTAAAGGGTGTTCTTCTCCGTCTGGACCCTGGAGTAGGCCTAAGGACGATGGATCAGCAGGATAAACTCCACCGCTAACTCCTTCACTCCGGGGAACCAAACCTGGGATTTCCAAAAAGGGGTTGTTAGAATGATGGAGCAAGACTCGAGTCTGACCTTCCACAATAGTCTCTGAATCATTGAGAAGGGGGGAAAGGCATAAGCCTTGAACCCTTCCCAAGACTGGAAAAGGCATCTACTCCTGAGGCATAGGGGTCCGGCCTCCAACTGAAATACCTCTCCACTTGGTGGGTCAACCTGCTGGCAAATAAGTCTAATTGTATCGGGCCCCAAAGATCTTGAATCTGAGAAAAAATCTCTGGGTTCAATTTCCAATCGCTTGCATCGTGGAGGAAACGTGAGTTCCAGTCTGCTCCCACATTCTGTGAACAGGGGATGAATTATGCTCTGAGAGTTATCTTTTGGTCCCAGCAAAAATACCATATTTGTTTGGCAAGATCTGAGAGATTTTTGGATTTCGCGCCCCCAAGGCGATTTATGTAAGAGACAGCTGAGAAATTGTCCAAACGGATTAGGGTATTCGAGTTCTTTAAAAATTCCTTGAAGCTCATAATTGCATTCAGAGCTGCAAGCATCTACAATGAGTTTATGTGAAGGGATTGTTCTTCCAAAGAACACCTCCCTCTGGTCTCTAAATCTTTTAGGCGAGCACCCCAGCCTTGATTGCTCGCATCTGATTCTATAGTAAAATCCGGGACATTCCCGAAGAAGGCTTTCCCGTTCCAGGCTTGGAGGTTTTTCAGCCACCAATGAAGATCCTCTCGGGCATCTTGTGAAAGAGGTAGAGAGTCCTCGTACCAGAGTCCCTTCCTCAGGCCCAAAGCCTTTAATCTTTGCAGACCTCTGTAATGAAGAGGACCTGGTGAAATGGCCTAAATAGAGGAGGAAAGGAGTCCTAAGACCCTGGCCAGATCTTTTAGAAGGATAGATTCTTTGGAAAGGATATGAGAAACATGTTTTTTTATTTTGGTAACCTTCTTGTGGGGAAGGATTAGGTTGGAAAGAATAGTGTTTACGTTGAAACCAAGGAATTCTAGTTCCTGTGAGGGGTTCAAAATGGACTTCTCCATGTTTATGATGAAGCCCAAGTCTCGAAGGAGGTCCATGGTCATATTTAAATAATCCAAAATTTCTAACTTGTCCTGAGACATAAGGATATAATCTAGATAAATTATTAGCCGAATCCCTCTCTCTCGGAGATAACTGACCACTGGACGTAGAACCTTGGTAAAGCACCATGGGGCTGATGATAGGCCGAAGGGAAGGCACTGGAACTGGTAAAGAGTTCCTTTCCAAGTAAAACAAAGGTATTTGCGACACCCCTCATGCATGGGTATGGTAAAATATGCATCCTTCAGGTCCAGCTTTACCAGCCAATCCCTGGTTTGCAAGATGTCCCTTAAAAGATGGATTCCCTCCATCTTGAAATGTCTGTAAATTAGAAATTTGTTTAAATATTTGAGATTTATGATGGGGCGCCAACCCTTGTCCTTCTTTTTGACGAGGAAAATAGTACTTAAGAAACTCTTTGAAATTTCTGAAAGGGGAATTATTACAATGGCTCCTTTCTGTAACATTTGGGAGATTTTGAGTTCTATTAATTTTGAGTTTTCTATGTCTAGAGAAATTTCGATTGGAATTTTCTTTTGAAAGGGTTCCTCCCAAAAGTCTATCTTGAACCCAGTAACAGTTTCTAAGACGCATGGATCTTGAGTGATTAGTAACCAATTGTTTGCAAAGTGCTTGAGTCTTCCCGCCACTTTTGAAGGGAAGGAGGGGTTCAGACTTACCTTGGAAAGATTGGTTAGAGAACCTTGATCTGCTGCCACGGGCCCTTGAACCCTTTCCTCTCTGGGGGTAGAAGTTTGAGCAGGAGCCTCTGTAAGGACGAGTGTCTCTTGACTCTTGCGGGTAGAATTGGGACCTGTAGTAACCACGGCTGACAGGTTGTCCCCTCCTGTCAGCCCTTCCAAAAAGTAGTTTTCCCCAAAAAACTGTGCATGTTAGATTGCGCCTTACTGAAGGCATTGAACGTGGAAACTTATTTTCCCAAGGATTTGACAAAGTTATCACCAAATAACATGCCTTTAGCATCACACATATCCTCTTTAGCGGAAAGGTCCGCGAGTTTGGGGTTCATTCTGAGGAGGACTGCCTTCCTGCGTCCGGTGATTAGGTTGGCGTTAGCATTCCCAATTAAACAAATTGCACGTTGGGACCAACCCATCAAAAGTTCGCTATCAATTGGTGTATTGTTAGTTCTGGCCTACTTGGTCATATCAAGTATTCTGGAAAGCGGACCCAGGACGTCAAGAAGCTCATCCTGACACTGCTTCAGGCATCTTTCAATTCCTTTTCTTGGGTACCTCCCTGATTTAAAAAGGAAGGTACTTAATTCGGGGTCAAGGTTGGGGGTACTGCAGATCTTATCCCCCGAAGAGGGGCGAGGGCAATCATTATGCAATAAATTGCGTGCATCTCTGTCCAGTGGCTGCCTTACCCATTTGGATAAATATTTACCAACGTGAGGCATAGGCCACCACTCTGTACTGCGAGGATGTCGAATGGCAGTGGGATTGAACATCTCCTGATCGAAGGAGTCTTTAACTGTAAGTGAGGAGGTTGAAGGCTGATCCAAGTCTTCATCAAGATCCTCGGGGGTATCTTGGGGGATCAAAGATAAATTCGTCCTCATCCAAAAATTGTATAGAATCATCACTTAAATCATTGGTATTGAATAAAATACCATCCTCTATAATGCCGCTATGGGCACCTCTTCTCCCAGTCCCGGGAAACTGGATCTCTCTTTTGTGCTGCTACGAGCACCAGCATCTCTTGTAACGCGAGGGCTACCAAATTCAATAGCATGTGTGAATGCCTCCTTCATGTGTTTTTTCTTTTGAAGTACTTTACCCCTTATCTGCGGTCCACTGCCAAAGGGAGAGTCCCCATCAGAAAGCGAGAAATAGGTCTCTTGAGGAGGGGGGATCCTCTTCCTCTTAAGTAGAGCAGCATTAACTGCCTCCCTGACTGATAACTTGACTTCTTGGTCGATTAGTTTATTTAAATTATCCCCCAAAGGTTCTTTAGTGGCCTGAGGTGGGGTATTAGCTTCAGGGTTCATAATTATAGATATAATTAGCTTTGATATGAGGGGTAGTATCAAAATCAAATTTGTTAACACTTCGCCCTGGCAGGGCTTACTCACGTTTGTGCAGATTTTGCACTGTAATCACAAAAGAAATAATCAGCGTAAAGAGAGGCCACCGGGGGGCGATCTTGAATAAAATATGTGATAATTGTATACCAAAAACCGTCCAAGAGGGTCCAACTCCGAGGTGTTGTCGTTATGCGCTCGTGAAAGAGGCAGCGTAGTTAAGGAAACTGACGTCGATTCTTCAAAAGGAGACGCGACTTCCTGCTCGCATGAGCGTGAAGTGCGTCTCGTATCCTAGCATGTTGCTAGGACACCAGACTTCAAAGGAGGCAACCTCCGTTCCCGCTGTTAAATGTTGAAACCTAGTAAATGAAAAAGAAATTGAATAAAAGGAGCTGAAACTGGGTGCCCCTTGAATGCTGGCAGGAGCGGAATCGAGAAAAAAAAAAAAATAATCAAACCAGCACTTACCTGTGAGTATTACGACCGGGAGGCGATCGTTCCGCATGAAATACCATTAGACATTCTTCCCTTCCATAAATTGGACAAGGGGAAGGTTGAAAGTAAAACGCGCTAAGCGTATACACAGCAGAAAGCAAAAGCGCCTAATTAGTACAGCATTAGTATAATATAAATACAAGCCAAACAAACCTTAAATATGATGTACAACAATAAAAGGCATTAAATAAATTTCAGAGTTCAAGAAATAATACATAATCAAGAGAAGTTAAACCATATATGGAAAGAGTATTTAGCTGTTTCAGAGCAGCGAACAAAAGAGGAAGATGAGAGCCTACACAGTCTACTCGTCATGTTGTCAATGTTCTACTTATTATGATGTAGTTACATTCTTTAAAGGGCTGCATATTTGGGCAGCAAATAAAAGTATTCGCATAATGGTAGCCTCCGGTCTTGTAATGAAATCGCAGTGCCACGATGAAGAGGGTAGACTTCTGGTAACACACTTGAGAAGGGGAGAGGAGCTAATCCATGTAGCTAACACACCACGGACGACCTGACCTTTTGGGAGGGGGTTTCACACAAACTAGATAGCTTCCCTCAGAACGACCTCATAGTGGTGGTAAGGGATTTTAATATACCACTGGACCATATATTAGATAGACAATCACCCTGCCAATATCAGCCGACTAAAGCAGATACCATACTCAAAAACATTTGCTCTAAATTTAACCTCAAGGACCCTTGGCGCCTCCAGCACCCGGACACTAGGGACTATACATTCTACTCCAACTCACACAACCCGTACAGCAGGATAGACTACATTTTGATCTCAGGGTCCCACACACACCTAATAGAACACTCGGACATAGCACCTAGATTAGTTTCAGACCACTCATGAATTAACCTAAAGCTGAGTGGCTGCCACAACAAAGCTGTACCCCGGAGATGACGGTTCAACAGCGAAGTACTAACAGCCCCCGCGAAAAAAGAAAAGATCAAGGAGGCCATAACGGACTACCTCACACACAATGGCTTACCCGGGATTAGTACTACCACACTATGGAACGCCCTGAAGGCAACCATTAGAGGCACAATAATTGAAATAACATCCAAATTAAGCAAAAACGCAAACCTGCAGCTGTCACAGCTCGAGCAGGATATTAAAAGCCTAGAAACAGCCCATGCCAGGGCCATCCAGGATACCAAACTCCTAGCAGACCTAACCAAAAAAAAAGTACGAATACAACAAAATCCTGAGTCAGAGAGCAGGACTGTGGTTTAACAAATATAAGGCCCTTAACCTATGCGAAGCAAACCGAGCGGGGAAACTGCTCGCCTTCTACCTAAAACACAAACGCAGCCACTTCACAGTCTCATCCATCACAGACTCAAACAACAAAACACACACAAGACACAAAGACATCCTCACGACCTTTCAGGAGTTCTACCAGGAACTCTATGAAAACGACCAGACCATGGATCCAGAGGCATGCACAAAATACCTCAACAGACTCGGTCTTCCACAGCTAACCAGTGTAGACGCACAGAGATTAGGGCAAGAAATTAGTGTTGCTGAGATTGAAATGGCGGTCAAATCAATGAAGGATATCAAGGCCCCCGGGCCAGATGTCTACACAGCCACCTTCTACAAGACCTTCCTAGAGCAGCTGAAGCCTACCATGAAGCGGGCCTATAACCACTGTGCAGATAGAGGGACTGTGTCCCAAACCATGTTGGAAGCAAACATAATAGTGATCCCAAAGGAGGGTAAGGACTTCTGTCACCCAAAAACTACAGACCCATATCCGTTATTAATGTGGACTGCAAAATTTATGGAAAAATCTTAGGAACCAGACTCAACTCAGTCCTACCCAACCTGATAAGCAATTCCCAAGTGGGTTTCGTACGTACGCGGATGTCTAACGACAATACTAGACTTCTCTGCCACATACTGGACCATACGGCCACAAAAGCAGAGCCAGCAGTAGCCATTACCCTTGATGCCGAGAAGGCCTTTGATCGAGTTTCCTGGTCCTTCCTGGAGTGATGCATGCAATCGTTCAACCTAGGGGAAGGGTATATACGGATGGTGATGGCCCTGTATGGGGACCCAAAAGTCCGTATTGTCATTAGCAGGTCACTCTCCGAACCTCTCACAGTACAGGGCTACCCACTGTCCCCCTCGCTATTTTTGCTTGCAATGGAGCCCCTAATCCGTGACATCAAGATAAACAAAAAGATAAAAGGGGTGGATGTCAATGGCGTTGAAATAAAACTTGCAGCATACACGGACGATATACTAATAGTAACGGAGCAACCAAAGACATCAATTGAGGCCCTGCTACACACCATAGGAGAATACTACGGGCATTCAGGATACAAGCTCAACAGGGACAAATCAGAATGTAAACCACTGAACATCCACTGCACTACGTACATCCTAGGGGGGGGTTAGGGCTAGCCTGGCAAACAGAATTTATCAAATTCCTAGGAATACACTTTGGGTGTGACTTAATGAGCACACTAGGCCACAACGAGAAATTATTACTAGAAAAGATAAAGAAACTCCTGGAGGCCTGGTACCCAAAATTCATAACGTGGTGGGGCCGAACTGAGACGATCAAAATGATGATCACCCCAATGATTAACTACCTGATCAGAATGCTCCCTACTCACAGATGACTTCCACCGCAAGATAGACATCCTGATCTCCAAATTCCTATGGAGAGGGAAGAAAGCGCGAATAAGCATAAAAAAACTAAGATTAGAGAAAAACCTAGGAGGGTAAACCTAGCAGACTTCAGGATACTCCAAATAGCTTTTATAGCAAAGCAGGGATCTTACTGGATATCTCCCCCTAACGGATAAACACCGGCCTGGCTACAAGTAGATAGGGCCATACTAAACAACCTGAAGCCCCTGGCACTGTTAATAGCTAATAGACATAACCACACCTCCAGGTCCATCTTTAAAAACACAAAAATTGCCTTACTAAAGATAGATAAGAAAATGGAAAACAGAATAAGGGGCTCTAAGTTGGAATCACTCTGGGTCAACAGTAGGATCCTATACCAGGGGAAATGCCTAGCCTTCCAAACATGGATAGAGAAAGGCATTCACCACCCATACCAGCTAGAAGAGGGAGCGTATCTCGCCACGTTTGCAGAACTGAAGTCCAGACATTGAATTCTACAACTTTTTGAAAATCAAAACGGCCCTGTCCAAAAGCAAATTATCGCACGCACAGCCGTCAATATCCCAGTACATGGCAAACATCAACAGACTTGGACACCAGGTCAAACTCCTACGCCCAAAATCCACCAATCTTAACACTAAGACAATTAATTACTGGGAAAAACAAATTAAACAAACAATGGACGAACAACTTTGGCAACACTATGGGTTTCTGCCTCAAGCAATAAAATCTCACCGGTGCTCTCACAGACAAAATCTTGGCTACTCCACAAGGCCTTTTGGACACCGGCACGCTTATTCTCGCTAGGTCTCAGGGACAACGATCTATGCTGGAACTGTAGCAAGGAAAAAGGGGATCTAGCACACCTTATCTACCAATGTCCAACTCTCAAAACCTACTGGGAGAAAATCTTTGGGTTTATAAATAGGGTACTGGGCTGTACACTAACAACTGAATTCTCCTCCCTCGCCAATGCATTCATGACCACAGAACTAAGATCAGAACACAATAAGGACCTACTTGACCTACTGCTGACCGCAGCGGTGAAAATGGTCCTAGCCAATTGGAAGGACACAAGTAAGGCCTCATACAAGGACTGGTTCAACTGAATTATGCACCTCGGAGGTGCGGACAACATTTCACTACAGAACTCACCCTAGAAATCAGCATCCAGAGGGATGTGGAACTCTCGACACATACCTAGACTTCTACGAACCCCCAGGAGACCAACCCGCCCTGGTGACACACCCTCCTGCCCCGTTAAGTACGGCAAAAAGAATGCCCGTGGTTAAATGTGACCTTGGACCTCACCCCAGTATGAGATCATTAATTGAACTGATTATAACAAATGTTTTTACCCTCCCCGTTCCTCCTTTTTATTCAAAAATATTTTCCACCCTCTTATTTAACAATTGCTGATGAAAAAACAACAGATTGGTTCATCCTTTACTCGCCTCGCTCAGGATTGGGGTGGGGTTGTAAATTGTGTTTTATTGTCATCTTTAGTCACACAATGTAATGCAGATTGCATTAAGTATAGAATTATGTTATTGACCATTGAGAAGGTCCGTCATCACACTAATCGCTAATCAGCATTGTTACATAGATGGAGATGAAATACTCCTCAGACCAATTATACAAATGTAACAATTGGGTAATAACCTAGAGAAATAAGCCCACTGGACGGCAGGTGTAAAGCAGTGTGTGGAGTGTTGATCTCGAATTTTGTTAAAGTAACAAACCTGTGAGGTAATTTGAAAGC